>NC_086318.1:104627811-106110311 GCF_036172605.1 Pelobates fuscus | reverse complement strand
CAAGGCCTGCCAGGGCACAGTGTCACACCAGTGCAACTCATATCTGGTGTAACAGTAGTGTACATTTAAAAAAAAAAAAATACAAATTTGACTGTAATAGATTGAATAGCAGTTAGTTGTCTGCCAGCGTGTGTGTCAGGCTCACAGCGTATACTGTGCCCACTTGCCCAGTGCCACCACTCATATCTAGTGTCACAATAGCTTGCATTTAACAAAAAAAAACTTTTTGGACTGTAATATAATAGCAGTCAGTTTCCTTCACTAGTGTGCGTTTCAGGGCCTGCCAGGGCACAGTGTCACACCAGTGAAACTCATATCTGGTGTAACAGTAGTGTACATTTAAAATTTTTTTTTTTTTGACTGTAATAGATTGAATAGCAGTTAGTTGTCTGCCAGCATGTGTATCAGGCTCACAGCGTTTACTGTGCCCACTGCCACCACTCATATCTGGTGTCACAATAGCTTGTATTTAAAAAAAACGAAACTTTTTTGACTGTAATATAATAGCAGTCAATTTCCTTCACTAGTGTGCATTTCAGGGCCAGCCCAGTGCCACCACTCACTCACTGGTGTCACAATAGCTTGCATTTAAAAAAATCTAAACTTTTTTGACTGTAATATAATAGCAGTCAGTTTCCTTCATGAGTGTGCGTTTCAGGGCCTGCCCAGTGCCGCCACTCACTCATATCTGGTGTCCCAATAGCTTGCATTTAAAAAAAACTAAACTTTTTGGACTGTAATATAATAGCAGTCAGTTTCCTTCACAAGTGTGCGTTTCAAGGCCTGCCAGGGCACAGTGTCACACCAGTGCAACTCATATCTGGTGTAACAGTAGTGTACATTTAAAAAAAAAAAAATACAAATTTGACTGTAATAGATTGAATAGCAGTTAGTTGTCTGCCAGCGTGTGTGTCAGGCTCACAGCGTATACTGTGCCCACTTGCCCAGTGCCACCACTCATATCTAGTGTCACAATAGCTTGCATTTAACAAAAAAAAACTTTTTGGACTGTAATATAATAGCAGTCAGTTTCCTTCACTAGTGTGCGTTTCAGGGCCTGCCAGGGCACAGTGTCACACCAGTGAAACTCATATCTGGTGTAACAGTAGTGTACATTTAAAATTTTTTTTTTTTTGACTGTAATAGATTGAATAGCAGTTAGTTGTCTGCCAGCATGTGTATCAGGCTCACAGCGTTTACTGTGCCCACTGCCACCACTCATATCTGGTGTCACAATAGCTTGTATTTAAAAAAAACGAAACTTTTTTGACTGTAATATAATAGCAGTCAATTTCCTTCACTAGTGTGCATTTCAGGGCCAGCCCAGTGCCACCACTCACTCACTGGTGTCACAATAGCTTGCATTTAAAAAAATCTAAACTTTTTTGACTGTAATATAATAGCAGTCAGTTTCCTTCATGAGTGTGCGTTTCAGGGCCTGCCCAGTGCCGCCACTCACTCATATCTGGTGTCCCAATAGCTTGCATTTAAAAAAAACTAAACTTTTTGGACTGTAATATAATAGCAGTCAGTTTCCTTCACGAGTGTGCGTTTCAGGGCCTGCCAGGGCACAGTGTCACACCAGTGTCACTTATATCTGTCGTCACAGTAGCTTGCATGCATAGTACCACTAATCGAAAAAAAAATGACAGGCAGAGGCAGGCCACCCCGCAGAGGCTGTCGTGGTCGTGGTGCTGTGATTCCCTTTGGCCCTAGAATAATGCCCAGTGTTCAGAGACCACGTACCCTGAACTTGAAAAGTTCTGAGGACATAGTTGATTGGCTAACACAGGACACCCAATCTTCTACAGCTTCCGCTCGGAACCTTGACGCACCATCCTCCTCCAGCTTAGCTTCGGGCACCTCTCAAGTTACCACTCGCCCGCCTGCCGCAACCACCAACACTAGCACCACAGCCGCTTCACTTGGTATGTCAGAGGAGTTATTTACACATCAGTTGGAAGAAATGAGTGATGCGCAACCATTATTGCCAGAGGATGTAGATAACAGGGATATGTCTCAGTCAGGCAGCATTACACACGTACGGTGTGATGATGATGAAGTTGTACCCACTGCTGCTTCCTTTGCTGAGTTGTCAGATACAAGTGAAGCGGTTGAAGATGACGATGCGTCCATGGATGTCACGTGGGTGCCCGCTCGGCAAGAAGAAGAACAGGACAAAAGTTCAGATGGGGAGACAGAGAGGAGGAGGAGGAGACGAGTTGGAAGCAGGGGGAGGTCATCGCAAGGAGCTAGTGGCACAGTCAGACAGCATGCATCGGCACCCGGGGTCAGCCAGACAGCACACCAATCAGCGCATGCTGTTGCCACCACCAGAATGCCATCATTGCAGAGCTCAGCAGACTTGCCTGAAAGCAGAGAGTCACACCGGACCAGCACTCCTGTCCGCCCTGAACGCACAGGTGGATCAGTGGCTGACTCCGCCCCAACTGGAGATCGGCAAAGTGGTTTGTGACAACGGAAGAAATTTGTTGGCGGCATTTCATTTGGGCAAGTTGACACACAACCTGTGCATAAGTACCCAGGCTTTGTGCATAAGTACCCAGGCTTACAGGACATCCTTAAGCAGGCCAGGAAGGTGTGTGGCCATTTCAGGCGTTCCTACACTTGGCGCACTTTTCCGATATCCAGCGGCGAAACAACATGCCAGTGAGGCGCTTGATTTGCGACAGCCCGACACGTTAGAATTCAACACTCCTAATGTTCGACTGCCTGCTCCAACAAGAAAAAGCCGTTAACGAGTATTTGTATGACCGGGGTGCTAGGACAGCCTCTGCGGAGCTGGGAATTTTTTTGCCACGTTACTGGACGCTCATGCACAATGCCTGTAGGCTCATGCGTCCTTTTGAGGAGGTGACAAACCTAGTCAGTCGCACCGAAGGCACCATCAGCGACATCATACCATTTGTTTTCTTCCTGGAGCGTGCCCTGCTGGATCAGGCCGTAGATGAGCATGAAGAGGAAGAGTTGTGGTCACCATCACCACCAGAAACAGCCTTATCAGCATCGCTTGCTGGACCTGCAGCAACGCTGGAAGAGGACTGTCATGACTGTTGAGGGACCCTCGTATAAAAAGGCTGAAGGAGAACGACCTGTACTGGGTGTCCACGCTACTAGACCCCCGGTATAATCAGAAAGTGCCTGAATTGTTACCGAATTACGGCAAGTCGGAAAGGATGCAGCAGTTCCAAAATCATTTAAAAAGTATGCTTAACACAGCGTATAAGGGTGATGTCACAGCACAACGGGAATCTAACAGGGGAAGAGGTGAAAGTAATCCTCCTCCTCCCACGACCACGCCGGCAAGGACAGGACACTTTACAGTTGTTGATGGAGGACATGCGGAGCTTTTTAAGTCCTACGCATCGCCACAGCCCTTCGGGGTCCACCCTCAGAGAACGACTCGACCGACAGGTAGCAGACTACCTCGCCTTATCTGCAGATATCGACACTCTGAGGAGCGATGAACCCCTTGACTACTGGGTGTGCAGGCTTGACCTGTGGCCTGAGCTATCCCAATTTGCGATAGAACTTCTGGCCTGCCCCGCTTCAAGTGTCCTGTCAGAAAGGACCTTCAGTGCAGCAGGAGGTATTGTCACTGAGAAGAGAAGTCGCCTAGGTCAAAAAAGTCTAGATTACCTCACCTTTATTAAGATGAATTAGGGATGGATCCCGAAGGGACTGACAGTGGGCGATACATTCGACTAAAAAAGGCCTGATGAGGGGGACTACTTAACACACCACTCCTATCTGGTGGCACATTAGATTGCACGCGCGGTGCCCCAAATTTGAAGTAGGAGGACCGACCAAGCATCTTTTTCCATCTCCCGCTTCCTAAAATCGATGCCTTATATACACGTCCCCTGATAGGGGACTTAACAGGGATTAAACTGATAAGAATAGTACTACTTAACACACTACTCCTATCTGGTGGCACATTAGATTGCACGCGCAGTGCCCCAAATTTGAAGTAGGAGGACCGACCAAGCATCTTTTTCCATCTCCCGCTTCCTAAAATCGATGCCTTATATATACGTCCCCTGATAGGGGATGTAACAGGGATTAAACTGATAGGAATAGTACTACTTAACACACCACTCCTATCTGGTGGCACATTAGATTGCACGCACAGTGCCCCAAATTTGAAGTAGGAGGACCGACCAAGCATCTTTTTCCATCTCCCGCTTCCTAAAATCGATGCCTTATATACACGTCCCCTGATAGGGGACGTAACAGGGATTAAACTGATAGGAATAGTACTACTTAACACACCACTCCTATCTGGTGGCACATTAGATTGCACGCGCAGTGCCCCAAATTTGAAGTAGGAGGACCGACCAAGCATCTTTTTCCATCTCCTGTTTCCTGGGTGGAGGAAGAGAGACCTTCAATGACATCAGTGAGGACAAGAAACGGGACATGGCTAGCTTGGTACCCAACCTTGTGCAAATGGGGAGTTTGCGGTTGTGCAAATAGACTGTTTGCGGTTGTTTGCGGTGCGTTAAACGGGGAGCTTGGTCTGTCACTGTGAAGCGGGCGTAACCCTTACACTACCTGATCGATACAACATCATACCTGATGTTTTAAAGCACGTTATTCCAAACAATTTAGGAATGTTAGGTGAATTATGCCGTTTATGGATTAAAACCATCATCAACTATGTAATTTTCTATGGGAGTTTTGCCATGGATCCACCTCCGGCATGCCACAGTCCAGGTGTTAGTCCCCTTGAAACGACTTTTCCATCACTATTGTGGCCAGAAAGAGTCCCTGTGGGTTTTAAAATTCGCCTGCCCATTGAAGTCTATGGCGGTTCGCCCGGTTCGCGAACATTTGCGGAAGTTCACGTTCGCGAACCGAAAATTTTATGTTCGCGACATCACTACCATCAGTCTCTTTGCTGTAAACACTGTATTTTCAGAGAAAATGCAGTGTTTACATTACAGCCTAGTGATAACTTCACTGGCCACTCCTCAGATAGCTGTTAGAGATCCTTCCTGGGTCATGGCTGCCTAAAATGCATCCAAACATTCAGTGTCTCCTCCCTCTGCATGCAGACACTGAACTTTCTGCTTAGAGATTCATTGATTCCATTCATCTCTATGAGGCAGGGCCAGACTGGCCCACCGGGATACCGGGAAATTTCCCGGTGGGCCGCGGCACCTGGGGGGCTGGAGATGGAGAGGGAGCCCTGCTCCCTGTATTTTAATAATATCGCGGCCACCGGCCGCATGTCGGTGCTGCCGGGTGGCCGGTCCGGCGGCACACTATGAGGTGATTACTCACCTTGCGGCCGGCGGCCCCATCTCCTGTGCTGACAGCTATGCTGCTGTCAGTATCAGTGAGTGTGCCGGGCGGCCGCCTAAGCGATCCGGCGGCACACTCACTGATACTGACAGCAGTACAGCTGTCAGCACAGGAGGACTGAGGGAGGGGGCGGAGCTAACTACCAAGCTCCCTCGCGGTTCCCATGATTCCTAGCATCTACACATCATAGAGTAGGGATTACTCTATGATGTGTAGATGCTGGGAATTATGGGAACCGGGAGGGAGCATGGTAGTTAGCTTCGCCCCCTCCCTCAGTCCTCCTGTTGCAGCAGGTACAGAGAAGAATAGGGGAAGGGGAAGGGGAAGGGGAAGGGGACAAAAAGAGGAGAAGGGGGGGACAAATAGAGGGGAAGGGGGGACAAAAAGAGGGGAAAGGGGGACAAAAAGAGGGGAAGGGGGGACAAATAGAGGGGAAGGGGGGATAAATAGAGGGGTAATAGAAACACAGGGGAAGGGGGGACACAGAGACTGAGGGGTAATAGAGAATCAGGGAATGGGGGGGCAAAGAGAGGGGTAATAGAGAGACACCAGGGAAGGGGGGGACAAAGAGACAGAGTGGTAATAGAGAGACAGGGGATGGGGGGGACAAAGAGAGGGGGTAATAAAGAGACACCCGGGAAGGGGGGGGGGCAAAGAGACAGAGGGGTAATAGAGAGACAGGGAATGGGGAGGGCAAAGAGACAGAGGGGTAATAGAGAGACACCAGGGAAGGGGGGGGGGGCAAAGAGACAGATGGGTAATAGAGAGACAGGGGATGGGGGGATAAAGAGAGGGGTAATAGAGAGACACCAGGGAAGGGGGGGGCAAAGAGACAGAGGGGTAATTGAGAGACAGGGGATGGGGGGCAAAGAGATGGGGTAATAAAGAGACACCAGGGAAGGGGGGACAAAGAGACAGATGGGTAATAGAGAGACAGGGGATGGGGGGATAAAGAGAGGGGTAATAGAGAGACACCAGGGAAGGGGGGGGCAAAGAGACAGAGGGGTAATTGAGAGACAGGGGATGGGGGCAAAGAGATGGGGTAATAAAGAGACACCAGGGAAGGGGGGGGCAAAGAGACAGAGGGGTAATAGAGAGACATGTAATGGGGTGGACAAAGAGAGGGGTAATAGAGAGACACCAGGGAAGGGGGGGGACAAAGAGACAGAGGGCTAATAGAGAGACACGGGATGGGGGGATAAAGAGAGGGGTAATAGAGAGACACCAGGGAAGGGGAGGGACAAAGAGACAGAGGGGTAATAGAGAGACATAGGGGTTGGGGGGACAAAGAGATGGGTAATAGAGAGACACAGGAGAAGGGGGGACACAGAGACAGGTGGGGTAATAGAGAGACACCAGGGAAGGGGGACAAAGAGACAGAGGGGTAATAGAGAGACACAGGGGATGGGGGTACAAAGAGAGAGGGGTAAGAGAGAGACACAGGGAGGAGATGGGGAAGAGAGACTCAGGGAGGAGAGGGGGAAGAGAGACAGGGAGGAGAGGGGAGAAAGAGACACAGAAGGTTTGTTGGCTGGGGCTAAGAACAACGCAAAAGGGGCTAGGGAAAGAGAAATACAGAGGCTGGAGAAGGGTAAAAAGAAACACACAGGGACTGGGATGAAGTAAAAGATGCACAAGGGTCGCTGTAAGTGAAAAAAAGGAGACAATTGGAGACAAGATACACTAAACGAGGTAAAAGTAATAGACGTAAATTGATGTGATCCTGATAGTAATACACACACATATATATATATATATATATATATATATATATATTGATGTGTGTATTAGTAACATATAATTATGCCTATAATATTTACACATATAGTAATATACATTTATATATGCATAATACACACATAAATGTCATTAATAAATATATATATATATATATATATATATATATATATATATATATATATATATATATGTAATGAACACGTATTGGCCCAGTCTTGTTGCTAGTTGCATACTCATGCACCATAACATATTTAAAGTTTAGAGCGCACCCA
Source organism: Pelobates fuscus (assembly GCF_036172605.1). Taxonomy (NCBI): domain Eukaryota; kingdom Metazoa; phylum Chordata; class Amphibia; order Anura; family Pelobatidae; genus Pelobates; species Pelobates fuscus. Next base: position 106,102,971 of record NC_086318.1, on the reverse strand, counting down.
TAGAACTTCAAAATAAACAAGCTAACTTAATTTTTGTTTAGTTGTGCAATTGCAGACATTCAGCATTTCAGTATCATTACTAAAATGTCCTTAATAGGCCAAAGTAGTTGTACTGAAACATTGATTACATGCAAATGTACGTCTACTTAAAATAAAGGCACTCTTTTGTTTAGTCCTATATGCGTTCTTTCGTTGGAGTAAGAGTTTTCAATTTCAAGTTATTTTTTCACCCTCTATATCAGCACACTATGCTGGCGCGACGCATTATTGGGCTGGTATAGAATTTTTTTCCAGGGCTGCTTTTAGTTTCCAGTCCGGCCCTGCTATGAGGAGATGCTGATTGGCCAGGGCTGTGTTTGAATCATGCCTGCTCTGCCCCTGATCTTCCTCCTTGTCAGTCTCAGCCAATCCTATGGGGATGCATTGTGATTGGATCAGGCCACCACTTCTGATGATGTCAACAGACATGTTTTGACTATTGACTATTCTGAGTCAAACAGCATGCAGAGCTACAGCTTCAGGCTTGAATAAAAGTACAATTTTGCTATTTTTAGGGAGGCATGAGGGGCCCAGGGGTGCTAGATGGTGGTTTCAACACTATAGGGTCAGGAATACATGTTTGTATTCCTGACCCTATAGTGATCCTTTAACTACTTTAATTTTATATGCATGTACATATGTTTTTCATTTATTAATTTTGATAATGTTATTATGTTACTCACTTGGGGTTTATGTGGGGTTTTTTGTTTCATTTAATTTGTGTTCAGATGTTTTTATATATTTATATTATTTTATTACTATATTTGTCTTCGATATTGGGTTTTTGCATTATTTAGATGTGATTTGGGTGTGGTGAGGCCATCAGTTTGTTTCGAGAGTTCGGACTGTTAATTAAGTGGCTGTTAATGGACAGTTAATTAATTAATTAATTAAGAGGTGGTTTGAACCCTGAATTATTATGAGGACCCAGATAACTGCGACTGACATAGGTGGGGGTTGGTGAGTCATAACACCATATCATTTATGTATACTGCTTCCACAATCTCAACATGTTTTGTTGCATTCAGTAACATACTTTCTCATTACATAGTTAATAAATAACCAGGAACAACACACAGTATTGCTAACCTTGCTAATAAACCAACAATTTTTTTTTTTATTTTTTTTTTCATGAGTGAACTACTCATGATTTTTTTTAAAGAGCATCAAATTTCATATGTACATTGTGCTAGTAGTTCTGCTAGCAAATGTAAAAATTGGGGGAATTTTAATTTTTTTTAAATGTGTTTCTTTTTCCACCAGACAATCAATTGAGCAGAAGCGACCTCTAATAGTATGACAGCATCTAAACTGATTGACATAATTCCTATTCCCCCTAGTCAGCATTAACAAAAGTGTTGTGGTTGGTATGGGTGGAGAGCAGAAAGGTCCCTGTGGAAGGTCTCTTCTGCACTATTTCAGCAATCAATTGATTGGTATAGATTCTACGCAGATTAATTGATGCACTGGTAAGAGAAAAAAAGAAAAACTATGATTAGTAGGTTTCTCTCCCAATGTATGCATTTTGCTAGTACAACACATATATGAAATGTGATACTCTTTAAAAAGAGAAAAAGTAATTAGATGCTTAACAGGTGTTCTTTTAAGTATATATGTGTTTTGTTCCTGATTTTTTAGTTTTATATATACACACATTGCCAACTGGCAAAAATGTATTCCCAGGCAAGTCAACAAGATCACCAACAAAGCGTTATGTATACTAACAGTACATTAGATAATGCAGATTACAAAGATCTACATTACAAACAAATATAAAGATTAAGTGAGGAAAATATATGACAAGTAGAATTTGGAGGGGTAATTCTTTTTCACCCACCCTATAACTGAAGTGTTCTTTTGGGTAAGGAGTGCAGAGGAGGTAGGTTAAAATACAGTTACTTCCGAAGTACTTCTGGGTATCTTCCCAGGATGCACTGTGCACATGAATATTCACTTGGACATCTACTTCCTTAATGTCAGGCTAGAAAATGTTCCAGAGAATCCTTAAATATTGCAAAGTGTGCGCACATACATGTTCAGACATCTGGGCTTACTGCCATTTTTAGCCTTACATAAAACAAAAACAAAAAAAACAAGTGCATGCCAGAAAAAAAAAAATACTAGATCTAACTATTACTTTTGTTAAGTTTTTACTTGGGCAAAATATCAAGGAGGGACAAGTTGTCCTTAAATCATTTAAATTTCTTCAGGGTTGGTAGATTTGCAAAAACTGATGAGTGAATGAAGGAAATTAGTAGTATTTATTTGTTTATAATAAAATGCATCACGTATATTTAGATCCTACAAAACATTGTCTATTTAAGAGCTTCAAATTAAATATGGTCCTTTACAGAGTATTGTTAACAGAGTAGCCGTGGCAAAATTCTAACTGTCATTAATCTCTCTGTTAAAATCAGGCTGTTATACTTCATTATGGATACTTTAAGTAATATAAGGGGGAGGGACCAGGTTTCAATACAGGTTTGTAACTAGCTCTTTCCGATCACTGTAAAAAGGTTTGACAAGGCGTGCATTCTGTATCATAGGTTGAAGGTCTGAGCTGCTAAAGGTAAGGTTTGCTATTGCAGAATTTATGCAAAAGTATATAAGGATTGATTTAGGTTTGGAATCAGTTTGTTTCGTAAAAACTTTCAGCAAAAATTGAAGTTTAGTAAAAAAATATATATAAAAAAAATAGATAAATATGCCAACGTATAGGTGAACACCTGTTTAGAACGCTCTAAAATATAATTGGAATGTTAAACTAACATTGTACAAATTAGCAACTTTTTTTTCCTTTAATTTGAAGAGATAATAACTTGTGAGGAAAAAAAGCAATTAGTCCAAATGATTACTGGAAAACAAATTAAACAATACATTCACTATGAGAATCTCGTAATGTGAAACCCATAGTGCCACCTAGTGCTGGCCTCTGGTAATAGTTATTGTCCATTTATTTGTTGAATTGACTTTCCTAACAACACATAGTAAAATTACAAAACAAAGGAAACATGCCACTTTCTTAACCTCTTTAGGAGTTTTTGGCAAACCCCTTATGGTATCATTTGTGACAAGTCAATGACACCCTTACTTTTTATAGTTCCATGATAAGTGCCATTACACTTTATTGTATAATTGTAGTACGACATGCTTGCTGGATAACCAATATAAGTTGCAAAACAACAAAGGACTAATCATATAAAATCCATATAACTTGTACACTGTAATCTAATTATTTGGTGAAACATATACGAAATAAAATAAAAAATTAGACAAATGTACAGATTAAGTTATGTAACAAAATGTATTGCATATAGCTCTAGATCTCTAATAGAAGAATAATCTGTACTTCTGTAAAGAGAAGTAAGCAGTGATTTGGATTAATAATCAGAGTATAATTAACCTTACGGATTTCATTTTAGAAGTTCAACTTGTTTCTACTAAGAAACTATTGCTGTGTATTTACTACTCACTTATTCAGTATCAGGTCACACTGTATTTGTACAGACACGGGGACTCATTTCTTTATAATCAGTGACTCTCACTCCTAAATAGGAAAGGTTGGTAGGTATGGACTGAGTGTGTATACAGTCAATATTTTTTGCCCAAATCCCTCTGTCTCCCTTTTCTATCCTAATGTCCCACTTATCTAGCAGCTCCACATTGTTGTTTTTTCTGAGTGTATAACAGAGCTCTACAGCAATAATACTCACAGTAATGTGTCTTTAAACTACAATAAATGTGTTTAGAGATCAGTCTGTGGAAATAAGATACATTGTTCTAAACTACATTTTAGTTACATCAATTGTTATTACAATATCACCTAACATTTCTCAGAACAGCCCCACCTCTGGTAACACCCCCACCCACACTCCTAATTGTATAGTGTCCCAATCTAAAATTTTGGAAAGTATGTACTCAAACATACACGTGTATAAATTCCACATTCCTTAAGCCATTGGAGGGTGAAAATTCAGCCCTGATTAATAGAAACACAGCCCTGGTTAGTGTTCCAATGGATCTTACTTGCAGTGGCAAGTACATTTTAGACTGGGCTAGTAACATAGGAATCAGAATTTTGAACCCCAGTGATATAAATATATATAACATATTGTGGTCTAATTGATGGCACAGGTTCAGGTTGAAATCATACAGAGTATTAATGCGTAGATGGATTTTCTTGAACAGACACCCTATTGTTTAGGATGAACAGGTTAAAGGGAAATGTTCCGAAACAAGGTTGCTTTGTACTCTTATTTAATAAATATATATAATTCATTAACCCTTTTTCATTCACTTTGCTGCCAGTTTCTAGTATTTTACAGATTTCTAGCAATGCTTTTACCCTTTATTCTCTTGTCCTTCTTCCAAGATGCTCATTGTGTGTTCAGGAAAAAGGTGCTGTTCCTATCCCTTCATGAGAGATGCATAATCAAGGGAATTCACAAGGCAAAGGGCTCTTCCATCAATCTCCTGCTATTATCTGAATCCTAAACAGCCTCACAATCGAGGCTCATATGGCTGTGGTGTTAGGTGCAGGATTTTGGTCTAGGGTTAAAATGCAAACCTTGATAATTTTGTCCTTCTTGAAGTTATATGCCAATGACCATAACCACTACAGCTACTGGTAGTGGTTATGGTGCCATTAGTGCCCTGGAGCTCACCCAGGGTAAGTATCAAACCATTTGAGAAGTGTTAGAAACTTAGATGTGTCTGCTGGGCACCAGATTCCGCCATTTTTCTACACCAGAAGCTCCCTGCACTGAATTGAGCCCAGAGGTGCAAAACGGTAGTCCTTGGCGGATGCTCTCAGTCAATGAGCTACCTCTGCATGATAGGGCCTAGCTCAGTAGAGTAAACGGAAGCTCATTCTTGCTAAAGATTAAGTGGACCCCCAGCCAATTCTCAAAATGGTTTGACTACTTAATCTGGGAGGGTGCTAAGGCACTCTGAGTGTTCCTTTAAAGCAGTTCTGTCACTTATCAATATTTAAGAAAGATGTAAGTTTAATGAAATACTTTTGCTGACTAACTTGCAATCCAAAGATACCATTAGACACGACTGAGGTTGACAAAAGAAGGAGCTCCACCGTCAAAAAATTTAGCCATATTAGTTCATTAGACAAGAGAAAATAACTAGATTATTGCAAGATGCAATGAAACCTTTTTCTTGGACATAACCTTTAAAGACAAGCTTTTGGTCTGAAGTAAAATTAATACTATTTATTTATTTATAAACTATTTTACCCGGAAGGATAAAGTGTACCATCTTCTGCACTGTCTGCACTGTCTGCCCCACTGTTTTGTCTCCCTCTCCCCCCTCACTCTGATCATCAGAAAGATATTTAAGGCGGTCAGCGAGGGCGGTCAGCGAGGGAGCTCTTCCCCTGAGCTCTCTGCTCAGCTCCCTCGCGCGCCGCCCGCAGAGTGAGGCTGGGAGGCGGAGCCGGAATATGACGTCATATTCCGGCTCCCAGTCTCACTCTGCGGGCGGCGCGCGAGGGAGCTGAGCAGAGAGCTCAGGGGAAGAGCTCCCTCGCTGACCGCCCAGCAACCAGCAACCAGCCCAGCATGTCTGTTAGCCGCAAGGCTAACAAGACATTTGCCTTGGGCATTTGGGGGCGGCGTTTTTTGCCGCCCCCTGGAAAATGCCTTGTTTGCCTCGCGGCTAATACGCCCCTGATGGCAACATCCAGAATCGGGAAATTCACAGCTTCCAGCAAAACATTGGTTCCGGCTTTAAAAATCCCTGGATTAGTAAATAACTTTATTTCAACCTTTTACATAGCAGTATAATGACGGTATCTCCGCTGGTAGTCAGGATAAAGCAGGTAAAACACAGGCAGCGTAATAATAATCCCTCTTCCCCAAGGACTAGACGACACCAAGTCTGGGAGCCAACTGTCAACTGTCAACTGACCTCTGTGGGGGTCCCAGCTTCAAAAGATGTAACCCCTGTTGACCTCAGCAATAGCAAGATAATATTTCATAGTGTAATAATAAATTATGCACCCTTGCCGTGACACCATCCTCTTATAAACACCAGTGTGGAAGTAACTCCCACGCCTCCCTTTTACAAAAATAATACGTAACATGTCGCATAACCTACATCAAACCTGGTTAGAGGAGAGAACTACAGTGAGTTTGACATTCCGAGAATTATAAACAAAGCATTAGCCAAGATGTTTATCAACATTTAACTCCCCACTCGGTATTTCACGTATGTGGCAATTGTCACTCTAATAACGATGTGTGCCCTATATTCTAACACAGTCAACAGGCATGGTGCTATGATAGTAAAAGGTTATGGTGCAATGCCCGTCACGGTACTGATTTCCTGAATTAAAAACAACCATTCAGCTACGTAAAAAGAAGAAGTTATTATTTCTTTTTTTAAATGTACATTTTGTACTTTCCAAATAGTATCATGAAAATGTCACACAAATTTGGCATCTGAAAATTTGGAAAAGTATAATGAGGAAGTTTATTTTAAAGCATCTTCACAAAATAGCACAGATACATTGAACAAACAATAAAGCTACATATGCAGACAACGTTATCGAACCAACTGCTTGCACATAACTCAAATTTGGATTTGTATCAGCTTAAATTCACACTAGAGGCACCCAGACCACTTCATTTGATTAATGTGATCCAGGTGCAGTGCCCCTGTCCTCCTTAGTTTGAGAACTGACATTGCAGTAGTAAGACTGCCTCTAGAGGCGCTTCCAAGACTATCACGGAGTTTGACTCTATGAAACTACATTTGGCATCCTCACGCTCTGCATGAGAACATCCAGCATTAAAGAGAACCCCATAGGAAAGCATTGAGCAATTCTTTCCTATGGGGAAGGCATAAGGTGCATGTGGCGCATCCGCATATTGTCCCCCCCCCCCCCCCCCATCGGGTGATGTCACAGCAATGAGGAACATATCTACTGGAATCATGCTTTTTTAACCCTTTTTGTTTTGGAGGGGTGTGGGCAAGAGCAGTGGCGTACTAAGGGGGGGGCGGGGGGGGCGGCCCGCCCCGGGTGCCACTGACTAGGGGGGTGCCATGACGTCCAGTGTCATGTGTCACCCCCCATCATTACGCTGCGGCGGCTGCGCAGAGCCGCAGCACCTTTGCGGCCCGGCGGGACTTACTTGAAGGAGAAGGGGGAGGAGTGTTGCGGGCCGCGGCGTCGCGCACCGTGATGACGTCGTGCGCAGCGCCGTCAGCCCGCCTTCACGGATATCCAGCTGAAGGTTCCAATATCCGGGCGGTGAGGCACCCAGTCGGTCAAGGCATCATCAAAATGTGAGTAGATTAATTAAGGGGGCTGTATTAAGGGGGGTGTGAATTAATTAAGGGGGTGGATTAAGGGGGGGGAGGATTAATTAAGGGGGTGGATTAAGGGGGGTGTGGATTAATTAAGGGGGTGTATTAATTAAGGGGGGAGTGAGGATTAATTAAGGGGGTGTATTAAGGGGGGTGAGGATTAATTAAGGGGGTGTATTAAGGGGGGTGAGGATTAATTAAGGGGGTGTATTAATTAAGGGGGGAGTGAGGATTAATTAAAGGGGTGTATTAAGGGGGGTGTGGATTAATTAAGGGGGTGTATTAATTAAGGGGGGGTGTGGATTAATTAAGGGGGTGTATTAAGGGGGGTGTGGATTAATTAAGGGGGTGTATTAATTAAGGGGGGAGTGAGGATTAATTAAGGGGGTGTATTAAGGGGTGTGTGGATTAATTAAGGGGGTGTATTAAGGGGGGTGAGGATTAATTAAGGGGGTGTATTAATTAAGGGGGTGTATTAATTAAGGGGTGTGTGGATTAATTAAGGGGCTGTATTAATTAAGGGGGGAGTGAGGATTAATTAAGGGGGGTGAGGATTGATCAAGGGGGGTGTATTAATTAAGGGGGTGTATTAATTTTGGGGTGAGTATTAATTAAGGGGGTGTATTAACGGGGCTGTGGATTAATTAAGGGGGCTGTATTAATTAAGGGGGAGTGATGATTAATTAAGGGTGTGTGAGGATTAATTAAGGGGGCTGTATTAATTAAGGGGGGAGTGAGAATTAAGGGGGAGTGAGGATTAATTAAGGGGGTGTATTAATTAAGAGGGTGTATTAATTAAGGGGGAGTGAGGATTAATTAAGGGGGGAGGGAGGATTAATTTAGGGGGGTGTATTAATTTGGGGGGGTGTATTAATTAAGGGGGAGTGAGGATTAATTAAGGGGGGTGAGGATTAATTAAGGGGGGTGTATTAATTAAGGGGGGTGTATGAATTATGGAGGAGTGAGGATTAATTAAGGTGCGTGTATTAATTAAGGGGGTAGTGAGGATTAATTAAGGGGGTAGTGAGGATTAATTAAGGGGGGTGTATTAATAAGGGGGGTGTATTAATTAAGGGGGAGTGAGGATTAATTAAGGGGGTGTATTAAGGGGGGTGAGGATTAATTAAGGGGGTGTATTAAGGGGGGTGAGGATTAATTAAGGGGGTGTATTAATTAAGGGGGGAGTGAGGATTAATTAAAGGGGTGTATTAAGGGGGGTGTGGATTAATTAAGGGGGTGTATTAATTAAGGGGGGGGGGTGTGGATTAATTAAGGGGGTGTATTAAGGGGGGTGTGGATTAATTAAGGGGGTGTATTAATTAAGGGGGGAGTGAGGATTAATTAAGGGGGTGTATTAAGGGGTGTGTGGATTAATTAAGGGGGTGTATTAAGGGGGGTGAGGATTAATTAAGGGGGTGTATTAATTAAGGGGGTGTATTAATTAAGGGGTGTGTGGATTAATTAAGGGGCTGTATTAATTAAGGGGGGAGTGAGGATTAATTAAGGGGGGTGAGGATTGATCAAGGGGGGTGTATTAATTAAGGGGGTGTATTAATTAATGGGGTGAGTATTAATTAAGGGGGTGTATTAAGGGGGCTGTGGATTAATTAAGGGGGCTGTATTAATTAAGGGGGAGTGATGATTAATTAAGGGTGTGTGAGGATTAATTAAGGGGGCTGTATTAATTAAGGGGGGAGTGAGGATTAATTAAGGGGGTGTATTAATTAAGGGGGAGTGATGATTAATTAAGGGGGTGTATTAATTAAGGGGGTGTATTAATTAAGGGGGAGTGAGGATTAATTAAGGGGGGAGGGAGGATTAATTTAGGGGGGTGTATTAATTTGGGGGGGTGTATTAATTAAGGGGGAGTGAGGATTAATTAAGGGGGGTGAGGATTAATTAAGGGGGGGGTGTATTAATTAAGGGGGTGTATTAATTATGGAGGAGTGAGGATTAATTAAGGTGCGTGTATTAATTAAGGGGGTAGTGAGGATTAATTAAGGGGGTAGTGAGGATTAATTAAGGGGGATGTATTAATAAGGGGGGTGTATTAATTAAGGGGGAGTGAGGATTAATTAAGGGGGTGTATTAATTAAGGGGTGTGTGGATTAATTAAGGGGGGTGTATTAATTAAGGGGGGAGTGAGGATTAATTAAAGGGGGCTGTGGATTAAAGAATTAAAGGGGGAGGTTTAAATAATGGGGGTACAGGGGTTTTTTGATTAAGGGGGTTGCAGTATTCTATTTATTAAGGGAGGATGTGCACTGCAGATTTTTGTTTTTTGTTAAGCTGTTGTGCAGGGTTTTTATAAGGGGTGTGTGCAGGTTTTTTGTTATTAAGAGGGGTTGTGCACGTTTTTGTTTTTTATTAAGGGGGTGTGCAGGATTTTTATGTGTAGGGAGTGAATGAAATTTATGTGATCGGGGTGCAGGGTTTTTATGTGTAGGGAGTGTATGAAATTTATGTGATCGGGGTGGGGTGCCACACTCAGGGTCCGCCCCGGGTGCCAAATGCTCTAGGTACGCCCCTGGGCAAGAGGCAGGGTTGGGACCAGAGTGCACTATAGTGTTTTGGAATACAACTTTGGATTCCTAACACTATAGATTCCCTTTAATGGTTTCCTTATGTTAACCACATGTAGGATGTGGTTATGCTTGCCTCTCATTGGCTAAACTAAAGATACCTGGTATGACTTAAGGTCTTAGGGTATGTAGATGACATACCCTACACCTAGTGTAGGACTAGGGAAATGTAGGTGAAAGACATCTAAGTGCTAAGGTAAACATCATTGGAAACAGACTACAGCTGCATCACTGGAATAATACGGCTACAATCTCTACTTCAGCATTATGGAAAAAGACCTAAAATATTATTTTCATGAAACAAATTCTATGGTCCATACTGGAAATTATTATTTTTTATTTATTTGATTTTAGTACAGCCACCAATCTATTAAAATACTGCCATTGCTAAAGTTACAATAACTAACCCCCCACATTCAAATTAAAGGAACAGCAGCACTTGAAAAACCCATAGGAAAGCATTGGATTGGCAGAGATCTCATTCAAGGAGGCAGGACTGAGCCAAACGCAACCTTGGCCAATCAGCGTCTCCTCATAGAGATGCATTGAATTAATGTATCTCTATGGAGAAAGTTCAGCGTCTCCATGTAGTGCGACCATCTGAGTGGCTGCCACTGGAGGTGTCCCTAGGCTGTAATGTAAACACTCGTCTTTCTCTAAAAAGGCAGTGTTTACAGCAAAAGCCAGCAGGGATTGATTATACATTAAGCTGTAGTTGTTCTGGTGACTATAGTGTCCCTTTCATAAATTAAATAGTATTTAAATAAAGACTACACTTTTAAGGAAATAGTGATTTACTATATTCTATGCAATGTTTCTTTTAGTTTAGATTTAGTGCAGATTAACAGGAATTAGAATTTTGTTCACAGGTCTAGTAGTGATTCTAGGCATTCAGAGTGGATTGTGATGTACCTTTGACAGGAAATGGTGGGGAACCAAAAATTGTATATCACTATTCTAGGAACATCACATCCTAGCAAACAGTTGTACATCTTATCATTTTCATATTCACTTTTTTTATTGTAAAACAGTGAATGTTCATTTTAGAGCTTCCTTGTCACAAGACAACCCATGATTTATATTGTGACCTCTGCTTGTTGCCTGCAAATTATTTTTTTTGTAGAACGTCACATATAAAGACAGAGCTTGGTTGAAAAGGACTCCTATGTTTATTGAAGAAGTACAGTACAACTCTTGTAGGGTAAGCCATATTGCATTATATACTTAAAAAAGACGTATTTAATCTACTATAATTTGGCCTTTTTTCATTCTGCTGATGACTTTTTATTCTCTTTTATTGGAAGTGGCTGTATTTTTATTTAATCTAATTCTAGAATAGGGTTCTCTGTAGACTGCATGACTTGGAAGTATTACGAAATGGGTCATGCTAGTTTTCTTGTTGACTTGGACTTCAGTATCAGTATTATTTGTTAGGTTTGGCTTCATACAGGTAAGGATTGTTTGGAGTTCTTAGAAAAACAGAAGAATACAATGTAATAGTATTTTTTGCTGAGGTCGTATACTATTCATTGCAGATCCATTTATTTTGATTACTTATAAGTAAGATTGATTTGACTGATTTATCTCACTCTGATTACAATTAATAGTGAATTGTTGGGACTCAACTATTAAGCTATTATTATACCAGTAGAAACACATGGTTGGATCTAAGGAATTTTTTATACCTAATTTATGGACCACTAAAGGCACCACGACCACTTCATCTCAATGTAGAGATGTGGGTGCAGTTGTCCTTTACATTTTAGTTCTGCAATGTAAAGCATTGTTTAGTTTAGTAGATAGGAAAATAATTACATTGCAGTGATAAAGATGCCTCTAGTGACTTCCTACCTGATAGCCACAAGCCCTTCTGCTTTTAAACTGCGCTATTACACATGCGCTTTTAGTCCCTCTATAAAGAACCTTGAATTGGACTTTAAGAAGCATCTGTCTGACGTCGTGGAAGGCATATTGAGCGGCTGCAGGGACCTTATCTCAGGACTGGAAATTTTTTTTTAAGGAAACCCTTTTTTTCCTCAATTTTTAAAAAATTTAGTTTCAGGGCCTCCCTTAACTGCAAAGAGGAATGCTATAGCGATTTTTTTATTTACCTCAGTAAATAATGCAATGGCATTTACTGCTGTGACAAGAACAAGGAACAGTCTCTTCCAGAAAAGTGACACTTCCGCTAAAGGTTTGCAGATTCAGGCACAAGTTTGTCTATATTTAATCTATGGCATGTTTGGGCAAACTGTTGCTCCTCAGCTATTCCACCACTATCCTAATGCTTATTACACTGACTGACCACTTTCTTGTAGCACTGTCCTAATGCTAACTCCACACCTTTCCTGGTATAATATTCCTTTTTGCTGATACACACAAAAAAAAAAGAAATGAACAAGCAAAATAAGGCACTAATAATAAGAATAACGTGATAATATATAGTAATATAAAAAGGAATGCTGCACCTTTATAGTGCAAATAGCTCAAAAACACACAAACAACTGTAAACAAAGAAAAAAGGTGTGCTGTGCCTTTAAATACTATGCAAGGTATGATAAAGTGCAATTAGGTAGTGCACTTTAAAGTGCAAACAGTGATATTGCCAATAATGAAGAAAATATATAAAATGCGAAAAACAGTGCACTATAAAGTGTAGAAGTTACAAGTAATAAAATGCAAAATAAGTGCACAAGTGGAAAAAATGAAATGAAGGCTGCAAAAAAAAAAACAACAGTGCACTATAAAGTGCAGATGTTACAAGTACCAAGTTACAATTACTTTTTGCTACCTTACTAGTAACTACTCAGACTATGAATTCACGATTCTCCAAAAACTCCCTCCAACATAACTGGTACTCCCAATTACTTTTGACTTTACCTCTGCTCTGCTGACTCCTTTAGTGATACCTCTACTGATTACTATCTCCCTGGCTATTAAAATCAATACCCTAATGGCTATTCTGCTTTTACTACCCATACTTCCCAGGCCCACATCATACGTTAATCCTGACCCCGCTTCTCTAATTTACTTGTTCATTCTATGCCTTGTCCACTACCAATAAGTATGTATTTATGTGACTTTTTATCTGTGTGCGAGTGTCTGCACAAGTGTCTCTGTAATCTGTCACCGTGTATTTGTGCGTTTCTGTCCTTGATTTATGTGTTTTTCTGTGTTTATGTTATGCGTGAGAGTGTCTGCATATTTCCATGTTTCTATTGTACGTGTATTTTTATCAGTGCATGAGAGTATACTCGTCTGCCTGAAGTGTCTGTGTGGATGTACAGGCTATCTAAAAGCCCATCTGCATGAGTGATTGCACGTTTAATGGTTGGGTTTGGAGGAGATCACAGCAGGAATATAGATTTGTGTCAAGGATTTAAGTTTACTGGGGTATCTAAAAACTGAGTCTTCAAAAGAAATAGGGTGGTGTCAAGACAAAGGCAGACTTGGGTGCATAAAGCTTTGTCTGGACAGGTAGCCCCAGGTAGTTTTAGAACCTAGCAACACCTTTGCTCTCAAAACCTATAGTGTCAGTTTGCATGACTTACACAGCAGCATTGCAGGGCCAGTTGGCTTTAGATCAGACATAGGCAACCTTCGGCACTTCAGATGTTTTGGACTACACCTCCCATGATGCTTTGCTAGCATTATGGGTGTAAGAGCATTATGGGGGATGTAGTCCACAACATCTGCAGTGCCGAAGGTTGCCTATTCTGCTCTAGATAAATGAAAATAACATTAATTGTAAACAAAAGTACGTAAAATTAAATGAGGTCAGTAATCTGTAATTCTGTGGGACTTGCCTCAGAAAGTCTTGTGTCAGCTCACCATGTGATCGCATGAGTTTGTAAGGAACTAACCTCAATAACCTACCCATATTGCTTCAAACTTGAATTTCCTTACAGCATGATCAAAAGCAAAGAACAAACCCATTAACTCTCACACAGTTACACTATGCTCACACAACTGAAGAGTTTACTCAATCTGTAAGTACTGTAAGTATCTGTAAGTACTAAATATTTTGTGTAATGTACCTTTTCATAAAAATATTGGATTGAAATTGTTTTTTATTAACATAAATGTGTTTATTCAGATTTCTAACATATTGTCATGATCTCTTATTAACTAAGTCTTTATCCACATCATAGAATCCACAATTTAGAGAAAACAAATTAGCAATTAAAAAGATGCAGGTGTTGTGTCTAGAACAAACTTGTATTTCAGTAAATCAGAAGTTTAATCCTTCTAATAAAAGGTATATGTTAAGGAACTATCAGATGTATTTTTTATTTTATCATCCTTTAATTCATTTTTTTTTATTATTATTTTTGTGGTGCCAAGTAGAACAGATATTACACAATATACTCTATTAAATCGACATAGAAGTAACATAGCACATAAGGTAAGGTATATCATGAAAATCAGCACTTTTTTTATTTTTTTTAAGTGAAGCGTATAAACATGAGGTGCCCATTGCAGGAGAGATAGAACAGTTGACATGCTATCTCGTAGGTTATGTGCACTGTGGGTAACTGAAAGTAAATATGCCCCAGGAGGCTTCCCGGGTAAGTTAGCCGTGATAAGTATATAGCGGGGGGAAAATTGCAAGGAGAGATACTAAGGTTTCCCCTGCTCAGCTCCAAAGTCAACCTATGCCTGTCAGGGGTGAGACACAGTCCAGCCACGAGAGTCCTAGGATCAGGTCTAGCAGCCCAGCAAGTGCAAGTCTTGTGATCATTGGTGGTGTTGGAATGCAGCATGGTTCGAGGTCACCCTTTAATTTTAGTCACTGTTTCTACTTGTGCCCTACTACCTGAGTTACAATATACTCATTATTTCTTATTTGGATCACAGAATATATATATTTTCTTTTTGTGTTCGTTGCACAAATTAGATTTTTTTCCCAAGGACACAAATTACTTTATTTGGATATAGAATGATTAATCAGCTGTGCCTTAACCCTACAACAAATAGCAGCAGACAGACAGAAGTTCCTAAGCCTCAGCTGATCACTCTCAGCCTATAAGCCATGCCCTGTATTGCAGGGAAAGCTAATTAGCTCAGGAAATCTAATGATTATCTATTTCCGCTCCGAAAGTTCTGTCTCTCCGGCATTACTAGGTAAGAAGTCAATCCATTTTCGACTTACAAGCTAACTGTTGTGGTTATAGTGCTTTGAGTGTTCCAATAAGAATAAGAACAATGTTTATGTATTTATTTTTGCGGTTCATTTTGTTCAACTGTAATCTCATTGTATCTGATTCATAACAACAGATTAATTTTCAATGACTTTTCATTCCGTTTGCTATATATAAATATAGAACACCTCTTGAAACTTTAAACTAAAATAGATGAGTTTATTTATCCTTATTTGGGGAATATCTAATACGCCAAGGCTTTTTAACATATATTTTCCAGTTGCAGGTCATATAGCAAAATTAGTGCATCCCTGCTAAAGTTTTTAAATTTGCCATCCATTATCTAAATCATATGCATCACTGAAAAATAGGAACCCAAATTTACCTTTCATGCAGTAAATGTATCACCGGTCTCTGTTACTAGGCAATAGTTTATATTTGAACACATACAGACACAACATGGTACTGTAACAATTGTATTTATAAAGCTGATTTATATCGGTGCAGTGACATCCCCAATCTTACTTTCAGATACATAAAAAAATGTCTTCAGATTTCCCTATAATTAGAGAGCCACCTTTGAGACCATCATTTGAAATTGTTAATGTATGGGAGCTAGACTTTACTAAGGGGAAAGGATTAGAGGCATGTTGCAAACTTACCCCTAAACCTTTCTTCCATTCATTGTGGCTGTACACAGATAGTACATACATCATAAAACAGTCATCTAAGACATGCATTGTATTAATCACACTGTTATTTATTTCATTGAATATATAGTAGATGTTCGGAATTTTTTTTTTTTAAATCCCAGAATATTTATTTGGTCCTCTTGATTATGGTAATACAAGCAATACATCAACATTTGAATTACTGATTTTTCTATGTATTGCCGCTGTGTTAATAATCTGCAGTGTGTCCAAATATGGTATTCTGAGAGCTAACCAACATTAGACAACTGATAAAAAGTTTTTTAAATCTCTTTCAAGTTTACTAACACTCACTAATAGCTAGGGACAGGGGGCAACCAAGACAACATTATTTATTATATTGAGAACGTTATAGAATTCAAAGTGAGTCTCATGTTTTAGGGCATAGTGGGGGACTTGGCTACTTTGGCCTAAAATTTACTTTAAACTCATTTTGATTTCCTAACAATCCACACTTTAGTAAGTAACCTTATAAGACTTAAAAGAAGACGCCAGACACCATAACTATTGCAGGGTGCTGGTGCTCTCCCATTGTAAGTAGGCAAACAATCTGCTCCATGACTTCACTACATCTGACAGACAACCAGAGATGTTACTAAAGGGATTTAAAAATAAGCACTTTCATAAAATAAGCCTGCAGGGACAGGGTTACCCATAAAGAACTTCACCAAGCTGAAATGCCTCTTTAATGCACACATATCTATATTACTGCTCATATATATATATATATATATAGATATACAGGAAAAAAACACAATATAAGCTGTGCAGTGGAATAGAAATATGCAAAAAAAAAGGAAGGAAGGAAGTGGCACATTTAACATGAAAGCTTTCTTGTCCAAATGTCACTATAGTGGTTGAATAAGAACACATGTTTTGTAGGAACTGCTGGTTACTATTGTCAAGTAATAGCAGCGAGATACTTTACCAATATAGGGGTGAGTGAAGGGACTGTAACGCAAGGGTGCAAGTTCTTGAGGGTATGGATCACTTGACCTCTCTGCTGCCTTTGACACCGTTGATCATGCTCTCCTTCTTCAAACTCTTCAATCACTCGGTCTCTGTGACTCTGTCCTCTCGTGGTTTTCCTCTTATCTCTCCCAATGCTCATTCAGCGTCTCCTTTTCTAATGATACCTCCTCCCCTCGTCCTGTCTCGGTTGGAGTCCCCCAAGGCTCTGTCCTTGGTCCCCTTCTATTTTATCTTTATACTGCCTCTCATGGCAAACTTATTACCTCCTTTGGATTCCACTACCACCTGTACGCTGATGACACCCAGATATAACTTTCCACCCCGGACCTCTCCTCTGCCGTCCTGCAACGTGTCACTGCTTGGCTTTCTTCCATCTCTGACTGGATGTCCTCCTGCTTTCTGAAACTCAATCTCTCTAAAATTGAGCTCCTTATCTTTCCTCCTCCTAATACTGATCCTCCTCTTTCACTCTCCCTTCAAAGTCTGTAATGATTGCTGCCGCCTCTGTCAGTCCTTACATTGGCTTCCTGTATCCTATAGGAGTCAATTCCAAGTGCTAACCCATACATATAAAGCACTAAACAATTTTAGCCCCTCAAATCTCTTCACAGATCCATAGGTATGCCCCTTCTCGGTCTCTCCGCTCTACCCGTGACCTTCTCTTGTCCGCTACACGCCAACTCACGCTTGCAGGAGTTCTCGCGGGCCATCAGACTCTCCCCTAGTCCTCAATCGTTTAAGAAGTGCCTTAAAACCCATCTCTTTAGGAAAGCTTATTGCCTCCCAGAGTAACCTCTATCTCACATGCCTGTCTATTACTTATTCCTAAAGGGCAGCACTCTATTCTCTCCTCCAGCTCTTTTTCCCTCCCACCTTATTTGATTGCTATTTGCTGTCCTGATGAGTTTTATACCCCACTTCCTATAGCTCGTTTGAGCAGGGTCCTCTTCAACCTATCGATCTGTAAGTTTGCTTGTAATTGTCCTATTTATAGTTAAATCCCCCTTTCATAATATTGTAATGTGCTACAGAATCTGTTAGCGCTATATAAATGGCAATAATTTTAATAATAATTGGCATTATAATTATACTTTATTTATAAAGTGTCAACGCATTCCACAACACTGTACATGGATAAAAATCAAAATCAGAGGTTATTCATCCCCACATCCTAGTTTTTGTTTTGCTAAAAGGACACAGAACAGCTCGCTCTTGAGGTACATATATTGTTTTATTGCTTCCTAACAAGCCAAGGAATCAGCTGAATGGTGAAATGTCCCTTCCCACAATTTTAAACAAATATATATATATATATTTATACAGTTTTAAAAAATCAATTAAATGTACAAATCCACACTGTCTTGTAACTGCGTGCCTCAATCTTAGCTCCCTGCCAATAAGCTCTGTCCTTTACAACTTTGGGAGTCATTTTGTCTCTCAATTACAATGTCTGTTCTTTCATTATCTTATCTGAAGTAGATTATGATATATTTTGCTAAATCTTCCATATAAATTTAAAGGAAAACTGAGCATCTCATGAAAATAAGATTACGTTTTAGGTGAAAAATTGAGGTTTTTGTAAGTTCCAGAGAAATTATAGTTGCCCTTTAATAAAGGTTTCTTGAGAAAATGGGTATATTTATGACTTTATTGCATATTTAATAGTGATAAGAGGTTTAACACATTTCAAAATCTTTGCAACACAATCACTTCCTGCAAAGTAAATATACAGCACACAATATAGTCTCCATATGGTACCAGACAGGCAAAGTAAATATACAGCACATAATATAGTCTCCATATGGTACCAGGGAGGCAAAGTAAATATACAGCACATAATATAGTCTCCATATGGTACCAGGGAGGCAAAGTAAATATACAGCACATAATATAGTCTCCATATGGTACCAGGGAGGCAAAGTAAATATACAGCACATAATATAGTCTCCATATGGTACCAGGCAGGCAAAGTAAATATACAGCACATAATATAGTCTCCATATGGTACCAGGGAGGCAAAGTAAATATACAGCACATAATATAGTCTCCATATGGTACAAGGGGCAAAGTAAATATACAGCACATAATATAGTCTCCATATGGTACCAGGCAGGCAAAGTAAATATACAGCACATAATATAGTCTCCATATGGTACCAGGTAATCTGCTTTTAGAGTGCATTACCAGGAAGGCTTCAGTTAGAGAGCTCTTATTTTCTGGTGTACACAGAGGAATAGATTTTATTAGACCTACTGATTCACAAAAAAAAAATCTTTATCGAGCAATTAATTTTTTTTTTTGGCTTTTTAGAGCCATTGATTTACCCCTGTCATTATTAAATGCTACTTCCTTCGTCTAATTTGAGGTTAAATAGTTCCTCTTAAAAAAAAGAAGCTTATGAAGAAATGCACACCACAGACATAATCTGTAATAAATTAATTGCGTGTAGATGTCATTTTTTAAAAAAAAATGTGGACCAATGATTGTAGTCATCCATCACAATCTTATCTATATACGTTCCTGTTTTTAATTTTGCGCCTGCATTAAATGGAGCTCTAAGTGTCCAGGGTACTTCAGGCGACATGATTAAATAGAGAGGGGAGCAGAACACGGTGAGTGAACAATTATAAAAGAAATGTGTTTCTTTTTTTAAAGTCACAAGATGGCATTAGGAAGACTTATCTAGGGAAAATGGTTAAATAAATTATAAATGGTTTTGAAATGGTTAGGCAATTTTGTACTTCATTTACAAGGGACACAGAGGAAGAAGATTTTCTTTGAAAGCTGTAAGAGAAATTGAAAGCAGGTAGATTGTATTAAGATATTTTGGGGAAGATCTGTAAAAGTGGTGCAATATAGGACTTACTTCTATAACTGGGGTAATCAGATTAGAAACCGATAGAATGGCCAGAAATATTTAATTGCTTTCTGGGCTCCATGTTTAGAACTGTATCCACTAAAAAGGTCAACATAAAAATAAGATTTTAAAATGTGATGTCCTTTATACCAGCCTGTAATGTGGCTGTGTTCACAAGAATACAGGGGATCCACATCATCATTATCAACCGCAAGATTCGAAACAATGTTATTAAAGAGGGAGATTAAAGTAGTTTTAAGGCTAAAGAAGAGATTATGGTAAAATTAGGACTGGGGTAGAATTAAGTGTAGTTAAAGATAGGTGGCTTAGTCTTTATATGACGCTATGGAATCTGTTGGCGGTATATAAATGGCTATAATAATAAATGGCAATAATAATAATATGGCCATTTAAAGTTAAGGAGTGCATTAATTCAAGATGCTATAAGCTGTAACCATGATTCTTAGCCAGGAACGTGAGAGTAGTTCTAGTTTACAGCATCCTAAAGACATGTACCCTTGAATTCTCCTTAATAAACGTAATTTGCTTCTCTATAGCAAAATGTATCTGTATTCTTTTTAATTTTCTTTCTTTAGAGCTTGGATTTTCATAAGATACATAAAGGTAGAGACTACTTTCCTCATGCATGGTAGTGAGGTTGGCAGGTCTAAAACTTGGCATGCGGGGTGCTTAAAGCAAAGTTCTGTTTCATTTGCCAATCAAATTTACCCACAATTCCAGCGACACATGACCAAGTGTTCGATTCGATTTATGCAAAATATCAATGCTTTACCTTAAATTGTTAAACATACAGGAACACTGCACTCAAGCTTCTTCAGTGAGATGATTGAAGTGGTCTGGGTGACTTTAGTGATCCTTTAAACATCCGACCCTTAACACCTACCTACATCTAAACATATATCATAAGGTATACAGTTGTACTTCGCATCATTTTAAACTGTGCTATAATGTAGCCACTGTCTTTTGAATGTTGCAACATTATAGTGTTGCTATAATGAGAGAGAACCTATTTAGTTGATATTTACAGGTTTAGAGCATTACTAAATCTTGATCTTCATTTTGAACATAATCCAAATCTTGGGCGGCATTTTCCAGGGGGCGGCAAAAAACGCCGCCCCCAAATGCCCAGGGCAAATACCTTGTTAGCCTTGCGGCTAACTGACATGCTGTGCTGCTGGGCTGGGCGGGCGGCTGGCGAGGGAGCTCTTCCTCTGAGCGGTCTGCTCAGCTCCCTCGCGCGCCGCAGAGTGAGGCTGGGAGCTGGAATATGACGTCATATTCTGGCTCCCAGCCTCACTCTACAGCGCGCGAGGGAGCTGAGCAGAGTGCTCAGGGGAAGAGCTCCCTCGCCAGCCGCCCAGCAGCCCGCACACCAGCGCCGCCCGCCCAGCTGCCAGGGAGAAAGAGACCCCCCCAGCATTCCCAAAGGTAAGGAGGCTGGGGGGGGGGGTAAATAAAAATAGTTATTTACATTAAATTATCTAAACCTAGCAAACGTTTTTAAATCATGTCTGTTTTATTGTGAACACATGCTAGACTTTCATATTCAATTTGAACAGGCCTAGTGAGTGTACTGGACCCAGATGACACTGGCAACTGCATAGCAGCCATCTTGTTGCATTTCCAAGCTTTAGTAGTGTCTGCTAGTGAGTGAGTGTGTGTGTGTGTGTGTGTGTGTGTGTCTGACTGTGTGTGTGAGTGTGTTTGCCTGTGAGTGTGTGTGTGTCTGCTAGTGAGTGAGTGTGTGTCTGTTAGTGTGTGTCTGTTAGTGTGAGTGTGTTTGCCTGTGAGTGTGTGTGTCTGCTAGTGTGTGTGTGCTAGTGAGTGAGTGTCTGACTGTGTGTGTCTGACTGTGTGAGTGTGTTTGCCTGTGAGTGTGTGTGTCTGCTAGTGTGTGTGTGCTAGTGAGTGAGTGTGTGTCTGACTGTGTGTGTCTGTTAGTGTGTGTGTCTGACTGTGTGAGTGTGTTTGCCTGTGAGTGTGTGTCTGCTAGTGAGTGTGTGTTTGTCTGTTAGTGAGTGTGTGTTTGTCTGTTAGTGAGTGTGTCTGTTAGTGTGTGTGTTTCTGTTAGCGAGTGTGTGTTTCTGTTAGCTAGTTTATGCGTAACTGTCAGTGAATGTGTGTGTGTATTTGGAAGGCGGGGCGGGGGGGGGGGGGGAAGGTTGGATGGGGGGGAGCGGGCGTCTGAGTTTTGTCCTGCCTAGGGTAGCACAAAACCAGGATACACCACTGATCCAAACACTAATCTAGCACTATAACTGTACGTTCTAGATTTTGTAATGCTTGCGTACTTGTATATGCTGGCTAAGGAACCAGTACTGCACTGCCAGTCTTTTATTTTTATTTTATTTTTTTTTACTTCTGCTTATGGAAATATGCAATGCAGTATTTCAAGCAAATGCTATGCAATTTTTACCTTTTTTATTGTTTTACTATTTCTATAACGGTTATAATTATTTTACACTTCTTGGGGGTACAACATGCTTTTTCACAAATATTCTCTTTTTCATTAATCACAGAAGTGTTTTGAACTGAAAACTGAATTGTAAAACTGACCACAATAATAAGCACTGGCTTCTTTTTTTTTAACTATAATTCAGTATTTAGTGAATGAACTACTTGTAGTGCTTAACCCCTTAAGGACCAAACTTCTGGAATAAAAGGGAATCATGACATGTCACACATGTCATGTGTCCTTAAGGGGTTAATAAACTACCCATAATGCATGGTTCTATTTATGCTATATTTTGATACTGAAGAGTTTATGGAGTTCAACAGTGAATTTTAGTTACTGAAAACTGAATTGCACAATTCGGACTGCAGTAGGTAAGCTGTACAGCTAAATTGGAGAGTTTTTCCAAACCAAATAGGTCAAAATAATCAAATTTGGAAAATTCTTTATCTTAGTTGTTCTCATAGCTTAGATATTTAAGTCTCAATTTTGTAATTTTGTTTTCAATTCACTATTATTTTCAGGATAATACAGAATTCTATTTATGAGAGATGTTATTCACTACAACAGCGAACTGTGATGAACTAAAAGCTGAATTGCAATATTCAAAATAAAATAGGAAAACTATCTAAAGTAGGTAAAATAATAATTTTTGGAAAATTCTCCATCTGTACTCATGGTTTAGCTATTTTCTATTGAATTTCGCAATTTAGTTTTTAATTTAATACGATTTTCAGTTTAGGGACTAAACCCTTCAGACAATACTTGAATCTTATTTTTTGTCCCAATTTGCCCTTGTTATATAATATAATAAAACCATTATATCAGGATTTTTTTCCACCTTTCATAAAAACTCAATATAGAGTTCTAGAACATTTATAACTTAGTAATGTATACTACCAGAACCTTAATTTAAAGATTGTATATATTAATACTTTTAAATCACCTTTGGTTTTACTTTTATAAAAGCATATGTGATCAAAACCACTTAGTAAATTGTTACATCTGTAGAAATAAAAAAATATATGGTTTAGCTCTCCCTTTTCATCACCTCCTTTCCCATGTACAATGCTGTATAATCTTAAGTGGGTGTCCATTAATGTTGAAGGCCTTACCAAACTCCCCACCGCTTACTTTGATAGGTCAATTGAATAAATGTAGATATATTATTATTTCAGGAAACCCACTTCACTAAATCCCAAATTTCTCTCATTCTAGCTGACTTTACAACAAACACGGTCCTATATAAAAGTCAATGAAGCAGCAATACTTCTGTAATGATCTTGCCCACAATCACTTCCACCAATTTCTATATATTATCAGGGGTAATATCTTGCAAACTTTATACCACCGGGCCTTCTAATTTAACAGTGCTTGCATCTATATATCTAACACCGCTTTTTCGCAACTGCAGCAAACTTAGCTATCTTTTAATATAGACAACAAATCAATTGCCAGTGGTGATTTTAAAGTCATTCTGTCTCCAGATGCAGATATGAGATTAAAGAAGCCAATGTTCTCACTCATGCAACTGCCAAATTCGCCAAACTTTTGTATCCCTATCTGACATAGGGAGAATGCCCTACATAGGTTTAAATCAACTTTCTTCTTACGCCCCTATCAATACTGTTCTATGGCCATCTTAGTCCTGTTTTGTTCCCTGACTCTCTCTCTCTTTATCTCTGCTTATATCCTCTTCTACTACAGGCACCATATCCGGGTCACACCACCGAAAATGTTTTACTTAATTCTTCAACTTACTTCATAATGGCCGACCATGGTAATGGAAACCTAACCCCACTGCATTACAGATACAGATAAATTACAACAGGTCTAGAACAGGAACTCACCCAATATTTTCTCAGACGGAACCTTATCAATTTTGCAACATAGTCTCAAAGCAAATGAAAAGAGCACTTACAGCCTAACACAATTTAGAAATCAAATGACAGCATGCCCATAAACCACAATTTCTAAATACCTGCAAGAAACAAACTCTTAAATGCCTCCTGGCTCTAAAGTTTTGCAGTGGATTCGCCAATTTAAATGTAAAACTTTTTGGGCAACTTACCCCCCTCCCAACCTAACAGAGGCAACAGCATACTTGACTCAGATGTAACTCAAGAAGAAATAGATAAAGATTGCAAAGCCTAATCTAATCTATTATGAGCTTTGGCACATATGGCTTTACTGCTATTTGATTAAAAAATCAAGTCCCAACTAGACCCTTACCATTACTGATTAATACGGTTTATGAATGTAGACAATAACATTTTAGCAAGATCTTCACTAACTGAATAGCCTTTTACCATACGCACTTAGTCTTTCTATATCAAGTAGATGATTTGTTAATCTACCATGGTGTGCCAAATCACAAATGCATGTCTGCTCTTTTATACCAAGAAGCTAAGCTGCCTGTCCAATTATCTAAAATGTCTGCACTAACTTACAGCCACTTTCATTCTTAACATAAATGTGGGTGCCTTTTGGATAGAGTTGGTTGCCTCTATTACAATGAACACCTTACCTATATTTCTTTATTTTAAAAATTGCTATTTCTCATTTGGCCCAAAGATTTAGAAATCCTGCAATTTAAAAAAAAAGGCTACTTCATATGGCACAGACAAACACTGTGGTGAGGTGCCAAACTTTATATGTTCCCACCAAATCAGTAGTCCTTCCACACTTTTTATTCAATATCCATACAATGCACCTAGATCTGACTCAAGAAATACAGGCTACCACAGACATCAAAGTGGTGGGTTGACCTGGAGCACCTCCTATTTAGACAGGATTTGCCTTCCCTTTATATTAGGCTCAGTAAAACTGAACTTCAATTCTTTCCTACAATCTCTGCGTTTTCCTGCTCGGTAATGCTCCGAGATCAAACCCCTGAGAAATATAATCTGATACACTCTCCTCTCACACCAGTTCTCCTGGACTCTGATTCCTTCTCATCATTCAAAAACATGTACTACCTTCAGCTTGGCTATTTGTTAGAGAAACCTTTAATTCAGCAAGTGGGTATTACCAGAAAAGGGCAATGCTTATACCAGAGCTGCCCAATAGGTAGATCCTCAGATCTTGTAGAACTACAACTCCCATGATGCTGTCATTCTAAAGGCATGCAAAGCATTGTGGGAGTTGTAGTTCTACCATATATGGGGATCTCCCTATTAGGCTTAGACTTTCCTGCATAAAGGGGGTTAATCTCTACAATACATAGTTCAGTTCTTCCATGTGCCACAATGCCAAATCTAAAATGAATGTGAGTTTAGGAGAGGGATATTGGTAAATCACACAATCTACCACTTACAAACTTCCAAAAGACCTCTACAGGTAACTGTATAATCAACAAGGCTCCAATCTGTAGGTGTAGTAGTTGTACTCTCAAACAAAAGCCATATGACAAAAAGTGGAAGGCAAACATTATACCCATAGAATCTAGCTTTGGCTGATCTCAAGACCTCAAGGCAGAAAACAAACTAGTAGCTTAAAATAACCCCTTTGACCCACAGAATGCTACTCAAACGATAGCCCTTGTTGATTACACAGTTTTATGGGTTCATGTATTCCAAACTAATTCATTATTTATGTTTCATATTTTCTTTTTTTTACCTGTTTATTAAAATAATCACTAAACATTGAATGCTAATTTTTTTATTTTATTTTTTGCTTTAGTACTCAACCCCACTAGGGATACTAAGCAACAGCACAGTATGATAAATTACCTACATTCATGAGTCAATCTAAAGATTAGCTGTCTTGTGGTGACCATGATATCATCTTTACTCTGAATACCTATCAATTACATCGGCCCAACATCAAAATAAATCTGTATTAAAGTTGTTATCAAGGTTATCAGATTTTTAAGCTTCCTTTACAAACAAAGAAATGGAGCCCTCTGCTGGTTATTTCCTTAACTACACAATTTAAATTAACTCCAATCTCACAGTCCAGATTTTCAGATGATAACTAATATTCCTAATACCAACACCCAGGCAGTGAGGAGACAGTACCTCGGTCAGGTTCCCCATGCTTTACCAAAGGTTTACAGAATCCAGCTCATTATTTACAACATGTTTAAATTACTATAACCATGTTCAATTTCTTGAATATCAGATGAAGTGTGGAATGACAAAACAAGACATAAATTATACCATGATTATTATTATTATTATTATTATTATTATTATTATTATTATTGACATTTATATAGTGCCAACAGATTATGTAGTTCTTTACAATATTATGGGAGGGGGGATGTAACTATAAATAGGTCAATTACAAGAAAACTTACAGGAACGATAGGTTGAAGAGGACCCTGCTCAAACAAGCTTACATTCTATAGGAGGTGGGGTATAAAACACATTAGGACAGGAAATAGCAATCAAATAAGCTGGGAGTGGAGCAGAAGTGGAGGAGAGAGTAGAGTATTGCCCTTTAGGAGAGAGCAAGAGACAGGTATGTGAGGTAGAAGTTACTCTGCAGGGGCCATAAGCTTTCCTAAAGAGATGGGTTTCAAGGTACTTCTTAAATGATTAAAGACAAGGGGAGAGTCTGATGGCGGTAGGCAGGCTATTCTATAGGAAGGGAGCCACCCGCGAGAAGTTCTGCAAGCATTAGTTGGACGTACAGGTGCGAGCAGCGGACAAGAGGTGGTCATGGACAGAGCGGAGAGACCAATAAGGGTCTCTCTCCATGACCAATGGATCTGTGAAGAGATATAAGAGGGGCTAGAATTGTTCAATACTTTATAGGAATGGGTTAGTACTTTGTATTGACTCCTACAGGATACAGAAAGCCAAAGGACTGATGTAACATATATGGGATGACAGGTCCAATGATCCCAAACCTTTTCATTTGTTATGTTTTTTTACAAACATATTTTTGTTGATAATGACTTAATGGCATCTCAAATTTTGTAGCCAGAATAAAATATTTATGTTTTGCCTAACAAAACTTGGCTATTGTATCAATTTGGCCATATGGCACTTCCAATGGATTTATGTGTTGATTTTTATTATTATTTATAAGGCGCCAATACATTCCACAGCGCTGTACAATGGGTTAACTAACAGACAAGTATTTTCAACTAGACTAGGGTGGCAGTTTGCATTCTAGAGAAAGTTTGGTAAAGTGACAGCAGAGGTAATGGTACGATGTGTTTCACGAAATATAGATTGCTAAAACAGTTTACAATGAAGACTAGTTGTTGTTTTGATTTTTGTGTTTTGGTTGACACCGTTACGAGGAAGCACACTCACTCTATAATCCCCACTGAGAGTGTTTTTGTTTGTTTTTGTTCAAAATTGGAGTTTTGACAAAAATGCTTTTGTTAAAAAGCTTCTCGATAATGGAATTAGTTTCAACATTAGCTCAATACTCTGTGTATATATTACGTTGTTTACAGATTGCTGGTAATTTTAGTATTGGACAATGTACTTTATTCTTTGATAATTCAGAGCCAGTAGTGTAACAATAGCAGTTGTGATTGGGCTCCAAAAGGGAAGGGGAATTACAAGTTTTGCATCCACTAAGACAATATACACACAGTGATCTATGAGCAGTTGATTTGTTCTTTATTCGTTCCCTTTTCAGCTCCCTCTCCAGTGTGCTGCATTGCAAACAAAAGGCATTCGGATATTTTACATCATATTCTGACAACTTCCATTCTGAGAACCTATGCATGTTATGGCAAAAAGCATGCAAGGGAAGGGGCGTCAAAAATAGTCACACTAAAATTCACTCACTATGGTTTTGTTGGAAAATACAGACAATGCAAACATGTATTCTCACAGGATAAAACACCTCAGAATATGGCTACGTTTGTGGCTGTAGACTACTTCTCCCACCCATGTAGCTGGCAATACTCTCGACCTCATCTTCTGTGTGTTAGTGTTAGAGTGTGTGTGTGTTAGAGTGTGTGTGTTAGTGTTAGTGTGTGTGTGTGTGTGTGTTAGTGTGTGTGTGTGTGTGTTAGTGTTAGTGTGTGTGTGTTAGTGTGTGTGTGTGTTAGTGTTAAGAGTGTGTGTGTGTGTGTGTTAGTGTGTGTGTTAGTGTTAAGAGTGTGTGTGTGTGTGTGTTAGTGTTAGAGTGTATTAGTGTTAGAGAGTGTGTGTGTGTGTGTGTGTGTGTGTTAGTGTGTGTGTGTGTTAGTGTTAGTGCAGAAGCTCCTCTAGCGGCTGTCAATGAGACAGCCACTAGAGGCTGGATTAACCCTCAGTGAAACATAGCAGTTTCTCTGAAACTGCTATGTTTTCAGCTGCAGGGTTAAAACTAGAGAGACCTGGCACCCAAACCACTTTATTGAGCTGATGTGATATGGGTGTCTGTAGTGGTCCTTTAAGTGCATTTGTTTATGCATGCATTGGCGTACATACCGCTTTCGCAGCCGCAGGTGCCTGCCGCCATGTTTGGGGGCCCACGGATCAGTTTTAGCACCGGGGCCCCATGGGGTGTGTGTACGCCACTGCTGCCGTGGCCATCCCCCAAACTAACCTTACAGCTGATAGCTTTGCATGTTACTTTACCGGAGTTCTCTTGGAGTTTACAAAATTGAACAGCTAAGGAAAGTATTCTCCCCACCCTGCCTTTCTCTTTCTCAACCACAAGTGGATCATGACTTTCCTACCCTTCAAACTTTGTCTCAGCTACTGAACAAGAGGTGACTGCGCTTCTCCTTTACTCTCACCCCACCACTTGCCCACTCGATACTATCCCATCTCACCTTATCAGATCTCTCTACCCTTGTCTTCCTTAACACACATCTTCGCCTGCTCTCTCTCTCTTCTGGTGTTGTTCCTGCTGACCTTAAACATGCTACTGTAGTACCTATCCTAAAAAAAAAAAATCTCTTGACCCGTCCTCCCCCTCTAACTATCATCCCATATCCCTGTCCCCTTTCTCCTCAAAGCTTCTGGAAAGACTTTGCCCGTATGTCTCACCTTCTCAATTCCAACTCTCTCCTTGACCCTCTTCAATCTGGCTTCCACCCTCTCCACTCTACTGGGACTGCTCTTATCAAAGTTACTAATGGCCTAATCGCAGCTAAATCCTAAGGCCACTACTCAATACTAATTCTTCTTGACCTCTCTGCTGCCTTTGACACCGTTGATCATGCTCTCCTTCTTAAAACCCCTCAATCACTCGGTCTCTGTGACTATCTCTACCAATGCTCATTCAACGTCTCCTTTTCTAATGATAACTCCTCCCCTCATCCTGTCTCAGTTTGGGTCCCCCAGAGGAAGGCTTCATAGCCGAAACGTTGGGGTTTTCATTTCTCCTGCTCTTGGTCAGTATACCTTTTTAATGGGTGTTTGCATTTAGCACTTTATTACTACTGTGGTTTAGGTACTATATACAGGTTATGCACTATCCTATGCACTTTCTTTCTTTCATGATATTTTGATGAATACTTTATGCATAAATAAATGCTTTTTCTATGTGCAAAACCTTGGTGTGCCTTCGGATCATTATAATTTCTATTATCAGTTTGAGTACCCCAAGGCTCTGTCCTTGGTACCCTTCTATTTTCTTTTTATACTGCCTCTCTTGGCAAACTTCACTGCTAGCCTTTCTTCCATCTCTGATTGGATGTCCTCCCACTTTTGGAAACTCAATATCTATAAAACTGACCTTGTCTTTCCTCCTCCTAATACTGATCCTCCTCTTTCACTCTACCTTCAAGTTAGTGATATCCACATAAGTCCATCCTTGCAAGCGCACTGTCTTGGCATCATACTTGATTCTGGCCTCACCTTTGAGCCTCACATCCAGTCTGTTGCCAAATCCTGTAGATTCCATCTTAAAAACATAGCCCGCATCCGCCCCTTTCTTACGCTCAATGCTATGGAGGAGCTTGTCCAAGCACTAGTAATTTCCTGCATGGATTATTGTAACCCTCTCCTAATTGGTCAAAAGTCGTATTGCCTCGCTACAGTCTGTAATGAATGCTGCCGCCAGACTGATTTTCTAGTTGGTCCTCTAACACCTCACCTCTCTTTCAGTCCTTACATTGGCTTCCTGTATCCTATAGGAGTCAATTCGTGCTAACCCATACCTATAAAGCACTGAACAATTGTAGCCCCTCATATCTCTTCAGAGACCCATAGGTATGCCCCTTCGCAGTCTCTTCACTCTGTCTATGACCTTCTCCTGTCCGCTGCTCGCACCTGTACGGCCAACTCGCGGGTGGCTCCCTTGCTATGGAATAGCCTGCCTACCACCAGACTCTCCTCTAGTCTTCAATCGTTTAATAAGTGCCTTAAAACCCATCTCTTTAGGAAAGCATATGGCCTCCCAGAGTAACCTCTACCTCACATATCTGTCTCTTGCTCTCTCCTAAAGGGCAGTAGTCTACTCTCTGCTCCAGCTCTGCTTCACTCTCACCTTATTTGATTGCTATTTCCTGTCCTAATCTGTTTTATACCCCACCTCCGAAAGACTGTAAGCTTGTTTGAGCAGGGTCCTCTTCAACCTATCATTCCTGTAAGTTTTCTTGTAATTGTCCTATTTATAGTTAAATCCCCACTCTCATAATATTGTAAAGTACTACGGAATCTGTTGGCACTATATAAATGTATAAAAGATTTATGGTAAAAGATGTTGTGTGATAATAATTCACAACCTATTTAGTCAGCTTAGAGTTTACAAACTAGAACATTTCAGACAACACAGGCAATTAACTTACAGCAGCTGATAACCTGCCAAGACTATGAAAAGCTTAACACTCACTTTCAATACAAAAACAAACCAACTTAAAGGTAAAGATTGCATGTATTATGTTTTTTATATATATATATATATATATGTATATATATATATATATATAATTTTGTAATAGATATACATTCGTAAATAACCATTTTAGTGCACCTCATGGCTTACCCTTACTCCATGTGGGCGGTCATCTTAACTATTATTTGGTCAGAACCACTGGTCAAAAACCACAGCTAATCAAGTGTGCACACAAATCCTGAGCATGTAACAGATATCCCAAAAATGTATTCTGGGATAGATTACGACCTTCAAATTTCTCATGGTCTTGCCAAAAAGTCTACCGATAACTGTACTGCTTATTCCAGGAGTTTCAATGAAAAAGGTTATTGACTTTCATGTATTCATTATAAATAATACACCACCATGCTATATTACATGCAATCTTTTATTGTCCGTAATTACAAAAATGACATGTTTCCTTTAAATAGATTTTAAAATAAATTGGCACATCTGAGCATACACTAATATCATGGTGGACACCCACGATTACATAGATGAAGAATTACTCATACAGATATATATATATATATATACTGCAATTTTTTTTAGTGCAACAACAGATCTATAGCATATTTTTATATACATGTAAGATTCAAACTATACAGGCTAGAAAAATATCTTAGTACAAACGTGGACTTCGAGGGAAGTGGTTTTAGAAACACTGTTTGTGAAGATAATATTTGTTATAACATAAATATAAGGAAGGAGTATAATTTATTGAGGAAGTCAAAACGTTATGAATGTGTAACTGGCAGTGTCAGAATATTTATATTAAGTGGGCAGAAGGGTATATACATTGAGACATACACACACACGCCTGCATAAATACCGTTGCACACAGGAAACAGAGAGCAAAATCTCAAAACAGTAAAACTTCTACTACATTAGCTTCATTTCAGGATCCATACAATAGCTTTGGTGCTTTTCCTGTTGCAAATTAGTTACAATTAGTAAATCAACCCTATTATTTAAAACTCATTGTCAGGGCTTTTGTTTATCTTTGTCATATAGGCAAATCAGAAACTAATGTCTATAACTTGTATTTCAACTCCTCTCAACTCCTCTCAGTCACATTTTATTTGTACCTTGGTGGGTCAAAGTGCCTAACTCCACATTCCTATTTCTATTGAGGTAGAAAGTGAGGTTTCTAAAGAGGGCACTGTGTCTAAAATTGGTGGTGAATGGGCATTTGGGCAGAGCTTAGAAGTGGGTGGAACAAAACACCAATGCCTCCTGCTGAGCAGATTTAGGAGGTTGAAAGGTAAGACAATATTTAGAAGTCAAACACTCACTCTTGATACTGCAAATATTCACATGCTATATGAGACCGTTACTATAAAAATGTGCTGGCTGTTTTAAGAGTTCTTTGTTTAACCATGGTAAATCGGGAGCCAATCTTGACTTGTGAAATAAAAACGGCCTGCCTATTGCCCACCTTGTATATGTCTATGGCAGGGGCACTGTAAATATAATAAAAAGACCATGTCAGACAGAAATACAATGAGTACTATAGGAGCTGTAATATACTTGACAGCTGGGCACTGACATGGCAGTACATTTTACTCGGCATTACCAAGCATTATAACAGGGATACTTGAAAGGGACACTCCAGGCACCAAAACACCAATCTAAATTGAGGCACTCTTACCTCAACTGTTCTCGAACGATTTAACCCAAAGTTGCCTCCAGGAGTGATGTCCCCTCCTCCCTGGCGGCATCCGGCTTCTACATTTTCAGAAAGAAACTTAGATTTTCCAAGCCAGTTTAGTGAATTGGGAGTCATCGATTGGCTGAGAGACAACCAGTGGTGCCTCTGCCCGCCGGCATTTCTCGATGAATCTGGGGGAGCGGTTGGAGGGATGGGGAGTGAACAACGCTGCTGGATGTAATTTTGGGGTTAAACTGTTTGAGAACAGTTTGTCTGTATGAAACCTCCTGCTTCAAAGCACGCATTCAGTCCTATAGACAGACATACCTGCCTAGCCTGTTTAGTTACAATACTAATAGAAAAAGTGCAGCATAATCGATAAGTTATTGTGCCAACTTTGTTGGGAATTTGCTATGAATCATCTTGTTATAACGTATGATGCATTTGAATGTACCTATATAGGTAGACAGAGTGATAAACCGCGCCCTATAAAGTGAATATACAGTGCTGATACTGCAAACAGAGGTATATATACTTATATATCTGATGACATCTGTGACTCCAAAGTATCTTGAAAAAAACAGAAAGAATATACACAAATAGTGCAATATGTAGCAGCAATATTTAATGTTAAGTAAAGTGTGTAAAGTGCGCACTCACAATTAACCCCTTAAGACCGCAGGACGTTCTAGGCCGTCCCAATTTTAGTGGGTCTAAAATCCGCAGGACGGCATAGAACGTCCTGCGATCTTATGTACTTACCCGGTCGCCGGCGATCCCACGCCGGCGATCGCGGTATGGGGGACTTACCTGGGAGCCCAGGGAGTCCCCCTCCGTCCTCTTCGGCCGCCCAGAGCCATGTGATCGCGAGGTCCTTGCGAGGACCCCGCGATCACATGGACGGCATAGCCGTCCAAGGCAGTGCCAGCAGGGGGAGTGCCTGTAATGACAGGTACTCCCCCTGCTGTCTGAAAATAAAATAAAATCAGTTAAAACAGTGTAAAAATAAGATTATATATACTTAGATCATATATATATTTATTATATATATGATCTAAGTATATATATACACATATACACACATACACATAAATATACATACACTGTCTACGTGTATTTTAATATTAATATATACATAATTATATATATATATATATATATTAATATCAAAATACACGTACAATGATATTGATTAAATATATATATAATTTTCATTATATATATTTATATATAATAAAAAATAAATAAATATATAAATACGTTGAAAAATAAAATAAAAAAATAATAAAAAAATAAAAAATATATAAACATGCGTAATTTCGTTCTAACTGTATTTTAAAATTAATATATATATATTGATATCAAAATACATGTAGAACGAAATAATATATATATCTATATACATAAGTATATACGTATATATCACTCTATATATACCTATATATAAATACAAATAATAAAAAAATATATATACATATATATATACACACATATATATATACACACATATATATATATAATAATTCTACGCATATATTTATGTAATAATTTTACATAATTAGGTCATTTTATTAATTACAATTTGCAGGACCTGCCTGACAACCCAGGCCGAAAGTTCAGGGAATTACATTTTCTAGCACTATATTTAACCCTGTAACTTTCCATGAAACCTGTACATGGGGGGTACTGTTTTACTTGGAAGACTTCGCTGAACACAAATATTTGTGTTTCAAAACAGTAAAATATATTACAACGACGATATCGTCAGTGACAGTGACATTTTTTGCATTTTTCACACACAAATGGCACTTACACTGACGATATAATTGTTGTGATACGTTTTACTGTTTTGAAACACTAATATTTGTGTTCAGCGAAGTCTCCTGAGTATAACAGTACCCCTCATGTACAGGTTTTATGGTGTTTTCAAAAGTTACAGAGTCAAATATAAGGTTTGCGTTTCATTTTTTTTTCACATTAAAATTCGCCAGGTTGCCTTTGAGACCGTATGGTAGCCCAGGAATGAAAATTATCCCCATGATGGCATACCATTTGCAATAGTAGACAACCCAGGGTATTGCAAATAGGGTAATAATTCTTATTTTCTCCCATTTTTTAAATATTTTTTTCATATTAAATTATGTTCCATACCTAAATATTTGATGTTAAACAAAAGCCCTGTTTCCCCAGAATAAAATTATATATAATAAGTGTGGGTGCATTTAATATGAAAGAGGTGAATTATGGTTGGACAGACATATAGCGCAAATGCCAGGTTTTGTTTACGTTTTTTTTGGATCACAACTTGTACATTTGGCTGCGGTCTTAAGGGGTTAATTGAGCTACGGAGTGTGAGTGCGCACTTTATGCACTTTACTTAACATTAAATATTGCTGCTACATATTGCACTATTTGTGTATATTCTTTCTGTTTTTTTCAAGATACTTTGGAGTCACAGATGTCATCAGATATATAAGTATATATACCTCTGTTTGCACTATCAGCACTGTATATTCACTTTATAGGGCGCGGTTTATCACTCTGTCTACCTATATTTGTTCTCTTGGTGAGATTTTTGGGAAGTCTCACAGATTCTCTGCTGCCCATTCCTTTTTTGCACTGTGTAGCGAGCGCTTATTTTCTGCTGTATTCATTTGAATGTACCTACCTGCACTCCAAAAATAAAGAATTGCACACAAAAAAAAACAAAAAACTGTTTCAGAACAGTTTAACCCATGATGGTAAAAGTGCCTCCAGGCACCATGACAACTCAATTTAGAATAAATTGTTTTGATGCTTGGATTGTCCCTTTAAGTATTATAGCAGTATTAATGCACTCGATGCATTCATTTCTGTATAATATCATACCAGCAACAATATGCTTGTGAGCAAGAATAATTAGATTATCAGTGATGCAAATGTGTTACAGGAACAGCTCTCTGGCTACTCGTGATCTGATATGGAGCTGATACATGTATAGTGGAAAACTGATAACTATGGTTACTGGCAAAATGTTGCAGAAAAATAAAATATTCTAAAAAGGCTCAAAACCTGCTTGGTGTTCGTCCTTGCCTGTGATTCTGCTAAAAAGTTAAACCATACATTCCCCATTATTTCTCACTCTACAAGTGAGTCTTTTATACAGAAATGATTCAAACTATTATCGAAGTATGTTTCCTTTTTTGGACTTTCCTTCCCTCCTGCACTTTGCAGAATCCCTTTATGAATGTGATTCTTTCAATCTTATCTGCCTGTCATCTTTTCTCTAAGCTCTAAAAAAAAAGGAAGTTAGACGATTTGCCATTAACCCTTGCTTTGTGATTAAAAAATGTATGTATCTTAAAATAATGTTTAATGCTATTCGAAGCATTAGACTGGACCAGACATCATCAGGAGTGGATAAGGGAAGCTGAGAGGAGATTGTCTCCGTACTGGATTACCGGTATGTTTTTAATGTTTTTTGCAGCTTTTTTATTTTAGGTTCCCTACATCTAAGCTAAAAAAAAAAAAAACTACTCCAACTTAAAAATAAATATATTTATTTATAACTTTAGAGTGTTCCTTTAAGTGAGAGCTGAGTGAACTATTTTTGTAGAATTAGACCTCATAGGATCTTTGTTATTTCTGGCAATTCACTCTACAATTGTTACAAGACGTCTGCTGTGTCTTCTTCTACCTTTTAAATCGTATCATCCTAATAAAGTCAGTGGTCGAATTCCTCTTGCCAAAACACTATACTGCCTTGCATAATTATTTATCCACCTTTGAAGTCCTAGTATTAGTGTTACAACATAGGCTTTCTTCTCTGCCATCACTTATGTGTGGGGTGTATGGGACTGATGAAATGAGTGGGGATCTCGGGAACATACAAAGGTACAAAGGAAGGTGCAATCTGAACTCTTTTTAATGTTCTTCAGCTGCTCCTCCCTTTACTATATGAGCTTTCGAAAATAGGTTTATAAAAACAGATGAGATGAGAGAAACTGCTTCATAATGTAAGGGAACCATCCATTCCACTAGCATGCCATGTGCAGGTGGTGACAAAAAACTAAAAATGAATAAAGGGATGGCAATTTAAAGGGGCACTATGGTCAACAGAACAACTATAGATACAATGCAGTTGTTCTGGTGTGTACAGTATGTCCCTGCAGTCATTGTAATGTAAACACTGCCTTTTCAGGGTTTACATTGCAGCCTAGGAACACCTCCAGTGGCAGTCACTCAGACGGCCACTAGAGGTGCTTCTTGGGTCAGTCCTGCACATTGTAGAGATGCTGATTGGTGCAACGCGGCATTTTGTTGCGCATTTGCCTCCCGATACTTTCCATGGAGATGGGGCAGGGGCAGAGCCATCGCCTTTTTGGAGGGGGGCAACTGGGGCTGAACACCTAAATGGTGTTTTAACACTATAGGGTCAGGAAGACATGTTTGTGGTCCCGATCTTATAGTGTTCTTTTAATCTATTAACACTCATTAACATAGGGGGAGGTTATATCTGAAATCTTTGCACTATGTAGTCACCAGTATGTAATTCACCTGTGGGATGTCAACGTAACAACTTTAGACTATGTATGTAACAAAATATTGTCCAACATAAAACCATCCACCTCACATGTGGTCAAATACCATTATGTAAAACCCTTTAATCTCACAACAGGTTGACAGGGTATTGGGAGGAAATGGCATGTGTTTTTTTTCCCTTTACAATTCCCACTGGTTGGAGCAGAAGAAGAGTATTGTGATTATTGCACTTTATAACCTGAATTGTGTAAATAAAAACAGAATGCAAAAGAATACTGAGATCAGAATGGTTTGAACTTTGGTAATGTTCCATTCAGGCTACTATTACAATCTATGCATACATTGGTCCATGAAATAATGCAGTCTTTGCATGCTCTGGCAACTGATGTTTTACAGCACACACAGGAATATATTGTCATAGAAACACATGTCAGTCCTCTGCCAAGATGCAG
This sequence comes from Pelobates fuscus, assembly GCF_036172605.1. Lineage (NCBI taxonomy): Eukaryota > Metazoa > Chordata > Amphibia > Anura > Pelobatidae > Pelobates > Pelobates fuscus. The sequence goes on along the minus strand of NC_086318.1, from coordinate 106,065,475 downwards.
CTAAGAAACCACTAGCAGGTTTGTTGTTATGGTACAGTGCATTATCAGTTCCACCAATAGTACAGAGATTAACATTAAACAAATTACAACCTCACATCTCATCTCTGTTTAGTAAGGCAGCTATTAGTAGAAAAGCACAAAGGTCAAGGATAGTCATGGGAAAAGAAAATCTTTTTTGGTTTTTTTTTCTGGCTCTTTATAAATGTTTGCTCTGAATCTCTGAACTCGGTATATTTCTTTACTGTAAACGCAACACAAATGGTGCGTACGGACAAAAATATTTCTGCACATCTGCAGTACTTGACATTTATGCAGCTTTTTGGCAGACGTTTCAAAATTACTTTTTTTTTTTTTTTTTTTTTAAATACTCACTTAATAGGAGTGTCCGAAAACATTTCCAACACTGAGCCAGATACTTGAACCAGTGTCAGACACAGATCTGGGATAACTAAATTCAGAACCAAGAGAACACAACAGAATTTATTATAGAGCTGGTAAGTAGAGCAACACATTATTTTAAATATATTAAATACCTAATGTTTATGGCCCACTTTGAAGTTAGATATGCACTTAAATATTATTTTTGTTGATATTCAGAGATATTGTAACGTAATTACTATAGTTTTTACAATTAATTTCCCTTGTAAATCGGAATGGAAAATAGTTAGCTCACAGGGGATTATTAGATGTTCCTCATAACTTTTCAGAGAAATAATGCAATTATAGAAAAGCACATGTAAATTAAGGCTTTGGGAACCTACTTAAAACTGCTTTGTTTTGTACATCACATGATAAACAGGCGTACATTGACGGAGTGGGGAGAATATAACCTTCCAAATATATTTTGGATTTAAAACCACACCATCAGAATGGAGTATTTTAGATGCTTTAGGTGTTTTCTGAGTTAAGATGAAATGTTGCACTGCTTAATATGCAGCCATGATAGTAATTTTAGACTAATGGAGAATTAGGGTTTAGCGGTTTAGGGCTTAAGGGGAAAAGGCATACGAGGTGTTTAAGATTTGTGGACTAAGGGGCTTAGGAATAGAATTTCTAAGAAACGCAAAGCACCCCCAAACCCTATTTCACTGGATATACTGCTGGTCACAGAAGCACTGACATTGTTGTAATGACATTTACTAATAGAAAGAGCTATATGCTGAACGCAGAAACTTTATATAATTGTTAAAATGACCAAAAAGCCTTTGTATAATCAACATGTTAAAATGTGTTCCTACTAGAACTTTAAAAATCTATGCAGGTCTTGCTTTAAACTAAAAGTTATTTAAAACTGTTGAAAGCAGGGCGAGACTGGAATAGCAATTTGTCTGGGGCATTTAAAGACAGAGTGTCAGGGGACCCTGCATCATTCTGGCATAAGGACCACTCCACTCCAAGCAGCTTTTTTAAATTCAAGGTTTTTATTGACAAGTTTTATCAGGAGAATGGGGGGGGGGGAGGTACAGAAAGAAGAAGGCGGGGTTGGGGTAGGGATACAAGGATAAACAAAGATACAACATCATATGGAATGCAGCGTGAAGCCACTCAGTTTTACATAATGCGTAGACAGAGCATAGAATGTTAAATACAGCATGTAGCATACAAAGCATAACATACTTAAAATGTGATGGGCCTACAACTTATTGTTGCGCATTGTGATTATTAAATAGTATGTGGTAGTTATATAGTACGTTCCAAGCAGCTTTTATACCGGTGGTAATGCAGGCATTGCATCATTTCAGCAACAGTGTCAAATTACATTTTGGCATTGCTTAAATGACGCAATACGCTAGGTCTATTTATCCTCAGTCCGCCAGAAGACCTGTGCCCTGTCCTGGTCTCTTGTTTTGTTTATTACGGTTTTCTACCTCTGTTTGTTGACTAGTGTAGGACTAGGAATTCTCCAATCCTGACCTTGTTAATTATGCACTCTCTTGCTATTTTGATCTCCCTTGACTTTTCTTTTGACCATTCTACCTCTGTTGTACACATTAAGCTCAGCCACCTCTAAGAACCGGTAATACATTACTATTTCTCTGTGCTCACCTAGGATTGCATGTTGGAAAATTGCATATTACTGACTCAGAGCAACCAATGGGAGGGTGAGGTTAAAGAGTTCTATGATCATCATCGTTATTAGCATTTACATGGTACCGACACATTCCGCAGCGCTTTACAAGTATAGCATGGGGATGTTTGGCAAGTATTTGACATACAAACAATTAACAGTGACAGAGACAAGGAATCATGAAGTCTCTATTGAAACTCGTTTATATTCATCCCCAATGACAAGCATTCACCTCCTGCAGAGCCCATTCTCAGAACCGTGCTGAAATGCTGTTGCATTGGCAAATGTTTATTTAGCACAGCACAAGCACATTTAGGGACTTGCTTGCTCTGCATTTTTTAATGGTATCCCTACAGGGAATGTGATAAGGGTTACTGTTGGTGTTGTATGTGTGAGGAGGCTGCTTATGGTGCTGCAAGTGTGGGATGAGACTACTTGTGGGTTTGATTGTGTGTGGAGGGGTTGTAGTGTGTATAGGTGGGAGCTGTTTATAGTGTATGCACCTGTATGTGTTAAGTGGACTGTTTGTGGCGTGTGTGTGTGTGTGTGTGTGTAAGTGTATGTGTGTAGTATGTGAGTGTAAATAGGAGATGTTTGCGTTGTGTGTTTCTGTGTGTGGAGAGGGCTATGGAGTCACTGCTTTGACGTGAGTTCAGGAATCTATTTGTAGTTTGTGCATGAACAGAGGCAGTTTGTAGTGTGTATTTCTGTCTGTGTGAAGTCTCTCTTTGTGGTACATTTCTATCTGATTGGAGGCAGCTGATTATTGGGGGATGTAAAGTGTGTGCTGTTTAGGTAGGGGCTGGGATTTAAAAAAAAAAAAAAAGTAATTATTAAAATAGAAAAGTGATGTTTTTTCCCTCTACGTCTTTTTTCCATTTTGCTAAGGGGAGAAGATATAATCAGGGGCGGACTGAGCGGTCGGCACTTCGGACATGGTCCGAGGGCCCGACTGAGGTAGGGGGCCCGCCACCCAGCCACTTTGTGTCTGTGGTACAGACACACAACAGAATTTGCGCCGACTGCTTGAGTGAAACGGGCCCGTGATAACGGTATGTTATTGTGTGTGTATATCTGTATGTATGTGTAAGAGTGTATGTATATCTGTATGTATGTTAGTGTGTGTCTATGTATCTGCATGTATGTTAGTGTGTGTATATCTGTATGTTAGTGTGTGTCTGTGTATCTGTATGTATGTTAGTGTGTATGTGTTAGTGTGTGTCTGTATCTGTATGTATGTTAGTGTGTGTGTATATCTGTATGTATGTTAGTTTGTGTCTGTATATGTATGTATGTTAGTGTGTGTCTGTATATGTATGTATGTTATTGTGTGTCTGTATCTGTATGTATGTTATTGTGTGTATATCTGTATGTATGTGTAAGAGTGTGTGTATATCTGTATGTATGTTAGTGTGTGTCTATGTATCTGCATGTATGTTAGTGTGTGTATATATGTATGTTAGTGTGTGTCTGTGTATCTGTATGTATGTTAGTGTGTATGTGTTAGTGTGTGTCTGTGTATCTGTATGTTAGTGTGTGTATATCTGTATGTATGTTAGTGCGTGTCTGTATATGTATGTATGTATGTTATTGTGTGTCTGTATCTGTATGTATGTTATTGTGTGTGTATATCTGTATGTATGTTAGTGTGTGTCTATGTATCTGCATGTATGTTAGTGTGTATATCTGTATGTATGTTAGTGTGTGTCTGTGTATCTGTATTTATGTTAGTGTGTGTGTCTGTGTATCTGTATGTTAGTGTGTGTCTGTATATCTGTATGTTAGTGTGTGTCTGTATCTGTATGTTATTGTGTGTGCATATCTGTATGTATGTGTTAGAGTGTGTGTATATCTGTATGTATGTTAGTGTGTGTCTATGTATCTGCATGTATGTTAGTGTGTGTATATCTGTATGTATGTTAGTGTGTCTGTGTATCTGTATGTATGTTAGTGTGTATGTGTTAGTGTGTGTCTGTGTATATGTATGTATGTTAGTGTGTGTATATATGTATGTATGCTAGTGTGTGTCTGTATATGTATGTATGTTATTGTGTGTCTGTATCTGTATGTATGTTATTGTGTGTGTATATCTGTATGTATGTGTTAGAGTGTGTGTATATCTGTATGTATGTGTTGGTGTGTGTCTGCGTATCTGCATGCGTTTTAATGTGTGCGTGTGTGTGTATCTTTATGCATGTTAGTGTGTGTCTGTGTATCTGTATATCTGTATGTGTTTTAATGTGTCTGTCTGTGTGTTAGAGTGTGTCTGTAAATTTGTATGTCAATGTGTGTGTCTGTGTATCTGTATATGTGTTGGTGTGTGTATGTATCTGTATAAAAATTTAGTTTTCTACAAAAGGTGTGTTTTCATATGTTAAGTATTTGTTACCGAGTGCAGTAAATAACAATGTTCCTATTACTAGTCAGATAATATGCAAATATGACTGATACTGTACAGTCCATCACTCTGCAGAGACTTAGGGTATTTCAATGTAGATCCTAGCTGCGAGAAGGCTATATCGTCACAGTAAAACATTCAAAATAAACAATTTACCGATGACCTAAGGAGATCAGGTTGAGTGTAAATAAATGAATAAAATCTGTTTGTTATGTTAATCTAGTTTCAATTATTGGTTTAACTTGCATAAAAAGCAAATATAAAAAAGCTTACAGTATGAGCATTAGGGTAAAGTTCATTATATTTATCTGTTCTGTACTTGTCCCTTTACATGATTAATAATCTGGTAGAGATAGATAAGTATCACTATGACAGTCTGTTTAAAAGAAAATTCTTCAAGTCCCTGGGAATTTTTCCTGATGTAACATAAATATATATTGTAAACATTCAGGTTTGCATGAAACATTCTATAAACGTGAATGCTGTATTAAAACGATCTGTCTCCAAGATTTTAATTCAGCAGTCTGAATGTTCTGGTACCATGGCTTTATAAAATGACTAACAATATTTGAATTCAGGAATCCCCAAGTTAAAAACAACTTTCTTTTCATAATTTAGCACGTTATCAAGTTGGAAAAAAGACCCATTCAAATATTTTCTATCTTGGCTTTAAATTTCTAAACTGGCTTCCAACCCACCAAAACGTACTGTTTATTAAATACTACATTCTGGAATAGATTTCCATACAGGTGAAAACATTGATTTTATTGTGATGACCTAGGATATAGAACCCTATGAATTCCACCCAGAGTTTTTAATTCTTACTCCAATGTCAGAGTCACACAGTCTGTAACTATATCCTTCATATTTTAATTGATTCGCAATATTTGATCCTCTCCAATTGATGTTTCATACAAGTATACCTAGAGTAAAAAACCTAGGATGAACACAGTATACTCACTTAGCGATATTTAGGGAGATGACAATTGCCACAACTGATGAGTTATTTGATTACACAATTCCACAGGGTACATAGCAAGAGATCATGCATTTTTATTATGATAATACCTATTTATTTGCTGAATGATAATTATATTATTTTATCTCTATGTTTCTCTCTATGTCCAACAATGTGACCTAGGTATAATAAAAATACAACACTTACTCTTAACTTTCCTATTGTTCCAGTGCTGTTAAAAGTGAAGAATCATTCTGTCTTACTGTACAAGAAGTACAAGAACATCTATGGTTTAATATACATTGCCTGCATTCCTACAGAGCAGGAAGCAAAAGAGGGCTCTAGAACACTACAGTGTTTATGTTCATGCTAAAATAGCAGCCTGACTGTTCTATATTGTATAGATGACTGTATATGTAAAGTGGAAACGGCACTTCCTAAAGCACAATTATGTTTCTTATAATTACCCATACGTGGGGATTGTACACATTTTATTCATACATAGGAATTTTTTTACATTCTAATCTCACACCCTCGCTGAAAGATTGCAAAGTAAGGGATACCGTATAAGCTCTGAAATGGTATCTATCTACTTTTTCAGTAAGGGCCCACCAAACAAATGACACTTTAAAATTGCATAAAACACAATTGCACTTTCAGTTATCTCTGAACAGCTAACTACACAAAAAGTCTCATGTCCCGTGAATGTGTTAAATAGTCTTAGTAAATTTCAAAGAAATGCTAGATTATGCATTTTACAATCACGGACCCAAAGAGTTAAATAATACATCTCCAACAGAATTACAGGTTGAATGTTTATTAAGTCACCAGACGGTTTTGTAATGTAATGCAATGCAATAATGACATGTTATAACAAAACCCTGTGATTGGCGACGTGGAGAGCACAGGACTGCACAATAATTGAATTCCTAGAATACAGAACTTGGGAAATAGAAGCCTACACTTACAGGCAGTGTGTAAATGTTATTAAAATAGACGTTCTATTTTCAGTAAATCAAACCATTGGGTGAAGAATAGGTTGTGTCATAGCAGTGTGTTAATTCTGTGATAAATACACATTAACAATAATGTATCAGTAATGTGGTTGATGAAAGGTAATCATGTACTGTGGTCAGTAAATCTACACAGATGTTTCAAAAATCTGGATGTGGGTGGTGTGAGAAGTGAATAAGTTATTATATGTAAAGTGCATTAAGCAAAATAATAAGATAAACCAAAGTTCAAATATATGAAGTATTTAAATCTCATTTTAGAGTAGCATCATGCATTTGCCTTAAAGCACTTAAAGGGACACCAAAGTCACCAGAACAACTACAGTTTAATGTAGTTGTTCTGGTGAGTATAATCATTGCCTTCAGGAATTTTAATGCAAACACTGCCTATTCCGAGAAAAGGCAATGTTTACATTGCCCCCATAGGGACTGCTGATTGGCTAAAATGGTGTTTGGCCCCAGCCCGTCCCACCCCTATAGGGAAAGCATTAGATTGGCTAAAAATCTGCAATTCTGATGATGTCACCAAGGATAAAGCATATAAAGTATAAAGAATAAAAGCATCAATTACTTTCTTACCAGACTTCTGAGTGGTCGGAGTGCACTCTTTGTCACGACACTCCTTAGTTGATTTGCCCTTGTGCAGTACTCATACTCACCACTGTTTCTGTTTGGTACTGTTCCTGATTTCTTTTCATTAAGCACTTCACCTGGTCCTTGTTTAGCACCTATTTAGTTTGGGTTCTCCCCTCACTCCTTGCCAGATCATTGCCTTTTGTTTCCTGTTTCCCTGGTTTCCTGTGTTCCTGGCTCCTGCATACTGTGACTTGGTCCTGTGTCCTGTGTCCTGTGTCCTGCGTCTCCTGGTCTTCAACCTGTGTCCTCCTGATCCTGCGTTATTGTGTCCTCCTGGTCCTTCGTTGTTGTGTCCTCCGATCCTGTGTTCTGGTTCCGTGGTCCCGGCTTTACTACCAGTGATCCTGTCCCTGCAGACTTGTTCATTGATTCTCCTTTGGATCTTGATGTCACTATATTAGTCTTGTGTCTCTGGACATGTGCCATACCTGATACTTGTGGTAGCTGCACAATCCTACCCTTAAAGTCAAGGACTGTTACAGTATTTGTTGCCTGCACGATTAGTGCTAATTTTGATTTACTGTATATATTTTGTGGCCTTGTCTGTGTGTGTATATATTGTTTTGTGTTTTCCTTTGGTTTCCTGTAAATATATATCTCTTGATTTACCCTATTTATTTGTGTCTTGGCATTTATTTCTCTGCTGAATGGGTTCCCACATTTAAAGTGACAGTGCTGTTCCAGGGCAGCACCCCTTCATGTCATTACACTCTTCTTGTTTTCTTAAATAATTATATATATAAATATTGAAATACACTTAATATATATGTATATATACATTTTAAGTTTATTTTGTTATTAATACTAAATATCAAAATACATTATCATTTTTAGATTTACTTTATTTAATTATATGTGTATATGTAAAATCACATGGAATTAAACAAATGTAGAATGATAAAAATGTAGTTTCATATTATATTGTCAAAATACACAGAAAATTTTAAAAATATATATTATTTTTACATTTTATGTGTATTTTTATGATATATATGTATATATAATATCAATATAATATATATATATATATATATATATTATCAAAATACACTTGGAATTAAATGATTTCTATGTGTATATTTATGATTATGATTTTACATAATTATGTAATTTTATTAATTATATATTGGGGAACCTGTCTGACCACCCAGGCAGAAAGTCCAGAGTGTTGTACTCATGAGACATTACTGAACACAAATCTGCGTATTTTATTGCAGGTAACAGTATTACGACATTCACCGTTAAAATGCCATGCATAATTTGGAAAATAAAATGTCTTAATTTCTCACACTTTTTTTCTACTGTCATCTAGCCAACTGCTGCTCAACCTAACCTGCCTGCTGCTGTGGTTGGCAGTACGAAACTACACCAGCAGGCAAATTAGTGTAAGCAGCAGTTGGTCAGACAAGAGCAGATTCTGATCCAACATGGCTGCTGAGTAAGATAAAAAGGTGACATTTTATCAAATAAATCAACATACATCGTTAAAAAATGTATAACTAAATTTAATTTATTGTAATAAACTTTTGAAAAAATGAAGTGTAAATTTGAGGACAGTTTTCATTTAAAGGAACACTGTAGGCACTAATGGACTCCAGCCACTATAACCACTTCAATTTGTTGAGTCGTTATGGTACCTGAAGTGTTTCTTTACAGTTTCGGTATGTGCACCATATCCTGGCTGATTTAACAGTGCCCCTTAAGGCATAGTTTCAGTGGCCTACTGACCACATAACATATTTAAGGGTCAATTGATCCCCTCCCCTAACCTTGCTTTACATTAGCTACATTCCTCTGCTAGAAAGCATATCCATTGACCCTGAAGATGTGACATTTCCTGTATACCACTAAGCCAGGATGGAAAGCTGCTAAAAAATGAATGTTCTCCCACGCTTTCTCTTTTTCTTCCAAATGCTTCTTGGCAAGCTCCCTCCTCCTTTTTTCAGCAGCTAACATTTTATTTACATTATTTATTAGCACTCTTATTTACATTATTATGCAGCTCTCTTACAGTCATTGACAGGAATCATTATCTGACTACTAAATGATGGAGATAAATACACCAGGAACATACGCTCTAATCATTGGACTTGCTTCTCTGGATCACCCCAGTCATGAAACCACCAATATCCCACATATGCAATGGAATTTTAAGAGATACCTCATTTAAGGGAGCTGCATTCCCCCATGACTAATTTCACACATAACCCTGCTTTCCCTCAAAGTATGGTTTTCATCTGCTCCACATTACACCCTAGGCCAAAGGGAAAAGGTTCCACTTCAGACTTACACTCAAAGATCTATAACCTTAAATTCATTGTTACATATATTGCCCTGTAGTTAGCCCACAAATTATGATTTAAATTAATTAACTGAAGGCAAACTAAAGATATAGTCAACATGTACACACACAGACTGAAGGACAATGTACTTTTATCATAACATACGACTATGCCATTATAATTTTATATTTTAAAATTAATCATATACATAATAACCAACACAGGCACATTCGTAGCTCGTATAAATATGTCCTTCCATCAGAAAACCAAAGAACTACTAGTCTCAGATAGTCTTTACTACAGAGTGGTCAATACAGATAGCTCTTATAGATATGATAAAAGTTAATTATCCCTGTTGTATTAGATAAGAACAACATTTAAAGAAAAACCTAGACACTATCACACATTTAAAAAGGTACTCAACAGATATCATGACTACGATAACTCAAAGACATAGCTTGTGGCAGTTGAAAAAGACACTCTTAATCCAACATAACAAAAATATCATGCACAATTTTGCTGAAGGATACTTGAGTGCATCTGCATTACCAATAATTAAACACTTTCTTGGAATTCTACCCTCTAATTCCAATTCTCAGGATCCTGGCTTTCCTAAGATTAAATTAACGAGTGAGCATATAAAATATGACCTGGATTGTAGTGTGCAAATGTACAAACACAGCCTTCCGTAGTGAAGTCCATGCAAACCGGACAGAATTATGATTAAGAACTATAAAATAATAGTTCAGCAGAACCATGGTAATACAATTGTCTAGACACTAAAGTGAGGAAACTCAACATAACTAATAATCGTATGATAGCGTTATTAATCGACAAAGTAATTTACTAGGACGGATGTAGTTACCCAGCTTGTACTTAGCATGTTTTATTAAGCACTCTCTCCCATGACATAAACCTGATAACACACCACTATTCAAGCATGTAACCATCTATTATTATTTTTATTTTGTTCAACTTGTTGATGACACGATGTTAAATAAGCTCATAACAAAAAATATGTGCAGTTTCCTTGCAAACCACGTACTTGTTCCTTTTTATTTGAAACTTGCGCTTGTGAGAGCTGTTGTGGCTGTACAAGCAATGTTGTAAACCTTTATGCACACCAAAAATAAAGAATAAAAAAAAAAAAGAACTATAAAATAGTCCTATTCCAGAAACATAAATTTTCCGTGGAACTAGCAATCCCTAGGATATAAAATATGCCATCAAAAAAATATTTTAAAAATGCATGCTTGGATTTAGTATGCAGGAGAATTAACCAACTAAATGTACTAACTGATTCTCATCTATTAGCAGATATAGCAGTTATCCCATTATATAGGATAGAATAATAATCATAGTAATAAAAATCTGTTTGCAGTACTAGAAATCTGATAATGCAATTTGCTAACTGTTAGGCCACTAGAATACAACTATGTTGTAAAGTGATCTTTGATGCCACGTTTCAAATATACATGTGGAAAATGTAACAAATCTATACAGATGAATAAATAAAAATTCTAGTAAGTAACTATTACTATCCCTAACATTGATTAAATGTTTCCTTTTTATTTATAATATATGTTTTCTCTTTTCAACTTTGATGTATTTCTGCATTCCTTTATCCCTGCAGTTGTGCTGGAAACTATTACACTGAATGAAAAAAAAAAAAAGCTCAACGCCAACTATTTATTGTAGACGGATGAAAGAATAGATGTTTGAAAGGAAACATCCAGATTCATCTGCGATCAACCTGTGGGCTGTGGACACGTTTCTAGTGCTAGCAACCCAATATTAACAAACCTTGAAAATTAAGTCAGTGGAATACACCTCTATTTTAAAGATATTTTTTTGTGAAGCTCTTTTAATGAGAAATGGATCATTGCCACAATACAATCAGAAGGATAAGCATTGATTTGGTACTGGGCAAGACACAAATCTCATCTTGAAAAAAAGTTTTAAACCTTCATCTTAAATAAACTCCTTTATAGACTCATTCACAAGACTTCATAGCTTCAGTGTAAGTATATGATTGCAAAAAAGTCTGCCATTTATTAGAAGTGAGAAAGGTATTCCAGAAAGAAACCAAAAAAAATCGGTAAAATGAATAACTCAACAGAAATGACAAAGGAAGAGTGCATCCTTAACCAAGTGGTACTGACACGAGTCCTGCCAAGTCTATACACCATTATTTTCTTTGTTGGCATTTGTCTTAATGGGTTGAATTTATGGATTTTTTGCTACATCCCCAGTGACAGGAGCTTCATTGTTTACCTGAAGAACATTGTCGTTGCTGACCTCATAATGACCATTACATTCCCAGTGAAGATACTGAGTGACGCGAAAATAGGTCATGAGATGTTGTACATAGTAGTCTGCCGTTTTTCTCAAGTGGTTTTTTATTTGAACATGTACATCGGTATTTTGTTTTTGGCCATTCTCGGCTTTGATAGGTACTACAAGATTGTAATGCCAATGCAATCATCTTCTTTCCAGACAGTCAGCTTTAGCAAATTCATCTCAGCTGGTATATGGATAACAATGGCTATTATTACAGTTCCTAATATGATTCTAACGAACAAGCCTTCTTCTGGAACTGGCAAAACAAACTGTGCCCAGCTAAAAAGTCCACTTGGTGTACAATGGCACAAGGCATCAAACTATATTTGTATAGCTATATTTGTGTTTGTGTTCTGTTTACTCGTTGTGTTTTATCTCTCTATTTCAAGAAAGATCTATAAATCCCATCAAAGATTGAGAAGAAATTCAGATGCAAGGAGAGCATCCAAGAGAAACATATACAGCATTCTGTTTGTTTTCTTTGTGTGCTTTGTCCCCTATCATGTTTGTCGAATTCCATACACCTTAAGTCAGACTGGCTCTAATTACAGCTGTCAAGTCCGCAACACCTTGTTCTATATCAAAGAAATTACATTGCTGATGTCGGCATCTAATGTCTGCCTGGACCCTGTCATTTATTTCTTTATGTGCCAACCATTTCGAAAAAGGCTCTTTGAAAAATTACATATTAACAACAGCATCCAAGAGACTGAAAGAACAGTAAGAATTTCTTCCACTCGGATATTATAAGCTGTTATTGCAATATTGAGCACTTTTGGACCTTTTAGGTGAAACTGCCCATAACGTATTATACAGATGTGTCTTGGTTTAACATGGACATATGTATATATTTTTCTAATATGCACAGAATCTGACACAGCCTTCCTTCTAGTCGCAAACTTGGTCTTCTGAAGCAAATGCAAACTATTCATAAAATATGACTGTATAATGGATTTTTTTTATGCATTTTTGTCAGTGATTGTATAAAAGAATTGGAGTATTTTAGCAGAAGTGAACTAATAAACAATTTCCCACGCAATTTACAGTAGGGGTAGGAACTATCTCCAATGCTTTAAGACCAGCACAGGAAAGATAATCCACAACATCTGGACATGTAGAAGTAGCCTATTCCTGCTTTAAAGGGTCACTCTATGCACCATACGCAATAAATTAATGTAGTGGTTACGTTGCTCTTAGACTGCAGGCATCATCTCTCTATTCTTGATCAAAGCGTTTTGAGCAGTTTGACCAAGAACCAGAGAAAGCTACCCAGAGCCCAAAATAGCAAGCTCAGCCAACTAATGCCATCCAAATATTGGTGAAATTTAACTTTACAACATTTAATTGTAGCAATCTGAGAAATGAATTGCAACGTTTTGAGAATGTATCAAGATCAGGTGTTGATATCTAAATTTTGCAATTTAGTTTTCAATTTACTACATTTCTGCATCTAGTGAATGAACCCTCACTATGTTTCCAATTCAACTAATCTGGCCTAAAACTTCCATTTCCTGGGCCATTTCCCAACAATTCACAGTGCTTAGGCCTGATAAACACGGCTTTGGTTGCAGGATAGAAATGTTTGAAAAACACTTTGGGGTTTATTTACAAAACACTGAAAGGGCTTCTTCAGTAATAAGAAAACTGTCAGTAAATCATCTTTCAAATTTAGCGCCAAAATAGCCTTACCAGAAAATTCTCAAGCTCGAATTGCTTTTAATTTCACTACTGTGGCCTAAAATTTGAAATTCAGTTTGAATTTCCAACAACTCTTCCTTTTGTGAATTATAGTGAATTGAAATCGGTATTGCTGAATCGGAGAATTTTCTAAATCAGTTACTGTTGACTAAATGTTGCAATTCAGATTTCAACCCATTGTAATTTGTTTTATAGTAAATAAATTAATTTTCCATTTTCATTATTTTCACTATTACATAACTATCTCCCAAAGGGTTGTAGCAAAATTTTACCTCTGCTTGAAGCTACGAGCAGAACTACATACAACTGTGTATTTATCTAGCCCTTACTACATGCAGATAGGTTCTATAAATTATCCTCCATGGGAAGACTTCTAACCTAGTTTAAAGGGAAAATTAATTAAGATCTATACAAAAGCTACAAAGTAACCAACAGTATTGCGAACATTCTGCAGAAATCAAGGAAGTAATTGAAAGTGTCTCCCAATGCATGAACATTGGTTGATAACATGATTAATTTTATTCATTCCCCAGACAACTTTCAGGGTTATTCACTAATAATCTGTAAACTGTCCAGAACTGATAAGGGAACGGTCATTGTAGGTCAAAATAGAAGAACAGTAAAAATTCTCAACTATCTGTCCCAATAAAAGAAAAATCTGCTATGTTTCAGGACTGCTACTTTGGCATCTAAGGACCACTATAGGGCCAGGAAAACATACTCGTTTTCCTGGCTCTATAGGATCCTTGGGTCCCCCTCACCCTCTGGGCCCCTCCCACTGGGCTCTAGGGGGAGGAAGGGGTTAAAGGCTTACCTTTCTCCAGCGCCGGGCTCCCTTGGCGCTGGGGACTCTCCTCCTCCTTTCCCCGTCATCAGCTGAATGCGCATGAAACGCCTCTAGTGGCTGTCAATGAGACAGCCACTAGAGGCTGGATTAACCCATTTGTAAACATAGCAGTTTCTCTGAAACTGCTATATTTACAGCAGAAAGGGTTAATCCTAGATGGACCTGGCACCCAGACCACTTTATTAATCTGAAGTGGTCTGGGTGCCTATAGTGGTCCTTTAAATGTGTAATTAGATTGCCTTTTCTTAGCAATTCTCAGTTCAGTTAATAACCTTCAAAGCAAAGAAATAGATCTGGAAATGTAAAGAGTTTATTCACTAGACAATGAAATGTAAGAAATTGTAAACTGAACTGAAACATTTAGACATCCCAAGCACCTTAACCACTACATAGGTTGTACACCATTTTACAAATATCCCTAGCGTCTGCCTGGTGCCTGCTGCAACCTCGTCTCTAGCTGGAAACTCTCTACATTGACCAAAGCCTGGCATTATATGATGGTACTTATTGGCTGACAGAACTCAGCCGACTCTCTCAGCCAGTGAATTGGCCCTACAAGAAATTACGGCTCCAGAAGAGGGATGATTGGTGTCCAGCAAACCCCAGATAAGCTGTCAAGATATTCTCAAATGAATGGTTTGACAATATACTGGCACCAATATCCACCAAAGCAGGCTCTTCACTACCAATATTTTGCAGTATGAGATTTAGTCCATAAAGTGCCCCATTCACTCAAATTTATACTCTAGAAATACTGCCAGCCTGTAGAGGAACTCATTTATTTACTAGAAACCACTAGCCACTGATAGAATGCCTGAAAATGTAAGCTTACCCCTAATTCCAAATAGTTCAAGAAGTTTCAGTTGGTCATATAATTCCTAAGGCCAGGGAGGAATGAATAACCTTTACCATTTCACTGTCAGCATTACATTTGCATCCCAGAAATTGATAAAGATTGCTAAAACAGTTTTAAACGTCTTTATTTTAGAAACATTTGATTTGACTGTACTGTATGTTGGAATTATGCATAAATGCAGAAATTAATTTTACATTTTGCTGTCATTTTTAGTACGTTTAACGTCTACAGGTATTTGACCAATTTTATTTATTTTTTCCCCACCTACTGAATGTGAGAAAACTGAATTTTTATACTAACATTTCAGACTCTGTGTGAAATATTATAAGATAAAAAGACACTGCTGTATACCGTCTAAAGCTTTTCATTTCCCAAATATTTTAGAAAGGATGAACAAGTGAAAAATACATATTGTGTAAATTTACATAATTTTAATTGTTCAGTTTGTCTACAAAGAAATCTATACACAATGATGCTGTGTTATCTGTTTGTATGCTAGCTATACATCCCTTTCTGCAAATAAATGTTATGCTAATATTTTTTTTAATAAAAAAAATGTTTGGTAGTGAAGGGGTTAAGTAGAAAATGCATATTTGTGCAAAAAAAATATATATTTCTTCAGCTTGGCCCTTTTAGCTGAAATTTTGTCATTCTAATTTTCACTGCAACATGTCACTTTTCCACACACCATTAACACTTTACAAGTCAGAAAGACACTGAACAGAGACGGTTAATCTTCACGTTAAGACTTGGTAGATTTGAAGTACTAAGACATTTTTCAACCATTAAATATTTGTCTAATAAGAGGAAAACATCCAGAAGGTGACTTAGTCAACACAGCTGTGGAGCAGCACAGACCTTGTTTATCCTTTCATTGTAGTTGTTTTTTTTTTTTTTTTGTACACCGTAAAACAAAAATAAGTGGCGGTCATGGATTTATGCATTTCAATGCCGAGAGACATTCAGTAATCAGCGACAGCTATGTAAACATGCATTCTAAAACCTGTCAATTCAGTACCTGGATAAAGGATCACAATTAAAATCAATGAAGCACATTACACGTTCAACAAAAAATGATGGCACATACAAATGCATGTATTTATCAGGTCACACATTGGTTCCCAAGGCTGCAGTTTACAGATGGATATTTGCTTTGGATTCAATCATAACATCCATTCATAGGTAATGTCAGTTACTTACCTTTGAAGTTTCTGCCCTAGGTTTTAGCCATTAAGTTAGATATAACACATTGGGATTGACAGATCATGTGATGTCAAATAGACTTTCCATTTACAGCAAGTGATTGAATTCACGGGATATTTGGTTGAAAACTTCGTAGCCAAAAAGTGTAGCAATTATTGCCTGGGAGATAATGATCTTTTCATGTTGGTGAACACTACAAGAAAAATACTTTTCCTGCAGCATGTAAAATTAATATATTGCACGAAAAAAAATAATTAATATGATGGACCCAAAAAAGTAACTACTGTACTTTGATTACCTAATGTACTTCTTTTCTTTGCTTGAAAATGGAAATGTAAATTATACAGATTACAGGGTAGCACTTTTTATGTAGAGCTCATCTGTACAAATAGGTGACAAATGCCCAAGAAAACACAATGAATGTGGAAATCCTAAAGGATATAATGAAAAGGTACTTCAATTTACTTTTAAATGTCATATGTAAAATTGTTGCACAACTAATAGTTAACAAAAACTAAAAAAGGGCATACCCTATAGATTTAGTTACAGGTAGCAAACTAAAAATGTCATATTGTGCAAATTAATTTAAACTTTAAGGTGCCATGTGTACGTACGGTTCTACAGATGGAATATCTGGGGGGTCATGTTTTATTAGTTCGTTATGTAGCATGTTTCCAAATATCAGAAAACATATATATTTTTTGTAAATAAATATATACGTGTGTTGTTTCTACTTAGTATATTTTTCATTAGATGTACTTTTAATTTTGGAATGTACAATATATTTATAAAAGAAAATCTTGTATAATAGTACATATTACTATGACAGTGGTAAATGTTTAAATTGTAAACCAAATTAAGTTTTTATATGTAAATCAATAAAGGAATCAACATAGTATTTTCCTCAAGTATGACATGTGCATGTTGGTGGGTTTTATGCCATTGGAGGGGACTTTATTAATATTGAGCACAATTTATCTGATACAATTCTCATCATTTTGAATCTACAAGTCTACGAAGTGAGTGGTCCTCTGTTTCTAACCAACTAATATAGTACCATATCTGAGGATTAAGATTAAGCAGATTCTGTAATGATATGGTTAGGGAGTATATTCTTCAGAAAATAGTAATTAGTTTTTTGTTTTTTTCACGATAACATTATTTTAAATGGATCTGGATAAAAACAAACGAAAAATAAACACAACGTTTCCATTAATCTATATGCTGTGCCAAAAAATAGATGTATACGGTTCAGTGGTTTCTAAGACACATTAACCCTATACGGTCATTGTGTTGGTCAACTATTATAGCATTGTCCCCGCTTTCTGTTAAGTATCAGTTAAGAAATATATCTTTCCCTCTAGCATACACTATAGAAATTACAGTGTTCCAAGTGTTTTTGGGGGTTCTTTGTTTTACCTTTATACTAATGAAATCAGACACTGGGTTAGGTTAGTATAGACACCCTAATTCAGTGAGACCAGCATTTCATTTTCTTTATAAAGAAGAAATGCTATGACTCACGACTCAAAATTTGATGGCCTAAGCTACAAGCAAGGCATGAACGTTCCTCACCACCAAAAAATATACAATAACATAATTTTGGTTTTGTCTGAGAGAATCAACACGCTGAGAGGGTTAAATGAGAAGAGGTGGTTCCGATGGTTAACTATATAGAGGAGGTTGTAAGGATTAAACAGCATGAGAGAGTGAAATATCTTGAGATGTTTGAAAGGTGTACATTTAAAAGGGATATGGAAATGTAGTGTATATTTTAAAGGAACACTTTAGTGTTGGGAATACAAAGATGTATTTCTAACACACTAGTGTTAATCTGCTCCTTCCAAACACCCCCCCCCCCCCCATCCATGAAAGGGTTACACTTATATGATTCCAGCACTGTAGTCCCTCAGCACTGGGTCGCGCTGTTCCTCTGCTGTCAGCTGATGGGGGAAACCTAATGTGTATGCGTTAGGCCTTTTCCATAGGAAAGGATGGACTTAATTTCCCATAGGGTTTTGCTTGATAATAGATGTCCTCATGCAAAGCGTTAGGACGCCCAGCGTCGTTTCACAGAGTCAAACTTAGACAGGCATAAGTTTGCATAAACCAGGCAGACAGCGCCTCTAGTGGCTGCCTGGTTTATGCGAATACAAGGTATGGAACCCCTGCTGCCACTTGGAAAAATAAAATAAATAATCACTAGGCAATAAAAGAAGTCATGTAATATCAGAGCTCAAGCTTTTATGTTGATAATTAGAATAATATCATATTTTAGCATAATTTAGTGTACAGGAATAGTGTAACTCATTATACAAAACAGTTTCCTGCATACTGGCTAATTTGCAATATGTCGCAGCCCTTTTAGTCCCATACATAGCTGACTGGTGGCCACAGAGTGCCTTAGGAGGAGCAGCGAGAAAGCATAGGTTTAGATCACCACTGACAGCTAAAAAAGGTCTGTAACATGCATCTGTGTGGCTAAACTTCCTCTCACATATGAAGAGAAGCAAGAGAACATGTTGGGTTCTGTTATTCTTGATACAATTACATTATCTCATGATTTTAGGGCTTTATGCCATCTTTTGTACTTTTAATTCCATTAACGGCGGCTGGCGTTAACCAACTGCCACCGCTTTCCACAGTGTGTTTTACTTTATTAATTAGCTATTTCCATAAATATTGTTTTGACTGTTCTTTACGTTCTAGAAGTTCACACAATATTTGACTCATTAACCTGCAATGCCTTGTACAAGATCAAACTATATATATATACATATATATATATATATATATATATATATATAGATAGATAGATAGATAGATATAGTAGAAAGGACCGCACTCCAAGGTCTTTGTGATGGTTTTCAAATAAAATGTAACTTTTATTTAATCCATATAAAAGTCAACGTTTCAGCCCCCACATGGAGCTTTCATCAGAAAATTTCTTGTCCTGATGAAAGCTCCATGTGGGGGCTGAAACGTTGACTTTTATATGGATTAAATAAAAGTAAAATTTTATTTGAAAACCATCACAAAGCCCTTGGAGCAGGGCCGGACTGGCCCACCGGGATACCGGGAAATTTCCCGGTGGGCCGCAGCACCTGGGGCTGGGCTGACAGCCCTTATCAGTGATTAGGCTCCTGTGATGCCGGCCGGCCGGCCATGTGTGAGCTGTGCGGCCGCACAGAGTCCCATGGGAGCAGGGAGAGCCAGGCAGCCGGCACAGCTCACACATGGCCGGCCGGGATCATTTAAAAAAAAAGAAGAAAAAAAATCACGGAGGGGGCGGGGCCTAGTGTGCGGTGGGGGCGGGGCTTAGCGTGCAGCTGGGCGGGGCTTGCTGTGCGGCCGGGGCCTGGCTGACTGCAGCATGGGAAGCAGGAGGGAGTCCCTGCTTCCCCAACAACCAGCCTCCAAGGGATGCTCCAAGGGATGTGGAGGTAAGAAGCAGGTCAGTGTGTCTGTATGTGTCTGTATGTGACTGCCTGTGTGTGAGTGACTGCCTGTGTGTGTGACTGTCTGCCTGTGACTGTCTGTGTGTGTGTGACTGTCTGTGTGTGTGACTGTCTGTCTGTGTGACTGTCTGTATGTGTGACTGTCTGCCTGTGACTGTGTGTGTGTGTGTGTGTGTGACTGTCTGTCTGTGACTGTATGTGTGTGTGACTGTCTGTATGTGACTGCCTGTGTGTGTGTGACTGCCTGTGTGTGTGACTGTCTGCCTGTGACTGTCTGTGTGTGTGACTGCCTGTGAGTGTGTGACTGTGTGTGACTGCCTGCGTGTGTGTGTGACTGTCTGCTTGTGTGTGACTGCCTGCTTGTGTGTGACTGCCTGCGTGTGTGGGTGTGTGACTGCCTGCTTGTGTGTGACTGCCTGCTTGTGTGTGACTGCCTGCGTGTGTGTGTGTGTGACTGCCTGTGTGTGTGTATGACTGTCTGCATGTGACTGTCTGTGTGACTGCCTGTGTGAGTGACTGTCTGCGTGTGTGTGACTGTCTGCCTGTGTGTGTGACTCTGTCTGCCTGTGTGTGTGTGTGTGTGTGTGTGACTGTCTGTGTGTGACTGTCTGCGTGCGTGTGACTGTCTGCGTGCATGTGACTGTCTGCCTGTGTGTGTGACGGTCTGCCTGTGTGTGTGACGGTCTGCCTATGTGTGTGACGGTCTGCCTGTCTCTGTATGTGTGGATGTTTGCCTCAGTGTCAGTGACTGTCTGCCTGTCTCTGTAAGTGTGGATGTTTGCCTCTTGTCAGTGACTGCCTGCCTGTCTCTGTATGTGTGGATGTTTGCCTCGGTGTCAGTGACTGTCTGCCTTTGTGTGTGTGCATCTGCTAGTGAGTGAGCGAGCAAGCATCTGTGTTTGTGTGTGTGCGCGCGCATCTGCTAGTGTGGGAGCCTCTGTGTGTCTGTGCCTGCTAGTGAGTTTGTGTGTGTCAGTGAGCTTGTCTGTAGTGAATCTGTGTGTTAGTGAGCTCTTCTGTAGGGAGCATGTGTGTGTCAATGGGCTTGTCTGTAGGGAGAGCGTGTGCGCATCAGTGAACTTGTCTGTAGTGAGCGTGTGTGTGTGACAGTGAGCTTGTCTGTAGTAAGCTTGTGTGTGTATCAGAGTTTGTCTGTACTAAATTTGTGTGTGTGCCAGTAACCTTGTCTGTGTGTGTCATTGAGAGTGTCTGTCAATGAGCCTATTTGTGTGCATCAGTAAGATTGTCTGTGTCTGCATGTGCGTATGCTTTACTGTATAATTTAATTACCCTGAAAGAACTAATATTTTGAATTAGAAGAAGAAATGTATCAATATATATATATCCAGGCAATTGAAACAGTTGGCTGCACTCTCAGATTTCCTTAAAACGTAACTTTTATTGAAATATTTAAGAGAAGATCAACGTTTCAGTCCCTCTTGTGGACTTTCATCATGATCCTGATGAAAGTCCACAAGAGGGGATGAAACGTTGATCTTCTCTTAAATATTTCAATAAAAGTTAAGTTTTAAGGAAATCCGAGAGTGCAGCCAACTATTTCAATTGCCTATATATATATATATATATATATATATACACACACACACATATATATATACACACATACATATATATATATATATATATATATATATATATATATATATATATATATACACACCCTACATAGCACAATGACTTATGGGGCTGGCATAGATTTTTTTCCAGGGCTGCTTCGTATCCCCAGTCCGGCCCTGCCTTGGAGTGCGGTCCTTTCTACTATATCTACATGATTTTGCCAGACCTGCACCGGGCATTAAGAATTTAACCAGGAGTGTTACACACACACATATATATATATATATATATATATATATATATATATATATATATATATACACACACATACATACACACACAATGTTTCCTGCAGAAAGACCCTGTCATCCTGTCATTTTATGTTATGTGACCACTTCGATCCCAATGGAAATCTCCCAGCGGTTCCCAGGGCAGTTTTTGTGAGAATATTTTTTGCCTATACTTTCCAATTCATTTTTTTTTTCTGACCTATTGTGATCTATTTTATACATATTCTATAGCACATAAACAGAGCAAGCCCTGATTTGAAGCCCTTGTAAAGGCGTTCATTTTATGAAATTTAAAAGACAGCTGTTAACTATTTTGCAAAGACAGGAAGGAATGAAACCACAAATAGAGACAAATATATTTAGGAAACAACATCATGACCACGTGTTAGTTTGCTACTGCAACAATATCAGATGAGCTTTATGTAGGGAACTTTAAACCAGCTTTAGTTTTAGAAAACATATAAAAAGTCAAATGAGAAATACATACAAACGGAAGAAATGTGAACATGTTCAAGGTTATAATAAAACATTATTCCTAATATTTTCATACTTGTATTGCACATATATGGTATTACAACCTCTTAAAAGGAATGTATTAAAATCGCTCAATATCTGTCTCAGGCTACAGAAGACCGTTTGCTTTAAAAATTATGTTTTTTGCTTTAATACTTCCCTATACTCCATTTTCTTTGGAACAATCGTGTAATTAATGTAAAAAATAACAAACAAGATTTTGGGAACCGCTCTACAAGGTGCAGAAAATGAAAGGAGGAATCATTGGTAAAATGCGTTGGTAAGGTTTGAGACTAGTCTGGTCATTTGTTTATTCTTTTTATTAGAAAAGCGACATTGTATAGTTTAAAAAAAAAAAAAGATCTGTGGTTGTGACCTAACATATGTAATCGTATACAAGGGAGAATGGTATAGACATAGTCCTAAGTAGTCGGAGAAGCTTTAATGAGGATTACATGTAGTGATGAGAAGAAAAGAAAGAGGAAAGATAAACGAAGAGGAGCAAGGCTTGGTACAGTGACAGCCACAGGAACATAATAGAAAAAGTGATATGTATTTCTCCCTCTGACTTCTCTCTGGTAATGGAGCTTAAATACAACATAAATTAAATCACTAATTAGTAGATATACCCCAAATGAAAAGACGCATGCATTTATGTTTGCATTTTTTAATTGGGGGTATTTCTAAAAACAAGTTGCAAAACCTGCACTTCTGCTGCCTTGCAAACCCACCCCTTCTAATCCTGCCCAGGCTTCATGTGGCTGTCCAATCACAGACTACAAAATGCAGCTCACTTATATGTCATTACATGGCAGGTGCTCTGGACAATTGCTGCCTCATGAGTTTAGTTCCACTGAGCTCACCAAACCAGAAAGTTACAGGACCGATTGTCTGCTTGAAAAGCCAGGGGTGTAACCAGGTTAATTTATAAAAAAAATGTAAATTTCTATTGAAATCTGCACTGTTTGTAAAATGAAAAAGAGGACATACGCTTAACACAAAGATTTTCAGCAAGCAAAAGTACTTTAGGGAGCTGGAGTGTCTCTTTAATACTCAACTGGCTTACAGCTAACACAAGCCAACACCTGCTAAGCCCCACAAAGATGAACAATTTATTGCCTACTCTCCCACGACCAGTTTTGACTATGCCAACATGACTACAGTTTATAGACCCAGGAGGCTAAGCCTGAGGGTGAGCAGGTAACAAAAGACGCTAACTATTTGACAGCGTTATATGTGAATTTTAATTGAATTTCAGATTTTAAACTAAAATACCTGAATTGAAAACACCGCTTAGGTTTTTCCTTAAAATGTGAAATTTGATCGCAAATTTGGGGCAAAAATAGTCAGATTGTGAACATATCAGGAGTTGGAGCTTTATTTATTTTTTTAAATCAGGTATTTTACCCACATTTTGTTATTCAGAATTTTGTCTTTTTTTTTTTTTTACAATACAGACTTTAGTGAAAAACCTCCCGTGAGTGCTGATTTGTCTGAACTCTATGAAAATAAATGTTCTACTGAATAAATGTGTGTTATGAGAATTGTGTGAGAGAATATTTCAAACAGGGCAATTCACTAATGACTGAATGGACACATATTAAATAAGGCAAAAACATCTGGCTGCGGACGTGGCAATTTGGATTTTAAAATCCGGATATAGTGCATTTCAACAATGTCTGGATTTTGTTATTTAAGCCCCTAACAGGCCTGAATTTGGACCCAAATTTAAATATCAGTTCTTTGCATATTGGATGTCTGCTGTCACCATCATAGCGAGGGCTGGCCTTAGCGTTGTGCGAGCTGTGCGATTGCACAAGGCGCCATGAAACAGGAAGCGCTATGTGGCCGACACAGCTTACACATGGTCAGGTGACAGCTGTACCCAGGGGGAGGATTTATTCAATATTCTGCACCCGGGTCTATGAAAAAAAATAGCAAGGCAGCAGGGGCGCTGTGAAGATTTTTTGCACAGGGCGCTTAAGGACGGCCCTGATCATAGCATGATTTGTACAGGCATCCAATGTCAGCCCCCCACTAGTGAAGGGTTTCTTGGCTTGAGTTGTGCAGTCAAAGACTGAAAAAACAAAACTACTTCCACTGCACGTCAAAGTAATCAGCATTACCATCTATCTGAAATGCACTGTTCACGGTTTCATATCTAGCATTATTTTCTAAAGCTGGGAAGCCATGGCTAACCCACTGTGAATTATTGTATATTATAAATATGTATCCTATACTAAGCTGTTCCATATTTACTTAGAATTACGGCACATTTTTATTAAAATAGGATAATTGAAAGGGGTGCTGTCACTTCTTAAATGTTGGTAAAACCTAAAAGTTAGCTATTGGTTGTGCTAAAAAAACTAATTGACTTATGGTTTATTTTAACTTACATGCTTTGCCTAAAAAGCCCAGCAAAGTATGAAAATTAGTTAAAGGACCACTAAAGGCACACGGGCCACTTCATCTCATTTAAGTGGTTTGGGTGCAGTGGCCCTTTAATTTGCTACAAGCTCCTGGAGGAGCCTGCTTGCCAGGCTCCTGCCCCAGGATTATGGGCCATGCAAAATACACTGAAAAAAGGCTCTGTTCATGTGATTTGGGACTATGTTGTTTGGAAACCAGAGACCACATAAACAATTGTATGTTTGTGTGCTCAGGTAATTATCGCTCAGGCACAGGGGAGGAGTATTTAGATGTTTGCTTGTAACTAGTCTCCTCTCAGGTCAAGGGGGAGGGATTATCTTGTTTTGTGTGGGAGTGTTATGGGCGTGTTTGACTGTGTCTAAACTGTATAAAAGCAGCCCATCTGGCCAGATTAAACCATTCCAGTTTGTACTCCCAGAACTATGTGTTGTCTGGTTACTGGAAGAAAAGGCTAATCACTAATCACAGTTCCAGTGTGGAGGATTCAATAGGGAAAGTTCTTGTAAAGACTAGAGCTCCCAGGACTGAGTGTCATCCAGTGCCTGGGGTGGATAGAGCGAGTTCCCCATTCGGTTCCAGGAGGGAGCGGTTCCAGGACCCCAGTCAAGCCACGGCGACTGTGGGCAGAAGTGCTGCGGTTTGTCCCCTGTTCCAGCTAAGAGTAATTTTTTGGTGGAGGTACCAAGTCATAGGTACAGGGAGCTCCGTTATAGAGGCGTTTCCCATGTGGGAAGCAAATGTGACTCCGTTCTCAATCAAATGCTGCTTATAGAGACCATTTAATTGGCTCAGTGCAAAGTATTGCCGTGCATGCACACTGCATGCACACTAGCCTTTCAATTCACCCCTTTGAGGAAGCATTGTATTGGCTGAGATCATCAAGATTCATTATCTCAGCCAAGGAGGTGGAGTAGCAGAATGGAGACAGGGGCAGCGATGGAGGTAAGGTAAGTAAATTACTTTACTTAATTAATTCAGAGGGATCTTATAACCTAACTAGGTACATGGACAATATAGCGTTTGGAATACATTTTTGTAATCCTAACACTATAGTGTTCTTTTAACTTTTGCAGTGCAGTATGCAGTAAGAACAGATGGTAGTGACAGAGAAAATGCCAAGCGCTCATGCACACATATTGCACTTCCTTATTATATGACCACGTGAGCATTCTGTAGGCATTATAGGACAGCGAATTTGCCGCAATGTGTAAATGTTTTATTTACCTGTACTGCGTTATTCGCCCCAGTAAACACTGGATTAGCACTTTGTGAGATAAGGGTAGGGGGAAAAAAAAATAACTTTTTCGGGAAGTGACAATTGCAGTTTAAAGATAAAAAAGCAAGAGCAAAAGTCCAGTTTATTTATTTTAGTTATTTGTTAGAATGTTGTGTTACATCTAAAGTTGAGTTCAAATAGTTTAACAAGAGTTTGTGCATATACTCTACATGTTTCATAATTATGTTAACTCACGTGGCTCTGTTCTGTAGAATCTTAACAAAAATGGACATTACATAACCTAATGGTCACACTGTGACAAGCAGAAATATATGATATTTGTGAGAAACATAGATAAGTGAGGAACTGAATGAGGAGCTACTGCACAACCCTGTGCAATACCCAAAGTGGCACAGTAGATGGCGCACAATAAAAATGATAATGACGTTGCAAATAGTGACAGATGTTACTTATATTTGACTCTGAATAGAGTATTGAGAGCATAATGCAATCTAAATTGGTATTCAGAGTTACATGTATACACACATACAAGAAAACAAAACTATTTTGTTTAAGAAAAACAATAAACACCAAAACATATTAATTTCCTGTCCTAATGTGTTTTATACCCCACCTCCTATAGACTGTAAGCTTGTTTGAGCAGGGTCCTCTTCAACCTATTGTTCCTGTAAGTTTTCTTGTAATTGTTCTATTTATAGTTAAATCCCCCCTCTCATAAAATTGTAAAGCGCTACAGAATCTGTTGGCGCTATATAAATGGCAATAATAATAATAATAATATTTCAACCTGAACCATATGAAATACAACCAAGTAAAAATACCGTATATACTCGAGTATAAGCTGAGTTTTTCAGCACATTTTTTGTGCTGAAAAACCCCAACTCGGCTTATACTCGAGTCAATGTCTGTATTATGGCAACTTACATTGCCATAATACAGACAGGGGGCTGTGGGGGCTGCAGAGCGTTTACTTACCTCTCCTGCAGCTCCTGTCAGCTCCCTTCTCCTCCGCGCCGGTCCGTTCAGCACCACGGTCAGCTCCCAGTGTAAGTCTCGCGAGAGCCGCGGGGTCATAGTGCGGCTCTCGCGAGACTTAGTGTGAGCTAACAGGGGAGCTGACCGGACCGGCGCGGAGGAGAAGGGAGCTGACAGGAGCTGCAGGAGAGGTAAGTAAGAGCTTTGCCAGCCCCCCTCCCCCACTGAACCACCAATGCCACTGGACCACCAGGGAAGGAGAGCCCCCCTCCCTGCCATGTATCAAGCAGGGAGGGGGGACGAAAAAAAAAATAATAAAATAAAAATAATAATAATATAATAATATAACAAAATGTAAAATAATATTTAAAAAAAATAATAATAAAAATGCCCACCCCCCACCAAGGCTCTGCAACACAAACACACACTGCATCACACACACACACACTGCATGCATACACACACACTGCACTCATACACACACACTGCACTCATGCACACACACTGCATTCATACGCACACACTGCACTCATACACACACTGCACTCATACACACACTGCACTCATACACACACACACACTGCACTCATACACACACTGCATTCATACACACACACACTGCACTCATACACACACTGCACTCATACACACACACACTGCATTCATACACACACTGCACCCATACACACACACTGCACTCATACAAACACTGCACTCATACAAACACTGCACTCATACACACACTGCACTCATACACACACACTGCATCACACACACACACACTGCATTCATACACACACACTGCACTCATACACACACACATGCTGCATTCATACACACACACTGCACTCATACACACACACATGCTGCATTCATACACACACACTGCACTCATACACACACACTCACTCATACACACACACTGCATTCATACATACACTGCATTCACACACACACACTGCACTCATACACACACTGCGCACTCATACACACACTGCGCACTCATACACACACTGCGCACTCATACACACTGCATTTATACACACACACTGCACTCATACACACACACTGCATTCATACACACACACTGCATTCATTATATACACACACTGTAAATAAATATTCAATTAATATAATTTTTTTAGGATCTAATTTTATTTAGAAATTTACCAGTAGTGGCTGCAATTCCCACCCTAGTCTTATACTCGAGTCAATAAGTTTTCCCAGTTTTCCCAGATCTAGAAATCTTGCAGAACCGAGCACCTGTGCCACTGATTGGCTGAGAGAGGCCAGATTGGCCTATTGGCTGAGAGCGGTCAAAAAAATTGGCTTCAAAAGATACATACCCTTTTCCAAGCCAGCTTTTTGAATGGGGATTTACTGATTGGCTGAGAGCATCAGTTTAGTTTAACCACGTATACCAGTGCCAGGGATCTCCTGGCACAATAACAACTTAACTTCGATGAAGTTGCTATTTTTCCCAAACTGGTCCATTAAATTTGAAGTTCACTTTGAATTCTCACTTTAGTGAATAATCTGTATGTAGGTAAACAAACATATTTATTTAGGACAAGAAACCATTCTTGTAGGTACCATTAACACCCTTGGAATTCGGCTTGCCAATTTCATTTTGTGTGAACAGTAATTTGCTATAATGCTTTTAGTTTAATTTGCAGGGGAAGAAAATGGTGGAAATTAATTTTTGGAAACGTATTAACAGTTTTAGAAGGCCCAACATACCTTGGTATATGAGACTCTGACAGTTTACTTGAGCTTTATTTCAGAGTGATTCTAAATAATGATTGGCCAACTCTATCGAGATAGATCACTCACTGCCTGGAGTTTACGCTGTGGTTTTTCAGAAAACAACATTTAATTTAGTTCCTCTTGTCATCGGGAAAGTATCTCTGAGCGTCCCACATGTCATCAGTACTCTCTAGCGAGAGTGCACTTTCTTTACATGTTGTAGAACCCAGCAAGATACCTAATGTGGTCCAGGGAACTCAATACGGAGCAAGAAAGAAAGAGGTACAGTAAACTGTCTACATATATAAATATATGTATAGGGAACAATATAACTATTTGTTTCTTTTTTTTGGAATTAGAACAGGAATTACACAATAAGCATTACCGTTTCAATGCTCGGTTTATTCAATGTATTAAGTTGGTGGTAGATCTGTCCATTAAACCTATACTACAAAAGAATGTTCCCCAAAACCCACTTAAAGAGAGGGACTAAGATTTTCAATGAAGCGTGTTATAGTAACAGGGTTGTTCGCTAAAGTACGAATTTTTGTGAATTCAAAGTAAATTTCAAATGTCAGAAAATATTTTTCTAAATCGGCTATTTTGTTCTAAATTTTAAAATTCACTTTGAATTTCTAGCAATTCTCACTTTAGTGGATAACCCTGTTGGTTTTATAGTAAAAACATAGCGATGAGGCATTGTTATTGACCCTTCTTCTTTGAGAGAGTTTTTTAAGCCATTCGCTGAATTATTAAAATGTTTGTGGGGGAGGGGGGTGTCTTTTGTCTTCACTGAATCTTCACAAAATTGCCTTGTACAAAAAAAATCCTGAATTGACAGCAGTCATTATACAATTTAGAAATTACAAATAAGTGTGTTTTCCCCTAGACATTGCACAGTATAAAGGGAAAAAAACCAATCAAACACCTTTAAAAAAAAAAAAAAGTTTAGTTTCGAAAACGTCAACGGACGTACATGAAAACCACTTTCACCACAGAGCTGCCTGTTGACAAGAAAAGGGGAGCTTTTCATATTGTTATATTATCAACGCCGCAGAGGAATCAAACTCAAGGTAATTACGTTAACAATATTAAAATTATAATGTTATATTTGCTAAAATTATTAGATTATAGCGCAACAATTGGTTTAATTAGAGTCATCTGCTACTGTTACTTCGCCAATGAAATATATTTTTTTAATCCTCAACAAATGTGGCTGTGTAACAACATGCATTTATTTTATTACTGGAATTGGCGTTGTTTATACCATCTAAATGAATGTATCCTTTGTATCCTTTGCTGGAAATGGCAATAGAATGCTGATAGAGGTATATTAACTAAACAGTTGTTTGTGGGACATTAATTAAACTTTAGACCAACGAATTAGAAGTGGGGAAAAAACGACTAATCTGCAGTCATAAGATTGATAATAATACTGACTATTACCTGAGAATTATAACTTTTTAATAATTCTTGCTTGTTTTAAATCAGGGGTGCCCATAAGGTAGATCCCCAGATGTTGTAGAACTATAACTCCCATGACACTTTGCATGCCTTTAGAATGACAAAGCATAATGGAAGCAGCAGTTCTATAACATCTGAGGGTTTTACCTTTTGGGCACCCCTATTTTAAATAATTGTGGTGAATATTCACAAAATCCTGGTAATATGGTAATATAGATTGCTTGGTGAATTGAATAATTTCTACCTTCCAAATAACGTCTTTATTTTTTTGTATTTTTTAAATTTTTCAATTAACTTTTTCAATTAACATTTTCACACATTTCCCATTTATTGTATAACACCGCCACCCTTCACAAAATGTGTATTTTTTTTATAAAGTGAAGTTTAATGTCCTTTAAAGTAATAATTTAAATTGATGGGGTGACATGCTCGCTAGCAATTGTTTTTTGTTCCTGAATTCCAGCACATGATAAGTGTTAAAAGGATTAAACTATTATTTACAGTAATTCGAGTAAAATGGAACATTAATCACAGTAAAAAGTCATTATTTATAGGTTTTATGGGATTTAAACGGGTTGGGCAAATAAATGTATATACTAATATACAGCTCTTATTTGAATTCCTACCTAGAAATACCAAGCATCTTCTAAAAAATAAACCCCAAAACACCTGTGGGGGAAAAAATCCCATAAATTCCCTAGCAAATGTCACAGTGACTAACCCTACTTTTAAGTTCCTTAACTGTAGTAGAAAAGTCTGTTAAGGAAATTTATTTTAGTTCCTAAATGATCAAATGCATCCGGTAGGGAAATTCTAAAATGTACTAAACACTGAATATCAACTAGCCAATAGCAATGAGCTAAATTCAGGAAAAAAAAAAAAAACCAAAAAAAACAGTGATTGACAAATATGCTAGCATTTCTGAATTGGTAGTTAGCCGAATAGTCTAACATTAGTCTAATAGTCTTATTATTAGTCTAATAATTAAAGTAGTCACTGTTCTTGGTGTTACCCACATTCAGTACATCAGACTTTTCATACCATACGCAATCTCCATAGTTATCAGTACTTTACGCACATTGCGTTGAAGAGTTGAAAGCACATTGCAATCAGGAGCACAACATAGCTATAAACAAGCAAATATAATACATGCATTTAAAAAACTTATTGTTGCCACACGACCACCATTTAGAAGTGATCTGCAAAACAAATTACTCTGGAATAAAAATATGCCGATTTTTTTTTTTTTTTAATATATTTTTGTGGAATTCTAATATTACTTTTGTAGGATTTGTCACGGAAATTTAGAATACCCAACATATAATGGAATCTCAGAAAGCAAGAAAGACACAATAGTCTATATCACTGGTCTTTAGGATGTCTGGGCATACAAGAATCAATAGGGGCACGAAATGGCAGTAACTGCAGGCAGCAGAATAGTCAAAAGACAAACCAAGGTCAATAAATTGAGATCATGAAATTAAGAGGACAAGCCAAGTTCAAAGCAAGTCAAGTTTAAAGAGCAATCATGGATACAAGCCAGGGTCAGATAAGAGAAAAATACAATGGCAGGGAGGTTTATATAACACGACGAACAGCAATTGTCATTCTTACGTTCTCAGAAGTTGCCTCCGTATTGGAGCAGTTATGACACAGTTATGATGCAGGTGGATTTATTATAAAACAAGAGGCAATGGGAGCGTCCAGCATTCAAGGACATATTTTACTTAAAGGATCACTATAGTGTCAGGAAAACAAAGCGGGTTTCCTGACACTATAATGCCCTGAGGGTGCCCCCACCCTCAGGTTCCCCCTCCGTGGCGCTGAAGGGGTTAAAACCCCTTCAGCTACTTACCTTTATACAGCGCCAGGCTCCCTTGGCGCTGGTGACCTCTACTCCCCGTCCAATGTCAGTTCCCTAGTGGAGCAAAATGCGCATGCGCGGCAAGTGCAAGTTTCTCAATGCTTTCCTATGGACGTTCTGAGCGATGGATGCGAAATTCGCATCCAGCGTCGCAGATGCGCCTCTAGTGGCTGTCCGGAAGACAGCCACTAGAGGCTGGTTTAACCCCAAATGTAAACATAGCAGTTGCATCTGAAGGGTTAAAACCTGAGGGACCTGGCACCCATACCACTTCATTGAGCTGAAGTCGTCTGGGTGACTATAGTGTCCCTTTAACACAGTGTATTTTTTTTATTTAATTTTTTTATTTTGGAAATGTTAAGGAGGACTCCACTGAATATAAAAGTTGAAAGGTTAGTAGGGGAAGAAATAGAAAACTCAATTTCTTACTGATATATGATACTTGGACTTCATTACAAAACATGTCTATCCCTTTGCATATAATTCATTGCACTTGAATTGAAATCATGTTTGTATTGTTGTGTATAGTATTGTTGCTAAGATTTGTATTGTAAATCAATCTGGAAAAGAAAGGTGAACCACGATGCAAAGACCTTCATTACTAATACATGTATCCAGTATTAAGTTGTTGTTTTTTTTCTCTCCAAGGTTAGAGTCATCACATTCATCTTCTCAATGCCTTGGAGATAGACATAATAGCTTCACAAAGCCAAACGTCTTTTATCAAGAACACGGACTCTGTGCTTTGCATATCACCATCTTTGCTCTTACAGACAGCTTACAATGACAGCGAAGTCAAACAGTTCTCACATGTCCTGCGATGTTTATAAAGACCTGGAACCTTTCACATACTTCTACTATTTGATCTTCTTGGTTGGATTCTTCGGCAGTTGCTTTGCACTTTGGGCATTCACAAGGAAAGACAACAACCAGAAATGTACTAGCATCTACCTCATTAACCTTCTAGTCGCTGACTTCTTATTGACTCTTGCTTTGCCATTTAAGATAGCTGTTGATCTGGGAGTTGCTCCATGGAGATTGAAAATATTTCACTGCCAAGTCACAGCATGCATCATTTATATCAATATGTACATATCCATTATATTTCTGGGATTTGTCAGCATGGACCGTTATCTTCAAACAGTAGAGAGTGCAAAGTTGTATCAAATACAAAAAAAGGGATTTGCTAAGATGATCTCTACAGTCGTTTGGGCGTTGGTGCTATCTATAATGTTACCAAACATGTTAATACCCATCAATGACATACCGGAAAGAGAAATTGTTGGATGCATAGATTTTAAACAAAAAATTGGAAGAGACTGGCACGTACTTACAAACTTTATCAGCATTGCCATTTTTTTCAACTGCTCGTGTATAATTCTAATATCTAATTGCCTTATGATAAAAAGCCTGTACAAGAACAAGGATTGCGAAGAGTTTGAGAACTTTAAAGAAGCCTTGGTAAAAATACTTCTGGTGACAGCGGGGTATATTGTGTGTTTCCTACCCTATCATATTGTCCGGATCCCTTACACATTGAGCCAGAATGATGTTATAACAGACTGCAATTTAAAGCAGACACTCTTCCATGCCAAAGAGTCTACGTTGCTGCTTTCTGTCTCAAATTTGTGCTTTGACCCAATACTTTATTATTTTTTCTCAAAAACATTTAGATCCAAGATCGCTAAAACATTTTCCATAAAAAAAGAGGTCAGATCAGTCAACTCAGGAATAGCTGGTTGCGAAACAGCCTTATAAAATGGATTCACTATGAATCATTGCTGTTGAGGTTTTCTGTTCATTTTTGGTGCCATCATTTTATTCCTGACACAGTAGCGTCTTCAAATAAAACATCCAGGATATGCTGAAACATCCTCAAATAGATGTAGCTGTAGAAGCAATATGACTGACTCTTCATTTTTTTTATTTCATATAAAAGAAAAAATGTCCGGTGAGATGTTTAATTAGGTAGTTTGGACAAGGAGTAAGGATATTTTGAATGTAGGACTTACCGCTGAAGTTTGTTTGTGCTATGTTGCATTTGGTTAATTATTCTGGTTTTCCAAAATAAATAATGACTAACACGGGACACATCAGTTCTGTACAATACTTCAGGAAAGTGCCTGGTTATCTTCACAAGACCCTTGTGTATAACAAAATTGGAAGTTGTGATTTCAATTGATAAAGAATAAAACAAATATATAATATTAATGCCAAATGTTGAACATTTGTGGACCAAAAATATGTGCACGTGATGGTGGTTATTTTGGCAATGTTTACATTGATGTACTAATGAATCATGTGCTAATTAAACTAAAAATATTTCCACACTGTGCCTTTGTGAATTGGTTTTTAATTACTTAAAAAGTTACTATAACCCTTTTTCACAATGAGGATTTTTAAATTTAGAATTCCCTACTGGGCATTAACGGTTAACTATGTCTACACCATTTTTTTAATCATAAAACCATTTAAATAAGATAAAACATCATGTTTGTTGTCATACCGCGTCACTACAAGGTCCAATCACATGCTTCTTATAAAAAAGCATTTAATTGGGCCACTCTCCTAGGCTCAGAGCACATGTGCGTGCTCAAAGCCAGGGAGGGGAAGGAGTGGGGCTGTGGACAATGGGCAGGTTTTCAATATATATATATATTTAAAAAAAAAGAAATGCGGGGAGAAAGGGTGGGAAAGGGAAACCTAAGCTTTACCTTGCACATACACTCCCAGCACTGCCTGCAAGGGTAGAATGCTGACCATGTCTGCCTCCAGCACACTTTGAATATAGAAAATAATCCAGGCACTCCATCGAATTTCAAAGTAGAGCCAATTTTTATTGGAACAAGGAACCAAAAAGCTTTTTGGTTCCTTATTCCAACGAAAATTGCCTCTACTTTGAAATTCGTTGGAGTGCCTGGATTATTTTCTATATTCAAAGTCTATGTTTGGTCCTTTTGGTACTGGAACTTATCCGTTAGAGCACCCTGAATTCCAGGACGAAGGGATGAGTGCACTTCCATCACCTATATATGCCTCCAGCACACTGTCAACAGTAGTAATTTCTGCACAAAATTGAAGTTAGCCAACCTAGTACAGAGTTCCAGGCTACCTAACTCACGTGTGCCAGAGGTGCCACTAGCCCCCTGCACAAATGTGCAGATATCTCTGCATGTGTAGTGTTTTAAGCTGAAATGCTGCACATACAGTTTCCTTCCACCATGGCCACTTTTAAAAGCAGAAGTGGTCATGCACATTGGAATAACCCTTTAGGTGTAAAATAGTTAAGAAAATATGAAATGTATGTGTCAGACGTCCCTTATAACAGGGTATGTTCGTTTGGAGCATATTGGTGTCAACATAGTAAATGCCAGACAATAAATTTTCAGGTTATCTAGATTGAAAACTTTTTTGGAATAATTAAATGTATAATTTATATCTGTGTTTGTGTAAGATGCCATTTTCTTAAAAATATATAATTCTTCTTAAAATATATAACACTACCAAGTTATAGGTTGCACAATATTTTTTTAACATGTGCATCTGCAAAATGGTGCAAAAGAAGAAAAGGTTTCTTTATATTTAGGTTTTAAAATCATCCATTGAAATTCAGAACCATAATTAAGTTTGAAATATGCCAAGTTGTCTTGATATTTACATGTGAAAGAAACAATGTCATATTTTTTTTTTTTTTTTTTAAATAAAGGATTACATGTTGTATGCATACACATAGGTAACCACCTCTTTTAATTGCTTCTTCTGGTTATCATAAGTCCTCTTTATTCATCCAAAGACTAGACAGTTAACTAAAAAGCTAGCGCAATTCACAAATCCTGATGTGACACACAAAGGCCAGGCATCTAAAGTATTTATAGGAACACTCCAACACCACTTTGACAAAATCCACTATTTTGTCTGCATAGGAGATGTCCTCCTTCTAAAGTCACTAACAAGTTGCTGAACTTCATTTATGCTTTTCCCTGCATTCGGTAGATAAATCTACCAAACACCGACCGCCCCCTGGGTCATTAACTTAAAAAAAAAAAACACAGGTTTAAGTGCTCTCTCTCGGTGGCCGCCGTTCATATAACCGAACGCCACATGCTGGGGAAAAAAGGTGGCCATCTTGTCGCACAAACACAGGCAGCAGTACTTAGTCGTCGAGTGTCTGGCACTTTAACCGCACGAACATTGGTGAAACCATGTGAATGCCTGCTTCTTTCCATGACAAGCCAAGAGAGCGCGGTTCGGTAGTATTGTTCGTATGAACAAGACAAAGAAATGCTACCTGTGAGCCAGGGGAAACGTTCAACAGTTTATTTGTGTAGGACTCCCAAAATAGACCGACCGCTATCACTAAAACTCTAGAACTGTCGGTCAAAACTTTATCCCTGGGGCGATTCAACTGTATTCGTGAGATCTGAGCTCTATTTTGGACAACTTGGGCGCTCAGATCCAGGCTATCCAGGGATACAATATTTGTGTGGGTTCCTATATGTTTATTATGTATTTTTATGTGTTTTAATATTTTATGTAATTTATGCCAAGTCATGCTGACACTGTAATTTGTAACCATTTTGTGGGAGTGTTCTGGGCGTGTTTTCCAGTCTCCTGATTTTGTGTATAGGTGGGTCAGTTGGCCAGATTAAACACATTTGTTTCTACCCTTCATCAAGTCTAGGCTGATGTTTGGGGCTATAATCACTATTGCACTTGGGACTCGAGAGATTTATAACGGATATACTCAGCCAGAGTATGGGGGATCCGTTAAACCCATAACCAGTACCCTAGAGTGCCCTGGCACCATACTATATGAACCATTCTAGTTCAGTTTGCCAACTTACCTGGATCCCGGCATGCACCATATAGCATCCAGTCTTCTTCAGCAGAAGTAGAACAAAGCTCAACTGAGTGTTACACTGACGCTCTCAGCCAATGAGCATACTCCGGCAAAGTTCAGCTTTGTTCTGTAGAGAAATTTGGCTTCTCTTTCTGGACAAGTCTGGAAGTGGTGCAGGTGCGTAGTGGGATACAAGGTAAGTTGTCAAACCATACGAAAACGATTTACCATATTACTGTGGCATGGTGCTGTAAGGGTTATGGTGTTTAGAATGTTGTGCGGTGATGCACTGTTATCATTTTATGTTGTATTACAGAATTAAATTAACCCACCTGTTGTAGGTTTTTTTTTTCAATATAATTTTTATAAGGATTTTGTTTCATCATTTGCAAGGAAATAAACAGTGGATGGTAAAGGGCATCACATGAGTACAAATAGTTTTGAGTACATAGGTAACAATAGGTATAACATTAATAAGGTAACATGTAGTTGTTTACAGGAATTCCTATACATTGATTGGTAATATGAGGCAGTATATACAGTTGAAATGACGTTTTACACACTCATTATGCTTATGGTACATTATAGTATTCCCTCGTTATGGGCACTTTTCCCATTTGTTGTCACGAAAGGTGGGTGTCTGTTATACAGCTTTCACTGGTTGTTGTCGTGTAAGGTTATCCAGGGAGCCCAGGTCGTGTGGAATATTTGTGCTGTTTTTGAGTCTGCGGTGGCCATTCGTTCATATGTGTAGTATTGTTGTATTTTGTCCCATAGTTGGGCTTTGTTTGGGCAGAATGTGGATTTCCAATTACAGGCTATTAAGTTACGAGCCACCAAAATGATGATCGCACTCGGTTGTTTGTGCGAATATTCGAAAAGTGGGGGGAATCTCATAAGTAGGTATATTTCTGGGGCGTTCCTGGTGGTTGGGATTTTGAGGGCAGGCATTGTATTTTGTACCTCTTTCCAGAGGGGTTGGATGTTCGGGCATGACCACCATATGTGTATGTGTGTACCTTCCGCCGCTGAGCATCTCCAGCAGAGGATGGATGTGTTGAGATATATTTTGTGGAGTTTATATGGGGTGAAATGCCATCTATATAGGAATTTTCTGTGCTTCTATATGGGTGTAGCATTTAGTCCATTTAGATATGTCATTCAGTGCGTGTATCCATTCTTCATCTGTGAGTTGGATAGCACATTCTGTTTCCCACATTGTTTTGCAGTGTAGTGTAGTGTTAGGTAGGGAATTTTCCCAGGCCTTATAGCATAGGGAAATGCTTTTCTTTTTCGTAGGGCTCTTCCAGCATCTTTCCACTATCGCCGTCGCTGGAGGGGAACTTGGATTAAGGTTTTGTTGTTGTCTGTGTACGTGTGTGGTGATGATCCCTTTTAGTTGTAGGTATGTGAAAATAGTGTTTGCTGGTAGTTCCCATTTTTGTTGTATGTATGTGAAGGTCAATACCTCTTGAGAGTGTAGTAGCTGGTGAATGTGCGTGATACCTGCTTGCAACCATGTCTGGAAACACATGTCTGGTGATATGGCTCGTAATGCGGTTAATGGTGCATTGGGATGAAATGTTTCCTTAGCTCCTAATGTGTCTAGGAAAGTTTACCAAATTTGGACGGTCAATTTCGTGGTTGGCAATAGGTTCGGTTTGTATGGTCTATGTTTTCTCTGCATCCATAGGAAGTCAAGAGCTGCGTTTTTGTCAAATTGGGCTCTTTCCATGTCCACCCATTGAATATGACCCTCTGCGGTGTGTGTCAGTATGCCTGATGTCAGTATTGAAGCTTTGTAATACTGGCCTATATCGGGTAACCCCACCCCGCCCTTTTTTGAGTGTTTATAGAGTAAGGTGCGGGATACGCATGTTTTTTTGTTTCCCCCATATGAATGCGTTGCAGATGTTTTGTAGGGATTTAAGGAGTGTTCGTGGGGCCGGAATGGGGAGCATTCTGAATATGTAGAGTATCTTAGGCAACACCATCATCTTATATGCGTTGATTTTACCTAGCCAGGAGATGTGTGTTTGGGACCATTTTTGTATGTCTCTTCTGCATTGTTGAGGGAGTGTGAGGTAGTTTAGTTTTAGTATTTCGTCTATTGACGGTGCAATTTTGACGCCTAATTAGGTCAGTGATGTCATTCTCCAATCGAAGGGGTATTTATCTTTCAGTAGTGTTTTGGTGGTTAAGGGGAGCCCAACTGGGAGGGCTTGGGTTTTATCTTGGTTTAGGCGATAATGGGAGATGTCGCCGAATAGTTTCAGTGTTTCCATGAGGGGTGGAATTGATCTCTGGGGGTTTCCTAACGTTATCAAAATGTCATCGGCGAATAGCACCAATTTATATTCCTGTCCCGAGATTGTGATTCCCTTTATGTTGGGATCTGTGCGTATTTTTTGGGCCAGCAGTAATTCATCTGGTAGGGTTCCCTTGTCGCTACTGTTTTGGTATAGGTTCAGGAGATGTGGTATTAGGAGTTGGGAAAATTCTTTATAGTATTTGTTTGGGAGACCATCCGGTCATGGTGCTTTGTTCAACGGTAATTCTGCTATGGCTTTGGATATTTCTTCAGGGGATATGGGTTGTGTAAGTTGGTGTTTGTTGTCTTGTGTTAGAGATGGCAAGTCAATGTTTGCTAGGAAGGTATCAATTTCAGCAGGAGTGGGTACTTTCACCTCTTTGTCTTCCCTTAAATTATACAGTTTGTGATAGTAGTTAGCGAATTCATTTACAATTTGTTTCGGATCTATAATTTTTACATCATTGTTATTATTTAGGGAGGCAATCCTGGAGGCGATTGACTTTTGTTTGAGCTGTGCAGCTAATGTTGCTCCGGCTTTATTACCGTAAGTGAAGTATTTATGTTTGGTTCTTTGTAGCATATACGTGGTTTTAGCCAGTTCAAAGTCTCTTAGTTTAGATTGGGCTTTTAGTAAAGCTGTTTGTGTGGTGGGTGTTTGGGATTTTTTATTTTTATGTGTTAGTGAGGTTATCTCTTCCATTAATTCTAAGTAACGGGCTTGTCGGGTCTTTTTGGCCTAGCTTGCATGTTTTATGAAGCTGCCCCTAATCACAGCCTTGTGGGCCAGCCATAGGTATTCTGGTGTGGTGTCTGGTTGTATGTTTTCTGTGAAATAGTTTCGTAAATCCATAGTAATGTGTGATACCACTACCGGATC
The DNA here is from genome assembly GCF_036172605.1 of Pelobates fuscus. Taxonomy (NCBI): domain Eukaryota; kingdom Metazoa; phylum Chordata; class Amphibia; order Anura; family Pelobatidae; genus Pelobates; species Pelobates fuscus. The sequence continues at coordinate 106,025,590 of NC_086318.1, read as the reverse complement.
ATTGAGCAGAGATTCGTTTAATCTCCGGGTCAGAGTGATGGGGGCATGATCTGACCAGGAAATAATGCCGATATCTGAGTGTATTAGTCTCTGTAATGATGTAGATTTAATTAGGAATCTGTCAATTCTAGAATATCTGTTGTGTGCAGCAATGTAGCAGGTATAATGTATTTCTGCTGGGTGTGATATTCTCCACGGGTCTACAAAATTGTGTGTTGTTAGTGTTTGGCAGATTTTAGATGTTTGTTTATGACGGTGTTTCATAGTTGCGGTGGTTACCCTTGTTGTAGTAGATGAGTCCATGTGCACGTCTAGCAGAAAATTAGTATCGCCTCCAAGAATTACCTCCCCAAAGCTGTACATTGACAAGGGATAGAACACATTATCCATGAATACAGGTTGATTTTCATTTGGGCTATATACATTCATCAGCGTGTATGGTTGATTATTTAGACGACATTGTAATATAAGATATCTACCCTTTTTGTCCCCAATTTTTCGAATCAATTCAAAGATAATGGATTTGTTTATTAGGATCGATACTCCTCTTTTATTTTTTATGGTAGCAAGTGTGGTAGTCAACTGGAAACCAAGGGGAGTTGAATCTGGGTGTGGATCCCCACTTAAAATGGGTTTCCTGAAAAAATGCCACATGCGCCCCCTGTCATTTGGCCTCTTGGAGGGCAAGTCTGCGTTTGTTGGGTGTATTTAAACCTTTAATGTTTAAAGAGAAGAGTTTTAGTGGCATATTGCCTCTCTTTATGTTAGTAATATTTGTGTATATACCTGTGTTCCTCTTCCTATAAAGGACTACTTCGGGTGTGATATATTGTTACCGGGACTGTAGGAAGTAACTCTGTTAGGTACAGGGATCGGGGTTGGGGTAGAACTATGTACACTTGCCCGTTAGCCACTAGGGCCTGATGCAGCAGTGTGCAGATGGGTACTTGTTGGCTCACTTAGTGAGCTGGTCTTGGGGGTTAGTGGTGACTTAGTGCGAAGATAAATCAGTACTATTAAGAACAAAAAGTGATTATAGTCGTAATCTAAGCAATAAAAGATTTAACAATCTAGCTTAAGCAATGTGAGCATTCCGCCAATTGTGGGCCTATGCGAAAGGCCACTTGTGCGGTACATTTACTTTTTTTTTTTTTTATTATAATAAACCATTTAACCCAGTTAATTAACAGTTTAACAACATGTATGCGAGTTCAGTTATGTGTCTTGGAGTGGAGCAGGATAATTTTCATGACTGGTAGTTTCCGCGGCCTTGTGGCGTATTATGGATCCATGGAACTTGTTGCCAGTCCCTCACCATTTTGCGTGGTGGCGGTATATCAGCTCTGTGTCCTTCACTCTGCGGAGTAGGGACAGGAATGTTCCAGTCTTCCAGAATCTTTACGCCATCTTCGGGTGTGAGTATTGCGCGATCCACTCCATTCCGTTTGACAAGCAATTTGGTAGGAAATCCCCACTTGTATATGATGTTGGCGTTTTCTGAGGGCTGTTGTGATTGGTGTAAATGAGCGTCTTTTGTTCATTGTTGCTGCTGAGAGATCAATAAACAATTTTATGTCCGTGCATTCTTCTGGGAGGGATAAATTGATGTCTGCATTATCCGGTCTTTGATCGTGAAATAATGGAGTCTGTTTATGACATCCCTTGGGGTAGTTGTGGGCAGGTGCCTCGGTTTGGGTAGTCTGTCCAGACGAAGGTCTGCCTCTGTCAAGGATGGGATTAGAAATTTAAACAGCTTCTGTACGTAGTGTGTGAGATCTTGTTGATTTATATTTTCAGGTATTCCAAAAATTCTTATGTTGTTTCGTCTATCTCTAAATTCATTGTCAGCAATTTTTCCTTCTAGGTATTTAACTTTGTTTTCTAGTGTTGTATGGGCTTCTGCTAGCTCATTGTGGGCTTCTAAGATACCCTCAGTTTTTTCCTCTAGGTGGGCTGTTCTGTCCCCTATTGCTTGTATATCAGCTCTAATGTCAGCTGCTATGCGTTGGAGATCTGAGGATAGGGCTGACTTTAGTTTGTCTAGCATGGTATTCACTGAAGCATTTGTGGCAGGGATAGGAGCTGCATTGCTGTGGCAGCTCTGCATGTCTTCTGTTTCTGCTTCAGATGTGGGTGAACCAGGCGTTCCGGCGCCATCTTGGTCGCATGAGTGCTCTGTTTGTTGCGAGCTTAAATGGGAATCGATCGTTTTCTGTTTTAGTTTTTTGGAGGACTTCGTTGCCATTGTGGTTAGGGTATGTCCGGAGGTTAGATGGGCTTCTTTTGGTGGCAGAATTGCTGCGATCCACACTGTTGGGCCCACTATTTCGGCGTAGCTCTCTTTCTATGCGACTGCTTCCATGCGGTCCGTGGCCACGCCCCCCTGTTGCAGGTTTTATCAGTTTATTTGCTAAAATTAAGTATCAGTGATTTTGAATTTTAATTGTAAAATTACTTTCAGTTAAAGTGATAAGATAACTATTTTGCCTGATATTTAATAATTATATTCTTTAGCATGTTTGATAAACTCAGCTCAGTGGAGCTAAACTCAAGAGGCAGCAATTGCCCAGAACACCTGTCTTGCAAGGACTTCTCTTTGAGCGGCATTAGGAAGTTTGTGACTGGGCAGCCATAGAAAGTCTGGACATGGTTAGAAGGGGAATGTTTGCAAAGGGTGCAGACTACAGAATTGAGCTGCAGTTCTGTAGTAGTTTATGCTTTAAGGGTCTGAAGAGTCCATTTAAACATCTATTAGTAATTATCAATGAAATATACTAATGAAAGATGCTCTGCACAAACATTACTCCATACCACTTGATGTAATCACTAGATAAGCACAAATATCAAACCTTTCTATACACCCATTTCAGTCAAAGAAAGAGGATACCTCACATGGACTGTCAGAAGTCGAGAAACTTTAATTGAATGGTTAGTACCATCACATACTTTCAAATGAGAATGTCTAATTTAATATGATTAGATATGGAAGTTATAGAATGTAAATAACCTGGCACACGCAATGTTTACTGAAATTCCTAAACCAAAGCCTAGAATGTTGTGACATTTCAAAATAATGGCAATACAGCAAACAATTATGTTCTCTTTCATTTATTTCAAAGTCCAAATCATACAGAATCATAGAATGGCATATGTTCCTACACATATACCCGTCTCCTTGCTATCTTATTTCTATGGCTTGTTATAATGCTTACGGTGTATAACCCAAAAGCACATTAAAATACATTTGTTTAAGTTCTCATTCAGGACATACCTGCACTAAAATTGCTATCGTGGTGGAATTTCAGTGAATATAAATTTAGTAGGCCGAGATTTCCACGTGGCATATGTGTGTTGTGTCAGTTAGTTAGCTACACGAAGCTAGGATACTGTCATCAATGTACTTAGCATGTGCAGGAATGCAGGAACTGAAATTGCACTTATTTCCTTTGTCTTGGATGAGCCATGTGGTCTGACCGGATGTACAAGTCTATACTCTGCTCATTGATTGGTTAAAGGTATATGTGGGCGTAGCTATTAATGGGAGGAGTTATAGTGCTATATAAGGAATGTACACCATGTATTGGTCTCTCAGATATTTTGGAACAGGAGTTAATCTGAGGGCCGATCGGTATGTTAATAAAGACTTCTTACTTCCTGAAGACCTGCATCCATCTCTCTGTGTTTGGCTTCTGTTAGTTTACTCGGTAACACTATAACAACTGAGTAAATCAGCATGACACAATAAGAATATTGCATTACACTCATATACTCGTCATACATGTGCATGACTAGTATATGAGTGACCAGGAAATTCCAGTTACAGAGAGGGGCATGGGGCGGAACCTGTGTTGCATGGAACAACTCCTTTGCCAATAATATTGGCTATGTCTTTTCATGCTTCTGGCTGTAAATACAGATTACCCCCTTGGTGCCACTCAGCTATCTGGTGGATCTGTCTCCTATCAGGCCTCACAGTTAGTGGTTTCACCGCAAGCATGTGCTAGACAGTGCATACCAAGCTCCCTCCGACCAAACCCCTTACAGGCTCCTTGTTCTAAAAAATGGACTTGTGATTCTGATAAGAGGTTCCAATTTCCCTCAATATTATAATAAAAGGTATGGAACTGCATTTTGAGCATCAATATTAAAAGTTCTGAGGTGCCTGTTTCAGACACTTGTTTTTTCTGTGATCACCCAACAGCAAGAAATATAAATATGGTTACCCTTGAACAGATGTTTGGCAGAAATAAAATGTACATCTATGCAAGAAAAACAATAAAGAAGCAACTTGTATAACATAAGAGAAAATAATGCATTTTAAATATCAAAAGTGAATAATGTAGCCAATGTAAATCTGTGTGAAACCTGATTTTTGCAGTACCAAAAATAAGAAAAATTAATTAATTATAGTAATACATAAATATTCACTCCAAGCATTGTGTTGATGTAACGTATAGTGTCAGCACTGCCGAGACTCAAAAACCCACACTCTATGATTTTTAAAATTTCCTGTAGCAGACAGTGAGTCATTCATAACATTCTTCCTGCATTTTATAATGTGTGTTATACATGTTATGCTCAGCAGTAACACACATGTATGTTTGTGGGTATGAGTGGGATAGGTTCCTTAGCATATGTGTCAGTAATTACACGTTTACGTATATCTCTGGAAGTGAGCTGAGTGGGTAGGTATACAGTCAGCGCAGGTATGAAGAAGTATCCAGACTCTTTATGAGTTTCTGCTCAGCACGAGTAAATGGTTTCCTGTGTGACTCACTCTCTACCTAAATTGACCTATCTCAACATGAACCACATTAAGGAGCAAATAAACATAGGGGAAATCAGTGACTTTCCCATAGAAATTAAATATTAACACTTCTAAGCCCTTTTAAATTGAGAGTTAGAGTATACATCAAGCACATTGACTAGCTCTTATAGACAGTGCTTCTTTTGATTTTAAAGTATTTATTTAGGTTATAGATCTGATTTCAGAGAAACTCCCAAATTCAGCAATAGGACAGATTGTATCAGCAGGGTCCAGAGCATTAGTAGACGTTACATAGTGCAGTTGAATCAAGGTGGAACTCAGAACATTTTGGGGAATATCACATCTTGTGTCACTTCAACAAGAATAGATATAGAATTTTATACATTTTATAATGTCTTTCAAAAATAGACAATGACCTCCCATCCATCAAACATACATTTGTTTTCTTTTTCGGTTTGTGAAATACTTTTAACCACATAAGTTTCAGATGAAGAGCACTTTGCATTTTCTGACATATGTACAGTTTCCAAAAATACTTGAGTGGGCAGAGCCAGGATTTTTTTACCTGTCTTTTTACTGTCAACCACCCTGCCCTGAGAACAACAACACAAAAAAATTGAATTACTCACCAGAGGAATGGGGAAATGAGTTGCATATTGTAAATGCCGCAGAAGTTCGTAATTGGATGGAAAAATGATCTCTCTCTGCATGTCTTTTTTCACCGATTTCTCACTACTGCCAGACATTCTGCCATTGAGGGAAGGAGGGTCGTAATTGTGGCAGTCTCCGTGTACGGGAGAAAAGATCTGAAAGTCATAAATAAACAAGATGTAAAGGGTGAGGAAATATAAAGTTTATTTATTACACGAGATTTAAAAAGAAAACTCAGCCAACAAGCTTTTTGCAGAGGAATGAAAAATGTCACACCTTGCAGTAGAATGATATCTTCAATGCCAGCGGGTTAACGATCTATTTTGAAATTTATTTCAATTTTAGGCCAGGTATTTAATCTGAAAGCATAGTTGAATTTTTCCATATCAGATTCTTGGCAGAAAACTGAAATTCTAGGAAATGTGAAATTGGTCTTAAAAATCCACACGAAGTAGAAAATAGAACATACCTTTATTTCATACTTATTAATAAATATATATATATATATATATATATATATATATATATATATATATAATAAAATGTTAAACAAAAATCTGCACCGCAGTCAAGCCATAAGACTTGCTTTTCCCACAGAAATCACAAATTTGCAGTGATGTTACTACCACACAGGATTATGGGTGGGCATATGCAAATTAGTTTAACAAAGAATCACATTTGTGCCTCATTCCGTTTTAAACATGGATTCCTTTGAGTCTGTGTTTGTTGTATACAACAGCTTTGAAACACAACTTGGGAAAAGATGCAAGGCCAGAGAACCAAGCACTACCAAGCCTCAATAGCAAACCAGTAATCAACCTCATGTTGATGATTTGCATTAACAATGAAACAGCTGTCGATGAGTCGTTTCACTGGCTTTGTATACATCAAGTACAGACTCAAATGAATCCATGTTTAAAATAGAATGAGGCATTAATGTGATTCTTTGTTAAACTAATTTGCATATGCCCACCCATAATCCTGTGTGGTAGTAACATCACTGCAAATTTGTGATTTCTGTGGGAAAAGCAAGTCTTATGGCTTGACTGGCGTGCAGATTTTTGTTTAACATTGTATTAACTATCCACAGACTTCAGGTGGAAGGGGTTTTCAATCACAATTTTTACCCCACCATAACCTTTTTGGTTTTTGCTTATATATATATATATATATATATATATATATATATATATATATATATATATATATATATATATATATATATATATATATATATAATAATGTAGCTGGAACAAATGGAGGGCAGAACTGGGTCAAACGGCTGATGCACTTTGTGTAACAAGATAACAAGATAAAATTTAGAATTCCTGACAATTCCCACTTCTGTGGATAACCTCTGTCAGGTATATCATTGAGGATTGTGTAGGAACACATACTGAACACGGAGAGAGAAACATAATTTAACTCAATGCAAGTCTACGGTTGTTTTTTTTCTATGAAATGACAAGGTAAGGTAACATTTCCCTTGCCATAAAAGTTATTTCCAAAAATGTGAATATCCTCTCTACACATGACATCTTTTCTGCACAAGTCATTACCCCTTCCCCACACATGTTTATACACCATTTTGTTATACAATCATATTGTCCCTACTATGTAGTGTATTGGTTTCTTTTCATCAGTGAAATTAATGAGGAACTCTCGCCACAGAGATTATGCTACAAAACGAATTGCTCTCTAAAGGTTAGCTGTAGGTTTTATGGCGTTTCATGCTTTAAATGTAAAGGACAACCGTCACCTAAAACAAATGATTCCATCTCTATGGTATTTATGGCTGAACACAGTGCTCAGCGTGAGGCAGAAAATACAACAGAGATGTAGCAGTCGGGGGAAGGGACTATCCAACCAGTGGAGGATGAGGACGACGAGGTGGGCAAGTAATTTTTATAATATTTTACATCCACATGTTTGAAAGAAAAACTTGTGTTTTGATAGTGAGGGAAAATATGCTAATCTTTAAAGGAACACTAAAGCATTGGGAATGTATTCCTGTACTCCTATCTCTCGATTGTCCTTGTCCCTATTTAAAAACATGTAACCCCTCCATTTGCCATCATAAAAAATAATAAAAGTTTAACTTACCTAACTCCATAACTCTCTGCCTCCCGCAATGTCACACATCTTCCTCTTTCGCTGATATCAAATCCAGTGCTCCTCGTCGAGGAGCACTGGGAGCCCGATGCACTTCTGCTCCGAGTTATTTAAGCCTCCCCATAGAAAAGCATTGACTCAATGGTTTACAATGGAAGATCTAAAACACTTGACCGTTACGGGCGGTATGGAGAATTTAACCTTGCAATTTAAACATAGTTTATTAAGAACTGCAGTGTCTTACATTGCAAGGTTACAAGAACAGGATCACTGCATCCAGGACACTTTCTTAAGATGGGATGTAGTGGCCGGGTGACTTTAGTGTCCTTTAATTTAGGTCCCAGTTGTCCTTTAAAGGACATTTCTTAAGAGATGGGTTTTGAGGGACTTCTTAAAAAGACTGAATACTTGGGGAGCAGAAGACAGAAGAAGTACACCAGCACTGCAGAGTGACCAAGACGGAGAGTATCTATGAATTAGTGAAGAAATGTAGCAGGAAGTAGAGTTGTTGAGAGCTTTGTAGGTAAAAGTTAATATTTTGAATTGAATCCTATAGGGTTCAGGAAGCCAATGTAATGGTTGACAGAGGGGTGATGTGAGAGAGGAGCAATAGAAGAGAAAAATAAGACAGCAGCATGCATTACAGACTGCAGGGAGGCAGTATGGTTTTAGGACAGACCAATTAGAAGAGAATTAAAGTAATCAGTTTGAGAAATTACAACAGCATTAACAAACTCCTTAGTAGCATCTTGTGTAAGAAAGGGGCATAAGAAATGTTTAAAGTTAAATTGTCAGGATTTGGCAACAGGCTGGATACAAGGTGTAAAGGTGAACCCAGAAAGATAAAACCCAAGGCAGCGAGCTTGCAAGGATGGGCAACAACACAGAATTTGTATTATGAGGAGGAAAGATAAGAAGCATAGTGTTAGAAAGATTGGGTTTTAGAATGTGGACGGACACCCCATTAGAGATGGTAAATGTTCAAAGACATCAAGGAGAGATCAGGGAAGAGAGGTATATTACATAGTTACATAGTTACATAGTTACATAGCTGAAAAGAGACTTGCGTCCATCAATTTCAGCCTTCCTCACATATGTTTTTTGCGGTTGATCCAAAAGAAGGCAAAAATATCTGGGTATTATTTTTTTTGTTTTTAAATTCTTTATTTTTGTTATGCAAAAAAGATCACAAATTGGCTTGCACTGCTACAACAGCATGTGTGAGCCCACAATTGGTAAACATTTAAAAACAGGCACATAGCAGGTGAAGAACATTGCACATTTTTTTTTGTGTAAATATAAACTTTACTAGGTAGCAGAGCATACCTGGACATCAATTTAAGTAATGGTATCGAGTGCCAGAGGTGTATCAGTGCTGTGGGCGGGACATTACTATAGTGAAAGTAGAGACCAAAGCAGGTCTAGTTTTGGATGTCCTGTGAAAAAACCTACATTGAGAGACAGTGGGTCCTAAGCTTCGTCTGCTCCTTGTCGTTTTAAGTTGAGTATTCTATTGGGGCCCTATGTGTTTCATCCCAGTAGTTTGCTTGTCTCGTGGGGTATTTGTTAGTCTCCCAGTGTGGTCTTTGAGCTAAAAGCGAAATTGTTATGAAGTCACCTATCTGCAGGTAACTTTGTTCCCTACCGGGCACTGGTGAGTAAGTTATCCTAATGGTTCCCTCGCGGGGGTATGGTGGGGGGGGGGGGAGGTATGTGTAGGCCAGTTGGGATATACTAGGTCTGAGGGTTATGAGCGGACTAGTACATGAGTATATTCAAGGTAGTGTGATAAGTAGTCGGTGAGGACATGGTGACAGTTACTGGTGAAACTGTGCCGTGTAGTTACGGCGGTGTATTTAGGAAACATAAAACATTTAAAATATAACACGAAGAAAACATTAATGCAGAGGAACGAGAGAGAGTTCTCATAAAAGCCTGGCAGGCAGCAAACAGTCCAGCACATCAGTTGGACATCTATGCGGACAAACCATCTCTGGCTCGGTCTTCTCGGTGGCGGTCAGGTCGGCATCGCGTTCCGGGTCGGTCTTGGAGTAAAGTCTGCAATGTTTGCAGGGTTTATGTGGAGCAGAGTCCCGCTTGCCCCATTCTGGGGGGTGGTAAGACTAAGTGACTGCAGGTGCGCTTCTAATTCTTGTAGGCTCCGTGCCTTGTAGGTATTCCCCCCATGGGTGAAGATCAGTGCTCGAGGGGTGCCCCATCGGTATGTTATGTTCTTGGTGCGGAGGTGTTGAAGCTGTGGCTGTAGTGATTTCCTCCAGTATAGGGTACTTTTGGTAACGTCTGGAAAGACTAGGAGCGTGGCTCCTTCAAAGGTTAAGGGGGTTTTCCCTCTTATCGCGGCTGAGAAGGTGTTCTTGTCCTGGAGGTTGCTTGTGGTACCTGTGCAGGCTTGGGAAGCCGGAACATCCCGTCTAACTTTATGGCGTTGTCCTGTTTGGGTATCAGCAAAGCTTCAAACAGGCGTCTGATGAAGTGGGGTAAGTCCTTGAGGCCTACGGTCTCCGGTATGCCTCTAAGTTTTAAATTGTATCGTCGTCTTTGGTCTTCGAGTGAGTTTACTCGGTTTTCAGCAGCTAGTTGCCTGTCTTGGAGATCTGCCAATGATTTCTCTACCATCGTTAGTCAGGTGTCATGGACACTGGAGGTGGCTTCGAGCCGTGTGGTTATGGCCTTGACGCCTTCTATGGCGGTTTTGTAGTGAGCCCTGTCCGCGGCCAGGTCTTTTCGCAGGTCCGCAAACATGGCTTTGAGCAGGTCCGCCGTCACCGGTTCCCCGGCTTGCAGGGGCTTATCTGCCCTTTTCAGCGGTGGGTCATAGGAGGCTCCCTCCTCGAGATCTATGAAGGCCTCGTCGGATGAGCACGATAACTCATCCCTGAGCACCATCGTGGCCCATGCAGCCTGCTGTGAGTTCCGTAGCAGTTCTCCAATATCTTTGCTGATCGGGCACTTGTCGGCTCGGGGCTTTTTAGTTTTCCTGCCCATCGTCTGCTTTTGTGTTGCGGGTATGGTATGGGGTCAGTTTTGGCTGAAAACGCCTGTTTTATCACGGTTTCAGCAAAGTAGGGCTCGGAGCTCAGAGAGTTGCGTCCGCTCCGGTCCTTCGTTAGCTCCGCCCCCCCCCCATATCTGGGTATTATTGGTATACAAATGGTAATAGAATCCAAAATGGATTTGATACATTTGTCAAGAGAAGCAGTATAAAGAGAAAACAGAAGGGGACAAAGGACAGACCCTGCGATGACTCCAGCTGAGACAGGATGAGGGGAGGAGGTGTTACCAGAAAAGAATACACTGGAAGATCATTGGGAGAGATAGGATAAAACAATTAAAGGACATTGCATCAAAGGTCGGGGTGTGTTATGTTTCCTAATCTCCAATATTTAGCAAATATGTGTTTGTTTTCTTCACCATGTGCAACGTGTTCCCTGGCTGCACCTGGGCTGACCTGGGTTGTGATGGTATTTCCTAACTCTTTAACATGCATTTAAAACACAATTAAGCATGAAAACGTTAGATTCAATTGTGCGATTTCCATAGAAGTGGCGTGTCCGTCCTTTTAAAAAAGTGTTGCTATAACCTTTTCTTAAATGGTTACTCCGAGTATCATAACAACTAGAGCCAGTGTTATAGACGTGCATTTGTTGTGTTGTTGATTCTGCCAAGTTATACTGTGTGCAGTGTATATAGTTATAGCATAACCATGCATATTTGAACATGCTTTGCTTAAATTAATCAAACAGGAAAGATTTGTTAAATGCGGTGAGTAGTATGTCGTGTTTGGTTAATATGCATTGCAATGTTCTGCCAGATTTTTTATGCAAAGACAATAGTAATGTTTGCACTCAGAATAATACACACATTGTTGATTGTATTATAATTGTAAGTTAATAGAAAGAAATGTTCCAGCTGAACTAAAATCTAACAATAGGACCACCCAGAAGATTGAGCAAATATTTGGCAAACGTTCCATAACTAAAATGTTCATTCCATTTCTGAAAACGTTCTAAGTTTTAATTCCTAAAATTTGACCTGTAATGTTCTCTTCTGTCATGAAACTAATGGTGCAGGAGTGTTCGGCCAGGGATACGTGTTATTTCAGCAGAAGAAAAACAAGCAGTAATAAAGTTTGTATTTTCTTTATTGGGAGTTAGTAGGTGCTGGAGATGGATCACATTCCTTCCATCCGAAATAAACCCTATCATACTATTCAGATTATTCACATTTATTGTTCTTGTTGTTTGCTTTTAATAAAAAAAAATATATATCTTAATTGCAAACAACAATCTTGAACTGCATTCTAGCCTACATGGAGGGTCCCGATACTTATACAATCTGAAAGTGATTGCAATACACAGCTCCTTTTCCAAAAAAGATTAAATGTTTTTATCTAGCAGTTTCAAAACTCCCACCAGTTAATTAAATAATAAACTTTAGAATATTGGTAGAAATCTATGTAAAATTAGAATGCGCTACCAGTAAATATACATTAAAAAAACTAGTAATCTTGTTGAACAATCAGTGCTGGGCTCTGTATACAGGACACAGAAGCATTTTGAGACAGCCCCTTACTATTTGATTCAGCAGAAAAAAGTGACACAAAGTAAATTTGGAACGTTTGAACCCAGGACAGGAGAGTTCAGATGAAGCCAGCTCCGGGTGTAAAATTGACACAAACTGTACCACTGACACACTTCCTCATTGCCATGTTATCTTGTGTATGATACAAAGCCAGTATTACATTACGTACATAATGCTTAAATCATTCAAGTTGCTATTCTTATTAATATTATTTTCAGGGCTGATTTTAGAATGTGGGAGAGATATAAGGACCTATTTTTGCTGGGACAGAAGCACAAGCAGTGGAAGTGTCTGCACAGATATGCCTGCTAGTAACTATGCCCTCCAAGCTAAATCAAGCACTGTAGATAACTCAATGAGCACTTTATACTGTGCAATCTAGAGAAATCCATCCGTTGATGTAAGTAGTAACTAATCTGTGAGAATCCCTCTGTTATTTGTAGAGGGTTAGTTAAGGGTATGCTTAGCTTAGGGGGAGAGTTCGCCATGGGTTATTATTAGGGTAGCGCTTGAGGCCAACTCAGAACTACTACATGGGGGATACCCTGACTAATTACAGTGCCAGGTATTTAAAAAATGGTGCCAATAAAGAGGTGCTATAATGAATTAAAAACTTAAAGGGACACTATAGTCACCAAAACAACTTTAGCGTAATGAATCAGTTTTGGTGTATGTATCATGCCCCTGCAGTCTCACTGGTCAATTCTCTGCCATTTAGGATTAAAATCACCTTTTAAGCAGCCCTAGTCTTTCTAAACACTTCATATAAAGAGAAATCTAATGTTTACACTTCCTTCATTGTAAATTGTGTTTAATTTGGAATTTCTTATCTCCTGCTATGTTAATAGCATGCTAGATCCTACAGAAGCCTCCCGTGTGTGATTAAAGTTCAATCTACAAAGCAGGAGATACATTTTTTTTTAAGTAAATAACATCTGACTGAAAGTGAAACCATTTTATTTTCATGCAGGCTGTGTGAGTCACAGTACGTGAAGGTGTGGCTAGGGCTGCATAGACAGAAACAAAAGTAATTTAACTCTTAAATGGCAGAGAATTGGACAGTGAGACTGCAGTGGCATGATATATACACCAAAACTGCTAAATTCAACTAGAGTTGGTTTGGTGAATATAATGTCTCTTTAACGTTTGTTTACAGCTTCCAAAAGATTACTTTCCTCTTGCTGATCTCATATTGAACAAAGTTGAATAGACGAAACAAACGGTATACAGCTGTATACCTAAGAACATAGTGCATCCCTGTATAATAGCGCACATATATATTCCTGTAAAGATTGCTCTCACAGATATCAAAGTAATTCAAGGGGGGGCATGTCCGAGTGGCCATAAGAGCAGACGCGTGATACTGTAGCCCCGACCGAGGGCGATCATTATCGGCACACTAGCGGGCTATCCCTTAACATGGGAAACAAAAAAACGAGACACCGCAGGCCTCTAGACCCAGCACGGCATCGCGTGCGCCATCACTGATGGCTTCACAAACTAGCAGAACGCCATCAGATCTCTCCATTATGCTGGATATCAGGTAACTGATCGGCAAACTACCCTCTAAAGAAGATATTGCCCTGATGATACACAATCTGGACAAATACCTACAAACTAAGATCCCAGACTTGGGAGCAGACTTACACTCCCTCGGCACAAGGGTACAGTACCTGGAGACTACAACGGATGCCCAACAAATAAGCCTCTCATCTATAAAGCCTCAAGTGAGTGCCAACACATTGCATATTGCAGTACTACTTAGGTACATTGATGACATTGCGGGCCGCAGAGCACTTACTCCCATCACGACACAGCTACGGGAGAAACAAATCAAATACCAGTGGGGCTTCCCATCTACCCTGACGGCGTCTCACGAAGGCACTACAGCGGTGATTAGAGTGGAATATTGGGGCTCTCTTTCTCCTCTTTTGAAATTCACTCAATCCGCTTATTTAAACCCATACCTGCAAACATTGCAGTTATTTATCGCCCCCCTGGTTCCCCTCATCTCTTCCTTGACCATTTTGCTGCCTGGCTTCCTTACTTCCTTTCAAGCAATATCCCATCACTAATGCTCCTGGATTTCAACATTCCCATAAACCTCCCCATGTCCACGGTAGCCTCAAAACGTATTTAAATCATCTCTGCCTTTGGTCTATTGCAATGGGCTAATTCTCCCACACATGTAGCTGGCAATACTCTAGATAATATTTTTTAAAATGCATGCTCAGTCTCCAATCTCTGTAATACTCCATTTTCTTTATCAGACCACCACCTCCTATCATTTGTTCTTGAGTGCCCCCACACCCAATATCCTGAACTTAATCCCCCTCGACTCAGGAGGAATCTGAAATCTCTTGATCTCTAGCAGCTATCAATTGTAATCCATTCTGAACGCTCATCCATCCCTCTCTGGCTATCTCCTCATATAACGCTACCCTCACCTCTGCCCTAGACGCGGCAGCCCCGCTCCAAGCACGCACCTCCAACCATGGCACACTAAGTCAACACGCTACCTGCAGAGATGCTCCCGTTCAGCTGAACGCTGCAGGAGGAAGTCCCGCACCTTGACTTCCTCCATTATAAATTAATTCTGTCTTTATATAGCACAGCCCTCACCCTTGCTAAACAATCCTACTTTTCTTACTTTTTTTCTTGTTAGTTCATGCTCACACAAAGCCTGGCGTCTATTCAAACTGACCTTTCAGGAGATAGCCTTGCATGCTACTTTACCGACAAGATTGAACAGTTAAGGAAATGATTTTCTCCCCTTTGCTCCTCCCTTTCGCAAACCACACATCGACCGTACCTTCCCTACCATACAGGCCTTCTCCCCAGCTACAGAACAGAAGGTGGCTTCACTTCTCCTCTCCCCTCATCCCACCGCATGTCCACTTGATCAAGTACCTTCCCACCTTATCAGATCTCTCTCCTCTTGTCTTGAACCATCCTTAACACACATCCTAAACTGCTCTTTTTCATATGGTGTTGTCCCTGCTCCCCTTAAGCATGCTACTGTCGTACCCATCCTAAAAAAGCCACCCCTAGACCAGTCTTCACTTTCCAACTATCGTCCCATATCCTTTTTCCTCAAAACTTCTAGAGAGGCTTGTCTTTACTCATATGACTCACTTCACAAATTCCAACTCTTTCCTCGATCCTCTTCAATCTGGTTTTCGCTCCCTCCACTCTACTGAGACTGCTCTTATTAAAGTAACAAATGACCTAATCACAGCTAAATCCAAAGGCCACTAATCCATACTAATTCTTCTTGACCTCTCTGCTGCCGTCTCAAGGACCAAAACCTTGACCACCAAGGTAGATTCCTTTTCAATAAAGGTACAATCGGATCACAAACATACACCTTCACCAATATTTACGCTCCCAACACTCGCCAAGGCTTTTTTCTTAAAATTACGTTATCTAAACTTAATGGATTTACGAGGGGAATCCTCATTTGTGGGGGAGACTTTAATATACACCTGGACCAAACACGTCACAAGGGGCACATGCCTCAACAACAAAGGTCAGCTTGCCTACAGGCCCTACAATTAAGCCAACTAGTTGACTGCTGGAGAATAACTAACCTATCCCTTAATGACTATACTTTTTACTCACACCCCCAGGGCACATACTCTCGCCTAGATGCCATATACATAACCAACAGGATCTTACACTTAATTACAATATCACATATCGGACAAATTACATGGACAGATCATGCCCCCGTATTTGTCACTCTCACACTTCCCACGATTCCCCAGAGTTCTTGGAACTGGAAGCTTAATGACACCCTGCTACATAAACAACAATTGAAAACACAAATATAGTAACACACATTATGATACTTCCATGACAACCCGGCTGGAGATACCTCTGCACTGAACACTTGGGAAGCACACAAATGTGTCCTGAGGGGATGTTTTATTCAGCTAGGCTCTAGGATGAAAAAGGAGAGGGAGGCGAAAATCTCTTCTCTGCTCACCTCAATACACACATTAGAAACACAACACAAATCCAGCATATACCCAGAAATACTAAGGCAGTTATGCAGGGAGAGGGAAGAACTATCCACTCTACTACATCACAAAGCCAAACAATCTATTCTACTGACACAACATATTTCTACTCACATGGAAATAGAAATGGAAAACTATTAGCAAGTGCCCTCAAAGAGAGGCTACAAAAATCCTACATTTCTAACATCTCTGATGGAAATGGGAAGGCTCACCATCTGACTAAAGACATAGCTAGGGTTTTCAGAGACTTTTTTGCGTCCCTAAACAGATTACCAATCCCCAACACAACACCAGATGATAGACAAATATACTTAAAAAAACATATATTAAACAAACTTTCCTCAGATGCTAAGGAAATCCTAGATAAACAATTTACATATCAAGAACTCAAAAAAACTGTTAAAATTAAAATGTTACCTAATGGCAAGAGTCCAGGGACAGATGGATGTACTAAAAAATATTTTAAACTCTTCTTTCCACAGTTAGGTACACATATGCTACAGAAATTCAACTCCATTAATGCCAGCTCCACTTTTAGCCCATCAGCGCTGGAAGCCAACATTATCGTGATCCCTAAACCCAATAAAGATAACACCAAATGCGGCAACTATAGGCCAATCTCATTGATTAATCTCTTGCATGTTAGCCAACTGTCTCAAGCCATACCTTAATGGACTAGCCCATCGTGACCAGGCGGGTTTTGTCCTGGGCAGGGAGGCTAAGGATAATACCACTAAAATCATCAACGTCGCCCATTATGTACAAAAAAAAGGAACGAGTAAGCGCTTAATAACAGGATAAGGCAGCAACTTTAAAAGGGAATCCTTCAAGACCCTTAAAATACAACAAGAGAAAAGAAAAAGTAAAAGCTGCGCCAAATAAGACCAAATATGATAAATAAAAATAGTCCAAATACAAAAAGTCTTAGCTGAATAAATCTTCCTTAGGTAAAATAGTCTGTACAATGCTGGATCAGGAACAATGTCCTCGCTGTCCTTCCCCAGGTAGATCCAATTATATGAAAAGATAAAACAGATGACCAAATAGTGTAATATGTTCACTAAGGTATAACAGATGATAAAAAAGGGATAATATTGCACTCACATTTGATAGAGCTATAGCTAGCTCTAGTATGGAAAGCGTACAGCGGTATGATCCCCGCTTATGGGATATAATGCAGCCTCCTTTTCTTCAAGGGTAGATGGCCACTCAAAGAGAATAAAAGAGACAACCAATAGTGCTCTCTGTATAAAATAGTATAGAAATAAAATAAATAAAATGGTACTCACAAGGATGGAGCAGGCAAACTGCTCCTTGATGATAGGTGGAATAATCCCCACCGAGGATTGCTTGGAGTCCAGGAGTAAAAAATGCCAGGTAAAAATCAGAGTATAAAGTGTATATAAAGATAATTGGCACAATAAAAAGTGACCCAAAAAATCTTTAATAGGTAAAATACACAATATAAATGTCCATAAACGCGTTTTGCCTATAATGGCTTTATCAATATGGAATACAACATATTACCTGGCAGGGTAACTTTAAATAGGAGTACAGATGTTTGAAAATGGCGCCTAAACCAGAGGTCAGCCAATAGAAATGCAGAAAATAAAATATTATTCGATCTTAATAAAATACATATAAAATATTAGTTTTGAATACTACATATTAAGTGTACATTATTGCAAATAGTAAACATTAAAAACGAGTGTTGTTTCATTCAATTTTCGCTTTTCTAGTGCGGTCACGTGACTTTCGTACCACAGTGATAGATGGGAAGTGTAGTTATATTAGGCGCATGCGCGCATGTGTATAGTGTGCGTTGGCACGCATGATGATGCGGCCGACGTAAAGGGAGGTGGGCGGGTTTATGTTAATGTACTATCGGCACGCGCGATGACTGCGGCCGATAGTAATAAAAAAAAAAGGCATATCATTAAGGTAACCAGTAGTAGATGGTGGGACAAATGCCTATATTAGGAGGCAAATGGATCGGGGGGGGGGGGGGGGGGGGGGGGAGAACTAACATAAGTAAAACAATTGGAAAAGTCCAAAACAAGTAATAAGCAGAATGGCAGTATTAGAGATGTTATGAAAAACAGATGCATAAAACACATATGAATAAACAAGCAAATAAATAAGAACCCATAAAAGACATAGTCAGAGACAAAATAAAACTTGTAAAAATAAAAGCATAAGAACTAAATATACCATAAAAAGGAGCAAGATAAAATATCACATAAAATCAAATAAAATTAAACAAATCAAAGCCTGAGTTTAGACCATGGGGTGTAAGGGTCTTAAGCTCATACACCCATTTCCATTATGTGACCACGCAAAATATCCCAACGCTACTAATCAGTATTGACGCAGAAAAGGTCTTCGGCAGGATGGACTGGTCCCTGCTCTTTGACACCTTACGGGAAATGGGGTTTGGTACACAGTGGTCAACCTTATACGCTAGCCCACAAGCTTGTATTCAAATAAATGGCACTCTGACGCTCTGCCCATATGTAATAGAACCAGACAGGGTTGTCCTCTATCGCCCTTATTGTTTGTGCTCACTTTAGAACCCTTACTTACTGCAATATGAGCCAACACCAACATATCAGGCGTAGAGGGATACACGGCCAAATACAAAGAGTCTGCATATGCGGACGATCTCTTGTTCACTATTACCAAGCCAATGGTCTCTCTCCCCCACCTCATGTCAGAACTTTCTACTTAATCAACAATCTCGAGTTTTAAAGAAAACTTTGATAAAAGTGAGATCCTGCCAATATCTGTCTTAACGGATCTGAAATCCTTGTACCCTTTCCGATTCACCAACACATATCTCAAATACCTAGGGGTGAATATCACGTCTGACACTAAGGACCTTTATAGTCAAAATTACTTACCACTGACTCAGTCTATGACACAAGACAATTCTCCTGGATGGGACAAATTAACATCTTAAAGATGAATGCCCTGCCTCGTATCCTGTACATATGTTAGACTCTCCCAATCTCAGTATCTCCCTCCTTCTTTGCATCATTGAAAAGAATGTTTACAAACTATATCTGGTTTAATAAGAAGCCCAGATTAGCCTTTTCATGGTCCTTAAGGGGTTAAGGGGGACACTGTAGACACTATAACTATGTAATCTCTGTGAACTAGTTATAGTGCTTGGAGTCCTGAGATACTGATCCTTCATTCAGTGCTAAACCATTTTCAAGCCGTTTAACACTAAATAAAGGCCCCTAGACACCCACAGCAGAGCCCCAATGGAGGTACGACCAAGACAGAGATGTGGAGTTTGATAGCTTTATTGGGTCTTCTATAATTAGTAGAAACAACATTGGGGGGGGGGGGGTGGAAACTGCCCATAATTTGGGGGGAAAAATGAAATGGCCATGTTTCTAATTCAGACAAAAGTACATCCAACGGCATTGATGTACTTGGAACAAGTAGATGAGTAAGTGTATAAGAAAACCACAAAAATATATATTCTGTACAATTCCTGACGTGTACCTATCAAAAACATGATGATGTTCACGAACAGAAGAATAGAGACAAATAGGAAACATATTTTGAAGTGCATTCAATAATTAAGTACGCATTATTCTTTCTAGACAAGAATTAGAAAACTTTTTTTATATATTTTTTGTAAAAAACATATTACATTTTAAATTGAATACTGCAAATTTTGTTACATTTTATGTGCATTATTCTCTGTAATATATAAATATCATAGTCTGCCCCATATTAGTACAAGCTATGTATCCAGGCAAGATCTGCTCTTTGCCGCTATTGCCATTATAAGTCAGGCATCTCTTCGCAATGATATTGCAGGACAGGAGCAGAGAAGACAGAAATAGCACAAATATGACTCCCCAGCTCCTCTTCCGGCATATAACAGGAGAGGGACCAAATTACGTTATTCCATCCTGAATATACTGGTTAATTTGCTTGTCATAGAGGAGGAAAACAATACAAGTTAACAATTTGCTTTAAAAATACCACTCATGTTTTATTAAAAAAACCTACAGGAAATTCCGAGCCAAAGTCTGTCTTGAAGTCATGTTTCTCCACATCATCAAAAAGGTTGGCTGTGCCTGAGTCAATTTCCATATGGTCCCCCAAAACATGTTCCTATTGAGAAAGGAAAATGCAATGTATAAGTATATTTATGTTTTAAATCAAGATAGTCTGGAACACCTCGTCCCAATATTACATATTACAGTTTCTAAATGTGTGTGATTCTGAAGGGGTGAAGGAGCAGTGTTACTTCTAAGCATTTATCTGAAAAACATTAATTGATGCTATACAAGTAATTTTTTCAAGTTTTTTATGCAATTATCAAAAAAATAAATGCTTATTGACAGCAATTCGGAGATACTTTCAAATCTTTTTAATTTCAGAAGTTAAATATCCATAAAAGATAATCATGGTATGTATAATTCTATATAAAAAGTTGAAGGGTTCATGGCTGGTACATAGAGAACCCCTAAGTTGAGCAAGACTCCAGCAAAGGACAAATACAAAGGACACTGTCTGCGACCGTCACAAGTTGCTCGCATTTTAGGTAGACAACAAAGGCCTTATCTTATTCTAAGGATGGCCAGAAATGGACAGCACTGTCCATCTTGAGCATAAAATTCCATGTCCCAGCTATGGAGCAAGGCATCTTTAGTACAGCCCCCTATTTTTTGGGGGTGAAACCACTTTTGCAAGGCACGACAAAAAACAGGACTTGGCACCCAAAGCCCCCTACTACTGTGTGGACATAATGAGGAATTTCACTTTCTTTGCTAACCTTCCCAGATCTGTATGGCACTGATTGGTTGAAACTAGAATTGGACTAAGCTGATTTAATGCTCGATGCCCAGTGTTCAAATTTAGGCTGATAATGCAGAGAGAATTTAATGTACACATTAAAATTCATATCAATAGAAAATAACCTGTAACATATTTGTGATCTTTCTAACCACCATTGAGAGTTATAAAAACTATTTTTTTTATATTTCTTCTTATTTGCTTCCTTAATTTCACTTATATAGTGAATCTTGCGGTTACAAAGCTCCATGTTTGCAGGATATGCAAAAATTCAAGACTTTCAAGCCAGTGATTCAATTTACATCTATGTTCAGTTTACAGAAGTGTTCTGGAATCTTACCCACTATGTTAAAGTATGACTCTACATGGGTGACTATTTTAAGTATTATGTATCAAGTATAATGATCTATGAACCATGTACATCTGCAGTTAGGTTTACGTATAAAATGTATATGCACCTCAAGTTTTCCAGTGAGCTCTTTAGAGTAGTGTTCATCAATTTGGTCCCCAATAGGTGAACGAAGTCTATGATTGGCCGCAGCAGCACACAGATCTCCTCGTGATATTAAAGTGCACATGTAAGCATCATGTGAAAATATATCATGTCGGATAAATTCACAGAACAATAACACCAAATTAACAAACTCTGTCTTTTCATAACTGTTGTTTGGATCACCTAGAATGAAAAATATATAGATATATGAAAAAATAATTATGCTATGCGTATCTTCATTCTCCTCATTAATCACATTCAGGACATCAGCATTTATGCATAAAGAGCCAATCTGCGCCAAGTTCTAAAACTGGAGCAATCAGCATGAATATTTGTTTGGTTTCCATAGCAATTGCCAATTTATCACTGACCATAGGAACATCTGCTTTTTGAAGAATACCTCTTGTTGCCAAATATCCAAATATTAGAAACAATATCTAAATAATAGAGGTAATGGAAAAATTATATTCCTCTCAAGTAAAATAAGTGATTGAAATATTGTTTTGCACATTATGATACCCATGGCAGCTTTTAAATTAACTTTGCTCAGAGTTTTTTTTTCTATAAGGGAACTAGTCCTCCCTAAAAAGAGGTAGTCTCAATTCTAAAAGTAGATATGGCAATCATAAAAAGGTATGCAATTCAAATATTATAAAAATGTGCATGTGTATCAACTGCCATAACATGTCATACCAGTGTTTACCTACTCTACCGGAATGTCGCTGTTGTGGCACATGCCGGCTGTTTGTTCATTCAGTGCACAACCAAAATAAAGAATGAGTGAAACATCATATTGTTGCTAATTCACATACAGAAAGTGTTCCGTGATTCAAGCAGAGTAATTCAGATGAATCCACAATTAACTGAATGCTCACATATACATGGAAGACATACAAATAGCAAGAAGGCATAAGATAAACAGTTTAGTCCTTCATACAACACTAACAGGTTAACATTTTACTTTCAAGTTCAAAAATGCAGGTCTATTTTTGTGTATTTGTTTCCTTAAAGGCGGCTGCTATCCCCTTCCGTCTGTCTTCTATATATTCCAAGTTCCATGAATACATAAAAGAAAGAAACAAGGCAAAATATGCCAACAATAATGGTAAATAAATGGATCTATATGAATCACAAACATTTTCTGTAATTAGCTTAGCCCCCATATAGAGCTCGGCTGCTCTGCTCTGCAATTTGTCTATCAAACAAGGGTGTGAGGAGTGGGCAGGACTACACAGCAAATCCTCATCTTTGCTATTAAACAAACCTATGGAAGGTGCTAAGCAGTCCCCATTCAGATTTATTTGAAAGTTGTTTAAAAGACTATAATTACTGAATCCAAAGATGGTACCTGGAAACTCACTCAAAGATGGTGCTTGGGAATCCAGAAATCTAAGGAGAACATTTTGAAAAATAGGAAGGCTGGATCCAGCAAGAGAAGCAGATGAAATAGATTCCTTCTCATCCGAAACCTCCGATTCACCACATCTCTGTAAATTTCAGAAATGGAAAAAATATCATATGTCAATACATTGTATTCTATAATGTTTGCCTTCAAGACAATATTAAATTCACATATCAATATGCACTACTCAAAATTATTTAAATGAAAAAATATAAATAAGAATTAAATATTGTAAGAGTGAAGGGATTCTATAGTGTTAGTTATACAAATCTGTATTCCTAACATTATAGTGTCCTCTGGTTCCTCCTTCCATCGTGACTCCTCTTTGCAGGTCAGCACTCTGCCTCCTCCGACGGGCAAGCGATGCGAGAGCATTAGGCTCTCCCCAAAGGAAAGCATTGCCTCAGTGCTTTCCAATTGGGATTCCACTGATGCTGGATGTCCTCCTGCAGAATGTGAGGATGTGTACAAAAAAACGCTATTGTGCAAATACATGCCAAATAGTGCAAAATGTGAAGCGATTTAGTCGGATCTGGACTGCCCGTATGGATGGGACCAGTCTGATATGCTTCAGATATGTTCTCTCTGTAATGACACAAGATGAGCTAAAACCAGCTTGAGTTCTGAGCGGGGACCCACCGAAGGGCAGGCTATTTTAGCTGCTGTCCGTTCTCAGAATACTCTTGCGACCTGTTTTTTTCTCTCCATAAGTTTAAAGGGTAATCCAGACGTGGACCCCTTGCTCACGGTGCCTAGAGAGATATCAGCTATGCCTCATTGATGATGCCTAACAAGGGTGAAACGATCGTCTGGGGTTGCTGTATCTCTCGTGCAGAGAGAACTTGCTGGCATTTCGGATCTGGACTGCCCGTATGGGTGGGACCAGTCTGATATGCTTCAGATATGTTCTCTCTGTAATGGCACAAGATGAGCTAAAACCAGCTTGAGTTCTGAGCGGGGACCCACCAAAGGGCAGGCTATTTCAGCTGCTGTCCGTTCTCAGGATACTCTTGCGACCTGTTTTTTTCTCAACAATAAAATAAACACTTACTCCTGGAATTCTCAGGAGATATAGGTAAATGATGGGGAAGTCCTTAAACATCCATGATAGGTTAAAAACCTCAAGATGAAGACAACTCCCACCAACATGAGCGCCGTGATTGGATGTATCACGGACGCCATCCTCCAATCAACTCCCCGTTAGGGGATATTTAAAACTTGAACTGGCAGCATTATTTTACCAATTGATAAAGCCGAATTACATAGGCGAAACGCGTCTTGGACCAAGCACTAGCACTTGAGTATATTGATTGTATTGTTTTAAAGTAAAAGTTACAATAAATGTCATTTTTTATTCAAGTGGACTAGTGATATATTTATGCTGCTTCAAAGAATGGCAGTGCCACTCTATATTTGACACTACATCTGCAAACTTGGAGCCCAGTTATAGGCTCCTGACAAGGTGAGAGGCTAATTGTTATTCATACCTTACAACCTATTATACCAAGGATTTCTGCACCAGGATTAGCACTGCTTCCCTGTTTTCTCTATTTTTCTGAGAATCTCCTGAGAATTCCAGGAGTAAGTGTTTATTTTATTGTTAAAGCGCTTCACATTTTGCACTACTTGGCATGTATTTGCACAATAGCGTTTTTTGTACACATTTGATTGCTAGTAGGTTGGAGAGTTCCTACTTTTGGTGTGTAAGCTGCTACCACTTTGTTGTGTATTGTACTGCAATCCATTCAATTTAAGCACCTTTTATCACAGAACGATCATTTTATTTTACTAGAATGTGAGGATGCCTAGAGTCATTTAGGTGACCCTGAGACTGATAAACTCCCGCAAAAGCCTCTAGCGCAGGGGTTCTCAACCCAGACCTCAGGACCCCTTACCAGTCCAGGATTTGGGGATTACCTGGGTTTGTCTAAGGTGTTTAAAGAAAGGGGGGAAAAAACACCTTAGACTCTAAGGTGTTTTTTTTTGTCTTTTTCTAAACACCTTAGACACACCCAGGTAATCCATAAACCCTGGACTGGTAGGGGGTCCTTGAGGACAAGGTTGAGAACCCCTGCTCTAGCGGGTGTCTAGTAACCAGCCACTAGAGGCAGTCTTATTACTGCAATGTAAACATTGCGGTTTCTTAAAAACTACAATGACTTACATTGCAGGACTAAGTGGGACAGAAACACTGCACCAAAACCACTTCAATGAGCTGAAGTGGTCTGGGTGCCTATAGTGTCCCTTTAACTGTGGCTCTCTGGCCCTCTTGCAGTCTTTAACATTATATTCCCATCACTTTTGATGCAAAACAACAACCTCTCCAGTATTCATGTCTTTCTGACGTCAATATGGACACATGATGCTGCCCTCCGGTGTCACTTTATCAGAAGAAGCTTTAGCATAAATTTTTGGACTCAATCAGCCTTGCGTCATTCCATCATATACGTTCACATACATTCAGGAATTAGGAAGACTTGCACACAGACATAAATAACCAGCCTTTGGGTTTAGTCTCATTACCCTGCTGTGGTCTCTGTGTGATTCCCATTAGCACATATCTGTTTAATGTGTTTTCTCTGGTATACCAACTTGTATGGCTTTCAGGATCTCTGTACTTCTAGAACCAGCCTGATATCTCGTTATTGTGTATTTGCATTGCAGCACTAAGTCTGCCTCTAGTGGCTGTCTCCCAGACAGGCGCTTCCTGGATCCAAACGAACATTGATTCTGGTAGCGGATGCTGGACGTTCTGATGCTCTCCATGAGGATATCCAGCGTCAGATTTTTCCATATAGGAAAGCAATGATTCAATGTTTCCCAATGGAAAGGTCTAAAGCTCACACTGAATTTGCCGCGCAGCCAAGATCCAGCACCGAGAATCAGGAAAGTAAATAAAGGGTTTTGAACCCTTTATTGACCACAGTGGGGGGAACTGGGGGGAGGGGAGGAGCAAGAGAGGGGGAAGGTAGAGGGAGCTATAGTGGGAGGTTTACAGCTCTGTATTCCAGGCACTTATAGTATCTCTTTAATGGGAGTGCTGCTGCCAGGTTCTGAACAGCACAACCCTGAACCCACATTAAATACAATTAGAATGCTATGATTGGCTGGCAGGAGTAAGCTACTTTCTAGTCTAGTGGTAACTAATGCAGGAAGTATACTAATAAACATTTTTTAATTATTTATTTAAAATATTTTTTAAATACATAATAAATAGGGATCCACCCAGCCTACAGCAAGTTAGGAAACCCAACGTAAAAACAAAATAAAAATGTATTAATGGCTTAACACTTTGCATTGGTCAGGGGAAGCCAGAGGGCAGCGTAATCTAGACAGGTCAACTTAAATTCCAAATAAGTTCTGAGAGGCAAGAACGCGCTACTGGGTATACAAGAAACCACAACAGGAAGGGCAATGCATTCAGGCATGTGTGGAGTTATTATAGCTTACACTGCCTGTTGATTGGTTTGATTGATTGCTTTGTGTCACATCACAGTTTTGACAGACATGTGGTTTATAATCAAAGTGAGTCAAAATGGCAGCGTTCAGCATCAGTACTGAATGGCGCAGAGTGGGCAGAACAGAACAGAAGGGTATTGTTACAGAGCAATCACATTTAATGACACAGAATTAGTTGTATCAATGTAATAATTTTGACTGTAATTCTATCATTCTATTTCAGGTTCTGCATCCTTGTTTGTCTTCAAATGCATATTGAAATGTGAACAACTGCTAGTGCATGTTATAAAGGCCAAAATATTCAGAAATTGCGGAACCTTACACAATATACAGAGCATGTTGTATATAACCACGTCAAGTAATTTCAGAGAAAAGTCACTGTTTAGATTATAAATGATCTATTTTCAGTGAGGTTACAAGGTCAACCCAAACAAACTTCCCTTTCATTTCATTTCCAGTATTATACTTCTGAAGAAGGATGCTTGGGAATAAAGTGATTAATTGATTTGTTTATCCACATCTTTGAATAACAAATCCTCCACCGAGATTATTCACAATATGTAAAATTAAATGTTAGAAACACAGTACTTTGATAGTAAGCCTGTAGAACTTGGCACCGAGCACTTAGCTCCAAGACAACACTGATCTTGCGTAGTCCAAAAGCACAATGAAAGTGAGTAAGTCCATTAGGGTTATTAATGATTGTGGGAAAACAGAAGGAGTTAGAACACTACACAATGTTAACCTTTTGAAGACTGTTGTCCACATGATTTTCATACAATATCAAAAAAATATGATACAAACCAGACAGTGTGATACAAACCAGATACTAGGGAAGACGTGATTCGTACAATTAAATGAAAATGTAGAGACATTTAAAACAAATTAATAACTAAATAAGGGGGATAACAAAGATTGTTTTTCAAAATACCCAAATGCTTTATCTACTTACAACTAATAGCCATCTACTAGATCTACTAGGAAAAGGGCATCTTCATTTACTAGTAGATATGACCAACGCATTTTATAGTTTTTATAGGCAACAACTTTAATCTATTCTGATGACTAATTCCATAATGGAACAGTGAAAAATCAAATATTATAACTCATCACAGTCGCTTGCCTTTCATTTACTACTTTTCAACAGATGTAAAAGTGTTCAAAGTAGTACTTACCTCAGCCTCAATTTCCATCTGCCTCTTCTCTAAAAGTTTGGCCACTACCATAGCTCTGTGTTTTCCAGAACGCTTACAGCTTACGGCCCACTCACACAGTAACGTGACCACTGCTTCATCACTGGTAGGCACCTATTTAACAAAATTAACAATGTCTGTGAGCCACAGGAAAAGTTATCCAATGTCAAGATATGTTCTAATTGACAAAGACCTCTGTGAAGGTCAAAACATTGCTGCTCTTTTTGCTCCATTAAAATCTGCCTTGAGTGCCTGGATATTTCTTTTTTGAGTTGACATGTTGGGATTGATGGTCCTGCTCCAGAGCACCAGTGGCTGCTAAAGGGATTGAGTGCGGTTCCTACAACTATCTATGTAAGATATTTTCTAATGTCACAAAGCAACAATTATTTCAAAAAGTATTTACTAAAATGAAAAATAAATAGTGAAATATGTTCGGACAATATAAATACAACTATTAATAGTAATGAGATTTGAAGCTACAACAGGCTGGATAAACTCAAGTTTATACAATTATTGCCATTGAGTTGAGTATTGATATTGTATTATATGAAACCTACCTGAAAATGTAAGAAATCTGTCTTCTTTCTTTTCCAACATGTTGCTTAATCTCTTCTCCTCCTTTGTATTTCTAACTGTGTACATCCTATTCACTCATCGTTGACTATTTTAGATTAATATTGCTCAAATTGCACATATTAATTAAATGCATAATGAATAAATACTTAAAGCAACTAATCTCTATATACATGAAAATTACTTATGCAGGCCCCTCAACAGTCCTGTTTATGGGGCCCTTTTAGCCATTCCCAGTTCCCTGGTATAATACATCCAGGGCCACCATAGAGCTGTACTTAGGCAGCATATCACAAGAACAAGGTTTTGCTGTGCACTGGCACTAGGACCTTGCAGAGACTGCTTCATCAGGACTATCCACTCAATGAAGCCTTTCTTAACCCCTTAACACCGCAGCCAAATGTACAAGTTGTGAACGAAACAAAACGTAAACAAAACCTGGCATTTGCGCTATATGTCTGTCCAACCGTAATTCACCTCTTTCATATTAAATGCACCCCCCCTTATTATATATCATTTTATTCAGGGGAAACAG
Source organism: Pelobates fuscus (assembly GCF_036172605.1). Classification (NCBI taxonomy): domain Eukaryota; kingdom Metazoa; phylum Chordata; class Amphibia; order Anura; family Pelobatidae; genus Pelobates; species Pelobates fuscus. The sequence continues at coordinate 105,996,959 of NC_086318.1, read as the reverse complement.
GGCTTTCATTTAATATCAAATATTTAGCTATGAAACATAATTTAATATGAAAAAAATGGGAGAAAATAAGATTTTTTTTTATTTTTTTCGTTCTTCATGACATTTTAACTGTCAATGTCATAATACTGTTTGCTTTTACTGCAATAAAATACACATATTTGTATTCAGCAAAGTCTCACGTGTAAAACAGTACCCCCTATGTACAGGTTTTATGGTGTTTTGGGAAGTTACAGGGTCAAATATAGCGTGTTACATTTGAAATTGAAATTCGCCAGATTGGTTACGTTGCCTTTGAGACTGTATAGTAGCCCAGGAAATAAATTTACACCCATAATGGCATACCATTTGCAATAGTAGACGACCCAAGGTATTGCAAATAAGCGATGTCCAGTCTTTTTTAGTAGCCATTTGGTCACAAACACTGGCCAAAGTTAGCGTTTGTATTTGTTTGTGTGTGAAAAATGCAAAAAACGCCAATTTTGGCCAGTGTTTGTGACTAAGTGGCTACTAAAAAATACTGGACATACCCCATTTGCAATACCTTTGGTTGTCTACTATTGCAAATGGTATGCCATCATAGGGGTAATTTTCATTCTTGGGCTACCATAGGGTCATAAAGGCAACGTAAGCAATCTGGCGAATTTTAATGTGAAAAAAATTAAACACAAGCCTTATATTTGACGCTGTAATTTTTGAAAACACCATAAAACCTGTACATGAGGGGTACTGTTGTACTCAGGAGACTTCGCTGAACACAAATATTTGTGTTTCAAAACAGTAAAAAGTATTGCAGCAATAATATCGTCCCTGTAAGTGCTGTTTGTGCGTGAAAAATGCAAAAAACGTCACTTTTACTGGCGATATCATGGTTGTAATACATTTTACTGTTTTGAAACACTAATATTTGTGTTCAGCGAAGTCTCCCGAGTAAAACAGTACCCCCCATGTACAGGTTTTATGGTGTCTTGGAAAGTTATAGGGTTAAATATAGTGCTAGCAAATTAAATTCCCTATACTTTCGGCATGGGTGGTCAGGCAGGTCCCGCTAATTGTAATTAATTAGGATACCTAATTATGTAAAATTATTACATAAATATATGTGTAGAATTAATATATGTATATATATACATATGTGTATATATACATATATATATATATATTTTTTTTTTATATTTTTATTTATATATATGTATATATATAGTGATATATACGTATATATTTATGTATATAGATATATATATTATTTCGTTATAAGTGTATTTTGATATAAATATATATATATTAATATCAGAATACAGTTAGAACGAAATAAAACACATCTATATATTTTTTAATATTTTATTTTTAATTATTTTTTTTATTTAATTTTTTTACGTATTTACATATTAATTTTTTTTATATTATTTATAAATATATATATAACAATAATTATATATATATTTAATCAGTATCAGTCTACGTGTAATTTGATATTAATATATATATATAATTATATATATATTAATATTAAAATACACCTAGACGGTGTATGTGTATGTGTGTATATGTGTATATATATACTTAGATCATATATATATAATATATATATATGATCTAAGTATATAATTTATTTTTTTTTACACTGTTTTAAACATTTTTTATTTTATTTTCAGCCAGCAGGGGGACCAACTGTCATTACAGTTGGTCCCCCTGCTGGCAATGCAGCAGGCAGCTATACCGGCCATGTGATTGTGAGGTCCTCGCAAGGACCTCACTCTCACATGGCCGGGAGGGCTCCTGGAGGGCGGACGTGCCGCGGGGGGCTCCCTGGGAGTCCCCCGAACCGCGATCGCCGGCGTGGGACCGCCAGCGACCGGGTAAGTTACTAAAAAACGGAGGGCGTACTATTACGTCCGGCGGCGTTTAGAGCCGCTTTTAAAAGGACGTAATAGTACGCCCTCCGGACTTAAGGGGTTAAAGGAGCGCTATAGTGCCAGGAAAACAAACCCATTTTACTGGCACTATAGGGTTATTAGGTCCCCCCTCCCAGTTAGGCCCCCTCCCGCTGGGCTGAATGGATTAAAACCCCTTCAGCCACTTACCTTAATCCAGCGCCAGGCTCCCTCGGTGCTGGTGACCTCTCCTCCCCCTGCCGATGTCAGCTCTCGAGTGTAGACGAATGCGCATGCGCAGCCAGAGCCGCACGCGCATTCAAACCGCCTATAGGAAAGCATTTCTCAATGCTTTCCTATAGGGATCTGAACTCACACTGCATGCGTTCAATGCGATTTTCACACTAAGAATCGCGGAAGCGCCTGTAGTGGCTGTAGAGACAGCCACTAGAGGCTAGATTAACCCTGCAGTGTAAACATAGCAGTCACTGAGCTGAAGTGATCTGGTGCCTATAGTGGTCCTTTAAGACTTGAGAAAGGTTTACTTGCTAAGCCAAAACATTGCTATAACCTGCTCTATGTGTGCTTTGACCTTTGTTGGATGTTTGAACTCTACAGAGTGAGTGCATATCTCCCAACATTCCAAATGGATTAAGAGGTACAGTTTAATTTAAGCAGTGTCTGTGGGGGTATGGTCAGAGGCGGGGATGTTCTGAGAAATTTCAGGTAACTTACTAATCATTTTTACAACTTAAATGTAATTTAGAAGAAGAACAATGTATCGTATTTACATAGAATGTATTGTATTGTAGTTTAAAGACACATTACTGTGAGCAATGTTGCTGTGGTGCTCTATTATACACTCAAGCACACTAACAATATAGAGCTCCTAGAAAAGAGGGACATTAGGACAGAAAATAGGAACAGTGGAATTTGCGTCCAAATAGGGACTGTCCCTCCTAAATTTGGACACTTGGGAGGTATGTGAGTGTACATTTGTTACCAGTTTCTTTCCAGTGTATGCAAGCAGCATGTACTACATTATGTTATATGCTTATTTTCACGCGTAGGAGGAACACTGAAAGATAAGAGCAAAGATTAAGTGTATATATATATATATATAATTTATTTTCTAAGTGTGCAATGTACTATTGCCAGTTCTATTTATTGGGGTGTATTTTTCAGAGTGTACTTTTATTTTTTATTTTTTTATTTTTTTAGTAAATCTCTTTTTATTGAGGGTGGAAGTGAAAAAACGATAACGGTAGGCGCGCAGGCCTCCATGCATAGCTTTTGCAGAAGTGTGTTACATTTAACATGTCAAACATTTTAATGATAGTTTAGCGCAGTATGTAACAATATGAAGCATAGCATAGCTCAGATACTCAGACATAATGTAAAATGTATAACGTAGGAAATTACCCAGCAGGTGAGTATGCCTTAGAATCGATGGCATTGCTTTTAAACTTGAAACTTCACAGGGATATATATCTTAGTTCCCAACTAACACCTGGTGCAGGGGACATCTTCCAGTCCTCTGTGTAGTTTTCGATCAAGTTAACAAGTTGAGGAAGTCAGGAGCAGTACACATATAACACTGTGAGTGAGCGAAGAATAACAAGGTCAAATTATACAAGTCCTCATCTAGTGTGTTCGAGGAGCAGTGTCAGATCTTAAGTGTGAGCCTCTAGGCTTGCGGGCCCAGAGTAGTGGTGTGCGAAGTGTCCGTATGTGTCGTCTGTGCTACTGGAGTGATCCAATAAGGATGCAAGCTTGGTAAGTCAGAGGATACGTTTTCAATTAAACTTGTCGGACCCGAGAGTCACAGTAAGGTATTGTGTCTGGGGTTCGGCTTGTCCTCTTTCGCGTATCTGTGGGCTGTTGTGTATATGGGATTGTAGTGACTGATGGTGTCTTTCTAATGACTAATTTACATGTTATCTGTTTCCTGGTTCTGAGGGTCAGGGATGAGTTGGGCTCGCATCTCCCCTATGTCTAACTGCGGGCGTCGTAGAATCCCTATGGAGGGTGATTTGTGTGGAAGGGCAGTGTGTTGGGGATCATGAGGCTTTATGGGTATCGCGTGTCAGTTCTATTTGTGTATTCCCGGTAATCCTGGTGATCTACGGTTGATATCACTACTCACAGGAGGTAGAGTGCGGGCGTCAGGTTATGGCGTTGGTGTTTGCGTTAAATTCAGTATGGTCACGATGTACTATGTGTGTTGAATGTGGTCTCCTCGGGCTCTCCCCGCTTCCCCCGCTCCTGCACTCCGGGTCTCAACCAACAATGTGCAACAAGAATGGACAGGATAGTATGGGACGGTAGGGTTGAAATTTGTGTAGCGATCTGTGCTATGTGGATCCTGTCCCCACCGGCACTCCCCCAGCACTCCCAGCGGCATCTCCATTTCGCCGATATTGGGATATGTATAAAAACCATGGTAGCCACATCTCCGCATGTTTGTTACTCCGGTCTGTCAGGGAAGCGTATGTCGCTTCGGCCTCTTGTATATCCTCTACCCTACGGATCCATTCCGTCTTTGTTGGAGTTGTCGTTGTCTTCCAGTGTACCGGTATAGTAGCTTTGGCTGCATTTAAGAGATGACGAAGTATCGATTTCTTGTATAGTGAGATTGGTTGCGATGAAACGTGTAGGGCCAGTTCAGCGCTCCAGTCCGGGATGTCCCCTAGGATGATCGTCAACACGTCCCTGATCATGTTCCAAAATGTGGTTATGGCGTTGCACGACCACCATATATGTACCAGGGTACCTCTGTCTGCTTGGCATCTCCAGCATGTGGGTGGTACTGATGGGAATATCCTGTGTAACAGTGTCGGCGTTCTGTACCAAAAAGAGAGCACTTTATAATTCATCTCTTGGTAGTACGAGCTCATAGAGCTCTTTTGTTGCCAGATCAGGGCTTTATCCCATTGCGAGGTGGTGAAAGTCGTCCCCAGTTGCTCCTCCCATTGTCGTTTAAACGTATTGGCAGTGTTTGCGCCAGCTGTTATGAGGTGTTGATAGAGTATTGAGATTGCATGTTCAGGGAGGTTGTTTCGGTCGCAGAGGTCCTCGAACCACGTAAGGTTTCTGTGCATGCGGTCTTTGTGGGGTATTGAGTCATAGTAGTGTTTCAATTGCAGGTAACGCAAGACGGCGAGGGGAGTTCTGGGCTCACCTTCCAGGAGCGAATCCAGAGTACGCAACCTACCATCACTCAGTACCTTATGCATGGGGACAAAGGTCCCGGGACCAGTGGTGGGCCATGTGTTAGCAGGAATTCCGCCACCCATAGCTTTGTTATGTGAGAGGGGGATCATTGGACTCGGCGTGGGTGATATATGGTTCTGATCCCTCATTGAAATCCAACTGTGTATCGTCTGCAGGATCGTCCCCTCCTTCTGGCATTGTGAGACGCAAGTTCCATCACCGCCCCATATCTTCGCTTCTAGTGTAGGGCCAATAAGGCCTCTATCGAGCTCCACCCATTGTTTCCGTGGAGGCTCCGAGTGCCAGTCCAAGATGCGCTGTAGTACCGTAGCTTGGTGGTACTTTTTGAAATCCGGCAGCGCCAAGCCCCCATGGCCCCTCGGCCGGCATAAGATGTCAAAGCGAAGTCTCGAACGTTCGCCACGCCAGACATATTTGATAACTGCCGACTTTAAAGGTGAGAAGAAGCTTGCTGGTAGAGTGAGGGGTATGGTCTGCATGAGGTATAAGAGTCTCGGGAGAATATTCATTTTTAGAACTGCTATCCTCCCGTGCCAGGTGACGTGTGGGTATGACCATTTAGTCAGGTCGTCCAGAACCTTCTTAAGTAACGGCTGGTGGTTATATTTATATATATCGGCCGGGTCTGTGGGCATCCAGATGCCAAGGTACTTCATCTTGTCAATACACCAATGAAATGTGAATTGCGAGCTCAGGGATGAGTATTCTGATGCGGTTAGTGTGATATTCAGGGCTTCGCATTTCGAAAGGTTCAGTTTAAATCCGGAGATCTTCCCATATTGATCTAATTCTGATAGGAGACAAGGTATAGTGATTCTGGGGTTGCGTATAAAGAAGAGTAAATCATCCGCGTACGCGGCTACTTTGTGGTCCGTACCTCGCCAGTTGTATCCCTGAATATCCGGGTTCAGTCGGATCGCCTGCAGGAGTGGTTCGAGGGATATTGCGAACAGCAGAGGCGAAATCGGGCATCCCTGTCGGGTGCCGTTATTGATCATGAAGTCAGTAGTCGTGGCCCCGTTGACCCTAAGTGTGGCGCGTGGTTTATCGTATAGTGCGGAGATCCACGTGAGGAGTTTCTGTCCGCAGCCCATTTGTCTCAGTGTTGCCATCATAAATGTCCAGTTGACACGGTCGAACGCCTTTTCTGCGTCCGTGGAGAGTAACATCAGGCGTGTGTTCGTCCGTCTTGCATGGTGCTGGATTGAGAAGAGTCGGAGGGTGCTGTCTCTAGCTTCTCTTCCGGGGATGAAGCCCGTTTGGTCTGCGTGGATTAGGTCCGGGAGAAGATGTTTCAGCCTGGTCGCCAACACTTTGGTAAACAGTTTAGTGTCCACATTAAATAAGGATATTGGTCGGTAGCTGCCGCATGACAGCGGGTCTTTTCCCGGTTTCAGTAAAACCGTTATAGTCGCCGTCATGGATTCCGTACCCAGGGTTCCCCCGTCAGCTACCGCAACAATTGCCTTAGTCAGCCATGGCAGTAATGTACTCGAGAATTTTTTATAGTACCCGACCGAGAAGCCATCCGGGCCAGGCGCCCTACCCGTCTTAGACGATTTAAGTGCTGCCGCTAGTTCTTCCACAGTGATCGGCAAGTCAAGGGTCTGGGCCGCATCCTGGGGTATCATGCTCGTGATCGTATCGGTTAAGTACTTTTGCATTTGTGAGCGTCGGAGCGTGTTCTGTTCCCCATCTTCTCCTGGTGGGTGTAGGTTGTATAAAGCCTGGTAAAAAGACCGGAATTCGTCAGTGATTTTCTGTGGTAATGGTGTCGTTTCCCCTGATGCGAGACGTATTTTGTGTATTTGTCTGTGGGGCGTAGATCCCTTCAGAAGTCTCGTCAGGTACTTACCTCCCTTGTTCGCGTGGACGTAGTAAAAGTCCTTCGAGCGTTGCATCGTCCTGAGGTGTCGTTTGGTAATAAGATCTTTGAGGGCACGTCTTTGTTCCATTAATTCGCCATAGATTGTGTTTAGTTGGGATCTCTTGTGTTGGCGTTCTAAGAGTGCTATAGAGCGATATAGGTCAGTCATTTCCTGTATTGCTGCTTTCCTCTTTTGCGTGGCGATGCATATAATTGTGCCGCGAATGACACTCTGATTGCCGGTTGTCCGGCCATGTTAGATACTATGGAGAAGAGTACAGGAGTCGGCCGACACTTGCGCTACTCTGCATCGTCAGATCCCCCTCTACCTCTATGCCCGGAACCACTCCTCTATTTCCCATGGGCTTATTTTACTGAGGAGAAATCAATTGTGGACTCGTGTCTATACTTAAACTGAAAGCATTTAAACATTAATAGCCATTTGTTAGAGGCCGCCTTCACAGGTTCACAGTGCAGCGTTCAGGTTCAAGGCCCAAACGTCAAGGAGGAGTCAGGCAGCGAGAACCCAGACATCTGTCCCCACAGACCCCCATCATCCCCCGCCCAACAAAAACGGGTATGGCCCCACCCGGGGAAAGACGGATTGTGCACCGCGGGGGGGAAGGAAGAGTCTCGTGTTATTTGGAGAAATAATCCTGTGTAAGGAACCCAGGTGTGTGCCCCCAGACCCGTGGGCCCCCCACCCAAATCCCCCTATCGGGTTTAAACATCGTACCTGGCGGAGTCCCGTGTGCTTCTGCTATACACTGTCCCGGACAGGGGTGGTCAGGGTGCCCCGGTGGGAACCAGGGGCGGATAGTCACCAAAAGTGCCAGCGTAGTAGTTGGAGCAGAGGGGTCTCTCAGGTGGATCAGGCATCTCCGCTATTTGTGTGGTGTTGGTCGTCGTCGTGGGTATGCAGGGGCCTCTATTCCTCCGGCAAGGTCGGGTCTCTGCGCCTCCCGGCCGCCTGGGCCGGCGGGGGTCCTGCTCCCCTGCGGCTGGCCCCTCTCTGCGATCTCGGAGGTATGTTTGGTGGTCCCAAAACCCAGTTGGGCACCGTCAGTGGCGGAAGGTTCAGTGCGGCCAAGAAACCCGGTATTTCTTCGGGCCATCTGAGTGGCAGCCAGCTATTGTTATGTCGTGCCATGAGGGCGAATGGGAACCCCCATTTGTAGGCGACATTTCGGTCTCTCAAAGCGGCAGTCACTGGGCGGAGTGCTCGACGAGCTTCCAACGTTATAGGGGATAGGTCATTATATAAGGCGACCTGTGCTCCCCTGAAGGGCCAGGTCGGCCTGTCGCGTGCTTTTCTCATTATGGCATCCTTCACAGGAAAAGAATGTAGACAACAGACAAGGTCCCTAGGTCCGTCTTCCAGAGCTCGGGGTCGCAGCGTTCGGTGGGCCCTCTCAAATTCAATGGGCCTTGGGGTAGGTGACTGAAGTATGGATTGGAAGAGCTCTGTCAGAGTCTCCTCCACGTTTTCCGCATTCTCCGCCTCCGGTATTCCGCGGATGCGGTTATTGCACCTCCTGCCCCTATTGTCGACATCTTCAAGGTGCCGTCTCATGGCCAGTATGATTCCGCCCTGGCGTGCCACCGCGGTGTCCGCTGATGTAAGGCGCGCGGTGAGGGCCGTATTTGCCTCCTCCAGGGCGGTGATGCGGCCTGCGTGCGAGGCGACCTCAGAGCGGATTCCCGCCAACTCAGCTTTCATCGTATCCTGGATGGAGGTTATGAGTATGTGCAGGTCGGCTTTTGTGACCACTGAGGCTGCTAGGTTTCGTAGCTCACCCTCTATGCGTTCGAGGGTCGGGTTGCTGGACTCCGCCGGCGGCACCGGCGCCATTTTGGGGCTTCCCGGATCCCCGCTCGTACCGGATTGCGGCTGCAGGTAATCGTCCAGATGCCTTTGTTGCGTATTCCTCGGGGTCTGGGGATGTTCCGGGCGTTTTGTACGACCCATTTGGCTCAGGCAAGCGCTGTAATTAGCTTTTTAGAGGGCTGCTGGAGCGGAGCTCTTCTTTCACGCGCCCATCTTGGTCAGCGTCCAGACCACGCCCCCCCTACTTTTAGACACTTGAGTTTTGCGAGCAGCTTATTTTTATTTTAGTGCAGAAACAAAAAATAATTGGTCAAATGTAAAAAACATCAAAAAGTCCAGCACTTCTGGGAAATCAGTTGATAGCACTTCTGTATTTCTTGAACTTAACTTGTAAATGACAGAAGTGCTGTCAGCAGTGGCGTACATACCAGGGTCGCAGGGGTCGCGGCTGCGACCGGGCCCGGCCCACCAGGGGGCCCGGCCGCCCCTGCGACCCGGTATGTACCCATAGGGCCAGCCTCTTCTGCTGGGGGGCCCAGGAGCCGGCCACCTCCGGGCCCCCCGAGGCTGGCCCTGCTGTCACCCGACTGGCGGGCGCGCGAGGGAGCACTGTCCCCTGGGTGCTCCCTCTTCAGCTCCCTCGCGCACCGCACTGAAACCGGAGCCGGAAGATGACGTCATCTTCCGGCTCCGGTATCAGTACGCGGCGCGCGAGGGAGCTGAAGAGGGAGCACCCAGGGGACAGTGCTCCCTCGCGCGCCCGCCAGCCGGGTGACCAGCTACACCACTGGACCCCAGGGAATCCCCCCAGCTCTCACACAGGTAAGGAGGCTGGGGGGATTAAATGTAAAAAAAAAACCAGAAAAAACGTGTGTGTGTGTTTAGTGAGTGTGTGTTTGTGAGTGTGTGTTTGTGAGTGTGTGTTTGTGAGTGTGTGTTTGTGAGTGTGTGTTAGTGAGTGTGTTAGTGAGTGTGTTAGTGAGTGTGTTAGTGAGTGTGTGTTAGTGAGTGTGTGTTAGTGAGTGTGTGTTAGTGAGTGTGTTGGTGTTAGTGAGTGTATTAGTGAGTGTGTTGGTGTTAGTTTGTGTTAGTGTGTGTGTGTTAGTGAGAGAGTGTGTTAGTGAGTGTGTTAGTGTTAGTGAGTGTGTTAGTGAGTGTGTTAATGTGAGTGTGTTAGTGTTAGTGAGTGTGTTGGTGTTAGTGAGTGTGTTAGTGTTAGTGTGAGTGTGTTAGTGTGAGTGTGTTAGAGTGAGTGTGTTAGTGAGAGTGAGTGTGTTAGTGAGAGTGAGTGTGTTAGTGAGAGTGAGTGTGTTAGTGAGAGTGAGTGTGTTAGTGAGAGTGATTGTGTTAGTGAGTGTGTGAGTGAGTGTGTGAGTGAGTGTGTGAGTGAGTGTGTGTGTGAGTGTGTGAGTGAGTGAGTGTGTGAGTGAGTGTGTGAGTGAGTGAGTGTGTGAGTGAGTGAGTGTGTGAGTGAGTGTGTGAGTGAGTGTGTTAGTGAGTGTGTTAGTGTTAGTGAGTGTGTTAATGTGAGTTTGTTAGTGAGTGTGTTAGTGTTAGTGAGTGTGTTAATGTGAGTGTGTTGGTATTAGTGAGTGTATTAGTGAGTGTGTTGGTGTTAGTTTGTGTTAGTGTGTGTGTGTTAGTGAGAGAGTGTGTTAGTGAGTGTGTTAGTGTTAGTTTGTGTTAGTGAGTGAGTGTATTAGTGAGTGTGTTAGTGAGTGAGTGTGTGAGTGTGTTAGTGAGTGAGTGTGTGAGTGAGTGAGTGTGAGTGAGTGTGAGTGAGTGAGTGTGAGTGAGTGTGTGAGTGTGAGTGAGTGAGTGTGAGTGAGTGTGAGTGAGTGTGAGTGAGTGAGTGTGAGTGAGTGAGTGAGTGAGTGTGAGTGAGTGAGTGTGAGTGAGTGAGTGTGAGTGAGTGAGTGTGAGTGAGTGAGTGAGTGTGTGTTAGTGAGTGAGTGTGTTAGTGTGAGTGATTGTGTTAGTGAGTGTGTTAGTTTTAGAGTGTGTTAGTGTTAGTGTGTGTGTCTGTTACTGAGTATGTTTGTGTGCGTCTGTCACTGAGTGTGTGTCTGTCAGTAAATGTGTGCGTCTGTTCATGAGAGTGTGTGTGTGTGTGTGTGTGTCTAAAGCACTTACCTTTCTCCAGCGCCGGGCTCCCTTGGCGCTGGGGATCTCTCCGTCCTGATCCGCCTCTCAGCTCCGAATGCACATGCGTGGCCTGAGCCACGCGCGCATTCAAAACCGCCCATATAGGAAAGCATTACTCAATGCTTTCCTATGGACGTTCAGCGTCTTCTCACTGTGATTTTCACAGTGAGAATCGCAGAAAATCCTCTAGCGGCTGTCAATGAGACAGCCACTAGAGATGGATTAACCCTCAGTGAAACATAGCAGTTTCTCTGAAACTGCTGTTTTCAGCTGCAGGGTTAAAACTAGAGAGACCTGGCACCCAGACCACTTCATTGAGCTGATTTGATCTGGGTGTCTGTAGTGGTCCTTTAAGTGTATGTGTTTATGCATGCACTGGCGTACATACCGCGGTCGCACGGGTCGCAGCCCTGCGACCAGGTGCCCGCCCGCCATGTGTTGCGGCCCCAGCCCGCGCAGAGTAAGCGGGGGGGGGGAGGGGGCCCACAGATCAGTTTTCGCACCGGGGCCCCATGGGTTGTGTGTACGCCACTGGCTGTCAGAATGCTGCCTTGTTCAGGTTTGCAAAAAACACAGATTGTTCCACTTCACAATCATGCTGTTAGTAATTCCATGAATATCATTTTGTTTCTGTCTGTCAAATTACAAATTCTTCTGGAACTTACACCATTGAGTAAAACAGATGTTAACCTTTTCATGTAATGCTCGGTTTTGTTTTAAATTTGTATTTAAGATTTGCAAAAGGCACATACTTTATTTGAGTAAGAGAAATATTAATACTGGTTTCCATCCTCCACATACAACAGTTCCTTTTAGTCACTGGCTATCGCTATCGCCATGAAATTATTTGATGTAAGTTTTGGAAAGGTCTCTATGCTGACTCAACAAAAAAACGCTGATTATAAAATACAGAAAATTGCAGCGTTTCTAGCAACGATTGACCGGAAACCAGATTAAAGCACCGATTTCCAAGCAGTGGCTGCTGCAGGAGGATTATTGCACTTTATATGGAGTTTTGGACCATTTGGATACACTAATTGGTTAAGATCAGACAGGGGCCCAGGTCGATGATCATTCCTATTACTCTGCACACGGGATCACAAACTTGTCCCCTTACCCCAGATGTAGATGCCCTACAACTCCCAGAATTTATTGAATGCATCAGATAGTTGCATGGCTGAGCATTATGGGAGATGTAATCCACAAGATCTGGAGTGCCAAGGTTGCAGAAGATTGATGTAGAGCAAATTCTAGGTGGGACAAGGAAGAGGTGTCACATATAGCACAAAATCACACTGTTAGCTACAAAACACCAACACTATCACTTAATTTATGGCTAATTAAATCTTGTGACACCGTGTTACTTACAGTACCTTCAAATGCATTCGTTCTCAATAAGTACATTGTAAAGAGCAATAATAGAACACCAAGGTTTTTAAGAAAGAGACGCTAATAAATAATAATAGAACGTACTGAGTCTCTATGAATAAAATGGCAAAGAAGAATAATAAAATGTAGCTGGCTGGCTTTAATCCCTGTCTCACCCTGTATAGTTATGCACTGATAGGTTTCAGAATAGTACCGGCAGTCAATATAAGAAACCAGCACTATACAAGACAAGCAGACTAGCAGTTCCGTTACAACAAAACTGAAAATTCAATTCACAATCACATTTGTTGAATTCAATTTGATCACAGTCTTTTGCATAACAAATTTATAAAGAAGGGAGAGATGGCGACAATAGCCCTAGCTAGACAGACATGACATGTAAATTCAGCCCCATATCAGCTGCCATTAACATATTGATAAATATCACTCAAGTATTTCATTATATATATTTTGTTCCATTATGTCAACTTATTTAAGGATCGTGAAAGGTGCTACCATCTCATCAGTTAACACCTACAAATTACCCTTTTCCTGGATGAAATCATTTTCATTTATGCCTATGGTTTTTACAGTACTATGCTGAAAGGCTATTTATTCATTGTCTGCTGTAAAACAAAACACACACACACGTAATCAATTCAACTAAAAATGCAACTTATAATGACTTCCCCAGTCTCAAAATTATTCAACCCCTTCATGACAAGCACCTTTAGTACAGCACCCTTTTGCTGTTATGACCTGCTGCAAGTGAAATGGAATTCTCCATTTAGGTTTATTTTTGTTAAATAAATCAAGACACAGTGTCATATGTCATGTGCTGTTGTTTATCTGAGGTTGTATTTTCTTAATGTTATTGTTCCCTGATATGTAATAGCATAGAATTTAAAGAGGGAGCACTTTCTTTTTCCCATAACTTTACTTGCATGATGATGACTTAAATTAGATGTTTTGGATTCACATAAGATTTATTTTAACAAACGTGTTTTGGAAAGGTCTATCTATATATAGTTCTCTATTTACGATACATTTATTCAGCATTAAACAGGGATTTGTTTAGTTGTAGTTTAAGGGATAGTTTAGTCACCTTAAGGCACAATAACAACTTCATAAAAAGTGAAGTTGTTATGGTGCCATGTGGCCCTCGGCGCATTCTTACCTCAAGGGGGTAAACTGTTCTAAAAATGGTTTAAGCCCAAAGTTGCCTGCAGTGCCCATCTCCACTTCCCCCTCAGTCGACATCCAGATTCTTAAATTTTAGTTTCAGGAAGAATGGAGAGCCGCATTGCGAGGGTGCTGCTAATTGGCGAGAGTGGTCAGTTGACACGCTCAGCCAATTGGTAACTCCCCATTCACAAAACTGGCTTGAAAAGAAGCATACCTTTTCCAAGCCCATTTTGTGAAAGGAGAGTGATGCACCCCTGCTCGGCGTCACTTTGGCGGGTGGCTCAGGGGATGACACATGTTTATTACATATTCCATAGAGGGTCATTGCAATCCTTTTCTGACATACAATCTTCCCCTCCTTTACCAAGTAACATGGTTTTCTCCCTCTCCCCCCCCCCCTAAATATAGTAAAAATGTTATCTTTTTTCTATCTAGTGCTGGCTCGGCCCCTGATCTGCCTCCTTGGCTGACATCATCAGAAGTGGTGATCTCAGCCAATCAGCATGCTTGCCCATAGGAAAGCATTGGATTGGCTAAGATTGTCAAGGAGGCAGATGGGAGGCAGAGCCATCACAAGCCAAACACCCTGGGCAATCAGCATCTCATCATAGAAATGCATTGAATCAAGGAACGTTCAGTGTCTCCATGCCCCAGGAAACACCTCTAGTAGCCATCTGAGGAGTGGCCAATGGATGTAATGTAAACACTGCCTTTTCTATAAAAAGGGACACTATAGTCACGAGAGCATTCGAATCATTCCCTTCAGGCATTTTGCTTTAAAAGCTGTCAGAGAAAATGCAGTGATTACATTACAGCGTAGTGATAACTACACTGGCCACTCCTTAGATGGCTGCTAGAAGTGCTTCCTTAAGCAGTCCTGCCTAATGTGCATGCAGACACTGAACTTTCCTCGTAGAGATTCATTGATTCAATTCAACTCTATGAGGTGGTGTTGATTGGCCTGGGCTATGTTTGTCTTGTGCTGGCTCTGCCCCTGATTTGCCTCCTTCACAGTCTCAGCCAATCCTATCGGGAAGCATTGTGATTGGCTCAGAACAACACTTTTAATGTTGTCATCAGACAGCTTGCAGGTCTGAGGCAGACAGGGGCAGAGCCAGCAGCTTCAGGTTTGAATACAAGTAGGAATGTGCTATATTTAGGAAGGCAAGAAAGGGAACAATTTTATTTTAATTATTTTCTAGATATAGCGGACCACCATTTGCATCGCCGCCAAGGATTCCCTTTCCCGTAGTGTTATAGCTCCTTCCAGATGAAGTCATGATTAAAGCTGGTATAGCTTTCCCCCATACATTAGTTGAGACTTAATGCTGGGTGTAGATCTGGTTTTATTAGGTTCACGACAGTCATTTATACACTGACCCTCAGCATGGGGTGCCTATTCACAATACAGTGATCCCCCCCGGTGCCTCTACTGTAGCTGCTTGCTAAACTAATTATCTCCCGGATACAGAGAGCACAACACAAAAACACCCCCAAAACATCACAAATGCATATAGGAACCCCATACATTATACATCCCCGGATAGCTCAGATCCGAGTGTCCATGTTGGCAAAATAGCCCCCGGATCCATGAAGATATAACAAAATGACACAGTTAAAGTTTTGACCGGCCGCACACATGGTCCATGCACAAAAGAGTTCCAGAGCAGTTAGTGCTTTGGCCGGTCAAATGTCGGGAGTTGCTGTGAGTGAAATAAGGGGCGCTCTTCTTCGTTTCCAGGGAACGTCTGTTCCACATAGTCTAAGGCACCTTCCCTTTTAAAAAGCACTCTTGTGAGGGGCGGAGCCGAGCTAGCTAGCAGATCAGTCGCACATTCCCTGAGCTCCTGCAGTATGAATCCAAAACCTGCGAATATCTTTAACCAACTTGCTGGAATCTACCTGCAATTGGGCTCAACGCACAGAGGAGGCTCCTACTGACCTGCCGGTACCTTCCATACCGCTGAACTCGAAAGAACACCGCAGTGGCGATATGAGGCCTAGCGGAGGCACGGGGGACGGACGCCTTCCCGCCTTCCCGCCAGATGCCAACCGCACCAAGCGTACAGACCACACTCACACCCCCCCCCATGGACCGATGGGGGAGATCTCGGTCCCCACCGGACAGGGTGCTCCGACCTCCACACCAAACGATGGACGCAGCGAACCCCCTACACAAAATGGAGTTGGACGCCCACAAGATGGTGGCTCACCTTGACCCTGACATCGCCAGTTAAGCGATGGCACCAAACTAACAGAGCAGTAACCAAAGCCTGCTCAAGGGACTCTATTACTAAAATCTTTGACAGATTCTGGGCAAAATTGGAGGCTTGCATGCAGCCTGAAATGCTGCGCAGACAAACGCCTACTAAGGTCGGAGCCAACGGCGGACAGAGGTCTGGGGACACTTACCAGGGCAACTCCACAACCCACACCCCAGAGTCCTACAGCAAAGGCCCTCCCGGGCAGAGAGCAACACAGGGTATAACCCGACGGCGCAGGCCACACAGGCGGAAAGCAGCTCAGCGACCACGTAAGCGACTACACAAATATTACCGCACCACCCCTCATGGGGCGACCCTGGACCACGCAGGTTCCCAGGCTCGTGGACCACAAGCACCGGCTCTCAATCACCCCCGGGGCAAGGGAGGATTCCCACCCCGGACCGACGTAGCTCCGCACCACCGCAACCGAAACCGGGCGTGGGACCCAAGCTTGGCAAATACCCACACCCCAGCGGCCGCTGGATTAGCAGCAGCAACACAGCAATCATGGCACACATTGGGAACGGGAGCCCTGTGGCGCACAGCAACGGCACAGATCCCCGAGTCCAGGGCTACAAGACACCGGCCTCGCAACGAGCCAGGAGTGGGAGAGGGCAATCGGTTGAACCCTGGTCGGCAACCAACCCCAACAAGTCCATCAGGCGTGTAACTACAGCCTCCAGATTGGGCGTCGGCTGATCTCTCAGGAACTGACCCACAAAATCTCTCATAGACCGTGCCTGGGCATGTACGTGAGAACTCTTTTTACCTAAGCATACTCATTTTTAACTGTACATTTTTCATACCACCGAAGTTTTCGTTAACTTGCTTTACGTATCAAGAAGCCTTCCACTTTGAAGCATGTTTAATGTATGTTTTGCACTGAGGCAGAAGCATCAATGACTTACTTATCATTATCATTATTAGATTAAAACCGAGAAGGCATTTGTTTAACGCCTTACGTAGAATCAACGTTAATTAACATGAGCAGCGTGTTTGCATGTAACAGGGCAAGCTTTATTATTTCTTTTAAACTACGTTAGTTGCAGAACAGTACTTTGTCATTATAGCCTTATATCTTCACTTTATTGTTCCAACCAGTCTACTGTTCTTTGCCTTATTTTGCATGTGACTGACTACATTATAATCTACATATTGCATTTTATATGTGCTTGCCTCTAATAGGCATTGTTACACTACTTACCACACAAAGCATATCACTTACGCCTGTCTCTAAAATGCCTCGCTAAACTACACACTGCATTATACTAAAAATGGGGCACAGAGGCTCCACTGTGCAAGCAACTACTGTTACTCTACAAATCGAGTTCACACACCATACCTATACTAGCATAGATGGCCTAACAATCTCAAGCAACCAGCATTATTCTTTTGTTATATGTTGTTATTGTAACGAGTATATACCCCTACACGCAGGATCCAGCCTAACAGAAGACAGTACAGAGGAGAGATACGTCTACCGGACCTTAGAGTGGCCGGACTCGACGTAATAGGATAAGACAGAGTCAGGAACGATCCGAGGTCAAGGGCACAAAGAGACAGCGTAAACGAAAACTAGCCGGGGACTGGTACACAGGAATCAGCAAGCCGGCAAACAGTACAGAATAGGATAAAGCGAAAACGAAGTCAGAATACAAAGCCAAGGTCAAATACGGAGAAACACAACTGAACACAACAAGCACTAAAGGGAACTGTAGCAGAAACCACGATAGGGCAAGGAACTAAGGGAAAAGGGTAAGTATAAGTAGCCTTCAAACTAATGTGATTGGCTCCTGTCACTTCCACTCCCCCAACAGGTAAGTGTATGGGGTGATTGGCATGACAGGAGCCAATGGGAGCCTTTTTGCAATTTAGGCTCCCACTGTCTCTTTAAGAGCGCGCCCGAGATTCGCGGCGCGCTCTTAGCTGCAGGCGGGACACGTGACCGCTTCTCGCGGTCACTGCCCGCCTTCCTGTCTGAACAGTCGGACGAGCCGCGCGCGGCTCGTGCAGCCGCAGGACCGCGCGCGGCTTGAAGAGAGGACCGCGTCCGGCCCCCGGATAAGGTAAGTACCGCTACAGTACCCCCCCTGAGGACACGCCCTCTGGGCGGGCAGGACCAGGCCTGGCAGGAAAACGTGAATGGAAAGAACGTACAAGGCGGGGAGCATGAACAGCATCCGCAGAAATCCAACTGCGCTCCTCAGGCCCATAACCCTTCCAATGTACCAAGTACTGAAGCCGACCCCTAAGAAAACGAGAGTCAATAACAGCAGATACTTCGAACTCCTCATGACCCTCCACAGAGACAGGAGGGGGAGGGGGAGTATGCCGGGTATAGCGGTTGCGTACGTAAGGCTTCAACAAAGAGGTGTGAAATACATTGGGTATACGCAGATTCTTAGGCAGACCCAAGGCATAAGAAACGGGATTAACCTTATGTATAATGCGATAAGGACCAATGAAGCGGGGAGCCAATTTCATAGAAGGCACCCGGAGGCGAATATTCCGTGTGGAAAGCAAAACCCTGTCCCCCACAACATAGGAAGGAGCCGCTCTGCGATGCTTGTCAGCCTGAGCCTTCTGGCGGGCAGCAGAGTCCACCAAAGAACGCTGAACCTGCTCCCAAGTACTACGCAAACCAGCCAAATGCTCATCCAGAACTGGCATGCCCTGAGAGGAGAATGCAGCCGGAAGAACAACGGGATGCTGGCCATAGACAACGTAAAAAGGGCTTTTGCCGGAAGAATCATGAGTGGCATCATTCCGAGCAAATTCAGCCCAAGGAAGCAGGTCAGACCAATTGTCCTGATGGTGAGACACAAAACAACGGAGGTACTGCTCAAGAGACTGGTTGGCACGTTCAGCAGCTCCATTAGACTGGGGATGGTAAGCGGAAGAAAATGAGAGGGAAATACCCATCTCCGAACAAAAGGCTTTCCAGAACCTGGAAATAAATTGGCTACCCCTATCGGATACAATAGACAAGGGAATACCATGTAATCGAAACACTTCTCTAGCGAAGATAAGAGCCAATTCCTTGGAAGTGGGCAACTTGCGAAGAGACACAAAGTGAGCCATTTTGGAAAACCGATCTACTATCATTAGGATGACTGTGTTACCATTCGAAGGGGGTAATTCAACAATAAAATCCATTGATAGATTAGACCAAGGTCTCTCGGGAACGGGCAACGGATGCAACAGCCCACAAGGAACTCTACGAGAGGTTTTCATACATGCACAAGTAGTACAAGCACTTATATAGTCAGTAACATCCTTACGTAAGGTATCCCACCAGAAATACCGAGAAACGGCTGACACTGTTTTGGAAATACCAGGATGTCCAGCAGTCTTAGTATCGTGATAAAGTGACAGAATATCCCGTCTCTCGGGAATGTCAACGAACAATTTATCATTAGGCCTCTCGCTGGGTGCCATGCCTTGTTTCGCTTGTATGGCCTGCAAGAGGGACGAGGAAATAGACAATATAGTAGTTGCTATTATCCTGTCTGGGGGAATGACAGGAGTGACATCAATCTCCTGTTTGTCAATAGTCTCGAATTGTCTGGACAGAGCGTCCGCTTTGGTGTTCCGGTCACCTGGCCTATAGGTGATTATATAATTAAAATGAGACAAGAACAGTGACCACCTAGCCTGCCTTGAAGACAATCTTTTAGCTTCGCTAAGGTAGGATAGGTTCTTGTGATCTGTAAATATGAGAATAGGATCCTTAGTTCCTTCTAGCAAATGTCTCCATTCTTTGAGTGCTAAAATGATAGCAAGGAGTTCGCGATTACCCACATCATAATTCCTCTCTGCCTTGGACATTTGTTTAGAAAAGAAGCCACAAGGATGCAATGGCTTGTCAGGAGACTCTCTTTGGGATAAGACAGCACCTACCCCTATATCGGAAGCATCAACCTCAAGTATATATGGCAATGAGGGGACAGGATGCTGTAAAATAGGGGCAGAGGCGAACGTAGTTTTAAGAAAGTCAAAAGCCTGAAGTGCCTCAGTAGACCAGACACGTGTATTGCCATCCTTTTTAGTCATACGAGTAATAGGCGCTACTATAGACGAAAAACCTTTGATAAAACGTCTATAATAATTAGAGAAACCCAGAAAACGCTGGATGGCTTTCAGACCTTGCGGCAGAGGCCATTCTATGACTGCAGCGAGCTTCTGGGGATCCATCCGAAAACCCTCGGCGGAAATCAAATACCCTAAAAACTGGACCTCGGACTGGTCGAATAGACATTTTTCTAATTTGCAATAAAGACCATTAGCAAGAAGGGTCTTCAGAACTGTTGTAACATGTCTGTGATGAGCGTGAATGTCAGTAGAATATATTAAAATGTCATCCAAGTACACAATAACAAATGAGTGAATAAAGTCCCTTAAGACATCATTAATAAATTCTTGGAACACTGCTGGGGCATTGCAAAGCCCAAATGGCATGACGGTATACTCATAATGACCTGACCGAGTGTTAAAGGCTGTCTTCCATTCGTGGTCCTTTTTAATACGTATCAAATTGTATGCTCCTCTAAGATCTAATTTGGTGAATACCGTAGCATGTTTGAGCCTGTCAAACAATTCTGTTATTAGAGGTATAGGGTAAGCATTTTTGATGGTGATCTTGTTAAGACCTCTATAATCAATGCAAGGTCTTAAATCACCTTCTTTCTTTGATACAAAGAAGAACCCCGCTCCAGCCGGAGAGGAGGATCTTCTAATAAATCCCTTGTCTAATGACTCTTTAATGTACTCCTCCATGACACGGTTTTCTTGAACCGATAGGGGGTACACCCTGCCCTTAGGAGGTATAGTACCAGGCAACAAATCAATAGCACAATCGTAGGGTCTGTGAGGCAGTAATTTGTCAGCCTCTCTTTTATCAAAGACAGTCTTTAAAGTTAAATACTGAGAGGGTATTGTCGTAGATAAAGGAGGAACAGTAGGAACGTTAATAGAATTCACAGGCGTGACTTCAATAGTACATGACTCATGGCAGGCTTCACTCCATGATTTTATCTGCCCTGTCTCCCAGTCAAAAATGGGATTGTGGGCACGTAACCATGGATACCCTAACACCAACTGTGAAGAGGGAGAGGTGATGACCTGGAACCGAATGGTTTCATAGTGTAGAACCCCTGTGTACATGTGTAGCGGTGCAGTCTCGTGAGTAACAACAGGAGATATCAATGGTCTACCATCTATGGCCTCAACGGCCAAGGGTATCTCCTTCTCTCTGATGGGAATATTGTTTCTCTTTACAAAACCAGAGTCTATAAAGTTCTCGGCTGCCCCAGAATCAACCAGGGCGTCTATGTTTTCAACTATACAACTCTCTCCCATATGTAAAGAAACAGGGAGAAGCAGTCGGTTAGGAGGCAATGTAGGAGACTTAGAAATCACACCCAAGGCCAGTCCCCTATAAGGTCTTAGGTGCGAGAGTTTTCCGGGAGCAGAGGACACTCCTTTACCATATGGTCTCTCTTACCACAATATAGGCAGAGTCCCTCCCTTCTCCTATGTAATTTCTCAGTATCTGAGAGTTTGGCAACCCCTAATTGCATAGGTTCCTCTTCAGATACTTTAACACTCTCCGGTATATTAACTCTGGGTTGAATAGGTGTAACAAAACGTCTATTCCTGTTCTTAGTATAGAGCCTGTCACGAATCCTATTATCTATATCGATGAGGTAGTCAATAAGGTCCTCTAAGGCAATAGGAAGCTCCTTAGCTGCTACCTCATCCAATATAGAGTCTGATAAACCTTCCATGAAGGCCGTAGTTAACCCATTATTGGTCCAATCGACCTGTGAGGCAAGGGTACGAAACTGTATAGCGTAATCAGCCACAGACCTAGAACCCTGTTTAACCCTCATTAATGCTCTAGCGGCATTCTTAGACCTTTTCATAGTATCAAAAGTTCTGCGAAAAGCTGTAAGGAAACTGTGAAAGTCATGCACCATAGGTCCATTAGCCTCCCAAATAGGGTTTGCCCATTCAAGTGCTTTGTCGGTAAGTTGGTGCATAAAGAACCCAACTTTAGACCTCTCTGTGGGAAATGAACGTGGATACATTTCAAAATGAAACTCTATTTGGTTAATGAACCCTCTGCATGTCTTAGAATCCCCTCCATACCTAGGAGGAGGCGTTAAGTGTGCTGTAGCGTTAGGCATAGTCGATACTTCAGGAAGCAGGGGTGCAGGAGGGTTAGGTGCGGTTGCTGGAATGGTTCTAGCTAAGAGCGTCTGGAGAGCCTGAGCTATTTGATCCATACGGTGATCCTGCTCTACAAATCTAGCCTCATGGGTCGCCATCTGTTGAGCTAAATCTGCGGGGTCCATGGCCCTATCGTAATGTAACGAGTATATACCCCTACACGCAGGATCCAGCCTAACAGAAGACAGTACGGAGGAGAGATACGTCTACCGGACCTTAGAGTGGCCGGACTCGACGTAATAGGATAAGACAGAGTCAGGAACGATCCGAGGTCAAGGGCACAAAGAGACAGCGTAAACGAAAACTAGCCGGGGACTGGTACACAGGAATCAGCAAGCCGGCAAACAGTACAGAATAGGATAAAGCGAAAACGAAGTCAGAATACAAAGCCAAGGTCAAATACGGAGAAACACAACTGAACACAACAAGCACTAAAGGGAACTGTAGCAGAAACCACGATAGGGCAAGGAACTAAGGGAAAAGGGTAAGTATAAGTAGCCTTCAAACTAATGTGATTGGCTCCTGTCACTTCCACTCCCCCAACAGGTAAGTGTATGGGGTGATTGGCATGACAGGAGCCAATGGGAGCCTTTTTGCAATTTAGGCTCCCACTGTCTCTTTAAGAGCGCGCCCGAGATTCGCGGCGCGCTCTTAGCTGCAGGCGGGACACGTGACCGCTTCTCGCGGTCACTGCCCGCCTTCCTGTCTGAACAGTCGGACGAGCCGCGCGCGGCTCGTGCAGCCGCAGGACCGCGCGCGGCTTGAAGAGAGGACCGCGTCCGGCCCCCGGATAAGGTAAGTACCGCTACAGTTATATTTTGTAATACTTTACTTACCCTCACTATGTTGACGTACCTGTAAAACAAAAATTTGTGCGAATTAACATGCCACTGTCTGACTACTGTGAAAGCTTGAGATACGCTATTGTGGCATCTGTCAAAACCATGTAACCACCTGCACAACAAAAATAAAGAATTTTAAAAAAAGCGCTCGTGTGGAATTAGAGCAAAACCGGAGTGGAAATTGCACAGAGTTGGGACTAGCTGCAACCGGACCGGAGTTCCAGACGATTTGTACATAAGTCCCGCTACAGTCTTTGCGGCTTTCTGGACTCCGGTTACGGTCAAAAGAAGGGCGCTCCAGGGCAGTTAGTTTGAAGGGGAAGGTGGAGGTAACCAGGAGTAGTGAAAATAGTCTTTCATCTGACAAAATAAGGATGATTTGTCACACTATATATTTTGCTATTATAAATGGGAATGTGTCTACTCAATCCCCAGGTATATAACAGCCTGGCAGACAGACTTGGAAACAGGCGCCCTCTAACAATATACATAGGGATTATCCTTGTGCTCTTCGAAATGGAGATCATGAGGAAGTTTCTGTATTTAGTGCCCACTTTTTTATTTTCCCAATACTTCTCCAACATTTTGGAGATGTGGGATGACAGGGGAACATTATTCCACATCTGGGAGAATTGCCCATTACTCAGACCATATTGGAGCATGATAGCCTCATCACTGCTCCAATTACCCTTCACACCTCGGCCAGAGGTATGTCTACTATTCATGATACCGCAGGAAATTCCAAAGACGCCCCATAAGTTTATATTTCATACACTAATTGGGGCCGATATGCTATTGGCTAGACTTTAGAAGACAACAAAAATCCCTTCTCAGAGAGATTTACTTGACAAAGTCAATTTAAATTGGTTTTACGAAACTATGGAGCATATGCAATTAGGCCCTGATAGGACTACATCCATGGCTCGTGTCTTGTATGACGCATTTTTAGAATCATGGGATGATACGAAGATATAGACTCAATTAGGATCTAGTGGGGTCATTGTGGGACTCTCCCCATTCCTGAAGATTTGAAGCTTGTTATCTGCCCTTGTCTCCCTCCTTCACCCATATTATTTTTATTTTTCTATTTATTCATATAAATGCTATGTTAAACACAAGGTAATATTTTCTTCCAAGATTATTTCTTTTTCTTGTATGTTTCATCTTATGCTATGTTATTGAAGCAATGTGGAGACAATACAGTGTTATCATGGGTATATACTTTTTTCAATATCAGCTGTATCAGAACTGTGACACTGTATGAAATGTATAAAAATTGTCAAATGTAAAAAGAAAAATATGAGCCACTGTTCTATTTAGCATTTTTGTTTTTATGTATTCACATGATTTTACTGAGTTTCCACTTATATTGTGGAATTATTGTAAATGTTTGTACTCTTCTTGCCTTGTATCCTTTGTTCTCCTAATAAAAAATGATCTGAAAAAAACACCCACACATTTAGATGTGTTCCAGTGATTTATTAAACTACCGGTACTTTTTTTTCATAATGGGCTTTAGACTGAGGTGGAGGAAATCCCTCAAATGCTATTCAATGATATATATATATATATATATATATATATATATATATATATATATATATATATATATAAAGTCAGCTAAAAACTGATATCATTCCTCCCACAAACAGGAAACAGATTTTTGTTATGCTAAGATTTTCCAGTGTGTTTTATACATCCACAAATTATATATCACTGTCAACTGCTAAGCTTGCCTTCTGAAGTCTCTCACAGCCAAAAGGTATACCTTGTATACTATTGTAGAATGTGAAGTATATGATGCAGTATTCAACAACTCGCATCTAATCTTTTTAAAACTTTATATTTTTACTATTTGAATTATAATAAACTGCCCAACATTGGCTCACTGCAATGTTCCTAAAATCGTTGATTTGGAACGGAGGCACTTGTTGGTTTTCAGGCCCTTCAATATAGTCCACTATGGCTTCCTTCAGGTATGATAGATGTTACTAACAGACATCTGACCCCAGTCATCGCTAGCTTACAGCAGGGCTGGCGAACCTCCGGAGCGTGGGCCGTATAAAAAAAATAATAATTTGGTCTGGCCCTGCCAAGGCAACCACAGACAGAACTTGAAATTTAATAGCCCTAATGATAATTAAATTATTTTTCCCCTACGACTGTGAGTGAGAGTCCAAAGGAATTAAGGATTGAGGTGCTGGGGCTAGTGCGGCTACAGCTGCCGTTGGGAGCACCGTAGAGAAGGAACCTTCTGTCCTTCTCTTGATATACTCCGCCCCCAGATACAACCAGCTGACCTCACTGACAGGAAGAGGCTAGAAAGTGTGAACTTTACCTCCTAGTGCTCCCACAGCAATGCCAGGCATGCTTACTAAACAACACATGACTAAAAGTAATCTTGTGTGTGTATGTGCCTGCTAGTGAGTGAGCTATATGCTATTTGCAGTAGCATCTCTAGGAGTCATACTTAGGGAAGGCACATAAGGGGCCAGTGACAAAAGTATGGGGGCAGTTATAAAACTCACACATATACATATATATATATATATATATATATATATATATATATATATATATATATATATATAAAAAAGGAAAATGCCTTGCACTCCAACTCACGTATTAGTAGACCCGGTGCTCGATTGCACTAATAGACATAGGTAAGAGAAAATCAGCACTCCCAGGATTTATCCAAAAAAGAATATTAGGTCTTTATTCCAACAGCCAACGTTTCAGTTCCACTAGGGAACTTTCATCAGGACAGAATATTCTGTCCTGATGAAAGTTCCCTAGTGGAACTGAAACGTTGGTTGTTGGAATAAAGACCTAATATTCTTTTTTGGATAAATCCTGGGAGTGCTGATTTTCTCTTACCTATATATATATATATATATATATATATATATGTATATATATATATATATATATATATATATATATATATACACTGCTCAAAAAATAAAGGGAACACTTAAACAACACAATGTAACTCCAAGTCAATCACACTTCTGTGAAATCAAACTGTCCACTTAGGAAGCAACACTGAGTGCCAATCAATTTCACATGCTGTTGTGCAAATGGGATAGACAACAGGTGGAAATTATAGGCAATTAGCAAGACACCCCCAATAAAGGAGTGGTTCTGCAGGTGGTGACCACAGACCACTTCTCAGTTCCTATGCTTCCTGGCTGATGTTTTGGTCACTTTTGAATGCAGGTGGTGCTTTCACGGTAACATGAGACGGAGTCTACAACACACACAAGTGGCTCAGGTAGTGCAGCTCATCCAGGATGGCACATCAATGCGAGCTGTGGCAAGAAGGCTTGCTGTGTCTGTCAGCGTAGTGTCCAGAGCATGGAGGCGTTACCAGGAGACAGGCCAGTACATCAGGAGACGTGGAGGAGGCCATAGGAGGACAACAACCTAGCAGCAGGACCGCTACCTCCGCCTTTGTGCAAGGAGGAACAGGAGGAGCACTGCCAGAGCCCTGCAAAATGACCTCCAGCAGGCCACAAATGTGAATGTGTCTGCTCAAACGGTCAGAAACAGACTCCATGAGGATGGTACGTGGGCCCGACGCCCACAAGTGGGGGTTGTGCTTACAGCACAACACCGTGCAGGACGTTTGGCATTTGCCAGAGAACACCAAGATTGGCAAATTCGCCACTGGCGCCCTGTGCTCTTCACAGATAAAAGCAGGTTCACACTGAGCACATGTGACAGACGTGACAGAGTCTGGAGACGCCGTGGAGAACGTTCTGCTGCCTGCAACATCCTCCAGCATGACTGGTTTGGCAGTGGGTCAGTAATGGTGTGGGGTGGCATTTCTTTGGGAGGCCGCACAGCCCTCCATGTGCTCACCAGAGGTAGCGTGACTGCCATTAGGTACCGCAATGAGATCCTGAGACCCCTTGTGAGACCATATGCTGGTGCGGTTGGCCCTGGGTTCCTCCTAATGCAAGACAATGCTAGACCTCATGTGGCTGGAGTGTGTCAGCAGTTCCTGCAAGACGAAGGCATTGATGCTATGGACTAGCCCGCCCGTTCCCTAGACCTGAATCCAATTGAGCACATCTGGGACATCATGTCTCGCTCCATCCACCAACGTCACGTTGCACCACAGACTGTCCAGGAGTTGGCAGATGCTTTAGTCCAGGTCTGGGAGGAGATCCCTCAGGAGACCATCAGCCACCTCATCAGGAGCATGCGTTGTAGGGAGGTCATACATGCACGTGGAGGCCACACACACTACTGAGCCTCATTTTGACTTGTTTTAAGGACATTACATCAGCCTATAGTGTGTATTTTCACTTAAATTTTGAGTGTGACTCCAAATCCAGACCTCAATGGGTTGAAGAATTTGATTTCCATTTTTTTATTTTTGTGTGATTTTGTTGTCAGCATATATATATATATATAGAGAGAGAGAGAGAGATGTAAAAAAACTGATAAAATTCGTATCTTGTAATACCTTTTTTATTGGACTAACAGAATTTTTTAATGACAAGCTTTCGGGATAACCTCCCTTTCTCAAGTCTGAAGCATTTCTGAGCAAGACGTCACATAGAATTCAAAGTTGAGTTGTGATACAGGGGTTAAAGCGACATGAGTGTAGATAAGACACAGGTTTGTTAGAAAATAGACACCATCTTTGCAGAGGGTCATAAATATCTTTCTGAAGAGCAGAGTGAGGGGGGGAGAGGGAAAAGAAAAACAAACAAGCAGACAGTGCAGAGGATGGTACACTTTATACATGCACACACACATAAATATGTATATGTGAACGCATAAACACGTGTACATATACATAAACACATATACATACATGCACATGAACTCATATACACAAATATAAATGCACAGTAATATATATATAAGCATACGTGCATGTATAAAGTGTACCATCCTCTGCACTGTCTGCTTGTTTTTTTTCTCTCTCTCCTCTCACTCTGCTCTTCAGAAAGATATTTATGACTCTCTGCAAAGATTGTGTCTTATTTTTTAACAAACCTGTGTCTTATCTACACTCATGTCGCTTTAACCCCTGTATCACAACTCAACTTTGAATTCTATGTGTCGTCTTGCTCATAAATGCTTCAGACTTGAGAAAGGGAGGTTATCCCGAAAGCTTGTCATTACAAAATTCTGTTAGTCCAATAAAAAAGGTATTACAAGATACGAATTTTATCTGTTTTTTACATCTACATCACTGGACTAATACGGCTACAATCTCTACTATATATATATATATATATATATATATATATATATATATATATATATATATATAGCGTTGTGTCCCACACTCACTACTCCCAGTCTTGTCTGTTGCCCAGGTGCAAACTTTGACCTCAGAATATACAGGACCTTGTTGAAGTGCACTCACAGGACTCGGGAATATTTCAAATCGTGCTGTTTATTAAAGCATCACATTTCCAATAAATGGTGTCAACGTTTCAGTCCTCCAGGGACTTTTTTCAACACCAGGTATATATATATATATATATATATATATATATATATATATTTTTTTTTTTTACTTTATATATATATATATATACATACATACACACACACACACACACACATACACATACATACACAGGGCTAGACAAATTCCAGTCACCATGACTAGACATTTCGCCCTGGCACCTGGCATTTGTCAGCTCTTTGCTAAGCCGCGCAGGAAACATTAAAGCTGCCCGCTGTGGGGAACATGGAGGCGACGTGCGAGGGAACAGTAACCTTCCTGCAGTTCCTCTCTGTTCCCTTGCGCACTATTTAGTGACATGACATCACTTCAGCCCCAGCATAACTACAGAGAGCTTGCAGGGGAGCAGAGAGAAACTGCAGGAAGATTGAGAGGAGACACACTGGATGCCAGGGAAAGATCCACTCAGCTCTCCCAGAGGTAGGGAGGCTGGGTGGATTTAAATAAAAATAGCAATTTGTGAGTTTGTGAGAAAATGTGTGTGTGTGTCTCAGTCAGAATGTGTTTATGTCTGTCAGTGTGTTTCTCAGTCAGAGATTGGGGCAGAGCTGTGCGTATGGTGAGGCAATCTTCCACGCAGGGGCAGAGCTTGTGTGCCGGGGAAGCTACTGCACAGTGGCGGAACTAACGTAGAGTAGGCCCTGGTGCAAAAACAGTTTTGGGCCCCTGAAGACACATGCCCATCGCATGGCCCTAATTGCACGGTCTACTCAATTGGCCCTGGTGTAACCGCAACACCAGCACTCCATGTAGTTCCACTGCTGCGCCTTCCTTATTACAAGCAAGACACCTTTTCACAGACACTGGAAAACCTTTTCAGGAGATGCAAGATAATTTTTCATGGTGTTTAGAAGGAGCTGTGGTGAAGTGTGTGTATATAGGAATCTGTTTATGGTGTACTATGTGTAAGTTTGAACTAAACAGAATATCACATTGCGAAATGTTGCTGTGACTTTTCACATGCTGTTTTTTTAGAGGAAGTGAAAGAAAGCAAGTGAAACCATATTCTAGCTTGTTACACTGACATATAATAGAAGTTAGTGAACGTAATACATATAACCCTTTAAAGAGATACTCCAGGTACCAAACAACAGTATTAAAAAAAAACAAAGCTGTGTAATATTGCGCAACATTGCTGTGAGCTTCCACAAACTGATTTTTTTGAGGAATATAAAGAAAAACATGTGAAACCAAACTCTAGCTTCATAGACGTATGTGTACTTAATACATTTAACCCTTTAAAGGTACACTTTGGGTACCATAATAACTTCACCAGAATTAAGTTTTTATGGTGCGAGGAAGTCCTGGGTGCCAGATTACCTGTTAGGTAATCAAGATTGCTGCCTTGTGCCCCAGCTTGGACCCTTGTCTGGCCTTGAGTTCAAGCTCTGAGCAGGTTCTCCTTGAGCCAGCAGGGAGAACAAAAGATTTCAGTGTTGTGATTTATACCAATATCAGGTACTGACCACTTTAAGGCTGGACCCCAGGTACTTCTTGATGACTCAGAGGGCTGAAACGGCAAGGGCACTCTTAAAGTTATCTGCACCCAATATTAGTGCAGGTCACGTAGCTCCCCCAGTGGACCTCCAGGGATCCAGCTTACACTCCACAGCACCACCAGCAAAGGTAAGAAGAAAAATCACACAAAAATCAGCCTCCCCTTCACACACACACACACAAAATAAAGCTACCACAGATACAACTCTCAACCAGCACACACAGATACACTCAACCTACCCTGATTCAGCTCTCACACTCATCTACAGAAAACACTCAGCCAATAAAATGGGCCGAGGGTGTCAGTAGTGCTAACACTGGTGCCCAGTTCTAAGTTTCCTGAATGTAGGAAGTTCAGGGGCAGAATGGTTGAGTGGTAACTTTAAAAAAATCACTGCACATGATGAAACAGTGCAATGCCTTCAAGTTATCCCAGTTAGGTTGTTATGGTGTCCGGAGTGGTTCTTTAAATGATAACATTCTTTATATCCTTTCTAGAGAACACATCATCACATAATTTATGTCTGTGTTCTAACTATTTTCTGCTGTAAACACAGATTAAATAAATTCATTTTCAATTTAAAAATAAATTGTACATTGTAGACCCATTTAGATCTGGATTCTATTATTAGCGATAAATGCATCTCCTTGGAGACCTCCACCAACACACTAATTATTTCCAGCCCTGAGAATCTCAGGGTACTATAAAGCTAAAGGAAGTTATCAGCGAGTGTCCAGCCAGAGGGAATATACCTTTTCCAGACATTGAAATTTCTTCTTAAGGCTTTCGAGATGGAATAAAAGAGGAAAAATAGTGTGCAGAAAAAAGTAGGGAATTTAAAAAAAAATGTTTTTACTTTTTATTAAGACGTGAAATGTTCAACATAAAGATGAGATAATCCCTTGGACATATTTACAAATCATCAAAATATACATAGAAGGTGTGTTCTCTTAATAAATTTCTTCCAAACCTGCCCGAAAGGTGCTATTTCTTATTAAGCAGGTACAAATAGGGGATAGATTATCTAAACCATGTTTCTAATAAATCTCCTATAAACCAACCCCTCAGTATACATAGAAGATTTTTCTAAATGATGATTGTAGCCTATATGTTACTTTTGCAAATTAGACTCACCTGCTATTTCTACATGTAAAAGTGCTAATATGCTAATTAAAAAAAGGCCTATATTTTAGTTGAATTGAAAAGTCTGGATATACAGGAAATACTGGAGAAAGACAGGAAATTAAAATACACAAGTGAAAGTTGTTAGATAGAGTGAACGAGAGATAATTTGAAATTACTTGCTGTGTAAATATAAAATATAGCATTATCAAATTACCGCTTAGAGATAGTTAAATTCTATTAACAGAGCAGGATAGAGTGGAAGATTAAGGAATAGCAGTAAGGAGCTCCGTTAGAGCCAAGATTAAGTCGCTATTTACTATAGAATAATTGTGGTCTGACTGTCTTTTTCAAAAATTCTAAGTTGAGGCTACAATAAAAAAAAAGATGACAAAAGCAGTTATGGATGCATGTTGACCTACCTTTTTCTTGTCTTCTTATATTTTTGCTAGCTAAACTTAAATACAGTACATGGAATTTGTTTCCGATTACTAGTAAAAATAATAAGAAGAATAGTACTTTAAACTTTTATTCAAAGTCATAAACCTTTGTAAATTATTGGTTGAATTGGTCCATTAACCCTTTTAAAAGAAAGACCATATCAGCCCTTTCATAACATAAAGGTATTAATCTGACCCCTTGTGATGGGGAAGATAAAAGCAGAGATATTGTGCTTTCATTTTTACACAGTAAGAGCCATGGTAGTTAGGAGATGACTGTAATAGTTTCCTGATGATGATGATGATGATTAAGATGATACAAATGATGATACAGAGACCCAATTTAAAAGGAATTTGGATAAACATACCCATTCTCTCTGGTTTTTATTCTGACAGTTTCGGATTATGTCACTAGTGACGACACAGGGTCTTACTCGTACAGGAATTCAGATATAATTACAAGTTTTCTGTGGTTTAACATTTATTTTAGGATTTCAATCCTCCTCCTTTCTTTTAACACAGCTAACTGAGCAATGTTATTTTGACTTATCATGCCACTTCTCAAAAGAAAGAAAATACATCCACCGTTCTTTAGAAATCTGTTATCTGGAAAATTAGGATATGAAAATAGTTATCGAATAAATATAAATAAAAACGAATTCATGGGAAATCCAGCTAATAAAATTTATTTTAAAGTGTCAAAGGATATGGTGCACATCTACAGAGAGTTTACTCCTATGTCATTGTACAGCGCTACGGAATCGATGGCGCTATATAAATAATAAAATAATAATAATGTCCTGCTTGGGGACGGTTTTTATTCATGTATGACTACTTAACCTGCTAGACACATACTCCATGTATGGTTCCTAATTAACAGTTAGTCTTGTTTTTATGAATACTCCTACAGTCAAAGGGCTCTGCTTAACCTGCAACCTAATACTCGCCCAGCAAACTCCTAGTATAAAGTACAATGCGTGGAAAAAAAATGTAACATTTTATTTTTTCTGTACCGTATATTACAGTACAGTTAAAAATAAAATAAAAAATTGCAGCTATAAGACTGCCCCCTGGAGTAGTACTATTAATGGAGGGAATTTACTTTCTCCTCTACCATCCAACCACAATTCAACGTGAGCAGGACGCATACACAAGTCACACATGCACACTTGGACAGACATTCATCCCCTCTGAACATGCGCATGGGAGATCAGAGCCAAGAGCCCAAAACAACTCAGTTGTGAATAAATTGATGATGACGGTATCGGCTTATAGAACAGTAGTTGGGGGGAAACATATTCCATGCAGTTGGAGGCTAAACTCCTGAGACCAAACAAAGAGACACCCTCTCCTGGTCACACATGGTTCTGCCAGATGCAGCACTTGTTTAAATAAACTCTGCAATTTTAGGAACTTTAAAATAACAAAAGAAAATACTTAGCTTTAATGTACTTATGTTTTGAATAATTATTTAGTGTAATTTAAATGTTATTAGCAAACATAAGCAGTGAAACACATATTGTGTAAGTAGTAAAAGTCATCAAGGAAATGCTAACCACAACACATTCTGAAAACAATTTTGACATGGGGAGACCACAAGGTCATTCCATGAGAATGATACAGACAAGACTCTATGGAGACCAGAATAGAGAAGCACAAATTATCCGGGTGTTTTAACAGTAGGAGCCTAAAGTAAAAACCATGAAAAAGCTTTATGGAAGGAAAAATAATGCAAGGCCTAGAATGCAAGGCAGAAGAAAACTGATAAGATAGGGGAGTGAGATAGGTCTGTCCAGTTTGAGGGGGGGAGGGGAGATGAAGGAGGAGAGAGATAGAAAAATAGGGTGGCGAAGAAAAGACGGAAAAAATATACTTCAAAATGCCTCTGGAAGACAGGTAAATGGGGGACACAACCAAGGTTAAGGAAATGAGAGCTAGCGAAGCGAGGAAATGTTGACTCACGTGGTCTAAATATTTAGATAAATGTCATATGTGTCTGCAAATTCCTCCATGGACAGAATAACCATACCTTAGCTTCAGGGCTGGATTAACATAGGCGCTGATGGAGCTGCAGCTCCAGACCCATGCCTATGGAATTGTCAGGATTACATGTTGATCCAGCACGCAGTACTGTGTCACACCTAGGACTAAGGATAACGTATAACCGGACCTTAGTGTCTCCAAGAATAGTCAAAATACTTGCCGAGGTCAGGGGCACAGAATCAGATACTAAGATGAGGGAAAGCCAAAAGTCAAGGATACCAGATATCAGGGAAGTCAAAACAAAGCCAAAGTCAAATACCAGAAAATTAAGATCAGGAATACACTCTCTGATAACCATAGGCATGATACCACGACAGGGCATTGAGCAAAATGAAAATTGGGTTTAAATATCCCTCCTGTTGATCTGATTGTCTGTAACCGGCCTTTGACCCCGAAGGCAATTACCAGGTGTGGAAAAATATGCAAACAAAAACAACAATGTATGTGAACACAACCCAGTGAATAAAAGATGATATAATATGATACAAAGCGAACCAGGACTTCCCTTAATGTTTCAGGTGAAGTATCCCGATAACTCCCCGAAGACTTCCTCTTGTCTTCAATAGATATATGCACATAGATAGGGGAAAGTCTGCTAAATATAAGTACAATAAAAAAACATAGCGTTTAACTGTGTGGGGATTGGCACTGTTTAATAGTTACAATTGGTCACTCACAGATTTGCAGAATTTTAAAAGCCTTGAGTGATATCTTTCAGTGTCCAGTATGTTGTCCCTCCTCACAGGTTCCTCACAGAGCAGAATGTATGTATCTCAAAAGAAAAAGATATATACACAAATGTAGTACACTTCCAGAGTTGGATAAAAGAGTATTTAATGACTTACATATCAGTATAAAATAAACGGCTTGTCACCATGCACGTCCTACGCGTTTCGTCCTGAATATGGACTTCCTCAGGGACTTAGTGCAGTAAAGTGCAGAAGTAAAAATGCTGCTATTTTTACTTCTGCACTTTACTGCACTAAGTCCCTGAGGAAGTCCATATTCAGGACGAAACGCGTAGGACGTGCATGGTGACAAGCCGTTTATTTTATACTGATATGTAAGTCATTAAATACTCTTTTATCCAACTCTGGAAGTGTACTACATTTGTGTATATATCTTTTTCTTTTGAGATACATACATTCTGCTCTGTGAGGAACCTGTGAGGAGGGACAACATACTGGACACTGAAAGATATCACTCAAGGCTTTTAAAATTCTGCAAATCTGTGAGTGACCAATTGTAACTATTAAACAGTGCCAATCCCCACACAGTTAAACGCTATGTTTTTTTATTGTACTTATATTTAGCAGACTTTCCCCTATCTATGTGCATGCAATTACCAGGTGTGCATGATTGCTGCTCAGCACAAATCCTCCTGTGGATTTGATTGGCCATGACTGGCCTTTGACCCCAAAAGTAATTACCAGGTTTGCATGTGCATGATTGCTGCTTGGCACAACTTTTCCTGTCAGGACGGTAATGTTGCTCGACACAACTTTTCCTGTCAGGACAGTAAATGCCATTAACAACATTTTGATGTGCGGATGAATACGTGACAGGGATTAAAAAAAAATTATTTATTTTTTTACTGCTGTTGCTTAAGTATGGAAACTTTAGAGGGATGTAGTGGAACACAACTGGTGTGGACTGGCTGACAATGAAATTAGTTAAGGTAAAGCTGACTTTGCGCTCTATGCAAATGCTCTTGCTGCTTCAGTCTCTGTCAGTGCCTGACCTTGGGAGGGGCACTTGCAGATTATTTAGAGAAATAATCCAGACACAATACCCACTACAGCTCAGTGTAGTGGTTATGGTGCCAGTAGTGCCGGGACCCCCTCCCAGAGTAAGTAGTCAAACCATTTAAGAACAGTTTGACAACTTACCTGAGGTCTGCTTGGAAATGGGGCTGTAGTAGGGCATAGGAGCAGAGGTGCAGTGTGTGTGTTTGTGTAAGAAGGACTGTGTGAGCAGTGTGTGTGTGTGTGAAAGTTGCAGTGTGTACGTGAGGACAGCAGTGTGTGTTAGGGGGGCAGTGTGTGTGTGTGCGTTGCAGTGTGAGTGGGGGGCAATGTATGTGTGTATGGGGGGCAGTGTGTGTATGGGGGGAAGTTTGTGTGTATGGGGCAGTGTATGTGTGTGGGGGGCCAATGTGTGTGTAGGGTGTGTGTGTGTATTGGGGGCAGTGTATGTGGGCAATGTGTGTGTATGGGGGAAGTGTATGTATGTGGGGCAATGTGTGTGTATGGGGGCAGTGTATGTATGTGGGGGCAGTGTGTGTGTATGGGGGCAGTGTATGTATGTGGGGGCAGTGTGTGTGTATGGGGGCAGTGTATGTGTATGGGGCAGTGTATGTATGTGGCGGCAATGTGTGTGTATGGGGGCAGTGTATGTATGTGGGGGGCAATGTGTGTGTGTGTAGGGTATGTGTGTGATAAGATGGGAGGCTTTTTTTTAATGTTTTTTTTTTTTAATTTGATAAAAAAATTTTTTTATTTATTTAAAATATACATAATGTCCCCCCTCTCTTCTTACCTTTGTTTAGGGAGGAGGGGGGGCATTTCTCGATCCCTGGTGGTCCGGTGGGGAATCCCCGGTGGTCCATGTAGTGAGAGTGAACTCTAGCCCCGGTCTCCAGGGCTAGAGTTCACTCTCGCGAGATCCGGAGCGTTGCCGTGGCAACGCTCCATGCTCGCGAGAGAAGGACCTGGAGGAGCTGCAGACTGAGCTCCCCCGGGTCCTCTCTCTCTCCCTCCCCTGCCGGCGGCCAGCAAACAGTGCCTGCGGACCGGAGAGGGAGATCTCTGATCTCCCCTCCGGTCCATGAAGGCACATTGCAGTGCTGGCGCTTGGACAGCGCCAGCCCTGCATTAGCCGGCAGGGGAGAGGGAGAACCTCGGATTCTCGGGGGGGGGGGACAATTTCTCTGTCCCAGACTGTATAGCAGGAGCTTCTCCCTGCTAGTAAGAATGTTAGGAGAGGAGTGGACCAGCGAGTGCTAGGGGACAGTCCTTAGAAAGCATAAAGCTAGCATCTTATTATACGCATTTATGCCAAACTCAGGGTGATGTCCGCACAGAATGCCCTTGGTTGGTCATCCTGCATGATTGGCAGGCAGCCTGACGTGCATTCACACCAGGCTGACCATCTAATTATTTGTGCAGACAGATGCACATGTGCATAAAACAGGGCAATCGCTCTATTGCTGATTATGCCATTGAGTTTCGTACACTTGCGTCAGAGGTAGATTGGACAAACAGTGGCCTCGTCTCCGTTTTCGCTGACGGCCTGTCCGATACTATTCTAGAGGAGGTTGCTGCCAGGGACTTACCAGAAAAACCTAACGAGTATATCACTTATAAGATGCAAATAGTTAACAGGATAAGAGAAAGGGAAAGGATCAGAAACAGAACCAGAAGAAATAGCACTTTTCTCGCTCCCGCTTCTCAAACTCTGTTTAAAAAAAAAAAAACTATTGTAACTACCGAACCTGAACCTATGCAGTTAGGGGTTATGAGGTTATCTGAAAAAGACAGTTCAAGAGGAGTGAGGGCCTATGCAAGAAGGGACATATGAGGGTTAAACATCTCCTCACACTCTTGTCCCATTGTACTTAATTTTCATTGGCTAATAAAACATGATCCACATATAGATTGGAGGAAATGGGAGATACTAAAGTGGGGTTATGAGTGTAGTAACAGATGTGTAAAGCCTATAACCAAACAATTGGGTATAATCAATGTCCCAACTGCCTTTCCATTGTCAACTATGGTACCCTCCCAATATCCGGAGGTAAATGAGGTGTTTAACAAGATACATGCCGATACACTTCCTGGAGGAATATATACAGGACTAAAGGTCATATACACAAATCCTCTTCGCCAATGGGAGCAGGGTTTTTCTTTGTGTCTAAAAAAAGAGGGTGATTTGCATCCTTGTATTGATTACAGGGCGCTCAATAAAATCCCTATAAGAAACACTTACCCTATACCACTTATTTCAGAACTTTTTGACAGGTTGAAAGGGGCTAAGATATTCACTAAACTGGATTTAAGGAGCGCTTACAATCTAGTTAGAATCAAGGAAGGTCATGAATGGAAAACAGCGTTTAATACCCGTAATGGGCATTACGAATACCTAGTCATGCCTTTTGGATTATGTTATGCCCCCCGCTGTTTTCCAGAATCTCAACAATTATGTCTTGAGAGATTGTATCTATTCCTCCGTGTTAGTATATCTAGATGATAAACTGATATACTCACATGATAAAGACATTCACCATGCTCAAGTTTAACTAGTTCTACAGACCTTACTCAAAAATGGTCTGTATTTTAAACTAGAAAAATGCTTAAGCGATCAGAAGGAGGTACAGTTTCTTGGCTATATTATATCGGCCTCAAGATTCAAGATGGATCCCAAGAAACTAGAGGTGGTGTTACAATGGCCTCTACCTACATGGTCTGAAGGCTATCCAAATATTCATCTGTTTTTTTTAATTATTATCATAGATTTATTAAGGACTTTTATATGATAATAGCCCCGATCACCAATTTGACACGTAAAACAGTTAAAGGTACATTTTGGTGAAGAGAAGCCATTAATGCCTTTGAACAACTTAAGACTTCATTTGCTTCAGCTCCTATACTCTCTCATCCTGATCCCAGCAGGCCTTTCATATTAGAAGTAGATGCCTCTGAAACAGGGGTTGGTGCTATTCTGTCTCAGAGAGAGAAAGTCTGACAAAACACTGCACCCCTGTGGCTTCTTTTTTAAAAAGCTGTACCTAGCGGAAAGGAATTAAGACATTGGTAACATTGGCACTAAAGGAGTGGAGACATCTAATTGAAGGATCCAAAGACCCCCTGATAATCATAACTAAAAGAATGTCATCCAGACAGGCTACATGGTCTCTGTTCCTTTCCCGCTTTAATTATTTTATAACTTATAGGCCTGGTACTAGGAACATAAAGGCTGATGCCTTATCCAGACAGTTTGAGACAGAGGAAGAACAGGCAAGAGAACACTCCTATTATCCCTCCTGAATGGCTGCCACTGTCCTTTCTTTGTCCACGCCAACTTCAGGCACCAAGTACTAAAGCTCCTGTTCGTTCCTAAATCAGAAAGAAGGGCAATTCTGTGTTCCATGATAACATTACAGCTGGACATCCAGGCACACACAAAACCATTTCAGCGGTAGCCACACAGTTCTGGTGGCACTCTCTAAAGGACACTGTTATCGCTTATGTCAATACTTCCAGGACTTGTGCTGTCTCTAAGGTTCCGCACAAATTGAAATGTGGGTTGTTACAACCACTGCCTGTGACTCTCATTCCGTGGTCTCATATAGCCATGGACTTCATTGTGGAGTTGCCTGTCTCCAAGGGATCTAATACTATACCTATACTTATGGACCATTTCGTCTCGCTTAAAAAAAATTACCTTCTTCACAAGACCTTGCTTAAATTTTCATTAAGGAAATAGTGAGGTTACATGGGGTTGCTTAAAACATTATTTCTGACAGGGGTTCACAGTTAATTTCTCGATTCTGTATCTTTTTGTAAAGAATTGGGTATCGAACTGCCTTTTTCTTCATCTTATCCCTAAACTAACAGGACAGACAAAAGGGCTAATCAATCTCTGGAGGTTTTTCTACGTTGTTTTGTTAACGATACCCAGGATAATTGGTTTGACCTCTTGCCCTGGCCTGAATTTGTCTGTTACAACGCTACGCATGACTCTTCCAAGCGTAGTTCTTTTTTTGTTGTATATGGTTTTTTTTAAACCCTGTTATTCTCTGATACCAATATCCCCACTAACAGCTGACCTCTATGAGCTAAACTTGGGATCAGGTACATAGTGCCTTAACTGGCGCTGATTCCCATTTTAAGCTATATGCTGATAAAAGTAGGGGACAGGGTTTGGCTGTCCATTAAATACATTAGACTCAGGGTACGGTTCGCTTCTCGATACATTGGTCCTTTTCGTGTGTCACGCAAGAATAATCCGCTGTCTTATGTCCTTGACCTCCTTGCCAACCTTCGTATACCTTGTACATTTCATGTTTCTTTATTAAAGCCACTTATCTGCAATAGATACACTACTCCTTCCGCACCTCCTCCTCTCTTCTGTTCTTTCGGGGTTCTTTCCAGTATCTGGTGGATTGGAACGCTCCTGGGTCCCTGCTGTTGATATTCATTCTGGGTGCTTGCTTCACTTTTTCCATACCCGATTCCCTGATAAGCCTGGTCAGGCCAACCCGGGGGGCGGTCTTTGTGTGGGGGATACTGTCATGGTGCCCAAACGGCACCTCTGTATGACCACACCCGATCAGTGCTGTCACGCCGTCACGGTGCCAGATCGGTGGGGTCACACTAAAGGAGAGAGAGGTTACTCACCTTGACTCCAGCGCAGCTCCGATGACAGCGGCCATCACTAGTGACGTGAACGTGCATGCGGTGTCACGGTTTCCATGTGCACGCATGTTCTGGGGTCATGAGACCCAAATTAGCAAATAACAGGATTTACTGGGTTATTTAAACCCAAACCTGCAGTTGTTCAGTGCCCTGTCGTGGTTTACATCCTGTTGGTTATCTAAGAGAGCGTTCCTGTTACTGGTATTTGGTTATTTATCTTGGCTTGGCTTGACTTTCCGTATTTCTTGTATCCCTGACCCTTTTGCTCTGTTTATTCCGTATTTGTTCCCTTTCTGTATTCCTGACCTCGGCTATTGGTTAGTCTTATACGTTAAATCCAGCATTCTAAGGCCCGGTAATACGTTGTTACTGTTTGTTATTTTTTCCGTGTTTGACTTACTTCTGCGTGTTGGGTCACTGGTTAGCCCTGACATGTATATACTTTTTATTGTATTATGGGCAAAATACATTAAAATGGGGATTGAGTGAATCTTCATGTTTTATATAGCTATTGTTCTGTAGTAATCCAATATTATAGTGTTACTCCACCAATTTACAGCCTACTATTAATCACAGTTTATCCTTGCCAAGTACCCCCTGATAGCAGCCGGTTATCCAACAAGTACCCCTAATATAATTTTTCTTTATCCAACAAGGATAACTAGCAGTAATACCTTTATATCACATAAAGATAACATATGAAATCATATGGGTGTGATGCTAATGTACAATCAAAGCTTGAACACCCCTGGAATACTGGAATAAGAATGGAATATGTCACGTTGCATCTCATACGTATTCGGTAGACACGAAAAGACAGTAAAAGAAGCAAATAGTTGTCTCAAAACACATTACCTCCTGGCTATCCTTATTTTGATTTGGGCAAAATATCTTATGATACAACGTTTCTAATGAGTTACTGGAATCTGATCTATCGAAGCAATGTCGATCTAAGACATCCAGCGTGTGCAAAACTCTGCTTATTGTGACACCTGGAGGAAATAAAGAAAAGAGAGGAGTAAGATAAACCAGTATAGACGTATACAAAATTACATTTTATGGATTTAGCTGTAATAGGTAACTAGAATGTTCTTTCACCTGCAGCGGATTCTTGGCACTTGTCAAATGACCACCGCACTTCTACAGCTCGACCTCTTTGTTTGATTTGTTGCTCCACTTCATAAATTTTTGCCCGAACCTGGAAAAATACATTAATGACAACACACAGTTAGATCTTATTGGGTGTACAGTATATTAATGGAGTATACACCATCATGTTCCTGTGTATGTGATGGACTAAGCTGACATTCATTATTTGTGCAGTGCTCCAAACACCAACGTCATCAGAGTGGAAGTTAATAATTAGCCCAATTTAGTTGCTGCACAGTTTATAAGCAGGTCCTTGCATCTTTGGTGATTTTTTTAGTTCCATGTGGATGTGGTGAGGACTTTACATGAGATTTACAATGTCTGCTACTTTCGTGCAGAATTTCCTTGCCTTGTCTGGGAAAAACCTGTGATGTAGGGTAGGTGACAGTGATGATGTCCATGTTACTTTGAATAAACACACCTTTTTACCGGAGATAAAGGCATGGGCCCAAACTATTGTTTTAGAACTATAGTTTCAAGAATACACGTTTGTATTCCTGACACTATAGTGTTCCTTTAACTCCTAAATAGAAGATAATTGAGCAGTGAGACTACTATTTTATTATATCATTGCACTTATATTTATATTGGCTATGGTTTTTGCACAAAGCACTTTATTTTAAGGTTTGACACTAATTTTGAATCCCATTGTGAGTCACATTATTAATTGATTTATTTGTGTTCAGATTATTCACACAATGTTGGGATATAGGTGGAACAGATTGGTGGTGTTTACACACTGATTGATCATTGTTAACATCATCCAAATTACCATTCGACACTAGTCTTTAGTCACTGAAAATGTAGCCTTGGTGTGCCAAGGACGCTCCAGGCTTGCCGTGGTGAGTAACTTTTAAGGCCTAAGTAGTGGCAGAGGATTTAAAATAAAGCACTGGTTAACATTATACAACAAACAAAAAATAATGTGAATTTTAATATAATATCACTGTTTTAAACTGAGGACATTGTACACAGAATTATTGAAACGGGTGTAATGAGATACACTTCTGGGAAAGCTCTGTCATGGGTGGAACATTTGTAACACAAAGTTTAATGTGTGACCTGTCTGTCCTCTAAATGTCAGTAGTTTCACATTCCCAGATGTCAGTCAGACCACAGGGAGGGTTTTCTTCCTCACTTGCTATGACCATTTATAGAGAAGCACTGAATTCAATGAGAAGCACGATGCATGAGGTTTGTTGCTCATAGGGCCAAAATGCTTCTGAATGAGAAGCATCAGATTGGCCTTTGAAGTATTGCATTGGCCTGGGAAATTAAAAGAATTGGAGACGCATTGAATGAGAAGCATTAGGTCCAAGAGATTATCAGTAGCGATGATTACTTGGTGGTGGACCAGAGCTACAGCAAGAAGACAATATCACCATTGATCTAAAGGTAACTGATATTTTAGAATGCTCTGAGTGGGTTTTCCTAAATCAAAGTAAAAAGGGAATATTTCAATATTAGGAATTAATCTAATTACTTTTAACATTTCAGTATTCCTTTAACATGATAAAGCTACACCAGCAACCTTCTTTTCAGACCACAATACGTGACTAATTTGCAGAAGGTTTTTTCACCAAAATGTCTTTTTAGGACAATTGCCAGTATTTAATCAAAGAGCACTCACCCATAGCTAGTAAACTAGTTTTGGTGGAAAACGTGCTGCTACAAGACTTATTGGTTTAGAATACCAAAGCCGTTGCAGTGAATAGATCTGTTAGAACAGAAGTTTTATTTATGAATGCCAAAACTCAAATATAGAAACCATTATTTAGTCAAGTAATTATCTGAGCGTTTTCCGGGGCAGGTTAATTCTATCATGTAGTATGTGACATACCTATGTCAATCTGCAGAAAGTGGTTCTTGGATTTTTTGTTAGATTCTGTACTGTATGCACATCTTTCAAACTATTGAGAAAATAATAATCGGAGGGATTTCCTTGTTGTCTTTGCTTAGGAGGATAGGACACCCAGTTCTGTTTTAGTGAAACAGCAAC
Organism: Pelobates fuscus; assembly: GCF_036172605.1. Classification (NCBI taxonomy): domain Eukaryota; kingdom Metazoa; phylum Chordata; class Amphibia; order Anura; family Pelobatidae; genus Pelobates; species Pelobates fuscus. Next base: position 105,953,963 of record NC_086318.1, on the reverse strand, counting down.
TTTAAACAATATAAGATCATACCTGCTGGTTAAAGAGCGAGCTTCCTCCTGGCATAGGTAAGGAAGATGGGGCAATCTGAAGAAGATCCAGAGGAGAACCTGGATTTGTGTTTTTACTTTCATTTGTGGAATAATTCCACACCAAGGCACTTGGACAGCAGAGGGTAATAGTCTGCAAGAATAGCAGAAGGGAGCATAAACATTTTATTTAAATTGAATAAAAATAAAATAAACATGGTTAAAATGAACGTAATATATATAGTAAATCCTTTTTATACAAATGCTATCAAAGTAGCATTGACACTTTTTGAGTATTTCATAAAGATACTCAGTACTTCATAAAATACTCAGGTTGACTGCACTGTAACTTAACTGGATTTCCAGAACAATCAAAAAAACATCACAAGGCAATGTAGGGAATACTCTGTTTAATGGTCAACTTCTAGGTTGTTGTTTACAAAAAGGTTGGAGTTTCCACCATCAGCTTTTGTCAATTCCCATCAACCATCACTGGCGATGGCAGTGGAAAATATTTAACTTCCCATGCTTTGTACGAGTTGCTCTACATTGCAATAGGGGTTAATCGTTGGGCTTATTAAACTGTGAAAAGTCTGATTGTGTTATTGAACACATTTATTTGCACTGGGATTTGTTGTAACGAAATGTAGCACTTAAATTCAGCTATATATGTGCAGTGTATTTCATTTGATATTATGGCTTGATAAAGACACCTTGTAATGTTGAAACGTTGCCTATGTTATGTAATTGATGAATGAAAAAACGTCGCAAATCAGATTGCAGCGTAGATAGTATTAGTAATGTGCTTTTGCAGAGGCAAATTTTCAGCATAACAGGAAGTGCAGACGTGTTTGCTCCAAAGAAAACACAGAAACTAAATATACAGAAGAGGATGTGTTTGAATCTTTGAAAATATTAACTCCTTCATTACCAAGCAATTTTTTGTTTAAAAAAAAAAAAAATATTGGCATAACATGTATTTAAACATGAGGGGCAAATCTAGCACACAAATGTATGATAAAACAGTAATTTTGTTAATAGATCTCTGTTCACAACTATATGAAAATTATGCAAAATACTGGGGGAATAAAAAAACATTATATTATATCCCTTATCTCACACCATAGTTCACTCCAACACACTCAATAGCCATAGGCAAGAAAAAATGTACCTCCAATTAGCAAGGTAAGGTAAGTGTGACAAAAAAAGATTACACGGAGGAACGCAGTTCTAGAATTAAAAGTTGGCACTTGACCAGAGAAGATTGCTTATGTATGCAACCAGTACTAATATTATTAGGGACCTACAGTACAAATTGCCAATTTAGAGATTATAGGATTGATCTCCAAGTACTATCACCTTAATATCTGATTTTTAAATATATGCACAATGTAGATCTCTTAAAACGGTTTACCAATTGATCACTAAAGGTAATTTTGTGGGTTTTGGGCCCTAAATTGGCATTTTAATAATTTTATATCCATGGTTTCCAAAGATTAGTTATTTTATGTGTGTTCACACTGCATGGTTTTAATATTGCTGTTTTAACTCAGTACATGTACACTTTGCTCAGTCAGTTAGTGTTCGTTATGAGGATGCTTACCTGTAACATGCAGCTAAGACCATATACTAGTGGACGATGTTGGGGACACGAATGAAAATCGGCGCATGGCAGGTGGACAGAGTTGACCACAGGACCTGATGCACTTGGACTTTGAGCAGATAAAGCTGGGTTGTTGGTTCCCATCATCATCAGAGGTGGGTGTGCTGCAACAGGATTGGCACAATCGCTGAGCAGGGCAGAAAGGCGTTTGGAGCAGAAGTAAGCAAGGCGTCGTGACAAATAGGCTGATTGTACAAACTCTTCTGAATGCTGAAAATAAGACACCATGAATCATTACGTTTACAGGTGTCATTTTATATTCTCCAAGTAAGTGAGGCCTAAATGTATTTGTAACACAGGGAACCTAATCAGATTACCTTACTATTTCAGCACTTCAAAAAAAACAATGTACAATAAACAGATAGTTATTCATTTAATACACTGTCAGAAGTAAGATATAGGATTTCAAAAATAACTTTATTGGGAGAAGATAAAAATAACACCACTATGATGCTTGTTGATTGAGCAGTAAGAAAAGAGAAAGACTATAAACACATTTCCATTAGTTACATTCATTTCAGTGAAAAGTTAATTTCCTGTAATTCAGAATTTAATGTAAAAGGTATAGACATAGAACTATAGAACTTTAATTAAAAAGAATGTACAGCCTTGTGGACCACTGAGGTGATCACTGCTGGATAACAAACTACAATGTAAAGTGTTCTGCTAAACTGACTAACAAGTGAATTCCAAATTACATTCTTGACATTCTTTATGTTGGCATGCAGAGTGATACAGACACGTATGCATAGACATTTTAACAAACGTATGTACGACACTGAAAGGTAAATGGAGGAAACCCAAAATGTTGAGGAAAATCCAAATTTTTGGCGTGCATGGAATGAGTGTGAGTCAGGGTACAAGCTGAAAAGATGTTGCTAATCATGGTATCTGACTACACTGAATAAAAAATCCATGAGGAGAAAGAGTCAGGCTAAGTTACATAGCTAAAACAAATATTGAAACAGGTTAAGATCCCCAAGAGGCCTCCTCTAGAGCAGCACTGGCAAACCTATGGCACGCGTGCCACAGCTGGCACACCGAGCCCTCTCTGTGGACACGCAGCCATAGGTCACCGGGGGTGGGGGCGCCGCTATGCAGCCTTAGGCCCCCTGCGGCAATGCAGAGTAGCAGGGCCGATCCTTGGCGGGTGCACGGGGTGCACCGCGCCCAGGCGCCAGAAGGTGGTGGCGCTTGGCGCAGAGTGTCAGCCTGCCTGATACACACCACTCGCTGATAGGAAGTGTATGGCCAGCAGGGAAACTCCATATGAGCAATATAGTCACCAAAACAACTTTAGCTTAATGAAGCAGTTTTGGTGTATAGATCATGTCCCTGCAGTCTCACTGTTCAATTCTCTGCCATTTAGGAGTTATCACTTTGTTTATGAACGCTAGTCACAACTCCCCGCATGTGACTTGCACAGCCTTCCTAAACACTTCCTGTAAAGAGTCATCTAATGTTTATCCTTCCTTTTTGCAAGTTCTTTAATTTAGATTTTCGTATCCCCTGCTATGTCAATAGATTGCTAGACCCTCCAAGAGCCTCCTGTATGTGATTAAAGTTCAATTTACAGAGATACAATTGTTTAAGGTAAATTACAGCTGATTGAAAGTGAAACCAGTTTTTTTTTCATACAGGCTCTGTCAATCATAGCCAGGGGAGGTGTGGCTAGGGCTGCATAAACAGAAACAAAGTTATTTAACTCCTAAATGGCAGTGAATTGAGCAGTGAAACCTGAGAAGCATGATCTCTACACTAAAACTGCTTCATTAAGCTAAAGTTGCTTAGGTGACTACAGTGTTCCTTTAACCCCTTAAGGACACATGACATGTGTGACATGTCATGATTCCCTTTTATTCCAGAAGTTTGGTCCTTAAGGGGTTAAACCTCAGTATTCAGGTTTAATTGCCGTGTTGGTACTTTGAGGAAAATAAGTTGATTTGTATTGCGGTTTGGGCACTCAGGCTCACAAATGTTTGCCATCACTGCACTAGTGTATATATTTAATGGAGAAAATGGAAAAAAGAAAACTAAACAACGGAGCTAAACCAGCCAAACAGAATGCAGTAGTAAGGTACAAGAACTTGCTTTTCTCCCCCATAAACATTGTGTGAAGGAGAATGTAAATGAGAAAGGGTTATTGCCTCTTATTGCCACTGAATGAGGCACTCCAGGCCTCCGAGCCTCAGATGGAGCAGATCAGCCCGCATCGTCGGATTTCCATTGTGCACTATAAATACCCCATGGGGTCCAGGATTAACCGTCATCGTCTCCCGGTCACATGTCCTCCTATGCTGGAATAAGGTATATAGCCTACTTTACCACCGTAAGGGGGCTCTTTGCACAGCAGAAGTAACTTCTCATGGTGTGGAAGCAGCAAGCTAGGGGTCTGCTTCCTCACCTTGGGGCACGTTGAGATTCTCTGCTTTCTAGCTTTTGCCAAAAGGCTGCAAAGATAGCGTCCAGTTTGGATATAACATCAGGTTGTGCACCATGTGGTAGACACGTGGCATTCACCATGATGGGTGCATCGCGTTCCCATGAGTCAGGGTAGCTTCCCTGGGATGGACCCTGATCACCTCCGATGGTCCAAAGGGGGAGAGGGTACGGAGCACTTGCTCGATGAAAGTGGCTGCTGTGAGATCGACTGCCAATCCAACCGGGTGCACACAAGGCTCAATGCTTTCGAAGGTTCTGCGAGTGGGCTCCAAGCAAGTTGCTGACCACTGGAACGAGTGCCCGCTGGATCAGAGATCCAGTTGAGTGAGGCTGTAAAATGCTCTTAAGCACCAATATTAGAGAGGAACTCGAGCTAAGCACATCTCTCCTCCATGATAGCCAGGCCCCGCCCCTGTGAATTTCAAATTTAAGGTCAAAGTAATTGAAGTGGAAAATTCTCTCAGTAAGCTATGCTTTCTATTCAGCTCATATTGTGTCAGGTGTTCCCATGTAGGCCCTTGGGCACATCAATGAGTTTGGATTATCTTGTTATGCATTTAAAGAGAAAATCATAACTATTTCTGTATACACCTGGTTATTAGCTGATCAAAAATGTACATTAAGTTTAAGCTGATTAAAAATGTACATTTTTTTTTTTTAACCAAGCTTTAGAAGGTAATTTTACCTGGTGCAGAGTAGCAATGTGCTGAACGTGTCTATGGAGGGAACTGTGTTAGAATTCGTTTTCTCACACGTCTATTTAAACTGGAAAAAACAACTCCCTACCCAGCATGTTGCCGGCTACTGCTGGCTTGGTTCATGGTGTTTGTGCGAAAAATTTAAAATGATTTCACCAAACAAGAAAGCAGTGAGACCTGAATTGCTCTATAAATGTACATTCCTATGGTAATATTGTTTTCAAAGTAGAGATAAACTGAAATTGAAACATTTTTATATTCTATTTTAATATCATCCTAACCAAAGGCAAACTTTTTGTTTTATTAGGTTGAATACCAGGAATATTTTTTTACTGTCCAATACTACAAAGCAGAACCGAAGTCCAATAATTTGTGTTCAGCTGTTTCTTCTTTGGAAACTTGAGATGTTTTTATTTCCAAGTATTTTTCTCAAATGATGTTACTTGGCATTTAAGTTTCATTCCATGGAAATAGGTCAGATACATGCTTTGCACTGAAGTGTAACTCGTCTTTCATCAGAATCCAACTTTTCCTTCAAGTTTTCTCAACGCAAGATAACCTCTAACCCTAAAAAAACTGCACAGAACTTCAATACCTCGTACCAACGGCCACACAGTCTGTTAAGATGTTTTGGAAACAAAGCTATAGAAACACAACGGTAATATGATAGTATATATAAACTATTTGCTGAAATTATTCTGAAACCGTTTCTATTGTTATTGTAATTTGTGGTCACCTACACTCCCTTTTCTCTTTAGTTAGTGAGGTGTGAGGAAGGAAAGCTGTTAACAATTTAAATGATATGCCTTCTGGAAAAAGTGCATTTTCAGTGAAATGGCATTGGAGACTGGGTGTGTGTCTAATGGAGCAGGGGAAGTTTATTTGGAATAGTGCAGCCCTAGAGAAGCATTGGGCCACGACAACTGTATGACCCAACACGCAAAACTATGATAACACAAACAACGCATACCGGGCCTTAGAATGGCCAGACTTGGCATAAAAGAGAAGACTTGGCATAAAAGAGAATGATCAAATAACAAGCTGAGGTCGGGAATACAGAGAGACAGCACGAAAATACCAGCCAAAGGTCAGGATACCAGTAGTAGGGAAAGTTAAAAAATACGCCAAAGTAAAAAAACAGAAAATCTTACCAAGAACGCGCTCTCTGACAACCAACAAGTGGAAATCACTACAGGGTACTGAGAGAAGGCATTACAGGTTTTAATATGCCTCTCAGTGCAGTGATTGGTCAGTACATAGCCTTTGACCCCAAAACGTGCGTGTGTGTCAACATCGTGATGTCACAAGCACAACGGCACCATCTTTAATGTGGGCAGTGTGTCCTTTGTTGTTAAGAATGGGACCACAGCAGCCAGCATCCCTTAGAACGCCGCACCAGCCGAGATCAGTCTTGTGGGAGGATCGGCGGCAATCCAGTTTATTTCTCCCTTTTCGGTGCAACTACCCTGCTGACGTGTGGCCGAGCCGATCAGGGATTTAATTGTGTCTGAAGTATCGGCGTGACCGCACTGATCAGTGACACATTGAAGAAGACTCTCAGAGGTCTGAGAATAAACAGAGGATAGACGCAGGTTTTCTGCACAGCTTAGGGGCCTGGATAGAAGATTCTTGTGTATTAGTGTGGATAGGTAGACAGAACCAGTGTTATGAAGAGATTTGAACCAGGAGCCATATTTTAAGCGGAGCTCTATATCTTACAGGAAGCCAATGTAAGGACTGACAGAGGGAAGAGGTGTGGGTGGACAGGAAGGTTATGCCTTTACGCAGCTTTCATTATAGACTTTAGCGGGGTGAGTTGGGAGTGCGTAAAATAAGTGAGAATGGGGTTGCAGTAATCAAGGCAGGAGATGATAGTGACATGGACGAGCACCTGTCATGAGTCAGAGGATGCTTCAGCACAAGATAGCACACTAACAAAGGCACAGGAGGATAATATAGAAAGGCGTATTACCGGATGCTACTATAGCCCAACTTAACGCTACATAAACTGAAATAACAGAGCTAAATATCACAATGCTAGAACAGAAAGAGAGAGACTAGGTTTAAGAATAATTCCTACTGGAAAACAGGAACGATGATCATAAACAAAGCTTAGACATGAAAGCAATACAGAACACTGGAAATACTCAGAGTCTAAGACAGGCTGGGTCATGTCCATGTCCATCCCACACCCTGCTTTCCCTGACATTCCTCCCCTCCAGAGAGGGTGAGTTACATTAGCCACGATGGATCAGGTTGCAGGTAGAAATTGGTCTTGGTGCTGGATCAAGATGGGTTTTAGCTTTATTTCTATTCTTTCAGTTTTTATTTTTAATGTTTTTAATTGGGTGGGCCGGACCAGCACAGCAAGGGTTACTGTAACCAAAACCAGTGTTTTATGAAAACCCTTGTTTACGGTTGGAATAAGCCATTAAGCCTCACCAAAAAAATGGACCCAAATGGGTTGTGTGGACAAGCCTCATTTTGGTTTCTCATGATGAATTGAGCAAGTTCCCACATGATAAAGCAAAACTCATAGTGCTGCACAAGGAAACACGCACAGACAAAGATGACTGACAGAACCATCACCAGGTATTTTGATTTGGAGTCCCAGTGGCCATAATCCCTACCTAAAGCAATGCAAAAAAAATTCAGGCAGGTGGAGAGAAGATACTGGAGAAATACTTCCAAAAGGAATGCTGTACTGTTAAGGTTGAATTAGGGTGGTTATGTCTGTATTTTGTGGAGCCCTGGTTTGGTTTACCAAGAGCAAACACAGTTGCCTATTTAGCATTTCAAATAATAATTTATCTTATTAAATGAATGTACATTGCGTCCTGTGCAAAATGAAAGAAACAGGTACCAATTACTGGCACAATGATTATTATCTTTAACAGTTAAAATTCCTAATAATAATAATAATGTTTATTTAAAAAAAAAAAACATTGGAAGAGATTTACTAAATTGATATAAAAAAAGATCTAAAATGTGCAGAATTTTCGGTCTAAATTCCAATATGGTTAGCAGTAAAATTCTGATTCAGGAAGGATTGCCAAAATTAGTAGCGAGAAGAAAAAAAAAATGCAGAAATGAAACAGAACACTTTTCTGGTGGAAAAGTGTCAAAAAGATATGTTGTGTTGCTGAAAATATAGCATGCATTCAATAATTGCACTTAGGGCTTAAAAGAGAATAAAAACCAGACAGATAAAGTACGTTGGAAAAAAACAAAAACATAAAGACAAACACATGGCAAAAACTCTCCCCCTATGGAGTGTAAATATTTACAATAAATATACTGAAATAGTTTATCAGTACAGTTTGCAAAATAGAGAAGAAAATATATATATAATTCCAGAACTCGAACACAACTGAGATAATCAGGACATAGAGGATTTATCATTAACATTTTGCGTGTTGAACAACTGGTTTTCTGGAATATTACAGACTTACATGTGTTTACATTCCTTGTGTGGATATTATACTCTAATGTTACTTTCAATGACAAACTCTAGACATATTTATATTTCTCACATAATTGATTTACTTAGTGTGGGTGTTTTTGGCCTTGATACATTATTAGTTACCAAGAAAAAATCTTTTAAGTGGTTACACCAGCAAGGCACATGATAAATGCAGCACATGATAAATGCACAGTTTTCTCCCTAAATATCAGTGTCATGTATTGTAATTGTTCCAGAGAAATAACAGTCGAAGCTTCTTATACAGACAATTCTCACAAAAATAGCAATACCACACTCAAAACAACTAAAAGCGGCACTGTCATGGCCGAATCTCTTTTTTTTTTTTAACCCCCCTCCCGCCTCCAGTACATCTGATCTAACTGACCCCCTAGTCAGCCCCAAATGCCCCTAAGCCCCCCATATTACCTTTTTTTTTTTCTGCCCCGATCTTTATTCAGGGCGCTGCCATCTTTGTGTGGGTAGGTGAAGTCCCTGTGGGACACGTCATCTGCCCACACTAGATAGCGCTGTGAGATTCCCGCACATGCCCAGTGAAACACCTGGACATGCGAACAGGAATTCCATCTATTCATTCATTCATCAGACAGACGAATGAATGAATAGAAAAATCAGACGAACAAACTAACACTGAGTATCAGTGTTCGTTTGTTCTTCAGTTTGTTACAAGGAGGGAGCTACCAGCACACAGCTCCCTCCTTATAATATGTAAAAATAGAAGCGGCAGGGAGCAGTGCTCCCCACCACTTCCTAAGCCCCCCAGGTCCCCCTCTCACTCTATGGGGGTCAATATGACCCCCATAATAGCACCAGGGAGATTAAAATGCCCCTACTCGCTACTGTCCTTCCCCCAGGCCCCCACCCCTGGGTGGCGGGTGTTGGCCATAATGATAATGGGAGGGGACACCTATTGTCCTCCCCACCACTGGGCGGCGGGTGGGGACCATAAGGATAATAAGGGGGGGACCTACAGTCCTTCCCCCCCCGGCCCTTACCCCTGTGCGGTGGGTGGGGGCCATTATGATAATAAGGGGGAGGGGGAACCTACTGTCCTCCCACCCCCCGTCCCCCACCCTTGGACGGCGGGTGGGGGCCCTAAGTCAAATCCCCCCCCCCATCAAAGGTGACTAGGGATCCCCAAGACCCTAGTCACCCACCCCCCCACCCAAATAAAAAGGCCCCTACCTACCCCCCTCACCCTAAAAAATAGTGAGGGGGGAATAAAATAACTGTAAAGTAAAGTAGAATTAAACTTACCATTCGACATCTTCTTTTTTCTAAAATCTTCATTTTTCAGCACCAAAAAAGGCCAAATAAAAAACCATCATACCCGTCGAACATAAAATAAAATAAAAAACAAGAGCGCAAAAAAATAGAAAACAGTTGAAAAAGAAAAAACACGAGCGCTTGAATCCAATCCAATCCATCCAATCACAGTGCTCTGTGTCATTTTACACAGCATGGGAAAGTTCTTTGGAATTTTCCCACGCTGTGTAAAATGACAAAGAGCACTCTGATTGGCTTAAACCAACCAATCAGAGTGTTCTAAGACTAATTGCAGGGCGGCGCAAGGCTTTATAAGCCTTGACCCGCCCTGCGGAGCTCAGTATGCGGCGTGCCCTCGAAGGGTGAAGATGGATTATGGTTTTTTAGCGTCAGATTTTTTATTTTTTGTCTGGATTTTTTTTTTGCGCTTGGTTTTTTATTTCATTTTAAGTTCGACGGGTATGATGGCTTTTTGTTTCGCCTTTTTGGGGCTGAAAAATGAAGATTTTAGAAAAAAGAAGACGTCAAATGGTAAGTTTATTTTTTCTTTACAGGTTAGTTATTTTATTCCCCCCTCACTATTTTTAGGGTGAGGGGGGTAGGTATAGGAGATTTTCATTTGGGTGGGGGGTGGGAGGGTGACTAAGGGCTTGGGACCCCTAGTCACCTTGATTGGGAGGGGGTGATTTTCATTTAGGGCCCCCACCGGCCGCTCAGGGGTGGGGGCCGGGGGGGGACAGTAGGTCCCCCCCCACCATTCTTATCTAGGGCCTGGGCCCCCACCCACCGCTCAGGGGTGGGGGCCGGAGGGGAGGACAGTAGGTCCCCCCCTATATTTATTTAGGGCCCCCACCCACCGCTCAGGGGTGTGGGCCAGGGGGGAGGACAGTAGGTCCCCCCCCTTATTGTTATTTAGGGGGCCCCCACCAGCCGCGCAACACTGTCAAATAGACATGCCCCTACTCGCGGTATAGCGAGTAGGGGCATATTATTTACTAATACTAAGTAATCTTTACTTAGTATTTGTAAATGTGTCTGAAAGACCAATTTAGGTCTTTCAGCCTTTTAGTAGATAGCTCCCTAATACCGTGGGAATTAGGGAGTTATCTACTAAGCGGCTGCAAGATGCAGCCGCGGCAATGAATAGGATCGGAGTTTCATTCATTCGAATGAAATTCCTATACGAACAAAGTGCCGAATTGCGTTCTAAAAGAAACGAACATACTGTTCTCATTCAGTTAGAACGCAATTTGGCAGTTTAGTGTAAAATGACAGGAAGCATCGCGGGAACACAGAGGAAAGCTAGGGATCATGGGAAAATTGCTCTGACCAGCGGAAATGAAGCACACTTTGCTCCTCCGCTGGTCAGAGCTGGTTAAGCGGAGGAAACCTCCATAAGGCAAAGAGTCCCTACTTTGTCTTATGATTTTAAAGAAAACTATAGCAGACAGGAAGAAAAGAAGAACAGATCCTGAGAGAGGGGGAGAAGAGGAAGAGATTGAGGAAAGGTAAGTTCGGCATGACAGTGCCGCTTTAATGGAATAGAAAGAAGAGATATCTGAGGAACGAGTATCTGTGTAGTAAGTTTTATTACAATATTGTGAACATGTCATGCCAGCCACAATAAGCAGCAGTGATAGGACGTGTAACTAACACATCTCTGCTCTGAACATCAAAAAAAGAGAAGGGGGACCAAAAAAACCCAAACTAAATGAAACTGAGAACTAATGCGTTTCACGTCACTACTGGACGCTTTCTCAACAAATAAAATGTATTTATTTTTTCCTTATTTAGAGTAGCGACACATACCTCTCCTTTGATTTATTTCTTATACAAACAGCGGAACAATATATTACCGCCAAACATTCCATGTCTGAGAGACAACTGTGACTACTTAGACTTTATACTGTCTGACATCATAAGGCCAAAAGGACAGGATTGGGAGATTGAGTACCGTTAAAGGAACATTCTAAACACTATAGCATTAGGAATACAAAAGTGTGGTCCATTATGCTATAGTTCCCCTGTCCCTATTTAGATTAGAGGAACTTCATGTGAGGCTGCTCTGCCTTTTACAAAAAAACATGCATTTGTCCAATCCAACGCTCCTTGTAAAGAAACATTGGGGACATGATGCATGAGCACCGCGCATGCATACAGTACAATGTTTCTCATTGATTGAAATCAATGCTTTGCTATAAGCAGCATTTGGTCACACAGCAAAGTCGCACACCCAACAGCACAGGCATATATAGAATCCTTCTATATTTTTTCTTAACCCCTCCTGCTCATACACCCTGCTTACTATTGATATGGAGGCAAAGTAAGCTATGATCTCTATGTTTATGCTCATCTTTCTAACGTAAACTGTGAACAGTACGAGAGAAAAAAGGAGTATAGGAATTCTTTGATATGGTGTGAGCTGTGTGATCCATCAACATATAATAAGGTTTAAAAGGTATGAACATAATCCCCAAACCAATACAACCTCTCATGGGAACTCTTACAAATGACCACAACAACGACAAGATTTATTTGTTCATAATTAATATTATGGTTAGTAATTCCAGGTCAAATAGAGCAGTAGGATTTTAAAAAAGTACTGTTTATGGTGCCAGGTGGATAGCAATAACCATCCAGGGTCTAACCTTGAAAAATCAGAATACCAAATAGAAACAGGCCAGCTCAAAAGAAACAGAGGCAACTTTTTCTGAGATAGGTGATTTTGAGTAGTATTGTAAAATTTTAAAAAACAGTATTTATTTTTAGTTTTCGTGTGCGCTGTTCCTTAATTTGTGTTTTATATATATATATATATTGGTCTTTACAGCACCACCACTGCTGGGAAATGCATGTTGGTGTGCCCCTAATTACCTTTTTTTCTGCTTACAAGGGGATGCTCGATTGTAGGTAGATGGTATTTTACTGCAACAGTGATTGCAAAGTGTTAACCTTTATATTGGTGCATTTGAAATGTCAACAAAGAAATGGCTGATAATTATTTGGAAGCCATGGCAGTGGCAATTGCATTATAGTCATTTAGGCTTAAGAGTTTGGGGTGGAAGTTGGGAAGTATGGTACTTGCAGGGTTACTGTGCTCACATTAAATCCCCACTAACCCTTTAACTATGCAGTCATATTTCAAACTCACTATTGTTGTAAGCCTATCAAATATTGTGTTCACACAATCAGGGCCGGCCTTAGGAAATTAGGCGCCCTGTGCGAAAAATCTTCATAGCGCCCCCCCTCCTCCCCGGTCATAAACCTTCATCCATGTTTGTGTGTGTGTGTATAGGGGTGTAGTGTTTTTATAGGGGATTTATTAAACTAATAATGATTTAAAAACAAATATTCATTCCCCCTTTCATGTTACCTTGCAGTGTGGGGGGAATGTTGATCTTTGATGTTCCAGTGTGCTGGGAACCTAGTCTGCACCCTTCACAAAGTGCAGACTATGAGTACCTGTCTCGTTAGCACAGGCATTTACAGTGTCAAGGCTTCAATCCGCAGCAACGCACAGATTGGTCGGAGCATGAAAGACAGCTACTTATGGTCTGCAGCCAATAGCTGCACTTCCGCTGGCATATTAGCCCCGCCTCTTCCTCTCATTAAGCTCCGCCCCTGCTGCTCGTTATGCCCCGCTCCCGCTGCCTCGCTATTTTCTTTCATAGACACAGGTGGAGAATAGTGAAATCCTCCACCGGGTATCTGCTTTAGCTCCCCTTGCACCCTGTCACCCGGCCATGTGTGAGCTGTGTCGGCCGCATGGCGCCCCCTGGTCCATGGCGCCCTGTGCGACTGCACAGCTTGCACAGTCCTCACAGTCCTCCTAAGGCTGGCCCTGCACACAATAATAAATCTAGTAGAGAGAGTTGTTAGTAGTGATTGACCAATATTGATTTTTTTAGAGCCGATAATCTGTGAACTTTCAGGCTGACAGCCGATAACTTACCGATACCGATATTCTGTATATTTACCATTTTGAAAAAAATAAACAATTTCTACACAAATCTACTGTTAACTGAACATGTTTATTTATTTATTTTTTTGCAAATCTTTTTTTTTATTAAGGTAAATGCACAAAATATACATGCCAGTCATAATTTATGTTTTCCAGAATATATGTGTGTGTAGTGGATGCATGAGAGTATTTGATTAGTGAATGCAGTGTGTGTGTGTGTTTGTGTAGTGTGTGTGTATTATGAATGCAGTGTGTTTGTGTAGTGTGTATAGTGGATACAGTGTGTGTGTGTTTGTGTAATGTGTATATAGCGAATGCAGTGTGTTTGTGTAGTGTGTATAGTGGATACAGTGTGTGTGTTTGTGTAATGTGTATATAGTGAATGCAGTGTGTTTGTGTAGTGTGTGTATATAATGAATGCAGATGCAGTGTGTGTTTGTGTAGTGTGTTTTGGGTAGGTATGTAATGTGTGTAAAATGGGTGGAGATGGAGAGGCATTTTTTATTTGTAACTTACATTTTTTTATACATTTTGTTTTAGTCCCCCCTCCCTGCTTCTTACCTGGCCAGGGAGTCACTCTGGGGGGCCCATGGCAGTCCTGGGAGGCCCAGCAAACTCTTACTTCCCTTCAGCTCCCCTGTCTAACTCTCGCGGCCTGCGTGCCGCGCAGAGCATTGCCTTGGTAACCAGTGGCAATGCTCTGACAGCCACGGGACTCGCAAGAGTTATACAGGGGAGCTGCTGGGAAGGTTAGTAAGAAAGTGCTGATGGAAGCCCTGGTCTGCATTATCGGCAATATCAGTATCTTTATTGACCGATATTGCTGAAAATACAGAATATCGGCCAGACCGATAATCAGTTGATCCCTAGTTGTTAGCCAATAGTACTGGCCCGCCCAACATAAAAAATACAGGCAGTTCAATGATGTCCAAGTGAACTTTAATCTGGCCCAATAAAATGAACACGATGCAGTTTGACATTATTAAAATAACACTTCAAACCCCTAAAGTACATTACAGTACATTACAGCTTTCTGCAATGTTTTAGGGGTTAAAAGTGTGTCTTAACATAGACGCATTGGTTTTATTTACAAGGAAGTACAGGAGAAGCGTTGCTCTCATTTACAAGGATGTATTGTACAGGATTACAATGTTTAGATAGACATTGAAAATAACTTGTTTATCCAGGAAGAAATAAATCACCACTTTGGAATCAACAATGTGTCTTTATTCTTCAGGTATAATTAAAAAATTGCTTAACAATTAGATTGTTCCTTCTTTTGAATTAACAGAAACAAGGGTGGGTGAACTTGGACTTGAGCCTTTTGTCATCCCAAATAGCTATGTCACCTAAATACTGCCATCATTTTTTGTAAACCACATAACTGCTGCACATGTACTCGCTATTGTGACCCCCCCCCCCCATTTCTATTAAACCATTTCAGAGAGGTTTGACAAAAAAATAGGTTTTCCTCTTCATCAAAGTTCTGTTCCTCTGCAGCAACTCCAATAGTGCAGAATAGTTATTTCTGCATTATTCATCGAATAGAATACTGAGCAGGGATAGGCCTTTGCTTAATCCATGGGCTGTGGATTGGCCAGGCAAAGAGGTTTTAGGAAGAGCCCATTGTATAGCAAACCTCAGTTTGATAGAAAATGGGCACACACAGCCTAAAAAGACACAAAGCACCATAGCCATTACATGACAATTGTTTGTGTACACAGTATCCTTTTAAAGGGACACTCCAGGCACCCAGACCGCTTCTGCCCATTGGAGTGGTCTGGGTGCCAACTCCCACTACTCTTAACCCTGCAACTGTAAATATTGCAGTTTTCATAAACTGCAATATTTACATTGCAGGGTTAACTCCTCCTCTAGTGGCTGTCTACTAGACAGCCACTAGAGTGCACTTCCTGGTTTATAGCACAGGTTTTCTGTGCTATAGCGTCGCTGGACGTCCTCACGCTATGTGAAGACCTCCTGCGTCGCTAAAGTCCCCATGCACATTAGGTCTCCCCCGCCGCCGGCCGCGCAAACGGTCTCCCCCACCAGATGACGTCGGCAGGGGAGGAGCATGGGCGGATCCTAAACCAGCGCCGAGGGACATTGGTGCTGGTCTCAGGTAAGTCACTCAAGGGGTTCTCACCCCTTCAGCAACATGGGATGGGGGGTGGGAGGGAGAGGGGACCTGCAGTGCCAGGAAAACGATTTGTTTTACTGGCACTGGAGTGTCCCTTTAATATTGTATTATATGAATAGCCTGGTCATTTGCATTGTCACAATAAATCATTCAGGGCTCCCAAATTCATATCAAAATAAAGCTTTCAAATTAGCTATATATAATAATATTTTAACCATCTGATTAAGAGTCTTGTAATCTATACCGTTTCTTTGCCTTGATGTTGGCAGGCGGGCATTCATTCCAATTGCCATTGGAGTAACTAAATGACCTCCATTTGTCTAAATATACATAGGGATTAAGGAGAGAGCGCAGGTAACTTTTTACTTTGGTTTTTACTATATATCGGGGCTGATGTGTACTGTGGTCGTTGCTGCCGCCCAGGAGTGATGGGAGTGAGCGCAGGACTTTTCTTTTTGTATTTGTATTCACTTTTTGTATCACACAGCTTTGTTACAATGCTGCTGCCCATCCATCCCATGTGTTCCCTATTAAGGGTTAATAAGTATATAGGGGTGTATATAGAAAATACTATGTCTCATTAGAGATATCTTTACCAGAAGCTCAAGGAAGCAAGGTGAAGGGTCAGTGTAGGACCCTCTTAGGGGGGTCTGCCTTGACGTTGGCAGGCGGGCATTCCCTCCAATGGCCATTGGAGTAACTAAATTACCTCCATTTGTCTAAATATACATGGGGATTAAGGAGAGAGCGCAGGTAACTTTTTTTTCTTTGGTTTTTACTATACCGTTTCTTTACAGACCATTTCACCATGGCACACAAAAGGTTAAAGGAGTACTAAAATATGTCATATGTGTTCCCCATTTAACAAAGCTACTGGGGAATTACGGGGAAGTTTCATTAAAAAAAAGAATGCATCCAAAACCCACACGCTCCTTATAGGCGTGCAGGCTGACCTCTTGCAACGATTAAAATTTAAATACCAATTTGACAGGGGTGAGAAATCCCTCACATATCTGGGTATCAAACTCACAAAATAACAAAATATACTAATTCAGGAAAAACATGAACCCCTTATGCACAATTTGAATAAACAATTAGAAGAATGGAAGGACCTCAGGGTGTCGTGGCTGGGTAGGATCAACACCATCAAAATGATGACCTTACCCCATGTCCTTTATCTATTTTGAACTCTCCCCATAGCTGTTCCAAATAAAGTACTGAAATGACTGCTAGCCACAATTAATGCTCACATTTGGAAGAGAAAGCCTCCAAGGGTGGCGTCCCATTTGTCATGGCTAACCACACATTAAAGGTGGCTTGGGCATACCCTGTATAAGCAGATACTATAAGGCTTTAAATCGCTCTCTGGGCTGAGAGTGCATGGTAAGAAAACCAGCTCCAAATTGGTTATCACTCGAGAGCGCATGCGCATCCACTGGCTCTATCATACACTTCTTATGGATGAATTCCTCACTCACCTCTCCCAATAGTTTGCCTTGCTCCACATTGATGATATGATGATATAGACCCCCACACTCTATCTGCTCTAGCTCAACTCCTGTCACTAAAAACCCTTTCACCAGACCTCCCCATATAGAGTTGGCATGAGAAGGGCACATTGGCTGTTGACCAGCTAGTAGATAAAACTGGAATTAAGGCATTTCCAATCCTCCAAAACAAGTTCTCCCTCCCATCGAAAGAAGTGTTCACTTATTTGTGCATTAAAAATATATTTATTTGCAAACACATAACTAAATCTGACCCAACAAAGCTATCTAACATTAGCAAATATTGTATGAGGCCTGGTCTGGAGATTCTTTGAAACCATTATCTCTGTGTTACACATCACTGCTGAATATAGATAGAGACAATAAACTCTGATGATCACTGATGACACTGAACATGATCAAATAGGAAAGGGACCTGGGAAATATGTAATTCTCCTGACAGCAATTAGGAAAAGTATAGCCTCTCATTGGAAAAGCACAGTTACCCCCACTTGTATGGAAATTACCCAAAGAGTAAACACGATAAGCCAACCCGAACAGATGATTATTTGCCAATTAGACAAACTCGATGTGTACAATGTGAAGTGTAAAGGTTGGAGCGAATGTCAATCTATTTCCAACGATCTCAAGGATGTCATTAGGTGTGATGTACTGTTCAGTTCAGGCTTGTTCCTTTATTTGCTTGTTGTTTATTTCCTTTTTCATTCTCACACTATCATGCTGTAAATGTCACATATAACAAACTAAGCGAAAGGTTATGGTTCTCTGTACAGCTCGTACACCGCTAATAATGTTTGTACTGTATTAATACTGCGCAACACCACCTATCTGTTATTATTTACATGTAAGCCAATAAAAACCTATACATGGGGAAAAAAATATATCATATGTGTAAAAAGATACATACCTGTAGAACAAGGGGTAATAATATTTTCAAAAGCTCATCATCTAGTGGGCGAACCTTTTCTAAAACATCCAACATCCATGTCAAGTATTCATGTCTTTCTAACAATCCTTCCTAGAAAAGTATGGAAAGAACAGAAACAGGTTTTCAGTCAACTAGGCCCACTTTCACTCCTTTTTATATATTGCCACCTAGTGGTTCTTTTTTTAATATAATTTCACAACAAAACACAATCCCCAACAAATGACATGGTTAGTTTAGGTAGAATCCAACAGGGTTAAATCACCAAAGTGAGAATTTGCAGTGAATTTGAAATTTAAGGCCACAATAGCCAAACTGGAAAAAGCTATACCAGTTCAGCTACTTTGGTCTTAAAATTCACTTTGAATTCCGGACAATTTTAACTTTAGTGAATATCCCTGTAAGTCTGAAGAGAATGTATAAAGCTTCATTTATATTTCAAGCCAACACTTTTAGGACTTTTAGGAGGGGTATATGTTTCCATTGACAAAACAGTTCTGTAAAATTAAATGGAGAGAAAACAGTAATGTGCATCACTATGTTGTGTTGCATAAAAGGGTTATTAAAATGTAGAAAATTATGGTAATTTGTTCAAGGAACACAATCTTTCCCTCCATGGAAAGATTTAATTTGCTTTACAAACATACTGTAATATCCTTTGGAATTAGTCGGAGCACTATAAATTATTACAATTATCCCAATAAGGGACAGAGATGTAAAGATAATAGGTATGACGGGAAGACACTAATTAGGCATAGGCAACCTTAGGCACTCCAGATGTTTTGGACTGCACCTCCCACTTGCCAGCTTTATGAGTGTAAGAGCATTATGGGAGATTTACTACCCAGCATCTGGCGTGCCAAAGGTTGCCTATCACTGCGACTAGTTATTATTAGTGGATTTATATGTAAAACTCCACTAGAAGTACTTTGAGTAAGATATGGATGGGTTTGAGCAATACACTTTAGGTGGAGGCTGCAGGACAAATAAGTGGTTCAAAATGAAAAGTGAAATAAAGAAAAAGTTTAATATTTCCTGAATAGTTCACGTTTGGGCACTTAGAGAAATAATAATGTAAAAAATGGCCACAGTACAGTTTACATGTGTTTACGAGCCAACTGTAGCAAACAGGATTAAAACAGTACATGTAATGTACAACCTGAATATTTACTGATGTAAAGAATGAGCAGATCTTACCATGTATCAGGTCATACGGCGATCTATAACTTACCTGAAACATATAAAACGCAAGCTTTTCATTGTATTCCCAGTGCTTCAATGCTTGTTCCACTTCCTGTGTTACCACTACTGAACTGTTGCACTGGCTGGAGCTTGTATGATAAAATTCAGCAATCTTCCCCAGTTGCTCTCGCAGATACCTTGTAAGAATCTGCGTCCATTCTACAAGAGGGACAAAGATATATTATGGACCATAATAATACAATGATGAACTTACACAAGATAAAACACACTATTTGGAGGCACAATAATATACGCCTTTGTTTGTGAATTATAATACACTACCACTAGGTATTTGCTACCCGAAACAAACAGAATGATTACAAAATGCTGAACTTACGTCTTTATTCATAGATTTATGAAAGGTGTGATCGTAATTTCTGAGAGTGGGGATTTGAGCTTGCTTTTGAATGGCTTTTGTTTGCAGTGAATCCCCAGGACTGTCCTACCCCTGCACTGCTCCTACATGGACCGGGAAGTGGCTTATATTTCTTACCAATCCTGGTCCTCAATCCCATTGTTCTATATAGAATGGATGTGGATCCATGCACATGACAACTTTTGTTTGAAAGTGCTAAAGTTGGTTATAACAAGTACTTTTATGCTTAAAAATAGGTAAATAAAAATCCATTCATCAGGACATTCATTACTGCAGTATGTGTTTCAATGATGTTTGGTTGTAATAGCCCTATTTTGCATCATATACATTTGTATCTACAGTGTTGTAGACACAAGCATTTATAGGCACATCGGTAAGGCATGATGCAGGAGATGGGATTTCCCTGCATGACGAATATATGTATTCAACTTTACAAAAAACATTTCCACTCGTTATCAGCCAATTAACAAACATGATGGTTTAATTTATGAGGAGCAGATGGTAAAACTTTAGATACTTGCAGTGTATAACCATTTCTGAGTTGTTAGACACAAACTATGGCCCAAAGAGAGAAGCTATGGTCAGAGAATACTCATGGGGAAGTTTATCAGGCTTCAGAATTGTAATAAAAAGAAGGGGAATATCATTCAGAGCAATTCAGATGAGCAAACCAAACGTTGAACTGATCTGTATTAGTCTGCATTTGAAGTTGCACTGAATTTATCTAGGTTGGTCTTAGCCGATTGCAATTAGCACTGAATCAAGTATAGGACAAGTAGCTCAGTTTCAAACAATACTCAAACTATCTCCAGAAACAGTCCTTGTGATTTTTTTTTAACATGATGTTAGGTGCATGTTTGTTGCAAATTTACAAATCTCTTGCATATTTGCATCAATGTTTAGCCTGTAAATTTTTCATATCACGCAATGATGGCCTCATGTTTTGCTAAGTACATGATTTGAATACCACTAAAACTATTACTATGTTAGTCTTAGCTTACCAAATGAATGTAGATTAGTTTAACATATACCAATGCTTGGAACATGAAAAGCGATTTGTGGCATATATTATAGCTTAGTAAGGCAATGCAATTTTCAAAGGTTACTGGCAAGAAGATGGAATCCATTTCATTAAATCTTACTATTTTATTTTCAGGATTATGGAGATTTTCATGCTCATTTAGCAGAGCATAACATATCAACCTCCAGAATACTGGCACAGATGTTATGCCAAAAATTATAACACAGCGTGACCTGCTTCAATGGCATGTGTTGCAATGCCATCTTAGGGATGCTGAATGAATGCGATTCTTGGACCTTCTCAATTCAACCTCTCTTTTTTGTGTCTTGCGAAGATACAGGTGTGAAAAGTACTACTGTATCCTCACAAGGTTATTATTTACAGATTTTACAAAGCCTAAAATAGCATATGATGGACTCCTGCACTTAGGATAAAGTCAAAATTCCAGGGGTGAAAAATATAAATTTCTCATTTTAAAGTAAAAAAAATATATATATTTTACAAAAATTCCAAACATGTATTGGTAAATAAAAACAGGGAAAAATGCACCCCTCATAGAAAACTACTACTGTAATATTTACATAGCCTCTATTACACTTATATGTCCCACGGCAACACATTGCCAGCCTTATTATGTTTTACAAAAATAAAATCAGAAATCCATACATTACATATTCTATACATACTATAAAAATGTGATTAAATAAAATATTTACATGTGCAATTAATCTTCCCAACTTATAACATCATCTCCTCTTCTGTCAAAGCTGCCACGTCTGTTGACTCAATCTTTCTTCCACTTTACTTCTCCACCTGTTCTTCGTAGCTTCAATTCCACATCTTACGAACCCTATTTTAAGCGATACCTGTCTTTTCCCTCTCTTCTCATTTTATTAACACGCCATCACCTCTGTTGTGCTGCCCGGTGACCTTGAATAAACCTGCAGAGTTGCAGATTACTCAAAAAGTAGGTGAAAAACGTACTTCCACTTACATGATCTAGTATCACACTGTCCTCAATCACTGTATATGGGCTCTATTTACATAGGACTCTGAGGAGTGGTACAATGTTTGCACACTAAAATTAAGGAGACTGTCCAGGGGCAGTGGCTACCCCTGTCCTGCGGTGCAGACACATATGAATGTAAGTTATCTTAAGTAATATGTATGTAAGGTGTCTTGGTTCTTGGATTGTCTATCACTTATCTATCAATATATTCATTTATTTCTGCATGCATTTAAAAAAACAAAAAAAAAACACTATAAACATGATTTTTACATTCTCCAACACCTTTTCTTTTTTGGTCAAGGTTTGCCACATTATTTTCAATAAATAGTACATTTACTTGAGATAAACTCTGTCTGGGTTATTGGCTAAAGTATGAACAGACCCATATCAAAAACATTTACTGTACTACAAGACCATTCGGACAGCCATATACAGACATTTTTACATAAGTTTTTTGTAGCATTACATACTGTGAACAATGTTTTTTGTAGCATTACATACTGTTAATGTTTGGAGCATAATTTGAAGGAGCCTGAATTTAGTCTAAATTTCAGTCGGACTGAAAGCTGACAGTTGGAGGAAGCATTTCCCAATTTATTTATATATATATATAAACAAAAAGAGAAACCTTGCACTCCTACTTACATATTTAGTGACCCGGTGCTCGATTGCACTATTCAATATTTGTAAACGATAATCAGCACTCCCAGGTATTTGTAGAAAAACTTCTATTTATTCCAAATGTCAACGTTTCAGTTCCTCTAGGGAACTTTCATCAGGACAGCAAGCAACTTGCTGTCCTGATGAAAGTTCCCTAGAGGAACTGAAACGTTGACATTTGGAATAAATAGAAGTTTTTCTACAAATACCTGGGAGTGCTGATTATCGTTTACAAATATATATATATATATATATATATATATATATATATATATATATATATATATATATATGATTATACCACTTCACTTGCTGATTTGGAGCCATACTTACGGCTTAATTACATGTGAGTGTAAATTTTATATTTATACCTACCATCGCTCCATAGTCCTAATATACTACACTATAAACGTTTTTTATCTATTTTATTTTTTTATGAGGATACCTCCAACAACCACAAACTAAAGAAGAATCAATACTGCACTTGATCCTTAGGCGGGTATTGTTCCTCACAGGCGCATAAGTTGGAGCTGTATTGAAGGTCCAAAAAAGTGTGAGTAAACACTTTTTAACATTCATATACAAACTTCACATGCTACACTATTAGTTTCTTCTGTTTTTTTTCTTCTTTTTGTTACAAACCCCCAAATAAGGACTATTTAGGCGCTGCACCTACCTCCTGTGTTATGAAAGCTAACAGATGGCTGAAATCTAGACCCGGATGGTTAAAACAGGGCCCGGACTTTAAAAATCCAAACAATTTAACCGCTGGCAGTGCTAGCAGCAAACGGGCAAATCTTGAAAAAAAAAAATCCCTCTGTGGCAGTGCGAGGGTAATCACATGCCAGCTGGCCATTGCTTGCAATAATGTGGGCGAGTGTTTTATTTGGACTTTTCTTGTGGGGCTGAAGAAAAGAAAAGGAAATAAAGCAGAAAACTTCTGAATTGGTTTTCTTAAATCTTCTTAATTCATCTCTACAAAAAGCCTTTATATCCCAATGCTAGAATAAAAAATGAAATTTTAAAAAAAGACTGAACTGGTGGGGGGAAATACAACATAAAAAAAAAAAACTGCATTACAAAAACAAAAAAATCTATGATAGCCCTGTGAGGGTTCTGCGCAGACTGAGCTTTCAAGTCTTATTTATTGATTTATTTTTCTCTACCACTTGGGGATTTTCTTTTTTTTATTGTACAAAAAAATGGTACAACACGAAGCATCAATCACAATAATTACAGCATATAGGTGATCTCAACACTGAACGATGCTTTCAATACATGGTAATCACAGTAGATAAGAAAACAGAGTGAGGGATAGGAATAACAGGGGGGGTGTACTCAATCAAAGGGAGTATGTATAGAGTAGGCATGTCCTAAAGCCGACTCACATACAAGCAGGTCTAGGGAGCTGTCCAGCAGTTAGTCACAAATGGTTTGGACTTAGTAAAATTAAAGTAAAGTTAAAATGAACATTTAAGTGGAGCCAATAAGCTTGAGATTTGTCATGGTCGTTGCTACTATAGTGGAAATCTGGCTGTATTTCTGACTGCATAGTCTGTCCAGGATTGCCATTTTGTTGAGTGTTGAGTGTGGGTATTGGAATGGTAGTCTGTAAGTTCCTCCATTCACTTATGGAGGGTATTTGAGGGAATCTCCAATGGAGAGGTATAAGGGAATTTTCAGCAACAAGAAGGAACGGAATGCAAGACTTTCGTAGTTTAACAAAGGGTATCTTTTTGTTTAGTAGTAGTATCTCTGCCGGATTTGATGTAAGTTGATGTCTGCTAGCTCCGCTGACAAGACGGACTATGTCATCCCAAAATTGTTTAATTGGGGAGCAGTGACACAAGATATGTAAAACTGTGCCCTTGTCTGCTCCGCCAGCAAGTGTGAGGGAGAGCAGGGTTCTTCTAACGTAGCTTGTGTGGTGTATGGTACCATCTGGTAAGGAGTTTTAGACTCACTTCCAAGTGTTTGGAGCTTGCCGTTAAAATGTATGTAATCTGAACGACCTTGTGCCATTAGGGTATGGAGAGTGAAATGTTTAGTGTACGATGGGAGAGAAAGTGTTAACTTTTTTGTAGTAGTTTAAAAGCCTTTGACAGTAGTATTTTAGGGTGAGTTGGCGATAGGCATAGCATTTCGAAATCAGTGGGTTGTCTCTGCCTAAGGGCATCGGTCAGAGTTCAGAGATAATGCGTGAGTTGATGGTGTTTTGTTTGTTAGGAAAGCAGGTGGCTAACCAGTTGGCATCTCAGGCTTGTGGGTCAAGGAGAGTAAAGGGGAGCGGGGGGGAGGGAGGAGTCTACGGTTAATAGATTCTATTTGCACCCAAAATTACTGAATTTCAAGCCCCCGCCTGATGCCCATGGGTGCCAGGTCTCCCCTGGTATTTTACAGGCCTGACCCTTATTATTTCAGGTTTTGATTGGCAAATGGGCAGCAACATTTGCCAAGTCATTAGCTTATAATTACACTGTTTAGTAGACATGATCCCACCTGCGGAATGGCTGGTGGGGGGCATAAGAAAAGTATTACACCTCCCTTGTACTAATGTGGGGGTAATATTTAACTTTGTTCATTTTTATTTTTTATTTTATGTGACGGCTGGCTAGCAAGCGCAGGCCAGTCACCACGTGATTAACCCTAGTGCCGCCAAGGTTTTGTTTTGTCACTTAAAATTCTCGTTTTCTTTCCTAAAAGCAAGTTAACAACCATTTGTAAATATGAATCCTGCTGAATGCATTTGTTGCCAATTTAATATCAGTGCTTTATAAATATTCCAAATCGTATGCTTTTCATAGGGTTCAGATGGAAAAAAAAACACTGATTTTAAACCAAACACTGAATGCAAATTTGAAAATTGCCATTACCGTTGGAATTTGGACTTCTGAATAACCCTGATTATTACTGAATATACAGCATACCAAGAAATCATTCCCTACTCTTTCACCGACCCCCAATAATGAAAGTGACAATCAGCTCCACTATTCTCATATTTTAATACCCTATTCATAAAAGCTCTGATGCGATCTCCAGTAATACAGATTACCCCGATATACGCCTTTGCAAATGAGCCTTCTATTACCATCTAGTTACTCATATTTGTCTTTCCTTATTTCGTTTCCATCTGCATGCAGATTTTGTCATATGCCATATGTAGATTAGGCTCCAGAAGAATAATACGCCATGCAGGCTTCAGATGGAGAATTGCTGTTTCTGACAAGTGGTATAAATAACTTGCCAGCCTTACTGGGAACGAAAGGTCAAGAACACCTATTTATGTTTCTGGAACACTGAGCATTCCAATCAGGTAGCATGTTTTACTATTCGCCTAAAGGAAGAGGAATTATCATGCAATTAATGAACTTTGCAGCAAAGTCAAGTTGATAATTAATTAAAGACAATTTGTACAAATCAGTTGCTAATGTACATATTTAAGTGACTTGCCAAAACACAAACTTTAGTGCAATGTTGGCTAACGCTCATACTGCCCCAGGCAGTTCAAATCAGTTACAGTAAAAAAAACAAAGCTAATTTGCAGTATAAGTACAGCAAATTGGCTATCCACTATGAACTAATAACAAACGGAGAATAGAATCTGCACTGGTTTCTTCGATAAAAAGAAAGGAAATAACAGCAATATGTACACAATGTTGAGCCTCAGTAACCAATCAGTGTCCATACAAATGGTAAAATCTCTGAATAATGAAGAAGGAACATACAATTCGTGTCTCTTGTCTTGTGGGCTCCCGTACAGAAATGCACATACCACACATGTTACAGCATTAGTACAGCTATTACTCTCGTCAGACATAAGTCAGTCTCGTCAGACATACAGGGGCGTGCACATCTAAGCCAAATGTAATTAACAATGACTTTTCTTTATTCCCTGCTTTATCCTAATTAAGTCCTCAACCTAAAGTTTTTGGATAAGCTTTTCAAATTATGTAATATTTTTGGATAAATTATTTCATATTTTGTTAAAAGTGTTAATATTTATATTTTTGATATTTCATTTTGTTGAAAAAAAAAATATCTTAAAAGTTTATACAAAATATGAAATAAGTCTAAAAACATTACAAGGCCTATATATTAACTTCAGTATTGCTCCTTTGGTCAATCGCATTGCTTTTCAGAATTAATCCTAAAAGACTCATTGTGTGCACTGATACCAATAATGGAGGATTATATTGCATTATGTTGAACTCTTTTCAGTTTGTGACACTATTTAAAGTTTTCCAGTGGAGGCTGTCAATATAAATGTGTGTTCTTATTTGAGTGTAATTACTTCCAAGAGCACGAATATAGATACCGTATATATGGTGAATATGCCATATACGCATGTATTAACTAATTTACTTTTGAAAGTAAAAGTTAGAGAAGATATTCATCCCTTCATTTGTACTGGTAATTTTTGGGAGGGAAGGGAGAGTTCCTTTAAGTGTTCTACAATACACCTACACAACTACTATTGCCTAGATGTTCCCAGATTTAATATAAAAACATTTAGTAATGGTTTGATCTCAGTTGAGGCTATTTCTGGTAGCTAGAGACGGTCGCCATCTCATCCATACTGAGAATGTATTTTCAATATCAATTTGGCTAACTAAATTCCATCGGCAGGAGAGCTGACAACTCAGCAATCTCTCAGTCAATCACTGCCATCCAGGTTGGAGAATATTGGCTTTTGTGGCCAAATGGTGGTGGTCCCTGGATTCCACGAAAAGAATGTTCAGGGCATTCCCAGCAACAGGGCACTCTAGGCAACATACCCACCGAAGCTTCAGCTTTATCCTGTATATAGCCAAACTGAACAATGAAGAAAGCGAGGTTAAAGTCATATTACCCATGTTAGGATCCATTGATTGGCGTTTTTTAATCTTTGCTTCGGAAATGGCAGCATAATAGGCACATGTCATCTTAACCAGCCATGTTGCTCGCAGTAATGGCACTGAGTATTTGGCCAGGTAGCCAAAAACATCTTCTTTTTTACTGAGTATTGGTACCTTCAATGAGACACACAATACAGCAAATCAATGTGTGAAATGTGTGAAGAACAAAACAAAATCGGTTTGGCAACAGGTGGTAAATGAAGCTATTCCTAAACCATTATGGCATTACACTTGATGTGCAACAATCATGGATCACGATCAGTATTCACAATTTTATTCAAATTATATCTAAAAATTTATCATTTAGAAATATGGTCAAAACAGGTTGAAACCCTTGCATGATTAGGATTCACAAAAACATTCAGGAAAATCATGGAAATCAACTAAACATTTGGAAATAGGACTATAAAATATATATATATTAAAAAAAAAACTATAATCAGAAGGTAAGTTATTGATAGAACCATAATTGGGTACAGGTGTTTCCCATGCACAGCTTAATGATTGTTTTATCCTACATGTCCCCCATTTATTGTTGTACCTGCACTTTAGGTTAGGACATCGTTTGGCTGAAAACAGAGATAAACAGCACAAAAACTGATGAAGGAACTACGTTTAATTCTAATGAAATTACTGCATGTACAGTTATAATCTATATAACAACATAAAGTAGTAAGACAGCTCAGACAGAGGTGTGTTCCAGCAAGCACAGGTCCAGGTAGGTACGCTCCATCCCTGATGAAGATTTGCAGAGAGGGTAAGGAAACAAGGGTTCAGTTAGGCACTAATAGACCATACAGCCCCAAGGTAGGCATATAGAGCACAACACACCCTTGTAATAGTCCGAATTGTCCTTGTTTAGTCGGAAAATTCCATAATGGTTTCTTAAAACAAATTAGGTGCTTTTGTTCCATATCAGTAAAAGGATGGTCTTAAAAAATATAGGGGGAAAAAAGCAGACTTCACCTGAAACCTGTGCATCTTTGGGCGATGTTACCATTTTCTAGAAAAGTGTTGTGCTTTCTGTATGCCAACATGTTTATGAGAGGTAATTTTCCAAATCAAAATATGATTTATATTTCTTCAAATTACGGTTTGTGTTTACCAAAGGAACAAAATGATAACTTTGGAGCAATCAGTGGAGACACTGGGGAAGATTTATCAAAGTGTTATGTTCTGAAAAGCTCTGAAAAAAATGTAGCTGAGCAGTAGTCCACAATGGATTGACTTACTAATTCCGCTGGTATCCACGATGATTGTTCCACTTTTTGTATTTTGCTCCATACAACTACTGGCTTTTTTTTTTTTTTTTTTTTTTTACATTATAACAATTTTCCAAATGAAAGCAGGATGTGCAGTAAACACACACTGCTGTAATGTTACCTTTAAATAAAATATCAGTATTATAAAAATAGTAAAGGTAGAAATCTAGTTAAACTATCATGACACATGGATTCACCATGAAAAATATACATAGAGTTAGATGTATTTTATTATTAAATTGAGAATAGTTAGAAGAAATATGCAGACATTACTTTTTGTGTACACGAAGGACTGGCTGGGTTGAATATTCTTTAATCTGAATGAAAACGTGTGTATGATATCTCACACATTCACTGCACTCTCTCAGTATGAACTACTTCCAGTCCAGACCCATAAATAAACCGCTTCCACTAATATACATTGCAAGTTATAATGGTCTTCATCTCTTTGCTATCCACACCAATGAGAACTTTTTTTTTTTTTTTTTTTTAAGAATTACTTGTTTTCCTTTTTTTCGAGAGTCTGTTTATTATCAAGCAAGTCTACAAAGCTTACCTCCTATATACTGTCTGTTTTAAACCAACATTACAAGTTACATTACATGTTCAGCTTTCTTAACCGACATCTCAAGCATCAGAATAGACATGTACATGTACCTTTTTGGCTAAAAGAGACAGTTGCTTGTTTCCTGCTAGGTCAGAGAACCAGCTATGAATAGCTCCTTGTGAACGAGCTGTCACCAACCAGTAGTTGTCTTTGGCATTAATCTGTGGCTTTTTCTTTCCCGTGTCCTGGAAAGTGTTGAGTTTTAGCTTTTCAGCTAAAATGCTACTAAAATATGCTCCAATCTGCAAAAAAAAAAAAAAAAAGTTCAAATCATATCCTAAATTGAATATCTGGTTTATACCATAGTTACTTGTGTATCTCCTAACTAACATTTAAAAGAACTTTAAGGAACCCCTAAAAATTTAAATGCGTGGTAGAGTGCAATTAAATTTTTTTAAAACCCCTTCAGCCCCGTGGGAGGGGTGCCCCGAGGGAGGGTGGCACTACAGGAGCCTATAGTGCCAGGAAAACGGGGTTGTTTTCCTGGCACTATAGGATCCCTTTAATGTTTTATCATTGTCAAAAGCAGTCTTGTTAACTTTATTATGATGTGATAATACAATGTTACTCCACATTTGTCCCCCCCTTGACATACTTATTACATACAACAGTACTTATTAAACATAAAAGTATTAACATATTTAAAAAGGGATATCTAGGTAAATAAAAATCATGATAAATTTTAATATTCAATAAATACCTTATTTATATTATGTAATGACAAACAAATATATTTTGTTTTCGTTTACAAGATGTTCTAAAACAAAACAAATTTGTTTCGCAACATAACATCTAAATATTACAATCACCGGCTAGTATAAACAGAATGAGATATATATATATATATATATATATATACAAGGTCAGGAGTGCAGCCCTCCTGACCTTGTTTATAATTATAGGGGTCTAGGCCAACCCCTGGGTTTTGCACCCCTCCCTGCCACAGGTGTCTCATTCCAGGATCCTATTTAGCCTTGACTTGCAGAGAGTCCCAGTAAGGAAGCATTTCCCAAGTAAGTGGATTAATCTCATAAGAGCAAGCATTAGGCTGCTAGAGTAGGACCTGCCAAGAATGGGGTACTTTGATGCAGTTGGCAGGCTTATGCAATGTATGATCATATAATGTAACCAAACCCCCATTATTTGTTACCTAGGTGAGGTGTTTTTAAATAGTACTATGTAGGATTTGAAATCACTGTTTAGTTAATAAGCGAGTGCACTGGTTTGCGTATTTTATATATATATATATATATGTAACAAGATGTAACAAGTTCACCTTAGATGGGTTAATGACAATATTTCTAGCTGATCCATGTTCATCTCCGGAGAAAGCTGGTTGGTTATTGAATCCTTGTTTTACATTCACGGCAGTTAGTTCATCCTAAAATAAACAAAGGCCATCAGACACAAAAAGCACATGGCACCAAATGCTTTACATGTACATTTATTGCCTGTTGCATTCCCGCTCTTTTATGTTCCTCTGCCTCCTTCCCCTCCCCCACGCCCTTCATAAATTCTGCACAGTCTTCTCACATTGCTGGTTGCCAGAGCAACAGGAGAGTGAAGGCTGAGCCTGCAATTGTTAAATAATCATGTGAGGCATGAGCAGAGCATTAGTCAAATCTAACTAAGATGCTGTGGGAGAGTAACATCATGTTAGTCAGCAGATGCAGAGCCTCCATGTTTTTAAGAAAAGTCTTGCTTACTGCACTAAGCTCATTAGTCTACAACAGGGATCCTGATTTACTGTACAACTAGAACTACAAATCCCACGATTCTTTTTCACTTATGGCAACATATAGTCACATTAATCATAAAAATATATAACAAAAATAATAATAATAATAAAAAAAATCACCGAAACTCCAATCAGAAATTATAAACATGACCAAGTAGGGAAAATGCCAAATTTAAAGAGAAAAGTTTATGGCAGTTTCACAACTACAGTTTTTCATTTCACATTAGCCATTACAAACAATGACTGGTCGATTCAGGCATCTTTTTGCACCTATGGCATCTCATTACAAATGCATGAGTGTGGTGGAATCTCTGTAAAAATAAATTTAGTAGGCCGAGATTACCACGTGGCATGTGTACGTGCATATGCTGACGTATCGATCAGTTGGTTGCACGAGGCAAGATATGATCAGTAGTGTACGGAGCATGTGCAAGAATACAGGATATAGTATTCCCCTCCTCCATTGTGCTGGACAGGCCATGCGGTCAAACAGGAAGTTAATTCTTATTTGTGTTGATTGGTTAAGAGAATGTGCGGGTGGAGCTTAATATGGGAGGAGTTATATGCCTATATAAGGAGCCTGCACTATTGTCCGGGGCTCAGAACTTGTTGTATTTTGGTGACGTTAGTCCCTCTGAGTCCCGATCGGTGATCCAATAAAGAATCTCTTCCTTCCTGAAGAAACCTGTGTCCATCTCTCTGTGCTTGGCTTCCATCAGTTTCTCCGGTATCATTTGGTGCATTGGCCAGGAAGCTCATCGTTCAACGGTAGCTGAGAGGCAGAGGCGTGAGACGGTCTATCTTTGCCCACGTTCTCTACGGCTGCACCCCTGAACTTCTGCGTGGACCTCCCTTCGTCTCTGCGCCACTGGTCTGTTGTCCAGGAGATCATCGGCCTCTACGTAAGAAGTGCTGGGGTGTCCCCGTCGATGAGTGTGAACTCAGGTTCAGGAACGAGGAGGTAAGACAACTGCTGTTTTAGACGGCAGACCCACTAGGGGTATACCGATTGTGCGGTAGGCCCAAAAGGGGTTTAAATCTGTGTATGGAATCTGCCCCCTCTGTCGGAGGGAAGGATCGAAAGCGCACCGCTCGATCGAACGCTCTTTAGTCAGACCGTTTGATTTTGTTAGTCAGGCGGGGTTCTGGTGTAAATAGCCCTAGCCGGACACCGGTGTCTTGTCTAGACTAGCGTTCTAGGGTGTATATTTTGTTCGCTAGGTCGGAGGGACCGGGAGACTAAGCGGCGTCTGTGTAAATTCGGTTCGCTAGCTCTCAACCTATCTTGGCTAAGTGGGAAGGCGTGTAAATTTGGAACCCACTAGATTTTTGATAGTTATCGACTAAGAGGCGTCTGTGTAAATCCGGTCCTCTAGCTCGCTATATGTGGTGCTTGGGCAGTGTGGCTAACCAAAACGTATGTAGATTGTTTTTAGGTAGTCCATTCAAGGTACTGGCCAATAGTTTAGTTGGGAATTGTAAATGTGTTAAAGATTGTTAGTAAAGTGTATATCTTGTTAGATAGCGCGAGCTCAGCTGTCTAGCGAGAGTGTTAATAGTTGTTGCTGTATCATAGTGCACGGTACCATAACCCTGTATATTTACTGACACTGTATATAAGTACTAATCACTGTCGTCTAATGCATGTTTAACACCATAACCACTAATAATTGTATTGTGACCTTAAATTGTGCTTTGACCTATGCTAACCGTACTGTAACCGCTATTTGTAAAAGACGATGTTACTGGGGTGTGTTATAGACGGGTAATTCATATATAGAGAATTATAGCGTGGGTGACTGTATAGTTTCGCCAAAGGGCATAATATTGATTATATAGTGACTGGTGTAACAGCTGTGTGTGTACGGGAATTCCCTGAGTGTTTATTGTGTTATTGTGTACGTTTCACTTGGAAACCGTACCACGTGGTGCTGTTGCCAGAGGAAACGGGTGTGACTGTTGAATAGTACGCGTGTATAGTATTCGTTGTCGACGACGTTCCATTGTTAAGTATGGGCGCGTCGCAGTCAATGATTCCGGATCCCTTAGGTTGTATGGTGAAGAATTTTAAAAAGGGATTTACAAAATGTGATTTTGGGGTTAAAATGTCTCCTGTACGTTTGGTCACTTTGTGTACTAGGGAGTGGCCTACTTTGGTTGCGGCATGGCCGCCACGTGGCAGTTTGGATCCAACTCTGGTACAGCGCTTACACGTGGCTGTATCAGGTAGGCCTGAACTTTACGGACAGTTTCCTTATATTGATTGTTGGAGACAGGCCGTAAATGACTCGCCAAAATGGATCCAGACATGCCACGAGGAGCAATGTCGCCTCATGGTGGCCAGGACTTGTTTGTCCACTAGGACTGTGGTTAGGCCCATTTTGGACACGCCCCCTGAGTCCGAGATCCCTTTGCCGCCCCCTTACTTTCCTTTAAGAGGAAGTGACGCAAATGCAGGAAGTCCTGCAACCCTCCCCTCATTGCCCTCATCCACTTCCGCTTCCTCCTCCAGTACAGAATCCACCCCCTCTCGTACTAAATCTCCCCTTCCGGAATCAGAGCCAACCCCCATTAGGTCTGAATATCCTGATTTGGCGCCACTTCAGACTTCCGGTCAAGCTTCTTCTAGCTCGACCCGAAGTGTTTTATTTACTACCTTTTCCCAAAACCAAGCTCCCACATCCTCATACCCTATTTCTCCCCGACTGGAACCCATAACTGACGCCCTTCCACGTAGCCCCATACAAACCCGACAACTGACCGGTACCCAACAATTGAAACACTATCAGATGCCTCTTCGTCTGAATCCCGGGTCAGCCTATATCGATGCCGCAGGTCAAATGGCACATGCTGACCCAGTCTTCGTATATGTCCCATTCACGACAACCGATCTCTTAAATTGGAAGACCCACAATTCCTCGTATACTGAGAAACCACAAGCTATGACTGATCTGTTCACCTCAATAGTTCAGACACATAACCCGACATGGGCTGATTGCCAGCAGTTATTAATGACTTTGTTTAACAATGAGGAAAGGACAAGAATTAATCAAGCGGCCATTAAAGCGTTAGAGGATAAAGCCCGTACTTTGAATCAAGCTAATCCAGCAGCATGGGCCGCAACACATTATCCTAACACCGATCCCGACTGGAATGTAAATGGTGCTGATATGGTTCAACTCAGAGCCTATAGAGACGCTATAATTGCTGGCATGAAAGCCGGAGGAAAGAAAGCCATTAATATGTCGAAGACAGTTGAGGTGATTCAGAAAAGTGATGAAGCGCCCAGTGTCTTTTATGACCGATTATTGGAGGCATACCGCTTGTATACCCCCTTTAATCCGGAAGACGCAGATAATTCCCGAATGGTGAACTCCGCCTTTGTCAGCCAAGCTTACGGAGATATTAAGCGCAAGCTACAAAAGTTAGAAGGGTTTGCAGGAATGTCCATCACCCAACTAATGGAGGTAGCGAATAAAGTATACATGAACAGGGAAACAGAAAGTAAGAAAGAGGAAGAGCGCAAGATGCGTAGAAAGGCAGATATGCTAGCGGTAGCGATCGCAGGCGTAGATAGACGGGGCCCAGATAGAGGCGATAGTAAGTGGAATGAGGAACCGCTAAGTAGAAATCAGTGCGCATACTGTAGGGAAGAAGGGCATTGGAGAAATGAGTGTCCGCGAAGAGAACAGTATGAGAAAGACAGACCTAGGACAGGTTATGGGAACTTTAGAGGCAGAGCGAGAGGTAGAGGAGGTCCCGGAGGGAGTAATGGTAATAGAGGGAGCAATGGGAACAGAGGAAGTGTTAGGGAAGATAGGTATTTCCCAGCAGCGCAAAGGTCCCGCGATAGAGAAGGTAGGGACTTTGTAGGATTGGCTGACACGGTCATGGAGGACTATTGATACCGACCGGGCTCCATCCCCCTTGGTCGAGCGGAGCCTATGGTCGATGTATCAATAGGGGGAAAAAGGAGTGCGTTCATGATCGACACTGGTGCTGAACATTCGGTGGTGACTAATCTAGTTGCTCCTCCATCTGGAAGGACTATTACTGTGATAGGAGCAACTGGAAGAAGTGCTGAAAAACCGGTTCTTAAAAGTCGACTCTGTACATTGGGAGGCCACGTAGTAAAACATCAATTCCTTTATATGCCTGAATGTCCAGTCCAATTGCTGGGACGTGATATGCTATCTAAATTACAAGCGCAGATTACGTTCCTACCAAATGGAACAACATCCTTAAAGTTTAATGGACCTTCAGGTATTATGACATTATCCGTACCAAAGGAAGAAGAGTGGCGACTTTATACAGCGTTGACTAGCCAAAACCCTAGGAGTGATGAGTCCTTATTCAACATACCAGGAGTTTGGGCAGAGAACAACCCACCAGGACTGGCCCGCAATATTCCACCTATTAAAATTGAACTAAAACTTGGGGTTTATCCAGTGAGCCTAAGACAATATCACATCCCGCAGAAGGCTAAGAAGAACATACAATCTTATCTGGATAAGTTCATACGGTATGGTATCCTAAAATTCTGTACTTCCCCCTGGAACACCCCATTGCTGCCTGTTCAAAAGCCCGGTACAGATGAGTATCGACCTGTGCAGGACTTGAGAGCAGTCAATGATGCGGTTGTTAGTATACATCCAGTTGTACCCAATCCATATAACCTGCTTGCTTTAATTCCGGGCGGGGCTACTTACTTCACAGTCTTAGATCTCAAAGATGCCTTCTTTTGCCTCCGAATTGCCGCAGAAAGTCAATGTATCTTCGCTTTCCAATGGGAAAACGCTGTAACGGGCTCAAAACGCCAAATGACCTGGACAAGACTGCCCCAAGGGTTTAAAAATTCACCTACTCTATTTGGTTCAGCTTTAAGCCAAGATCTACTGGATTTCGAGTCCATCCCAGGAGAGTGTGTATTGTTACAATATGTAGATGACTTGTTGATAGCAGCAGTTACAAAGGAAATATGTCAGCAAGCAACGCACGATCTACTCCACATTCTCTGGAAGGCAGGATACAAGGTGTCTAGAAAGAAGGCTCAGTTGTGTTTGCCAACTGTCAAATATCTGGGATTCCATATCTCTGAAGGTCAAAGAATTATGGGGCCAGAGAGAAAAGAAGCTGTGTGCCAAATACCGATACCCAAGAATAGAAGACAAGTGCGAGAATTCTTGGGGGCAGCAGGCTTCTGTAGGATATGGATTCCCAGCTACGCGATACTGGCAAAACCTCTGTATGCAGCTATCAAAGGTACAGAGCACGACCCCTTCTTATGGACTCAAGAACAGCAAACGGCATTTGAAGATGTGAAGAAGGCTTTGATGAGTGCCCCAGCATTAGGTCTACCTGATCACACACGACCATTCTACCTGTATGTACATGAGCAAAGAAGAATGGCTGTGGGAGTATTGACACAGTACTTGGGATCATGGCAAAGACCTGTTGCCTACATGTCTAAGCAACTGGATGCAGTGGCCAGCGGACTTCCACCTTGTCTAAGAGCAGTAGCTGCAGCCGCCCTGCTAGTAGCTGAAGCCGATAAACTCACTCTAGGTCAAGAACTTTATGTA
Organism: Pelobates fuscus; assembly: GCF_036172605.1. Taxonomy (NCBI): domain Eukaryota; kingdom Metazoa; phylum Chordata; class Amphibia; order Anura; family Pelobatidae; genus Pelobates; species Pelobates fuscus. The sequence goes on along the minus strand of NC_086318.1, from coordinate 105,917,469 downwards.
CGAGTCCCACATGCAGTACAGACATTGTTGGATTACAAAGGAAATCATTGGTTTAGTAACAGCCGTATGACCAAGTATCAAGCAATGTTGTGTGAAAACCCAAGAGTGCATTTAGAGACTGTAAACACCTTAAATCCAGCTACCCTTTTGCCACAACCTACTGAAAGTCAACATGATTGTTTGGAAGTAATGGATGAAGTATTTTCAAGTAGACCAGATCTTCGTGATTTTCCCATCCAGAACCCCGATGTTCAATATTATACCGACGGCAGTAGTTATGTGAAAGAAGGGATCCGCTATGCAGGATATGCAGTAACAACAATAGACAAGGTGATAGAAGCTCGGCCACTAGCAAAAGGAACATCAGCACAAAAGGCAGAATTGATAGCACTGACACGAGCGTTACAATTGGCTGAAGGTTTAAGAGTGAACATCTACACGGACTCCAAGTATGCGTTTTTAACCACTCATGCCCACGGAGCTTTGTATAAAGAAAGAGGACTATTGAATTCAGAAGGCAAAGAAATCAAGTATGCAGCTGAAATCCTACAACTATTGGAAGCAGTGTGGGAGCCGAAAGAAGTCGGTATCATACATTGTCGAGCGCATCTGAGAGGAGATGGTGATGTAACCAAGGGAAATCGGATGGCAGACAGTACAGCTAAGCGTGCCGCTGAATCGGGAAGACAGGAATATGTGGGGCATATAGCTGCTCTAATATCAACTCCACTGTCTCAATGGACTCCAATTTATACAGCTCAAGAAGAGGAGTGGTTAAAGACTGAACCTGGAAAGTATTTGGAGAACAAATGGAATCAGTTAGAAGATGGAAGAATAGTCATTCCAGCATCACTAGCGGTAGAAATTGTCCAGAATTATCACAACGGGACACATTCTGGGAGAGACAGTACAGAAGAATCTCTCAGAAAACATACCAAGATTGTCCAACTTGACTCAGGCCATTGTACGAAGATGTGTAACGTGTGCTAAAAATAATGCAAGACAAGGACCAGTAAAGCCACCAGGAGTCCAGTTTATGGGGGGACTCCCCATGTCCGATTTACAAATTGACTTCACAGTGATGCCTAAATCGGGTGGACATCGTTACCTGCTGGTAATTGTGTGCACCTATTCAGGCTGGGTAGAAGCATGTCCTACTCGTACAGAGAAAGCAGGAGAAGTTGTGAGATTCCTGTTACGAGAAATAATACCCCGATATGGACTACCCTGCTCTATAGGATCGGACAATGGTCCAGCTTTTGTTCACCAGTGCCTACAACAACTGACTCATATGCTTGGTATAAAGTGGAGGCTTCATACTGCATATAGACCCCAGAGTTCTGGTAAGGTAGAGAGAATGAATAGAACTATTAAGAATCAGTTGGCTAAAATGTGTCAGGAAACCCAACTTAAGTGGAACGTTCTCTTACCCATAGCTCTATTGCGAATCCGCAGTACCCCTACCAGAAGGATGGGCCTCTCTCCTTTTGAAATCATGTATGGGCGACCACCTCCCGTACTTGGTAACTTAAGGGGGGATTTGAGTCAGTTGGGAGAAGGAATTACCCGGCAGCAGGTTGTAGAGTTGGGTAAGACTATGGAGGAGGTACAGAAATGGGTACAAGATAGATTACCTGTGAATATTTATCCCCCAGTTCATAGTTACCATCCAGGAGATCAAGTGTGGATTAAAGAGTGGAATAATGTACCGTTAGGGCCCAAGTGGAGAGGTCCTTATGTTGTTCTTTTGTCTACCCCTACAGCAATAAAAGTAGCCGAAGTGACTCCGTGGATACATCACTCCAGGGTTAAACCAGCAGCAGTCGATTCTTGGCAAGTTACAGCAGATCCAGAGAATCCCTGCAAGATCCGGTTAAAACGCACTACTCAGTCGGAGTAACGAGGAACTTTGTGGATTATAAATTTTATTGTTACAGAGATTTGGTGAAGTGAGTGTTTAGACGGCCATAATAAAGCCTGTCCGCTCACCGACGTATAGTGTATAAGCCAGGGAAAGTCTCGAAGGGACTCCTGTGAAGACGAGCAGAACTCCATTCCCTGCAGCCCTTACATCCTGGAAGCTGAGGTGCCTTCGCACGGACGAAGACTGAGGATGACGACGAAAGATGTGTTTTTGATAGTGTTTATTTATGTGTGTTTTTATATTCAGGAAGGTAGAGGTACCGACACTCCTAGCTGTGAGGTATGCATTAAGACTACAAGAACAGGTAACCATATTTCCCAAACCCTAATTTGGCATTCACAATACGAGTGTAAAGGAGATGTATCCAGATGTAGATACCTTAATATAGAATATAGTGTGTGCCATTTAGGAGTAGGAGAACCTAAGTGCTTCAGTCCGGAGTATCAACCTCGTACAATTTGGTTGACTCTCAGGAATGGAGATCCTCAGGGGACCCTAATTAATAAGACGGTGTTAGAATCCGTACATTCTTCGGGTGTTCTGCTATTTGATGCATGTAAGGCGATATCAAGTGGTAGAAAGCCGTGGAATGTATGTGGGGATCTTAGATGGGAGAGAACGTATGGGTCTAACGATAAATATATTTGTCCCAGTAGTAAAAATAAATATGTGAGTCCTAGATGCCCAAATAGAGATTATAACTTTTGCCCATATTGGTCTTGTGTGGGGTGGGCAACTTGGGGACAGACAGTAGACAAGGACATGATAGTGACTAAGTTGCCTACTAGCCCATATTGTAAGTCTATGGGATGCAATCCAGTCCATATACTTATAAATAACCCCGACAAGTTCTTAGACAAGTATGGTAATTTATTTGGGTTTCAAATATACGGGACGGGTTTAGATCCTGGGACAGTATTGTTTATAGGGATAGAGACTGATACGGTATCCTCCCAGACTCATCAAGTATACCATTCCTTTTATGAAGAGATGAGCATAGATAATAAGATCCCCCATAATGCTAAAAACCTGTTCATCGATTTAGCTGAAAGTATTGCCGGTAGTCTTAATGTTACCAACTGCTATGTGTGTGGAGGTACTAACATGGGAGACCAATGGCCTTGGGAAGCAAAGGAGGTAATGTCCGGTTCTGAGGCAGTTGACCAATTAATATCTACACTAGCCGATTATCATACGAGTATTAGAGGTAAATCTGAGTGGAGATTAAAGACCTCCATCATAGGTTATGTTTGCATAGCAAGGAAAGGAATAATGTATAATACTTCTGTAGGAGAACTAACTTGTCTAGGGCAAAAAGCTTATGATGATGATACAAAGAATACAACTTGGTGGTCGGCTTCAAATGTCTCAGAACCATCTAACCCGTTTGCTAGATACGCCAATTTAAAGGATGTGTGGTTTGACCTATCCATCACATCTACCTGGAGAGCCCCAGCAAATTTGTACTGGATCTGTGGTAAGAAAGCCTATTCGGAGTTGCCACAGGACTGGGAAGGGGCATGTGTGTTGGGTATGCTTAAACCATCCTTCTTCTTGTTACCTATTGAAACAGGTGAGACTTTAGGTGTTAAAGTGTATGATGTGAATCATAGGAAGAAAAGGAGACCCATAGAGATAGGCGCCTGGGAAGATAATGAATGGCCTCCCCAGCGTATTATAGATTATTATGGGCCAGCCACGTGGGCAGAAGATGGTACCTTTGGTTATAGAACCCCTATTTATATGCTCAACCGTATTATAAGATTACAGGCGGTGGTTGAGATTATTACTAACGAGACATCACAAGCGCTCAATCTTCTAGCGAAGCATAATACCAGGATGAGGACAGCAGTATACCAAAATAGATTAGCCTTGGATTACCTTTTGGCAGTAGAGGGAGGTGTATGTGGGAAGTTTAACCTGAGCAATTGCTGTCTTCAAATAGATGACGAAGGGCAAGCAATAGCTGAGCTTACTAGCCATATGGTTAAACTAGCGCATGTGCCTACTCAGGTATGGAAAGGGTACAATCCAAGTAGTTGGTTTGGTAGCTGGTATGAGTGGTTTGGAGGGCTTAAGGCAGTGGTAAGTGGAGTCCTACTGATTTTAATGTTGTGTCTACTCCTGCCGTGTCTTATACCCTTAGTAGTTAGGTCTGTGCAAAGCCTGATAGAAAATATAGCAGAGAGGAAGGCTGCTGCACAGATAATGGCAATCTATAAATATGAGGCTCTAGATCAGGGAGAACCAATGCAGGAAGATGAGTGTTGAAGATTCACATCATAAGATAAGTCTGGTCTGGTTTAAGGTAACTTGCGGTGTATGCAAACTAAGGTTAAGTGATGCCTCAAGTAATTGTGAAATATCAAGAGGCATCAAAGGGGGGAATGTGGTGGAATCTCGGTAAAAATAAATTTAGTAGGCCGAGATTACCACGTGGCATGTGTACGTGCATATGCTGACGTATCGATCAGTTGGTTGCACGAGGCAAGATATGATCAGTAGTGTACGGAGCATGTGCAAGAATACAGGATATAGTATTCCCCTCCTCCATTGTGCTGGACAGGCCATGCGGTCAAACAGGAAGTTAATTCTTATTTGTGTTGATTGGTTAAGAGAATGTGCGGGTGGAGCTTAATATGGGAGGAGTTATATGCCTATATAAGGAGCCTGCACTATTGTCCGGGGCTCAGAACTTGTTGTATTTTGGTGACGTTAGTCCCTCTGAGTCCCGATCGGTGATCCAATAAAGAATCTCTTCCTTCCTGAAGAAACCTGTGTCCATCTCTCTGTGCTTGGCTTCCGTCAGTTTCTCCGGTATCATGAGGGCATTTACAGAGGATCTGGAGGCCTTGTAGAATCTTCCACAGACCCCAAATTAACCACAGTAGGCATATATTCTAATCTAATCCCTAAACCTGAGAAATCCAGGAACAATTTAGATACATTTGTCTGTTGAACAGCAATTTTGCTATTCTTGCATTGCAGTTTGGTTTATTTTTCAAGACACCAAAACTGCCTAGAATGTAATGTTCTAAACTTTAAAGCATACAAAAATTTAATTAAAAAAAATTAGGGAAAATGTATTCATACTTATCATAATTTTATTTTCCTGGCTACTATTCATGGTAGCATTTGGCTAATGGGTTAGCTCCTCCCTCCAGCCAATAGGACAGAAAAACATTGAATTGATCGGAACTCTTAACTTCGCTCCTTTGCTGCCAGCCTTGTCCATCGGATCGCCGGAAACCGCTTCCTCCCTGCTCCTATCTGTCTTCTTCTCTAGCTCTATAAATATAGGCACCCATGCCCTCATATATCTTTCAGGTTCCCATATCACTCTCAGGCACCTGGGAAGGTCAGGTTTGCAAGGGGTTGCCGATCCATTGCAACCCAGTTCCTCTCCAAACAAACCAACCAGTAGGTTTTCACAGTTTGGAGGATAAGACTGCCCTCCAGATCTTAGCCAGAGAGCTCTTATTGCTGTGACAGAAAACCCCATCACATTTATAAGATCATTATAATTACTTTGTTGTGTCTGCTTTTTGTTGGAAAGCATTTAAAGGAACACTATAGTCACCTAAATTACTTTAGCTAAATAAAGCAGTTTTAGTGTATAGATCATTTCCCTGCAATTTCACTGCTCAATTCACTGTCATTTAGGAGTTAAATCACTTTGTTTCTGTTTATGCAGCCCTAGCCACACCTCCCCTGGCTATGATTGACAGAGCCTGCATGAAAAAAAAAAAACTGGATTCACTTTCAAACAGAATCCAGCAAAGCCACTGCCGCAGAGACATACTAGGAATGGCAGATGGATTACTGTAAGATCTGGTAGACTTGGAGTTGTGGATAAAAAGCATATTGCACAGTCTGTTGCTCTACATAATTCATTTTCTGCACTTTCAGAGTGTAGTGGTGTTGTGCAGAGAGGCACTGAGGCTAGTGGTGTTGTGCAGAGAGGCACTGAGGCTAGTGGTGTTGTGCAGAGAGGCGCTGAGGCTAGTGGTGTTGTGCAGAGAGGCGCTGAGGCTAGTGGTGTTGTGCAGAGAGGCGCTGAGGCTAGTGGTGTTGTGCAGAGAGGCGCTGAGGCTAGTGGTGTTGTGCAGAGAGGCGCTGAGGCTAGTGGTGTTGTGCAGAGAGGCGCTGAGGCTAGTGGTGTTGTGCAGAGAGGCGCTGAGGCTAGTGGTGTTGTGCAGAGAGGCGCTGAGGCTAGTGGTGTTGTGCAGAGAGGCGCTGAGGCTAGTGGTGTTGTGCAGAGAGGCGCTGAGGCTAGTGGTGTTGTGCAGAGAGGCACTGAGGCTGGTGGTGTTGTGCAGAGAGGTGCTGAGGCTAGTGGTGTTGTGCAGAGAGGCGCTGAGGCTAGTGGTGTTGTGCAGAGAGGCACTGAGGCTAGTGGTGTTGTGCAGAGAGGCTTGAAGACTATGGTGAGGCCTAATAGAAAGCAGTTGTTGTTGGGGGATTCCAATGTGGAGATGGACAATGGTGGTCTTGTGAGGTGTCTTCCCGGAGCTACTGCTCACAGAGACAGGAGACGTATCTGTAATATTGTTAAGCAAGCAAAGCAGGAAGGGGAATTGGATGTACTTGTCCATTTAGGGACAAATGACTTGGCTTGCAATGAGGTTTCAGAGGTTAAGGAAGTTTTTTGTGTTTTTGCCAATGATATACGGCAGGTTGCTTCCACACTGTCATTCTCTGAAGTTCTGCCTGTGCATAACACTCAGAACGACAGGCGGATGCGTATTAGGGACTTTAACTTGTGGCTTGGTGAATGGTGTCGGGAGCAAGGATTTGGCTTTATTGCTCATGGTAGCTCTGTTTGGAATGGCAATAAACTGTACCAAAAAGATGGTTTGCATCTTTCTCAAAAGGGAACAAATGTTCTCAGTGAGCAGTTCAGAGGTTTTGCTAGGATGTTTTTAAACTAGGAGGGGGGGGCAAAAGGGTGATAAAACATCAATCCAATTGTCCCCCAAAACAAGGACAGAAGGTGCCTGTAGCAAGTGTGTTAAAAAATGATAAGCTTAGAGTCATGTCTACAAATGCTCGCAGTTTAGGAAAGAAGATCCATGAACTTGTGGCAATAATGGCAACTGATAGTGTAGATTTAGTCGCTGTTACTGAGACATGGTATAATGAGAAAAATGACTGGGACATAGCAATACCAGGGTACTCTTTATATAGAAAAGACAGGGAAGGCAAGAAAGGGGGAGGGGTGGCCCTGTATGTAAAGGATAGCATAAAATCTAGCCTAATAAAGATTAGTGAGGCGAACATAGAGTCCGTTTGGGTTACGTTGGAATTTGGTAATCACACAGTAACTCGTGTAGGTGTGATTTATAGGCCCCCAGGACAAATTGAAGAGTTAGATAATCTACTAGTTGAAGAAATAGCTAAAATGGCAATGAAGGGGGAAGTTATCATCATGGGTGACTTTAATCTTCTTGATGTGAATTGGAAAACAAAAATAGCTACTTGTGCCAGGAGCACACATATTCTAAACTCCCTACTGGGATTGTCTCTAAAACAAGTCGTTGAGGAGCCAACTCGTAAAGAGGCCATACTAGATTTAGTGTTAACAAATGGAGATTTGGTATCAGATATTACTGTAGGTGAAAGTTTAGGATCCAGTGATCATCAGTCAGTGTGGTTTAATATAAGAACAGTGACTGAGTCACACCACACAAAAACAAAAGTTTTAGACTTTAGAAAAACAGACTTTTCTAAAATTAGAATATGTGTAAAGGAGTCATTATCAGACTGGAGCAATTTAAATGGAGTCCAAAAGAAATGGGATTATTTAAAAGTTGCACTACTGAAGGCAACAGAAAATTGCATTAAGCTTGCCAGTAAAAGCAAAAAATTCAAGAAACCACTGTGTTACTCCGCAGATGTGGCCAAAATAGTAAAAAACAGAAAGTTAGCATTTAGTAATTATAAAAAAAACCCAGAGTGAGGAAGACAGAATGACCTATAAGATTAGGCAGAAAGAGGCTAAGCAAGTTATAAGAGCTTCCAAATCACACACAGAAGAGAAAATAGCACAGTCAGTAAAAAAGGGGGACAAAACTTTTTTTAGATACATAAATGAGAAAAGAAAAGTAAAACAAGGATTAGTTAGATTAAAAACAAAAGAAGGAAGGTATGTAGATGAGGATAAAGGTCTAGCTGACTGCCTCAATGAATATTTTTGTTCGGTATTTACAGATGAAAATGAAGGAAAGGGACCTCAGTTAAGAAAAAGGATAAATGAGTCATTTATTACACGTGAGTTTACAGAGGAAGAGGTTCTATTTCAACTGTCAAAAGTAAAGACAAATAAGTCAATGGGACCTGATGGAATACACCCAAAGCTATTAAAAGAGCTTAGTGGTGTACTAGCAAAACCATTAACAGATTTATTTAACCAATCATTGATAACAGGAGTAGTCCCAGAAGATTGGAAGTTAGCGAATGTTGTGCCCATTCACAAGAAAGGTAATAGGGAGGAGTCGGACAACTATAGGCCAGTAAGCCTTACTTCAGTAGTGGGGAAAGTGATGGAAACCATGTTAAAAGATAGGATTGTTGAACATCTAAAAACACATGGATTTCAAGATCAGAGACAACATGGGTTTACTTCAGGGAGATCATGCCAAACTAATCTTATTGATTTTTTTGATTGGGTAACTAAAATTATAGATCAGGGTGGTGCAGTAGACATTGCGTACCTAGATTTCAGTAAGGCTTTTGACACTGTTGCACATAGAAGGCTTATCAATAAACTACAATCTTTGAGTTTGGATTCCAATATTGTTGAATGGGTAAGGCAGTGGCTGAGTGACAGGCAACAGAGGGTTGTAGTCAATGGAGTATATTCTAAGCTTGGGCTTGTCACCAGTGGGGTACCTCAGGGATCTGTACTTGGACCCATTCTCTTTAATATTTTTATTAGTGATATTGCAGAAGGTCTTGATGGAAAGGTGTGTCTTTTTGCGGATGATACTAAGATATGTAACAGGGTTGATGTTCCAGGAGGGATAAGCCAAATGGAAAATGATTTAGGTAAACTAGAAAAATGGTCAGAGTTGTGGCAACTGACATTTAATGTGGATAAGTGCAAGATAATGCATCTTGGACGTGAAAACCCAAGGGCAGATATTTGATAGAGTCCTAACCTCAACATCTGAGGAAAGGGATTTAGGGGTGATTATTTCTGATGACTTAAAGGTAGGCAGACAATGTAATAGAGCAGCAGGAAATGCTAGCAGAATGCTTGGTTGTATAGGGAGAGGTATTAGCAGTAGAAAGAGGGAAGTGCTCATGCCATTGTACAGAACACTGGTGAGACCTCACTTGGAGTACTGTACACAGTACTGGAGACCCTATCTTCAGAAGGATATTGATACCTTAGAGAGAGTTCAAAGAAGGGCTACTCAACTGGTTCATGGATTGCAGGATAAAACTTACCAGGAAAGGTTAAAGGATCTTAACATGTATAGCTTGGAGGAAAGACGAGACAGGGGGGATATGATAGAAACATTTATTACATAAAGGGAATCAACACAGTAAAGGAGGAGACTATATTTAAAAGAAGAAAAACTACCACAACAAGAGGACATAGTCTTAAATTAGAGGGACAAGGTTTAAAAATAAGATCAGGAAGTATTACTTTACTGAGAGGGTAGTGGATGCATGGAATAGCCTTCCAGCTGAAGTGGTAGAGGTTAACACAGTAAAGGAGTTTAAGCATGCGTGGGATAGGCATAAGGCTATCCTAACTATAAGATAAGGCCAGGGACTAATGAAAGTATTCAGAAAACTGGGCAGACTAGATGGGCCGAATGGTTCTTATCTGCCGTCACATTCTATGTTTCTATGTTTCTATGTAATTTACCTTAAATAATTGTATCTCAATTTCTAAATTGAACTTTAATCACATACAGGAGGCTCTTGCAGGGTCTAACAAGCTATTAACATAGCAGAGGATAAGAAAATCTTAATTAAACAGAACTTGCAATAAAGAAAGCCTAAATAGGGCTCTCTTTACAGGAAGTGTTTATGGAAGGCTGTGCAAGTCACATGCAGGGAGGTGTGACCAGGGTTCATAAACAAAGGGATTTAACTCCTAAATGGCAGAGGATTGAGCAGTGAGGCTGCAGGGGCATGATCTATACACCAAAACTGCTTCATTAAGCTAAAGTTGTTCAGGTGACTATAGTGTCCCTTTAAATATTTGGTTGCAGCATAGATATCAGCAGTTTCAGTTGAACCTATAGATCAGTTATTTGTAACCTTAAAGGCGTCTTGATTTAGGTAAGGTCGTAGAATGCAGACTCGCACCAATAAATGGTTAAAAAGCATCTTTCGGGCATGTTGCCAAAGGCATGGGCAATCTACTGCATTTTTCCATATTTCAATTGGATCTTTCGTAGCATCAAACAAGGACTTTAAATGTCATCTACTGAGAGCTCAATCAATTCCATCTGTAGTTCTTTAGGTGCCTTGGTAATATCAACTAGGTGAGGCTGAAATGCTAATTTGAGTGTGATGCTATGAGTCTCAAAGTCAGTGAACCATTCATTGTATTCTTCAATTAATAGGTCTATAACAGCTGTGTATTCAAATGATGCACATATATTATCCTGCTCAATGACCTTTGCAAACTGGGGAAAATGTTCATCCGAAATTTCCTTTTGAAGAAGTGTTTTGAAAAAAAGATTTTTCAAAATGCTTGTATTTTTTTTTTTTTTTCAATTCTTTATTTAGGTCGTGCATGAGGATAACATACATGTGTGCAATACCACAACGATTGTCGCACACAGGTCGTAAAACATTTGATTATAAACATGTGGTAGTAGATGCTAGGCACATTTTCTGTTTTATAGAGAGAAGACTAGAAGATGCATTCTGGTCTAGGCATGCAATATCACATAATTTCCTTGAGAGCGACATGCCTAAAAGTTTGTAGGGAACGTGTGGGGTTATATTCCTTGTGTGGGTACACTAACCTATGGGAGTGTACCTATGCAAGTATTGTGTGCTCTTGTATCGTTCCCTGGTGAGTTAACATTGCAATAAACTAAGATAAATTAAACTAAGATAACAAAATAACGAAGTGCAGAGGCCCTACTGGTGATAGTCATACAATCGAGCGTTTCATCCTGATGGCACTGCTATCGTAGCGAGTATTACTGGCGTGTACGCACCATTGTAGTGCCATCAGTGTTTCACTTGGAGGGCAAGTTATACCTATGTCTGGTAGTAAGTATTACACCCGGCTATGGCTATTACACCCGGCTATGGCAAAATGCTTGTATTTTTTGACACATATCATATATAGACTTCGTTTTACTTTGCAAAGAAATACTCAATTAGCTTATTTTTTTATTCTTTTTTTTCTGTGCATGAAATAAAGAATAAAATAATTATTATTTTATTCTTTATGTTGTTATTTACATAGCGCCGACAAATTCCGTAGCGCTTTACAGTGGATGGACGAACAGACATGTAGTTGTAACCAGACAAGTTGGACACACAGGAACAGAGGAGTTGAGGGCCCTGCTCAATGAGCTTACATGCTAGAGGGAGTGGGGTAAAGTGACACAAAAGGTAAGGAGAGTATTAGACTAATGACAGTTGCAATAGAGGACTCAGTCGGGAGCTATTAAAAGTTTAATTGATAAGCTTTTATGAAAAAGTGGGTTTTTAATGATTTTGTTTGAAGGAGTGGAGACTGGGCGAGCATCTAACGGAGGAGGGAAGTGAGTTCCACAGGAACGGTGCAGCCCTGGAGAAGTCTTGAAGGCGAGCATCAGAGGTGGGAGTACGGACAGAAGATAGACGTAAGTCTTCACCAGATCGTAAGGGCCTAGACGGGACATACTTGTGTATAAGGGAGGATAGATAGATGGAAGCAGCATTATGTAGAGATTTGAAAGCAAGAACCAGAATTTTAAATTGAGCTCTATATTTTATAGGAAGCCAATGTAGGGACTGACAGAAGGGTGAGGCATGGGAGGTGCGGGCGGACAGGAAGATGAGCATCGCTGCCGCATTCATTATGGACTGTAACAGCGCAAGTTGGGAGCACGTAAGACCACTGAGAAGCGGATTACAGTAGTCAAGGCGAGAAAGGACAGTGGAATGGATCAGCACCTTAGTCGCATCTGGCGTTAAGTAGGGTCGGATGCGCGCAATGTTTTTGAGATGGAAATGACAGGATTTGGCGATAGACTGAACATGAGGCATGAAGGAGAGGTCTGAGTCAAAGAGAACACCAAGGTAGCGAGCCTGCGTGGTGGAGCTGATGTTAGCACCGTTGACTTAGAGGGAGACAGACACAGGAGTAGCAACACTTGAGGGAGGAAAGACCAAAATTAAAAAGAAAAACCTCCTTTCTTAAAAAAGAATTTGCACTTGCGCTATAAAATTAGTTACTGCTGCAGTGGTGGGCAGTAAGGAAATTTTACCATCAGCAAATATACCTAAGTGGGCGGTAGGAATTAAAAGGTTGACTACCCCTGGAATAAATCAACTTTAGCATGTTACGAAACTGACAATGCATTTGGTTGCAAACTGTCATTTAAAATAGTAGGGTTAGGATACAGATTTTGCCGATTCAAGATACAATGCGTCTGTGCAATAAATCCTTCAGGTTTTCCGGTCATGGGAGGTGCACGGTCTGTGTACACACACTCACTAAATTTACCAAATTCAGTCCAACTTCATGACATTTATCTTGAAAGTTGTTGAAGAGATCTATTCTCTGTGTTCTGTTCGCAAGAGTGCCCAAAGCGAGTAACTCTTCGTAGCAAATAAAATCTTCTGTTATTACCCGAATGAAGTATAAACCCTGCACTGATTCAGTAGTATCAGTTGATACATCCAAAGCGATTTAATATATATTTTCCTTTTGAAGTATTGCATGAAGTTGTTCCATTGCTTAATTTAAATGGAGTGCCAGATATGAGAGTCTGTACACAGAAATTGTTGTAGAGGACTTTAATGGCCGTAATACAATGTTTTGGGAAACCTAAGAACTGAAGGAGTTTGAAGAGGTATGGCCATTTTACACTATCAAATGCCTTCTCCACATCCAAGGACAGGACCAGCAACGATGTTCCTCTATCCACCGGATTCACTCTATAACAAGTACGGTATTTTCGTAAAGTAGGAGATTTTGGGTTCACAAACTGTCACAGTCATTAGAGAACACTGAAAGCAGCTACAGATGAAAAAATAATCTCTATATTCTCTAAAGCATTTTCTGCTGATTAACTGTAACGTTATGTTATGTTTAAAGTCTAAAATTCAATGCTTTTTTTCATGTTTAAAGTGTCTTTGTTTCCTAAGAGAATGGCACGTATAGATGGTTTGGATGCTACTGGGAACATAAAATCCCAAAGGCCAAACCGAAATTCAGTTCAGCAGACATATAAATGCCCCGTAGAGAGTAGGCATTAATACTCGTATCAACTCAAGTTACCAGCAAAGGAATCAGCTGTTCCCAAGAGCTGATAATAATGTGCCATGAATGTGAGATTGCTGAATTTACCATTAAAAACGTGATTTCTATTGGTTTACTCTATTCTGGTTCTTTAAAGGTAAAGTTTATTATATGAATGCACAGAGATGAGCATACTTTTGTTTTGCAGAGCACACACCTGGTAACTAAATAGTTAACGTCTCCTACAGATGGCCAAAAGCAACAAAGGATTATCTAGTTCCAGTTGACTGAGAGCAGGTGATGGGAAAATAATTGTGCCCCATGCTAATTGTAATGACAGAGAATCACTACTGAGTGCAAGATAATTGCCTATTTTTAAAACTTAACTATAATGTAATGTCATATGCACTAATAACAGTAGTAGTGGTGTTTACATCCCTACGTATAAAGGCAGATGTATAAAAAAAATAAAAAAAAATAAACTACAATACAGTGCATTACAATCCAGTATCAGTGTCTGACTGTAATCTTTTCTGACTTTAGGCTGGAATTGTGCAACAATTTCCAAAGTAATCACAATCCTAATGTCATGGACCATGTTGCTGGTGGTAGAAGTCAGAAAACATTATCTGCTTAAAAATGAGCCTAACTCATGGCTGACTCGTCAATTTTGCAATATTGAGAGGCCAATATCACAAAGATAATAACAAAACAAAATAAATAAGCTTTTTTGGTTACTTAACAAGGTACAGGGCCCTTTTTCTCAGAATCAATAATGTTAAAAGTGTTTTTGAAAAGTATTGGAACAGTGGGATCGGGATCGCTGCAATGCTGCTCATTGAAATCTGTTAATAATAATTAAATCTGAGATTGTAATTCGTAGCAATGATTTTTTTTTTATGAGAAAAAGTAGAATCATGAAAAAAGTTCAAAAGGAACAATATTTTATACCTGTACATTATACCATGTAGAACCTGTATTTAACTCTGAGAATCTACATATTCACCTTGAGACTGAGAACCATCTATAACCCCGAGAACCTATCCATTGACCTTGAAACTCTGAGAACGTATCCATTCACTTTCAGAATCTTAGAACCATTCATTGACCAGGAGAACCTACCACTCACCTTGAGACTGAGAATCGTCTATTCACCCTGAGATTTTGAGGACCATTAATTTACCCTGAGAACCTATCTATTCACAGAAACTCTAAACATATGTGCAACCTGAGACCTTTGAAAATATCCCCTTCAAATTGAGACTTTCAGAATTTGACACTTTACCAAGTTTTGCACTTAAATACATTATTTCCTTACAAATGTCCCCGTTCTCTTCTTAATTCCACTTGCTCCAATCCCAACTCTCAATTGTCTGTCTCTATAAGAATACAGACATTCTTCCCATTCATATATTCATACCACAAATATGTACACAATGTCCTAGAGCTTCGTTTCAAGAAAGCGGCCCGATCCTCCTTCTCCTACAGAGCACCGCAATTGTGGAACGACCTCCCGCACACTTTAAAATCTTCCCCAAGCCTAAAGTCCTTTAAGAGATCCCTCTCTTCATACCTCAAACCAGAATACACCTGTCATGGTTGATTATATATTTCCTACCTTTTCTATGCTACATTTTGTATATATTGTGTATTAATATTGTTTTTGTATTTTATTGTACCCTAATGTATCAATGCAATGTTTTGTGGACCCAGGACATACTTGAAAATTAGAGAAATCTCAATGTATCTTTCCTGGTAAAATATTTTATAAATACATTTCATGTTACCATTTACCTGGTTTATGTGATACATGAGCTATGTCACTGCTGTCTCCTAACATTTTTGGGGTAGTTTGCATAATAAAACATAACTGAATTTGTGGCTTAATACCAAAAAAAAATAAAAAAATTTAGTTTTACCTCTTTCTGCTTGGGATCCTGGGGGTAAACATCTGGTGGTCCAAGTCGTGGTCGTTTGAGAGGTCTCTGTTCGTAACTAAGAAGACCCAAGGCAGCCATTATTTTTCATGATAGTCTACTGTAAAGTGAATGTGATGAATTCTGTCACTAGTTGCTTGTCTCAGTGGGCAGCAGAACTGAAAGCAGACAAGAAATGAAGCAGGTTACATGTACAGGAGTGATCAGCTAACATGTCATTAGATAATTATTAGAATATATAAAATGAACACAGCGACTATATTAAATATATATTTATTGTAGTAAACGTCCCAGTTCCACAAGATTTAGCAGGTTTTTTCTCTAAACAAGGAGTTCTGTTTAATGGACAGCTCACATATAGCACTGAGATTATACTGAATTGTAGAGGAGTTGAGAAAAAAAAATATTGTGAAAAGTTGTTGATAAATAAAAGAATCAGCAGGGTTGGAGATTTTCCTGAAGCGATTTTGGACAAACGTTTTAATGTCTGTTGTCAATAAGACAAAAATCACTGTTCAGTTGATTGACTCTTAAACCAAAGTTTACCAGGATGACTAAGGACAGACATGCCACTTCATCTCAATGAAGGGGTCCGGGTGCAGTGCTTTAACCCTGTAATGTAAAACTTTGCAGTTTTATAGAAACTACAATTTTGACATTGTAGAGTTAAATACACTTTTAGTGGCTGTCTTCCTGACAGTAAAACACGTGACATAGCAACTCACGTGGATGAATTTAATTCAATGCTTTACTACAAGAAACATTTGGATGCAAATGCAGGATTTGCCGCACATCAGTTCCCAAAGTTCCTCTAGGAGGAGCATTGGATTGGACCATCTGTGAGAGCCAGCTAACATTGCAGGAGGGAGAGCTAGTAGCGCCGACAGTCTCCTCTATCTTAGAGAAAAAGTAAGCACAAAGCTTTTTTTTTTCCAGTTTTATACTGGAATCAATGGGGTAGGGCCTAAAACAAACTATAGCAAGTCCCTACAGGCTTTTTAATGTAAAAAAACAGTGTTTACATTGCTGCCCAGTAACACCTCTAAGTGCAGTCACTCAGGCCACTAGAGGAGCTTCCTATGTCAGCAGTGACGCTCATCGTCTTTGTGCTCTGCATGGAGATTCTGAATGCTCCCCATAGAGATGCACTGTATTCCAAATGCAATAGTGGTCTCCTCTTAATTATATTAAAGGACACCAATCTCCCCCACAAAAAAAATCTAAATACAAAAACTGTAAGAAAGGGTATAACTTACTTTTTTTCCTGTGCCGCGATTGAGCCACTCGATCCACATCATCCACATCACCACAATGACACTTTACTTTTGTCAAATCCAATGCTTCCATAGAGAAGCACTGGGGACAAAAGGTGCATGCGTGTCAACGCTACACTTCTCCAATGAAATGGAGGTTAGGTAAGATCTGAGTTTTACTCAGTTCCCATAGCAAAAACATCTCTAGAGGCTGTCAGGTAGACAGCCACAAGAGGCGTATTTAACCCTGCCATATCTACTAAAAAAACGGAAATGCTTTACATTATAGGGTTAAAACTAAAGGACCGCTGCACTCAGAACACTTAAAGGATCACTATAGGGTCAAACATGTATTCCTGACCCTATAGTGTTAAAACCATCATCTCCCCCCCCCCCCCCCCCCCCCCCTCTTCCTTCCTGGGCCCTCATGCCTCCATAAATTTAGTAACAATCTTACTGTATTCAAGCCAGAAGCTGTAACTCTGCATGCTGTTTGCCTAAAAAAAAACAAGCAGTCTGCTGACATCAGCAGAAGTGGTAGCCTGATCCAATCACAGTGCTTCCCCATAGGATTGTCTGAGACTGACAAAGAGGCAGATCAGGGGCAGAGCCATCACAATTCAAACACAGCCCTGGCCAATCAGCATCTCCTCATAGAGATGAATTGAATCAATGAATCTCTGTGAGGAAAGTTCAGTGTCTGCATGCAGAGGGAGGAGGCACTGAATGTTTGGATGCATTTAAGACAGCGGTGACCCAGGAAGGATCTCTAACAGCTATCTGAGGAGTGGCCAGTGAAGTTATCACTAGGCTGTAATGTAAACACTGCATTTTTTCTGAAAAGACAGTGTTTACAGCAAAAAGCCTGAAGGTAATGATTGTCCTCACCGGAACAAATGAACAAATTCAATAAGCTGTAGTTGTTCTGGTGACTATAGTGTCCCTTTAAGTAACAGATGAACCTCCTGAAAATGTCTGTATGCTTTTATATCATGAGACGTCTCATGGAATTGCATTGAGAAGTCTGATTGGACAGCCACAGAAAGTCTGGGCGGTGTTGGAATAAGAGGTTTTGCAAAGGCAGCAGACAAGAAAACTGCAGCTTTTGCAAGCTGTTTTTAGATATAACGCCAATGAAAAAAATGCATGATTAAATGTATGCAAGTTTTCATTTGAGGTATATCTACTAAACAGTGATTTTTTTAAATTAATTTTGCATTTGGGAAGTGGGGTGTCCCTTTAAGCTTTATGGGTGAAATATTTTGCCAGACATTAATTCCCACTTATTTGATTTTTAACATGGAAGCTGGAGATATATGATAACACTAGTGACTACCATGTTATCAATTATTTACTTGGAAACCAGCCCTACGCGCTTTATTTAATAAAAAACAAAACATTGCCAAGATTTATTTTAAAACCGAATTGCAAAAATTTAGCCAAGCTGTAACCATAGCAGAGTTGGAGAATTTATTATTATTATTTTTTTAGATAAACACTTGTTCTGTACATTTTGTACTTTGATTTTTAATTCATAACAAAGCAATGCTTGGTGATTAGACCCCAATAAAATAACACATACCCTGTTAGAAGTAGTTATAATTTATAATGTGAGAGGAGGTAACACTGCAAATTTTAGCATTCAGTAATCCAATACGTATTGTATTATATTTCTATTATTTATGCTATATAACAGCATGCCACGCATTAGCACAGGGCCGCCAAGGACAGTGTGATCAAGTCTCTTGTTTCAAATTTAAGAACACGATTTTATTTAACCGTTTCATACTAAAATGTTAATAGTACATAAAAAGTAAATTAGATTTCTAATCTGTACTTTTCAGTTACGTTTACAGACATAGACAAATACTTTATTAATCCATGAACTCTAGTGTTAATTTCATCAATAAACATTGTACTTCTTTAAATTATGTAGGAGTAACAAGCACGTAAACATATAGCAAACAACAAATGTGTCTAAAGATGCCTGTTAAAGGATAGCAAGGAGAAATGGATCCCAAAATTAATTTTAAGAATTTACATTTTAAAATATTTTAAAGACATCCAGGAGAAAAACTATTTTCAAGATTATACAGTATTGCTTATCGTACATACAATCATTCAGATAGAGTTCAAAATATTATTTGTAGAGGCAGAAATGCCTTCTTTGTCACATAAATTTGACAAAATAAATACATACAAATGGCCACATACATTGTTTTATGTATTTGCAACAAATCTACTGGAATTTCTGGGAAAGTAATTTCATAAGGAAAGGCCATATGAAAGTAAAAATTATGTCTGTACAGAGGCACAATTCTAAAAAGGGTTTTGGGTTATGAATGTCATTGCAGTCTTTCATTTCAGCCTGCAACAAAACTATGTAAACTGTAGATTCTCTACAGTACTTTCTCCACCACCATGGTGTACCTACCACATGCTACAGCTGTCCGTCAAGAAGACAGTCTCGCTCCTGGCTTTTAGAAGGCAGTCTTGCTCCTGATTTTTAATGTCAACATTTCATTTTTAGAAGACTTGGGGATGCCCATAAATGAAAAGTAAAACAGGATCTATCCCATGTTATAAATAAATTAGAGGAGTGATTCCCAAACCAGTCCTCATTGCCCTGCCAAATTCCAGGATTTATGCATTTTCCTGTTTTATTCCAATGAAGATGCTGGCAAAACCTGGATTGTTTGTGGGTCTTGAGAACTGGTTTGGGAAACAGTGTGTTAGAGTATTTCTTTAAATCTTACCTGTTGCAAGAAGAAAAGAAAATACACAACTGTTGTTTGAGCAGAGCCCTTCCCCTTTTGTGTCTGTTAACACAATTTTGTCCATCAATTAGTGGCTGCTATCTATTACTACTGTATAACTGCAAATCACTTAATACATTGGTTCTGTGAAAATGTTAAGGTCTACCAACAATAAATAACAAATCTAGCTTGTTTATGGGCATGTCTGAGTCTGTTCACTAAATCAGAATTTTAGCATTCAGGTAAGCAATTTCAGCAGATATCAGCTGCAGCCAAACATTGTCATGATTGGTTTGACAAAGTTGGGTCCCCAGTGGCTCCTTTAGCTTGTGACTCATGGGAAATCACAAAAAATCACAAGTTGCCCAAGAAATAAAATGGATTTGGCTGCTGTCAACAGGCATTTTTATTGCCTGAGCAGCATCACAAATAAGCAAGTTATTGTTATCACATATTCCAGTACAATGTAATGGGTAAAATACATCTACGTAATTTACAACATATTTAGACATAAAAAGGTGAAATTAGATCAATTTAAACAAATCTATATTCTATCATTTCCAATTAGTGATTACCATGGTCAATGGCATCTGACTTAAAGGGAAACTATACAGTGTTAGGAACACAGTTTTTTTATTTCTAACGCTAGTGTCCCTCTACATATTTATTTAGGTCTCCCTCCCATTGTCCGCAATGTAAAGGGTTAAAAACCCTTTATTTCATGCCCCTGTGTCAAGCACCAAGGGCACAGGACCGGTCTACTCCAACAAAGTCGCACGCGCATTAGAACTTCCCTATAGGAAAGCATTCAATAAATGCTTTCCTAGGAGACTTTGAAGAAGCTGGACGTTCTTATGCAAAGTGTGAGAATGTTTAACATCGTTTCACGGAATTAAACTCTGTGACAATACAGGAAATGTCTCTAGTGGCAGGAAAACAGCCACTAGAGGTTGTCTTAACCCTGCAATGTAAACGTTACAGTTCCGCAATGTTTTACACTGCATGATTAAAGGGACAGAGATGCTGCACCCAGACCAATGAAATTAAGAGGTCTGGTTGCCTGTAGAGTTCCTTTAAGAATAGCTTTAAAGGGACACTATAGTCACCTGGACAACTTTAGCTTAATGAAGCAGTTTTGGTGTATTGAACATGCCCCTGCAGCCTCACTGCTCAATCCTCTGCCATTTAGGAGTTAAATCCCTTTGTTTATGAACCCTTGTCACACCTCCCTGCATGTGACTTGCACAGCCTTCCATAAACACTTCCTGTAAATAGAGCCCTATTTAGGCTTTCTTTATTGCAAGTTCTGTTTAATTAAGGATTTTCTTATGCCCTGCTATGTTAATAGCTTGCTAGACCCTGCAAGAGCCTCCTGTATGTGATTAAAGTTCAATTTAGAGATTGAGATACAATTATTTAAGGTAAATTACATCTTTTTGAACGTGAAACCAGTTTTTTTTTCATGCAGGCTCTGTCAATCATAGCCAGGGGAGATGTGGCTAGAGCTGCATAAACAGAAACAAAGTGATTTAACTCCTAAATGACAGGGAATTGAGCAGTGAAATTGCAGGGGAATGATCTATACACTAAAACTGCTTTATTTAGCTAAAGCAATTTAGGTGACTATAGTGCTCCTTTAAACAACTATTTGAATAACAAATTCCTTACAACAACAAACTGTAAATCAGTAGCCAAAACCTGGGGTAGTATGGAAAATCGATTTATCTCTGCCGTTCAAAAGCTAATCTATTCAAACTAGCAAACCTAGTTCTGTTGAATTCTGTTTCACGCACTGAGAATAAAAATATTTAAAGCTAATCTCTCAGTTCTCCATCATCCATGGGATATTTTTCAAACTGTACCTTTAGCATGGAATGTCGCTCATCGCAATAGCATTTTTGAAATGCCACATCAGGTAAGTGCTCTTTGGGGAGCTTCCTATCACATAGGCGAATGATCCAGAATTTGTCATCTATTACTGAATGTGGAATTCCTAGCCTTAACTTACATATTTAATAACTCCTTAACCTCTACTTTATCTAAATGGAACTTAAAAGTTGCTGCCTTGATGTAACCATGGCAACATTTCAATTACGAGACTGAAAACATGGTTTTGACAGTTGTTCTTTAATCACTATTACAGGATACAAAAGTACTTTATATACACTTAGGAAAAGAGACTATAACTGCATTAAAATTGCATTACTGTTTCAACATTGCCCAAAATTAACTAAATTGACTCCAAGTTGGTACCAAATAGCTCAGGAAATAACGACACATAACAAGACCCTTGGGTCGCCCTTTAACCAGATTGTGTAGACAGCCACATGCTTAACTTGTTATGTTATATGAACCTCTCACCCATTGCCAGGATATCCCCCCAGGTTATTTGAGAGTCCAAGAGACCAATACATTCATTAAATAATCCCTTGTCAATAAAAGCAATACATATGGAATAGAATGCATGGGTGTCAGCATACTCATCAACTCAGTATTATTGAAGAAACACTGTAATGGGTTTGTGTTTTAAAATAAATAGTTTGTCTCAAATATACTTTCAAGGAGTTGTGCAACAGTTTTCAGTTACAATATTTTTCAAATAGGACATCTACTTATCTTTATTCTAGTGCCGTCAGTAGCCTACTCATGGCACTTGGCTCCTCCCCTTGTGATGTCATTAAGGCAGAGGACAAGTGTCCAGTCAAATGCTTCTCCTTTAGAAGCATTCCGGACTCTAGAGACAAATTAATTATTCTCTATGAGAAGCCGTGACCACAACAAAGCTCATGCGCACAGTGTGCTCATTCATTAGAGGTGAGCTGATTGTCATTTCAGCTCACCCCTCACTCGCTGACGCACAGAAGTCCAAAAAGACTCCATCAGCACACTGGGTGTGCTGACATCACAGTATAAATTTTCAGGAATTTACAGACTCTCTTTTTCAGAGGGTTTAAAGTTGTGCCTTGAAGCTGCACTTTCAAGTCTTTAACCCCTTAAGGCCACATGACATGTGTGACATGTCATGATTCCCTTTTACTCCAGAAGTTTGGTCCTTAAGGGGTTTAAAGAGCTACGTTAGATCGAGTTGGAGGACAGGTGCTGAAGTGCTTTATATGTAAAAAGTGTGTCCTTCTGCAGATTTCAATAGAAAGACAGACAACCAGTGCTATAATATCTTAGTTTGGTTAGCTCAGAGTAGCTAAACTCAGGAGGCAGAAATAACACCTGCCTTGCAAATACATCTCATTGGGAAGTCTGAGATTGGACAGCCACAGAAAGTCTGGGCGGGGCTAGAAGGGGAGAGCTTGCAAAGACTGCAGACAAAAGAACTGCAACTAATGCCAGCTGCTTTTGGACCAATGTAGACCAATGTAGACTATGCCTTGCAAATACATCTCATTGGGAAGTCTGAGATTGGACAGCCACAGAAAGTCTGGGCGGGGCTAGAAGGGGAGAGCTTGCAAAGACTGCAGACAAAAGAACTGCAACTAATGCCAGCTGCTTTTGGACCAATGTAGACCAATGTAGACTTCTTACCCCAATGAATTGCATAATTCAATGAATTCATGTTCCCATTGGGGCTTTATATGCCTAATAGTTTTGTCCCTTTAAGAGATAGTAAGCTATTATCCCTAAAGTCATAATTCTAATACATTTTGTTACATTGTAGCACTTTTTGTAGTTTACTCAAATTCTCCCAAATTGTATTTACATTTTTGGGGGACATGAGACAGATTTGCACATAAATTGCTTTTTTAATCCTGAACTAGATTTTTGCATTCCGTCTATTTTTATAAATACTCCAATTTGGATGCAATTTCTAAGCTGAGCAGATATAGTAAAATTGGGAATATAGAGAAATTGAAGAACTTTTCCAGCATAACTTTTTGGACTAATGTTTGCAAGCCGTGTATTCAGTTCACTGTTGAGCGAATATAAACCTAATTGTGAGGGCATTTAAAATATCCTAGCCATTAAAGGGATGCTATAGTCACCAGAATCACTAAAGCCTGTCCCTACAGGCTGCAGGCTGTTAAATGTAAACACTGTTTTTTTCAGAGTAAAGGCACTGTGTTTACATTGCTGCTTAGTAACATCTCTAGTGGCAGTCACTCAGACAGCGACTAGAGGAGCTTCTCAGTCCAGTGCTGCACAATGTGCAGGACCTACATTCAGCGCCTCCACGCTCTGCATGGAGAAGCTAAATGCTCCCCCTAGAGATGCATTGATTCAATGCATCTCTATAAGAAGATGCTGATTGACGCAGCATGGGCAGCATTCGCAATAGCCTCCCAATGTTTTCTTATGGGAAAGCGCTGGTTTGGTTGAGATCATCAAGATTAATTAGCTCAGCCATGGAGGAGGTTCCAGCCACGGCGAAACTGGTGTCGCAAGGGATAAAAGGTGAGTAAAATATGTTTATACTCTATTCTAAAAGACTACCATGTTAAGAATACATGTTTGTATTTAATTGCACATGGGCTTAATTCTCACTTTAAAAACTCCCAACATTTGTACAATTGAATAATTGTGTTTTAAGGATCATGCCTACAGGAATGACAGTGCCAAAGAATTTTAAAGGATCTTCACCTATTCATAGCAATTATGTAGCTGCGCCAATTATTTACTCTACTTATAGTGATGTCGCGAACATAAAATTTTCCGTATGCGAACTTCCGCAAATGTTCGCGAACGGGCGAACCGGGCGAACCGCCATAGACTTCAATAGGCAGGCGAATTTTAAAACCCACAGGGACTCTTTCTGGCCACAATAGTGATGGAAAAGTTGTTTCAAGGGGACTAACACCTGGACTGTGGCATGCCGGAGGGGGATCCATGGCAAAACTCCCATGGAAAATTACATAGTTGATGCAGAGTCTGGTTTTAATCCATAAAGGGCATAAATCACCTAACATTCCTAAATTGTTTGGAATAACGTGTTGTATCGATCAGGTAGTGTAAGCATTACGCCCGCTTCACAGTGACAGACCAAACTCCCCGTTTAACGCACCGCAAACAACCGCAAGCAGTCCATTTGCACAATCGCAAACTCCCCATTTGCACAAGGTTGGATACCAAGCTAGCCATGTCCCTTCCTTGTCCTCACTGATGTCATTGAAGGTCTCTTCCTCCACCCAGCCACGTACAACACCAAGGGTCCCCGAAAGGTGACAACAAGCCCCCTGTATTTTTTTTATTTTTAAATGTACACTACTGTTACACCAGATATGAGTTGCACTGGTGTGACACTGTGCCCTGGCAGGCC
This sequence comes from Pelobates fuscus, assembly GCF_036172605.1. Classification (NCBI taxonomy): domain Eukaryota; kingdom Metazoa; phylum Chordata; class Amphibia; order Anura; family Pelobatidae; genus Pelobates; species Pelobates fuscus. The sequence goes on along the minus strand of NC_086318.1, from coordinate 105,892,902 downwards.
CTGAAACGCACACGTGTGAAGGAAACTGACTGCTATTATATTACAGTCAAAAAAGTTAGTTTTTTTTAAAATGCAAGCTATTGTGACACCAGATATGAGTGGTGGCACTGGGCAAGTGGGCACAGTATACGCTGTGAGCCTGACACGCACGCTGGCAGGCAGGCAACTGCAATTAGATTACACAGGAAAAAAAAAAGCAGACTGATGTTCTAGCCCTAAAAAGGGCTTTTTGGGGTGCTGTCCTTATAGCAGAGATCAGATGAGTCCTTCAGGACTGTAGTGGACACTGAATACACTAGCCTAGCTATCGATTTCCCTATTAAATCAGCAGCAGCTACACTGTCCCTCCTCTCACTAAGAATGCAGCTTCCGGGGGGCGGGACCTAGCTGTCATGGAGGAAATACGCACTTCGTGTGAGCTCCCTCAATATCTCACTTTAAGCAGCTATCAACAAGCGAATTTCACCCCAGAAGGGGATGACCCAGCAATGTTGCTCCTACCTGACCGACCCGACATGCTTAATAGCGGTCAGCAACTCGACAGAGTCTTACTTACCTCCGCGTGGCAAGTGTGGCCTGGTGCTCACCGGGCGGGAGAGGCGGCCGATCTCCCGATCCTGGGATGCCCAGGAGCAGCTACTTCGCGGCAGGAGCTCCGTTACCCCCCCTCGGACCAGTGGGGGTTATCCCGGTCCACCCCTGAGAGGCTGTCTGGAGCTAATGGACGCACAGAGCACAGCCGCCCAGGCTGACATACTCATCTGCGACTCTCCCAATATGGCGGCAGCCGCGTGTCCTCCTGGTACCAGCAAAGCATGGCAGGATATTGAGTCTAAGCTGGACAGACTCTTTAATCAATTTTGGAAGCAAATAACAAGCAGGAAGCCCCAACAAGCTCCACCACAGCCCCAACAAGCTCCACCACAGCTAAGCGAAGCAGTCCCCATTAAAATCCACCAACGCAAAAGGCATCGAAGACAGGACAAGAGGCACAAACAGAAATGCAGAGCCTGCCCCACGTCAAGCACTCGCCTCCACCTTAAGCCACCTCAATCCCGCACCGGACGTGAAGCACCACCGGGACAGATCCGACCACCCGACAAAACAAGCTTCCACCACCTCAAGCCGCGAACCCGGCACTCAGCCAGAGACTTGCCTTTGTTGTTCCAGGTATCAGGGACTCCCAGGGTCTGCACCTGGCGCCCAGAAGGGATCGGATGAGCACAAGCAGTAAACAGCAGCCTGCCAAGCATGTCCCACTATAGCCGATCCTCCACACCATGCCTTTGATCACATGAACTGCTCTCTGCACATTAACTAATCGTAAAGTAGCAAGCGTTTAAACATGTCATTATTTCACCTCCTAAAGAGTTTATTGTCGTAGTTCCTTACATGCCTTTACCTTAACCGTTCATGCATTAGGTTATTCACTAGTCTCATCTCATGTGGCGACTCACACTTGATTTATAAGCTACACCCTAAACATGACAGCCATCTTTCACAACAATGTACTGCTATATACTCATACCCTCAGTGCAACTAGCCATGATATACGCACGTTCAGCCTAGCATGCTCAAATATAACACACTTCTGTCTAAAAAAAAAAAAATTATAAAAAAAAAAAAAAGAATGCAGCTTCAGAATTAATCTAAATTGTATGCTGTCTAGGAGGTGGAAGGGTCTGGGAGGGAGGGTCTGCTGCTGATTGGCTGGAATGTGTCTGCTGACTGTGAGGTACAGGGTCAAAGTTTACTCAATGATGACGAATAGGGGGCGGACCGAACATCGCATATGTTCACCATCCGTGGCGAACGCGAACACACTATGTTCGCCGGGAACTATTCGCCAGCGAACCGTTCGGTACATCACTATCTACGTACCATAAAAACTTTGCATGTCTGAAAATGTTATGTTGAAGACATTACCTTGCACCCATTCAGTTCTGAGAGTGGCTTATACGTACATTCATTTGTAAAAATAAAAAAATAAAATAAAAATTAAACTTTTCAAACAGAGGTGAACCTCAACCACGTGCATATTAACTATGACTGCACTATGCAATCAGTTCACTTAGGCTCAGGAATAAACTACTTCTGTTGAACAGGGGTTTATTGATAAGGTGGAGATTGATGGAGCCTCTCCCTAGTAAGCAGGGACGAATTTTCGATTGGGCAGAGTAGGCTCCTGGTGCAGTGGCGTACACATGACACATGGGGCCCCGGTGCGAAAATCCTTGCCCCCCCCCTCCCCCTCCGGCGCTTACTCTGCGCGGGCCGGTGGCACCAACACATGGCGGCGGGCACCTGATCGCAGGGGTTGCAGGGCTGCGACCCCTGTATGTACACCAGTGCATGCAGATGCCCAAACACTTAAAGGACCACTATAGACACCCAGATCACATCAGCTTAATGAAGTGGTCTGGGTGCCAGGTGCCTCTAGTTTTAACCCTGCAGCTGAAACTGCTATGTGTCACTGAGGGTTAATCCAGCCTCTAGTAGCTGTCTCATTGACAGCCGCTAGAGGAGCTTCCGCGATTCTAAGACACTGAACGTCCATAGGAAAGTATTGAGTAAAGCTTTCCTATGGGCGGTTTGAATGCGCGCGCGTCTCTTGCCGCGCATGCGCATTCGGAGCTGAGAGGTGGAGGGATCCCCAGCACCAAGGGAGTCCGGCGCTGGAGAAAGGTAAGTGTTGAAGACACACACACACTCTCACGAACAGACGCATACACACTAGCTAACAGACACACACATTTACTGACAGAGACACACTCAGCGACAGACATACATACACACTCACTTACAAAACATACACTCTCACTGACAAACACGCACTCACTAACAGACATCAAACAGACTCACTAACAGACAGACATAAACACACTCAGTAACAGACACACACAGTAACACACTCACTGACACTCACTAGGTGACACACCCAATAACAGACACACTCACTGACACTCACTAGCAGACACACACTCTAACACACACACTAACACTCACACTCTTACACACACACAAACACACACTAACACACACAAACACTCACACACAAACACTCACACACAAACAATCACACACAAACACTCACACAAACTCACTAACACACACTCATAAATGAGAAAAGAAAAGTAAAACAAGGATTAGTTAGATTAAAAACAAAAGAAGGAAGGTATGTAGATGAGGATAAAGGTCTAGCTGACTGCCTCAATGAATATTTTTGTTCGGTATTTACAGCTGAAAATGAAGGAAAGGGACCTCTGTTAAAAAAAAGGATAAATGAGTAATTTATTACATGTGAGTTTACAGAGGAAGAGGTTCTATTTCAACTGTCAAAAGTAAAGACAAATAAGTCAATGGGACCTGATGGAATACACCCAAAGCTATTAAAAGAGCTTAGTGGTGTACTAGCAAAACCCTTAACAGATTTATTTAACCAATCATTGTTAACAGGAGTAGTCCCAGAAGATTGGACGTTAGCGAATGTTGTGCCCATTCACAAGAAAGGTAATAAGGAGGAGTCGGGCAACTATAGGCCAGTAAGCCTTACTTCAGTAGTGGGGAAAGTGATGGAAACCATGTTAAAGGATAGGATTGTTGAACATCTAAAAACACATGGATTTCAAGATCAGAGACAACATGGGTTTACTTCAGGAAGATCATGCCAAACTAATCTTATTGATTTTTTTGATTGGGTAACTAAAATTATAGATCAGGGTGGTGCAGTAGACATTGCTTACCTAGATTTCAGTAAGGCTTTTGACACTGTTGCACATAGAAGGCTTATCAATAAACTGCAATCTTTGAGTTTGGATTCCAATATTGTTGAATGGCAGTGGCTGAGTGACAGGCGACAGAGGGTTGTAGTCAATGGAGTATATTCGAAGCTTGGGCTTGTCACCAGTGGGGTACCTCAGGGATCTGTACTTGGACCCATTCTCTTTAATATTTTTATTAGTGATATTGCAGAAGGTCTTGATGGTAAGGTGTGTCTTTTTGCGAATGATACTAAGATATGTAACAGGGTTGATGTTCCAGGAGGGATAAGCCAAATGGCAAATGATTTAGGTAAACTAGAAAAATGGTCAGAGTTGTGGCAACTGACATTTAATGTGGATAAGTGCAAGATAATGCATCTTGGACGTAAAAACCCAAGGGCAGAGTACAGAATATTTGATAGAGTCCTAACCTCAACATCTGAGGAAAGGGATTTAGGGGTGATTATTTCTGAGGACTTAAAGGTAGGCAGACAATGTAATAGAGCAGCAGGAAATGCTAGCAGAATGCTTGGTTGTATAGGGAGAGGTATTAGCAGTAGAAAGAGGGAAGTGCTCATGCCATTGTACAGAACACTGGTGAGACCTCACTTGGAGTATTGTACGCAGTATTGGAGACTGTATCTCCAGAAGGATATTGATACCTGAGAGAGAGTTCAAAGAAGGGCTACTAAACTGGTTCATGGATTGCAGGATAAAACTTACCAGGAAAGGTTAAAGGATCTTAACATGTATAGCTTGGAGGAAAGACGAGACAGGGGGGATATGATAGAAACATTTAAATACATAAAGGGAATCAACACAGTAAAGGAGGAGACTATATTTAAAAGAAGAAAAACTACCACAACCAGAGGACATAGTCTTAAATTAGAGGGACAAAGGTTTAAAAATAATATCAGGAAGTATTACTTTACTGAGAGGGTAGTGGATGCATGGAATAGCCTTCCAGCTGAAGTGGTAGAGGTTAACACAGTAAAGGAGTTTAAGCATGCGTGGGATTGGCATAAGGCTATCCTAACTATAAGATAATGCCAGGGACTAATGAAAGTATTTAGAAAACTGGGCAGACTAGATGGGCCGAATGGTTCTTATCTGCCGTCACATTCTATGTTTCTATGTTTCTATGTTTCACTAACACTAACACACTAAAACTAACACTCACACACACTAACACTCACACACACTAACACTAAAACAAACGCTAACACACACACATGTTTTTTTCACACAGGAAATGCCCTGCAGGAGGAGCAGGGGCAGCACTGAGTGATGCACACTGTATAACAACTCTTGCATCTTTTGTTATCAATCATAGGATGGTGAGTGGACCACAGAAGACATAGGAGAGTGAATACTTTGCAAATAACCCTCTAAACTTTACACGCCCTAAACAGCCATTTTACTTTACTCTAAACTTAGCTCCTCCCAAAACCTAAACAAACTGTTTTCTTAAACCCACATTTAAAAACTTAAACCTGGGGGGGAAAAACATTACCTTAATCCTAGGTTTAACTGCTCTTAAAAACTAAAACACCATGTACCCCCCAGTACTAAAATGTAACCCAATGCCAACCCTAAACCAAATCATTATAAAAACCACTTACGCAACAACTAGAACTCCTTTAAAACTGCTAATCCTTTTTACACTAAACCCAGTAAGTAAGCCAACTCTGATATTAACCATAGCATACCTTAAATCATATTTGACCCACTTCTAACATTATATTTAGCCCTGAATACATTTACTCAGGTTACATACACATTCAAACACAATACATTACAAGCAGCCATGCAAGCACCTCACATATAAACTTGCCCCTACCTGTCAGGCAGAGGTCATTCTGTATCTGCAGTCTTTCCCTATGTACATCTACAGAATTATGATGGTTAAAGTATCTTTATTTTTTTATGTTTTTGATATTTTGAATGCACAGTATTTTATTCACACAAGCCAATTTATAAATAAATATTTTCACTCTTAACATAAATATACATTATTACAATTACCATCTGTCACATACTCATACCAAATGTCCCAATGACCTAGGACGGATGGTCACAATGGTTAATTTACTAAAGACGAGTATTGCGTCGCGCTGACTAAGGCCTTGTTTCCATTGTTGGCAACTTTTACCAACAAGCCGTTAAACAGTAAATTGGCTGTCCCTAATAACAGAGACTATCGGCAGTTTCTATACAACAAAAAGTATAATTTGATGAATGATCTGATAAGTAGATACACTCCAAGCACCGAAACCATTACACATCATAATGTGGTGGCTATTATACCAGGAGTGCTCTCCCACAGTAAGTAGCCATTTAATTATGATTGGACAACATACCTGATGTACTCTAGGTACCCACCCTTGCTTACTCTGCAGCCATAAGCCCTGCTACTGAGTACTGAGCTAAGCCAGGCAGTGCAGGAACACACGCATTGGCTGAGAGCACTCAGCTGATGCTGATGTCCAGTCAGATCTCGTCACCACCACTCACTCACTGCCACTCGGAAGCTGGAGTTGCTCTTACAGACCAGACAGAGTACCATGCAAGGCCTCCGTAACAGTCCCACTCAGTTGCTCAACAATGAGTGATGGCTGCCTATCACCAGAGGTAGACAGACCTCCTCCACAACTTTACTGGTTTTAATAAATGGACAAAGGAAAATAAGGATATGATAGAACAAATGCTGATTAAGTATTTTGAAGAACAATTCCAATAAAGGATAACATTTAGTGAAAAGGTATTCTACTTACAACTTGGAACCTTGCAACCTCTACAGTTCCATATTTTTAGTATATTTTATCTATACATGATGTGAACACGCATGTTTTGCTATTATAATCAAATCACTACAGGCTGCAGTTGAAGCAATTTTTTTTTTTTAATGAAATAATTAAAAAAATAAAATAATTTAAAAGTTTTGAAAAATGCTCACCTATTTTAGTCAACCTTTGCATCGGTAATCCTCCACGTCAAATTCCCTTTATTCAGATATACTCAACATCTCCAAATATCTTAGCAGTCTTAGGTTTATTCACCAACTGCTCATTTTGGTTGGGATAGAGGTGAAATTAAACTTAAATTTCAGAATTCTGCCTAAAATAACCAAGCTGTAACTACAGCAGAATAAGAAGGTTTTTTTTTTCTATAAGACCCATTTTGCAATCCGGATTATTCACGCAGGTCCTTTACTTAGTGAATAAGCCCTTTTTGTATTCAGTGCTCTGATATGATTTAACAACCAAAAATCTACACGGCGTCACCATTTGGTTTGTATATTTTTTTAATTTTTGAACTTGAGCATCTTTAAATTAATAATTGCTAAATTTATCATAGGGGTCTATTCAATAAACAGTGAGGTGCTCAACACTGGCAATCACAATGCAAAACATCAGTCAAAGTGAAGAGAATACACTGTTCAGGTAACTTTAAAATATAATTTATGCATTGACCAGAAAATATAACGGGCTTGGGGAATCTTTCCAGATCTGATACTTTGATTCAAATTTTTGAATTTGATTTGTATTCAGGTCAATCCACACTTTAGTTAATAAAGCACTTTAGTGAAGAAAATAATAATTGGCATATATTAAATATAACTGTTTCACTCAACCAATGACAAAACAGTTTTATCCACAGACTAAATCAAGAACTGTGGAAAACAGAAAACGAAAAGACAATTCCAAATGTCCAGGCCAAGCTAGCTGCAATGGAAAAATGATCCAACCTGGGTACTTTTCCAGCTCAGATATTCAGCTTTCAATAAGCAATTTCAGAATCCATTATACAAACTTATGTTAATAAACACCAATACCTCCATTAAAACGTGATTACCATATATTATTTGCATTATGGTTGCACATTCCCCCTATATTCATACTTGTTTTTCCCTATCAAGAAACAGAACAGTAAAAGAAATGTTAATATAAAATATTTTCATTTGAAACTGAGATTCCATACATAGAACAGTACATGTAAAAATATTATACGGTTATAAAATAGGCATCAATAACAAGATATAGCAACCATGTTTCTACAATGTACTTGTTTTACATCACGACTCAATCCATGATCCTTGAACAGTAATCAACCTTGGGTAGAGGGTTATTGTGAATAGGGCAGAACCCCTCCTGGCAGAACACTTGGGTACATTGACTAGCTGCTATTTGTTGCCAGCTCCTTATACATGGTAACATGCTGTACATCTGTTAACCCTTGCAGCACCCCACGCCCTGAGCTTTGCATTGTGCTGCATTGTGCTTGCTTGTTTTATATTCCTGGCACTGCAGAGGTTAATGCACAGATCATTCCATTATTGTAGAGATGCTGCACCATGGTCATATGGTACTTTCTGCTTGTGGCTTGTCAGTATTAACCCCTGCATCCCTGGACAGAACTAGTTGATGACATGAACCCTGCTTTTAGCCCCTTGCCTGGCTCACCCAGGGCTGCGATGAATAAGGACAGGGCCCGCCCTGGGTGCTTGGCCCCTGCACATATCCAGCTTACCTGTTGGCTTTAGCAGCAATATGCCAGGAGCCAGGGATGCTGACACTCCAGGCTATCTCCCATCCTTTTTCAGAGCATCCTTGCTGTCAGATCCTGGGGGGCTCTGGGTGGGCAGTGTGGAGGTGAGTGGGCAGGGTGTGTGCTGCAGGCAGGCTGGCTGGGGTGGGATGCTGGGAGTGCTGCAGTGCCGGTGTGCTCTTGGCCGGGAGATGAAGCCTCCACTATGCACTTGTTCCTCCAGATGCACACACAGGCTGACGTTTCAGCACACTGCCGGCTCCCAGCCCACTGCACAGCTGGCTACGTCACGGCCTCTTAAAGGGGAAGGACATCACTTCTACAGCTTCTTCTACAATGTGCAGGATACAACACGTATTCCTAGATAAAACCATATATAAAAAGTATACAACCATATAGTATATAAAATATATTTGCTACAGCTATAATTGTACAAATATAAATACGGAGTATGTATGCTATAATAACACACACACACACACACACACACACACACACACACACACACACACACACACCTTTCTAAAGTCGTTTAAAAATGTAGTATGATAAAATAAAAAATGTAACAATATGTGTGTGTGAGCATTATTGTTTTCAGGTATTATAGTCAAGGCATAACCCCAGCTGAAATGAAAACTCACAAAGTTAACTTTTATACCATTTGTAATATGGATACAGTGTGTGTTGTGTCTCTACACATTTGCAAATTAAAAACTGAATTGTGCTCTTTATATCATGACATACCAGATGTGACTTTGGAGTGTTGAAGGTTGCCAACCCCTGTCCTATATTTAAATGAACTGAACCAAGGTACACTAATGCAGACATACCAGATACTGTGGACTACATCTCTCCTGATGCTTTGCCAGCATTATAATGAGGAAGGACAAGCAAACAAGATTCACACATTATTATAGCACTGATTGTAATGTCATTATTGGGTTAGGTACATACCTTGCTATAATAACCTTAGGGCATGATATTAAAAACAGTTTACATATTAACCCTTGGTTGCCCGAAGTCATTACAATGCCTGGATCCAAATACAAAACCCTGCTTCAATCCATCAAAGCTCTACCTTCTGAAGCTGCCCCTGTACACCCATGCAAAGTATTCTCCATGCAACATAACATAAATCGCTTCCTCTGTCCCAAATAATATTTGATGTCTTTGTTGACAGCAGAATGACATCACTTGATAACATATTGTTCATTACCCGCCCCCCCTACCCCTCCCCCAACCCATTTTTACACAGTGTCATTTGTCCCAATGCATACTAACAGACTTGTTAATCACCTCCAAGAGGGGTCACTCTTGTCTATTATTATTATTATTATTATTATTATGATATTTATATAGCACCATCAAATTCCGTAGAGCTTTACAATGGGTGGACGAACAGACATGTAGTTGTGACCAGACAAGTTGGACACACAGGAACAGAAGGGTCGAGGGCCCTGCTCAATGAACTTACATGCTAGAGGGAGTGGGGTAAAATGACACAAAAAGGTAAGGATCGTATTAGACTAGTGACAGTTGCAGAAGAGGAATCAGTCATGAGCTATTAACAGTTTAATTGATATGCTTTTATGAAGAAGTGGGTTTTTAACGATTTTTTGAAGGAGTGGAGACTGGGTGAGCATCTAACGGAGGAGGGAAGCGAGTTCCACAGGAACGGTGCAGCCCTCGAGAAATCGGCGAGCATCAGAGGTGGGAGTACGGACAGAAGATAGACGTAAGTCTTCACCAGATCGTAAGGGCCTAGACCGGACATACTTGTGTATAAGGGAGGATAGATAGGTAGAAGCAGCATTATGTAGAGATTTGAAAGCAAGAACCAGAATTTTAAATTGAGCTCTATATTTTATAGGAAGCCAATGTAGGGACTGACAGAAGGGTGAGGCATGGGAGGTGCGAGCGGACAGGAAGATGAGCCTCGCTGCCGCGATTATGGACTGTAACGGCGCAAGTTGGGAGCACGTAAGACCACTGAGAAGCGGATTACAGTAGTCAAGGCGAGAAAGGACAGTGGAATGGACCAACACCTTAGTCGCATCTGGCGTTAAGTAGGGGCGGATGCGCGCAATGTTTTTGAGATGGAAATGACATGATTTGGCGATAGATCGAACATGAGGCTTGAAGGCGAGGTCGGAGTCAAAGAGAACACCTAGGCAGCGAGCCTGCGTGGTGGAGCTAATGGTAGCACCGTTGACTTGGAGGGAGACAGACACAGGAGTAACACTTGAGGGAAGAAAGACCAGAATTTCAGTTTTGCTCACGTTTAGTTTAAGGAAGTGGGCAGCCATCCAGTTAGAAATAGCAGAGAGGCAGTCAGATACACTAGTCAAGAGGGACGGGGAGAGATCAGGAGAGGACAGGTAGATTTGCATGTCATCTGCATAGAAATTATATTGGAAGCCAATATCTTATACTACCTACCCTTCCTGGCCATATCACAAGCATAATGTGCTGCATGGGTGTGCACTCTGTAACAATTATGGGTTCATAGACCTTATCTAGCTTTGCAGCCAACAAGGGAGAAGGGTTTATATCGGGATAATGGCCCCAAGAGGGTCTGACAACATCTGGACTGAAGGACAAGTACAAACAAACAAACAAACAAACGTGTCTGCCTGAATCATTTTTGGGATTACGGTCCCCTAGCTTTAACACAGGAGGGCTGCACATTAATACATACACTACTGGACTGGAAAGGGCCCTACATAACTCTCTACTGTTGTGGAAACAGCCCAGTTGACCTCGGAGTGTGCTTAGTCAGCAGTATAATGGTGGAGTGATGCTGCAGCCCAAAACTTCTCTATGCAACTGCCCTTACTGGGGGCGACCTTCCTCTGGTCACAAATGCCAGTCCACTCCTTCTGGCCACGTCATCATGTTTCTAATCAACTCAGTGTTGGAGAAACCAGGTGGTCAGCACCTGTTGGAGGATGCATCTCAACCAAAGTAGAAAAAGGGCCCATATGACTCAGGGATCCCATATGGGCAGTCTCTGTCCTAATCCATTTTGAGATTGGAGAGAATAGTTCATTGTAATTGCCTTCAATAAATCGAACTTCTTTAATGCAGGAACCCTCCAACACTAAGACCCCAAGGCTATCACTAAAGCTCCCACTAATTCTAACTGCCCCTATCGGTAGTAGCAGCATCTAAGATAATACCATTATCAATTGCTCGGTAATGATACTGCAGAGTGATTTCAATGCTGCTAAAATGACACCCATCTTAAAAGCCTTCCTTGACAGTAACAATTCAGTGCAAGCCCTGTAGTAAAGCGTCGTTTTTCCTCATGTTTAATGTTCTCTTTAACACAACTTCTGGAATAAAAGGGAATCATGACGGAATATTTCCGTCATGTGTCCTTAAGGGGTTAATGTGCGGTGCCATGTATATTTTGTAATGGCATGTACCAGTATATAATTTGACAGGTGGTGTATAAGCGCACAAGTTTGTACTTTACATAAACAGCGCTTGCAAGGACTTGCAAGGGGGTTGAGGGCAGCAGTCTCAAGTCATTATGAAAAAAGAAAAAAAAAGGCACAAGTGTGTTGAGATGTTTATTTGCAAAGTTCTGCAGGAGTAAGGAGGCAGGCAGGAATTGTTCAGGGTCTGTGCTAGCTAGGTTCTGTGTGATTTTGTGCATGGGTTAATGGCTTGTACTCTCAATGTTTTCCAGTAGAGATGTCCCGAACGGTTCGCTGGCGAATAGTTCCTGGCGAACATAGCTTGTTTGCGTTTGCCACGGACGGCGAACATATGTGATGTTCGGTCCGCCCCCTATTCGTCATCATTGAGTAAACTTTGACCCTGTACCTCACAGTCAGCAGACACATTCCAGCCAATCAGCAGCAGACCCTCCCTCCCAGACCCTCCCACCTCCTGGACAGCATCCATTTTTTTTTTCATTCTGAAGCTGCATTCTTAGTGAGAGGAGGGACAGTGTGCTGCTGCTGATTTAATAGGGAAATTGATAGCTAGGCTAGTGTATTCAGTGTCCACTACAGGCCTGAAGGACTCATCTGAAATCTGCTGTAAGGACAGCACCCCAAAAAGCCATTTTTAAGGCTAGAACATCAGTCTGCTTTTTTTTTTCCTGTGTAATCTAATTGCAGTTGCCTGCCTGCCTGCCAGCATGTGTGTCAGGCTCACAGAGTATACTGTGCCCACTTGCCCAGTGCCACCACTCATATCTGGTGTCACAATAGCTTGCATTTAAAAAAACAAAAACTTTTTTGACTGTAATATAATAGCAGTCAGTTTCCTTCACACGTGTGCGTTTCAGGGCCTGCCAGGGCACAGTGTCACACCAGTGCAACTCATATCTGGTGTAACAGTAGTGTACATTTAAAAAAAAAATAACTTTTTTGACTGTGAAATAATAGCAGTCAGTTTTCTTCACGCGTGTGCGTTTCAGGGCCTGCCAGGGCACAGTGTCACACCAGTGCAACTCATATCTGGTGTAACCGTAGTGTACATTTAAAAAAAAACTAGAAATTTGACTGTGAAATAATAGCAGTCAGTTTCCTTCACGCGTGTGCGTTTCAGGGCCTGCCAGGGCACAGTGTCACACCAGTGCAACTGATATCTGGTGTAACAGTAGTGTACATAAAAAAAACAACACTTTTTTGACTGTGAAATAATAGCAGTCAGTTTTCTTCACGCGTGTGCGTTTCAGGGCCTGCCAGGGCAGTGTCACACCAGTGCAACTCATATCTGGTGTAACCGTAGTATAGATTTAAAAAAAAACTAGAAATTTGACTGTGAAATAATAGCAGTCAGTTTCCTTCACGCGTGTGCGTTTCAGGGCCTGCCAGGGCAGTGTCACACCAGTGCAACTGATATCTGGTGTAACAGTAGTGTACATTTAAAAAAAACAACACTTTTTTGACTGTGAAATAATAGCAGTCAGTTTTCTTCACGCGTGTGCGTTTCAGGGCCTGCCAGGGCACAGTGTCACACCAGTGCAACTCATATCTGGTGTAACCGTAGTGTACATTTAAAAAAAAAACTAGAAATTTGACTGTGAAATAATAGCAGTCAGTTTCCTTCACGCGTGTGCGTTTCAGGGCCTGCCAGGGCACAGTGTCACACCAGTGCAACTCATATCTGGTGTAACAGTAGTGTACATAAAAAAACAAAACTTTTTGACTGTGAAATAATAGCAGTCAGTTTTCTTCACGCGTGTGCGTTTCAGGGCCTGCCAGGGCCCAGTGTCACACCAGTGCAACTCATATCTGGTGTAACCGTAGTGTACATTTAAAAAAAACTAGAAATTTGACTGTGAAATAATAGCAGTCAGTTTCCTTCACGCGTGTGCGTTTCAGGGCCTGCCAGGGCAGTGTCACACCAGTGCAACTCATATCTGGTGTAACAGTAGTGTACATTTAAAAAAAAAACTAGAAATTTGACTGTGAAATAATAGCAGTCAGTTTCCTTCACGCGTGTGCGTTTCAGGGCCTGCCAGGGCACAGTGTCACACCAGTGCAACTCATATCTGGTGTAACAGTAGTGTATATAAAAAAACAAAACTTTTTGACTGTGAAATAATAGCAGTCAGTTTCCTTCACGCGTGTGCGTTTCAGGGCCTGCCAGGGCACAGTGTCACACCAGTGCAACTGATATCTGGTGTAACAGTAGTGTACATAAAAAAAACAACACTTTTTTGACTGTGAAATAATAGCAGTCAGTTTTCTTCACGCGTGTGCGTTTCAGGGCCTGCCAGGGCAGTGTCACACCAGTGCAACTCATATCTGGTGTAACCGTAGTATACATTTAAAAAAAAACTAGAAATTTGACTGTGAAATAATAGCAGTCAGTTTCCTTCACGCGTGTGCGTTTCAGGGCCTGCCAGGGCAGTGTCACACCAGTGCAACTGATATCTGGTGTAACAGTAGTGTACATTTAAAAAAAACAACACTTTTTTGACTGTGAAATAATAGCAGTCAGTTTTCTTCACGCGTGTGCGTTTCAGGGCCTGCCAGGGCACAGTGTCACACCAGTGCAACTCATATCTGGTGTAACCGTAGTGTACATTTAAAAAAAAAAACTAGAAATTTGACTGTGAAATAATAGCAGTCAGTTTCCTTCACGCGTGTGCGTTTCAGGGCCTGCCAGGGCACAGTGTCACACCAGTGCAACTCATATCTGGTGTAACAGTAGTGTACATAAAAAAACAAAACTTTTTGACTGTGAAATAATAGCAGTCAGTTTTCTTCACGCGTGTGCGTTTCAGGGCCTGCCAGGGCCCAGTGTCACACCAGTGCAACTCATATCTGGTGTAACCGTAGTGTACATTTAAAAAAAACTAGAAATTTGACTGTGAAATAATAGCAGTCAGTTTCCTTCACGCGTGTGCGTTTCAGGGCCTGCCAGGGCAGTGTCACACCAGTGCAACTCATATCTGGTGTAACAGTAGTGTACATTTAAAAAAAAACCTAGAAATTTGACTGTGAAATAATAGCAGTCAGTTTCCTTCACGCGTGTGCGTTTCAGGGCCTGCCAGGGCACAGTGTCACACCAGTGCAACTCATATCTGGTGTAACAGTAGTGTATATAAAAAAACAAAACTTTTTGACTGTGAAATAATAGCAGTCAGTTTTCTTCACGCGTGTGCGTTTCAGGGCCTGCCAGGGCCCAGTGTCACACCAGTGCAACTCATATCTGGTGTAACCGTAGTGTACATTTAAAAAAAACTAGAAATTTGACTGTGAAATAATAGCAGTCAGTTTCCTTCACGCGTGTGCGTTTCAGGGCCTGCCAGGGCAGTGTCACACCAGTGCAACTCATATCTGGTGTAACAGTA
Organism: Pelobates fuscus; assembly: GCF_036172605.1. NCBI lineage: Eukaryota > Metazoa > Chordata > Amphibia > Anura > Pelobatidae > Pelobates > Pelobates fuscus. The sequence continues at coordinate 105,877,773 of NC_086318.1, read as the reverse complement.
GTGTACATTTAAAAAAAACAAACTTTTTTGACTGTGAAATAATAGCAGTCAGTTTCCTTCACACGTGTGCGTTTCAGGGCCTGCCAGGGCACAGTGTCACACCAGTGCAACTGATATCTGGTGTAACAGTAGTGTACATAAAAAAAACAACACTTTTTTGACTGTGAAATAATAGCAGTCAGTTTTCTTCACGCGTGTGCGTTTCAGGGCCTGCCAGGGCAGTGTCACACCAGTGCAACTCATATCTGGTGTAACCGTAGTATACATTTAAAAAAAAACTAGAAATTTGACTGTGAAATAATAGCAGTCAGTTTCCTTCACGCGTGTGCGTTTCAGGGCCTGCCAGGGCAGTGTCACACCAGTGCAACTGATATCTGGTGTAACAGTAGTGTACATTTAAAAAAAACAACACTTTTTTGACTGTGAAATAATAGCAGTCAGTTTTCTTCACGCGTGTGCGTTTCAGGGCCTGCCAGGGCACAGTGTCACACCAGTGCAACTCATATCTGGTGTAACCGTAGTGTACATTTAAAAAAAAAAACTAGAAATTTGACTGTGAAATAATAGCAGTCAGTTTCCTTCACGCGTGTGCGTTTCAGGGCCTGCCAGGGCACAGTGTCACACCAGTGCAACTCATATCTGGTGTAACAGTAGTGTACATAAAAAAACAAAACTTTTTGACTGTGAAATAATAGCAGTCAGTTTTCTTCACGCGTGTGCGTTTCAGGGCCTGCCAGGGCCCAGTGTCACACCAGTGCAACTCATATCTGGTGTAACCGTAGTGTACATTTAAAAAAAACTAGAAATTTGACTGTGAAATAATAGCAGTCAGTTTCCTTCACGCGTGTGCGTTTCAGGGCCTGCCAGGGCAGTGTCACACCAGTGCAACTCATATCTGGTGTAACAGTAGTGTACATTTAAAAAAAAAACTAGAAATTTGACTGTGAAATAATAGCAGTCAGTTTCCTTCACGCGTGTGCGTTTCAGGGCCTGCCAGGGCACAGTGTCACACCAGTGCAACTCATATCTGGTGTAACAGTAGTGTATATAAAAAAACAAAACTTTTTGACTGTGAAATAATAGCAGTCAGTTTTCTTCACGCGTGTGCGTTTCAGGGCCTGCCAGGGCCCAGTGTCACACCAGTGCAACTCATATCTGGTGTAACCGTAGTGTACATTTAAAAAAAACTAGAAATTTGACTGTGAAATAATAGCAGTCAGTTTCCTTCACGCGTGTGCGTTTCAGGGCCTGCCAGGGCAGTGTCACACCAGTGCAACTCATATCTGGTGTAACAGTAGTGTACATTTAAAAAAAACAAACTTTTTTGACTGTGAAATAATAGCAGTCAGTTTCCTTCACACGTGTGCGTTTCAGGGCCTGCCAGGGCACAGTGTCACACCAGTGCAACTCATATCTGGTGTAACAGTAGTCTACATTTAAAAAAAAATTTTTTTTGACTGTAATAAATTGAATAGCAGTTAGTTGTCTGCAAGCGTGTGTGTCAGGCCTACAGCGTCTACTCTGCCAACTTCTGCCAGTGCACAGTGCCACTCATATCTGTTGTCACAGTAGCTTGCACACATAGTACCACTAATCGGAAAAAAAAATGACAGGCAGAGGCAGGCCACCCCGCAGGGACCGTCGTGGTCGTGGTGCTGTGATTCCCTTTGGCCCTATAATAATGCCCAGTGTTCAGAGGCCACATACCCTGAACTCGAAAAGTTCTGAGGACATAGTTGACTGGCTAACCCAGGACACCCAATCTTCTACAGCTTCCGCTCGGAACCTTGACGCACCATCCTCCTCCAGCTTAGCTTCAGGCACCTCTCAAGTTACCACTCGCCCGCCTGCCGCCACCACCAACACTAGCACCACAGCCGCTTCCCTTGATCTGCCAGAGGAGTTATTTACACATCAAATGGAAGAAATGAGTGATGCACAACTATTATTGCCAAAGGATGCAAAGGATGTAGATAACAGGGATATGTCTCAGTCAGGCAGCATTACACACATGGACGTACGGTGTCATGATGATGATGATGATGTTGCACCCGCTGCTGCTTCCTTTGCTGAGTTGTCAGATACAAGTGAAGCAGTTGATGATGACGATGCGTCCGTGGATGTCACGTGGGTGCCCGCTAGAAGAGAAGAAGAACAGGGGGAAAGTTCAGATGGGGAGACAGAGAGGAGGAGGAGACCAGTTGGAAGCAGGGGGAGGTCGTCACAAGGAGCTAGTGGCACAGTCAGACAGCATGCATCGGCACCCGGGGTCAGCCAGACAGCACGCCAATCAACGCATGCTGTTGCCACCACCAGAATGCCGTCATTGCAGAGCTCAGCAGTGTGGCATTTTTTTTGTGTGTCTGCCTCTGACAACAGCGATGCCATTTGTAACCTGTGCCAAAAGAAACTGAGTCGTTGGAAGTCCAACTGCTTTGCAAAGGCACATGATCGCACATCACAAACACCTATGGGATCAACACATGAGTACAAGCAGCACACAAACTCAAAACCGCCATCCTCCTCCTGGTCCAGCATCTTCAGCCACGTCAACAACTGCTGTCCTCCTTGCCCCCTCTCAACCATCCGCCACTCCGTCTCTCACCTTGAGCAGTTCCTGCTCATCTGCCCACAGTCAGGTGTCTGTCAAGGACATGTTTGAGCGTAAGAAGCCAATGTCACAAAGTCACCCCCTTGCCGTCATCTGACAGCTGGCTTGTCTGAACCCGACAGCTTTTACCATACAAGCTGGTGGAGTCTGAGGCGTTCCAAAAATTTGTAGCTATTGGGACACCGCAGTGGAAGGTACCCGGCCGAAATTAATTTGCACAAAAGGCAATCCCCAACCTGTACTCGATAGTGCAAAATGAAGTAATGGCATGTCTGGCACACAGTGTTGGGGCAAGGGTCCATCTGACCACTGATACCTGGTCTGCAAAGCATATCACCTACACTGCGCATTGGGTAAACCTGCTGACGGCTGCCTGGCTCTGCAGAGGAGTTGGTGACACCACCACGACTTGCAGGCAGGCCTGCTGCCACCTCCTCTACTCCTCCTACTCCATCCTCTTCCATAACCTCCTCGGCTGAGTCCTCTTCTGCTGCTGCGTCTTGCTCCACATCAACGGCACCCCCCCCCCAGCTCCCCAGGTACTATTCCACATGCCGGATACGGCAGTGTCACGCCGTCTTGGGGTTGACTTGCCTGAAAGCAGAGAGTCACACCGGACCAGCACTCCTGTCCGCCCTGAATGCACAGGTGGATCAGTGGCTGACTCCGCACCAACTAGAGATCGGTAAAGTGGTTTGTGACAACGGAAGAAATTTGTTGGCGACATTGAATTTGGGAAAGTGCATGGCACATGTGTGTAATCTGATCGTACAACGCTTTGTGCATAAGTACCCAGGCTTACAGGACGTCCTGAAGCAGGCCAGGAAGGTGTGTGGCCTTTTCAGACGTTCCTACATGACCATGGCGCACTTTTCAGATATCCAGCGGCGAAACAACATGCCAGTGAGGCGCTTGATTTGCGACAGCCCGACACGTTGGAATTCAACACTCCTAATGTTCGACCGCCTGCTCCAACAAGAAAAAGCCGTTAACGACTATTTGTATGACCGGGGTGCTAGGACAGCATCTGCGGAGCTGTGATTTTTTTTGCCACGTTACTGGACGATCATGAGCAATGCCTGTAGGCTCATGCGTCCTTTTGAGGAGGTGACAAACCTAGTCAGTCGCACCGAAGGCACCATCAGCAACTTCATACCATTTGTTTTCTTCCTGGAGCGTGCCCTGCGAAGAGTGCTGGATCAGGCCGTAGATGAGCGTGAAGAGGAAGAGTTGTGGTCACCATCACCACCAGAAACAGCCTTATCAGCATTGCTTGCTGGACCTGCGGCAATGCTTGAAGAGGATTGTGAGGAAGAGGAGTCAGAGGAGGAATGTGGCTTTGAGGAAGACCAACCACAACAGGCATCCCAGGGTGCTCGTTGTCACCTATTTGGTACCCGTGGTGTTGTACGTGGCTGGGGGGAAGAACATACCTTCAGTGAGATCACTGAGGACGAGGAACGGGACATGAGTAGCTCAGCATCCAACCTTGTGCAAATGGGGTCTTTCATGCTGTCGTGCCTGTTGAGGGACCCTCGTATAAAAAGGCTGAAGGAGAACGACCTGTACTGGATGTCCACGCTACTAGACCCCCGGTATAAGCAGAAAGTGCCTGAAATCTTACCGAATTACCGCAAGTCGGAAAGGATGCAGCAGTTCCAAAATAAATTAAAAAGTATGCTTTACACAGCGTATAAGGGTGATGTCACAGCACAACGGGAATCTAACAGGGGAAGAGGTGAAAGTAATCCTCCTCCTCCCACGACCACGCCGGCAAGGACAGGACGCTTTACAGACGTGTTGTTGATGGAGGACATGCAGAGCTTTTTAAGTCCTCCGCATTGCCACAGCCCTTCGGGGTCCACCCTCAGAGAACGACTCGACCGACAGGTAGCAGACTACCTCGCCTTAACTGCAGATATCGACACTCTGAGGAGCAATGAACCCCTTGACTACTGGGTGTGCAGGCTTGACCTGTGGCCTGAGCTATCCCAATTCGCGATAGAACTTCTGGCCTGCCCCGCTTCAAGTGTCCTGTCAGAAAGGACCTTCAGTGCAGCAGGAGGTATTGTCACTGAGAAGAGAAGTCGCCTAGGTCAAAAAAGTCTAGACTACCTCACCTTTATTAAGATGAATGAGGGATTGATCCCGAAGGGACTGACAGTGGGCGATACATTCGACTAAAAAAGGCCTGATGAGGGGGACGTAACAGGGATTAAACTGATAAGAATAGTACTACTTAACACAACACTCATATCTGGTGGCACATTAGATTGCACGCGCAGTGCCCCAAATTTGAAGTAGGAGGACCGACCAAGCATCTTTTTCCATCTCCCGGTTCCTAAAATCGATGCCATATACACGTAACAGGGATTAAACTGATAGGAATAGTACTACTTAACACACCTTATAATAACGCAGAGAGAGGCAACGCAGAGAGAGGAGTCTGAAGAAGAGGAGTCAGAGGAGGAAGGTGGCTTTGAGGTGGTGGAAGACCAAACACAGCAGGCGTCCCAGGGGGCTTGTTGTCACCTTTCGGGGACCCTTGGTGTTGTACGTGGCTGGGTGGAGGAAGAGACCTTCAATGACATCAGTGAGGACAAGGAACAGGACATGGCTAGCTTGGTATCCAACCTTGTGCAAATGGGGAGTTTGCGGTTGTGCAAATGGACTGTTTGCGGTTGTTTGCGATGCGTTAAACAGGGAGTTTGGTCTGTCACTGTGAAGCGGGCGTAACCCTTACACTACCTGATCGATACAACATCATACCTGATGTTTTAAAGCACGTTTTTCCAAACAATTTAGAAATGTTGATTTATGCCCTTTATGGATTAAAACCAGACTCTGCATCAACTATGTAATTTTCCATGGGAGTTTTGCCATGGTTCCCCCTCCGGCATGCCACAATCCAGGTGTTAGTCCCCTTGAAACAACTTTTCCATCACTATTGTGGCCAGAAAGAGTCCCTGTGGGTTTTAAAATTCGCCTGCCTATTGAAGTCTATGGCGGTTCGCCCGGTTCGCCCGTTCGCGAACATTTGCGGAACATTTTATGTTCGCGACATCACTATTCTCCAGGTCTAGACTGGAACGCTGAAATATTTCACAGTGGACTGCAGTACCTAAGGCTGACCAGGCTGACAGAATACAATGACTATGTTTGTCTTATGGCCCTGGAAAGATTTTCCACTGACAGCAGGTTGAGAGTGCTTATGACATTCACTCCATTCTCATTGGTGGCACTGAAGTTGATAAACAGAGTCTGCATCTCTAAAAGGCCTCTGCAGATCACTGTGAATACTCCCTCATGCTGTGCATGTCATACTACTGATGAAAGTCAGAGGGGTAGTGAAGGGATCGGAGGGGGGTAGATGTCACCACCAGGCCCCCGGATCTTTTGGTGTTCTGACTGGAACATTAGAATACATAGAACAGTGCAATTCGTGGTGATGCAGGGTGCTGTTTGTGTCAGTATTTGAATGTGTATGAATTAGTGAATGTGTGTCAGTTTGAGTATTTATGACACTGTGTGTGTGTGTGTGTGTGTGTGTGTGTGGGTCAGTGTCTGTATATCAGTGTGCATGGTGTGTGTCCATGTGTGTGGTAATCTTTATCTGTGTGGGGAAGTGTCAGAGTCATTGAGTGTGTATGTGCATGGGGCAGCGTCTGTCACTGTGAGTGTGTGTATGGATCAGTGTCTGTGTGTCTGTGTGTAGGTTGATGCCTTTACTTTGACTAGGTGTGTATGGGTCAGTGTGGATGTCCATGTGTGTGGATCTTTATCTGTGTGTATGGTTCAGTGTCTGTACTATAAGTGTGTTGTATAGGTTTGTACTGTGAGACGGTGTGTGTATAGGTCTGTCTTAGTACTATAAGTGGGTGTGCCTGTGTCTGTGTGTGTATTAACTAAAAATACTTGCCCCCCCCCCCAGCACCTCATGATCGTGCAACTCTATCAGCCTCCATCTGTAAAATCTATGTATACATTGCATTATCAATTTGAGTAACACCATATACACTCAGATCTGTATGTTCTATGCACAAAAAAATGGTACATTGTGTATATTTGCCTCTAAGACAAACACTGCCAGCCTTGCCCTGATCAGAGACCTTATAAGTTCAGAGGACTAGACACACTATTCTAACATGCAGTGAGAAGTTTCAAACTCAACAGCACTGCGTACACCACTGAGCACACCAGGAGCAGTTTATGTCACAAATATTCTAGATTGTGATATATTAACAGGGACATATAAAACATTCAAATAAAGACCAAGGACTCTTTTACTACTTGATAACACAAACTAACAGTGATTCGGCAGGGGACATACTATCCAGAGCACAGTCCTTTTCAACGGTGTAATTTTTAGCAATAGTTTAATGATTGTCATGTAAAGGTAGAGTCACAAAGATTGTCAGTTCAATGGCAATATGTGAAATGTTACTTTTTGCAGCAATATTTTAAGTAAACCTTTATAGATAAACAGTTTAATAACCAATAATCAAAAAAAAAAAGATTAACACAGACAGTTTACACTTAGGCATAAAGTTAAAGAAAAGGTATAGATACAAGTAAAAAGAGATGAATGTGATTAAGTGAATTAAGTCATTCAGGATTTAGCTGTGGTTACAGCAATGAACAATGGGACTGGTCTATACTTAACCCTAACTCCCTACATAATGAAACTCTCAATAATTATAGGCACTGCACCATCTGTGGGTAAGGGGCACGTGTTACCCCTGTGGAATACTGTCATTCCATTGGCAATGAATCATTGTTATTTCCACTACATAGAGGTGCGTGGAAATATTAGAATTAGTAAATGGAAGTGTATATGTGTAAATCCACAGGCCACTCAAATTTCACTAGGCTGATACACACATGGTTATTTGCAAAAATTGAAAATTGATGGAAATTCAAAGGGAATTCAAAGTGGATTTCTAATTTTAGACCAAAATATTAAAACTGGAAGCACGGCTGATCCACTTTGAATTCATTTAGAATTCTTGACAATCCTCACTTTAGTAAATAGCCATGGTTAGAAGAGATGATCCTTGAGTGTTCCTACTTTCTAGACCAATAGATAGCTGGACTAGGGTGGAACAAGCACTAATCCACAAGATCACACTAGCAGGTAGACAAGCATTGGCCCAGACTTGGCTTCAACCCACGTTACCCCACGTACTCCTCAAACTGAAGGACAATTATCTCATGGATAAATTGATGGCACAAGTCAGGGGATCCACAATGGCATTCCAAATGACATGGGATCCATGGGATGATTACGTTACGCAAAGCTAACAAAATGAGCACTCATGGGAGATCCCCTGGAATCTGGGGCATCCTATGAGGTACCCTACCGACGGTGGATCGTCGCCGGCCTGTCTCCTGGAGCCCCTCCATCTCATTGCCCGCCTGTGATACTCTCCTGCCAGAAGTCTATTTCTCTGTTTCTTTATTCATTCCTCACTCTCTTCTTGTATTCTTTATTTCTTTACTCCCCCTCTTGGGTGACATTTTTTACACAAGACCCTCAGGAAGTGGACAAAAACACATCCAAGTAAAATTGGCTACATTGACGGTGTCTGAGATACACTACACATATGGATAGCTAAGGTAATGCATACTCCTGTATTTTACAATGATCACCTAACCTTTTTCTATTGCTCATGCCTACCGGGCAGCAGCATGGAGGGATAGACCTAAAGCACGATAGCAGGGTAGCAACTCAGCACACCATCATATAACAAGAGATGTCGACACCACACAATCTCTCTTGGGACCACCCACTTCTTGAGGCCTAACTGGTGTATTAGAACGGTTACTAAAAGTTAAAATAACAGATAACGTGAAACTGGGATCTGGTGGGAAGGGACGAACAAACTATAAGGGGCTGCAACATACGTTGCCTGCATGCAACACACAACAACCTTGATCACAAAGATATAGTACCACTGTGCAAAGTTTTGTTTTGCTATATGCTATAGTATGTTAACCCTTATTGTACAACAAAATATGTTGGATCTGCCTTTCCACCTGAATGCTCATTCACAAATAAAGATTTTTTTTTAAAAAAGAAGAAGAGAGGCTTTCACAACATAGCCAAGTGCCCTGCAATGGCAGTTTTTATAGTAGTGCAATGCTTTGCTTATTTCCATACATAAAGCTCACTCCACGTGAACCATTTAAATGCCAGGATTGTGCCTATGTTGGTTTGCATCTGGACATACACGATCTGCAGAGACATGGGTTTCTTTGTTACTCTACTTTTGTTCCAGCAACCCTGATATATGTCACTGGAGCTTCTTTCCAATACAACAAACGCATTGACCCGGATGAAAATAAAGACTTGCTTCTATTTGGTTAATAGATTTGGTATTTTATGTGAAATCTGCAATTCATCTTTAAAGAAAATAGAGATGGAATTATTTGCAGCTGATATATTTGGGCAAGAAACACGAAATGATCCCTAACTTCGGGGAATGATAGTAATTAACCTTGTTTGAATCCAAACATTTGTTTCAATATTATGAAAAGCAACAAAGCTAATGACACATCAAAGAACTATCCCATTCATCATTACCTACTGGAGTGTTCATGTGGAAAGGCCTATGTAGGCCACAACGCAGCAGGATCAGACTGGCCTCTGTGGCCACATTCAGTTGCAGCCGATCGAAATACATTCTTTATAATAATTTTTTTAGAAACATTTAAAAGTCCCTAACCAGCAATGTCTAAATGTGTTCTTGGCTTCATATGACTTTGCAATTAACTTGTGTGGAATTATGATATATGCTCAGCTCTGTTATTGAATGTAATAAGAGAGCAGGGATTGGCTGGAATTTTCAGCGTTATCCTGGCACGTCGAGAAAGGTGGAATCTCTGAATTAAAAGGCTTATTGAGAGGAGAAAGTAACACAAGATAATTGAAAAACTCAGGTTATTCACTAGAGTGAGAATTGAAAAGGCATCAAAACAGCTTTAGTTTAAAGGAACACTATAGGGTCAGGAATACAAACATCTAAACATGTATATTCTAGCCGCCCTGCCTCCCCCCTTATTCCCCTAAATATAGTAAGATCTTATCTTTATTCCAGTCTGCTGGTGCTGGCTCTGCCCCTGATTTGCCTTCTTGGCTGATATCAGCAGAAGTGATAATCTCTGGCCAATTACAATGCTTTCCCATATCACCAACACACATACACTCCACTCCCTGTGAGCGATCTCATGGGCGGGCCTTGTAGGCATACTCATGGTTAGGCCCTGGGGGCCCAGACATTGAGCTGTGTAAGGGGCCCCCAAAAAATGGAGCTGCTTCTTGTTCGTTGATTTTTGTGAGCACTGTCCACATCTGGTGGTAAGTAGGCAATCCAGTATATTATTAGTGGCACTAATCTCTAATTTACCTCACATTAAAGGGACACTATAATCACCAGAACCACGACAGCTTACTGTAGTGGTTCTAGTGTCTATAGCCTGTCCCTACAGGCGTTTTAATGTAAACACACTGCCTTATATAGCAAAATTTTTGTTTGCCTAGGGCGGCTAAAATCCTTCCACCCGCCCTGAACGGGAAATCGCAAGAGAGTCGTAAAAACACTAAACGTGTTACTAAACAGAAACCACGATAGGGTGATGAATAAGGGCCTGACTAGGCTTTAAATAGGTTTACTTGAAGTCGCCTAGATGACGCGGCCCCTTTAAGGACGTGACATCATGTTTAACAATTTTATTTAAGGGCCTGTAGTTTGACCCATGAACCAGCAGAGGGAGCCGTTCGCAGGATCGAAGTTAAGTATTAGCTATTCAGGCCATATGAAGCATTCAGGCAGCTCAGGCTCAGACGCCAAGTGCAGGTAAGTCTGTGTCAACAGGAAGTGTTTAGGAAGGCTGTCACATGCAGAGAGGTGTGACTAGGGTTGTATAAACAACGTGATTTAACTCCTATATGGCAATGGAGAATTGAGCAGTGAGACTGAAGGGGCATGATCTATACACCAAAACTGCTTCATTAAGGTCAATGTACCTAAATGGAAAAATGTTGTCCTGTTCAGGTATTTTGGCTTTAAATTTATTATTCACTTTAAATTTCCAACAGGTTTCACTGCAGTGGGTGCATTCAGTTATTCTGGCTAATGGCAGCACAACCTGAATCATAAAGATATTGGAACATTTTTATTTCAGTTTTGAAGCTACTCTAGTTCTTTATAGTCCCCTGACATTTGCGTGACGGAGGAAACCACAGAAACATTCTGCAAATTCAGATAAATGTTTTTTTTTGTTTTTTTTACGGAACTCACTTCTTTTACAACAGGCTTCACAAAACTCTGGCCCTCCAGATGTTGCTGAACTACAACTCCCATGATTCTATGAATGAAATAGATAGACTGAGAATCATGGGAGTTGTAGTTTAGCAACATCTGGATGACCGGAGTTTGGGGAAGCCTGGTTTAGAACATTGTTATTTTTCCCAACAACCCAACAATGCTTCCCTTGTTTTCTAACAATATACTTTAAAAAAACAAAAAAACAAAAACAAAACCTCTGTAGAGACAAAATTAAAACGTTCCATACTTACCATAATTTATTTTTCTGGTCAATTAGCTTAGGTAAAGACTCTCCAATACTTTTATAGTTGCTTATCTATACAATGAGGAACATTAGATTAGGAACATTAGATTAGATTAATTATGTTATAAAATGGTGAGTGGCTTCCTGGAACAGTCTGTCCCCTTGCTGGATTATAAGTGGTATATCTGACTATTTTAGACTAATGTATAGATATAATAGATACTGTCAGCATTGCCATTAAAATCTTTGATAAAAACAGTTGACAAAAAGGGTTGAATAGGACTTGTCTAGATATTCATCAGTTATGCTCCTGAATATGATATTTATGGCTGCAGCCTAATAGACGTATTAATCTGAAAAAATATGTATACAAAAAAATGTCCACTCAAAGAAATGGTTTGGGCAACATTAATGAATCTAAAAAAAGCACCCCTGCAAAAGTGATGCTTGATCTCCCCTGGCTTTCACTCCCTCAGTATAAGCCTATCTCAGTTTGTGCATTCTGATTATTTATTTTCCTCTAAAGCCATCCCTACTCTGCTTCCCTGTCTCTCAGCTCACTGGTCAGAGTGTGTGCATGCGCTACGAGCCAGTGACAACAGTATAATGAAAAGCAATTGATTCTACCACGTTGAGGTGAAACTAACAATGAGAACCTCTCCTAGCACAGGATATCAGGTACGTTTTAACTAGACAAGTGTTCATTCGTTTTCGTACGAATATGATTTTGTCTGAAAATTCTGTTTTTTTTCTTATTCGTTTACTAAAATGTAAACGAATGCCCTACATACGAAATATAAACAAAACGAAAGGGCAAATGCTGAATTCAATGCCTTTTCGTTTAATAGACTCTGTGCTGCAGGGGAATTAGCCCCCACAACATGGAGAAAATAACACTGCGCATGTGCAAAAAAAAAAAAGCAAGGATGGAGCCGGCAGCGCCCATCCTTGATCTTTTTTTCGCAAATGCGCAGTGTTATTTTCTCTATGTTGTGGGAGTTAATTCCCCTGCGGCGGGTGGGGACGCTAATTAAATAAATAATGGGGGAGACCTAATGTCCCCCCTAGGTTCCCACCCATAACCGGCAGGTGGGGACCATAAATAATTAAATAATGGGGGGACCTAATGTCCCCCTCCATGAGCGGTGGGTAGGGACCACAAATAATAAAGTGACTAGGGGTCCCCAAACACTTTGTCACTCCCCCCCAATAAAAATACTCTACCTACCCCTCTTACACCAATAACAGTGAGGGGGGGGGGCAATAAACTACACCCTGTAAAATAAAATGTCATACTTACCATTAGTTGTCTTCTTTCTTCTTTTCCTTCTTCAGCCCCCAAAAAGGCAAATAGAAATCGATAATTGCCCCGTCAAACTTATATAGTAGAAAAAAAATAAACCTGAGTGCCCCCCAAAAATACGCCAAAAATAAATAAAAATCCAGACGGAAAAAACAATCCATCTTCACCCAGCGAGGGCACCGTGCAGACTGAGCTCCGCAGGGTGGGGAAAGGCTTATAAAGCTTTCCCACGCCCTGCAATTTGACTGAGAGCACTCTGATTGGTTGATTCCAAGCCACCAGAGTCCACTGACAGGTAAATGAAGAAACTGACAGGTTAGTCTCTACATTTACCTGTCACAGCACTCTGATTGGTTGGCTTGGAATACACCCAATCAGAGTGCTCTGAGCCATTTTACACAGCGTGGTAAAGTTCTTTGGAATTTTCCCATGCTGTGTAATCTAACTTATAACACTCTGATTGGTTGTTTTCAATCAACCAGAGTGTCAAATTACACCCCATGTCACTTTATTTTTATTTGTGGTCCCTACCTGCCGGTCATGGGTGGGGACCTGGGGTGGACATTAGGTGCCCCCCATTATTTAAGGTCCCCACCCGCGGCTCATGGGTGGGGACATTAGATCCCGCCCCTTTATTTAATTATTTAAGTTCCCCACCCACCAGGTCATGGGTTGGGACCTAGGGGGGGGACATTAGGTCCCACCCTTTAAAAAAAAAAATATTTATGGTCCCCACACGCCGGTCATGGGTGGGGACCTTGGGGATATTAGGTTGGAGGCACCCTGATGGGAGTATTCCCAGATTAGGGTGCACTCCCTCTCCATCTTAAAAGATAGAGGCCTCAGGCCTGCTATTAAAAATTGCAGGACCCCTTACAAAACCATTTAAGTTAGGCTAAAAAATAAAAAAAAATTACAAACTATCTGGAGAAATTGTCCAACTCCACTATAGACACAGTTTGGCAATTTTAGACTCCATTTTATAATTCATTTTCAGTAGGCTAAAAGTAGGAGTATAGAGAATAAATCTGATACTCACAGAGACATACAATTACAAGTATTAACATAGCCCCAACATATTATGCAGAGTTGTACAATAAGAAACAAGACAAACGTTTTATTCTAACAAAACATGTATGACATATAGTAACAGTAGGTGAATAGGGGCCCTGCCCAAACAAGCTTTTGTTATGGTACTTTTTGAAAGTAAACCAAAATGTTCAAAGTCTATCTGTTCCTGTCCAAATCAATAAAATTAAATTGCGTATATACGCTGAAGTAATTAAGTCTGACACACGAGGTTCAGGTTAAAATAACTTCGAGAAAGTTTATTGGCAAGTGAAGAAAAAGCGGGCGCGCAGGCCCTTTTAAGAGGCATTTTGCGTCATCATTGATTATTAGAATATCAGCAAATAAACATCATCAATTGGATTAATTGTTAAGTGACGGAGTTAGTGTCTTACCTATTGGTTAGTAAAATTAAGAGGTTAGTCCCGTGCCCACCCATCAGAGGTGGGATTATTCTGGACACGGGTGGGGGACAAGGGGGTCCTAAGCGTCATTTTACACGGTCAGTGATATCAGGCTTTATGTCCAGGTGCAAGGTCTCTTATGAATAGAACATTTCATTACTACTGTGTTCTGTGGCCTTCAAACTGTACTATCTTACAAGCTCTAAGGAGTAGCCAGCAAGTCTTAAGGAGTAGCCAGCACCTCCTGGTACTTGTCCTTGAAGGAAACACAGTCTTTGTCTACTATACTAATTGGGTTGAGAAGTTCAGTCACGTAATGTAGTTTTAAAATGAACAAGTTAAGTCATGAGGACAAAATGGAGGATTGAAGAAGTCAGGTTAGGAGGACAAAATGGAGGACGAAGTCACAGTATAAAGTTAAAATGGAGTTAGTACAATAATTCAATACAAGTACAATAAAGATTTTTAATAATTCCACATCACTTTCACTCGAATATACATTTCCAGACCCATTCACATATTGATACTTACTCCCAAGCATACAGTTACACACTGGCAGTTATAGACACATTTTAGATACACTCACAGGTGGACATGTGGTAGACATTCGGACGAATTTCGGGCAATTCGGACATTAAGATACTTCCGACTGTCCGAATTGCCAAAGTTTCCGAAGTGTCAAAGCACAGAATTGCTGAAGTACTAATATACCCAGTGGAAAAATGAAGAATGTTTCACTGTATACTAGTTTAAATAAAAAGTATACAAACAAGCCAGGATTCAGCTGTAAGCATTTGCAACACTTACAACAATCAAGTAACATGTTCATATAAAAATGCATGCGCATTCAGCCGATGATGGCAGAAGAAGGAGGAGATTGGCCAACGCCGAGGGAGTATGGCGCAGGAAAAAAGGTAAGGGATTAACCCCTTCCTCTCCCTAGAGCCCGGCAGGAGAGGGGCCCTGAGGGTGAGGGGGACCAAAAGACCCTTTAGTGCCAGGAAAACGAGTATGTTTTCCTGGCACTATAGTGGTCCTTTAAGTTAGAAACGAGTGAATGCGGGCAATATTTTAAATGTGGGAGTTACAGGGTTTGGAAACAGACTGGATGTGAAAAAATAAAGAGAAGACCTGAGTCAAAAGTAATACCAAGGGAGCAAGCGTGAGGGGCTTGGGTAATAGGTGTCCCATTGACTTATAGGAAGATTGATGGTGGAGGACTATATAAAAGAGAGGAAAGATGAAGAGTTCAGTTAAATGAAGATCAAGTTTTAGAACGGGAAGATGTCAAGTTATGGATGGAAGAAAGGAAGTTTGTGATGTGTTTCAGGAGAGTAGTAGAGAGGTCAGGGGAGAAGAGGTAAATCTGAGTATAGTCAGTTTATAGATGGTACTGAAATCCGAAGGACTTAATAATGTTACTGAGAGAGGCAGAATAGATGGAGAATAAAAGAGGACAAAGAACAGAGCCGTGGGGCCCAACAGCTGAGGCAGGCAGTCGGGAGGAGGTGGCACCAGAGAGAGACACACTAAATGAGTGTTTATAAAGAAAACCAGGTAAGTACAGTGTCACAGAGTACAAGGTTGTGGAGGCTTTGAAGAAGAGAGTGTTCAAATGTATCAAAGGAAGCAGAGAGGTTGAGGAGAATTAAGAGAGACTAATGACCATTAGATTAAGCACTGATTATTAGTTACTTTGGTAAGGGCAGTTTCATATAATGGAGGGAGTGGAAACCAGATTGAAGAGGGTCGTGGAGGAAGTTAGTATTAAAAAACAGAGTAAGATGGGTAACTACCATCAGCTCAAGAAGTTTAGAAGTAAAGGGTAGTTAGAAGAAGAGGTCTATGCATATTAATGAAACAAATAGCCAGAAACAGGTATTCAGTGCAGTCATGCCTAGTGACACTAAAAGGGTACTTCAGGCTTAATCTAATTTGTTGATATAACTCCAGACACTCACACAATTTAAAGCGTCTCTGTCAAATTCTGGGGTGTTTGCCTATTTTGCAAAGACCCCCAATGGTAACATTACTGCTCGATGTGTGGTGGCCCGGGGTGCAGTGCAGGTGAGCTATATGCATATGATGCGGTCTACACTCTGTCCACCATCGTCAGCTTCTGGTGCTTCATCTGCCAGGAGCCCACGTCTTGCACAAGACTATAACACTAACGTCTATGGAATATCTTGCGAAACTGGAGGAAGCTCTGTTAATATTATCTTCTAATGGTTGGCAAAAGTGACAAAACAGTAGCTCTGCCTTTTGTTAAGTTTTGTCAAGTGGGGGATTTGTCAAGTCTTGTGATAACTTTTGATTTTGTTTGCATTTCAATATTCATGAAATGCTCATCATTTTGAAAAGGGCGAAAGAGCTGCTCTGGCCTCATATTCACTCAACACAGCCACAAGCAAAAATGTGAACTAATTTGCTGGCATAATTCCTCCCCACATCTAATCACTGTGCTCTTACTATCTGCCTCTTACTCCTTAACACAGCTTTGAAATACTAAACAAGAAGTTAAGAAGAGGACAGTGATTAGCGGAGGAATGGAGTCAAGTCAGCAAATCAGCTCACACTGATCTCTCATCGGCTGAGCTACATTGTTTTAGCCTTCAAATTGCTGCTGGCAACCTCTCTGGCAATCATTATATTTCTGTTTCTGTTAATGCTTCATGTTTTTGCTACACTTTTTAGGTAAACCATAGAAAGTATTTTTAAAGATTTAGCTCCAGGGGATAGCCAACACCTGAATCAAAGGTGTCACTTGAGACATTCTAATGATGTATGTGTACAGTTTCCTTAAACTCTGTCTTTTTAAATATTAAGGGAATCATATTTTACTTGCTTCGGAAAGGTGCCGCACTGCGTCCTAGTGGATTAGTTAGCCTGCTGACGCCATACTTCATTGGGGTGACCCGTCTAGCCATGTTAACACCAACGGAAGCTCCACCACCAACATAGAAGCAGGGCTGCAGGAAGGCTCACTTGGGCCCATGGGGGGGGGGGGGGGGGGGGGTACACAGCAGGAGCAGAGCTGGACTGTGAGTGATGTTGAGTCAAGTACACTGATATTAAAATCACCTGCCTAATATTGTGTAGGTCCCCCTCGTGATGCCAAAACAGCTCTGAAGACATTCGCAAAAGATCCTTTAAGTGCTGCAACTTGTGAGGTAGGCGCTGCATGGATTGGATTTGTTGTTTCAGCACATCCCACCAGAGCATTACCCTACTGGAAGAGGCCACTGCCATCAGGGAACACCATTGCCACGATGGGGTTTATGTTGTCTGCAACAAACTACATCTAGAATGACATTTATGTAATTATGTGTGTGTTTATCTGTGTCAATGTGTGTATGTCAGTGAGTGTATGTCAAGATGTATATATGTCAATATGTGCATGTGTTGGTATGTGTCAGGGTGTGTGTTTATGTCCGTGGGTGTATCTGTGTGTCAGGGTGTGTGCATGTGTCAGTGTGTGTCTGTGTGGGCGTATCTGTGTGACAGGGTGTGCATCTGTGTGTGTGTATATATCTGTGTGTCAGGGTGTGTGTATCTATGTGTGTATGTGTCAGGATGTAAATGAATTTGTGTCAGTGTGTTTATCTGTATGTATATCTGTCTAAGTATGTATGTGGCAGTGAATGTGTCTACATACAAGCAAACACCAAAACAACATGCAAACACACTGCTGCAATCTAACACAAATATTACATACAAGCACAACTCTACATTCAAACTCCAACATTATATACAAACACACCCATTTATTGAAACACCAATACTGCACACAAAAAAACACCTCCATTTACAAACCAACACAACATACAAACACACCCCTGTATTCAAATGCAAACACTAGACACAAGTACATTACTGCATTCCAATGGCTACAGTACATACAAATACACCCCTACATGAAAGCAAATACTCTATACAAAAACATGCTTACATTTAAACACACAAACACTGCTCACAAATGCAACCCTACAAGCAGTGGCGTACATACCACGGTCGCAGGTGCCGCAGCTGTGACCTGGCCCGTCACTCCATGTGTTGTGGCCTATGGACCCCAGCGACCGGGTGCCTACCTCCATGTGTTGTGGTCCCGGCCCAAGTGGTATAACCTGCCGGGACGACATGTTAAGGGGCCCATCCAGTTAGGGCCACCAGATGGCTTTGGATTTCCAAGGGGGAAGGTCAGCGATGCAGCGCTTTAACAGCGCGACTGGGCCCCCTTTGATGACAGCTGGGAGGAAATTACTGCCCCGTCACTCCTCCCAGCTTACAACGGGAACTACGTGGGAGGAAGAGAGAAGGGAGTCAGAGTGGGAACTCTGACTCCCATCAGGCTGAGCCACCACTGTACCCCAGGGAAATCACCCTCCTGCATCTAAAAGGCAGGAAACAGGAGGGCGACTAAAATATTTTGTATAAGTGTGTGTTTGTTTGTTTGTATGTATGTATGTATGTATGTATGTATGTGTGTGTCTGTATAAATGTTTCTCTGTCTGTGTATGTTTGTTGTATGTATGTGTGTGTACAGTGGAGAACATACAGGGGTCGCAGCTGCGACCGAGCCCTTCACTCCAGGGGGCCCGGCCTACCTAAAATGGTCGATCCTCGCTTGGTATAGCATTGTTGGATATGTACGACAGATGTCGATCTACCTTTTGGCCACTCTTGCACTAGAGAGGGGCCCACAATCATTCTTGAACCAGTGGCTTGCCCATTTTCCAATACATAAATTTCAAGAACTGACATTTTACTTGCTTCCTAATATGACCCACCCCTTGCTTGACAGATTCTATTGTAACAATGGAAAACAGTGTTATTCACTTACTTTGTCAGCTGTTTTAATGTTGTGCCTGATCAGTGTATGTGTATATGTGTGTATATGGGTCAATGTTTGTTAATGTGTATATGTGCATCTGCACATATGGGTTCCGTGTTTGTATATGTGTATCACTGTATCTGTTCATGTGTGTCAATCACTGTGTATCTCTTGGAGTGTATCTTTATGCATCTCTGTGTGGCAGTGTATGTGTGCGTAATTTATTTTTATTTATTTAGGGTGTGCACGCGTGAATATGTATTAGAAGGCTGTGTGAGCGGTCACTTTTTATGCAGGTGTGGGGTCGCTGTTGGAGTTGTATCTTTCTGTGTGTCGTGTGTGGCTGTGTATGAGTATATGAACGTGATATGTTTAAGTAGCTCTTAGTGATGTGTGGGTACCTGTGAGTGAATAGTATTGCTGTGTGTGGGTAACTGTGAGGGTCATGTGGGCGAATAAGTGTGCTGTGAGAGAGTGTGGAAGCTGGAACGGGAGTGAAAAGAATGGGGAGAAAAAGTTAGGTGTGGTAATGAGTGGGCATAGAAGGAATGTGCGATAGGAGGTTGCAAAGATGAAGGGATGATTTGGAGTGATAACAGGTTGATGAATGTGGGAGTGAGTAGAGGATGGGAGAGCGGAAGGGATGTGTCAAGAATGATAGGGGATGGCTTGGAGAAATGGCAAGAGGGAAGGAGAGATGGTTGGGTGTAATAGGATTAAAAGAGAAAAAGGGATGGGTTTAGAGTTGTAGGAGGATGGGGTGAGAGGAAGGGATGAGCAGGAGTGATAGGAGGATGGGACAGAGAGGAAGGCATGGGTGGGAGTCAGGCCCACACTGCCCATCGGGCAAACGCCCGGTGGGCCACGATGGCCATAAGCAGAGATTGGCTGGGGAGATCACAGGATCTACCCGGCCGGTCCATGCAGGGCCGAGCGCCGCCCCTGCTGGGTTCTTAAATGGGCCCGTGGGGAGATCAAAGATCTCCTTCACCAGCCCACTAGCACTAACAAGCTGCCACCGGCTGGGGAGGGAGAGGAGGACCAAGGGGAGCTCTAGCAAGCAGCTCCGCCGGGTTCCTCTTACGAGGTCGGATCGTTTACGCGGTTACCATGGCAATGCTCTGCGACAGTCAACTCACCACTATGACCCCCAGGGATTCACCTCCACTACGACCACCAGGGATTCAACTCTATGTACCCCCTTCCAGGCAAAGGTAAGAAGGGAGAGGGGATATAAAGTATAGATTTATTTTAAAAAAGTAAATAAAAAAATATAAAACATATTTAAGTATCACTTTCATCATCAACAAACAGACTGCACACGAAAAAATGCACCCTTCACACAGACACCCACAGCACCTTTCATACACACAGCACCTTCCATACACACTGCACTTTTCACACACACATGCACAGGGCTGCCATCAGAAATTTTGGGGCCCCTGACAAAGCTCAAGGTCTGGGCCCCCCGGCGCCTGCACCCGAGTGTCCCCCCCCCCCCCCCCGAGTCCGCCCACAGGGATGCAGTGTCTGCAGGGCCGGTGCAAGGATTTTTGCCGCCCTAGGCAAAAGTAAAGTTTGCCGCCCCCCCATGTGACATCACAGTACCCCACCCATATGATCTGCCATGTTAACTAACACAGTGCTGCAGTGCCGCTGTGTTTACAATAAAAGGCCTGCAGGGACAGGCTATAGACACCAGAACCACTACATTAAAGGGACACTCCAGGCACCCAGACCACTTCTGCTCATTGGAGTGGTCTGGGTGCCAACTCCCACTACCCTTAACCCTGCAATGTAATTATTGCAGTTTTTCATAAACTGCAATAATTACATTGCAGGGTTAACTCCACCTCTAGTGGCTGTCTACTAGACAGCCATTATAGGTCACTTCCTAGTTTCTAGCACAGGAAACCTGTGCTAGAGCGTCGCTGGACGTCCTCACGCTGTGTAAGGACCTCCAGCGTCGCTCTAAACCCCATAGGAAAGCATTGAAATGATTTTTCAATGCTTTCCTATGGGGAGACGTAATGCGCGTGCGCGGCATTTCTGCGCATGCGCATTAGGTCTCCTCGGCCGGTGGGCGAGATCAGTCTCGTCCACCGGCCGACGCAATCACAAGGAGGAGCGTCGCGGAGGAGACAGCGGCGAGGGACATCGCCGCTGCCTCAGGTAAGTGACTGAAGGGGTTTTCACCCCTTCAGTAACCGGGGATTGGGGGGTGGGAGGGAGAGGGACCATCCAGTGCCAGAAAAACGGATCGTTTTTCTGGCACTGGAGTTTCCCTTTAAGCTGCAGTGGTTCTGGGGACTATAGTGTCCCTTTAATGTGAGGTAAATTAAAGATTAGTGCCACGAATAATATACTAGATTGCCTACTTACAACCAGATGAGGATGATGATGGGCTTCAGCTGCCGTCTGGCTCCACTGGTCTGGTGTAGAACAGGCTCTCTGGAGGCGGTTTGTAACTGTGGTCACAAAAATCAATGTTCTGGGAGAACGAGAAGCAGCTCCATTTTTTGAGGGCCCTTTACACAGCTCCAGGTCTGGGTCCCAGGGTCCACCTTCATGTTCCACCAATGAGTTTGTTCACAGGGGTGTGTGTGTGTGGGGGGGGGGGGGGGCTGCAAGGTGAGTTTGTGTATGTATGGGATGCAGTGTGTGTGTCTGTAAGGGATGCACTGAGTGTGTGGAAGGGGTGCATTGTGTGTTGCTGTGTGTAAGGGATGCATTGCTTGTGTATGTGTGTCTGTGTGTAATGCATTGTGTGTTTTTTCTGTGTGCAAGGGGTGCATTGTGCGTGTGTGTGTGATGGATGTCAATCTCTCCCCCTACCCCCTCCCTCTCATTTCCTTCTTCTCCCCCTCCCTCTCATTTCCTTCTTCTCCCCCTCCCTCTCATTTCCTTCTTCTCCCCCTCCCTCTCATTTCCTTCTTCTCCCCCTCCCTCTCATTTCCTTCTTCTCCCCCTCCCTCTCATTTCCTTCTTCTCCCCCTCCCTCTCATTGCCTTCTCCCCCCTCTCCCTCTCATTTCCTTCTTCTCCCCCTCCCTCTCATTTCCTTCTTCTCCCCCTCCCTCTCATTTCCTTCTTCTCCCCCTCCCTCTCATTGCCTTCTCCCCCCTCTCCCTCTCATTTCCTTCTTCTCCCCCTCCCTCTCATTGCCTTCTCCCCCCTCTCCCTCTCATTTCCTTCTTCTCCCCCTCCCTCTCATTGCCTTCTCCCCCCTCCAATTTCCTTCCTTCTCCCCCCTCCAATTTCCTTCCTTCTCCCCCCTCCAATTTCCTTCCTTCTCCCCCCCTCCAATTTCCTTCCTTCTCCCCCCTCCAATTTCCTTCCTTCTCCCCCCTCCAATTTCCTTCCTTCTCCCCCTCCAATTTCCTTCCTTCTCCCCCTCCAATTTCCTTCCTTCTCCCCCTCCAATTTCCTTCCTTCTCCCCCCTCCAATTTCCTTCCTTCTCCCCCCCTCCAATTTCCTTCCTTCTCCCCCCCTCCAATTTCCTTCCTCTCCCCCCTCAAATTTCCTTCCTCTCCCCCTCCCTCAAATTTCCTTCCTCTCCCCCCTCCCTCAAATTTCCTTCCTCCCCCCCTCAAATTTCCTCCCTTCCTCTCCCCCCTCAAATGTCCTCCCTTCCTCTCCCCCCCTCAAATGTCCTCCCTTCCTCTCCCCCTCCCTCAAATTTCCTCCCTTCCTCTCCCCCTCCCTCAAATGTCCTCCCTTCCTCTCCCCCTCCCTCAAATTTCCTCCCTTCCTCTCCCCCTTCCTCAAATTTCCTCCCTTCCTCTCCCCCTCCCTCAAATGTCCTCCCTTCCTCTCCCCTTCCTCAAATGTCCTCCCTTCCTCTCCCCCTCCCTCAAATTTCCTCCCTTCCTCTCCCCCTCCCTCAAATTTCCTCCCTTCCTCTCCCCCTCCCTCAAATGTCCTCCCTTCCTCTCCCCCTCCCTCAAATGTCCTCCCTTCCTCTCCCCCTCCCTCAAATTTCCTCCCTTCCTCTCCCCCTCCCTCAAATTTCCTCCCTTCCTCTCCCCCTCCCTCAAATTTTCTCCCTTCCTCTCCCCCCTCCCTCAAATTTCCTTCCTCCCCCCTCAAATTTCCTCCCTTCCTCTCCACCCTCAAATGTCCTCCCTTCCTCTCCCCCCCTCAAATGTCCTCCCTTCCTCTCCCCCCCTCAAATGTCCTCCCTTCCTCTCCCCCTCCCTCAAATTTCCTCCCTTCCTCTCCCCCCTCCCTCAAATTTCCTCCCTTCCTCTCCCCCCTCATCAAATTTCCTCCCTTCCTCTCCCTCCCAAATTTCCTCCCTCTCCCCCCACTCCTCAAATTTCCTCCCTTCCCTCCCTCTCCCCCCACTCATTCAAATTTCCTCCCTCTCCCCCCCCCCACTCCCTCAAATTTCCTCCCTCTCCCCCCACTCATTCATATTTCCTCCCTCCCCCTCCCTCAAATTTCCTGCCTTCCCTCTCCCCCCCACTCATTCAAATTCCCCCCCCCCACCCACTCAAATTTCGTGACCCGGCAGGCGCGCGAGGGAGCACTCTCCTCTGAGTGCTTCCTCTTCAGCTCCCTCGCGCGCCGCGTACTGATGCCGGAGCCGGAAGATGACGTAATCTTCCGGCTCCGGCATCAGTACGGTGCGGCTGCTGGGCCCCCCAGGAGAAGAGGCTGGCCCAGTGGGAACATACCGGGGTCGCAGGGCCCCCTGCGACCCAGTATGTTCCCAATGAATGTGGGGCCCGGACGACCTGAGCAGTCCGGGCCCCCCAGGACCGCCGGGCCCTTGACAACCGTTGCGGTTGTCATGCCCTGATGGCGGCCCTGCACATGCACCCCTCACACACACTGCACTCATTCCCCCCCCCGCACACCAAACACAAACTACACACCCTACACACACTGCACTCTTCACACAGACACATACTGACACTGCACCTTTCACACACACTGCACCCCTCTCCCCCCCCACTGCACACCAAACACACACACACTAACTACACCCTTCACACACTGCTCTCCTCACACATTGCACCCTTCATCCACACACACACACTGCACCTTTCATACACACTGCAGCCTTCACGCACAGTGCATCCCTCACACACACACACACATGACAAAACACCCCCACTGTGGCCCACCACAGTGTTCCTGAATGGAACTGAAACATTGACTGTTACACTTTTTAGTAAAGATGTTTCTAAGGAAGCTACCTGGGAGTGCAGATTTTTTTCATATTGTATATATACACTGGTAGTTGTATTTTTGGTTTGCCCCAATTGGTTTTCCCAAAACGATCAACTGGACAAAATAAATTTTAATCGAAGCACCACGTAGAGAAATTCCAAATCTCCCAAAAAACACATAAGTTGAATTGGGCAAACCTACATATTTTTGGCCTCACACAAGGCTAGCAACACGTATAAATAGGTCATATTTAGCAGAAACTTGCTAATATAGGTTTGTTCATTAAGAGCTTACTTTATATGGGGTGGGGGGAGGGGGGGGAGGGGAGGGGGGGGGTGAATTTGTATTGCATTGATGACCAAAGTTGTTGGTTAAAGGGAAACCATTTTTTTGGAATGTACACCACTGAATAAAACATTGAAATTGACATATAACAATGCAGGAAGTGGCCAACATGGAATATAACAAAGTATAGGAACAGAGAAGGGGGTAACCCTAGGTAATAAATATGTAAATAGAGGAGGGAACAAGGGGGACAAGGAAAAGAGTCTGTTCCTAGAATAGAACACTAAAAGTCCTTTATTGTGAGTAGAAGGACATAGACGAAAAAACTATCTCAGCAATGACTACCTGACCGAGAAAGGGTGTCAGTAAGGTAGGTCAAAACCGAAAATATGTTGATCAAAAACAACACCCAATCAAAAAAATATATAAGGAGAAAACTATGTACAGGAATATATACACAGAAGGAAAGTATAAACAGGGTAGATAAGGTGGCGCCTAGACGCTCAAAGTAGTATGCATACAGTAGCGCCGTAACGCTCAGTGTAACTGCCGCTTCCAGCTAAGATAGCTGGGTCACTAAGTGCCTATACTTGGCAACACATAGTGTCTGACTGTAGGGAGGAAATCCCCACCTTGTATATAGTACAACCTCCAACACGACAATAGGCTTATCGGGTAATGTTAGCCTCATATGATGTCTCAATTCAGGTTTATCCAGTGTCTAAACAAAGCGGTAATAAGGCACAGTGTCTCCGTAATGTGCGCTAGTAGAGTGGTAGGGAGTGATGCTGATCCCAGCAGAGGGTGTCAATCGGTAACTTGACGGTGTCGTCGGTAATACCGTGATTACCCTTAATGAGCTGGACCAGTAAAATTCACTACAGCTCATAGTACGCCGTGATACACAATGATAGTAAGAGTCCAATAAAGGACACATGTATCCAAATCTATCGCGGCTGAGCGAGTGATATCCCTAATCCGTTACAACCTTGTCTCTGTGCCCTAGAGGTGCATAAAGTGAGACAAAGTGTCAGAAATTCACTGAGAGTATAGAACCGCTTGGAGTACGGGATGTTGGAAAATGAACAACTTGTCTGAGACCAAAAAGGTTGGAAAGGTGCCTTCAAGGGCACCTGGTACAGGAAAGAGCGGAGGAGTGTAAAGAGGAGGGTAATGTAGTTACCAAGTAAGTGAACCCTGTATGAAGAAACCCTGATCGGTACACGGTAAAAGTAAAGTTTCGGAGTTGGTGCCTCTGGACGGAATAAGCCCGTGCAAATTGCGGGAAAAATATATAATGTCTAGAGCATGTACTGGTCAACTATAGTAATAGTGGACGGCTAAAAGCCGTGAAAAATATGTAGACGATAATCACATCTAGCATAAGCTAGTTGAACGTCCAGAGATAGAGGAGTATCGCGCCCCGACGCGCATTTCGCCTGACTCCAAGGCTCATCAGGAGGAATTTTACTGGTCCAGCTCATTAAGGGTAATCACGGTATTACCAACGACACCGTCAAGTTACCGATTGACACCCTCTGCTGGGATCAGCATCACTCCCTACCACTCTACTAGCGCACATTACGGCGACACTGTGCCTTATTACCGCTTTGTTTAGACACTGGATAAACCTGAATTGAGACATCATATGAGGCTAACATTACCCGATAAGCCTATTGTCGTGTTGGAGGTTGTACTATATACAAGGTGGGGATTTCCTCCCTACAGTCAGACACTATGTGTTGCCAAGTATAGGCACTTAGTGATCCAGCTATCTTAGCTGGACGCGGCAGTTACACTGAGCGTTACGGCGCTACTGTATGCATACTACTTTGAGCGTCTAGGCGCCACCTTATCTACCCTGTTTATACTTTCCTTCTGTGTATATATTCCTGTACATAGTTTTCTCCTTATATATTTTTTTGATTGGGTGTTGTTTTTGATCAACATATTTTCGGTTTTGACCTACCTTACTGACACCCTTTCTCGGTCAGGTAGTCATTGCTGAGATAGTTTTTTCGTCTATGTCCCTCTACTCACAATAAAGGACTTTTAGTGTTCTATTCTAGGAACAGACTCTTTTCCTTGTCCCCCTTGTTCCCTCCTCTATTTACATTGAAATTGACATATTCTATGTGTGCCTTTTTGTTTTGTGTAATTATTTTCCATGTGAGATTATGTTTTCTTTACATATATACCAAAGATTCAGCAATTGAATGACAATCTAGTTCAGTGCAGTCACAGCCAGGATACGCAATGCATTGGAAGGGAAGAAACAGAAACACGGGACAGATTTATCAAAATGTTGCAACTAGTGATGTCCCGAACTATTCGCTGGCGAATAGTTCCCGGCGAACATAGCATGTTCGCGTTCGCCGCCGCACGCGAACACATGCGATGTTCGGTCCGCCCCTATTCGTCATCATTGAGTGAACTTTGACCCTGTACCTCACAGTCAGCAGACACATTACAGCCAATCAGCAGCAGACCTTTCCACCTACTGGACAGCATACAATTTAGATTCATTCGGAAGCTGCAATAATTTTTTTTTTTATTATTATTATTATTTATTTATTTTTATTATTATTTTTTTATTCTAAATGCAAAACATTGATATATAGGGGAATATTCACTAAATGCCAAACATTGGTATATAGGGGAATATTCACTAAATGCCAAACATTGTTATATAGGGGAATATTCACTAAATGCCAAACATTGTTATATAGGGAAATATAACAATGTTTGGCATTTAGTGAATATTCCCCTATATAACAATGTTTGGTATTTAGTGAATATTCCCCTGTATAACAATGTTTGTCATTTAGTGAATATTCCCCTATATAACAATGTTTGGCATTTAGTGAATATTCCCCTATATAACAATGTTTTGCATTTAGTGAATATTCCCCTATATTCACTAAATGCAAAACATTGTTATATAGGGGAATATTCACTAAATACCAAACATTGTTATATAGGGGAATAAAGGTAATGAGGGGGGAGGGACCTACTGTCCCCCCCTGAGCGGTGGGTGGTGCCCTAAAAGAACAATAAGGGGGGGACCTACTGTCCACCTGAGTGGTGGGTGGGGGCTCTAGAAAAACAATAAGGGGGGACCTACTGTCCTCCCCCCCGGCCCCTACCCCTGCGCGGTGGGTGGGGGCCATAAATCACAATGGGGGGGACCTACTGTCCTCCCCCCGCCCTCACCCGTGAGTGTTGGGTGGGGGCCATAAAAATAATGAGGGGGGACCTACTGTCCTCCCCCCCGCCCCCACCCCTGCGCGGTGGGTGGGGGCCATAAATCACAATGGGGGACCTACTGTCCCCCCCGGCCTCCACCCCTGAGTGGTGGGTGGGGGCCATAAAAATAATGAGGGGGAGACCTACTGTCCTCCCCCCTGACCCCCACCCCTGCGCGGTGGGTGGGGGCCATAAATCACAATGGGGGGGACCTACTGTCCTCCCGGCCCCCACCCCCGAGCGGTGGGTGGTGGCCCTAAAAAAACAATAAGGACCTACTGTCCCCCCCAGCCCCCACCCCTGAGCGGTGGGTGGGGGCCCTAAAAAAAACAATAAAGGGGGGACCTACTGAGTATGTGTGTCATGGATGCAGTGTGTATAGTGGATGCAGATTGTACGTTTTGTGTAATGTATGTAATGTTTGTATGCATGCATTAGATGCAGAGTGTGTGTGTAGTGAATGTAGGTGTGTGTTTTTGTAGTGGATGTAGTGTGTATAGTGAATGTAGTGTGTTTGTAGTGAATGTAGTGTGTTTGTAGTGAGTGCAAAGTGTGTTTAGTGAATGTAGTGTGTGTGTGTGTGTGTGTGTGTGTGTGTGTGTAGTGCCATGCGTGTTTAGTAAATTTAGTGTGTAGTGAGTGAAATGTGTGTATAGTGAATGCAGTGTGTGTGTGTGTGTAGTGCAAAGTGTGTTTAGTGAATGTAGTGTATGTGTAGTGCAAAGTGTGTTTAGTGAATGTAGTGTGTGTGTAGTGCAGAGTGTGTTTAGTGAATGTAGTGTTTGTAGTGAGTGCAGAGAGTGTATAGTGAATGTAGTGTATGTGTAGTGCGGAGTGTATTTAGTGAATGTAGTGTGTGTGTAGTGCAAAATGTGTATAGTGAATGTAGTGTGTGTGTGTAGAGCAAAATGTGTATAATGAATGTAGTGTGTGTGTGTGTAGAGCAAAGTGTGTTTAGTGAATGTAGTGTGGGTGTGTGTGTGTTAGTGCAGAGTGTGTTTAGTAAATGTAGTGTTTGTAGTGAGTGCAGAGTGTGTTTAGTGAATGTAGTGTATGTGTAGTGCAGAGTGTGTTTAGTGAATGTAGTGCAGAGTGTGTTTAGTGAATGAAGTGTGTGTGTGAGTGTAGTGCAGAGTGTGTTTAGTGAATGTAGTGTGTGTGTAGTGCAGAGTGTGTTTAGTGAATGTAGTGTGTGTGTGTAGTGCAGAGTTTGCTTGTAAGGATTCAGTGTGTGTGTAAAATAGGGGGGAGGGGAGTATTATTTTTTTGTATTAATTTGTGTATATTTCAATTTTATTCCCCCCTCCCTGGTTCTTACCGTGCGAGGGAGGGGGGAGATCGCTTTTCCTGTTGATCCAGTGGAATGGTAGAGGGAGCCAGCCACGGTACATTGAAGAGGGGGCCCAGCAACACACATTGTCTTCCTTTCCAGCTCCTCTCTGACTAACTCTCACGAGACAGGCCTGCGTGCTGTGCGGAGCGTTGCCATAGTAACCCGTGGCAACGCTCTGGCGGCCGCAGGGTGCAGGAAAGTTAGACAGAGAGCAGCTGGAAAGGAGGACAGAGTGTGCTGCTGGGCCCCCTCTTCATTGTACAGGTAGCAGGGGGCCCTCTGTGCACATATATATATATATATAGCGAAAATCGCCGGGCCCATGACAACCGTTATGGTTGTCATGCCCTGATGGCGGCCCTGCTGCTGAGTCGATACACACACACACACACACAGACTGCTGAGCCCATACACACACACACACACACACACACACAGACTGCTGAGTCCATACACACACACACAGACTGCTGAGTCCATACACACACACACACAGACTGCTGAGTCCATACACACACACACACACACAGACCGCTGAGTCCATACACACACACACATACAGACTGCTGAGTCCAGACACACACACACACACACACATACAGACTGCTGAGTCCACACACACACACAGACTGCTGAGTTCACACACACACACACACACACAGAGACTGCTGAGTCCAGACACACACATACACAGACTGCTGAGTCCAGACACACACACACACACACAGACTGCTGAGTCCAGACACACACACACACAGACTGCTGAGTCCAGACACACACACACACAGACTGCTGAGTCCAGACACACACACACACAGACTGCTGAGTACACACACACACACACACACACACACACACATGAAGCCTACCTGTTGCTGGGGGTCAGCCATCTTCTGGCCTTTGCAGCAGCAGCAGCATGGGCTGCTGCTTAACAGCGGGGGCGGGGCTTATGTGCGGGAGGCGGGGCTTCGTTTGGGGGCAGGGCCTGTGCCGGGGAGCCTGTCAGTGCTCTCTCCGGCCACAGACAGCCTCCAGCTGAGCTCCTCTCTCCTGCATTCCCTCGGGCTGTCACACACAGTTACAGCCCGAGGGAATATAATCTAAACACATGGCCAGCAAGTTGCTGGCATTTGGGGGGGCCCAAGGGGGGGCACAGCTTGATGTGTTCGGGGCCATGGGCCCTCTGCCCCCCCCCTAGTGACGCCACTGCCCCCCTTCAATCACTATTGTGGCCAGAAAGAGTCCCTGTGGGTTTTAAAATTCGCCTGCCTATTGTCTATGGCGGTCTATGGCGGTTCGCCCGGTTCGCCCGGTTCGCGAACATTTGCGGAAATTTGCGAACCGAAAATTTTATGTTCGCGACATCACTAGTTGCAACCATTTTTTTATTCTGTTGCTCCTAACCATCAATCTATGGGAGTTGCACCAGATTCTTCAATAATTTTCCATTTTTCTCTCATTGTAAAATTTCCTAGAATGTGACAACTCCCCTTTGAACAGCCCTCCTGACACAGCAGTATTGCAGATGGAATCCAAATAGGACTATAAATCACAGGACACTTAGGATGTAATCTAATTGTAAGGGACTCAGAATATATACAGATCAATATTGTGTGAGAGTGATTAGCTTAGGCCAGAACCTGCACAAAATAGGGTACTTTTTTCCGTTCCAGAGTAAGCATAATAGGCCTGTGTTATTGGAATAGAATCTATTTTTTACCTGTTGTAGGATTTACAAAGCGATTGATGGATGGACAGATGGAATTGTTGATGTCTATTGTTAAATGTGTTTTTAAAGGGTGGGAGTGGTGGTGGCGGGGTTGTACTATACATTCTTCGGTAACTGCATATAATTTTTCCTGCCTGGATTAGGTAAATCCTTAGAGAATTTGCTGCTGTTTTTTTGTAAAAAAGATATTATTTTAATTCCTATTTCCCATCATATACCTTACCTTATACCCATAATCTGCTGCTCATTCTCATAATAAGTCTTTGTAACTGGTGTAATAACAGGTCAGAAGCAAATACAGAGAAGTAAAATGATGTGCTGGTTACTAGTGCTGCTATACCGGAAACAGCAAAAAATGCAATTGTTCTTCATTTATAAATCCCTCTAAAATTAAAATAAAATACATCTCTAAAATTGCTGTCACTGATTCTACTTTTATGAACACCATTAAGCAAATTTGGGATATCCTTCAAAACGAAAACTAAACAGAAGGAGGGGTAAAAAAAAACAAAAAAAAAAACCTTCCTAAATTTAAGTACTGATGAATAACTCAATAGGTCCTGAGGTCATCTGTAACTAAAAGCACACCACAGGTAATTTTTTTATTCAATACAAACATGCAACATGCATTACAAATTAAAAAACAAAATGTAAAAACATTATCTTGTTTCAAATTTCTATTTCAGTAGCAAGATGCAGCAGTGAGTTATTATCCACCAAGAGGGAACCTGTGGGGTCTTATCTTATTCCATAAACACCTGTCCATCAAAAGATTCATTGGATATGAAGTCCAGCTCTAGGCAGGAATTCCTTTTGTCATATAGATTAAGGTAAATTAATGATTAAAGGGACACTATAGTCACCAGAACAACTACAGCTTAATGTAGTTGTTCTGGAGAGTATAATAGTTCCCTTCAGGCATTTTCATGTAAACACTGCCTTGTCAGAGAAAAGGCAGTGTTTACATTGCCCCTAGGGACACCTCCAAGTGGTTAGATGGCCACTGGACGGGCTTCCTGGCCCATGGCTGCACTGCAAGAAGCCCTGCCGTTCAGCGTCCCCACGCTCTGCATGGAGACGCTGAATTTTGCTCAGAGATGCATTGATTCAATGCATCTCTATGAGAAGGTCCCGATTGGCCAAAATGGCATTTGACCACGCCCTGTGCCGATTTTAGCAAATCCAATGCTTTTCCTATGGAAAGCAGGTGAGTTTTATACTTTTATAGGGTGTTAAGGGGGGCAAGCGACCTAAATGGTGGGTTTAGCACTATAGGGTCAGGAACAGTGGCGGACACACAATCAATGGGGCCCCGGTGCAAAACTGATCCCACCGCCACCCCATACAGACACAGACACACACACACACACACAGAGACATACAAAATATTTTAGTCACCCTCCTATTACCTACCTTTTAGGTGCAGGAGGGTGACTTCCCTGTGGGGTCCAGTGACTCAGGTTGATGGGACTCAGAGTTCCCACTCTGCCTCCCTCTCCTTCCTCCCACATGGCTCCTGGTGGTTGCTGGGAGGACCGACCGGGGCAGTCACTTCCTCTCAGTGTCTGACATCATCAGAGGAGGTCCGGTCGCTATGTTACTGGGCCCCCTCTGATATTAATTTCCATCAGGTGGCCCTAACAGCATGGGCCACCCGATGGACTCCTTCACGTGCGGCCCCGGCAATTATACTGTGCGGCCAGGGCCGCAATACAAGGTGGCGGGAACCCGGTCGCAGGGCAGTGGAGTATCCCTTTAAATTGTTTAGCTTCTCTTATTGCATTATTAATTTTAAGAAGTCAAATTAGAACTTCTAAAGAAAGCACAATGTACTGTAAAAATTTAACTTTTTTTTCATGATGGCTATGTTAGTCCCAGCCAGGCAATGTGTGGCAAAGACTGCATACACATGGTGATTTATTTCCTCAATGGCAGAGGATTGAGCAGTGAGGCAGCAGAGGCATGATCTATACACCAAAACTGCTTCATTAAGCTAAAGTTGTTCGGGTGCTTAAAGCAGCACTGTTTAATTTTTTGGCGCATCATAAATAACAACTGCTACCACAATTACTTCTTAAATACTGGTAGTGCCTTTTCCTTCCTGCTTGTAGTTCACATGCCTTGTATAAATTAGCTGTGGCAAACGTGCCTATGCCACGAGCTCCTGGAGGAGCCTGCTAGCTAGCCTCCTTCCCAAGGACTATGTTCGGGAGTTAAACCTCCCCAGCCACCATTTGCAGCTTTCCCTGGGTGCCCCTGGTTCGGCACTTTCCCTTCTTTGGAACTGAACCGAATGCTAATTCCCTTGCGGCCGTTTGCATGAAGAAACCCACGAATTGTCCTCAGAGGTACTTAGCCGCGATCGTTATGGAACTAAATTCAGCATGTGGACCTTGTGGGTTCCCGGTCACCTCAGTGGGGTCTAGCCGCGAATGTTATGGAACCGTTTTCGGCATGAGGTGACCGTGCGGTTCCCAGACAACTTGGTCCGGTGTTTTGAATGACTTTTTGGAGGGAAGGTGCCTGAGACTAAGGGGCACAAACACTACCTAAGAGCCAGCCAGGGCACCCCTTATTTCGGAAGCAGGAGCTCGCAGAAGTTGACTGGCCAAAGCACCAAACACCCTGCAACTGTTTTGGGAAAGGACCACATAAGCGGCTGGTCATAACTTGGGCGCTCAGATCAGCGCTATTTGGGGATGTATTATTTGTGGGGTTATTTTATGTTTTTATGATGTTTTGGGGTATTTTGGGGAAAGGACCACATAAGCGGCTGGTCGTAACTTGGGCGCTCAGATCAGCGCTTTTTGGGGATGTATTATTTGTGGGGTTGTTTTATGCTTTTATGATGCTTTGGGGTATTTTTATGTTTTATATTTCTAGGTTTGCCTCTCTGTTCCTGGGAGATAATTAGCTACCGGTCTTTAACACAATTATCTCCTAGGCACAGAGATTTATGGGAGGCACTTGTCTTGCATTGAATGGAGACCCCATGCTGGGGGCTGTGTATAAAAAGCAGGCAACTTGGCCATAATAAACCAGTTCCTTTACACCCTTCACTCAGTCTCGACTAGTGTTTGGTTGTACCAGCTATACAGCTATACTCTCTGCAGGAAAACTTTAATCACTAGAAGCTGGATCCAGGACCGGGTCCCAGGATGAGAAGCGACGGTGAGACCCTGGCCAAGCTGCGGTGGCTAGGGGCTGGAGTGCTGATGATGCCCGGCGATAGCTAGGGAGTGTGCTTGCCGGAGATACCCAGTCGGTCCACCACATTAGCATACTAATTATGTTTTAGTGGATATGGACTAATGACATCTGACTTACACTATAGCACCTTAGTCTTGTGTCCAGATATGTCCCATGTAAACTATGTCATGCATCCTTATCAGGAGCCTCATATGTGTGATTGAAATTCAATTAACAGAGAACCTATAAAGTAAACACACTGTGCTGTAATACCAGATTAAACTTTTTTTTATGTTAGTTTTGTGAGTTACAGCCACAGGAGGTTTGGCTAGGACTGCATAAACAGAAACAAAAGTGATTTAACGGCTATATGGCAGAGAAGTGACTTAAGAGACATGATGTATACACTAAAAACACTTAAAGAAAATTGTTTAAGGTGCTTAGAGGGTCAGTTTAAAAAAAAAATGTATTTATTACATTAAAATTAGTACTAAAATGATGCTGACCTATAAGGAATGACATCCCTATCAACAAATATAATAGCAAAAACATCCACTAAACTACATATAAAATGTTTTAATTCCTTTTATTTTATTTTTCCCAGTGAATATAAACGGTTTTGTTAGTATCTGCCTTAAATTCAGAAGGTCTGTGATGTGTGACTAAATGTATGCAGAAACACTTCCACGGGTAGGTTTACAAGCCTCCTAGGAAATAGACAACCTTGTAATTTTCAATTGATCTCCAATTAAAAAAAGCACCATGCCCATTTCTAGAAATTTATCCTCCACCAATCAGAGACAATGCAGCTTGCAAGAGAGGAAACATTCATCAAGTTACACAGAGGTCCCATCTGTCAGTCTCCGCCTGTTTGTTTGAGTGAAAAGAAAGGGATGCAGACTATGCACATGTGTCTTGTTTTATCTTCACCTATTTTTTATATTGCAAATTGATGTCAATATTCCTGCTGAGTTGCGGGGCCTCTTTTTAATTTTTTTGTAGGGGTGTATTTTTGATGGACAAAATGCTAAATGGTCCTTGTCTGGCATACAAGGAGCTCTTGTGTGAAACCACTAACGTGAAGATGGCATTTTAGAAGGCTTGTCAGCTTAATCGTCTTGACAGGTTTGTGTGGTGTGAAGACATTCCGTTCAGGCATGACAAAGCTACAGAAGAAAGTAATATTTTGCCTGGCTGGCACATTAAGCTTTGCTTGTGCGATCGGAATCGCTGCCGCTCTTGGAACCCAGCTCTGGCTAAGAGGTACAATTCTCTGCAAGACAGGAGCCGTGTTAGTTAATGCTACTGGGGATGAGCTGAAGAAATTCATCGGGGAAATCCAGTATGGTCTTTTTTACGGACAGAGAATCAAGCAGTGCGGCCTCGGAGGGCGACCCACCGCGTTTTCATGTTAGTATCCAACACAATATTGTGGTAATTATTTCTAGATTTAGTAAACAAAATTATGGAGCATAGATATTTTAAAATCATTTCTTTACTAAACTACTTTAAAAAAAAAAAAAATGAAATAATATTACTGTAAATGCTGAATTATTGTTTTATATTGTACTAAAATACAGACAGGGTTGTTATTTTTGGTATTTATATAGCATCAACTTATTCCGCAACGCTTTATAATATTGAGAAAAGGGGGAAATTTAGCAATAAATTAGGCAATTACAAAGTGTTACAGGAACAATAGGTTGATGAGGAGCCTGCCCAAAGGAGCTTACAGTCTAGTGTTATTCACTAAAGTAGGAATTGACAGGAATCACAAAATCAAGGCACAAGTAGCAAAACTGGAAAAAGTCTGCATTTTAGCTGTGCTTCTATTTAGGCTATTCAATTTGTAATTCACCTTGAATTCCCTACAATTCTAACTTTATTTAATAATCCTTATTTTCGAAAATAGAATTTCCAGCAGTGATTGCTTCACTTAATTAGCACATGCAATCTTTGTATACGAAATTTACTGTCTCTTACAGGTTTTTCAGTGTTTTCTGCCCTTTATTATCAGAGATCAAGTGAGTTGGTGAACTGCTTCACTTTCAGGAGAACCTCGCTTTCTCAAGTGCTTTGGACTAGTTTTAGGGCTAGAGTCCTTTAAACTTTGTTAGGACAGATACAGAATATGCATGTCTTGCCCTATCCAAATGTTATGTCCTGCCATAGATTGGTGGGAGTTACACTCCAGAGTGCAGCTGTTATTTGCAACTGCTGTCTATAAGTGAGCCCCTCTCACTTTAGGAGCATTCCAACTAGCACCATCACCGTAGGGGTAATGAGGTCAGGTGAGCCCTGGCACCTCTCCATGTAAGTAGTCAAACGGTTTGCTAACAGTTTGGCAACTTCCTCGAATCTTCTGGGTACCAGTCACCTCCTTTATGAGAGTCAGACTAAATCTGCATTAGCTTAGACCAGTAGTTCAGTGCTTAGCTCCTTGGCTAGGAGTGATCAGATGATGCTCTCAGCCAATGACTACTTATACAGGGGTAGTGCCAGAGCACTCTTGGCACCATAACAACTACAACAATCTTGGAGTGTTTTAAAAAAAATCTTTTAGTGATATACCAGGAGAGGAGACCCAATGAAAGGAATAAAAATGTCTCTGTGTATCCCAGCCATATGGTAGAGTTCTGGGGCACATAACCTCAAAAGATAAAAAAATCCCACACTGCGCCAATCAAACGCTCTTAATGATACCATCTGATTGAAATAACCGGGTTTGACTCTGCTATTTCTGTGGAAGGGCCCCAAGAGGCTGTCAAGATGAAGTGGTATGGGTGCCTGCCTATAGATTCCCTTTAATGGCAGCTGCTTCGCAGTACTCCCACTACTTTGTCATGGCAGACCATGATAATTACTCCTCTCTACCAATTTCTGTAGGTTCCATTAGTTTTTAGTTAGTTGGTTGTTGTTTTTTTGCAGTGCATATAGAGAAAAAAAAATAGGTTTATAATGCCCCAACAGCCAAGGTAAGCACTTCAACCATAACAGTGAAATAGTGAAATGAAGTGGCATTGTGAGAGTACAGCACTAGTTTTTTTGTTTTGGTATATTCAGGTCAGTCACATATGTCTAAGGTGTGTAGGTTCGACCAAGAGAAAATATTAGCAAGACTTGTTAGACATAGATATTAGTTGCATAAAGAGAATATATGAAAACATGCTTAACTTTAGCCGACCTGTGGCAGGATGTAATACCGTAGGCTCTTTAGTCCAGATGTGGACTGGCTTCTCCAGTTGAAGGGCGAGATCAGGGTCTCCCTCTGTTCCACAGGCGTTTTGCAAGATCTAGCTGGTAGCCACAGCTGGTGTGTCGCAGACATTTTGGAAGTCCCGATGCTGGTCCATAGCGGTTCCCTCTTTCATGCAGCTTTGCATTGAGGCGAAGGGCGCTTCCTGCATCGCTGCCATTTTGGGGCCCTGGGCTGTGTCGTAGCCGCAGTCTTCTGTGGCGGGTTTAGAGTCGGCGGTCGAGGGGAGTATCCTCTCAAGGCCCTCAGTCCGAGAGAACGGAGGCAAGTGCTGGACACTCCGGGATCCAGGTAAGCGGGCGATCGGGACTTTGGTAGCATGCGTTGAGGAGCCGAAGTGTACTGCCGGGTCAAACAAGGAGTGGAGTGGTGAGGCTCAGGAGGTGAGTTGTGTACTGTGCTGATGTTCGGAGCATTCTCCGCAGTTTGGCTCAGCCTACGCTCCAGTTTCTCCCAATATTCAGCAAAGATTGCATCCAATCTGAGCATGGTTGTCTCCATTAGGCCTTGTGTCGTGGGAATATGCATGGTGGCAGCCATTTTGACCACGGCTGTAGAATAGGACTTACAGTATCAGAGTGTCTGCCGGGTCTTCTCTTCACCTTACCTAGGTGACTCAGGCCAATAGGCATGTGCCGGGATAACCCTCACCAGCAAGGGGTGGGGGGGGGGAACAGGAACCCTAACTGTCAGGAATAACAGAGGGAAGAGCGGCCATCTCTTCCCAGCTGCATCCACCTGTAGGCCGCCAAGGAGTTTCGGAGTTAGACCACCAATCTGCCCGCAAAACTTTGCAAAATGTAGCTGACGGACAGGCAGAGTGTTTCCATCACCAGTATATTGGGTTTCTCTGAGTGAAAGATCGATTAAATTGTCAACTTTGGAGTTTTTGTGCGGAGCTCATTCCAAATGTGGCTGTTCACTATGGCGGTCAGGCCCCGTCCCAGATTCTATTAGTTTTAATGGTGATTTTTGCAATTGCATTTTTTTTAGCAATTTAGCATTTTTGCAATTTAGCATGTTTTTATCACGATAAATCCACCTCCCCCCCCCCATATATTTTTCAATACCACCTTGGAGCTTGGCAGATCTTGAACACACATCATATTTTTATCCTGATAAGAAGCAAATGAAGAAGGTTGTTCTGGAATATGCATCATTTATATGCAGGAGGAACATGATTTAATTAATAATATTATTACTATTACATAACTCTGAGGTGTAACTAGGAACCACCCAGAGCTGGCTCGTTCATACGGTGGCACTGGCATGGGGGGTGCAAGACTAGAGTGATCGGAGGAGGGAAGCGCACAGCGCTCCAGCCTACCTGTAGCTCAGTGTAGCTTGGCCCAGTGGAGTGCACCGCAGTACAAGAGCTTCTGTTTCCTGTACCCAGCCGGACTGACAGGAAGTGCTCACTGAGAGAACATTTCCTGTCAGTCCAGCCGGATACAGGAAACTGTAGATCCTGTACCGCGGTCCGCTCAGCCATGCTGCAAGAAAAGTAATGAGGCATTCAAGGGAGGGAGGGGAACGGACCGGACCGCTAAGGGGGGGCGGGGAGGGAAGAGTGGAAGACCAAGGGAGTGGGATGGGGGGGGGGGCACTAAGAGACAGGGGAGAAAAGAGAAAAGGAGCACTAAGGTACACTCCCCTCTCTTTATGGAGGGGACGACTTAAAGAGAGGGGAGAAGAGCACTGAGAGGAGGGGGGACCACTACGAGACAGGGAGGGGAGGGGAACACTAAGGGACAGGTTAGAGGACCACAAAGGGGGGGGGGGCAGACTAAGGGACAGGGGAGGGTAGATGAACACTAAGGGACAGGGAAGAAGACCACTTAGAGAGGGGTGGGGTGGGGGAGGAACACTAAGGGACAGGGGAGGGGTAAGGAACATTAAGGGACAGGAAGGAAAGGGTATCACTAAGATAAATGGAGGGGTGGGTGAGTTGCACACAGGGGGGCCTGAGTGTGGAGAAAGAAACACATAGGGACATGAGGGGTAGAAAGACACACAGATGAGGCTGGGGATTTAAGAGACACACAGAAGGGCCTGGGGGTGGAAAATCAAAGGGGCTGGAGTAGAGGAAAAAAGACAAGAAGGGCTGGGGGAGAAAGAGAAACACACAAAGGAGCTTGGAAGAGTAAAGACACAAAGGGGCTGGGAGAGAAGGAGACACACAAAGGGGCTGAAGGGAATAAGACACACAAAGGAGGGTTGTAAGAGATGCACAAGGGAGGTGAAAGACACACATTGGGGAAAATAGGGCATAAGATACACTAAAGGGGGTAAGACACAAAAGGGGGGGTTAAGAGGCACACAGGTGCCTTTATTATTACTTTTTTGGGGGAGGGGGGAGCGCGCCAATATCATCTTTGCCTATAATCACTGCAGGCTGCTGTAGTGGCCCTGTAATCCCTGGATTGCTCAATGAAGCTAACAGCTAACACTATAACATTAGTACCTTTTTTACTTATAAGATGTCAGATCCACAAACAGGAGTCATAGTGTTTTGTCTAATCGTAACGCACATGTTGTCCTATTTCACAGTGTAACAAAGAATACTTGTTCTTAGTGCCAGCCTTGTGTGAATTATTTATTAGGATTTTGAGTAATTTACCCATCTAAGGCTGCTCTCCTGGTAACATTATATACTGCGGAGACAGTCTGATGTCACAAGATCACTAACAAATGAAGATAACATCCAAAATAATGTTACATTATAAAAGGTTATACATACAGGAAGCAGGGGAACATTGTAAAAATAAAATAAAAAAGGCATCAGTCACAGCAGACATTACAGAGAGTAATACACTTATAAATTGCATAGTTATAGAAAGGGATATATCACTAATTATAAAAAAAAATTAAAAACAAATAGCGTGTTTCTGTGAAATAAAGGCACTTTTTTATTTTATTTTTATTATGCAAGGTTAGTGTTTCTCATCACGTGCAGAGGATGTAGTGATCTTTCTTTTGACTCGAGATCTAGTTTTATCTAAATATTTTATAACGTTTTAATCCGTCAGTTTGGAATCACTAGGTCATCTACTGTTGTTTTATTTCAAATGTATAATTCCCCAAATATCAGTCTTGAAATGTTGTTCTCACAATCTTTTTCACTTTGAGATTTTATCTCAGCAATTTTGTTTCTGTGTTCTGTTTGGTTGCGTTTCCCTCTCCCACTCTACAAAATATTGTTTTGTTTCCACTCTGATCTCATCTCATGGTGTCTGTTCCATTTTAGTTTGTCTGCTGCCCCTGAAATTCATATGTGTACTGTCCCTCTGTTAGACTCTGCTGACCCTCTTGTAATCTCTTCCTCTCTCCTTGTGGTCGCACCTGCCCCCTTTCTATAACCATTGCAGTCTAATTGTCCATTTTGTTTTCTCCCAAAAAAGGTACAAATACATGAACTTCCCAGCTGCATGCTAGTCAGAATTATTATATTTTTCCCTTTCTCGCTGTAGTCCTGATTATCCTCTTTATGGAACCGTCAAGCCTACTTTTAGCCCAGCTGTCCCTTTTGACCACCCCTTTAGTCCCAATCGTACTTCATGTAGACCACCTGCAGTCCTGATTATCTCTTAAGGAAGCGCTCCTTTTATTTCAATAGTTTATTTTGTAGTCCTGATTGTGTTTTTTTTTCTCTCCAGTCCAAATGTCTCTTCCTTTCACCGTTTTCCCCCAAAATGTCCAAACACCATGACCACTTCAGTGATTTAAAGTGTTCATGGTACCTTGAGGCTGTATATGCAAATACAGAGTTTAACCCCTCTGCTTCTGGCACTGTAAGTCTACCTCTAGCAGCATCATTGGGACATCATTAGCTAGCCCGGAATAAGAGCTACATTTGCCTAATTGATTCTAAGCATATTGAACGTCTGACATCAGCAAGCACAGCACAGTATGCTGGCAACAGATATCCAATGGTGGCATGATCCCCCACCTTCTGAAGTCCTCCCTCAGTCCTGACATCATCAGAAGAGGATTGGGCTGCAGGGAGACCTTGAATGCTGGAAGGGATCAGCACCACAAGAGTTACTCTAACCAAAGACAGTGTATGGAAACACTGTTTTTGGTTGGAATAAACCATTTACACATTTTCCCGACAATTGTTTTTTTAATTATCCTCCTCGTCCTATTTTGCCTTTTAAACTCTATATATACCCACCTTGTTTTTTTACCTCATTTATTCTCAATTTGAATCTTTAATCCTATAAAACAAAAAGGAAGTAGGAATGCAAAGTGTAAAATGAACACTTCTGGGGGGCGGCGCCTGACTTCCGGTGTGAATGGCGGTGTCTTGCTAGAGCTCCGCGCAATCTGGTCCGATAAAAGCTAATATCAGCCACAATTAACTGTCAAATTTACCCCGAAAACCGTGCCACAATACCTACAACCAGAGGTACACCCGAAACTATGGGCGGCGTAAGAAAATCCAAGCAGGGGTCGGCCGTGGCCCCGATCTTCAAAACCCACAGGCCGGAGGAGGATCTAAAGGCCGCGGATCAAAAGGAGTATGACTCCGACTCGACGGCTAGCGACATCAGCCACCACCACAACACCAATCCCATCACGAGGGAAGACCTTAAAGGCCTACTTCATGATATAAAAACAAATATGGCCACGGAATTTACTAAACATTTAGCACCCATACGAGCAGACCTTACCGATCTCGTGCAACGCACTGGCACCCTTGAAGACAAAATGGCCGCCACCACAACCAGGGCAGACCTGCAGGAACAAGCCATAAATGACCTCAAAGACCAGATGAGACACCTCGAAGACGCCCAGGAAGACCTTAACAACAGGTCGCGCCGAAATAATATAAGAATAAGGGGCATACC
This sequence comes from Pelobates fuscus, assembly GCF_036172605.1. NCBI lineage: Eukaryota > Metazoa > Chordata > Amphibia > Anura > Pelobatidae > Pelobates > Pelobates fuscus. The sequence goes on along the minus strand of NC_086318.1, from coordinate 105,835,919 downwards.
TGAAGCGGTTGATATGGAGTCCCTAGCATCCACCATCAGGGAGACGTTCTGCAGCCTACTCCCAGAAGCACCCCCAGCTGAGCTTCTTCTGGATCGCGCCCACAGGGCCTTAAGAGCCCCGACTCCTGGCATGACCCGGCCGCGAGATGTTATCGTAAGGCTTCATTATTTTCACATCAAGGAGGCCATAATGAGAGCCACCAGGGATACTCCCCTCCAAATAGAAGGCCACCCGGTAATGTTTTTTCAGGACCTGGCCCCAGAACTCTCCGAAAACGAAGAAAACTAAGGCCGCTCACTATGGAACTATCTCGACAGCGGATCCGGTACGCTTGGGGGCATCCCTTTAAACTCACAGTACGCAGAAACAACCAAACATTCACATTACACGACGTTGCGGATGCGACCAACTTTGCAGAGCGGCTAGGCCTCCCCCTCCCTGGGACCAACAGCGGTGAGGGATCCAATATAGCCCAGACACCACCAACCCGAAGAGAAGGGTCCTCAACCCACCGTCATCGACCACCCTCTGCAGATCTGATCCCCGACATCCAGGGCTAAACCCTGCTGACGAACGAGAAACTCCCAAGAGCAAGACTCACGCGACACCATGACACAGAACACCTCTGCTCCCATACCCAGAGACTTCCACGTTTGAACCACCGAGGCTCTTCCAGCGGCAATGCACTCATAGTTCCTGACACCGCCACCATCGGCATGGCAGAAGAGAAACGCTCCTGCATAATGGACACTTGAGTATTCCCTTAATATTGCACTGTATAACAGCAAATTATTCGCACAATTCTGGTATAGCCGTCCCCACACACTCAACTTACACATAGAACCGTGACAATTTAGCCGCATAGGCCCAATCCACTTAGCAACCGACTTCTTGGCACTCCCACCGAAGCGGTAGCGGTGCAGGCAGAACAAAAAAAAAAAACAAAGAAAATGACAGTAACAGCGTCATGGTATATTCTACTCTACTATTACTTAAGACCAACACCCACTAAGCCCATATACTTATGAACCAACACAAACTAGGACGTAGCTCAGATTTACCTCGGGATCAGCCTTCAATAGTGCAGACATATACTGACATCCCATATGCAAACATGCTAATTTAGAATGCCCGAGGAGTCTAAAATCATCAATGGATGCACAAACTAAGCAAAATACTAAACATCTGAGCTCCCCCTTCTCATATTAGTCGTTATACAATGTGAACAATTGCATCTCTGACCCCCCTTAATATATTATTTAACTCTGCTGCACGCAAGAGAAAAGGATAATACTGCCACACACTGATCCCATTAGGGTAAGGGACATGCACAAAACCTGAGCAAACCACATAAGGTTCTTCAAGGTAATACTGCAAATACCATAGAACCAATAGGCCATTGCCATGAATACAAGGAACGCCATAGAATTAATGGTATATTATTAACTAGCGACATAACGCATACTAGCCCTGAGCCCCCCGTAACATACATCCCATAGAAATTAATACTTACTAAGATAGAAATGCGCAGGGACATTGCAAATAATGTGGGAGGGGGGAGAAGGGGAAAATGTGGGAGCAATGGGAATGTAACAGTAATAGAAATGCAAACAGATTGTTTTATAAATGTTGTGACCTTAACCATACTCCTGATACTTGGGAATGTGTAGGCGTTTCTTGTCTATCATGTGCAGGAATTCAACCACTTGACAAGCAGCCACACACAGAGGAGCCTTAGACACCACTGGTGATTGGGACGCTAGATGACAACCGCGGTGAAATGACCCACCCTCTGGAAGAGACCCACATCCCTCAGCTGACGATTGACTCTGGGTATCGTACATAATCCCACCACACGCCCACTGGCGCGACACGAGAACAGCCTCTCCCCGTCCCCCCTGGACGCCCCTACCTCACGGGGGAGCGGCGGGGGGGTAGGGGCGATGCCACAAGGACCGATTCTTGGCACACGCAACAGCGACCTAACAGTTAATTACAACGACTAGACTAAAGGACCAGAGTGCGACTCTGGCTACCCGCCACTACAGACTACTACACTACCTATTCTTAATCCCACCCCTATAGGAGCGGTCAGGCGAACCACTCCAATACCTACTGGCAACGAGTAAGACCAGTAGTTAGGCCCTTTGGGTCCTCATAGTTTGAACCCCACCCCCTTTCTTTGTCCCTTACTCTCTTTCCGTACCCTCACCCCCTCTACTTCGTACCCTCCCTCCTCTCCCATACACCGAGGCACGGGACCCCGGCCCGCTCACCAGCTTGCCCACAAGCCTACTTATTGCCGGCCATCGATCGGCATGTAAAGGCCTACTCAAGGTCTTAGCAGCTGCAATGCCCCTATCTCTGAAATGTGTCTCCCTCAATACCAGGGGCCTCAACACACCCGCTAGGAGGCATGGCCTACTCCGATGGGCACACAGACAACACGTAGATATACTACTTCTACAGGAAACACACTTTACAACCAAGAGATCATTCCCCCTTACTAACCGATACTACAATCAAAGCTACATGGCACACTCCCCAGATACAAAAACGAAAGGGGTAGCGATTCTACTTAAATCCACATGCCCTCTGACGGATATCAGGTGCACCACGGACCCACAGGGCAGATACGTTTCAATAGAGGGTAAAATAGGCGCAACTCCCTATGCCATAAGCTCAGTATATGCCCCATCCGTACCAAACAGCACGTTCTGGCATCACTACGCCTCGCACATACAAGCCTACGCAGGCAAACGTTTGATAATAGGCGGAGACTGTAACGCCACACATATTCCAGCTATAGACAGGTCAAACCGCGAAGCGAACACCCCGCAACCATCCAGAAACGACACGTACTTCGCGCAATTCCTGGCCACGCAAACATTGGTAGATATATGGAGGGCGCAACATCCGTCTACCCGCGATTATACTTTCTATTCAAACCCACACACCTCATACTCGCGCATAGACCACTTTCTCATTTCCCCGAACTTGGCAACACAGATAACCCACACATCCATAGGCACTATCTCATGGTCGGACCATGCCGATATAACTCTCACCATCCGCATTCCAGAACTAAAACGTCCATGGTCATGGAGGTTGAATCCGCTACTACTCCATGATCCCCATATCAGACTTTCAGTAGCTACAGCCATAAAGGAATACTTCGACACAAACACACCCTCGGTAACTTCCCCAATAACATTGTGGGCTGCACATAAACCAGTGATCAGGGGAACCCTCATCAGCATAGCCTCTGCCCACAAAAAGAGAAAAATGCAACAGATATCAGAGACATTAGCAGACCTACGAAGACTAGAAATTAGCCACAAACACAACCCACAGCCACAAATACTACGTGAATTGATAGCCACCAGAGACCTTCTCAAAAGACTTACACACACCGACACGACCAAGGCAAAGATGTGGCTTAAACAGAAATACTACGAAACGGGTAATAAAGCCGACACCATGCTAGCGCGACGACTCAAAAAAAGAGCAGAAGCCAAAAAAATCTCATCTATACTGGCACCATTAGTGATCTACCCGATCAGATAGGTGACACGTTCCACCACTATTTCCAATCATTTTATAACCACTCCCCGCACCTTAATCATGAGACTACAACATACCGGGAGCTAATAGATAAATACCTACAGAATATGACACTACCCACCCTATCCCAAGCCGCAAAACAAGCCATAACAGCTGAAGCAACGGTAGAAGAGATGGCGACAGCTCTTGGGTCTTGTAAACCCAACAAAAGCCCAGGCCCAGACGGCTATACTGCTCTTTATTATAAAGAATTCAGCCCTCTGCTCCTCAAACATCTCTGTGCAGTGTTTAATGCTACCCTGAGAGGTGACCACCTCCCACCTGACATGACGACAGCGAACATATGTCTACTTCCCAAACCCAACAAAGATCTCACAGAGCTGGACCACTATAGGCCTATTTCTCTACTCAATGTAGATCTCAAAATTATGAGCAAAATGATGGCTAACAGACTTAACCCATATCAAGACAAACTAATCCATCCAGATCAGGTGGGATTTATTCCCAACAGGCAGGCATTGGACAACACACGCAGAAACATCGACCTCATCTGGTTGACCCAACACCGCTCGATCTCCACCACAGTAATCTCATTAGATGCCGAGAAGGCGTTCGACCGTCTACTGTGGCCTTTCCTCTACCGCACATTAGAACACATGAATTTCCCGAACTCATTCCTCGCATTCTTGCGGGCAACATACCATTCTACTCAGGGAGCTCTACTACTCCCCAACATCTCCCCACCTAGATTCCCAATTCTAAACGGCACGAGGCAGGGCTGTCCACTATCCCCTCTCATGTTCGCGCTGTCCCTAGAACCTCTCCTCCAAGCTATACGCTCCAATCCCAGCATAGAAGGTGTGTCCATCAGAGGAGAATCTTACAAGGTGTCCGCTTGTGCAGACGATATACTCCTCACAATCACTAACCCAGATCAATCTATAGACCCATTGCTAGATGCCATAAATGAATACGCACTGGTAGCAGGATATAAACTGAACATCGCGAAATCAGAAATATTACCCATACAAATCTCAGACTCACAACTAGCCAACCTAAAAACCAAGTACCCATTCCGCATATGCCCTACAGACATAACATACCTAGGAATTCAATTACCAGCCGACCTAAACAAGTTATATGAAAAAAACTACACACCCCTTTTACGTCAAGCACACAATGACCTTCGGAAATGGGAGACTCTAGGAATATCGTGGCTAGGCCGAATTGCATCAATAAAGATGAATCTACTACCCAGGCTATTATACCTGTTCCAGACACTACCCATACCTCTCCACACAACTGACCTCAAAACTTTACAATCACCGGTCGACAAATTCATCTGGAATGGCCGCAAACCCAGGGTCCGCAGAACTACCCTCTATGTCCCAAAGAAACAGGGAGGTCTGGGACTACCAAACTTCTCACATTATCAAGCGGCGGCACAACTGACCCAAATCCAACACTGGCATGCACCCCCGCAAACTAAACGATGGGTGGACATCGAACACACCATCTTTGGAAGAGATCACCCATCCCTCTACATGTTGGTCCCTAAACCCCATCGACCCCTACCCCCCCAACTGCCCCGACCATCACACACTCTTTAGACCTTTGGGACAAACTGCAGGACAAATACGACCTATCCTCATTCCTCTCTCCAATGACTCCGATATGGAGGAACAAGCTATTCCCGCCAGGGCTCACCCCAGCACACTTTGCCAGCTTCGACCGAAGAGACATAGATAGGCTTCAACACCTGTATCAAAACAACAAGGTGATACAATTCGCAGAAATCAGGGATGCTGACACATTAACGACATTCGATCACTTTAGATTCATTCAACTACGCAGCTTTGCTTCAAACTAATCATACAACAAGCAGGGACAGCAACACCCTCTCGATTTGAGAGAGATTGCATGAAACATCCGACCAGAAAAGGACAAATCTCAGAGATATACACAACGTTAGCAACTCACCCCACCCAAGTCATACTCCCGTACATCGCGGCCTGGGAGAAGGACCTAGGGCCCCCAGAAGAGAACACAGACTGGGCAGATATATGGGACGCCACTGCATCCATTTCTATCTGCGTAACACACACGGAACAGGCATATAAGATGCTCTTCCGCTGGTACCTCACGCCCAAACGCCTAGCAATCATACATAAAACGCCTGACACATGTTGGAAATTGTGCGGTGAACAAGGAACATTCCTCCACTGTTGGTGGACTTGCCCCAAGATCAAACCTCTGTGGACAAAAATCTCAAACTTATTGTCTAAAATTTTACACAAACCATTCCCTCTAGACCCATGGGCGCTCCTACTCTCACGTCCCATAGTAGACTTAACCAGAGCGGAAAATAAACTCAGCGCCCGCATAGCCCTTGCAACTAGAAGAGCAATAGCGGAACTCTGGTCGACCGCACGAATCCCATCACCAACAACCATCACAAAAAAAATACTTGACCACATACAAATGGACAAACTCACATCCTTGCTCCATGACACACCTAAACACTTCCACAAAATTTGGGATCCATGGATTGAGGGAGACACTTCTCTCCCTTGGTAACCTCATCCACTTCACCTAGACGAAACGCGTCGGATTACACCACTTGGGGACTTACTTTGATGCTGTTGATACCACCTTAGTGTGGATTTTATGCTGTTTTACTTGGATCCTTTTGTAAGTGCATTTGTACATTAAATTTTTCTCGATATAATTTCTGTCTGCACTATCATTTGGTTTCTTTTATTCCAAGTCCATAGAAAAGTTTGTTACTCCATATATACTGAAGATCCTGCCTGACTGAGGATGATGGGCCTGTTTTACATTGCAATCTTGTGAGTTCCATATAATCATCTTGCGTGTCATAACATTTTGGTTCTGTAATACACTATATGCAATTTATTTATTTTATACAGATATCGCTTACTTCATCATTATAAGGTTGTATGTTTTTTGCCTTGAATCTTTAATCCGCTCTTATTTTTTATGCTTTCAATCTCTATATCATTTACATGAATTGCCATTGTTTTAAGTTTCACAGAACATGTCATACTGACGTATTTGTTTCTGTGAAGACACAACCAAAATATAGGAGGTGTAAATTTCCATTAAATGTGGCCTCTTCTACAAAATAATTGCGTATTTTAATAAACCAGGAAAAAATCCTGTTTTAAACAAATGGGGAAAAATTCTGGGAATTAATATCGATAAGGAAGAATGAAGAATGGAATACAAAATTGGTTAATTCTTCATTTATTAGTTCACTGTCTAAATTTACTAGAAACACAATATAAAGTTGCCAATATGTGGTACTGGGTTGCGACAAGAAAAGCAAAAATGTTCCCTTCTCAATCAAATTTATGCTGGAGATGTAACAAATTGAAAGGAACATATATACATATACGGTGGGAGTGTAAACTGGCCAAAGAAATCTGGAAAAATGTTGCTTCCTCATATGTTATTTGCCATAAAACTAAGGTAGCAGAGCTGCAGACCATGTGTCTCACGAGATCTGATTAGAGTGTTGCTGCGGGTTACCATGGCAACGCTTTGACGGTGTCTCGTGAGATTCATGGTCTGCAGACTGGATATTATGGCCACCATACCACCAAGTAATTAATGTATTTAGTCTCCCCCCATCACCCACCCCCCCTCTCACCATCACCCTCCTCTCCCTCTCATCATCACCCCCCTCACACCATCACCCACTAAACAAGCACACACACAGCATCCACTAGGAGGGTGATGGTTATGTGTCTGTTTGTATGTCTGTGTATGACTGTGTTTCTATGTAACTGCAGGTGTGTATCTATGTGTCTGTATATGTGAGTATATGTGTACATCTCGGCATTTCGCCTACACTACACACAGATACAACCCTGCATCCAAATGTCAACACTACATAAAAACACACCACCATATTCACAAACCACACTACAGAAAAATGCACACTTGAATTCAAATGCCAATACGTGCAAACACACTCGTACATTCACTCACACATACTCCATACAAAAACATGCTTACATTCAAACACACAAACACTACTCAGTGTTAAATACATTTTTAAAAATTGCGGGTTTTTTAAATGTTTTCAGCTGGGGGGGTTGCCAAATATAGGATCCGCCCCAGATGCCAAATGTTCCAGGTATGTCCCTGTGTACAAGTCAATTATATCTTTAAAAAAAAAAAGATATGAAATTTTTTTTTTTTTTTCAAAATGTGCCTTCCTCTAAGGGGAAAAATTCCTTTTGCTTTTTCGATTTCCGCATATAGCGCTTTGGCCTAGCCTGTACTGACACTACCCTTTTTGTGCTGAGAGAGAAATTGTACGAGTATAAACGACTAATATACAAAATTACAGGAATATATTTATGGATACTGGGTCTAGCACACACGACCCAGCAAACAGATTTCACCATAGGCTATGCTGTTGAAAGTAGTCCTGACAGAAGACTAAATATGATGAGAAAAGCGAATCCTGCCAATACTCATCAACTTCTGGGTCAGCAATTAATTTAATCAAAGAACACAGACGCTCAAGCACAAAGCAATTCTTTGTAGTGTATCGTTGTACAACAATCCACCGTATGTCACGTAAAATTTGAATGATGTAAAAATGAAAAATAATGACATTGGTAGTCTGCCAATATAATTACATTACGCAGGGGGAAAAAAGAATCCAATTTGCAAAACAATATTGATATGCTGATTGGTCCAGACAAGGTAATGTTTATGCCATGTGATTTAGCGTGTTAAGTGAAAGAAATGGCATAAGTAATCCGTGAAATAAATCAAAACTGCAAAAGTACATTACCTAGCGTAAAAGGCGGCCAAATGGAGCACGTTTTAAACTTAAATACAAATATATTATTTATAAAATATTTTACCAGGAAAGATACATTGAGATTTCTCTCGTTTTCACAAAACATTGCATTGATACATTATGCTACAATAAAATACAAAAACAATATTAATACACTAAAATATACAAAATGTAACATAGAACAGGTAGGAAATATATAATGAACCATGACACGTGCATCCTGTTTTGAGGTATGTAGAGAGGGATCTCTTAAAGGACTTTAGGCTTGGGGAAGATTTTAAAGTGTGCGGGAGGTCATTCCATAATTGCGGCACTCTGTAGGAAAAGGAGGATCGGGCCATATATATAAATATATGCCAAAAAAGAAGAAAAAATGCAGAGGGTCTTCGGATATAAAACAATCCTTAGACCGTCTGCATTGCCTGGAAATAATATTTAGCAAAGTAGTGTGAATAATAGACTGGCTATCATCTACAAAATAGAGGAGGAATAGAGACCAGAAAAAAATTATTATTATAATATAAAGTTGGTATATACTAAATACAATGCCATCTGCAAGAAAGGATGAGTAGGAGATATAATCTTGAAAGAAATATATATAGTATATAAACCAGTCCTATATAACAGCTTTATTAAAAAATGATTATATACTAAATAGGAGTGGATCAATTATAATATATACTCCAATACTTAACATCTTATATGCAGTGTCACACAAAAAGTCCTGTATAGAGATTATAGAAATATAATAGTAGGGGTGTCAGTTGTAAGGCTATGCATACATGGAGAAAAAATCTACATACATGAATGTATCTTAAGATAAATACCTCTCACAGCAAGGCACCTTCCATATATACAATAAGTTAAAGACAGGATATTGCTCCTTAAAGGGAGCCTCAGGAAGAAAAGAGAAATTATTGAGATCAAAAGGTCAGTCTAAAATAGGCTGACAGTATAAATTATAAAGCCTCTCTCCCTGGTAAACTAACTAGACAGGCATAGGAATACAGAGAAAAAATAAAAATAAAATAGACAGATTAAGTTACATATAATAAGTAAATGTCATGGTGCTAGGGTGACCATTCAGTGCCCAGTGCTCATGTGAGATAAATGTGAACGCCCAACGCGCGTTTCGGTGCTGAGAGAGTGCACCTTCGTCAGGAGCCAACTTATAACTAGTGATCAAGTCTCTTAAATACTAATATGCCAGTACCCTACACGTACCTATAGCCAATCGGATCTGGGGGAGTGTTCTGCATGTGTATCTGATGATGAGCCGGCATTTCCGTGTTACGTGTCGGCCCTCGTGGTATACGTAGGGGCGGAGCCATCTCACGTACTACAACGCTCGATCTGCCACACACGTAATACCACTAAGGAACGCCCATGATCGTAACATGGGCGTGTATATACTAATGAGACAACCAATATGCAAAACACCGTCCATCGAAATGTGGGAGTGCTTGGATATAATGGGCTGACAGTCTTCAGCTCCAAAAATATATATATTCTACCATGCATGTACACAAATCATCCAAAATGCATATTAGAGTACAGATTTAAAATCATAGGTAGATCTATAACTGACAGGCAATTTAATTGCCCATATGTAACATAATGCTACCTGTATGAATTGTGATTACCATGCTCCATACAAGTAAAGGTATATCCACCTAGTATTAATGTATAGGTCCAAGTTATAAGGACCACTTATATAATATAGGTGGAAATTATGCATATATCGACCATTGTATACATACATATACTCATTGCTCCTTATAAAATACCCAGATTGTTATCCATGTCCTACTGACTGTAGGTAAGGTAAGAATTAAAGAAAGTCTTATTCAAAACGAATAACACAATAAACACACAACTACATATACTATTTACAAAGATTTACAAGTGCATCTGGCATGATATGCAAGTTTACAACGTATATAAAATATATACAAATATTTACACATAGTATGTGATGTCATATAGAGATAAATGGAAGATGGACACAGACCAATATAACATTGTCAAATCTAATCCGGTATGAAGGATGCATATGAGAATCCCTCATTCAGACCAAGGGGAGAGAGGGTTTTCAATTTATAGATGTAAAAGCTCTCCCTTTGTAGTAGCCTTTTATCCAAATCCCCTCACCCTGGTCCAAGTGTGACTCTTTCAATGCCACAAAATCTAATGCCCTCTGGTGAACCACCATGGTTTAATTTTAAATGTTTGGAGACTGGGGTATCAATCAATCTTTTAGGATTGACTGAGTTTACATGTTCCTCGATCCTAAATTTAAATTTCCGTGAAGTTTTACCCACGTATAATTTATTACAGGAACATGTCAGTAAATAGACTAGTCCTATAGTTTGACAGTTAAAAAAGTTTTTAACTCGAAATTCCTGTTTCCCTGATGAATCTTGAAACTTTTTGGATGGTCTGCGTATAAACTTACACGCCTTGCATTTACCACATTGGTATGTACCTATGACCGAAGATTTCAGCCATGTGGTTATTTGAGATGTATTTTTAAGGTGACTGTGAACCAATATATCCTTAATATTATGTCCCCTTCTTGCTGTCACTGATGCTCTTGGGGTGATCACTCTCTGTAGGTGTGGGTCTTGGTGTAGGAGGGGCCAGAATCTGTCCAGGATCTTCATGATTTGATTCCAACCTGCGTCAAAATTCCCTATACATCTAATTGTCTCTTGTGTTAGTTTAGGATGAATTTTATCATTTAAAAGGTCTGACCGTTTTACACATAATGCACATTTGTATGCATTTTTTAAACATCTATTTGGGTAACCCTTCTGTTTAAATTGGTGTTGTAGAACTGTAGCCTTAAGTTTGAAATCATCAATGGTAGAACAGTTGCGTCAAAGACGCAAATATTGACCAATTGGAATCCCTCTTTTAAGTGAGGGGGGTGGTAACTTGTCCAATTTAAAAGGTTATTGGTTGCTGTAGGTTTACGAAATAGTGTAGATGTAAGGTCTCCTTCATCTGTCAGTGTAATGGTAATGTCTAGGAAATTGATTTTCTTCCCCCCAATTTCGCTGGTCAGTCTCAAATTGATGTTGTTGAGATTTAGGAGACCAACGAACTCAAGGAAGAGATCAGGTGTATCCATCCAGATAATTAATACATCGTCGATGTACCTTTTCCATAATTTAATGTCTCGTGTATTTGTCCATATTGTCGTTGAACACTATGGTGCTTTCCCAACACCCCAGGTGTAGGTTAGCATATGAGGGGGCACAAGCCGTCCCCATAGCTGTCCCTCTCACCTGGTGGTAGTATTTTCCATGGAAAATACAGTGGTTATGAGTTAAAATAAACTGCATTAAATCATGAACGAATTCATTATGTCTCATAGAAACCACTGGTGTTCTATCCATGAGTGCTCTAAGGTGTTGTAATCCCACATCATGTGGTATAGGGCTATACAGACTTTCAACATCAAAACTGCATAAAATGGCATCACCATTGATTTTGATTCCTTCAATTATATTTTAAATGCGAAGGGAGCTTGAAAACCAATTTCCTCAAGATCTGGTCAACATATAGACTAGCATTTTGGGTCAAATTACCTCTGCCCGACACTATTGGTCTCCCATTAAGTGTGGATTGCTGTTTATGCAGTTTTGGAAGTGCATAAAATGTCGCGGTGATAGGTTTTTTAACAAATATAAAGTTGTATTCTTTCTTTGGAATCAAGGAAAGGGAGAATGCGGTATCTAAGATTGTTTTTAGTTCTGCTAAATATTTTTTAGTCGGATCCCCCTTGAGTAGTTCATATGTATCGCCATCCTCGATTAGGCTGTGCACCATTGAGACATAGTCTGATTTGTCCAAGATGACCGTATTACCTCCTTTGTCAGAGGGCTTAAAGATCACCTCATCCAGTTCTTTAAGATGTTTAAGGGAAGTATTTTCTTGTGGAGAGATGTTGCTATTTGGTTGGGTCAAAAGATCTCTGTGGTTAATTTTGTCAATTTCACTGCAAGTTAACTCCACAAAAATATCTATATATTTGAACTCAACCAATTGTGGGGTAAACAGACTTTTTTTCTTTAGATGTGCAAATGGTGGTTGTGGATTTAGGGAATTATCACTACAGATAAGTAGATCCACTAAATTGTCCAATACACCAATATCTGCAACTTGTAAGCCTAGATTCTTTGCTCTTTTTTCGTCTCGGATACAATGGACTTTGTGCAAAGCCAATTTTCTTGCAAATAGATGTATGTCCTTTGTCCAACTAAACTTGTCAAAGTTAGATACTGGGACAAAGGACATACCTCGCTGCAATATTTCTAATTCTGTTTGAGTTGGAGTATATGAAGATAAATTAATGATTTGATTAGAGTCAGTGTTCTTAGCTAATATCGTCTCCTTCTGAACTGTTGGGGGGGTCTGCCTCTGTTCCGTGTCCATGGGGCTAGATTCTCTTCCATATTGGGTTGCCCTAAAAAAGATACCCCTCTTTTTAGTATGCTTCTAGTGCTACGTTCAGATGCAATGGAAGTACTTCCCTTAGATGAATCTGTGTCTAAACAACTAGTCTCATATTCGGACGTAGAAATTGGTTCAGAGAAACTTTTTCTGAAGTTATTTTTCTTCCTATAAACATTCCCACTTTTAAAAATCATTATTATCCCTAATAAACTTAGAGTGTTTCCGAATTTTTATATTCTGTTGAGATTTATCAAGGTTGTTCTTAAGTTTAATTTCTAATGATTCAAAATTGGGTTCGTCTTTGAACACTTCAATCTTATTAATTTGCTCATCCACTTCCTTATTAACTCTTTCTAATCTCTTTGTTTCAAATTTACACAGAATTTCCATGAATCTTTTAGAGCATGTGCCTGCTGCTTCCTCCCACTCTTTGGTAAATTCTTCCTCATCTATATGTGATGCTGGGATATTTTGTACCCTAAGGGGATTTGGATAAAAGGCTACTACAAAGGGAGAGCTTTTGGATCTATAAATTGAAAACCCTCTCTACCCTTGGTCTGAATGAGGGTTTCTCATATGCATCCTTCATACCGGATTAGATTTGACAATGTTATATTGGTCTGTGTCCATCTTCCATTTATCTCTATATGACATCACATACTATGCGACGTGTAAATATTTGTATATATTTTATATACGTTGTAAACTTGCATATCATGCCAGATGCACTTGTAAATCTTTGTAAATAGTATATGAAGTTGTGTGTTTATTGTGTTATTCGTTTTGATTAAGACTTTCTTTAATTCTTAAATAAACAAAACTGAAAGACAAAAGTAATGGCTATCAGAAAATAAGAGGGAACAAGACAGAGTAATAAGTGGAAGCTCGAAAACTGGAGTGAGTGGGGTTTCACCAAATCCCAAGGATTAACGTAGAAAAGATAAGTGAGTAAATCATAGATCTCACATCATTAGACTGTGATTTGGTATGAGTGGATGGTGCATTGTTTAGCTGATCATCCTCTTTAGAAATCCAGGTATCTAAAAAAGATTTCCTGTCTTTCCTAACTGAATCCATATTGGTACTTAGAGACATAGTCTTATTCTTAAACCTCTTGTGGTGAAAGAGTAACAATAAATAAACAAAACTGAAAGACAAAAGTAATGGCTATCAGAAAATAAGAGGGAACAAGACAGAGTAATAAGTGGAAGCTCGAAAACTGGAGTGAGTGGGGTTTCACCAAATCCCAAGGATTAACGTAGAAAAGATACAATTTATCCAGGAGCTTTTACAATAAAAAGAAGAGAATGCCTTATAGTTACACAATAAAATTCAAATTTCTAAAAATGAGGAAATTCTTAAAATGCAAATGTGTGTACTCAGGCAGACAAAGTTGTATAAAATCACAGCATTATGTTTCATAGCAGCAAATAGTCCAAGTATAAATATATAAGTCCCAAATTGGATGAATAATATATACCAGTCTTTTAGAGTGTGTATCATAAACCACCTTTGATCTGCTGGATGAAATAGCAAGATCAACTGGGGTATTTACTTACTCCCGATAGTTGTCCTTTTAATATGGTGTTTGTAATATGGCCTTTCTAATATGGTATTTTTATTATGGTCTTTTTAATATGGTCTGTCTAAATTAATATTATCATAATATGTATGTTATATTCCATTTATTAAGTTTGATGTTCCCCAAAAGGTATGCTTAATTATTATTATTATAATATGAATGTTATTTTCATTCTGTTTAATTAGAGAAGAAGTGAAGATAAGTATTAAGTTCCGATCTAGGTCTTTTTGATGTTATTCTCCTGCGCCACAGGGATGTGTTACATTGCATTATTATATTTATATGTGATTTGCACTTAGTGATAAAATGACATATATCGCATCCCTGCACTGTTTATGGCTTATTATAAGCTGATCATGTATTTTTGATTTCTATTCTTATTTATTTATGCCTACTACTTTTTATTTTTATTTTATTTTATATCATATTTAAATTTAAATTTCTTTATTTCATCTATGTATGTTTTTTTCCGCATTTGATTGAAATGTCTTATTTGCAAATTGCTATTTCTTTATTTCATCTATGTATGTTTTTTTCCGCATTTGATTGAAATGTCTTATTTGCAAATTGCTAATTACTGACTTGTAGGTTTGTAGATATATATACTGGTATTAAGCAAGGTACTGATATGCCTCTGATGAAATTGGGCAATACCCTTTGAAACGCGTAAGGCTACAATCCACATTGGAAAGTTTTCCAAAGGTAAGGAGGCTGGGGGGGTTAAAGTAAAAAAAAAAAAAAAAAGTGTTAATGTGAGTGTCTGTTAGTGAGTGTGAGTGTGTGTGTGTCTGTTAGTGAGTGTGTCTGTTAGTGTGTGTGTGTCTGTTAGTGAGTGTGTGTGTGTGTGTGTCTGTTAGTGAGTGAGTGTGAGTGTGTGTGTCTGTTAGTGAGTGTGTGTGTCTGTTAGCGAGTGAGTGTGTCTGTTAGCGAGTGAGTGTGTCTGTTAGTGAGTGTGTGTGTCTGTTGGCGAGTGAGTGTGTCTGTTAGCGAGTGAGTGTGTCTGTTAGCGAGTGAGTGTGTCTGTTAGCGAGTGTGTGTGTGTCTGTTAGTGAGTGAGTGTGAGTGTGTGTCTGTTAGTGAGTGTGTGTGTCTGTTAGTGAGTGTGTGTGTCTGTTAGTGAGTGTGTGTGTCTGTTAGCGAGTGAGTGTGTCTGTTAGCGAGTGAGTGTGTCTGTTAGCGAGTGAGTGTGTCTGTTAGTGAGTGTGTGTGTCTGTTGGCGAGTGAGTGTGTCTGTTAGCGAGTGAGTGTGTCTGTTAGCGAGTGTGTGTGTGTCTGTTAGTGAGTGAGTGTGAGTGTGTGTCTGTTAGTGAGTGTGTGTGTCTGTTAGTGAGTGTGTGTGTCTGTTAGTGAGTGTGTCTGTCTGTTAGCGAGTGAGAGTGTGTCTGTTAGCGAGTGAGAGTGTGTCTGTTAGCGAGTGAGTGTGTGTCTGTTAGCGAGTGAGTGTGTGTCTGTTAGTGAGTGAGTGTGTGTCTGTTAGCGAGTGAGTGTGTCTGTTAGCGAGTGTGTGTGTGTGTCTGTTAGCGAGTGAGAGTGTGTCTGTTAGCGAGTGAGTGTGTGTCTGTTAGCGAGTGAGTGTGTGTCTGTTAGCGAGTGAGTGTGTGTCTGTTAGCGAGTGTGTGTGTCTGTTAGCGAGTGTGTGTGTCTGTTAGCGAGTGTGTGTCTGTTACTGAGTGTGAGTTTGTCTGTTACTGAGTGTGAGTTTGTCTGTTACTGAGTGTGAGTTTGTCTGTTACTGAGTGTGAGTTTATGTTACTGAGTGTGAGTTTGTCTATTAGTGTGTGTGTTTCTGTTAGCTAGTGTATGCGTATCTGTCAGTGAATGTGTGTGTGTTTAGAATGCGGGGCGGGGTAAAGGTTGGGTGGGGGTGGCGCGCGCGGGGGGGGGCGCCTGAGTTTTGTTCTGCCTAGGGCAGCACAAAACCAGGATACACCACTGTATATATATATATATATGTATATATATATATATACACACACACATATATACATACACTGCTGTGTGTGTGTGTGCTGTTAGTGTGCTGTGTGAGGGTGGCGTGTGTAAGGGTGCTGCTGTGTGTGTGTATGTGTGAGGGTGCTGGTAGTGTGCTATGTGGGTGAGGGTGTTTGTGTGTGTGTGTGCTGTTTGTGTGTGTGTGTGTGTGTGTGTGTGTGTGAGGGTGCTGTTTGTGTGTGAGGGTGTTTGTGTGTGTGTGTTAGGGTCCTGTTAGTGTGCTGTGTGAGGGTGCTGTTTGTGTGATGTGTGTGTGATGGTGCTGTTTGTGTGATGTGTGTGGGTGTCGTGTATTTCTGAGGGTGCTGTTTGTGTGTGTGTGTTTGCGAGGGTGTTGTTAGTGTGCTGTGTGTGAGGGTGTTGTGTGTTTGTAAAGGTGCTGTGTGTGTTTGTGAGGGTGCGGTTAGTGTACTGTGTGTGTGAGGGTGCTGTATGTGTACTGTATGTGTGTGGGTGCTGTTTGGGTGCTGTGTGTGTGCTGTTTGTGTGAGAGTGCTGTATGTCTGTAGGTGCTTTTTGTGTGTGGGTGCTGTATGTGTGTGTGTGTGTGCTGTATGTTTGGACAGATTGTGGAGGTGGGGGCAGATTAGTAAATATCCCCCCTCCCTTCTTACCTTATGTAGGGAGGGGGATCTTTGCTGCCATGTGCCATCCCTGGTGGTCCAGTGGAGAGTGAACTCTAGCCTGCGGGGCTAGAGTTAACTCTCGTGAGATCTAAGCGTTGCCGCGGCAATGCTCAGATCTCGCCAGAGGAACCTGGCGGAGCTGCTGTCTATAGCTCCCCGGGTCCTCTCCTGCCTCCCTTCATGCTGCTGTGGGCCGGTGAGGTAGATCTTTGATCTCCCCGCCGGCCCATGGAGGCTTAGAGCAGAGCCGACACTCAGCGCCGGTTCTGCGTGAGCCAACAGGGGAGAATAAAGTCCTGGGGAATAAAGTGTGGGAACCAAGATTCCCACCCCCCCCCCCAAAAAAATAATATACACTCCAGTGTGTGTATGTATATGTGTGTGTGTGTGTATATATATATATATACATATATATATATATATATATACACACACTGACACGCATACTCAAACACACACACATACACTCACAGACACACACACTCATACATTCATAGACACACACATTCACAGACACACTCATACATTCACAGACACACATATTCACATACACTGACACACATACACATTCACAGACACACATACACATTCACAGACACACATTCACAGATACACACACACACACATTCACAGACACACACACACACACATTCACAGACACACACACACATTCACAGACACACACACATTCACACACACACACACACATCCACATACACACACACACATCCACATACACACACACACACACAAACAGACACACACACACACACACAAACACAGTCACAGACACACACACACAGTCACAGACACACACACACATATGATTATTTTTTTTAATTAAAAAAATGTCCACCCAGCCTCCCTACCTGGAGTGCTGGCGTGGACTTGTCCCTGGGGTCCAGTGGGTCGGGCGGCTCTCTCAATATCAGCCGCGGCGAGGGAGCTGTGAGCTCTCTGCTCCCTCTCACCGCGTGGGCTGTCTGCTGTAGCTGGGAGCCGGAATATGACGTCATATTCCGGCTCCCAGCATCAGCAAGCAGCGCGCGGCGAGAGGGAGCAGAGAGCTCACAGCTCCCTCGCCGCGGCTGATATTGAGAGAGCCGCCCGGGGGGGGGGTCCATAACATCTTGCCCCCCCCCCTCCCATCCATGACAGGGGGGACATAGGGGGAGGAAGGGGGGCGCTGAGTGCCTGCAGGAACGGCGTTCCTGCACAAAAAAAAGTGCAGGAACTCTGTTCCTGCAGGACTCAATCCATAGGCGTGCCGCGGGGATTAGGGTGTGCCCAGGCACACCCGGCACACCCTGTGCGCACGCCTATGTACTGAGTACAACTTTGTCTGCCTGAGTACACACATTTGCATTTTAAGAATTTCCTCATTTTTAGAAATTTGAATTTTATTGTGTAACTATAAGGCATTCTCTTCTTTTTATTGTAAAAGCTCCTGGATAAATTGTATCTTTTCTTTAATTCTTACCTTACCTACAGTCAGTAGGACATGGATAAAAATCATGGATAAAAATTTCGATGGACGGTGTTTTGCATATTGGTTGTCTCATTAGTATATACACGCCCATGTTACGATCATGGGCGTTCCTTAGTGGTATTACGTGTGTGGCAGATCGAGCGTTGTAGTACGTGAGATGGCTCCGCCCCTACGTATACCACGTGGGCCGACACATAACACGGAAGTGCCGGCTCATCATCAGATACACATGCGGAACACTCCGCCAGATCCGATTGACTATAGGTACGTGTAGGGTACTGGCATATTAGTATTTAAGAGACTTGATCACTAGTTATAAGTTGGCCCCTGATGAAGGTTCACTCTCTAAGCACCGAAACGCGCGTTGGGCATTCACATTTCTCTCACATGAGCACTGGGCACTGAATGGTCACCCTAGCACCATTCACTTATTAAATGTAACTTAATCTGTCTATTTTATTTTTATTTTTTCTCTGTATTCCTATGCCTGTCTAGTTAGTTTACCAGGGAGAGAGGCTTTATAATTTATACTGTCAGCCTATTTTAGACTGACCTTTTGATCTCAATAATTTATCTTCTCTTCCTGAGGCTCCCTTTAAGGAGCAATATCCTGTCTTTAACTTATTGTATATATGGAAGGTGCCTTGCTGTGAGAGGTATTTATCTTAAGATGCCTTACAGCTGACACCCCTACTATTTATATAATCACTATGCAGGACTTTTTGTGCGACACTGCATATAAGATGTTAAGTATTGGAGTATATATTATAATGATCCACTCCTATTTAGTATATAATAATTTTTAATAAAGCTGTTATATAGGACTGGTTTATATACTATATATATTTCTTTCAAGATTATATCTCCTACACATCCTTTCTTGCAGATGGCATGAGGAATATTTGTATTTAGTATATACCAACTTTATATTATAATAATATTTTTTTCTGGTCTCTATTCCTACTCTATTTTGTAGATGATAGCCAGTCTATTATTCACACTACTTTGCTAAATATTATTTCCAGGCAATGCAGACGGTCTAAGGATTGTTTTATATCCGAAGACCCTCTGCATTTTTTCTTCTTTTTTGGCATTTTCTATTTGGGGTTAAGCCCCTCTTGAGACCCCTGGAGTCTCTTTGCGGTACATAAGACTCTGGTGGGTAGGTGTTGCTCTCCCAGATTTCCCTTGGGTTTGAGTATACAGATACACACATAGTGTCTTATCAGTCTTTTGTCTTTTCATATATATATAGGACAGATTCCCTGTCCCTGGATTATTGTTGTACATTGACTGGTCCGGTATACGAACATCTCCAAACAGATTGAATAATTTGGTTCGCATACTGAACCACATACCGAATGGATTGACCACCCAGAACAGTTGTGTGTCACTCATTAACCTGCCTGAACTCTTTTCACACTTTCGCAAACTGCAATTACCAACATTCTAAGTGGTCGACTGTGTGGCCATCGTTCGTAAGGACGAACACGAGACGGCAGCCATCTTAGTTTCACGAGAGCATACAGTGGTGTTTGGTCGTCGAGTGTATGGAACTAAAATCGGGGACTTCCAGCCCCAGGTATGTTCGGTTTGGTTCGACTCACTAGAGCGGTGTTCAGTAGAATCAAACTCCCGTACGAGGGGCACATGACCAACTCTTATGCGAACAGACACCTTCGGAATTTTATTGTGTTTTGTACTCCCGAAAGAGACCGACCACAGAGCCTTAATCTATGAAACTCTTTTGGGCAGGCGCCTCGTGTGCGGTCAGTCTAAACTATAACCCGGTGGCGTTTTGGTTGCGTTTGTGGGATCTGAGCACTTTTCGGATATGATGGGCGTTCAGATCCAGGCTATCCGGGGATATAGGACTTGAGGGGGTACCTAATTGTTAAAGGCATATTTTGGGGTGTATTTGATATACATGTCCTGGACCTGAGAAGTAATGTAATTATGTTGTGTACTTTGTAGCAGTATACTCTCAGGTCCAGTGGGGAATGCCCCTGGAATATGTAAAAGGAAACCCCTTGCATGGGGATTCACATAAAAGGCTAAGTACCCTTAGCAATGGACTCTGTATTTAACAGGTTTGTTTTTTTTAAACGGCAGCAAAAGCACCAATGACCAAAAACCAAACAGTCATGTTCAGTTTTGATCTTGTGAGTCTCGGCTGCATGGAGCCAACTGTGTACCCACAGTACAGTACTAAATGAACAAAATAATTCCAACATCAGAAAGTTAGTCTAAATATTGCACTTCTAAGAGAATAATAACCCTGTAAATGTGCGCATATTAAATCAGTTCCAGTATGTAGACACATAATGATTATAATTTTTTTTCTCAGTTTTTCCAGATTTGCTGAATGCAATACCTGCCAGCATGCATGTTAGCGTTATTACATTCTCCATAACACTGCTAGTCTTCGCGTTGGTGGGTACAGCCTTCTTCATGTTCAATGCCTTCGGTAACCCATACCAAACATTTCATGGACCTGTAGGACTGTACTTCTGGAGCTTCATCTCGTGTAAGTATTCTGCAGATATCCGTAACCTGCCACCTTAAAAACAAATCCAATTTGCCAATACAAATATTTGAGAAGTATAGTGAAGAAGCTGAAACTTTTCATGCAAATTCCCAAACTGAGGAGATGGGCTTACGGTTTTAGGAAACTGTGGTTAGAAAACAGTTTAACAAAAACCGTAGGGAGTGCACCAATTGAGTTATTGCATTTTATCTTGCAGGAATGGATATGGAACTTGGAGTGTCTCTATATATAGAATTACCTCTAAAAATATTCCTTCCCATGAATTATACATCTATTTTGATAGGATCACTGTAAATAGTTTTTCCTTTAATTATGTTTAAACCACTCACTGCTTGTCACATGCACTCCCCATTCAGCAGATTTTAATTTAAAGGGACACTATAGTCATTATAACCATTTCATCTCTGGGAATTGGTGACAGTGCCTAGAGTCGACCTGGTCCCTCCATTCATTGTTGTTAAGCCATTGTCGAGCAGTTTAACACTAAATAAGGGTCACTAGCCACATAGAGCCGGAACCCCTACTGGGTGTATGGCTAAGGCAGGTATTACACACTTCCTTCTAGCCATATACACTTGTACCGTCAATGGGCACTCTGATAGGAAAAAAGCAGCCAGCTGGTACGCCAAACCATTCACAGCTGCCCGTTGCTGCACATACAATTACTTCCTCATTAGCCCAAGCTGAACAGATGGGATGTGATGCTTGAAACTCTTATTTAGTAGTAAAGCACAAAAACAACATTAAAAGCTGAATAAATGTACTGCATCAGGGACTCCAGACACTAATATCAGTCCAATGAGATGAAGCAAATAAAGTGCCTACAGTGTCCCTTTAACAGAAAATTCAGCATGGAATTGTTCAAACTGAATCTTGCCAGTCAGGTATCCAAGGATTCCCAAAGGTTCAAAGGCATGTGTATTGCAGCACCGCAGAAGTTAACTCTAATGGCAGAAATTCCTTTAAAAAAATATGTAGTTTTGTATCCCAAAAGAAAGACTTTAAAAAATAAAATGTATTTGTTTTAATTTTCCTTTTCTTAGGTTCCTGCGGCAGCCTTGTTTTAATCCTCTTCTCATCAGAAGTTAAAATACACAATCTAACAGAGAAAATTGCTAATTATAAAGAAGTTGGATTTATATTTAAAACAGAGAGTGAACAATTTGAGAATTCCTTCTGGATCATATTGGTTTGTATCCTTGTGCACAGTTTCAATATTTGCTTGATTCGATTAGCCGGCTTTGATTTTCCTTTTACGAAAACTAAAGACCTTGATACAAGTTCAGGTGCTATTGACCTGATGTACTAAGAGCACACACATATCACCTGGAAAAAAACAGTGACAGTAGGCTTTCTATTTGTGTGAACTGGCATACTGAAGTACTCCTTTACTACACATAGCTAGGATTGTATTCAGTACCACCAAGAATGATGGCTCTCAATCAGTTGTTTAGATTATATGGAATGATTCAACAATGGGTATTTTGCACCAAACCTTCACAGTATGGATGGTATGTGTTCTTCGATAAATAATTGTATCTGACATTTTATGAATACAATTAGTACTTTTCTGGAAACAGAATTATACATCTATAAAGTTGATTTTTTTGGTTAAGTAGAAAATCTGATTACAAGGTGGTCTTCAAGTCAATATTTTTGCTTGATGTTCTGTCAAATGCAATGACTGTCCATTTAACGAAGAATAAGGGGAAGAATATACGAAGTCTTCTAGACGTCAGCTAGAGCTCTTCTACTACAATTTTTATTGAAAGAACAATGAGCAATGTCCTTCAGAATTTGGATTAGTGATATGTATTCAACCCCATTAGCTACATCCATCAATGCTGGACTTTACGACACATCCACTGGATGTGGAAACAGTACTTCAGTATTCATCAGAAGGAATGTTATATATTTTTTATAATGCGGTGGTGTTAAGGTACCAACAAAGATCCGACTGAAGATTTTCTTGGTGGTCTACCCAAACTGTACAAAAATATGCTGTGTTTGCAAATGAGAAACATCAGGATTTCAAAGTGTAGATGTAGATCTACTAATAATAGAGTGACACCTTCAGCAAATTAAAATTCACAAACTATGCAACTTACATATGTGGCTAACATTAAAACAAATGGCCAAGTAAAATAATACACACAAATAAGACAACTAAATAAGAAATACAATACAAATAATGAAGTTGCCCGAGTAAACCAGTCAGTTTTTGGAATCAAAAACTAAAGTGAGAATTCAAAATCAAATTCAATTAAATGTCAAAATAGCCAAACTGGAAAATGCTTTGGCTTAGAGTAGACAACTCTGGTCTCAAATTTGAAATTCACGTTGAATTCAATTTGATTTCTCACTTAAGTAAAAAACCCTATGTGTAGTGTGTATGTATCTTTAAGAAAGCACCTCAGTAATATAGAAAGTGTAGTATTCAGCCCAGTAATTTGCCGTATTTAGGAGAGTATTATTGGGAAAACAGGTAAACAGAGGGGGATTAGTGGGCATTTGGAATCCCCCCTCCCCAAGTCTAATTCTTCTGACTACACTCAATTATTATTGTTCTATTGGTTTACAGCTGCTCATTAACATCTCAGAAGTAACAGCGTTAATACAGCATGTACATTTATTTTTTTTTTTTTGGGGGGGGGGGGGGATTTTGGTTTTGTTTGCTGGTTTTTTTTTCTAATACTGAAGCAATCTGTAAAAAATAATTTTTAGTCATTTATTAGTTTAAACATTTTTTTTTGCTACCTGATAAACTCTCTAGTGTATGTTTAAAGGGATCCTATAGTGCCAGGAAAACAAACCTGTTTTCCTGGCACTATAGGAGTATGTGAGTGCCCCCCTCCCTCAGGGCTAAAGGGGTTAAAATCCCTTTAGCCACTTACCTGAATCCAGCGCCGATGTCCCTCGGTCAGGCTCCTCACCCGCACATTAGACCTCCCCATAGGAAAGATTTATTCAATGCTTTCCTATGGGGAATATCTAACGCTGGAGGTCCGTGAGGACGTCCAGTGTCAGATAACGGACCAAAAGACCGCTTTGGATTCCGGGAAGCCCTCTAGTGGCTGCAGTGTTTTACATTGCAGCACTAAGGGCAAAATGGTCACAGCACCCAGACTACTTCAATTAGCTAAAGTGGTCTGGGTGCCTACAGTGTCCCTTTAATTTTCATAATAATTTTGATTATAAACTTTAACTGATATTTATTAGTAATGTGAAAATATGGATGATGTTTGCATAAAAGGGATTCGTTTGGAAGAGGTTGGTTTATTTTGTAAAATTGAATTTGAATGTACAGGTTTTATGCCATTACATGCTCTATGTCTACAACGTATATTGTTTTGTGTATGTTTGCATACTTGTTAATATGTGAGGTATAATAGTGTTGGTCCCTCAAGCTGTATTTGTGTAAATTATTATACGTATGCCCCTTTTTTACATTTTGCATAATTAATACATTAGAATCGAGTTAGAAAAATGAACACTTAAAATATGTCACACAATCATATTAAATTTTTTATAGCTCATCATAAAAAAATAATCCAAGAAACCCTAAAATAACATGTTACACAACGGTAACTAAGTAATATGTACTTAGTATTTAAGTGTATTAAGAAAGAAATAGCAGTGAAAACATCCTGCAATTAAATGGACACTATAGGCATCCAGACCACTTCAGCTCATTGAAGTGGTCTGGGTGCAAAGTCCGTGTCCCCCTTAGTCCTGCAATGTAAATCATTGCAGTTTTTAAGAAACCGCAACACTAACATTCAGGACTAAGACTTTCTCCAGTGGCCGTCAACCAGACAGCCAATAAAGGCACTTCCTGGTGGCTAAGTGACTTTTGGTCGCCTAACTGATGTTGGACATCCTCACTCTGTGTGTGAAGACATCTAGCTTCAGTAAAATCCCAATAGGAAAGCATTGAAGCAATGCTTTCCTATGGGGAGGGCCTAATGCACTTGCAGCACTCACCGCACATGCACATTAGTCCTCCTCCACCCCCGTCGGAGGACACGGAGCATTGACCCAAAGCCAAGGGAGAGCGGAGCTGGAATCGGGTGTGTAATAAACTTTCCATGCCAGGCAGGGCCGGTGCAAGGACTTTTGCCGCCCTAGGCAAAAGTAAAGTTTGCCGCCGCCCCCCCCATGTGACATCACAATGCCCCACCCATAGGATCTGCCATGTTAACGCCGTTTTTACATTAAAAGGCCTGCAGGGACAGGCTATAGACACAAGAACCACTACATTAAAGGACCACTCTAGGCACCCAGACCACTTCAGCTTAATGAAGTGGTCTGGGTGCCAGGTCCCTCTAGGATTAACCCATTTTTTTATAAACATAGCAGTTTCAGAGAAACTGCCATGTTTATAATAGGGTTAATCCAGCTTCCAAATCCTCTAGTGGCTGTCTCACTGACAGCCGCTAGAGGCGCTTGCGTGATTCTCACTGTGAAAATCACAGTGAGAGCACGCAAGCGTCCATAGGAAAGCATTGTAAATGCTTTCCTATGAGACCGGCTGAATGCGCGCGCAGCTCTTGCCGCGCATGCGCATTCAGCCGAAAGGGAGGATCGGAGGCGGAGAGGAGGAGGAGAGCTCCCCGCCCGGCGCTGGAATAAAGGTAAGTTTTAACCCTTTCCTCATCCCAGAGCCCGGCGGGAGGGGGTCCCTGAGGGTGGGGGCACCCTCAGGGCACTATAGTGCCAGGAAAACGAGTATGTTTTCTTGGCACTATAGTGGTCCTTTAAGCTGCAGTGGTTCTGGGGACTATAGTGTTTCTTTAATGTGAGGTAAATTAGAGATTAGTGCCACGAATAATATACTAAGTTGCCTACTTACAACCAGATGAGGATGATGATGGGCTCTACCTGCAGTCTGGCTCCACTGGTCTGGTGTAGAACAGGCTGTTTGTAACTGTGGTCACAAAAATCAATGTTCTGGGAGAACGGAAAGCTCAATTTTTTGGGGCCCTTTACACAGCTCAAGGTCTGGGTCCCAGGGTCCACCTTCATGTTCCACCAATGATTTTGTTCACAGGGGGTGGAGTGTGTATGGGATGTCCTGATATGTGTGTAAGGAATGCATTGTGTGAATCTGTGTTTGTATGTGTAAAGGCTGCAAGGTGTGTTTCTGTGTATGTACGGGATGCTGTGTGTGCATCTGTAAGGGGTGCATTGAGTGTGTATAAGGAATGTATTGTGTGTTTCTGTGTGTGTAAGGGATGCATTATGTGTAAGGGTTGCATTGCTTGTGTATGTGTGTCTGTGTGTGTAATGCATTGTGTGTTTTTCTGTGTGCAACGGGTGCATTGTCTTTGTGTGTAAGGGGTGCATTGTATGTGATTGTGTGTGTGTGTGTGTGTGATGGATGTCAATCTCTCCCCCCTCCCTTGTCACTCTCTTCTCCCCCCTCTCCCTCCCTTGTCCCTCTCTTCTCCCCCCTCTCGTCACTCTCTTCTCCCCCCTCCCTTGTCCCTCTCTTCTCCCCCTCCCTTGTCCCTCTCTTCTCCCCCCTCTCGTCACTCTCTTCTCCCCCCCTCCCTTGTCACTCTCTTCTCCCCCCTTGTCACTCTCATTCCCCCTCTCTCCCCTGTCACTCTCACCCCCTGTCAATTTCTTTCTCTCCCCCGTCAATTCCCCTCCCTGTCAATTTCTTTCTCCCCCCTCCCTGTCAATTTCTTTCTCCCTCCCTGTCAATTTATTTCTCCCCCCACCCTGTCAATTTCTCCCCCCCATCAATTTCTCCCCCCTCCCTGTCAATTTCTTTCCCCCCATCAATTTCTCCCCCTCTCCCAGTCAATTTCTTTCCCCCCTCCCAGTCAGTTTCTTCCCCCCCTGTCAATTTCTTTCCCCCCGCCTGTCAATTTCTCCCCCCCCCCCCTCCCCTACCTCTGTTGTAGCGTGGCCGAGCTCTGTATGGTCCGCGGGTACAGGGAGCTTTTGTTTCCTGTACCCGGCCGGACTAACAGGAAGTGCACACTCAGTGTGCACTTCCTGTTAGTCCGGCTGGGTACAGGAGACAGATGCTCCCTGTACCTGCAGACCACACAGGGCTCGGCCACGCTACAGTGAGGGAGTGACAGGAGGGAGCGCTGAGCGCTTCCCTCCTCTCAGCCCCTCTCCTCATGCTGCGCCCGGGCGGTGCGCCCTCATGGACGCACCAGCCCGGGCAAAGCTGCAGCCGCCTGAGGCTCTCTACAGAGCGCTCGGGCGGCTGCAGCATGAGGGGGCCAGCGCTTCTGGCGGCGCCCCTTCCCAAGGGGCGCCCTAGGTGGTTGCCTAGTCCGCCCAACAGGTAGCGCCGGCCCTGATTTCAGGGCAGGTGGAGGCGAGGTGGTGCGGCCGAGGGAACTATAGTGTAAGGAATATAACTTTGAATTCCTTACATTATAGGGTCCCTTTAAAAGGGAAATACATACATAACAAAAAAATCAAAAAAATCTATGTTTAGTAGATATACCTCCAGTGAAAACAGGCATGCATTTAATTAGGCATTTTTTTCATTGGGACTATATCTAAAAAAAAAAAAAAAGGCTACTGTTGTCTGTAGCCTTTGCAAGTCCTCTCCTTCTTCCCCAGCCTAGACTTTCTGTGGCTGTTAAATCCCAAACTTCCCAATGTAGCTCCATGAGAAGTCTTGGCAAGGCAGGTGCTCTGGGCATTTAACTGCCTCTTGAGTTTAGCTCTAATGAAATAAACAAAAGAGGAATTAACAGGTGTGTATGACTGTTAGCCAGAATTGACAGCCAGGAAAAAAATTAAATAAAAGGCGCCAATTTCTGTTCAAATCTGCACTTTGTAAAATAAAAGAGGACAGACAATTCAGCAAGCTGATGTGCTTTAAGGGTCTGGAGTGTTCATTTAACGTAAAGGGACACTACAGTCACTAAAACAACTTTAGCTTAGTGAAACAGTTTTGGTGTATAGATCATGCCCCTGCAGTCTCTGTGTTCAATTCTCTGCCATTTATGAGTTAAATCACTTTGTTTATGAACCCTAGTCACACCTCCCTGCATGTGACTTGTACAGCCTTCCATAAACACGTCCTGTAAAGAGTCATCTAATGTTTGTCCTTCCTTTATTGCAAGTTCTGTTTAATTTAGATTTTCTTATCCCCTGCTATGTTAAAGGCTTGTTAGACCCTGCAAGAGCCCCCTGTATGTGATTAAAGTTCAATTTACAGACCAAGAGATTAAATTAAGGTAAATAACATCTGATTGAAAGTAAAGCCAGTTTTTTTTTTCATGCAGGCTCTGTCAATCAGAGCCAGGGAAGGTGTGGCAAGTGCTTTATAAACAGAAACAAAGTGATTAAACTCCAAAGTGATCATGCAGTGAAACATGAGAGGCATGATCTACATACCAAAACTGCTTCATTAAGCTCAAGTTGTTTAGGTGACTATAGTGTTCCTTTAAAGGAACACACAAAAATGAAGTTGTCATGGCTCCAGAAGGTCTCCCTTGCTAGTTAAACCTCTATAGGGGCTAAAACGTTCAGTCGCTGATTGGTTGACACACTTTATGAATGGGGAGTCACAGATTGGCTAAGAAACTTACCTTTTTGAAGTCAGTTTTATGAATGGGAAGTCACTGAATGGCTGAGCGCATCTGGCTCTTCAAGAGCCTTCTTGTGTACAGATTTGGAGAAAGCGTCAGGACAAAGAGGCAGGGAGAATCGGCATTCGAACACAGACCTTGGGTTTAAACCATTGGATAATGGCATAACCCTTAAAGATGAGCCAGTACCAGGGATCTTCATGGCATAATAACTTAGTTGAAAGTTGTTATGGTGCCCAAACTGGTCCTTTAAATGTGAAGCAAACCAACCTACATTTGTGGTGTCATTAGAAAAAGATATTATTGAGACTAACTGCTACATGATTTTGAAGTGTTACAATTTTGTCAAATATGTAGCTTACATTCAGACTCATTAATCGTAGCTATCAGACTGCTCATTCTGTCGATTCTGTTTAACTGAATTCAGCATTTTAGCACATTTATATAAATCTATGTTGATTTATGACCACGCACTTGTCAATACTTAAATTCTAAATACTGTCATCAGTAAGAATAGCAATAAAATGCAATAACATGGGTAAGCACAACATTCACATTTCCATCTAATAGTTTTAAAAAGTTTGTTTTATGTTTTAACTTTCCTTTTAGGTAAATAAAAAGTGTGAATTGATGCATTTCTAGATTTGAAAAAATATGAAAAGAACACTGTAATATTAGTGTATAAACAGAAATATGAATATGTGCCAAACATTACAGTGGTGATCATACTGAATAACAAAAGTGAAGTCATAGTTTAATCTGTATAGACCAACTGCATTATTATTTTGTTGTGATTATTTTTACTGGAAATAAAATTTAAAAACTTGGATGCCTTAAAACAAAAGGAAAATATCTGTCATATTTATAGAACCATCCCTACAGAGGTGCAAGTGGGTCCACTGGACTCAGGAGGCACCTGGAAGGGGGCAGCATTTTGTGACACTCACTATCTCATCGAGTTGCTGCGGGACCACCTGTATTCATTATCCCCATTGGTGGGAGAGCAGGATCATTATTTATAATTAGTGAATATTGGTAAGTTGAAACATAGTTGCACTGTGATCAAAGAGAAGGTTTCCAAACCAGCTATTCTGTTTTCTATTCACTATAATTCACTCTGTTGTCAAAATGTAATCCCCACTGACTAGATGCAATACATTTATCCTGTGGCGCTACGTAACTTTTGGCAAATATGCGTGATGGCGCAGGAGAGGACTCAAAACCATTTTGGGTGTGATGTCGGTTTCCAGAGAAAAGCTCCAGCTCGCAGAGCTAGGCAGACAGGGGAACAAGTGGCATCTGTTTTGGGCCACTGTCAATTACAGGGCTTAAGGCAGTTGCCCCTTTTGCCCTGCGGTAAAGATGGTTCTGCCTACACCAAGCATCCTCCCTTCCCCCCTACACAGGACACCACAGATGGTCTACCCAACAAGCAACACTACAATTAGCCTCCTCACACACATACATCCACCAAAAGCATACAATACCACAAGCAACCTACACACACACACACACACAACACTCTCTCCCATTGTTGTCCCTCATATGTCTTCTGGTACTCCACTTATGGGGACTTATGGAGTGTGACGAAGAAAATGTGGAAGCTTTATGGGTAGATATCTGCTTGGGGCAAACAAAGGGAAATACGTTATTGGTTGGGATATGTTATAAACCACCAAATGTAAATATTAATGAGGAAGAACTGCTGTTAGAGCAAATTGGTTAAGCTGCAAATCGGGGTAACACGTTAATTATTGGAGATTTTAATTACCCGGACATAAATTGGGATAGAGGGACTTGTACTTCAGCTAGGGGAATCCGTTTTTTGAATGTGTTAAATGACACCTTTATGTCACAACTGGTACAAGGACCAACTAGAAAGGATGCTTGTCTGGATCTCGTTATAACAAACAATGTTAATCTTTTAACCAACATTCAAGTAGGGGAGCATTTGGGAAATAGTGATCACAATATGGTAACTTTTGAAAATAAACTCAAAAAAGCAAAAGCATGTGGGGGATATTAAAACGTATAATTTTAAAAAAGCCAATTTTAATAAGATTAGGGCAGCTCTACAACATATCGACTGGCATAAACGCCTTAGTGATAAAAGCACTGAGGAAAAATGGAAACTATTCAAACAAATATTAGAAAGGTACATTTCACAGTATGTACCATTGGGTAATAAATATAAAAAAAAACAAATTAAAACCAATGTGGCTTAGTAGAGAAGTAAAACAAGTAAGTGGTGTCCCTCAGGGTTCTGTTTTGGGACCGCTTCTATTTAACATATTTATAAATGATCTTGAAATGGGCATTGAAAGCCATGTATCAGTGTTTGCAGATGACACAAAACTTTGTAAAGTAATAAAATGTGAGCAGGATATTGCCTTGCTGCAGAGGGATTTGGATAGATTGGGGGACTGGGCACTAAAATGGCAGATGAAATTTAACGTAGAAAAATGCAAAGTTATGCACTTCGGGGTTAAGAATGCACAAGCAATTTACACCCTAAATGGTAGTGAACTAGGGATAACCACACACGAGAAGGATTTGGGAATTGTTATAGACAACAAATTAGGTAGCAATATGCAATGTCAATCTGCCGTTGCTAAGGCCAGTAAGGTTTTGTCATGTATAAATAGGGGCATAAATTCTCGAGATGAAAATATAATTTTGCCTCTTTATAAATCGCTAGTAAGACCACACCTTGAATATGCTGTGCAATTTTGGGCACCTGTTCTAAAGAAGGATATCATGGCACTAGAAAAAGTGCAGAGACGAGCTACAAAATTGATAAAAGGAATGGAGCATTTTAGTTATGAAGAAAGGTTAAAAAATTTAAATCTCTTCAGTTTGGGAAAACGGCGCCTTAGAGGGGATATGATAACATTATACAAATATATTCGGGGCCAGTACAAACCATTATCTGGAAATCTATTCATAAACAGGGCTATACATAGGACACGAGGTCACACATTTAGGCTTGAAGAAAGGAGATTTCATCTAAGGCAAAGAAAAGGTTTTTTCACAGTAAGAGCAATAAGGATATGGAATTCATTGCCGGAAGAGGTGGTTTTGTCAGAGTCTATACAGATGTTCAAATTGCAATTGGATAAATACTTGCAAAAACATAACATACAGGAATACAATTTCTAATTAGTGGGGTAATAGCTGCTTGATCCAATGAGACATCTGACTGCTATTTTGGGGTCAAGAAGGAATTTTTTCCTAGTTTGTTGCAAAATTGGAAGCGCTTCAGACTGGGTTTTTGCCTTCTTTTGGATCAACAGCAAAAGCAAATGTGAGGAAGGCTGAACTTGATGGACGCAAGTCTCTTTTCAGCTATGTAACTATGTAACTATGTAACTATGTAAGTGATCTTCACCAACCACAGGTGAAGATCACAAACTCCTCCCACTGGACTGCCAGGGTGCTGCATCTCAAGAACCCCACTGGGCCTCCATGGAGCCAGCTATGACTACCAGACAATAAAGATCATAATGACCTAATTCAAAGGTACAAGAGGGCAAATAAATTGCACAATTGCAACAACTCTAATGTGCACTCTGCAAAACACAATATTTCCAAACACATGCTGTGCACCAGAAATAAAACTAGTACAAATGCAACTATTAATAATGACAATAATAAACATATAAAAAAGACAAACAAAACTACCAAAAAGCCGACAAGTAAAAATTTTTTTTTAGCACAAACATATGCCTTTCTCAGAAGGAAGCATGAGACAATCTGCAACACACATCACTCACATACCCACACACTGCCACAGACATTAAGTCACAGCTACCCACACACAGTTACACATCATACATAGCTACTTACACACATTGCTCACAGTTACTCACATAGCACTGAGAGCTATCTACACACACAGCTACACCCATTACCCAGAGATATCCACGTATTTATTCACTCCCACATCATTCACTGCCACACATATACCTCACCGCTATCCACACATCACACATGGACTGCCATGTAAAGTCACCTTATACTCAGCCAAAATACACACAGCTTCCACATATTTAAGGGACACTCCAGACTCCTAAAACACTTTAGCTTGTGAAGAGTGTGTACTTATTTTTTTCCGTTTTTTTACACTTTTATAAATTATCCGAGTTACATCCCCTTGGCTCTAAAGCAGACAGTGTATCTTGTTACTTCCTGGTTTGGTTAGCTCAGTGGAGCTAAACCTCAAGAGGCAGCAATTGCTCAGAGCTGCCTTCCAAAGACTTCTCATTGAGCTGCATTAGGAAGTCTGTGATTGGACAGCCGCACAATGCCTGAGCAGGGTTAGAAGGGGAGGGCTTGCAAAGGCAGCAGACAAGAGAACTGCAGGATTTGCAAGCTGTTTTTATATATAATCCTAATTAAAACATGCACGTTTTCATTTGGGGTATATCTACTAGACAGAGATTTTTTAAAATTTATTTTCTATTTGGGCAGTGGAGTGTCCCTATAAGCTACCAAAGTTGTACACAATACACAGTCATTCCCAACAAACACTATTTACTGAAGTGAGAATTCAACAGTATTTTCAAATTCAATGCCAGAGTGGACAAACTCAAAGCATAGGTGACCGCGATTTTTTCTATTTTGACTATTTTTACCTTAAATCTGAAATTCACTTTAAATTCCCTTTGAAATCTCACTTAAGTGAATAATCCTGATAGATATTCATCTGGCATGGCACAAAATTGCCGTTTAATACATTGTATACAATGTCGCTATCGCTTGCCAAAGCCAACCGCAGGGTGATTAATTTTTTTCTGAAAAGGTGTGGTTGCTATAGTGACAACTTACACAGGAAGTGTTTCTGTGCTTTGCTCAGAGAGGTCAAGAAACAGGACATAGTTGAAAAGAAGACTTTGTTTAAAATGAGAGGAATCCCAACATATCCTAACTGGTAAAATATTTTCTAAATATAAAATTACATAAAATGAAGCAGTAAGGCAGGCTGGCAGTAAACAGACCAATAAAGAATGCCAATTTCTGCACACAGGTAGTGCGTTACAATAGATTAACATCATGAGATTTATTAGGTCAAAATCAATTTGTAGTGAATTGGAGACAAGATTACAAATGTTAAAATAGCTCATGTGGACAAATTATCCATTTTGGGTATAGTAATAGCTTGGTTTTTGCCTAAACATTGCAATTCAGCGGCTAGTGAATGTACCCCATAGTGAAGGCCCAGAATACCATGCTTGCTCTCCAGCTATGCGACATAATTGCACAGATACAAACTAGCTCATTGTGTAGGATACAGATATATGCAGGCCCCCTGGTGGAAGACTTCATCATTTTAGAAATTTAAGCCAAGAGACAAATCTACCTATTGGGGAATCATAATGCATCTAGAAATTACACTAGTACATAAATCATGGTAATTGGACCTTCACCTATAACACATTATTAACCTTTTTTCCATGTGCTCTGTTTTGTTTTTATTATAGGTTAAAGTTTTAGCAAATTACATCACAATCCACTTCGTTGCCGACAGAGACTGGGCATGTGCCACATTAAAGACGGAGAAATAGAAAAATTTTAGATTATATGCTCCAAAACACAAGTCGGGCGTTTTATTTATTCTGTTTAAGCATTGTGCACTTTACTGCACATTATGCACTTATAGCTTTGATATTTCCTTCACTTTTCTCACTCTGTCCTGCAGGGAAAGAGGGCTTTTGTCACTTACTTGATGTGCCTCGGCGATGGTCAGGCTCCTCCTTGGCCAATGCCAGCGAGGACCTAATGTGCATGCATCCTCATCACATAAGGACTTGAATCTAAGCTTTTTTATAGGGTTTTAGTGGGCGCTGGGTTTCCTCATGCACAGCCAGCGTCAAACAGCAGACCAAAAGACCCAGATGCAATAACTGCAATTATTACAATTGCAGAGTTAAGGGAACGCGGGCACTGCACCCAGAACACTTCAATGAGATAGTGCCTATAGTGTCCCTTTAAATTGCTCTTTTTGATTATTACTACTATATTTATTTTCAACTAAGCAATGCATATCTAATTAAGCTTGTCTATCAGGGTACTTCAATATATTGTATACATGACTCGTGATTTCATCTTGTGAATATTTGTTTTTTTATTATTTTATTATATTATTATTCTCCACCTCTAACTTGCTATATATATATTTTTTGTAACATTTAGCACTGCATAGGTATAGTACCCCCTATTGTTTATATGTAGATTTGTTTTACTATTTATACCAGATGGGACAGTGTGGCTGGATCAAAATAAAACATATTACCCACCTTTTAAAAGATTTCCCTTGGTGCTGTACATACATAACGGGACATAAACAGGATAGGTGTGAGAATCACTGGACACTAAATATTGGTTGAGATATATGTTTGTTGCATTGATACTTATTTATATGCCATTTTGTGAATAGGGAGTCACTGATTGGCTGAGAGTATCAACTGACCGCTCTAAGCCAATCACCGGCACCCCTGACCTGCGGCACTGAGGCAACTTAT
Source organism: Pelobates fuscus (assembly GCF_036172605.1). NCBI lineage: Eukaryota > Metazoa > Chordata > Amphibia > Anura > Pelobatidae > Pelobates > Pelobates fuscus. The sequence continues at coordinate 105,800,727 of NC_086318.1, read as the reverse complement.
ATACTTGCAAAAACAGAATATTCAAGGATATAATCTTTCAATGTAGGGTGATAACTGCTTGATCCAAGGATAAACTTGACTGCCATTCTGGGGTCAAGAAGGAATTTTTTTTTAGCTTGTTGCAAAATTGTGCTTCAAACTGGGGTTTTTTTGCCTTCTTTTCGATCAACAGCAAAAAACAAATGTGAGGAAGGCTGAACTTGATGGACGCAAGTCTCTTTTCAGCCATGTAACTATGTAACTTTGGGGTTAAACCGTTCATGAATGTTTTAAACCCTTGAGATAAGAGTGCACCTGGGCTTCATGGCACCATAAAAACTTAATGTAGATGAAGTTGTTCTGGTGCCTAAACTTTCTCTTTAACCCCTTAAGGACACATGACATGTGTGACATGTCATGATTCCCTTTTATTCCAGAAGTTTGGTCCTTAAGGGGTTAAACCAGGCTTCCCAAACTCTGGCCCTCCAGATGTTGCTGAACTACAACTCCCATGATTCTCAGCCTATCTATTTAATTCATAGAATCATGGGGGTTGTAGTACATCAACATCTGGAGGGCTGGAATTTGGGGAAGCCTGCTTTAAAGCATTGGAAAATAGTTTACCCCTTAAGGTGACAGTGTCCAAACATGCTTGCCTATAAAAACATTAATGAGCTGAAGTTGTTATCTAATGGCAGTGTTCCTTTAAATACAAGCTGTTAGACAAATACTATTTGGGTGTAATCGCTAAGCGTAGAATTTTATCTTTATAAACTATAGGCAAATGAGTCACAGAACTCATAGATTGGCTATTTTAGACTCTGTTTTGCCGCAAGTCATCTGTCGTGAAGGGGTTAAACCTTGTAAAGTTACACTCTGCCACACTTCATGGTATACTGTTGCAAAGTGTTTGCATTTCCATAGTGACAGTGGGAGGATCCGTGTGAATGTGGCTTTAGCTCTGGTTTACCTTGAATAAAGACGGTGTATAAAAGAGATCAATGTGCCTAAATAAGACATAAATTCAATCACAGTATAAAATGATTTACAAACAGATGGAGAATCGAACAGAACAGTGAAATAACCTTACTTACACTGATCTAGAGACTCGTACAGCACGAGCAAGATTTCATGTAAGTTCACAAACTTTAACTTTTCCTCTTCCTTTCTCTCTCTCTCTCTCTCTCTACTAGTAGTTTATTTATTAAAAGAACATTAAGTCATGTGCTTAAACTGTTCGTGAGCAAGGTTTTAACAAGTGCTTGTGTTTTACTAACTGTACCAGCATTTTTACAAGTTTATTACACCATAAATTCATGTTTTCTTATTAGCTGCATCCATACCATTGGATATTGTTCAAACCGTAAAAAGGAATGGGCTTTCTTTCAATATGTATATCAATAACACACAAAAAATCTGAATACAATTATTAAATATTGATTAAACAAATGAAACATTTTCACACATGTTTATAATAATGTCTACACTAGTGCAGCTTAAAACAACACCTAATAATAAATTTGGAAATACCTCATGCCACCATCACTATTTTTCTCATTTTCGGTGTACAATTCTTTTGGACTGAAATTCAATTTCTAAGTATATACTAACCCACACATACAACATAGAACGGGACACACATGTTGGAAGTTACAGGGCTAATTTAGAATTATGATCTTCTTTGAATGCTTCTTTTCAAATTTCAAGTGCTTCTAATTTGTGTCCAATTGACATTCTTATCAAGAATGAGATAAGAGTGACTCTATCTTTATCGCCAAACTACCCTGCTTAACAAATCTTTACTACAAATACTTTGGAAAGAGTTCAGAGAAGGGCTACTAAACTGGTTCCTGGGTTGCCGGATAGAACCAAGAATGGCTAAAGGATCTTAACATGTATAGCTTGGAGGAAAGACGAGACAGGGGGGATATGATAGAAACATTTAAATACATAAAGGGAACTAACACAGTAAAGGAGGAGACTATATTTAAAAGAATAAAAACTACCACAACAAGAGGACATAGTCTTAAATTAGAGGGACAAAGGTTTAAAAATAATATCAGGAAGTATTACTTTACTGAGATGGTAGTGGATGCATGGAATAGCCTTCCAGTTGAAGTGGTAGGGGTTAACACAATAAAGGAGTTTAAGCATGTGTGGGATAGGCATAAGGCTATCCTAACTATAAGATAAGGCCAGGGACTAATGAAAGTATTTAGAAAATTGGGTAGAGTAGATGGGCCGAATGGTTCTTATCTGCCGTCACATTCTATGTTTCTATGTTTCAATACGCTCAGAAATGTAACATTCTAAATTAACTTGATATATATTACCTTTTTCTTTGATCACTACAATAAAATGGTGTAAATAACAGAATAGACTAAACAAATAGAGCTTAAATATCAATTTATCCTTACCGTCATTAACAGTAGTAATGAGTAAACCTAACCCAAAACTATCAGTGATTATTCACTAAATGAGTGACCCAAAACTATCAGTAACTATTCACTAAAGTTAGAAATCAAAGTGAATTCAAAGTTCATTTCAAATTTCAGGTCAAAATAATTAAACTGGGAAAATTCTGTAACTCAACTATGCTTCCAGTTGCGACTACTCTAGCCTTAAATATGAAATTCATGTTGAACTCTGACTTTAGTAAATAACCCTGTAAATTCTTACCCTGATTATAAATGTATCTTACTTCTAACCTTAAAGGGACACTCCAGGCACCCAGACCACTTCTGCCCATTGGAGTGGTCTGGATTCCAACTCCCACCACCCTTAACCCGGCAAGTGTAATTATTGCCATTTTTATAAACTGCAATAATTACCTTGCAGGGTTAAGTCCTCCTCTAATGGCTGTCTATCAGACAGCCACTAGAGGGACTTCCGTGTTCTTAGAACACAAAGTGTTTTAAACAATGCTGGACGTCCTCACGCTGTTCATAAGGACCTCCAGCGTCGCTGGAATCCCCATAGGAAAGCATTGATTGCTTTCCTATGGGGAGGTTTTATGCGCGCACACGGCCATTGCCACGAATGCGCATTAGGTCTCCCTGGCCGGCTGATGGCGGCGGGGAAGGAGCATAGGCGGGGCCTGGCTCAGTGCCGAGGGACATCGGTGCTGAATTCAGGTAAGTCACTGAAGGGATTTTAACCCCTTCAGCAGCATGGGATGGGGGGTGAGGAGGAGGGGGGCACTGCAGGGTCCTGCAGTGCCTGGGAAAACAGATATGTTTTCCTGGCACTGGAGAGTCCCTTTAACTCTAGATCAGGATATTGTCAGATAGGTTGCTGTGAGAGTCAATCACAGTGAATACAGGCCTTGGAATACAGGCCTTGGCTGTCATTTGAAACATACAGTCTCTTTGATTGGCTCCCACAGTCAGGGCCGGCCTTAGGGGTGTGCGAGCTGTGCGGCCGCACAGCGCGCCATGGAGCAGGGGGCGCCCTGCGGCCGCATAGCTCACACGGCAGGGGCGTATTAGCCGCGAGGCAAACAAGGCATTTGCTTGGGCGGCATTTTCTAGGGGGCGGCAAAAAAAGCCGCCCCAAATGCCCAAGGCTAACAGACATGCTGGGCGGTCGGGCGGTGCTGGTGGGCGGCTGGCGAGGGAGCACTTCCTCTGAGCTGTCTGCTCAGCTCCCTCGCACGCCGCAGAGTGAGGCTGGGAGCCGGAATATGACATCATATTCAGGCTCCCAGCCTCACTCTGAGGCGCGCGAGGGAGCTGAGCAGACAGCTCAGAGGAAGTGCTCCCTTGCCAGCCCCCCGCCCGCCAGCCAGTGCCGCTCGCCCAGCAGCCACTGGACCACCAGGAAGAGACACCCCCCCCCCAGCAAAAGGTAAGGAGGCTGGGGGGGGGGGTGTTTACATAAATTTTAAAAAATGTGTTAATGTGGGTGAGTGTGTGTGTGTCTGTTAGTGTGTGTCTGTGTCTGTTAGTGTCTGTGTCTGTTAGTGTGTGTCTGTGTCTGTTAGTGTGTGTCTTTGTCTGTTAGTGTGTTTCTGTTAGTATGTTTCTGTTAGTGTATGTCTGTGTCTGTTAGTGTGTGTCTGTTAGTGTGTGTCTGTTAGTGTGTGTCTGTTAGTGTGTTTCTGTTAGTGTGTTTGCCTGTGAGTGTGTGTGTCTGTTAGTGAGTGTGTGTGTGTGTGTGTGTGTGTGTGTCTGACTGTGTGTGTGTGGCTGTCTGCCTGTGTGTGTGTGACTGTTTGCCTATGTGTGTGTGTGTGTGACTGTCTGCCAGTGTGTGTGTGTGTTTGTCTGTCTGTGTGTGTGTGACTTTCTGTGTGTGGCTGTCTGCCTGTGTGTGTGTGGCTGTCTGCCAGTGTGTGTTTGACTGTTTGTGTGTGTGACTGTCTGTGTGTGTGTGTGACTGTGTGTGTGGCTGTTTGCCTCTGTGTGTTTGGTTGTTTGCCTCTGTGTGTTTGTGTGTGGCTGTCTGTGTGTGACTGCCAGCCTGTGTGTGTGTGTGGCTGTCTGCCTGTGTGTGTTTGTGTGTGTGTGTGTGTGGCTGTCTGCCTGTGTGTGTGTGTGTGTGTATTTGTGTGTGTGACTGCCTATGTGTGACTGTCTGGGCAGACTAGATGGGCCGAATGGTTCTTATCTGCCGTCACATTCTATGTCTGTCTGTGTGTGTGTGTGTTTGTGTGTGGCTGTCTGTGTATGACTGCCTGAGTGTGTTTGTGTGTGTGTGTGTGTATGGCTGTCTGCCTGTGTGTGTGTGTGACAGGGTGTGTGGGAAGGGGGAAGGAGGGGGGAGGGGGACGGGAAGGGGGGGCGCTGTGAAGATTTTTCACACAGGGCGCCCAAATGCCTAAGGCCGGCCCTGCCCACAGTGATCACAGTGCCTGGGAACCAGTCTGTTTATAATATCTGAATTGCCTGAATGGGACACTATAGGCACCCAGACCACTTCAGCTCATTGAAGTGGTCTGGGTGCATATTCCCAGGTCCTTTAACCCTGGAAAGGAGATTATTGCGGTTTTTAATTAACTGCAATATTTACCTTTATGGATTAACTCGCCTAACTGACGCTAGATTTCCTTACTCTGTGCATGAGGACACCCAGGGTCACCCGAAACCCCATATTGAAACATTGTATAGTGCTTTCCTATGGGGCTATTCTAAAGCGAGTGCGGCCATTACTGTGCATGTGTATTAGGTCTCCCCCGCCACCTGATGTCGGTGGGGGAGGAGCAAAGGCGGACCCTGAACCAGCGCTAAGGGACATTGGCACTCGAACAAGGTAACTGACAGAAGGTTTTTTCTATAGGGAGCACTATGGTGCCAGGAAAACAACTTTGTTTTCCTGGCACTGTTATTTCCCTTTAATTATGAGGCATCCAGCAATAGCTCAGGAGATACCAATCCCATCAGACACCTGGGAAGAAGTCAAACCGTTCTAAAACAGATTGAATACTTACAATGGGGAAAAGTGGGCACTCATGGCATTATAAAGACTACAGGTACTGTGGTGGTTATGGTGCTTGGAGTGTCCCTTGATAACAACTGCTTGTTGGAGGGCATTACACAGCTTATGAATCAAAATTTTTGTAGAGGTTGCCTGATATTACAGAGGTTGGGTCGAAAAGAGGGATTTTTTTTTTTATCCAGTGGTGTGCACAAATTGTTTTATAATACTGTGTTGTATCATCCTTGCACACTACTAGGAATATCTTCCATCTGAGAAATGGATTAAAACCTGATATAATAATTGTGATATTTCCCCATATTAACTCTTACTCATGTCACTGCCATAGAAACCAATACATGCTTGCTTCCACACTATTCAGTGTTGCAACTTTTCTAACAAACAAAATCCCAGGTCCGTCTGGGGTCCCTTGAGACTGGTCCAGTGCCCCCGAAACCTGGTGTTCATCTCAAAGCTGGAATGTCTTGTACAAAGTACTTACACTCTCCATATGAATGTCAGTTAACCAAATTAACTAGGAGTTACTCCAATATTAAAAATCCTCAAAAATGATGTTCTCGGTATATGCATTACATTAAAGGGACACTATAGTCACCAGAACAACTACAACTTAATTTAATTGTTCTGGTGAGTATAATACTTCCCTTCAGGCTTTTTTCATGCAAACACTTAAAGAAAAGGCAGGGTGGTGCCACTGGAGGTGCTTCCTGGGTCAGTGCTGCCGAGAAAGCAGCCCTGACGTTCATGCTCTGCATGGAGACGCAGAATTTTCCTCATAGAGATGCATTGATTCACCCTGTGCCGATTTTAGCCAATCCAATGCTTTCACGGGGTTTTGCAGTTCTAAAGCAGGGATGTCACCACTGCTCTAAGAAGCTAATAAAACAATGGCACGAGTTATTTGTTTTTACTGATAAAACCACAACAGATATTTGACAAGCCGCATAATTTGCAGTTTTCAACTTTTGGCCTGTCACATTGTCTCACTGTTGCATCTTTCTTCATTCTGTTACAAACCAATTAGTGTTTTTTAAAACTGGTTCTGCAACAAATACTCATTGATTTGATTCTGGTGTTAGAAATGATCCTCTGAAGCTGAACAATAAACACCACAAGCATTACATTAACCCCTTCCCTCCCAATATTAACTTTAACGCAAACCTGGTCACATTTCATGTCTATTTAAGCAGCCACCAACGTGTGGGGAGAGAGGGCCACTTCTGAGCTGATTAAGTCATCTTGGGGGAGAATATGCAGGTTGTCATGCGCTGTGTATCATTTGTGTAACTATAATAATTTTTTGTGTGTGTTATGCAACTCACAGACTTCATTTTTGCCTTCTGGTCACATTTTAAGGAATGTGCATTCCCAGAAATGCAATCAAACAAGTAACTGTTTTATCCTATGTTTATGTACTAATACATCCTACGTTTAAAAAAATATTATGCTACAAGTGTGATAGTTAATTACATTTTTGTTCATGAATTTAATTTGCAATCATATGCTGTGTGTAGCTGAGTAACTACAAATACATTGAGTGCAGCAGTTTTTCTTATTTTAATCAATACAGTATATGTTAGATCGATTTACAATTAAAACCCAAATGAGGATCTTCATTAATAATGTAATTGCAATTAATTCATATTGAACTGCAACATTAAGGCCAAAATAACAGAGATTGAAAACTTAGCTGTTTTTATACTGAATTTTGAAATTCAGTTTCCAATTTATAGTAAATTGCTGTTTATTGAGTAAACATGAGTATATTGCAGTTCAAATTTTGTTGTTTTGTTTTGATTTTGTTTTTGTTTTTTTTACTAAATATTTTTGATATCTGGATACGGTCCATTACATAGTTCTAACATTTCAACAGTTAAACTTTCTTTACCCATGAGTTGTATTAGAAGATTCATTTCCAGTGCCATTTAATAAAAGATTGCTTGAAAGAAGTTTAGACATTTAATACGCTGGTGAGTGGCTGTTATCTGTTTGTTACCTGCTGTAGTTTCCTGGTAACTATATTATATCATTGCTGTAATCTTATACTTTGTTACCTTGTTTACCATGCAATAGTCCTGGGCATCAAGCAGAAACAATAGTCTTATGATTCAATAAATATACAAACACAGTGAAAGAGAATCTAACAGCGAGTCTGTAATGGTTGTGGGGTAATTAGGGCATAATCCAACATAGAAATCAATAAGAACATTAGTACAGACTAGTGAGAAACAAGCCCAATACCAATCATATCATTACCCTTATTAAAGGACTAGTCCAACATTGGAATGAGAAATCCTTAAAAATATATAATTCACAACTTTATTAAGTCCCTATAATTATGATACAAAAAAACAGTGCCAGAAAAATGTGGTAAAGTGAAAAAACAGAAAATAAATCAAATTGGACAAGCAGATGGATCCTATATAGATAGTCAGAATGATCGCCCAGCTTTGAAATAGACTAGAAAGCAGGTGAACGTAACCTGATACTATGTTTCAAAATTGCATACAAATTGAAAGCACCCAGCTAAGTCTTATGAGCTGCTGGTGGCTAGGAAAGTCTGACATAGTATATAACAATAAATGTAGATACAGAATAGCAGACTGATCCTAAGGCAGTGTAATGGATCATAGGCAGAAAGTGTGAGTAAAGAAGGCTTTGTATGGTGTTAACCAGTGACTCTCTTATTAATCAGCTTAACTAATTGTTAAGAAACCAGAGAAAGAAAATTAAATTGGAATATATGGGGTAATCCAAAGCAGTAAACCCCAGGCTGAGAAACTATAACAGCCGGGAAACCAACAATTGAATATGAAATTGCCCCTAGTATAATATCCCTTATGGTCAAGTGCTGAGAGCCAATATAATAATATATAGATGGTAGACAAGTATGCAGACCTAAATTGGTCCGCTCATAAGTAAAGGAACAAGCAGTTCCATATAGCATACATCCTGAAGATACAGATAAGTATAGAAAAGATAGCTAAAAAAAATTGTAAATAACTGCTTCAGGGTAACCCCTCATGAACTAGATATAGCCAGTGTGAAATAAGATAAACACTGCTGCTTCAAATCACCTAACTAAAACAGCTGATACTAACTCATATTCTACTGCCTATAAATAGAAACTGCCTATTTGCCCAGGGAGATTGTTAAGATTTATAGTAATAGCAAGTTGCTAAGGCATGCAAAAGCTGTCCAAGTATTAAAGGGACTCTCCAGTGCCAGGGACACAATCCATTTTCCTGGCACTGCAGGTCCCTTCTCCCTCCCACCTCCTCCCAATCCCTGGTTGCTGAAGGGGTAAAAACCCCTTCAGTGACTTACCAGAGACAGCAACATGTCCCACGTCGTTGCTTCTTCCTCCGCCGCCGCTCCTCCTCTTCATTACGTCAGCCGGTGGGCGAGACTGATCCTGCCCGCCGGCCGGGGAGACCTAATGCGCATGCGCGGCAATGCCGTGCATGCGCATTAGAGGTCTCCATAGGAAAGCATTGAAGATGCTTTTCAATGCTTTCCTGAGGGGAATTGAGCGATGCTGGAGGTCCTCACACAGCGTGAGGACGTCCAGCGACGCTCTAGCACAGTTTTTTGTGCTATAATGCAGGAAGTGCCCTCTAGTTGCTGTCTGGTAGACAGCCACTAGAGGTGGAGTTAACCCTGCAAGGTAATTATTGCAGTTTATAAAAAACTGCAATAATTACACTTGCAGGGTTAAGGGTAGTGGGAGTTGGCACCCAGATCGCTCCTATGGGCAGAAATGGTCTGGGTGCCTGGAGTATCTCTTTAAAAATGACCAGTGGAGCGTCTGCTTGACTCGCGTTTTGGCCCTTACATGCACCTCTGTCATATATATGTATATATTCCTAGCTCTTTGTCTCTTATATTTTGAACCCACTCACCTCTGAAGAGGGATTTAAAATACTGCCCACTCTTCATCCTTCCACACCCCATGACAACATTTGTAGGTCACATTTTATGGCTTCATAAAAGGGAAGTTGTGTGCACTGTAGTAGTTATGGTGCTAGGAGTGCCTAGTTGCCCCTTATGTAAGTAGTCAAACCATTTGCTTCCCTGGGGTCTGGTGGGTGGCCCACACTGCCTCTCTCCAACTGGAAGCTCTCTTCGTGCAGGGCTTACCTCATTAGCTGAGAGTGATCAGCTGACATTCTTAGCTGATTGCCCAGGTAAGAAGTCAAAATGTTAGCAAACCGCTTGACTACTTACTTTGGGGAGCACCAGGACACTCCTGGTACCATAATCATCACAGTGTGCTGTGGTGGTTATTGTAATTGGAGTGTTCCTTTAAGGGAGACTTTGTGCAGTAAATAAATGCTCCTGCTCCTTTTATCTGTTTAACAGGCCAACAGAGTCCTAACAGCAGGTGGCAATGTGGCATGTTCTCTTTCTGCTGCACTATAGATTTCTCTGTCTCAGACTGCAGGCCAGGAGCAAGCTTCTGCCTGCCAGTTAGAAAGTGAGGACAGGACTGGACAAGTGATTACTGAGAAGAGAAGAATTCAGAGTTTGGGATAAGTGAGAGAGAGAGGGGTTGGGAGCTGTATGATGGGTACATGATACATACGGATAGACTGGGTTGAGAAATGGAGGACCGGGTTAACATACAGTGAGGGGAAAAAGTATTTGATCTCCTGCTGATTTTGAACGTTTGTCCACTAACCAAGAAATGATCAGTCTATAATTTTGATGGTAGGTGTATTTTAACAGTGAGAGGCAGAAAAAAAAAACGCCAGAAAAACGCATGTCAAAAAAGTTATAAATTGATTTGCATGTCAATGAGTGAAAGAAGTATTTGATCCTGTATGAATTAGCAAGATTTCTGGCTCCCAGGTATCTTTTATACAAGTAACAAGCTGAGATTAGGAGCACTCTCTTAAAGGGAGTGCTCCTAATCTCAGCTCCTTACCTGTATAAAAGACACCTGTCCACAGAAGCAATCAATCAGATTAAAAACTCTCCAGCATGGCCAAGACCAAAGAGCTGTCCAAGAATGTCAGGGACAAGATTGTAGACCTACATAAGTCTGAAATGGGCTACAAGACCATTGCCAAGCAGTTTGGAGAGAAGGTGACAACAGTTGGTGCTATTATTCACAAATGGAAGAAACACGAAATAACTGTTGGTCTGGTGCTCCGTGCAAGATCTCACCTCGTGGAGTTTCAACGATCATGAGAACGGTGAGGAATCAGCCCAGAACTACATGCGAGGATCTTGTTCATGATTTCAAGGCAGCTGGGACCACCAAGAAAACAATTGGTAATACACTACACCGTGAAGGACTGAAATCCTACAGCGCCTGCAAGGTCCCCCTGCTCAAGACAGCACATGTAGAGGCCCGTCTGAAGTTTGCCAATGAACATCTGAATGATTCGAAGGAGAACTGGGTGAAAATGTTGTGGTCAGATGAGACCAAAATCAAGCTCTTTGACATTAACTCAACTTGCCGTGTTTGGAGGAGGAGGAATGCTGTCTTTGACCCCATGAACACTATCCCCACCGTCAAACATGGAGGTGGAATCATTATGCTTTGGGGGTGTTTTTCTGCTAATGGGACAGGACAACCGCACAAAGGGACAATGGAGAAAGGGCCATGTACAGTCAAATCTTGTGTGAGAACTTCCCTCAGCCAGGGCTTTGAAAATGGGTCGCATATGGGTATTCCAGCATGACAATGACTCAAAACACACAACCAAGGCAACAAAGGAGTGGCTCAAGAAGAAGCACTTTAAGGTCCTGGAGTGGCCTAGCCAGTCTCCAGACCTTAATCCCATAGAAGATCTGCGGAGGGAGCTGAAGGTTCGAGTTGCCAAACATCATTCTCAAAACCTTAATGACTTGGAGAGGATCTGCAAAGAGAAGTGGGACAAAATCCCTCCTAAGATGTGTGCAAACCTAGTGGCCAACTACAAGAAACGTCTGACCTCTGTAATTTCCAACAAGGGTTTTGCCACCAAGTACTAAGTCGAAGGGGTCAAATACTTATTTCACTCATTGACATGCAAATCAATTTATAACTTATTTGACATTTTTTTGTTGTTAATGAAGAGAAATATAAATAAAATGAACAGATAATAAGAAAGTATAAAACGTGGAGAAAAGCCATGAATCAAAAGTATAGTACACATGGGTATTTATAGAGAGAAAGTGCACAAATACAAACTGACTGTGTGTGCTGTGTACTCAAAATAGCGTTATTTGAGCAAGGAAATACATATTTAGTTGGCAGGCAACCAAAAGGCTGTCAACTTGCATGTGTGCCAGGCAAACATCTTATATGGCAGTAATGCTTCCTTAACCAAAAGTTCTCAATCTGTGGTACTCGTGCCCCAGGGGGTACACACACCACAGCTAAAAGGGTATGCCTGGAGCAGGCCAGTTGTGTGCTAAGGCAGTGTTGGCACCTGCTTACTTGGATGGCAGGTGCCTATACTGCCCAAATGTGCAGTGTCCAGAGGGGGTGGCTGTAGCAAGACAATAAAGAAGGGCTGATGTCTGTGGTGCTCTTCCTGCACTGTTCCCTTGTGCCCTGAGGTAATGCCAGAGGTATGCCCTCACTCCAGCAATGACATCGCTAAGTAGCGGGCGAAGAAGTAGTGCTGGAAGAGCACGAAGATTACACAAGCCCCACACCGGACCCCAGGGAAAGGATCCCTACTGATCCCAATGGAAAGGATCCACTCCAGCTCTCCCAAAGATAGAATAAAAAAATTATAATTTATTAGTGTTTGTCAGTGAATATGTGTGTCAAATCAGTGAGAGCGTGTGTCAAGTCAGTGAGTGTGTTTGCCAAATTACATGTCATATTTATTTTTAAAATATTATTTTCAACCTGTAATAAGGATTGTTTTCCAATATGGGGTTAATTTAAATATCCGTGTCCACGTGCATGAGGTACTTAAAATATTTTTTTAGACCTGCAGGGTTACTTCTCCATAAAAGGTTGAGAAACACTGCTCTAAACGACTCTGACATGCTTTCACAGATGCAAGGTGCGTCACACACCCTCTATAATGGTCATCCCTTAATATAAGGATTTCTCAGGACCACACACTGGGAGGTATGGGAATTTTTCTGAAGTCCCTGAGAAGCATGATACCATTGATGGCCCAAAAACCACCAGATCCAGGACTTGTATGAGGTGTGGCTGTTTTTGCACTTTCAGTCTAAAGAGTTTGTAATTTGGCCCATCATCATTTTCAACACCAGGACTATTAGGCTTTTCATCCACCATGCATACAATGGACTCCTTCAAAGAAACCCCAGACATTACCCAGTATAGGGACACGCACTCAAGCAGCCTTTTGACAGTTTTCAATGGACACTCTAAACCCTGAGCTTAATTAAGTGATTTTGGTGTATAGATCATGCCCCCTGCACTTCCACTGTTCAATTCTCTCTAATACGGCTGCTGGCTGCGGAGAGTAGGAAGACTGAGAAGGAAGACATAGAGCCACCCTGGGCAATCACTGCTAGACCAACAGCTTCCATAGGTGACTGAATGGTTGTTTGTGGAGTTTGTTGTATGCCTTGCTGAATATCAACATGGACATTTTATAGTGAAAGACAAACACTGGAGCTTCAGCTCCATTGCCTCTTGCTAATGGGGTCCTGATCACAAATAAATGATATGCAAAAAATGTTTATGAAAAATAACTTGTTAATGGATGGGGTTAAATTAGATGAACGTGGTTACTGGAGTGAGAGAGGAATTTTAGGAATTTACTTGAATAGAAGATGACAGAAATGGGTAGGACTGGCCTGTAGTGAAATGATTGTTTGTTAAAACAAATCTTGAATACGCCAAATAATACAAACATGTATCATTGTACTGACTCCAAGCAAAACTAAAGGACACAATACATAGTTAAAGCCACACGACAAACAAAAACCTGTGGTTTTTAAGCATGCCTCTCCATACAAATAAGGGAGTTTTACCACATGTCCAGACTTGGCTACACATTCCCAATAATTTCATGATTGCATCAAATAGAACTCGAGAAATGATTTAGCTCTTGGTCAATATTTTTCAATGTCTATGACACTGAACTCAAAAGCCCAAAACTCAAAGGACAAGATAAGGAATGACCTGAACATTTGAAGTATACAATTGTAAGTTATTGGAGATATGTTCAAAAACAAGTCTGAGATTACAGATTAGATGGCAAATACACCAGATTTAGTCTGTAGATGGTATTAGGGTAAATTATGCATACAAAAATAAGATTAGACTAATGTCAAAAATGTTTGCATTAGCAGGCATCTCAAGGAACAGTGGTATAGGCCTGCATGTTATTAACACATTTCGTGATGATCCTTTTATATATGTGAGTAAATCAATGGTAAGCATAATGAATAGCCTTTAGTAATGTTACACTATATAAAGGTGTGTAGTATAGAGTCTGAGATCATAGAACCGATATACACTAGCCATTTAATGAGTCCAGTAGTGGCATTGCCTGGGTCCATTGTGTAATGAATAATAATGGAAGATAAGCTAAAAAAAATAGGACAGATGTTTCTTCATTCTCAAACACTCTTGACACCATTAAAGCAGCACTGTCACCCCTCTCCCCTTCAAAACTAGTATCATAAAGATAAAAATTTTATGAAATACTCATACTAACTGTCTTGAAATTTCACTGACTTTGTCTCTGTATTTTTCCTACACCTGACACTTCTATACACTGGGCGGAACCAGAAGTGTCTAGAAGTGCCTATCTGCCAGCCGTCATCAGTGACGACTGTAGAGATATTAGCTGTAGCTTTGGAGGATCTTGCGGTCTTGCGGGATCCTCCACAGACCTCTATGTTGTTTCCTTTATAATGTTTATTGCAGATCACTGACTCCAAGAGTAATTTAATACCTTTTAAATTATTCAATCAAAGTTTTACCGGTTGAATTGCTAGTTCAAAACACAACCTGAGCTACAGAACACCCAGTAGATTTTTATACAGTCTCAAAATTAAAAAAAGAGCTTTCATTCCAAAGGCTACACAAATAACCAAGGGCCACCATCACAATTACATTTGATATTATGATTGCAACACATTGCTGGAGGACTGTTGATAGTACAAAATACTGTAAAAAAATGTAAAGATTTGTTTAGTGTGTTTGAGAAAACTTCAGAATTTCCACTGTTGTCTACCTCTTTTTTGTTTGTTTGTTTAAAACTTTTTCAAATATTTAGAAGACTTGCTTTGGTGGACAATCTTCTTCCATATTAACAATATAACATTCACTCTTAACAATTTTCCACTGTTAAACTCTTTTAAAACCACAGCTATTCAGACATGTTATCATTTCAATGTCCTCTTCTCTGAGAATTTGATCTTACCTCTTTTATATTGTAAAAACGGCCAAATATACCGGGTGATTGTATTGTACGGCTTTGTTCGCTTGCCTGCATGTCATTGGACCTTGTCTCAACGATCAAGGTGAATGTGTCACCTCAGTTATCAAACTTCTCAATCCTCATCATTAATTTTTCCCAGTGATAAAGACAGGGACTATAATAAGACATGAAACCATTTATTCTGTTCATTGAACACAATTCGCACAGTTAAATTATTCAAGCCATGTGGAAATAGATCTGTAACTCCAGACAAAATCTAAATACGTGTTTTTATTGTTTAAAATGGATGAAGAGCGATATACATGGGATCAAAAAGAAAAACACAGACAAGTATGTCCAACTCTGATAAAAGTTTAATCATGATGTGACGGTGTGGGCTTACAGCAAACTCAGAAAGGTAACACTTGGTTGCTGGTCTTGTCATTGATGGGGATGTTACACCGGCCTCGTATATATACGCTATAAAAGAAAGACCAATGTTTTATGCTTTACTTTTCTCTACTCTGCTTTAGGCGGACAATATATTTTCTGACGGACATCAGAGTTTGCAACAGATGGAGCTAGAGGAGATTGAAAGCAAAATATCTGACCTTGATAAATGGCGAGCAATATTTAGCTCCCAGGGGTAAGAATATAACTTTCATTCGCTAATGATTTGCGGCTTAATGATTCTATAATTTCTTGTTTACTTTATGTAACGCTGTTCTATTTGTTAAACACTGAAAACAAAAGCTTTTTTTCCCCCCTAACCATTATTTTTATCCTTTGCAGGCTGGAAGTCAAGAAAACGCCTGCTGAGGTAATAAGTGTGATCACAAATAACGATCTAGCATATTTGCACATAGCATATTTGTTTGCCTGTTAATGAGAGAACTTGTCATTTGAAAGAGAACATTTTAAGGAGGTGAAAAAAGAGCAATTTTTCATAGGTATATACTACTGACAAAATGTTGGTGTACAATGAACATGCATAAACCTCAATAACTGTTTATATTTGGTTTAGGAAAATATATTGCAACATAAAGGCTAATGCATAAAAACAGAACATAGACCATGTACGTCTAACACATATAAATCCCGTTACCCGTAATCTGTGCTTGGTTTGTGAGTCGGTAGGAATAATTATAATCTAACATTAAAAAATGTAGCAGATTTGGCCGTCTAACCGAAGAAGGTTGCAAAATACATAGAAACACAGAGCCAAAGTACATTGCTTAACTTAATGGGACACCACTAAGCCATAGTATGTCATTAACCCTGGTAATTTAGGGCCCCATAGAGAAATTCCCAACAGTTAATATTTTTTTTCTTTTAAAGGGCTTCTGTCTTCTCCCCTTTATAATCTCCTGGGGGGGGAAAAAATCATGATATCTGGGATAATTGTCAAATGTTCAATTCTTTTGACTTTATATTTGTCAGATATTCAGACCCATGTTCCACAAGTCAACTGACCATTTAAAGCAGGGGAACTACAACTCCTATGATTTTCTGGCTATCTATATAATTCAAAGAATCATGGGAGTTGTAGTTCAGCAACATCTGGAGGGCCAGAGTTTGAGGAGCCCTGATTTAAAGTCTTCTCTAATTATTATCACTAGGGAAGGTTGATTAATCTGTTTCATTTACCTGACCATATTCCCCTCACCTTCCTAGTTTGGATTATTGGATATTTCTACAAACATGATGTAGTTATCAACTTTCAAAGTCTTTTGTGTCCTCAAGAAAACTTCCTATATAGCGTTCACCTCTTTCATGATTGGATAATTCTAATAGCCCCCTCAATCATAAGGAGTGACTCAAAACATGTTTTTAAGGAGGCATTTATTCCAGTACATACCCACAGTTTAGCCGAACTACATATGTACAAAGAGTTTCTAATTTCCTCATAATGATTGTTACATATTCGGTCTACAAATATTCCTTATAGGTTTCAGCACATTATGCAGCAGAATAATTAGTTCTGCTTGGGGAAGTAAGAATATTTGTCCCTGTTTTAATGGGTCTTTATCAGGGTTATTTACCAAAGTATGAATTGCTGGGCATTCAAAGTGAATTTCAAATGTTAGACCAAAATAGCCAAAATGGAAACATAGCTGATTTGGAGATATTTTTTTTTTTTTTTCCAATACAGATATTTTGGCATTAAATTTGAAATTCACTTTGAACTCATAACAAATTTCCCTTCAATTAATGACTTTGTGTAATTAATTACAAATTGATTCTTATTCTCTTCCACTGCTTCCCCTCACACATCTGATCTGTGTTTTCTATAGCAGTTTCACACTACCTCTAACTATGGGTATTCCTAAGCCAGTGTCAAAGTTATGGATGATAATAATTTTTTTTTAATTTTTTTTATTCTTTATTTTGGTGTGCATAGAAATTACAAACTTGCCGGTACTGCCACAACAGCAGGTGCCGGCGGTTCTGGTATAGCAAACAAAAGTTACAACTGCACAATTTTTTATCTTTAACATACAAGCTTGGTTTCAGGCGAAGTAGTAGCTATGTCAGTGAACACGCAACATGCAGCGTAGAAAAGTAGACAGGAGCGGATATGCATACTGACATTAAAAAAAATAAAAATAAAATAATTACAGGCATGTACAAGCTCAGGTGTCTGACATAATGATATTTGTCCTAATTCTTGCCTGCGTCACATCCTAGGCCCTGAGTCTTGCTATAGAGTTATGTCGAGTAAAAGCATGAATAAAACAAAACAATAAGTAATGCAAAGTAAACTTTGGTGTAGTCGCTTAAATGTAAACCAGCTGATTTCTAGTAGCTAGCCTCTGCTTTATAGATTCCACTGGGATTTCCCTGCCTCTTACTGCTAATGGCTATACATATGCGGGCTGGTAGGTAGGCTAGGTAATGCCCAGGTCCGTACTAGGAGTAGTCACTTAGGCATAAAAAAAACGATAACAATAATGCTTTTGAATACATAGAACAGGCTCATGTGGTCTTAGGTCACGTAGCTTAAAAGAAAAGACCTATTAGGGACAGGTTTGTCTCATAATTTAAGATGCCAATATTAGTTACTGTCCAATATATGTGTTGCGAGTTGTAGAGGGAAGTGCCTCACTGAGAGAGTCAAAGACATAGTCTTTAAGTGGCTTAGTGTGGCTGGGGACCAGTCTTGTGGCGTGTCAGCCGATGCCGGTACTCGGAGGGCTGTTGATGCTGTTTGGATGCTGTGGGTTGCTATGATGTTGCCAGACAATCCGTGCGGCGCTGGAGGTGTTTGCTGCGGCGAGGTCGGAGTCCCATTCCGGTAATGCGGGTCTTTGAGCGTGGTGGATTCTGTGTGAGGCGATGTACTGTAGGTGGCTTTGGTTCCCCCGGGGTATATCCAGGCGAGGATTCGCCTCACGCTGGCGTCGGTTAAGATGTTGCCGTGCGGTCCGCTTAGGGACCCTCTGCCATGTCCGGTCCTTGATTGTCCCTGCTTGCCGCGGTAGTTGCTCAGTTAAGTTTATTTTCTTTGGGCACTTACGTGGATGGGTTGCCGCCGATGACGGCGTTAGTTGCTTGGGCTTTCGAGTTTTTACAATGTGCCGTCCCCGGCGCCGTTTGCGAGCCCTGGTTGCAGGAGGAGGCGTGCGCTTGTGCCTGGGGTTCGCCTGTGTTATAGTGGCGATGATGTGTGCCTTGGCCCTTTGCTCCCGGATAGCTATTGTCCTCCAGAACCTGGTGAATAGTGCATCCAGCCTGGCCTCGAGGTCAGTTTGTTCGATGCCCTGAGCACACGTGGCGGCGGCCATGTTGCCTGGTTGCGCTGCTTCTTGCTGCCCGTTGGGTTCTACCTCCTGGGGCTTGGGCGGGTAGTTTTCCCCTCAGGGTTGGACCGGGATGACCCCCGCCGGTCCAGGGGGGGGGGGGGGTAGGGCATTTGTGGATCCGTACCTCTGATGTTTAGGCGAGGAGAGCGGCCGTCTCTCCCCGGTTTCACCACCAGTAGGCCGCGGCTGTCCATCTTGGGCTCCCGGGCACCAAAGCGGTCGGTTCAGATATCGGGATGATCACCAGGTCACTCCTGAAGCAGGTAGTGCACCCCGGTTTGCTTAATTTGTCAAGTTTGGCGAATATCTGCATGAGATTTGCTAGTAAGGCAGGAGCCCAGCTTACATGCGTCTGCTCGGTTTGCTTGCTTGGCCCCGCCCCCGATAATAATTTTTAAATGCTTTGTTCCAAGAATCTGGTTGATGTCATCTTTGTGGATCCATGCTTGCCAAGTGTCAATACTTGCGGTATGCATTTGCCACACATGTAATGGATCATTAAAAGACATGTTTTGCTTTTAGGCCTCCCTCTTGCCCAGTTTCCTACCATCCAAAATGTAATGATGTAATAGTTTGAAGGACTGGAAGCTTAGCTTCAAGTCATGTCTCCAAGCCCCCTGGGTAGGAGAACCAGGACTGTTTCTTCCCGGCTCTCATATCCAGGCATGAAGTGACATCATGTGAAGTGCCATCACGGTCTGTCATAGAGAATCATTGCATGCAATGATTTTCTGTTTCAGCATCATAGGAGCATTGCGCCGCGCATGTACATACAATCCCCAATGCTGCTCTATGAGAAGCACTGGATGGGACTGTCATCATGAAATCACACCTCAAGGATGAAATCACATAGGAAGGAATGGTGAGTAAGTCTTTCATGTTTTAATTATACTGCACATTACGGGGTAAGGGTGGGGGTGCAAAAAACAAAAATGGCCGGGCATTGTATATCACTAGGAATACAGATCTGTTTTGGTATCCCTCTAAAAGATTTGGACTTTTTTTATATGCTGTATTTTTGCATGCTGAAATCTTTATAGTTTTTGTACAAAAATAATGGTTTTGTAGAATCCGCCATACGCCTGCCTCCCTAGCCATGCCCACTAATGCCAGAAAGACTTCCTTATCAAATGAGCTGTTTGCACTTTGTGAAAAGGAGTCAATTTATTTTGGCTTCCTTATGGCACAATGTGCATTATTTAAAATGTCTTATCTCCTGCTCTGTTAGTAGCCTGCATAAGCCTCCTGTGTGTGTGATTACAAGGATATTAAAAGCTCGGGAGATAAGAACTTCTAGAGTAAACACATTGTGCTGACATAACAATAGAAAGTTGCAATACAGAAGAATGCAATGTTTACAAATCCTCTCAATCCAAGAATTGCACCTCCTCAATCTCATAAGTCCCTGATGGGCTAAGAGGGAGAAAATGCAAAAAAAAATTCTCTCCATTGTGTAATGGTGTGTATGTACTTGAGTTTTACTTTAACATTAACACTTGCCTAAACCAAAACTATAACTTGGGGTCTCCGTGATCATCCAAGAGCCCATGCGTTTCAGACTGATGTCTCCCTTACGTACGAGAACCTCTCATCAGATCACCTGTAATGTAAAACTTTCATTGTTTGGGAGGTGAGTTAAGAGGAGGATATAGGGATTTTACCTTCAAATAAAAAAGTGAACACATTTTATTTTTTTTCCTGCACAGGGCATCCGCCTTATTGTTAAACTCCCTAACAATATGAGGGAGATTACATGAAAATAAAGTTTTTTTTTAAAATAGTCAAAAACTTTTAATATCTGCAATGCATGGTGGAAAAAATACTTTACAAGTGAAACATAAGAGCTAATTTCATTGTATATATTGCCTTTGTGTACTAAAGAATTTGGCAAACTTTTACATCTATCTGTAATCGAGAAGTGTCAGCATTCTGGCACAGAGGTAGCATTTTAAATGTCACTCAACAAAGTCCTTCGACCTGTGCCTTCTTTTGTTACACAATCTACTATGAGTGTTTGTACAAACTCGCTTCTAAAGAAAGACACCTCAAATTTAAGTTACATTGAGCTATTGCAGGAAGAAGTGGACAAGAAACCAACAGTAAGTGGTACTATTATTCTCTTATGTTTCAATATTTAGAGCCTTATTCATTGTCAGGGCAAAGCGCAAGACATAACAAGGGACGTTGAGTTGCATGAAGCATATTGAAGTAGAGGCATTACACAAAAATATCAGAGGAAACATTATTCTCAAAATGTGATTCATAGGCCATTAAAAAACTGTTCCCGTTTATTTATAGAAACGGTATCTATGATACATTAGCCATCTAACAATTATATCCAATTGTGCATTTATGTTTGCTTTACCAAGCAGAACAAATACGCAGAATTGAGTTTTCACTTGCATGCAAATTGCAAGATATTAGTATTTTTTATAGTATTAGGATGATTCCAATGTATTTAAAAAAAAACAAAACAACAAATACTGTATTTTAGCAGTCATAGTAATTTTAGTTAATATATGTCTTGTCAAAACAAAGCATATGAAGAGAGAAGGCTTTATTTAGAATTAGTATTGCAACAAACTAAGCTACAGAATGGCAATTTCTACTTGTTATTGAGTTATTGGCAGTTAAAAATATATTTATCAACATTACATTAGCTCACCACCCACCATCGGTGTCCTGTGAAGCGGGTCGCTGGTGGGCAGGGTTAAAGGAGGTGGGCCAGCAATACCCAAAGGTGGAACACCAACCTGGAAAGGTCCGCTTGAAATCTTAAAAGGTAAAAAAGAATAAAGGATCCACAAAACTAAGTTAATCAAATGAAAATGTATTCCAAAGTGGACCCAGACTGGATTGTCTGGAACCAAGAGGTCTTTATTGAAAGTTTGATTTATCCTTATTTTTGTGATGATGTTCCCATTGCATCATAGTTTGGCATATACATGTATGTATATGTGTGTGTGTGTATTTTTTTTATATGCCTTTTTCTCGCTGGGTCCACTTTCTGGTGGAAAAAAAATCGTAATTTAATTAACTTAGTGTTGCGGCTCCATCGTTCTTTTTTCCTTTGCGAAGTTGATTGGGGAGTCGCCTTGGAAGCTAGCACCTATACTATACAGGAAGTGTTCTGAATCTCCTACAAGTAAATACTAATATATTGGAAGGTCAGTCTGACATGACTGCATGTCAGACTGCTGGCCAATCAAGAAGGCAGGCCAACCAGTGGCTGACCACACTCAGAGTGCTGTTTCAGTACTCACTCTATGGTACTAGTGTTCTGAGCAGGACTCCAGGGAACAAATTTGGGATGGCAGGGCAGGACCATAAAATAGGTTGTGGCCTGCAGCAATTGGACGATCAGGAGGCCCATGTTAGGAGCAGAGCAGACATGTTAGTTTTTATATCCTCATCTCTAACAGCAGCAATGCAACCACAGTCATAGTGAATAAACCTTAGGGTTATTAATTGATCTAGGAATTATCAGTTATTAACCAGGAAATTGTAGATTTTCAGCTAAAGTAGGCACATTGGAAATATGGCTGAATTGTAGAATTTGCTCAGTTCACCTACTTTGGACATAAAGCTTTCAATTCTCTGTTCGATTCCCAACACATTCTGGTTTAGTGAATAACCATGAAAGTAACTAAAACACATACTTTTACATTCACAGCAAGAATTAAAATTTGATTGTACCTGCTGTAGCACTTGCATATTTCCTGTAAATACCTCTCAGTTTATATCAGTTCAATCAGAGTGATAGAATTATTAATGGTATAATTGCAAGTACTGTTCTCTAACCAGGATAATCAGAAAGATGGAGATGGTGGTGGGGACAAAGCAGAAGATTCAAGCAGCAAGAAGCAAAGTGCACTTCCATTTAATGTTCTCTATTCAGTCCCACGGGAGCTAATAATACCATCAGATCTTGGTGGCCAGCCGATTTCTAAAGAAACAGCAATGGTAAGCTTCACTTTTCAATAAAACAAGAGTTGAAACCTTAGAACATGTAAACAAAGGGCCTGGGGAATCGTATCTGCTGCTGTGCACAGATCAGGACTTTATTGAATTCCAAAACTAACGTTTTGTGTTGGCAAACAAGAAATAGCTACAGTTATTTAGTGCTGATGTTTGTAATAATAACAATCCATTATTACTTATAGCTTTTCTTCCAAAGGAGAATAAATGTGCATTGCCGCATGCTGTCAGGTTTTAACGCACTGAAGAGCTGATTAAGAGGTGTTATTTTTACTCAACTTAATGCTAGTAATTTTATGGAAGAATAAAAGTCCGAGTGGACCTTGCCAAGAATTAGACCTGCCATATTGAGGTTTTTGCAGGTGTATGAACCAACTGTACTACTACAAGATTTAGAGTTAAAAAAAAACGATTCCCCCCCTCAATACATGTCTAATACTATTCAATAAAATCACTGTTTTGTTAGTTTGTTGAAATCTCAGTTCCTAAGATGTATTATGAATTTTTATTTGAACGGTTCTTTAAAGGGACAGATCATCAGAGAGCTATTTGCATTGGCCCTCAACATGCTTGCATAACGTTATACGAAGATGTATTTGTCTAAACTGTATATAGATCTACACACACATAATCTTTATTCATGACTGCATAAGTTCACTTTAACTGAAATTGCCCCCATAAAGATTGAATACATAATTTACTATAGAGATGTATGACTGTACACTGTAAAGTGTTTAGATACTAACACTACTTACCTTCCTTTCAGTACCGCAATTGCATTGCTGTAGCACTCACATGCCTTGTGATTTAACTTTCCCTGCTTGGGGACATTTTTCCAAACAGGGCAATACTCCTCCATAATGCCAACACACTGGCTTCATTGCCAGTTTGACAGCTTCTGAATGGAGCGGCATTAGTCACTCTATTCCTATACTTCCTACCAAACACTAGAAGCACTGACTAGTCTGTAACCATAGCAACCAAAGCACATGCTAGAGAAAATGAGGACCACCTTTAGTACGGTTCTCCTGCTCTCCATGTCAGTCACTTCTTTGGCAGAGGTCTATGCTGATTAATTGATTGACAGGTGGGGGAGGGACCTATTTTATATAGTTTTTATCTCAATACATACATGACTGATCTTTGCAGATACTTGCTGACATTGCACATTTTTACTGGGCCTATTGACTGTATTGTTCCTAAATCTTTCTTGTTCCAAATTCCTCTGACATTGCCCATGAAGGATAAATGGTGCAAGTTTATTATTGTACCTAAAATGCACAACTTTGCTTTTATCTGACTGTGCCCAATCTCATCTGAGACTGCCCAATCCACCAATGCATCCAAATTCCTCTGTTCAAGCTAATTCTCTCTCATCAGAAAATATTGACAGACAAGAGACGTTGAATTTCAATCCCTGACTCTAACACTCCCAGTGAAGTAGGCAATTTAGCATAGTTACACTACTAGTTACACTCCAAAGAACATTGCAAGATTTGATTTATTATCCTGTAATTTGCTGTTTACCAGACAAGGGTGAATTTACTTCTCTCCATTTTAGATGTATTTTCTCATAACATGATTTAATATGGATCTGTTTACTTTCAAAGGAGTTAAGAAGAATACTTTTTGGAAACACATTTTATACATTCAACTATGAGTGGAAAAAATCCTTCTTCAAATTTCGGGATCCGTATTCAGACCTGGCCTATACCCTGGAAGCAGAAAAAGTGAGTAATTGAGGATAGCGCTGCTTCCTGAGAGAAGAAAATTGCCCGTCACTAATTATTTTCTATTTCGGCTGTGCATGGCCTTTCTCTTTAATTAAGTACTGCACTCTGCTTGTATTAAGGCATAACTTTACCTAAATATGACAAAAAAAAATAAAAAATATATGACGATGGAATCATATCTACAAAACCTCTGTCATCAAAAGAACATCGAGTTTTGCCATTTCAAAGGAGGTCAACATATTCACCATCCATATTAATTCATGTTGTGTCCAATCAGGCCCTAATATGAGCTATATTTTCTTCTTTTTAAGGCTCAGCAGGCGAGGTGTATAAATGTCATGATATGAAAAATTTGTTTCAGTTTCTCAATGTGGAGTAACCACCAATGAAATGTACCTGCTAGTTCAACTTGTTTCCATGGTGATTACCCTACTTTTCTGATAACACGATATTGATGAATATGTCCAAATGCATCTACACAAAAATATGAACAGGTGTAGCTTTTCTCCGTAGGGTGGAACCAGAGCTATTCAGATGGCGGTCCAGGCCCACATCATTAAATTCCTGCTTTTCACAAATAATGGCGATGAACACGGCTCTCTTCAGAGGTAGGTGAGGAAGCACAGCAGTCCTTGTTTAACAGGCAGAATGATCCATACTTTGTATAGAAAAACATAAGTTATGGTAGTTCCAACATTCGTGATATTACATACAGTGCATTCAGAAAGTATTCAGACCCCTTCCTTTTTTTTAAACCTTTTTTCTGAAGTAGTCATGCTATAGTTGTTTAATTTTTTTTTCACTTTAATCTACACTCAATACCCCATAAAAAGGCAAAATCCTGAATTTTGAAAGCGTTTTAAATTTATCCAAAAAAACCCTGAAATCTCACATTGACAGAAGTATTCAGAACCTTTGCTGTGACACTTGAAATTTAGCTTACATGCATCCCATCTTTCTCGATCATCTTTGAGGAGTTTGTACATTTTGATTGGAGTCTTCCTTTGGCAAATTCTCCATTTCAAACTGGATGGCAAGCACAGTTTAACAGCGCAAATGGAACCCCTGCTTTGTATAAAGCCTCCGTGCTGGGAGGAAGTAAGTACATTTAATTTTCTCACAGCTTACCAATGATCTGCACAGGAGAGAGGAGAGGATGATACAGAGCAGGGAGATCCTGACCAGACTCGCATAAAACTCAGCCAGATGCCACTGGACCCCAGGGAAGCCACCCTCCTACACCAAAAAGATATGGAAGCAAGGGGGTGCAAAATATATGTAATGTGATGTTAGTGTGTATGTGTGCATTGTGTTATATGTGTGTGTGTGTCTCGGTGTGTTTACATGTGTGCTTCTGTGTATTTATGTGCACAGTGTGTCAGTGTTTGTGTGTGTGTATATGTGTCAGTGTGTATCTGTGTGTGTTTGTGGGACACTGTATGTGCATACATACCAGCAATCAAACATTAAAGGACCACTCTAGGCACCCAGACCACTTCAGCTTAATGAAGTGGTATGGGTGCCAGGTCCAGCTAGGGTTAACTAATTTTTTTATAAACATAGCAGTTTCAGAGAAACTGCTATGTTTATCAATTAGTTAAGCCTTCCCCTTTTTCCTCTAGTGGCTGTCTCACTGACAGCCGCTAGAGGCGCTTGCGTGATTCTCACTGTGAAAATCACAGTGAGAGCACGCAAGCGTCCATAGGAAAGCATTATGAATGCTTTCCTATGCGACCGGCTGAATGCGCGCGCAGCTCTTGCCGCGCGTGCGCATTCAGCCGACGGGGAGGAACGGAGGCGGAGAGGAGGAGGAGAGCTCCCCGCCCAGCGCTGGAAAAAGGTAAGTTTTAACCCTTTTCCCCTTTCCAGAGCCGGGCGGGAGGGGGTCCCTGAGGGTGGGGGCACCCTCAGGGCACTCTAGTGCCAGGAAAACGAGTATGCTTTCCTGGCACTAGAGTGGTCCTTTAACTCTACACACAAACACTAAACACAAGTACACCACTGTTTTTAAATGGCAACAGTATACACAAACATACAACTGCATTCAAATCCCAACAATATACACAAATACATGTATACATTCAAACATACAAAACTGCTCACAAATAGAGCTCCGCAAGGATGAGTTGGATGAGTACACGCTAGATCCCCGGCTGCAAAAGCATTGTCTGAGATTTACTTTTTGGCCATGCTTGCACTAGAGGGGACCCAAAATAAATTCTTGCAACTGTCTACATAAGTTCTGCCACTGCTATCAGGTCTATCTCACAGGTTCATTACCTTGGTAGTCTCTTTGATTCCAACCTTTTACTTCACATCCAGTCAATCACTGAATCCTGTCACTTCCACCTCAAAAATATAGCTTGCTTCTGCCCTTACCTAACACAGTTTGCAGCTAGGGAGCTCGTCCATGCAGCTTTCATTATTATTATTATTATTATTATTATTATGTTATTATTCATATAGCGCCATCAAATTCCGCAGCGCTTTACAATGGGTGGACGAACAGACATGTAGTTGTAACCAGACAAGTTGGACTCACAGGAACGGAGGAGTTGAGGGCCCTGCTCAATGAGCTTCCATGCTAGAGGGAGTGGGGTAAAGTGACACAAAAGGTAAGGATAGTATTAGATTAATGACAGTTGCAAGAGAGGAATCAGTCGAGAGCTATTAACAGTTTAATTGATACTCTTTTATGAAAAAGTGTTTTTTTTAGCAATTTTTTTTGAAGGAGTGGAGACTGGGTGAGCATCTAACGGAGGAGGGAAGTGAGTTCCAGAGGAACTCATCTCCTACCTTGACTACTACAATATGCCTCTCACCGGTTTCATGCATTCCCAGCTCATTTTCCTGCCCCCAACCCTCCACTCCTCCCCCTTTGTCAGTCGTACTCTTTTAGCAATATAATTTACATCATACCCTTACCTCTTCCGTCATTTCATCCTCTCCCATTTTTTTAGCAGCTTTTTTTTTTTTTAGCAGAACCCCCCTGCATAATCTGTTACTGTAAATCCATCTTGTTTGTAACGCCACCTATTGAACAGCACCACATAATTTGTTGGCATTTTATAAATTATCAAAATAATTGATTGGGCATTATTTGGCCTTATTTTTATAAGGTCTCACACCTGTAAATGCATATCAGAGAGCAAACAAAGCTATGAGGTCAAAGGAACTGCCTACTGATGATTGTATTAAGACACAGCCCTTGGGACGGCTACAAAACAGCTTGGCTGCTTTGAATGTTCCCAAGAGCACAGTGGCCAAATAACACAAGAGTGGCTTAGGAACAAATATGTGAATGTCCTACTGTGGCCTAGCCAGAGCTCAGACTTGAACCCTATTAAATATCTCTAGAGATACATGCAAATGGCTATCCACAGCTGGTCCCCATCCAACTTGAAATCTTGAGAAGATCTGCAGAGATTAATGGGAGAAATTACCCAAATCCAGGTGTGCCAAGCTTGTCAAGCCAAAAAGACTTGAGATTGTAATCGTTGCCTATGGTACTTCAACTAAGTATTGAATTAAGGGTTTGAATACTTACATCAATGTGATATACCAGTTTTTATCTGTTTAATATATTCACAATGGTGTAAACAAAATCAGTTTTTTACTTTGTCATTATTAGGTATTTAGCGTAAAAAATTTTACACAATTGTAGCCTAAGGCTGAAAAAAAAAAAAAAGAATGAAGGGGTATGAATACATTCTGAATGCACTGTAGATTAATTTTTCCAGTAGGTTGATGACATTACAAACAACCGCAGTTGTTGAAGGGCAAATAACTTTATTTAGATTATAAATCATAGGGCGCATGAGCCTAAAATCATTTAAACCCTATATTTACATTTTTATTTACGTTTTCTTTTATCAATAGTTTAAATGAGATAGGCCCCAAACAGCAAGAAAGAGCCCTGGCCGTATCTCTAACAAACATTCTTTGGATGACAGGAGAAGGTAAAAGAGCCACACTCTGCCTCATCACCAACGATTCCTACATCACAGAGAGCAAGGACTACAAAACAGATAACTTTACAGAACAAGTATGTAAACAGCATCAATAATGCATAACTGCCTGGCGATCGGCTATTTTGTTTTCAGTTCCCAACCACTAATTCCTTATTTAGCAGAATAACTTCTAAAAATCACAAATACATTAATACATTCAAGGGTACAAACCTGAGATACAGATATAAAGAAGGTAAAAACAGATTAATGCAGCTATTCATTGTTATTATTGTTAAAACAATAAATAAAACTCCCATAAGGTTATATGGGGGGACCCAGAGCGCCCATGTCTCTAAAACATTTTACATTGCAGGGCTAGGGGGATAAGGACACTGCACCCAGACCACTTCATTGAGATAATGTGGTCTGGTTGCCTGTAGCGTCCCTTTTAGTAATGTACAGTACTATATATATACATATATATATATATGCTAGGCATGTGCATGGGGAAAATTTTCGGTTCGGTTCGGCATTCCGAAATTCGGGACTTTCGCAATTCGGGACTTCGGCAATTCGGCACTTCAACACTTCGGAACTTCCCATAGCCAGTAACCTGTGCTTATTATACATTATCCCTCCATAGCCAGTAACCTGTGTTTATTATACATTATCCCTCCAATAGCCAGTAACCTGTGTTTATTATACATTATCCCTCCCATAGCCAGTAACCTGTGCTTATTATACATTATCCTCCCATAGCCAGTAACCTGTGTTTATTATACATTATCCCTCCCATAGCCAGTAACCTGTGCTTATTATACATTATCCTCCCATAGCCAGTAACCTGTGCTTATTATACATTATCCTCCCATAGCCAGTAACCTGTGTTTATTATACATTATCCCCCGCATTGCCAGTAACCTGTGTTTATTATACATTATCCTCCCATAGCCAGTAACCTGTGTTTATTATACATTATCCCTCCATAGCCAGTAACTTGTGTTTATTATACATTATCCCCCATAGTCATTTATCGTTGGACCTAGGCAGCATGATGTCTTAGGCCGGCCCAGAGAGTGAGTGAATAATATAATATATATGTTCAGAAACATATTAGTAATATATGTAAATCGGGTTCATGCAAAGAGGGTGAAAAGGTATTAAAGAAAAACACACTTATTGCATCAAATTTACAAAGCCAAACTTTTAAAAGCTTTCCTTATTTCTTTCTCGTGATGAGGAATATATCGGTTGTAGACTGAGGATTTCCATCTGCCCAATCTTTTAATAATATGCACTGGAGTGTCAGTGTTGAAGGAGACCGAAGCTGCCCCTATTCTAAATGAAAGACCCGAGACATGGATACAACCCAAGGTGGTCTCAAACAAATATAAAATGCTATATAAAATTTGTGGGAATATCGAATAGTCGTGTACAGTAAATCAGAGAGGGCTCAGAATATCGAACCATCGATCGGTAACCTGGATGAAGTAGGGTCTATCTGTTTTATTAAATACGCGGTAATATGCTTTTAATGGGATAGGATGTTAGGAAAGGTGTGTGATTGGGATAAGTGGTTGTGGCTGTATTTACCTTCTCCTGGGACCGACCTGGCTCCTAAGCTTGAGCCGTGCGTGGCTGGATCACTTCTGCCTCCACACGAGCCGCATGCGGCTTGATCTCCTCTTCTGACTTAGCCGCGTGCACTGACCGCAGTGATTGGTCACGTGGCCCGCCTGGCACTAGGAGCACGGCTCGAATCACGAGCTCGCTCTTAAAGGGGCAGTGGGAGCCAAAAGTTGATTCAGGCTCCCATTGGCCCACGTCATTCCAGCACCCCCACACACGAACGTTTTGGGGGCGTAGGCATGACGTGGGCCAATCAAATGTTAAAGGATATTTAAACTTCCCTAGCCCTATCCACTTTGTCCTATCGTGGTTTTTGTGTCAGTACCCTTTAGTGCGTTCCTTGATCTATTTTGGTATTGACCATGGCTTTGTTCTTGACTCTGAATTTATCTTTAACCCTTTCCTGTCTTGTTTGCCCGTGTGAATGATTACCATCTACCTGACCGCTATTAAGCATGTAGGGTCGGTCAGGTAGGAGCAACATTGCTGGGTCATCCCCTTCTGGGGTGAAATTCGCTTGTTGATAGCTGCTTAAAGTGAGATATTGAGGGAGCTCACACGAAGTGCGTCTTTCCTCCATGACAGCTAGGCCCCGCCCCCCGGAAGCTGCATTCTTAGTGAGAGGAGGGACAGTGTAGCTGCTGCTGATTTAATAGGGAAATCGATAGCTAGGCTAGTGTATTCAGTGTCCACTACAGTCTTGAAGGACTCATCTGATCTCTGCTGTAAGGACAGCACCCCAAAAAGCCCTTTTTAGGGCTAGAACATCAGTCTGCTTTTTTTTTTTTCCCTGTGTAATCTAATTGCAGTTGCCTGCCTGCCAGCGTGTGTGTCAGGCTCACAGCGTATACTGTGCCCACTTGCCCTGGTGTCACAATAGCTTGCATTTAAAAAAAAACAAAAAACTTTTTGGACTGTAATATAATAGCAGTCAGTTTCCTTCATACGTGTGCGTTTCAGGGCCTGCAGGGCACAGTGTCACACCAGTGCAACTCATATCTGGTGTAACAGTAGTGTACATTAAAAAAACCTAGAAGTTTGACTGTGAAATAATAGCAGTCAGTTTCCTTCATACGTGTGCGTTTCAGGGCCTGCCAGGGCACAGTGTCACACCAGTGCAACTCATATCTGGTGTAACAGCAGTGTACATTTAAAAAAAAAAAATACAGGGGGCTTGTTGTCACCTTTCGGGGATCCTTGGTGTTGTACGTGGCTGGGTGGAGGAAGAGACCTTCAATTACATCAGTGAGGACAAGGAATGGGACATGGCTAGCTTGGTATCCAACCTTGTGCAAATGGGGAGTTTGCGGTTGTGCAAATGGACTGTTTGCGGTTATTTGAGGTGCATTAAACGGGGAGTTTGGTCTGTCACTGTGAAGCGGGTGTAACCCTTACACTACCTGATCGATACAACATCATACCTGATGTTTTAAAGCACGTTATTCCAAACAATTTAGGAATGTTAGGTGATTTATGCCCTTTATGGATTAAAACCAGACTCTGCATCAACTATGTAATTTTCCATGGGAGTTTTGCCATGGATCCCCCTCCGGCATGCCACAGTCCAGGTGTTAGTCCCCTTGAAACAACTTTTCCATCACTATTGTGGCCAGAAAGAGTCCCTGTGGGTTTTAAAATTCGCCTGCCTATTGAAGTCTATGGCGGTTCGCCCGTTCGCGAACATTTGCGGAAGTTCGTGTTCGCCATTCGCGAACGGAAAATTGTATGTTCTTGACATCACTAGTACTGTGACATACTTAAGCAGTGCATGATCCCCTCCCTTTGGAGACTGGGCCACAAGGCAGTATTCCAACATGATTATGACCCCAAACACACCTCAAAGACGACCACTGCGTTGCTAAAGAAGCTCAGGGTAAAGGTGATGGACTGGCCAAGCATGTCTCCAGACCTAAACCCCATTGAGCATCTATGGGGGCATCCTCAAACGGAAGGTGGGGGAGCGCAAGGTCTTACATCCACCAGCTTCATGATGTCGTCATGGAGGAGTGGAAGAGGACTTCAATGGCAGCCTGTGAAGCTCTGGTGATCTCCATGCCCATGAGGGTTAAGGCAGTGCTGTGTGGTAGCCACACCAAATCTTGATACGTTGGGCCTAAATTGGACATTTCCACTTAGGGGTGAACTCACTTTTGTTGCCAAAAGTTTAGACATTAATGGCTGTGTGTTGAGTTATTTTGAGGGGACAGCAAATTTACACTGTTATACATGCCATACACTGTCCTGTTCCTGTTGGGGGGTGGAGCTACCTATAAGTAATGCTGCCATGATTAGTCAGGAAACAGAGGACACTTTTGAGTTAGGAAATAGATGGACAATAATTACGGATTCTAATCAGGTAATTTTGTGGACATAAAGCTGGAAGGCAAAGGCAGACAGAGCTTGGGGACTCAGAAAATTGAAAGACACAAACACACAAATACAGAACGCTATCAGGTACAAGCACAGTAACCCGACGGACATAGAGTCACAAGGCTAGGGTGCACAGAATGTTGGGGACACAGACACAACACAAGGGTACATAGACACACTAAGCACTGGATCAAATGGATTAAAGCGATTTGTTTGCTGTTTACTGTGTGTATGTAAGTAGTCAAGCCAGTAAACATATATAGAGATTCAGCTAATTTATTTATTTATTTAACTGAAAGTTTTATTAAAGGTTTTAAAGATTACGGGGAAAGGTACAAAAGGCAAGAGAGAGGGAAAAGTAACAGTATTTACACTGGTTACATCATATTAGGAGATTCAGCAGATTGTAACAGCTAATGAACAGCAGTAGAACAAAACTGGAAATAGAGCAGAAATAACTGAATTTCATTTTTTTCTAAATTGCCAAATGGGTTTTAAACAGCAAAGGTGAATTTGGACAATAGAACGTCATCTTGCTAGTATTCGGCACTTTAGTAACAGACTTCAAGGGGGCAAGTATAACACTAGACAATAAATATTTGCTAATTTTGTTTTAACTAATTAACATAAAGTAAATGTTAAAACTGTGTCAATGTATTTACAAATGAATGAATTACTAGTTTTTGCATGTTCAAAGTACAATGTTATGGGTTTTTGTGCAACATAATTCATTCGTTCTTTGTAAAAATATTGTCAGTCTATGTGATGTGTATTTTTCTAAACCCCTACACACTTATTAACCCGTAACAGGGAACACATCGGGTGGGCGGCAGCACTGTGACATGGTTGTGTAATGCAAAAGCAAATACAAAAACATGGTCAAATCCCTATGCATATTTAAAAAACTGAAGGATTTTAGTACCACTCCAGTGGCCACTTGAATATGTTCCCTATTATGGGTTTATATGTTTGTAGGGGTTTAGAAAAACACCCTTTCTGATTTTCTTGCCTGTGACAGTATATGCTTGCCTTTTTGGTTAAGGCAACCTCCTCAGGCAGGAAAATAGTTTTCATGTTGATTTGGAATAAAGTTAGGATTAGATAGTTACATAATAATCTAAATTGAAAAAAAAGACCATTGAGTTCATCCTTTCAATTTAGTTTAACTCAAATAACTGCATTGTTGCTGTTTAAAGTCAACAGCTGCCAAGAAGCCTTGACCTACAGGCCTTGTTGAAGCAATATAAATGTAGAAATCTATCATGAAATCCATTGATTTAGTTGTTAAAACGATACATCCACCGGGTCATAACCTTGTGTGATGAGTAATTGCTTGCCCAGCCTGTCACAATGCAAACAAAACACACATATTAATTCAAGAACCTTGCGCATTGTAACATGGTGTTGCATAACTCACTACAATAATTTGTCTGTTTGATTCAGATAATTCTATAACAATCACGGCAGCAGTGTAACCTTACCTTATTTTTTCACACATAATGATGGGCTGTGACACAAAAACTGTACTCTAAACAGTTTCTAATAATCTCTGCAGATAAACTGCCTCTGGGCCTCTACTTCAAATCCTGTGCCTCATACATACTGCATAATAGAGGACTGGAAATATTTTGGACCCTAACAGAAACTCTCTGCCTGGGAATAATACTGACCCAAATGATTGCCTCTTCCTTTACCTGTGGACTGAAACGGGCCTTCCCAAGAGAAAGGATAGTCCTATATTAGGATAGTCCAGGGGTAGATCCCCAGATGTTGTAGAACTACAACTCCCATGATGCCTTGCATCTCTTTAGAATGACAAAGCATTATGGAAGCTGTAGTTTTAAACAGCTGAGGTTCTAACTTTTGAGCACCCCCGGGATAGTCCATATCGGAAAGGCTCAGGATCAAGGTGCCCTGAAAAATTGCCTTTTCTTGACAAATCTGGGCAAGAAGTGGGATAAGCTAGCTTCCATTGTTCCATATCCAAAGAAAAACATATTACCCAGAGAGATCCGACACTTACCTTTCATGCCCTTAGTCCCCAAGGCCTGTTCAGTTTCAGGGGTCATAGGTATTCTCATGTAGTATGCTATGGATTCCAACGATTTGGAAGACGTCAACAATACTGATTTTGTGTTTGAAGAATGACTGACATAATGTTCTTAAAATATTTTTAATTGACAGCTTCAATTATTTGAATTCATGGAGAAAGAAAAACTGGAAAAATTCCTTTCCGCCAATATACATTGCGTAAGTAACGTGTATATACTCGAGTTCAAGTCGACCCGAATATAAGTCGAGACCCCTAATTTTACCCAAAAAAACTGGGAAAAATTATTGACTCGAGTATAAGACTAGGGTGGGAAATGCAACAGCTACTGGTAAATTTCTAAATAAAATTAGATCCCAAAAAAATTATATTAATTGAATATTTATTTACAGTGTGTGTATATAATGAATGCAGAGTGTGTGTGTGTGTTTGTGTAGTGTGTGTTTATAATAAATGCAGTGTGTGAATGAATGCAGTGTGTGTGTGTGTATGTGATGCAGAGGGAGTAACCTTGGCGGGGGTTGGGCATTTTTATTATTTTTATTAATATTATTTTAATATTACATTTTATTTTTAATATTATTAAATGTTTATTTTAATATTATTCAAATGTTTGTTTTATTTTTTTTAGCCCCCCTCCCTGCTTGTTAGCTGGCCAGGGAGGGGGCTATATTATTCCCTGGTGGGTCCAGTGGTGTGTACTGTGCAGGAGGGGGGCTGGCAGCGAGCTGTAAGTTACCTTTCCTGCAGCTCCTGTCAGCTCCCTTCTCCTCCGTGCAGGTAAGCTCCCCACTGTAAGTCTTGCGGCCTGAGTGCCGCGCGGAGCGTTGCAATGGTAACCCGTGGCAACGCTCTGACGCCGCGGCTCTCATGAGACTTACACTGGAGCTGACAGGAGAGCTGACCGGAACGCAGGAGAAGGGAGCTGCAGGAAAGGTAAGTTACAGCTCGCTGCCAGCCCCCAACAGGACTGCCGGGCTTGTAATGAGCCCGGTGGTCCTGGTCTGTATTATGGCAATGTAAGTTGCCATAATACAGACATTGACTCGATTATAAGACGAGTGGGGGGTTTTCAGCACAAAAAATGTGCTGAAAAACTCGTCTTATACTTGAGTATATACGGTTTATCGATATATAAACATCTATTCACCTGTGGATCATTTATCCCTTCATCAAATGTAATTGCATTTTTAAAACTTCAAAAACACATTTATTAAATAAGGGGGTAAGGTAACATATTTTTAGATTCCTGGGATCTGACAATTGTTTGTTTTCACTTTCATGTATCTTCTAGTTCAGGAGCGAGGGGTGTCACGGTGTCATATTATTCCTATACAGCTTGCTTCTGTCTAGAACCTTCCAAAGGTAAGCATTTTGTGAGTGATTCTATCCCTAAAGACCATATACAAGTTTTAAATGCCCTTCTTATTAAACATTTGCAGATCTATACAGTCCGGCCTCTATTAAATAAGTGAGCCTTTCCATTTTGATATAGGATAAAGTCTGTCTGTTATAACATAATGATTTGGTCATTAGCCCATACTGTGTTAAAGGGAGAGCTAGGAACAAAGCCTGGAGTATAGAGAAATAGATATCAATTAGGAGGAGAAGAGGAAGAGTGTCCCGTGTTTATGAACTGTAGTTAGGTTGTTGTTAGAAGGTTTAAAGTTTTGTCAGCATGCTGTAGTGGTTATGATGTCGGGAGAACCTTGTCTTGAACCTTGAGTTCCTTGGTAATGGGGAAGACGGTTTAGTAACGGTTTACCCCCTTACCTGGAACCCTGCCATGCTCTGATGCTTCCTTATGGTCCGGTAACATGCATCCCGTTCCTCCAGAGCTGCTCTCTGAATTTTTCTTGTCTGGCTGACCGCTCTCAGCCAATGACTGGAACGTTGCACAGAATTGACATTAGCCAATCTGGAACTCTAGTTCTGAGCTGACTGATGACACTCCAATGACGCTGCCAGAGGTGGAGTTACAAAGTTAAACTATCAGCTAAGGGGTTAAATTCCATGTCTGCAGATTTTGACAGTGAAACACTGCACATACAGACTCCAGGCACCATGACCACTTCAAATCACTCCAGTGCTCATGATGCTTGCAGTAAGCCTTTAACGTTCAATGGTGCAGTAGCATCAATATAAATATTGTGGAATGATCTTTCAGAATGATGAAATGTCTAATCAACTGGGGGTACTTGCAAAAGGTGCAAGGGTCCTTTTCATACTTGTTTTAATAGCCTTCAAAAACTATTTTCTTTATTAATCTCAACGATGAATACTTTTATTTCTGGCACTAGTCAATTTTGTTGGAACTGGTTAGAACAAATATGAAAAAGTTGTGATATAAAGTGATATTATTTGTATGTACGTTTTCAGTAACATTCTATATTTTTTTATAGACTTTGGGAAGATCTAGATTTTACAACAACTCATCTCTTACACTTTAATCTTGGAAATCACACAGCTAGACAGGTATAGTGACTGGGAAATTGTTTAACTACTTTTAAGCTAAACATTATTTTAAATACATCATAAATCATTATTTAATGAATGAACTCTTAGGTAAACATCTACACTGCAATCAGAGAATTATAATAAATTGTTTCCGTGTGCTTATGTATTATTTAAGCGGCCGTATCACTTTTCTTTTTCTTCGTCTGTAGTACTCTATTGTGTCAGCAGGGGCAGCCTAGATTTTTTTTTCCCCCTGATTTTTTTTTTATTTTTAATTTTTTATATAAAGTATAGCAGAGAATTTTCCTTTTGCGGAAACTGCAAGTTAAAAAAAAGTTGACAGAGCGTGGAGCTTTAATCACGTTCCACATTATTTTCAACATTGTCATTGGTTCTTACTCGCCTCCTCCCACCACAGAGTCACCTCTTCACAATGTTGATGCTCACAGGATCCTGCTGAAATGGGCATGGGTGTGATTTGACATGCATAGGAAAGATGCCACAGTGGATTTACCAGGATGGCAGCACCATAAATGAAGATCCACAGGTTTTGGATGGCTAGGGGGATCCTAAGAAATACTAGGAACAGGGATGAGAAAAAGTAAAAAGGGTGCATTAACCGTTTGATAAATTCTTGGTGTTTACCAGTGTTTGTTGCACTGCATCTGTGCCAACACACCAACTCTTTTTTTTGGACCATCCACTCAAAGGCTTCTAAGCTGTTTTTAATAAATCACCAAAGAAAGGGACTGAATGATTGCTTTGTGTTCCACAAGAGCCAGTGGTGCACTGCCAAGAATGGTTAGATCAGTAACAATAACAAGCAGTAATCCCTCAAATTATAGTGGAACTAGAACTTCTCCGCAAGCTTTATTGTTTATTGTTAAAAAGTTTTATAAGTGCATCGGAGGGAAGTATATTGCACTCTCCTGCTTTGGAAGCACTCAACGCATGCTAGGGCATGTGTGAGAAATGCTTTATAAATGCATACATTCTCTGACAAGTTCTGTGTGTGTATGTATGTATGTGTGCCTCTATATGTGTGTGTGTGTGTGTGTGTGTGTGTCTATGTGCGTGTCTGCATGTGTATCTGTTTGTCTGCATATGTGGGGAGGGAACGTATGGGTGGGGGGAAGATAGAGGTATGCTGGGGTGGCGGGAGACGGGGACGTATGGGAGTATAGATGTATGGAGGGGGGTAGCCGTATGGGAGGTCCAGGGCAACTTTCGCTCCTGGTCCCTGTGGTTTCTAGTTACACCTTTTCTGTATGTGCACATACTCACTCGCATACAGCATCATTATACTGAATGAAATGCCCAGACTGTGCCAGGACAACCAGGAATACAATGTCAATTATTTTAAAAAGTTCATAATTAAAAACATAGCATAACTCAAGGCTATTTTATAGCTATCCTGTTGAGCATAAAGTTCCGATTTAAATGCTGTGTATGACTATTTGATTTTCAGGCTGTTGTAAACCTGATGCTAACAGGACGAGCAAGTCCGCATGTATTTAATGGGGACCAAACAGTGGAAGCGGAGAATTTGGAGCAGAAGCATGGCGTTCTCATTCGCAGCGATGTGGGCTATTTACACTGGGTGAGGGAAGAAGAGGAGCTCGACAGACTTCCCCAGGTATAAACAGACTGTAGATACTGAGCTGTGAGTCTGCATGCATACAGTATATAATATTAACTTCCTATCCCTATCTTTACAGGTGGGAAGCATGCTGAAAACACCCAGATTTCCCATATGGCTTTGTAACATTAATGGGACGTACAGCGTACTTTTTGGCACAAAAATGTCTCTTTTATGTGACTGGAAAATGGAACATATTTTTGAGCTTTATTTCTACAGCGGGCAATCTACACAGACAAAAACTGTACATCTAACAATAGGTAGGGCACAGGACTCAGTGAACCATTATTTATTTTGTTTATCAGCACTTTAAAGCTGGATTCTATCGCTAAATGCACCACATTCTCTCTATCAGAACATGTCTTTATTATTACATAATTTTGATTGATTTATTTTAATTTATTGTTGATATATTATCTGGTTCCTCTCCTAGACACACACTCACACCATTGGGAAGGAAGATATAAAAGAGATGAAGGTGACCCAGAAAAAAGATTCCCCTCTGTTGAAATGACGATAAGAACCAAATGGGAGGGAGCAGCTATCAACTGGAATGGCACGGTTCCATTCTTTTAGAAAGAACCAGGCCCAGCATAATAAAATAACATCATTTCTCACTATCAGTGTGTTTGACATACAGCAACGTTTAAAAACCTGGTTTCTGCTGGGCCAAAAGTGGATTTCACGTTTACTTACAAATTGTTTATTTTCTTTTGCCACTTTGAATATAAACCTAGGTTTCTTCCAAGCACAATTATTTTCTTGTATCAGAAACGTAACCTGGTGGAAAATATGGTCATTAAAGTTCTCAAGAAATGTTTTGCAAATAAAAATATCCAGCAAAGATGTGAAAATTCTGCCAAACTGTGACAATCAATAGCTTTTAGTATTTCACTGCACATTAAGTACACTTACAGAGGAAAGTGAGACTTCCATGTTAGTGTATAACATGGGTCAAGTGAAAAATATTGATCTTAAAGGAGCACTATAGTGTTATGAATACAAACATGTATTCCTAATGCTAGTGTTATTATAAATGTTATTAGATCAGACTATTGGGACCTCTTTAATAAAGCAAATTAAAGAGATTTAAAGAGTGTATAGGATGACGCCTATTTTTTTAGCCCAAAATTAAGAAATACATATTTTAAACATCTATAGCACTGAAGTCCCAACCAGTCCCAAGCCCCCTCATACTCCGGTAGGCCGCTCCCTGAGGTCCGGCCACATCCGGACACTGGTTCTCTGGACCGCCATCCTGCTGTTTGCACCAACAATACCCTCTCGGGGATGTCTGGGCAGGGTTTGACCATGCGGCATCTATTTGTAGTTTAGAGCCGTGAGGTCTTGGCGTGATCCAGTGTGATGCGAGGAAGCATGCGTTCGCGCAAGATCTCCCAGACCTGTGCCCACAATCGATCAAATTCATGGAGCAGCACCTCCTCTGCGTCAAGTATGTCAGCAGGTCACAGAGTTGTACAACACAGCCTATGCACACAGGAACTTGGCAGTAACAAACCCAACAGTCAGCTGAGTGTTCTGTCAACGAGTAGCCAAGTTTTGTGCCCAAATTGCACAGTAAGTACTGTAAGTATTTGAGTAAGTACTGTAAGTATTTGGCTTAAAGGAGCACTATAGTGCCAGGAAAACAAACTCATTTTCCTGGCACTATAGGGTTATTAGGTTCCCCCCTCCCTCAGGCCCCCTCTCCCGCTGGTTTTAACCCCTTCAGCCACTTACCTTAATCCAGGGCCGGGCCCTCTTGGTGACCTCTCCTGCCTCTGCCGACATCGGCTACGAATGCGCATGCGCGGCAAGAGCCGCACACGCATTCAAACCGCCCATAGGAAAGGATTACGTAATCAGCGTCATCAGGTAGACAGCCACTAGAGGCTGGGTTAACCCTCAATGAAAACATAGCAGTTTCTCTGAAACTGCTATGTTTTCAGCTGCAGGGTAAAACCAGGGGAACCTGGCACCCAGACCACTTTATTGAGCTGAAGTGGTCTGGGTGCCTTTAGTGGTCCTTTAATAATTTTTGAAGGAGCTCCAGCCACATGCGACTAGCTTGGTTGGGTTGCAGGCCCTGCGCACAAATGTATTTTTTTACACATTCTGTGTATAAGACGACCCCCAATTTTAGACAATTGTTTTTTTGTTTTGTTTTTAAGTCTTATACATTGAAAAATCGGATACTTACCTTATGAATACTGATAGAGATGCATTGGGAGGCTAGTATGTATGCACATGAATCTCCGTGCTGTGTTAATCAGCATCTCCTCAAAGAGATGCATTGACTCAATGCATCTCTATGGGGAGCATTAGTGTCTCCATACAGAGAGTAAAGATGTTTAAGGTCTTCGCAGGACCTCAATCAGAAAGGCCTGGTTTATTGATGCTCTTTTGTTAGAAGGGGCTTAGTGATGTCTTCTGCATAGTGATTGCGTGAAACCAAATGTTCCCAAATTACAGCTATGGTTTATGGAGCAAACTATGGGAAACTATGGAGCAAACTATGGGAAACCAGCAAAATTTGGCGACAGCTTCCTTTGCTGTTTACGAACTTTTACTCTCATGTGATTTTGAGTGTCATGAAAAAGTCTTGAAACTTTGAATTCTGACTTTAGTAAATAAAACTGAAGGACATATTAGAAAGCTGCGGGAGTCCTAGACATTTTCTGTTAGCTGTTATTCAGTTTTTGTTACAATCCAAATCCCATCACATGAAAAAAACTAAAAGTGGAGCTGGTTGTTCAGCAGCAATTTTACATTTATCTATATCTATATCTATATCTATATATATATATATATACTGATCAGCCACAACATTAAACCACTGACAGATGAAGTGAATAACATTGATTAATTCATAAGATTGGCACCTGTCAATAGGTGGAATATATAAGGCAGCAAGTGAACAGTCAGTTCTCAAATTTCATGTGTTGGAAGCAGGAAAAATGGGAACGCGAAAAGATCAGAGTGCCTTTGACAAGGTCCAAATAGTGGGTCAGACCATCGAAAAAACTGCAAGTCTTGTGGGGGTGTAATTGGTATGCAGTAGCAAGTACCTACCAAAAGTGGTGCAAGGAAGGACCGGTGGACTGGGGTCAAAGGCCCCCAAGGCTCATTGATGCACATGGGGAGCGAAGGCTAGCCTTTCTGGTCTTCACAAAGAAGAGCTACTATAGCTCAAAGTGCTGAAAAACCCAAGGGACACTATGGGCACCCAGACCATTACAGCTCATTGAAGTAGTCTGGGTGCAGTGCCCCTGTCAGTTTAACCCTGCAATTGTAATTATTGCAGTTACTGATAAACTGCAATAACTACATTGCAGGGTTAACTCCACGTCTACCAGACAGCCACTAGAGGGGATTCCAGGGCATTAGGAGACTTTTGGTCATCTGATGCTTGATGCCCTCACGCTCTGCATGAGGACATCCAGCATCAGCTAAAACCCCATAGGAAAGCATTGATTCAATGCTTTCCTGTGGAGTAATTCTAATAGAAACCTAGAAACATAGACTGTGACGGCAGATAAGAACCATTCGGCCCATCTAGTCTGCCCAATTTTTAAAATACTTTCATTAGTCCCTGGCCTTATATTATAGCTATGATAGCCTTATGCCTATCCCACACATGCTTAAATTCCTTCACTGTGTTA
Source organism: Pelobates fuscus (assembly GCF_036172605.1). Taxonomy (NCBI): domain Eukaryota; kingdom Metazoa; phylum Chordata; class Amphibia; order Anura; family Pelobatidae; genus Pelobates; species Pelobates fuscus. The sequence goes on along the minus strand of NC_086318.1, from coordinate 105,758,688 downwards.
ACCTCTACCACTTTAGGTGGAAGGCTATTCCATGCATCCACTGTGGCGGACCGCCTGGCACCCCGACTGGGTGCCTCTGCCAATCACTGCTTCCTAGTAACTCAGAGTAGTTCCAAGCACTCCAACAGACACCATAACCACCATAAACCCCACAGCCAGTGTTACAGCTTGGTTGGGTCTCGCTGTCCACAACCCACCCTGGACCCAAGACCAGGATCCAGCTTCCAGTGGGTAGACCTCTCCCAATCCAGAGCGTAAAGCAGGATAGCTCTTACACCATTCACCAAGCCACAAGTTAAAGTCCCTAATACGCATCCGCCTGTCATTCTGAGTGTTATGCACAGGCAGAACTTCAAAGAATGTCTGTGTGGAAGCAACCTGCCGTATATCATTGGCAAAAACACTAAAAACTTCCTTAACCTCCGAAACCTCATTGCAAGCCAAGTCATTTGTCCCTAGATGGACAAGTACATTCAATTCCCCTTCCTGCTTTGCTCGCTTAACAATATTACAAATACGTATCCTGTCTCTGTGAGCAGTAGCTTCGGGAAGACATCTCACAAGGCCGCTATTGTCCAGCTTCACACCTCTTATGATAGAATCCCCCCAACAACAACTGATTTCTATCAGGCCTCACCATAGTCTCCTGAGCCTGTCTCCACAACAAAACTACACTCGGTGCTTGAGCCTGTCTCCACAACACCACTAAACTCAGTGCCTGAGCCTGTCTCCACAACACCACTTCACTCTGTGCCTGAGCTTGTCTCCATAAGACCACTACACTCTGTTGCTCTACATAAATAATTTTCAGCATTTTCAGACTGTGTAATATGTCTTTTATCCACAACTCTAAGTCTAACTCTAATGCGAGCACAGCGCAAGCCATGCATGCACTTTAGGTCCCTGATGTTGGCTGACGTCGGGGGAGGAGGAGCGAAAGCAGAGCCTGACCCAGCGCTGAGCGACATCGGGTTTATAAATACCTAATATAAATTTATTTGGTTTTAATACTTTTAATAAGTTCATTGCAAAATGGTTTAACAACGTTATAACTGGCATTTTGTATAATTTGCATATTATTTATTATAGCGCCCCTATAATATCATTGTTGGTCTTATACATATGAGTTGGCTCTTCCATATAGCGTGGATACTGTTTGCATTACTCCATAGATTACAAACTTCCTTTAGTTTTGTTTTAACCCCTTAAGGACACATGACATGTGTGACATGTCATGATTCCCTTTTATTCCAGAAGTTTGGTCCTAACGGTGTTAAAAAGCACCTAAAGGACTCTCAGAATGTGATAAACAAGAGTCTCCAGTTGAATGAAACAAATATTGAAGTTAGTTAAGAGATGCCCCACAATGGGGCTATTTATTGGGGGGGATTACTTATTTTATATTGTTTTACAACAGTGAGCAGTCACAGGATGTTATCAGCAAGCAAGGGGCTTGGGTGTTTATTGCTGAGCATGGGTCACTTTCTGTGGGTTTTCTGGACACATCTTTCTTATGAAAATAGCTCTGAAATCTAAAAAATCTAAAAAAAAAACTGTAAGAAATGTGCATATATATTTGTGTGAATACTAGACAAAATGATTTTGCCTAGGCAAATGGTGTTTTAAAGCTAAAACAACAATTTAATTAGGCAAAAACCATTTACCGGAAGTGACGATTTGCCTACTATATACATAGATAGTAGAGAGAGAGAGAGAGAGAGAGAGAGAGAGAGAGAGAGAGCAATATATAACATTAAGCAATGCTAGATAGGGATATTGTCCATGGTGACCCCAAGTGGTGAAAACGTGTAATAAATTAACATTAGACAAACATTAAAAAACAGTGATCATGATGCCCTCTAGGGGTAAAAAAAATATATAATAAATTGCTGTAAAGCTCAGTTTGACACATTTTTTAAATTGATTACATTCTGTTATAGCCAAAGCTACCACAGCCAAGCTCTGATGGCCATAATAAAAAAAAAAGGTACAAAACAAGAAACAAGTGTGACATATGATTCACAAGCAACCTATGTAGGGCTATTCAATAAAGGGGGAATCAACCAGATTATTATTCATACATTTGACCTGATGACAATGATGCGGTGGGTGGGGGCCCTAAATTAGAATAGGGGGGGGACCTATTGTCCTCCCTCCCCTGGCCCCCACCCCTGAGCGGCAGGTGGGGGCCCTAAATAAAAATATAACCCCCCCAGGTGACTAGGGGTCCCAAAACCTCTAATTATTCCCCCCCAAAAAATTATTAACCCCTACCTACCCCCCTCACCCTATAAATAATGATGGGGGACCATTTACAAGATACCTGTAAAAATAAAATAATAAAACTTGCCATTTGATTTCTTCTTTTTTCTAAAATCTTCTTTTTTCAGCCCCCAAAAAGGCCAAATAAAAATCCATAATGACCGTCGCAATTAGAAAAACAATAAACAAAAACAGAGCGCACGCTGTGTAAAATGACACAGAGCACTCTGATTGGTTAGCTCAAAATCCAGTCAATCATAGTGCTCTGTGTCATTTTACACAGCGTGGGAAAGTTCTTTGGAATTTGACTCATAACTCTCTGATTGATTACTTTCAATCCACCAATCAGAGTGTTGTTATATATATATATGTATATGTATATGCTTGACAAAGACCTTTGGGTCGAAATGTTGCTGTTGTAGTTCCAATAAAGTGCCTGTCTTGAACCAAGAAGTGCCTGGACCTCTTTCATTTTATTCTACCAATTGGGAATCTGGTGTTTGGTTCCGGTACAGCAAGCACCCTGGCTCAGATTGATGGGAGTGAGTGCAGTTCCACACACAATACAAAAGGATTAAATGTATAACTGACACAATATTAATAGGACACTCCAAGCACCAGAAGTTGATTAGAACTTAGTGCAGTGGTATTGGAGCAAAGAACCTTGAAAAAAAAGCAAGGTTTACGTTGCTGTCTAACCAGGGGTGTATTTACCCCGAGGCAAACAGGGCATTTGCCTTGGGCGGAACTTTCTGGGGGGGCAGCAAAAAAAGCCGCCCCCCAATCACCCTGGTAAATGCCTTGCCAGCCTCTTGTCCTGGGGGGCCCAGGAGCTGGCCGGGTGGCCACCTTAGAGCCCCCCCCCCAGGCTGGCAGCAGCGGAGCTTTCCGGGCGGGCGGCGAGGGAGCAATAATCCTCCTGTTCAGCTCCCTCGCATCTACCGCAGTGATGCTGGAGCCGGAATATGCCCTCACCGACTGTAGTCACCAGCCGCCCGCCCAGCAGCCCCACTGGACCCCTGGGAAAGTGTTAATTCACCCCAGCATTCCCAAAGGTAGTGAGGCTGGGGGGATTGAATTTAAAAGAAAATGTGTGTGTGTGTGTGCTAGTGAGTGTGTCTGTTAGTGAGTGTGTGTGTCTATTAGTTAGTGAGTATATGTCTGTTAGTGAGTGTGTGTGTGTCTGTTAGTGAGTGTGTCTGTTAGGGAGTGTGTTACTATGTGTGTGTGTGTCTGTTAGTTTGTGTGTGTCTGTTAGTGTGTATGCATGTCTGTTAGTGAGAGTTTATGTGTGTCTGTTAGTGAACATGTGTGTATGCTAGTGACTGTATGTGTCTGTTAGTGAGTGTGTTTGTCTGTTAGTGAGTGTGTATGTCTGTTAGCTATTGTATGTGTGTCTAACACTGACTGTATATGTGTCTGTCAGTAAGTGTGTATATGTATTTAGAAGGCAGGGCGGGGCGGGGGGAGGGTGCCTGAGTTTTGTCATGCCTAGGGCAGCACAAAACCAGGATACACCACTGTGTCTAACGCAAACTCTAGTGGCATTCACTTAGACAGTCAGGAAGAAGGATTTCCTGATGGACTTTCTGATGGAGGTTGATTGCAGGACCAACACTCGTCATCTCCACACTCAGCATGTTGATCACTGCATTAAGTCAATTCATCTCTATGAGAAGATGGTGATTGGTGCAGTGCAGCGATTGCTGCGCATGCTCACTAGCCTCTTAGTGCTTCCCTAAAGGGAAGCATTGGATTGGCTGAGATCATTAGTATTGATGATCTCACGCACGGGAAGGCAAGTCGACCATGGAGATACTGACATGTCATTGAAAATAAGGTGAGCTAAACCCTTTAATTTGTAGTTCAGTTCATTCCACTGATTGAGCTGTGTGCACACATTTAATAGGAGGAATTTCTGGCATGAGAAGTTGTGGTTGAGGAGCATACCCCCCAATTGTCCATATTTCATAGGAACTGTCTGTTTTGGGCCTATGTCCCTCTTTTCTATACTAATGCAGAGGCGATTCTCTAATTAGGTGGTATAGGCAGCCGCCTAAGGCCTTGCGCTGGCTGGGGCCTTGTAGCCGCCTAAACCACCTTAGGGCAGACTGTGTCACCCTACACTAGGAGGGGGCCCGGAGGCTTGCTCAGTATGCCGCCGGGTGTGAGGTGCCTCCGTGCCATCTGCCCAGGAGAGGAGAGTGCCCGTGGCCAATGAACTGCAGCTCCACAATGTGCAGAGCTGCAGATCATGTGTTTCGCGAGATCTGGCCAATCAGAGCCTTGCCGCGAAACACATGGTCTGCAGCTCTGCACATTGAGGAGACCACCAGGGAGACCAGTGGATTACCAGGGAGTCCACACTTGGCCACCAGGGAATTTAATAAGGTATTTAGTCCCTCCCTCCCTCACACCATCACCCACACATTATTAGCCCCTCTCCCTCACACCATCACCCACACACCATCACCCCACCTCCCTCTCACCATCACCCACCTGCCACTGGTACCCCTTAACTCACCTCGTCACAGTCACCAGCTCATACACACACACAGTCAGTAAACATAGCTTTGCCATAAACACAATGCACAAAGGCCACAGGCAGACCCTCATACACACAACACACTTCAAGCAACTACCCCATACACATAGGGTCCAAGACAAAGATGCAAACATGCTCACAGATACATACATTCACACACACAAGGATACTCTCGGTCAGACACACACTCGGTCACATACACAGGTAGACAGTGAATATCAGTTGCTACTCCTGTGTCTGTCTCCCTCCAAGTCAACAGTGCTACCATCTGCTCCACCACGCAGGCTTGCTGCCTAGGTGTTCTCTTTGACTCTGACCTCTCCTTCACGCCTTATGTTTAGTCTATCACCAAATCATGTTGTTTCCATCTCAAAAACATTGCGCGCCTCCGACCCTACTTAACGCCAGGTGCGACTAAGGTGCTGGTCCATTCCACTGTCCTTTCTCGCCTTGACTACTGTAATCCGCTTCTCAGTGGTCTTACGTGCTCCCAACTTGCGCCGTTACAGTCCATAATGAATTCGATGGCGAGGCTCATCTTCCTGTCCACCCGCACCTCCCACGCATCATTCTTCTGTCAGTCCCTACATTGGCTTCCTGTAAGATATAGGGCTCAATTTAAACTTCTGGTTCTTGCTTTCAAATCTCTACATAATGCTGCTCCCACCTATCTATCCTCACTAATACACAAGTATGTCCCGTCTCGGCCCTTACGCTCTGCTGAAGACTTACATCTATCTTCTGTCCGTACTCCCACCTCTGATGCTCGCCTTCAAGACTTCTCCAGGGCTGCACCGTTCCTGTGGAACTCACTTCCCTCCTCCGTTAAATACTCAACCAGTCTCCATAGCTCCTCACTGATTCCTCTCTTGCAACTGTCATTAGTCTAATACTATCCTTACCTCTTGTGTCACTTTACCCCACTCCCTCTAGCATGTAAGCTCATTGAGCAGGGCCCTCAACCCCTCTGTTCCTGTGTGTCCAACTTGTCTGGTTACAGCTACATGTCTGTTCGTCCACCCACTGTAAAGCGCTGCGGAATTTGTTGGCGCTATATAAATAATAACATAATAATAATAATAATATATTTGTATATGTGTGCATGTATCGCAACTCTATTTTTTTTCACTTTGGTGTTAGTGGGGCCTTATGTTTGGGTTTCGCCTAAGGCCTCATAAAGTCTAGAGCCGCCTCTGTACTAATGTTTCTTTTTTCTAGAAACTCCATATTGGTGGTGTGTCTGAGGCCAAAACAGAGCTCCACAGCAATAATTTTCCCACTATTGTGTCTTCAAACTGCAGTAAATGTTATGAGAAATCAGTCAGCGTAAAGAAGATAGCTTGTGTTTGTTCAAAATTAAAAGGGACACTCCACTGTCCAAATAATGCAAAAAAATATAAAATTAATTAAAACCACTGCTTAGTTTAATTATACATTTTTCATTGGAGTTATATCTAAAAACAGCTTGTAAAAAGCTGCCGATCTCGTCTAAAGCCTTCGCAAGACTTACAGAGCACTCTATACTGTGTGAGCAAGGAAATCCCTCTGCTGATGTCAGTACTGAAGTCAGCAGAGGTAATCCCTCTGAAGTTGGATTCGGAGGTGGGACTAGGGATAGAACACCTAAATCACACAGTACCGAGGGCTCACAGAGTGCTCTACACCAGTGTTCTTCAACCGGCCGGCAGGTGAGGGAGAGAGAGGATCTGGGAGAGCTTTAACTTGCAGCTCCTCCGGGTTCTCCTCTCGTGAGCTCGGAGTGTTGCCACGGTTACCACGGCAACGCTCCGACTCTCGCGAGAGTGAACTCTAGCCTGAGCTGCTAGAGTTCACTCTCACCACTTGGACCAGCAGGGCTTCTTCACGGCCATCAGGGATTAGTACTGGTAAGTACAAAGGTAAGCAGGGAGGGGGATTATCAAAAAAACATTTTTTATTAATTACATTTTTTTCATAATTTAGCGGTGGGTGGGGGCCCTAAATAAAAATGTTATCCCCCTCCCAGCTGACTCGGGATCCCCAAACCCCCTAGTCACCCCCTCCCCAAAAAAATGAATGAACCCCTACCTACCACCCTCACCCTAAAAATAGTGAAGGGGGAACAATAACTAAGTACCTGTAAAAAGATAAATAAAACTTACCATTTGATGGCTTCTTTTTTCTAAAATCTTATTTTTTCAGCCCCCAAAAAGGCCAAATAAAAAAACATAATACCCGTCGCACTTTGAAAAAAGAAAAAAAAAAACAGAGCGCAAAAATAATCAGACTGAAACAAAACCCCCAATGCTGAAAAAGTAATCCATATTCACCTATGGAGGGCACCGGGCAGACTGAGCTCCGCAGGGCGGGGGAAGGCTTATAAAGCCTTGCCCGCCCTGCAATTAGGCTCAGAGCACTCTGATTGGTTGGTTTAAGCCATCCAATCAGTGTGCACTGACAGGTAAATGAAGAGACTGACAGGTAAGTCTCTACATTTACCTGTCACAGGACTCTGATTGGTTCAGCTTGAAATCCAACCAATCAGAGAGCTCTGTGTCATTTTACACAGCGTGGGAAAGTTCTTTGGAATTTTCCCACGCTGTGTAATTTGACTCATAACTCTCTGATTGGTTGCCCTGTTTTTCTGATTTAGGGCCCCCACCCGCCATTCAGGGGTGGGTGCCGGAGGTGAGAACAATAGGTCCTCCCCCCCTTATTCTGATTTAGGGCCCCCACCCGCCGCTCAGGATGATAGGTGCCCCCCATTGTCATCCAGGGCAATAGGTACCCCCCTTCAGTTTAAAAGCCCCCAATTGCACGGCATGGGTGGGGGCTCGGGAGGGGGGACACTTGGTTTTTTTTATTTTTTTTAACAGTGAGCAGCTACAGGCTGCTCACTGTTTACTAGACATGCCCCTACTCGCGGTATAGCGAGTAGGGACAGAATTTACTAATACTAAGTAATTTTTACTTAGTATTAGCAAATTTGGCTGAAAGACCAATTTAGGTCTTTCAGCCTTTTGGTATATAGCTCCCTGATACCGTGGGAATTAGGGAGTTATCTACTTACTCATTCCCATTCATTGACTGGCTAAGTAACTTACAGTTTATATGAATGTGTTACTTGATTGTTATAAGTGTTGCAAATGCTTACAGCTGAATCTTTGCTATGTTTGTATACTTTTTATTTAAACTGGTATACAGTATAACATTTTTAATTCTTCCACTTGGTACATTAGTACTTCGGCAATTATGTGCTTCAGAACTTCGGCACTTCAACACTTTGGAACTTCGGAACTTCGGCAATTCAGCTATTCGGGCATTCGGAAGTATTCGAATGTCCGAATTGCCTGAAATTCGTCCGAATTGGCATTCGGAACGAAACGAATTGCACATGTCTAGTTTGTATGGGTCAATCTGCATTTATCAGTGTATGTGTGTGCGTCAATCTGCATTTGTCATGTGCGTCAGTCTGCATGGGTCAGTGTATGTGCGGAAATCTGCATGGGTCAATGTGTGTACATCAGTCTGCATGGGTCAGTGCGTCAGTCTGCATGTGTCAGTACATGTGCGTCAGTCTACATGAGTCAATGTGTGTGTCGGTCTGCATGGGTATCTGCATGTGTATCAGTCTGCATGGGTCATTGTATGCGTCAGTCTGCATGGGTCAGTGTGTGTGCGTCAGTCTGCGAGTGTCAGCACGTGTGCGTCACTCTGCATGGGTCAGTGCATGTGTGTCAGTCAGCATGGGTCAGTGTATGTCAGTCTGCATGATTGGGTGGAGAAAATGGGGCAGCAACATATTTTTGCTTAGAGGGGCAAAAATCTGTGGGTTGGATTGTGGGTAGGATTACAGGTAGTAATGAATAAGCAGATAGATTAGGAGCAAGATTATGGGTATATTTAAGGAGAAAAAGTATACACATGGGTTACCACTGTATTTAAGAACAGCAGCAGAATACAAATATGAGGTGTTTATAGTAGTGGGACACATGGTCTTTGAGTTTTACCAAAATAAAACACGTGTGAAAAGCACAAAAAATATATATATTTTGACTGAGGATTGCGGTAAAACAATTAAATTAAAAGTGTACTCTTAGTTAAATAACCTGGGGAATGTACTCTATACAAATGAATATTTTTTTGAAGCGGTTTTGGATTATGTGACAACTATAAAAATTTGAATCTCAGCATAACAAATTTTGGTAAGTTTTTGCTTTAAAACCAAAAATCACTACTTGCGGTATTTGTTTCATTACTTCTAAAAATGTATTAAAATCCAAGACATACTGAGCTTTTTACAAGCAGGACTGATTAGTGAATCTATTTTAAGTTAAAGGGACACTATAGTCAACAAAACAGCTTTAGCTTAATGAAGCAGTTTTGGTGTATAGACAGGGCCGGCGCTACCTGTTAGGCGGACTAGGCAGCCGCCTAGGGCGCCCCATGGGAAGGGGCGCCGCCAGGAGTGCCGGCCCCCCTCATGCGGCAGTCGCCCGAGCTCCGCTCTGGTGCGTCCATGAGGGCGCACCACCCGTGCGCAGCATGAGGAGAGGGGCTGCCAGGAGGGAAGCGCTCAGTGCTCCCTCCTGTCACTCCCTCACTGTAGCGTGGCCGAGCCCTGTAGAACATGCCTCTACAGTCTCAATGCACAATTCTCTGCAATAAGGAGTTGAATCACTTTGTTTATGCAGCCCTAAACACACCTCCCTGCATGTGACTTGCGCAGCCTTTCTAAACGCTTCCTATAAAGAGTCGTCTAATGTTTATACTTCATCGCAATTTCTGTTTAAATTTAAATTTCTTATATCTTGCTCTGCTAATAGCCTGCTAGACCCTGCAGAAACCTCCTGTATGTGATTAAAGTTCAATTCAGAGAGCAGGAGATAACTTTTAAAGTAAGTTACTATCTAATTGAAAGTGAAAAGTTTTTTTTTTCATGCAGGCTGTGTGAGTCACAGCCAGGGAAGATGTGGTTAGGGCTGCATGGTCAGGAACAAAAATCGTTTAACTCCCAAATGTCAGTAAGACTGAATGGGCATGGTCTGCTTTCTTTTCCTGGCACTATAGAATCCATTTAAGGGGTAAATGTTGGTAGGTGTGCTGAATGGTGCAACATTCTCCAAAACCTTTATTTTATTTTTTTGTATTCGACAAAAACTATCAAGATTTAAGCATGAAAAAAATGCCTTTAAAGACACTGTTGTTTAAAAAAAAAAAAAAAATGTTGTATGGTCATTGCCCAGCTAATAGCTGTCTAGCATGATTTACACAATACAGCCTGGTCTTACATTATGACAGTTATTAAAACAATGATTTATTAAACCTAGCTGTGGATTTCTAAATACATTGTATGGAGTAATAGAATGGTGTTAATGATGCTCTAATGTCATTTTGCATTACTTTTGCAGTGACTGACTGTTGGTAAATGCCTTGCAATGTTAACATGGTTTCTTGATGGAGAACACAGGCAGGAAGTGATGTTTCTCGCCGCAGGTGTGTTATAATTAAACTCTATTAAATAAGGCCAACAGGCTGGAGAAAGGAGGATATTGTGTGGTACAGGCAGGCTGTATGTTAAACACAATCTGATAATTCAAGTGATTTTTTTTTAGACAATGCCTGCAGAAACAGTTTTTAGGAACAGAGTTGCATTTCTGAAAAGATACAAGCACAGGTCAAAACTGAGCAAAAAGGCAAGTGACCTTATAAGAACAAACGTGTTATTGATTTGTGTTTCTTTTCTGGAGGTTTTCTTTTTAGTTTTGTGCATGGTGTCTAGCGAATACTAGGGATTCGTATTTGGGTCTGATGTCTTGTAGGGTGAAGGGAATTGTTTAAGTTTGCGCTGGATAAGCACAATTTAATTTAAGGGGTATGTGATTTATTGCCCTTTTTTATACTGGTCTAGCATGATAAAATCTGTTCTCCTCAGATGTTAAAAGTGCATAAAGCATTTGCTGTGACAACTTTTTCTCCCCTAGACCCCTTTTACTATCCTATAACAAGAATGTAATAGAAATCAACTAACACTTTGTGGGTGGGGTGGTTTATTTATTTATTATTTTTTTTTACTTGATAAATATCCCTATATTTTATTTTTAAAGGTTTTTCACTTTACCTAAAAATATACAAAAATTAGCGTGTCAAACTTAATGTTGTTCAGAAGTTTCCTCTCTCATTTACCAACAGGTTTATTCACTTATGTGGATTTTTGTTCAAAGAAAATTCAAATTTTAGGCCACAATACCCAATTTTAAAATCATTATGTACTTCTGCTAAACTTTGGAATTTGCTCAGTGTTCATTTTAACTTCCCGAGAGTTCCCTTTTGGGAATAACCCTGTATTTGGCACACTACGCAGGCCTCTCAAAATGTTCACTGTCGACTGGAAAGTCCTGATTTTATATGTTCTGTCCTGACTTTGTTTTCTGGAGTCTTTCAGAAAATGTAGCGCGGGCATGTTTTTTATTAGACCACCCCATGTTGGCAGTGATCGGGGGGGGGGGGGGGGTCTGTGTAGCGGATGCAGAGTGCATATATTGTGTGGTGTGTGTGTGTGTGTAAATGTGCAATCTGAGGGAGGAAGGGGCATTTTCACATCAAATTATTTTTTTATTTTACATTTAATTAAATGTTTTACCTGTGTCCAGGGAGGGGGGAGATTCCATCCCTGGTGGTCCGGTGGGGGGGCCCACAGGCTCTGTTACCGCAGAGGGGGCCCAGGCAACACAGCTTCTCCTCTCTTCCAATAACTCTCGCGAGACCTGCGGCGCGTTGCCATGGCAACCGGGTCGCGCGAGAGTTATTAGAAGAGAGAAGAAGCTGTGTGCTGCCTGGGCCCCCTCTGCGGTAACAGGGAGCCGGGGGCCCGCGGCTGCACACACAGATGGCGATATTCGCTATCTATGTGTGCAGAGAGGGAAAGTGGGGCCCAGGGCTGCCGGGCCCTTGACAACCGTCATGGTTGTCACCCCCTGATGGCGGCCCTGTGTTTAATGGGCAAACTTCCTGTGGTATATTTTTAATGGGAACACTGACTGTGGCAATTACTGTGTGGCAAAATGACACTGACAACAGGCAAGTTTTTTTGTGTTAGAAATATTAAAGGCAGTGTAACCTTTTAGCAAGTGTGCTGGTGCATGGTGACCCTGTGACCATATATTTTTGCTTGTGGTGTGCCCCGGACTTCTGGGAAGAGCTTTGGTGTGTCTTGGGTGAGAAAAGGTTGAGGAACACTGATATTTGATGTTGGTGCTTTTTTTTTTTTTTTTTTTTGGTATGGTGGGGTGGAGGGAGTAATTGCATGCTAGGGGTTAGGTGGGCAGAGGCCCAAGCAAATGCTTGACCAGGGTCCAATGTATAATAAAGATGGCCCTGCTCACACACCGCAAACACTATAACCCTCTTGCGCGTGCACACACACACGCACAATACTCTTTCCTGGCATTTTTGTCTCCTGGTATCCCATCTATGGAGACACCAGAGACACATTTCAAGCAAACACAGTGCAAGCATGTTATTAAATTTGCTTGCACTGCGCAGAACAAATACAGATTCCCTTTCTCATGCTAGAGCTCCCCAGCAGGGCTCTCTGCATGGTCTGCCTTGGAAGAGCATTGAACCAACATGCTCACTTTGATATGGGGCGTTCTTGTCATTAGTGATGACAAAACACACCCTCTCTGGCCCCGCCCCCTTTTTAATGGGTCGCTGTAATTAATAAATGCCCGGGCCGAATTTTTCTTCCCAGTCCGGCGCTGAGCCATGGTATCACACTGGTGACTGTCTGGTGACATTCTGACTATAATGTGAGGATAGTAAGGGAGCTGGAGCGGTGGTGATATAATATAACCCACTGCTGTCTGTGTGTTATGTGTAAATTCTTTCTTTTTAACCCCTTAAGACCGGAGGGCGTACTATTACGTCCTTTTAAAAGCGGCTCTAAACGCCGCCGGACGTAATAGTACGCCCTCCGGTTTTTAGTAACTTACCCGGTCGCTGGCGGTCCCACGCCGGCGATCGCGGTTCGGGGGACTCCCAGGGAGCCCCCCGCGGCACGTCCGCCCTCCAGGAGCCCTCCCGGCCATGTGAGAGTGAGGTCCTTGCGAGGACCTCACAATCACATGGCCGGTATAGCTGCCTGCTGCATTGCCAGCAGGGGGACCAACTGTAATGACAGTTGGTCCCCCTGCTGGCTGAAAATCAAATAAAAATGTTTTAAAACAGTGTAAAAATAAATAAATTATATACTTAGATCATATATATATATTATATATATATGATCTAAGTATATATATATACACATATACACACATACACATACACCGTCTAGGTGTATTTTAATATTAATATATATATAATTATATATATATATTAATATCAAATTACACGTAGACTGATACGGATTAAATATATATATAATTATTGTTATATATATATATTTATAAATAATATAAAAAAAATTAATATGTAAATACGTAAAAAAATTAAATAAAAAAATAATTAAAAATAAAATATAAAAAAATATATAGATGTGTTTTATTTCGTTCTAACTGTATTCTGATATTAATATATATATATTTATATCAAAATACACTTATAACGAAATAATATATATATCTATATACATAAATATATACGTATATATCACTAGATATATACCTATATATAAATAAAAATATTCAAAAAAAATTATATATATATATACGTATATATACACATATGTGTATATATACATATATTAATTCTACACATATATTTATGTAATAATTTTACATAATTAGGTATCCTAATTAATTACAATTAGCGGGACCTGCCTGACCACCCATGCCGAAAGTATAGGGAATTTAATTTGCTAGCACTATATTTAACCCTATAACTTTCCAAGACACCATAAAACCTGTACATGGGGGGTACTGTTTTACTCGGGAGACTTCGCTGAACACAAATATTAGTGTTTCAAAACAGTAAAATGTATTACAACCATGATATCGCCAGTAAAAGTGAAGTTTTTTGCATTTTTCACGCACAAACAGCACTTACAGGGACGATATTATTGCTGCAATACTTTTTACTGTTTTGAAACACAAATATTTGTGTTCAGCGAAGTCTCCTGAGTACAACAGTACCCCTCATGTACAGGTTTTATGGTGTTTTCAAAAATTACAGCGTCAAATATAAGGCTTGTGTTTAATTTTTTTCACATTAAAATTCGCCAGATTGCTTACGTTGCCTTTATGACCCTATGGTAGCCCAAGAATGAAAATTACCCCTATGATGGCATACCATTTGCAATAGTAGACAACCAAAGGTATTGCAAATGGGGTATGTCCAGTCTTTTTTAGTAGCCACTTAGTCACAAACACTGGCCAAAATTGGCGTTTTTTGCATTTTTCACACACAAACAAATACAAACGCTAACTTTGGCCAGTGTTTGTGACCAAATGGCTACTAAAAAAGACTGGACATCGCTTATTTGCAATACCTTGGGAGGTCTACTATTGCAAATGGTATGCCATTATGGGTGTAAATTTATTTCCTGGGCTACTATACAGTCTCAAAGGCAACGTAACCAATCTGGCGAATTTCAATTTCAAATGTAACACGCTATATTTGACCCTGTAACTTCCCAAAACACCATAAAACCTGTACATAGGGGGTACTGTTTTACACGTGAGACTTTGCTGAATACAAATATGTGTATTTTATTGCAGTAAAAGCAAACAGTATTATGACATTGACAGTTAAAATGTCATGAAAAACGAAAAAAATAAAAAAAAATCTTATTTTCTCCCATTTTTTTCATATTAAATTATGTTTCATAGCTAAATATTTGATATTAAATGAAAGCCCTGTTTCCCCTGAATAAAATGATATATAATAAGGGGGGGTGCATTTAATATGAAAGAGGTGAATTACGGTTGGACAGACATATAGCGCAAATGCCAGGTTTTGTTTCGTTCACAACTTGTACATTTGGCTGCGGTGTTAAGGGGTTAAGATAGACCATAAACACCATTTTATTTATAACAATAAATCCCTAATGCAGAAACTGGCTAAGGCTCTAACAATAGAAATAACAGCCACGCCCATAATTGGTACAATAATAATGAAGCGTGTGAGCTAGGGTCACGTGATGTTTGGGTAGCCTCTCTCTCCGGCACTCACACGGTTAACTATTGAAGAGCAGAGCTGTCGCGCGCTCGTCTCCACCAATCGCATGGCCGCTCAAAGCGGTGGCTCCGCCCCTTCCGTCATCCGAATGCCAAATGTCCCCCTGTTCCCTAGCTGGTGGTGCCGTGACGTTACGGATCACGTGAGGCAATGTTCCAGAAGGGGGGCGGGGTTCGCGAGCCATGGTGCGAGAGGGGGGCGTGGTCACGGGGATCCCCGTTCGGGCGCTGTGTTTCCGGTGACGGAGTCTCGCTGACGCGCGCCATCGCCGTGACGGCCCGCGGAAGTTAACCCCATCGCCTCCACCCACCGCCGCGAACACGCTGCCCGAAGTTCGATGGTTCATTCGGAGCGCCATGAGCCGCCCGTCTTCCGCCGGACCGTGTGCCAGCAAGCCCTGCGGTAAACAGAAGCAGCCGCCGCCGCTCCCTCCCCCCCACGCTCCGTCCCCGGGGCTGTCCAGCACGCTGTGTCCCGGGCCCTCCGCTCCCACGGCGGCCGCCGCTGCCCTCCCCGTGTCCCAGCAGCACCTGGAGCTCACCTCGCTGTTCGAGTGCTCGGTGTGCTTCGACTATGTGTCGCCCCCCATCCTGCAGTGCCAGGCCGGGCACCTCATCTGTAACCAATGCCGCCAGAAACTGAGCTGCTGCACCACCTGCAGGGCCTCCCTCACCCCCAGCATCCGCAACCTGGCCATGGAGAAGGTGGCCTCCAACATACTATTCCCCTGCAAGGTAGGTGTCCACACAGCCTGACCACAAACTTCATGGAACTACTCACCTGGGGCTGGCTCTCTCCTGGCACTGCCTGGCTGTGGGGTGCCCCCCTCTCTCCTGGCACTGCCTGGCTGTGGGGTGCCCCCTCTCTCCTGGCACTGCCTGGCTGGTATCTCTTGTGGTGGTAAATGACAGCTGGCCCAGGACACGTGTCTGGTTGGGGGTATCCCTGTCGGGGGATGATTACTTTTACACCTTTTGATAGTCTATGGAGCTACCAGAAATGTTACTTTGTACACCAGGCATGGGTGTTTTACATTTTAAAGCATATAACATAGGGTGTCCAAAAGATGGCACAGATGAGTCAACAAATTTTTATTTTTTAATTCTGCACTCAGGTGGGAGTGTGTTCCTTGATATTCCACTCATTGCTATCTCTGTACTTTCTACTGATGATGTCAGCCCGCTTGGAGCTGTGAGATGGCAATTCTGGTATAAAAACTGATACACGACATTCTACACCACGCATATCAAACTCAAAGTCTAGCACGGGCAACATAAACGTCTTTCCATGGGATATCTTGGATGTGTGTGTGTGTGTGGTGCTCGTCACAAATGTGCATCAGGTCTCTAATGCTCCTTTTTACAAGGATCGTTGCTTTGGACCATTGCAGAGGTGGCCATGCATTCTCTGTAATGTTGCACGAGGCGGACGGGTAAGCTGCACCAAGGAGAAAAAGAGAAGGGCACTAGTGATAGGAATACACTTTAGTTAACATTAATTTCAAGATGTAGTTATCTTTAACTTCCCCGGCACATCCACTTAATTAGTAGAATGCGCTTTCCCCAAATAAAGTATTACTAATCTACAAGTTTTGGTTTCCTATATAAATACTCCAGTAGAAAATGTTTATAGTAAATTGTCATTTTATAATGAATTGTGTTATTAATGACACCATGGATTGTCTGAATTGGTCATTGAATTGTACATTTTGAGGCAAAGTATCCCATAGAGGGGAAACATCTTAACCTGACACAAAAATAAGTATCAATTGGTAGAATTCAACTTGAATTTTATATTTTAAACCTAAAATATACGAACCAATTAAGGAAGTGTTGTTAATGCATAATTGGGGGTGGTGGTGTAGGGGACATATAGATCCTTTTTCAACTGTATATGATTCAAATTTTTTTAAAAATATTTTTTTCCTCTTTCTTTTAGTATTCGTCTACAGGTTGCTCCCTATCCCTCCTTCACACAGAGAAGCCCAATCATGAGAATATCTGTGAATATCGTCCATATTCATGCCCTTGTCCTGGTGCTTCCTGTAAATGGCAAGGTTCATTGGACGCAGTTATGCCCCACTTAACACATGCCCACAAGAGCATCACCACCCTTCAAGGAGAAGACATAGTCTTCCTTGCAACAGACATTAATCTGCCAGGGGCTGTTGATTGGGTTATGATGCAGTTCTGCTTCAGCCACCACTTCATGCTGGTCCTTGAAAAGCAAGAAAAGTATGAAGGACACCAACAATTCTTTGCTATTGTCCTTCTTATTGGCACACGAAAACAGGCAGAGAATTTTGCTTACAGACTGGAACTCAATGGTAACCGCAGACGTTTGGCTTGGGAAGCAACTCCAAGGTCTATTCATGATGGAGTAGCGGCAGCAATCATGAACAGTGACTGTTTGGTTTTTGACACTGCCATTGCGCATCTCTTTGCAGATAATGGAAACCTGGGCATTAATGTGACCATATCCACATGTTGTCCATAATTTATTTGTGCTCTCTATGGAGAAGATGATTATTTAAGTGGCTATGTTATGAATAGTGCAGTTTTTGAATTTTATTCGTCTTCATTAAAGTGGACTGATTTTTGCTAACCAAGCATCATGCCAATGTCTGCCAACATTTTTTTAGAACTCTTTATAGCAGTGGACTAAAGCTGTGATTCAACATGAACAGATTTGATGGATTATTTTTTTAATGTTGCTGTTTTTTTAAAAAACAAATTTTTTTTTTCCTCCTCTCCCAATGCATAAATGATGGCTAACCTAGTTACAACTATGTCCACTTCTCAAGTCTATGCAATAGCAGCAGTTGGAAGTATTGCATAGTTGATGAGTGGAAAACTGTACATTATGTTTACGATGTTCAATGAAAACTTTCCTCAGCGTTCATGAATAGTCAGGAAATTTTAGGCTCTGTTCTTGTTGGGTTTTTATTTTTGTGAACATGTCATCTGAGTCATGCCTAGGGGAAACATTTTAAGTTTTGGGTAGGTATACATTTTATCTATATGCACAGTGGTAGTGAAATGACTGGCATTTGCATATCCTAAAATACATACTTCTCTGAAAACCACTTCCTCATCACCTAAAATGACAAGGTCTGCCACAAACCATTCAGCAGGCTTTCCAAATTTCTTAGCATGTAGATTTACAGTAAGATGTTGGTGTTGCAGCAGTTCCTGCCCTCTATATTTGTAGTCTTTATAAGACTTGTGCAGAAATTAGTTTCAGCTGGTAGGGACACACACAAATCAAATGCATAAACTATCATCTGTCCAGGATTTACCTGTGGAGTCTTGGACAATAAATAAGATTTTACAGCAAAATCCTGTATTGATTGATTAGTTGGGGCACATTAAGTTATTTGTTCATACCAGAAGAGACATTTTGTATGCAAGTCTAATGCTATTCCCTCAGCATAGCAATAAAGACAAGTCAAATATATAAGACCTAACCTTCATCTATATGCCAGCAGTTTAGCTGGCTCAGGGATAGGTGACATGTTCTTTATATATTAAGAATTGACTTGTGCCATTAAAGGTACACTGTAGAGATAAATCAGTCATTGATAACTGAGGAATGTTTTGAGAACTCTGTCCATTCTTGCTACATTATAATATATGATCAACATATCTGCCATTTCTGTTAACCTAAAATGGTAGCACATTATCATTGTTGAGTGATAACAACATCTACAAAATTTGTATGGCTTTACTATTTCTGTAATGTGAAATATTACATGTGTGCACTTTAAAAAAGCAGACTTTCTGACTGCAAACTTGTTCAAGCCACACTGAGCAAATGGTTGAAGGTGTAGAATTTTAGCTCTTTCTTCCCCTCTTTATTTTATATTTAACTATTTATATATATTTTATTTTTTCATTCCCACCCTCCATCCTTATTTTCCACATAGGCGCACTTTTTGTGCTGGTTTGTATGTCTGGGTGTGTTTTTGTGAGCTTTCTCTATTACCTCTGCCACAATATACCCATTTTCATATATCCCATGTGCTTAATTTTACAATTTGTGTAACTTTAAACATATAATGGCGTCTGCACCTTTTAACAACCAGCATAGATGAAATAAAACTAAAGTTTTATATGCCATCTGAACTGCTTGTGAATTTGCATGATTTTTCCTAACTTTTTAATGGAAAGTACTTATTCCAGTTGTAGATGAAGAGTGACATTATGGCAGGGAAATTGCTTGAGGATTGCATCTATGGTACAGACCTAGACTCTATGAACAGTTTTTAAAGAACCAGGACTATTTTAAGAAGATTGTTTTATGTTGTGGTTATTTGCTATCAAAATCGCTATCAAATGTGTGGATTAAACAAAATATTTAAATTTGCTTACCTCCCCTTTCAGCAGGGCTACTGAACCTGGTGACTGCATGTACCAACTGCCCTACCACTTACAGATGCAAACTCCATCCAACTATACCTTCTTTGTGGGTGCACTGTAGAAGCTAAAATATGGCGATCACAATTTTGTCCGTATAAAGTGATGCCATACATGCATCACATTGTAGGTATACTCTAAGTAGTGGTGATTGGCTGTGGGCAGAGTTATACCCTCAGTATAAAATGATTTAATTAAATAAGCGGTCAGGAAGCTTTTGTGGGGTGGGAAAAAGGTGGCATGAAAAGGGGTAAACCTGGCTTATTCTGCAGAAAATTTGAATGGAGAGAATACATGTATGAGATCAAAAAATATCAAGTGCTGAGATGGGGGGGGGGGTACCTGCAATATTGATGCACTGTCATCAATATTGATTATCTAATTGCAATACAGTGTATCATAGAGAAGCATTGGGGACATACAACACGTGCAGAATCTGCCAACATTCTGAAAGACAAATGTGACTTTTTGGAAATGCAATGTCTAGTGGTGTCACACGGTAAAAAGGACAGTGTCCTCGGACCAAAACAGCTTCATTAAGGTTTTGGTGCTTAGTGTCACATTTATAAATCATGCTACGGTTCACATGGACTTACTGACTTTTGTGTTAGAATTTTCAAGCAGGAACCTGGTTACACCTGCCAACAGCCTTTGTTTTCGATCCAGCTGTTGTGGACTAAATCTCCTCTGATGCTTTTATAGCAGTAAAGGTACCAGCAGTGTTTAATCCTAATGGTACTCCCAGTCAGCTGGCCGAGTTTGTAGCCCCAGAGTGACAGATGACCTATGTGCAGCACTCAGTGAGAGCTGCACATGTAAAATGCATTGAAATACTACAGCTGAGCAATTGCCTCCAGCCTAGCATTAGTTATCTTTCTATACCTAAAGGAGAATACCCTTTCTTAACTGGTGGCACAATTAGTGGCTGACAGGTGAGCTTTGTGCAGCATTTTAAGTGGGTGCTGAACATAGCTTTTAAAGCCATTTAAATACCATGGCTGAGTGATCATGCTCAGCTGCAGTGTTTGGGGTTTGGTTTTGGTTTTGGTTCCTTCTCCTTCCAATGCTGAAAATGGAACTAAGTGCTTAAGAATTGATATGACTGTCATACGTTAATATTTTACTTGTAGAATGATTGGGTTCATGCTGTTAGTGATGGCTTTGTCACATCTTACATTCTCATCTCTCACTGGTACCAGCAGTATTTTTACCAAGCAATTCATTTTGCTGTATATTCTAGTGTAATGGGGGACAGATGGGAATAAATTAACATTCCTTTTTAATTAGAACATAACTTAAACAAAACCAATTGAGCTGTCAGTATTTACACATTCCCTCCTCCAATATTCTTGATTTATAAATTTCTCCTGATGTCAGAGTTGCTGATCTTAAAACTTTCTGGACTCAATACCTTGTCACAATTAAAAGAAATGTACCTGATCCTGGTACTAAAAATGGTTAAAGTACAACTGCACACCCCCCAAAAAAACAAAACACTTTAGCTTGCTAATGTGTGTTATGGGTGAGGAGAACCTAGCTAGGCCCCAATTTTTAAGGAAAAAAAATATATAAATTGACTGTGGAACACCTCCCTGGCTGTCAAAAGAGCCAATCTCCTTGGCAGACAGGCTCTACTTCAGCATGCCTGCCTTGTCTGTCCCACACCGACCTTAGACCAGCTCCTCCAGAAGTGCATGTTGGCACCAACTCAGAGGCTTCTATATGAGAAGCCTTTGGTTGTTTCCCTGTGAAGACACTGAGTGTTTGCCGGGGGTTAAGTAGGGGAGGGCTTGCTAAGGCTGCAATTCATAAGAGCTGCAGCTTTTGCAAGCTCCTTTTTAAGATCTACCCCAAATGAATAATGCATAAAAAAAGTATATCTACTAAACAGTGATTTATTTATTTTTCCTTTGCCCATTTGAGCAATGGCTTTTTTTTATTTTTTATTTTAAATTATTGGAGTAATACAAATAAAGCTTTTATTACTGGTCTGGTCATTTATTTTTTAACTCAAAAAAAAACCTTTACCTTTTTTTTAATACCATCTAGATCCTAGTTGCAAAAATAAACGCCCTATTATACTTCCAATGCCATTCATTTGGAATCACTGCATTCTTTTGTTGCTTACTTTATTTTGCTAATTCATTGTGCTTGTCATCTTGCTCTCTTCACTTAATACTTTGCTCATGTTGCCATTTCCTGTATAGTGGGCAGTGATCCTATCCACCGGTATCTTGTATGTCTTTTCCCCCTTCGCGATTAGCTCTTAATGTGATTTATATGCCATCCCCAATCATTAGCTAAAGCTTAAAGGAAAACTATAAGGTCAGGAACACAAACACTTTACCACCCCATTTGCTCTATAGTGGTCATGTAGGTTTAATCCCCCAAGATAAAACATTGCCTTACCTTGAAGGGTTAAACAAGCCTCTAGTAGCTGTCAAGCTGACAGCCACTAGAGATACCTCTGCTAAAATGCCATGTTTAATTATGAGAAGCGTTGGAAGTGCATAGCGCTTGCCACTTATGCGCTTTAGGTCCCCAATGCTCCTGTATGAGGAACATTGGATTGGACCAGTGTTGCCCCATTAGTGAAATAGAGTGTGGTAAGGAGGCAAGCAGTGCATAGGGAGTCTTGCTGTTTGATTAATGTAAGTAACCCTCCATTTTTTAAAATATTAATGGCCGGGGGGGGGGGGGGGATGACTAGAATCTATGTACTCCGATCGGACGCAGAGTTAAATAGCGCTGGGTGGGAGGTCCCGGTCACTTTTAACAATGAAGCTTTCCATTGGCACATGCTGTTCCTGCAAGTCCTTGGTACCATTCAATACCTCACCACATCCTCTGACATCACACCAAATAGCGCCCTGTTTCGTGATCCTGTGACCTCAAATAAGTTTTACCGGATCACAGTAATCTGGTTAGGAGTTCCAGTTGTTGGTTGCTCCCAGTCAGGTGTCTAGTCTCCCTGTGAGATCCTTCCCGGTCACTTAATCTCAATTAAGTGATCTGGTACCATTTCTCTCTGTTTAAAGAGACACTATAGTCACCTAAACAACTTTAGCTTAATGAAGCTGTTTTGGTGTATAGAACATGCCCCTGCAGCCTCACTGCTCAATCCTCTGCCATTTAGGAGTTAAATCCCTTTGTTTATGAACCCTAGTCACACCTCCCTGCATGTGACTTGCACAGCCTTCCATAGATACTTCCTGTAAAGAGAGCCCTATTTAAGCTTTCTTTATTGCAAGTTCTGTTTAATTTAGATTTTCTTATCCCCTGCTATGTTAATAGCTTGCTAGACCCTGCAAGAGCCTCCTGTATGTGATTTAAAGTTCAATTAAGAGATTGAGATACAATTATTTAAGGTAAATTACATCTGTTTGAAAGTGAAAGCAGTTTGTTATTTTTCATGCAGGCTCTGTCAATCATAGCCAGGGGAGGTGTGGCTAGGGCTGCATAAACAGAAACAAAGTGATTTAACTCCTAAATGACAGGGAATTGAGCAGTAAAAATTGCATGGGAATGATCTATACACTAAAACTGCTTTATTTAGCTAAAGTAATTTAGGTGACTATAGTGTTCCTTTAACCCTGCAAACGTTGCTGTTCTGGAGTAAGTGCAATGTTTACACTGCAGAGTTAACAGACATAGTGGTTGTCTTCCTGAACTGAGCTATTTAACCCCTTAAGGACCAAACTTCTGGAATAAAAGGGAATCATGACGTGTCAGACACGTCATGTGTCCTTAAGGGGTTAATCAGATGGCGTCAGCGACCCTTTGGTGCAATGTTTTGCAGCGCATGTGCACAAGCCTCCCAATGTTTCCATAGGGGGAAACGTATTGGCTGTGATCATCTACACCAGTGGTTCCCAACCAGTCCTCAGGAAGCCCCCAACAGTCCAGGATGTAGGGATTACCTAGTTTGTGTCTAAGAGGTTTTTTAGAAGAAGAAGAAGAAACAAAAAAAAAAAACACTTTAGACACAACAGGTAATTCCTAAATCCTGTACTGGGGGGAGGACTGGGTTGGGAACTTCTGATCTACACTGATGATCTCAACCAAAGAGCTGGGCTGTATTAGTGAAGACCAGCACAGCGAGGGCTGAAAAGTAAGTAATACGTTTCAAACCCTCATGGGTGGTGGGATCGAATAAATACGTTTTGTATTCTAAATGGTATAGTGGTGCTTTAACTATGTAACATGTTGCATTGTGTGGAGTTCCAACTTAAAATATGATGAGCATCACTAACTCCTTCTGCTTTAACCATTAATGTTAAAATATAGATAGATGAATATGGCTTTAACTTGATGGTGTTTAATGTTTTCAGCTGGACAAGGGCCCCTTGCTGCTGCACAGATCTCTGCATCCTATTGTAGATTAAACAAAGACAAAACAAATGTGAAGACGCTTTAACCCCTTAAGGATCAAACTTCTAAAAGAGATTCATGACATGTCACACATATCATGTGTCCTTAAGGGGTTAAATAAAGTACAATCCAAACTACAAGTATAACCAAACAAACCAGTCATCTAGTAAGTTGATGGTATTGACAACAGACTAGAAGAAACAGTTTGTTCTTCATTGCAATAACTGATTCTGTTAAAGTGCAAACCTTACTATTATCTTCCTTATCTATCTACTAGCCCTAGTTATCCATACATACTCATTAATCTCAGCCAACCTTCAACACTTATCATCCCTAGCTATCCAGCATTCCTTTAAATAAAAAAATAAAAAATGCTTGCAGACTCTGTCTACCAGTCCCCTGCTCAGTTTCATTGCTTTTCCCCCCCCCTTTTTTATTTTTTCCTGCGGGTCACACTATTGCAATTTGAGTCCTCCATTCTTTACAAGCAAGCATTAATCTCTAGCAGATATAATTAAATGGCTTCTGGCATGTAAATCACTAGTAAACTACTCAAGGCATTTTCTAGATGTAAATTAAAGGCTGAGTATGTAAAACAAACAAAACCCTCAAGCATTTCAAATAGCATGCAAAATGGATATTGCTTACTTTTTACTATAGGATGTAAGCAGTTTTCTTTCTCATAATTTGTTCATTTGGTTTTGGATCTTAAAGGGACACTATAGTCACCTGAACAACTTTAGCTTAATGAAGCAGTTTTGGTGTATAGAACATGCCCCTGCAGCCTCACTGCTCAATCCTCTGCCATTTAGGAGTTAAATCACTTTGTTTATGAACCCTAGTCACACCTCCTTGCATGTGACTTGCACAGCCTTCCATAAACACTTCCTGTAAAGAGAGCCCTATTTAGGCTTTCTTTATTGCAAGTTCTGTTTAATTAAGATTTTCTTATCCCCTGCTATGTTAATAGCTTGCTAGACCCTGCAAGAGCCTCCTGTATGTGATTAAAGTTCAATTTAGAGATTGAGATACAATTATTTAAGGTAAATTACATCTGAAAGTGAAACCAGTTTTTTTTTTTTCATGCAGGCTCTGTCAATCATAGCCAGGGAAGGTGTGGCTAAGGGTGCATAAACAGAAACAAAGTGATTTAACTCCTAAATGACAGTGAATTGAGCAGTGAAATTGAAGGGGAATGATCTATCCACTAAAACTGCTTTATTTAGCTAAAGTAATTTAGGTGACTATAGTGTTCCTTTAAGATTTTATAGAAAAAAAGTTTTGTATACAGTTAACGATAACATTTCCACATTTTTAGTATTTGAAACAAAAATTGTACAAGATTCTGGTATTTAAACAATGTGGGAAAATATGTAATGTCTTCTAACTTTTTTTTTTTTTAATTTATTTTTATCAAATTCATTTAGAGACAGAACAATGCTCAATAGAAGATGACAGTACAAACGAGTCACAAGAGTATGTTTTGCAAGACAAACTTGAATTTTAGCTTGCTCTGTAGTGTAATCCACACCGAAAGCTACAGCTGACGTCAGTAGGTTGTAGAACAGGAATTGCCAAAACTCCACTTAACATGGAATATCAAGGGAAAAGAACGTGTGTGTGTGATAGAGAAATCATTGGTGCTGGCTTGTCAAATTAATGTAGAGGTGTTGCATTACCGAGTTAACCTCCCTGGCGGTATGATTATGTCAGGAATTTTGTACCAAAAGCGGTACCATTTTTTTGCATTTGAATTACCCGCCCAGTTCCGCCCCCATGAGCCTCTGCGGCTCACAGAGACGGAACCAGGAAGTCAGATGGAGGCTTATATGCACCCACACTTATTATATATAATTTTGTTCAGGAGAAACAGGGCTTTAATCTATCATTAACTATTCATATATGGAACATCATTTATTATGAATAAAAGTAAAAAAAATGTGAGAAAATAAGATTTTTTTTTAAATTTGCATTTCCGTCTGACACTTTAACTGTGAATGTCATAATACTGTTAGGTTTTACTGCAAAAAAATGCACATATTTGTAATCAGCGATGTCTCACGAGTACAACAGTACCCCCCATTAACAGGTTTTATGTTGTTTTGGAAAGTTACAGGGTCAAATATAGAACATTCCATTTTCAAATTGAAATTTGCCAGATTGGTAATGTTACCTTTGAGACGGTGTGGTAGCCCAGGAATGAGAATTACCCCCATAATGGCATACCATTTGAAAAAGTAGACAAGCCAAGGTATTGAAAGTGGGGTATGTTTAGTCTTTTTTAGTAGCCACTTAGTCACAAACACTGGCCAAAGTTAGCGTTCATATTTGTTTTTGTGTGAAAAAAGCAAAAAAATAATATTTGGCCAGTGTTTGTGACTAAGTGGCTACTAAGAAAGACTGGACATACCCCACTTGCAATACCTCGGGTTGTCTACTTTTGCAAATGGTATGCCATCATGGGGGTAATTCTCATTCCTGGGCTACCATACGCTCTCAAAGGCAACATAACCAATCTGGCAAATTTCAATGTGGAAAAAAATGAAATGCAAGCCTTATATGTGACTCTCTAACTTTCCAAAACACCATAAAACCTGTACATGGGGGGTACTGTTATTCTCGGGAGACTTCACTAAACACAAATATTAGTGTTTTAAAACAGTAAAACATATTACAACAATAATATAGACCATAAAAGTGCAGTTCGCTTGTAAAAAATGCAAAAAACGTCACTTTTACTTAAAATATCATCGTTGTAATACAATTTACCAGTTTGAAACACGAATATTTGAGTTCAGCGAAGTCTCCCGAGTAAAACAGTACCCCCTATGTACAGGTTTTATGGTGTCTTGGAGAGTTACAGGGTCAAATATAGTGCTTGCGAATTAAATTCTCTGCACTTTCTCCCTGTGTTGTCAGGCATGTCAATCAAATTTATTTATTTATTTTATTATTTTATTTATTATTTTAATTATACGTATTTATATATAATATATATGTACATCTATTATATATATAATATATATACATATTATATATATGTAACGTCATTCTAAGTGTATTTTAATATTAATATATATACTTATATTAATATTAAAATACACTTTGTATGACGTTACATATATAATATGTATATATATTATATATATTATATATATAATATATATACATATTATATATATATATAAAAATATATTTAATTTATTTTTACACTTGTCTTTTATTTATTTTTTTATACTTCCCACCAGCAGGGGGACTGTCTGATATTTCAAACAGTCCCCCTGCTGGCAGATCCACAGCCAGCTATAGAGGGCCATGTGATCGCTCTTTAAAGGCGATCACATGGCCCCCGGGGGCCTGATTTGCCGTGGGAGGGCTGCCTGGGCTGTGAGGCAGTCCTCCCGAAGCGGATCGCGGCGGAGGTAAGTACATCTTACCTCCGGGGGCTCTGTTATCTACCCCGAGCGTGACTCGGGGTTACCGCTTCTGGCAGCGAAAATTAACCCCGAGTCACGCTCGGGAATACCGCCAGGGAGGTTAAAGAGAAAAAACTAGTTTCACAAAACAATTACTATTAGGCAATTTGTATTTATTAGATTTTTTTTTACATGTTTGATAACATGTTATTGCATAGAAGAAGAAGAAAAAAACCTGCTTCTGTAATTAATGAATGCAAAACATGGCCTTATAATCATGGACCATTAAAATGGCAGCAGTTTAAAAAATCCAACATATTTCAAAACAAAATACATTTTGATACATTTTTTTTTTCTTTTTCTATTCAGTTGCCACCACAAGCCATTTTAAAATCAATAAAAGGAATGGTGAATTTCAGTTACGAAGAAAGGTTAAAAAATGTAAATCTCTTTAGTTTGGAAAAACGGCGCCTCAGAGGGAATATGATAACATTATACAAATATATTCGGGGCCAGTACAAACCATTATCTGGAAATCTATTCATAAACAGGGCTATATATAGGACACTGAGCCATGCATTAAGGCTGGAGGAAAGGAGATTTAATCTAAGGCAAAGAAAAGTTTTTTTTACTGTAAGAACAATAAGGATGTGGAATTCTCTGCCTGAAGAGGTGGTTTTATCAGAGTCCATACAGATGTTAAAAAAGCAATTGGATAAATACTTACAAAAACATAACATACAGGGATATAATTTCTAATTAGTGGGGTAATCCAAGGCTTGATCCAAGGAGACATCTGACTGCCATTTTGGGGGTCAAGAAGGAATTTCCTAGTTTGTTGCAAAATTGGAAGCGCTTCAGACTGGGTTTGTTGCCTTCTTTTGGATCAACAGCAAAATCATATGTGAGGAAGGCTGAACTTGAAGTCTTTTTTCAGCTATGTAACTCACTGCCTTGGTAATTTCACTCCTAAAAGGTTTGTGATGTTTGTGAAGGTATTAGTCTTTGCTAATGGCTCACAGAGCTTTTATCAGACTGATGTATGTGGTTATGGTCCTTAGATTGTTCTTTTTAAGTTTTCCTCTGACAAATGGAGTTGGTACAACTTGCTGTTTCGATAGCAATGTGTTAATGTGGAAAACTGCATATTTTATTAGCATCTATGATTAAAGAAGTGGTATGGTAACATTTCTTATTGTCCCCAAACCATCAGGACTGCCATGTATACAATTGGTGTTTAGATATTCATATAAGAATCTCATGGTTTTGACATTATTCATTGGTTATTGGGTTTTAGTTTATATTTTTAGAATTGGTGTAAAATTTCTCACTGTACAATAAATCACCATGGCAACCAGCAGAAACATTTTATCTCTATTGTTTTTACTTTGAAGCCTAGCCGAGGACCAGTCACACTTTCCAGATGAGACCATTCTTACACAGGGTTTGGGACAATCTTCATTCACTAAGGCATGTGTTGACATACTTAAAATCATAATCGCAGGAGATGGACAGTGGTTGTGGAGCTCAGTCACAACAGATATGTTTATACAGTCAGCAAAACTATATATATATTTTAACATATATAAATTGGACATTACACAACAGTAAATGACAGTGGTGTTGCACAGTATGCGTGTGTCAGAAACCTGACCTAAAATAGATTAAAGAAATTGAAGAGACATTTCCCAGGACTTGAACCTACGTGTCCCACTTTCATCTAGTTCTAGTATAAGGTTTTCATCAATGTTTTTAGCACACTGCACATCAACTTACTTGCTTGGGTTGCTTTAATTATTTAAAGCACCTCTAGAAATCACAAGAGGGACTTTCAGCTGATCTATTTCTGAGAGGCAGAACCAGTCCTTTGCCAGGCTCCTTGTTTAAAGGTTTGCACTGAGCCTTGGTATTGGGTTATTTTTTGTTAAACGTTTCTGTGTTATGCTATTTCTGAACTGATACCTGCCTCTGACTCTGAACACTGCTTAATGGATATCCCCTTGCTTCTTACCTCTGCTGTTTTGGACTGATACCTGGCTTTGCTTACCCTGACACCGGATAATTTCTCTTGTTTGTACACTTTTGCCATTTTTCTAGACTCGTACCTAAATTCAGTGTTATTTTGCCAGATTCCATTTATACTTTTTTCCCCCTACATTTATTAAATTTTGCTTTGCCTGTTTATCAATAAAGAGCTTGATATATATTTGCATGTCCTGACCAATTCAGACAGACACTTGGAGGTACTAATATTGGAGGAGAAGGTCTGACTCGTAGCTGGCATTCCAGTTCAACCCAAAGGCAGGGGATGTCAGGGTTTTTTGCAGACCACTCAAGTTCCTCCAAACCAAACTCATTAAGCCATGACTTCATGGACATTATTTAAGCACTAGGGTACAGTCATGTTGAAATAGAAAGAGGGCAGGCAAGGACTGAAAGCAGTTTTTTTGTCCCTGGGTCCAATTTACGCATTTCCAAATGTAAATGATGTAATTCACTGAATTGCAAATATGTGTCCATGATAGATGATTTTGAGAAATGTTACAATTCCTGTAAAAGATCCAGGAAAATGTATGTATTCTTCTATACGGGTCACTAACAGACACTGAATGAAGCGGGTTCTGGATCAATAAATAACTCACGGTTCAAGCATCCATCATCAGAATTTCTGCCATGCAGAGAATATAACTGTGATCAGAAGGAGTTCCTAACAGTACCAGTTCTCCTCCACAAACATTACTCAGGACAGGAATCAGCTTGTTTGTAATTTCCTATTAAAAGGATGAGCATGGACCTCTGAGACAACCAAAAGTGCTCTTCAGGACCATCCTGATTTGACCAATGGACAAGGTACTGTAGCACACCATGGGAAATACTAGATTCAGTTACTACTTGGGTTAGTGGCAGATGTTTATTGGTTGACAATGGTTTGAGAAGGGAAATATATATATATATATATACATATTGGCACTAAGGTATAGTACAGTGATGGCGAACCTATGGCATGCGTTCCACAGGTGCACGCCGGCTCCCCTCTGTGGGCAGGCGGCCGTAGATTCGGCATCACTGCAGAGTAGGCACCTGCCTGCCCGAAACGGCAGGCGCCTACTCTGCTTCCTTGTCGGCAGGACCGGAAGCAGGGGGGAGGCATCTAGGAAACAGCTCTCCTGTACTCCCGCGAGCTGTATGGAGCGTTGCCGCGTGTTACCATGGCAACGCTCCACACAGCATCGCACGGGAGGACAGGAGAGCTGCAGGCTCCTGTCCTAGATACTTGCCACCACCAGGAATGGCTGTGTTCCCCCCCCCCTCCCCCCCCCTCCCCTGCACCAAAGGTAAGATGAAGGGGGGGAGGAAATATTGATTCATTTTTTTTTTAAACGTTTTTAATGTATCTTAAACCCCCCCAACAGAGCACCCCTACCCCCACACCCCTACCCCCACCCACAAACCCCGCACCCCTATCCCCACACCGCACCGCTACCCCCTCACACACAGCACCCCTCACACACAAACACATACACTGCACCCCTCAATGCAGTATATGTGTGTGTATTCAGCTGACTGTGTGTAAGTTTGTGTGTTTGTATTTAACGGACTGTGTGTGTATTTAGCAGTCTGTGTGTATGTATTAAGCAGTCAGTGTGAATGTGTTCAGCTGTGTGTATGCATTGCATTTGTTGGAGATACTAATAAATATATGCTTAATTTTATCTATTAATATCATTATTTAAAATTTGTATAATTGAACTCTCTGTTGTGTCTTTTAAAACAAAAGATGTTAACTAGTTCGGACAACTGTACGAGTTGTTTTTTCTGAACTTAAATCTCAGTAATCAGATTTAATTGCCGTGTTGGCACTTTGAGGAAAAAAAAGTTGACATGTATTGCGGTTTGGGCACTCGGGCTCAAAAAGGTTCGCCTTCACTGGTATTGTATATGGAATTCAGTCTCCTGATAATCATACATAAACCTTTTTATCCCAGAGCCAATTTGTCAGAAGGAATTCAGAGATGGGTGTTGAAGGTGAAAAGCCAAGCACTGTCCCCCATTTGGTAGGCAGGAGTGGCCTTGCAGTGTTTCTTAGAATACCATTTCTGGGGCTATAGAGACATGGCATGTTTGGTCTGTACTTAAAGCCGCACTGTCATGGCCGAAACCATTTTTTTTTTAACCCCCCTCCCGACTCCACTACATCTAATTGCCCCCCTAGTGATCCCCAAATGCCCCTAATCCCCCCATATTACTTATTTTTTCATCTTTATTTTATGCCTGGACCTAAGTCCTGGGCGCCGCGATCTTTGTGTGGGCAGATGGAGTCCCTGTGGGATACGTCATCTGCCCACATTAGATAGCCCTATGAAATTCCCTCGCCTGCCCAGTTAAACACTTGGACATTCGCTATTGTCCAAAATTTGGACGGGAATTACGCCTATTCATTCGTCGGAAAGATGAAGGAATTAATAGAAATTTCAGACGAACAAACAAACACTGAATATCGGTGTTCGTTTTTTTTGTTCATTACAAGGAGGGAGCTACCGGCTAGTAGCTCCCTCCTTGTAATATGTAAAAATAGAAGCGGCAGGGAGCAGTACTCCCCGCCACTTCCTAAGCCCCCCATGTCCTCCCTCACTCTGGGGGTCAATATGACCCCCATATTAACATAAGAGAGATTGAGATCTCCCGAATGCCCTACTCGGTATGCTGCGAGTAGAGGCATGTCTACTAAACAGCTTGTGGCTGCTCACTGTTGCAAAAATAATTTTTAAAAAGCCCCCTGTGACGGGCTGTCTGGCACCCCGACCAAGTACCTCTTTCAGTCGCTACTTCCTAGTAATCCTTGAGTACCATAAGCACCGGACAGGATAACCACCGTGAACCGCACAAACTGCCGCAGCTTGGTTGGGGGCTCGCTCTCCTCCACCCACCCTGGACCCAAGACCAGGATCCTGCTTCCAGTGGGTAAACCTCTCCTAGTCCAGAGAGCAAAGCAGGCTGCTCTTACAAGAGCAAGAGTGATCCAAGGGAGTATAGTATAACAAAAGTGTTCTGTGTTTTCAGGCGCTTTGCATAGATTATATCAAGTGCTCTAATATGGCAGCTGCTCCCACACAAAAACCAGGAACTCTCCAATCCTGTCGTAATTCAATGTGAAATAATACACTAATTTACATACACCGTATGAAATAGTGAGAGTGTGTAGCGCTTAATTTTGTGAACTTACTCCACAGGAGATCCCTCAGAGTATGAAGGGTTGCTAATCTATTTAAACAAATAGAGAAAAATATAGTGCACTCTGTGTAAAACGTAGTATTTATACACCACACTATAAAGGACACACTCACGTGGTTTAGAGCCTATTGAGGATTGGCTCTGATCACTTTCGCCTTGTGTCCTTTTAGGTGACACACACCTTACTCTCCAAGTGAAATTTTCCTCAAAAGAGAGAGAGAAAGACAGGGGAAAATCGCCCTAGTATTGAAATCTTCAATGTAATCTGACAGCAAATTAAAAGCACATAGGTGAAGATTGCTTCTCACCTGAGAGAGAGCCTGTGACCTGGCTCAAAGTAGATCAGCATGTGAGTCCTTTTAGGGATGACTCCTTCCCTCTTTGATAGGATGGAAAATGCACCAGATATGTATTCTAATAAAAATAACTATTTATTACATAGGCTTTAAAATCAAATGATACATACAATATAAGGTGAATCCGAAACGCGTTTGGCCGGTTCCGTCCGGCTTTCTCAAGAAAGCCGGACGGAACCGGCGAAACGCGTTTCGGATTCACCTTATATTGTATGTATCATTTGATTTTAACCCCTTAAGGACCAGACTTCTGGAATAAAAGGGAATCATGACGTGTCACACACGTCATGTGTCCTTAAGGGGTTAAAGCCTATGTAATAAATAGTTATTTTTATTAGAATACATATCTGGTGCATTTTCCATCCTATCAAAGAGGGAAGGAGTCATCCCTAAAAGGACTCACATGCTGATCTACTTTGAGCCAGGTCACAGGCTCTCTCTCAGGTGAGAAGCAATCTTCACCTATGTGCTTTTAATTTGCTGTCAGATTACATTGAAGATTTCAATACTAGGGCGTTTTTCCCCTGTCTTTCTCTCTCTCTTTTGAGGAAAATTTCACTTGGAGAGTAAGGTGTGTGTCACCTAAAAGGACACAAGGCGAAAGTGATCAGAGCCAATCCTCAATAGGCTCTAAACCACGTGAGTGTGTCCTTTATCGTGTGGTGTATAAATACTACGTTTTACACAGAGTGCACTATATTTTTCTCTATTTGTTTAAATAGATTATCAACCCTTCATACTCTGAGGGATCTCCTGTGGAGTAAGTTCACAAAATTAAGCGCTACACTCTCTCACTATTTCATACGGTGTATGTAAATTAGTGTATTATTTCACAAGGGAGTATAGTGGTTATAACAAGCCCCAGAGTGTGAATATAGCTCTCCAATCCCCCAAACATGAGCCTATACTTCATGGTAAAACAAATCTCTTTAATGGCAGCCACAACTGGCCTTATATGCAGGACCCCATGCAAGGGGCACTCGCACTCCCCCCTGGACCTTAGAGTACACTACAGTAAAAACATATACTCAATTACAGGTCCAGGACTGGACACTCCCATACAAAATAAGTCAATCCCTCTCCTATGCCTGGGAGATAATTGAGTCAAGCACTCTATTGAACTCAATTATCTCCAAGCACAAAAAACACACATTTCCCAAACACCCCAAAAGTACCTTAAAATACATAAAATTCCACCCCACGACCGCAGATACAGCACAAACACACCTACACTAATCCCGTGGTGCCACCACTAATAGAAGGGCAGAGACCCAACACCCTAGACTTGCGCGCAAGTCAAGGAAACACCCCCACCCAAGGCCCAATACACCCACCCCCTCCCCCCCCCGCAGGAGGGACCCGGGATAACCATTACCCGCACCCCTACCCGGAGGAGAGATCAGACACTACCTACATCCATGCCCACCAAGCACGCACCTACCCCCCTAACAGCCCCAGTACAGACACCGCACGTACCAGGTGAATGGAACTCTACCCAAACCACCCACCGCCAAGCACAAAAGCGAACGCCAAGAGACCACACTACCAAGCCCACCACCAAAGCCCACACTAGACACTACTCTCACCTAGCGAACAACAAGGGCAAAAGTCAACAGGCAACCAGCTTCACACGATATCATCGCCAGCAGACCGACCAAAACCAGATGGGCATACAAAGCTCTCACCCAGAAATGTGATGCTGGGGATAATGTCTCTTTTCTTGTGACTTGCCTCTCCCCCACCCCTCTTCTTTTTTCTGTACCCCCCAATTTTTTTCACCTTGTACACCCACCGCTGTTGCATACTATATGTGTTTTCTGCGAGAAACAAACCGCAAAAACTGACAACTAAAGAATGTTATAATAAAAAAATGAAAAAACTGACAGACAACGATCACTTAAGCTTGAACACTCGGCTTCTGCGCAAGCCACCTACAGAAATGCTACTGAACCAAGGAACATTCAGCGTCTGCGAAAGCCACTTACAGAAATGCTACTGTACCATAGAATTGACTGCCAGTGAACAAATAAATAAAAAAAAAAAATACATAAAACCCCACAAATCTTACTGCTGAAAATAGTTTCAGGGCAATCGCGGCTAAGTCCCCCTTGAAGTCTATTTGTGGCTTTGGTCCATGCGAATGGCCGCCAAGGAGCTAGCGTTCGGATCTATGTGCATGAATGGAAAGTGCCGGGGGGACAACCTCACCCCCACCCCCCGTCTCCCACCCATGTGCGGTGGGTGGGGGACCTAAAAAGTTACATAGCTGAAAAGAGACTTGCGTCTATCAAGTTTAGCCTTCCTCACATTTGTTTTTTTGTGGTTGATCCAAAGGAATGACAATAAGGGGAGTACCTATTGTCCCCCCTGGTCCCCACCCATGAGCGGCAGGTGAGGGCCCTAAAAGACAATAGGGGGGACCTATTGTTCCTCCCCCGGCTCCCACCCATGAGCAGCAGGTGGGGGCCCTAACAGACAATGGGGGGGGGGGTCCTATTGTCCCTCCCCTAGGCCCCCACCCAGAAGTGGCGGGTGGGGGACCCTGTGGCCCCGACACATTTTGCTGTTGCAAAAAAAAAAGACCCCCTTCTTTAATACTCTACCCTTTAATAGTCTCACATCCAGTTTGTTGCCAAGTCCTGTAGGTTCCAACTCAAAAACATAGCCCGCATCCGCCCCTTTCTTACGCAAGATGCTACCAAGGAGCTTGTCCATGCTCTAGTAATTTCCCGCATGGATTACTGTAACCCTCTCCTGATTGGTCTCCCCAAAAGCCGTACTGCCCCGCTACAGTCTGTGATGAATGCTGCAGCTAGACTGATTTTCCTATCCAGTCGGTCCTCTCACACCTCGCCCCTCTGCCAGTCCTTACATTGGCTCCCTGTATCCTATAGGA
The DNA here is from genome assembly GCF_036172605.1 of Pelobates fuscus. Taxonomy (NCBI): domain Eukaryota; kingdom Metazoa; phylum Chordata; class Amphibia; order Anura; family Pelobatidae; genus Pelobates; species Pelobates fuscus. The sequence goes on along the minus strand of NC_086318.1, from coordinate 105,723,040 downwards.
GTCAATTCAAAGTGCTAACCCATACATTTAAAGCACTGAACAATTCCAACCCCTCTTATATCTCTTCACTGATCCAGAGGTATGCCCCTCCTCGTACCCTCCGCTCTGCCCGCGACCACCTCCTGACCGCTGCTCGCACCCGTACGGCCAACTCACGCTTGCAGGACTTCTCACGGGCGGCTCCTCTCCTATGGAATAACTTGCCTACTGCCATCAGACTCTCCCCTAGTCTTCAATCATTTAAGAAGGGCCTTAAATCCCATCTCTTCAGGAAAGCGTATGGCCTCCCAGAGTAATCTCTCCCTTACATACCTGTCTCTTGCTCTCCTATGGGATAGTGCTTTGCTCTCTCCTCCAGCTCTGCTTCACTCCTACTTGATATTTCCTATCCTAATGTTTCTAATACCCCACCTCCTATAGACTGTAAGCTCATTTGAGCAGGGTCCTCTTCAACCTATTATTCCTGTAAGTTTTCTTGTAATTGTCTTATTTATTGTTGCATCCCCCCCTCTCAAAATATTGTAAAGCGCTACGGAATCTGTTGGCGCTATATAAATGGCAATAATAATAATAATAATAATAATAATAAAGTGCCCTTTGATGGAGCACCTATAAAAAATATTAATGGGGGGGGCATAGTGTAATTTAAGAGCCCCCCCAAGCCCCCATTTGTGTACCGCAAGTGGGGGGCCACTAAAATAAACGGGGAGCCTAAAAGAGTGGGGGGAAAAAAAAACACTTAAAAACAAAAACTCAAACGCTGAAAAAAATAATCCATCTTCACCCAGGGAGGGCACAGCGCAGACTGTGCTTCACAGGATGGGGAAAGGCTTACGAAGCCTTCCCAAACTCCGCATTTGACTCAGATCCCTCTGATTGGTTGGTTTTAGCCAACCAATAAGAGTGCTCTGATAGGTAAATATTGAGCCTTATCTGATTGGTTACCTGCAAGGCTCACTATTTAACTATCAGAGCACTCTTATTGGTTGGCTAAAGTTAAATTGCAGGGTGTGGGAAGGCTTTGTTAGTCAGTCTGCACGGTGCCTTCCCTCTGTGAAGATGGATTATTTTTTTAAGCGTCAGGTTGGGTTTTTTTGGCGTATTTTTTTTTTTTTTATACGTTTGACGGGCTTTATGGATTTTAATTTGCCCTTTTTGGGGGCTGAAAAAAAGAAGGTTTTAGAAAAAAAGAAGACATCAAATGGTAAGGTTTTTTTTTTTACAGGTATTTAGTTTTATTGTTTTTCCCCCTCACTTTTTTTAGGGTGAGGGGGGTAGGTAGGGCTTTAGTTTATTTATTTTGGGTGGAGGAAGTGGGGGGGAAACAATAGATCTCCACCCATTGTCTTTTAGGGCCCCCACCCGCCGCTCATGGGTAGGGGCCAGGGGGAGGATACTTACCAGTCTCCTGGCAGAAGTGTAGTTAAGCTAGCTTTAACCCTGGCTCTAGACTTCCTTTAAAAAAAAAAAAAAAGGATGCCTGCGGTGTCCTGGGAGGTAGTGGTGGCCTTGGTGCAGGCTCACCTTGAATCTCATGGCTCCAGGTCATTGGATAATGTGTTGGCTGGTGTGGAGGGGAATCCGGGAGCAGCATCGGTGCCCGGGGAGATGGAGGTATTCACAGATGGCGGTAGGAGGGCCAGGCGATCACAGCCTCCTACGGGTGGACAGTGGAGGTTCCGGACAGAGTCTGGCTCGGATGAGGAGCAACAGGAGATTCCAGGAGATCGGGTGCCTGCAATTCCCCAGCGGCTCGGTGAGTTAACTTGCACTAGCGCCTAGGGGTCTGTTGGGGGTCAGGATCAGTCAGATGATTTGTTGCGCTTGCTCAGGGCCGTAGTGGATAGGTATCCCACGGGTCGGGTACAGGAATCTTCCGGGCAGGTAATGGGGAGAGGGAGTCAGTACACAGGGGCGTTCTGCCTTTGTCTGGCAGGATGTGATTTGGCCCCTTTGGGCCTTCATGTGCCTCAGGACATCTAGGAGAAAATTTACAGAGGTGAGTTAGTTGATTTTCCCTCCGGATAAAGAATCTGTGGACAGGCCACGACGCTGTGAGGTTCCAGATGCGGAGAAGAGTAAGCATATCCCCAGAACATTTGGGAATTGGCTCCAGGGGTTTAATGTTTTTGCTAGTATCCTTGTGCATCGGTTTATGGGAACGAGCGGCGCCGCTGTTTGGGTATTTAGATATAAGGTCTACGACCAGCAGTTTCACCAAAAGATGGTGGCGTGCCCCGAAATGGATTTCAGGGTTCAGGACGGTAGCTTCTGACTGTTAATCATGACCCCCTGTAGGCCGTTCCCTTTTCCCAGGCCCGCCAGAGGGGGCTCCGGCATGTCGGCAGGGCATAAAAAAGGCGTGTGTTGGCTCTTTAATGAGAGCCAGTGCAGGTGGTACAGCTCCTGAAGGTTCCGGCACGAATGTGCCCATTAAAGAGGAGCGCATCAGAAAGGGCAAGCCGGCCGTCGCGAAGAGTTCAACTCGCGGGGACGTTCCTAGAGGAGGGGATACCGGTGGACACGGTAAGGATGCGCCACTGGCTTGCCCGTTACCATAGGCGTTGCAACGCCAAGGTCTTGTTTGATGGGTTTCCGTTAGGGTTTTTTATTCTGTTCGTGGAGTCTTTATCGACTCAGTTTGCTGACAACATCCGCTCCATCTGAGGTAAGGAGAACATCTTTCGGGGGAAATTAGACGTCGACGTTCAACAGGGTTGCATGGCGGGTTGCATGTGTAAGTGTGTGTGTGTTAGTGTGTGAGTGTTAGTGCAAGTGTGTGTGAGTTAGTGTGTTAGTGTGTGTGTTAGTGTTTGTGAGTGTGTGTGTTAGTGTGTGTGAGTGTGAGTGTGTGTGAGTGTAAGTGTGTGTGAGTGAGTGTTAGTGTGTGTGAGTGTGTGTGTTTGAGTGTTAGTGTGTGTGTGTGTAGGTGAGTGTTAGTGTGTGTGTTAGTGTGTGTGAGTGTTAGTGTGTGTGTGTGTGAGTGAGTGTGAGTGCTAGTGTGTTAGTGTGTGTGTGTGTGTGTGAGTGCAAGTGTGTGTGAGTGAGTGTGTGTGTGTGTGTGTTAGTGTGTGTGAGTGAGTGTTAGTGTGTGTGAGTGAGTGTTAGTGTGTGTGTGAGTGTTAGTGTGTGTGAGTGTGGGTGTGTGTGTGTGAGTGTGAGTGTTAGTGAGTGTGTGTTAGTGTGTGTGTGAGTGTTAGTGTGTGTGAGTGTGTGTGTTAGTGTGAGTGTTGGTGTTTGTGTTAGAGTGTATGTGCCTGCTAGTGAGTGTCAGTGAGTGTGTTACTGTGTGTGTCTGTTACTGAGTGTGTTTGTGTGTGTGTGTTAGTGAGTCTGTTTGATGTCTGTTAGTGAGTGTGTGTTTGTCAGTGAGAGTGTATGTTTTGTAAGTGAGTGTGTATGTATGTCTGCCGCTGAGTGTTTATCTGTCAGTAAATGTGTGTGTCTGTTAGCTAGTGTGTATGCCTTTGTTCGTGAGAGTGTGTGTGTGTGTCTTCAGCACTTACCTTTCTCCAGCGCCGGACTCCCATGGCGCTGGGGATCCCTCCGCCTCTCAACTCCGATGCTTTCCTATGGACGTTCAGTGTCTTAAAATGGTGGAAGCGCCTCTAGCGGCTGTCAGTGAGACTGCCACTAGAGGCTGGATTAACCCTCAGTGAAACATAACAGTTTCTCTGAAACTGCTATGATTTCAGCTGCAGGGTTAAAACTAGAGGGACCTGACACCCAGACCACTTCATTGAGCTGATGTGATCTGGGTGTCTGTAGTGCTCCTTTAAGTGTGTGTGCATCTGCATGCACTGGCGTACATACCGCGGTCGCAGCCCTGCAACCCCTGTGACCAGGTGCCCGCCGCCATGTGTTGCTGCCCCGGCCCGCGCAGAGTAAGCGCGAGGGGGGGGGCCCACGGATCAATTTTCGCACCGGGGCCCCATGGGTCATGTATACGCCACTGTCTTGAATCCTTTTTAAACGATCTCAAGAACATACCATGGCACAGATTAAGTCTAATACCCTAATACCAGATCTAGACTCAGCAATTGCATTTTTTCAGTCCGAGCTCTTGCGTGCTTGGAATTTGCATGCCCCTCTGCGTAAAGTGCAACTAAAAGGGACACACCTGCCCTGGGTTACAGCTGACCTCATTCAAATGTACCAGTTTAGAGATTCACTGTGGTCAAAGTTCAAGCATACTGGCTCCATGAACGATCACTGTACCTACAGACAATGGCGAAATGCATGCACAAAACAAACAAAAATGCCAAAGGCCCAATATTTCAGTGAAAGTTTGAACAACAACCTATCAAACTCAAGAGACTTTTGGAAAATCATAAATAGCATACAAATCCCCCACAATCCACTCCCAACCCTCCACTATAAAAATGGACAACCAAACACTGCAACAACCCCTAGATGTAGCAAATGCATTTAATAATTATTTTGTTGGATGTGCTACCGTCCTGGTTGCTAAGATAACAAATGACACTAATTTTCAGCCTGCAAATAAAGATCATGCTCTGCCAAATCTTCAAAATCCTTATGAAGAGAAATTCAATTTTAGACCTGTGCCTGTTAGTGTCGTTAATAAACATCTTTATAATTTAAAAATGTGGACCAGATCAAATCCCAGCAATGTTCTGAAGCTCAGTGTGCCACCAATTGCTAAACCTGTCACTACCCTTATCAATGAATCCCCGGTGTCAGGATACATACCCAAACTTTGGAAGACTGCAAAAGTTGTACCTATCCATAAAAGTGGTTACAATACTTTGGTATCTAACTATCGCCTGATATCATTGCTCCCGGTATTGTCAAAAATTTAGAAAAAATGCATCCACACGCAACTATGTGAATATTTTCAACGATCAAATTATCTGCATGTGGGGAAGAGGGGGGGGGGGGGGGGGGTATACGCCTTGAAGTATGTGTGTGTGTGTATGTGAATGGGGGCTGTATTGTGCGTTTGTGTGTAGGAAGGATATACTAGTTCCTGGTGATCCCATTGGTAAAATGTGTTCTGCACCACTGGTGCACGTAGACTATTAATATAGCTCCTTCCGGCGGAGCATTGCCATGGTAACATATAGCAACACTCGCTGAAGCAATACAAACCGGACTTAACATAGGACACGAGGCCATGCGTTTAGACTGGAAGAAAGAAGATTTCGTCTAAGGCAAAGGAAAGGTTTTTTTACTGTAAGAACAATCAGGATGTGGAATTCTCTGCCTGAAGAAGTGGTTCTATCAGAGTCCATACAGATGTTCAAACAGCTACTAGATGCATACTTGCAAAAACAGAATATTCAAGGATATAATCTTTCAATGTAGGGTAATAACTGCTTGATCCAAGGATAAATCTGACTGCCATTCTGGGGTCAAGAAGGATTTTTTTTCCTAGCTTGTTGCAAAATAGTGCTTCAAACTGTTTTTTTTTTTTGCCTTCTTTTGGATCAACAGCAAAAAACAAATGTGAGGAAGGCTGAACTTGATGGACGCAAGTCTCTTTTCAGTTATGTAACTATGTAACATATGGTAAGTGGTCTGCACCACAAACTCCCTTCCCCCTCTAGCATCACAATGGGCAGGCCTGTCCGTGAAATCCCTGATCTTTCCACTGGCTGTGAAAGTCACTCTCTGGGCTGGTGCTCTTGTAGCACTGGCCCTGAAGGGGCCAGCCTGCAAGACAATTTGATCTTCTGTTGGCCTCGACCCATGGCCATCATAAGCCACTAGACATTTGTCCAGTGTGCCTGATGACCAGTCTGGGCCTGCACCTGCAGCCACAACTGCTACAGTACCAACTTCAGGAACAGGCTTTCTGAGGGGGCATCACCAGTGACACCGGTAAAGCCCCTAAATGGACGAGCCCACACCGAAAGTAGGCAGTTCCAATTACTGAAGGGACGTATTAGCATGCCGTCAAGCATGCAAGGCTCACAGACAGCCTCCTGCATAGAGGACCATGCAGAGTGGTACAGGACACCGAAATCAGGACTGTCCTGCCAAAAGCGGGACAGTTGGAAGGAATGCAGTAGGCTACAGCAGGGCTCGACAAATCCTAGGCGCCAGGTCACCATTGGGACTAAGAAATTTGTCCTAGCGCCTGAGATTAGTCAGCCCATTCTTTCCTCCTGTCTCAAGCCCCATGCAGCTCTCTGTGCGTTTGTGAATGGCAAGCTGGCAGGACACCAGGTAAAGACAGCTCTCCATGCCTCCGGCCTCTATTTCGCACAGCTGGCTGGCCGGCCATTCCCCTGCAAGACCTCAGTTTTTTTTTTTTATTTGTCTGTGTGTATCTATGGAATCTTTGTGTGTGTATTTATCAGAGTGTATCAAATAATATTAAAATAATAAGTGACTGCCACTAGAGGTGTTAATAGGCAATAGCAATGTAAATGAAAGGGCAGAGTTTACATTGCTCTGCCTGCAGGGACAGACTATGTAGATACCAGAGCCATTACATCAAGCTGTAGTGGTTCTGGTGACTATGGAGTTACTTTAAGAATTGTATTTTTGTTAAAAAAAAAACTGTCTCCTAATCTTTTTAGCTGGCTTTCATTGTTAAAGCAAATTTGCCAAACCCTGGGCTTCAGTCACCATGTCAGTGCTATTACCTTGACATTTTGACGTTCTGTAATACGCCCCCCCCCCCACCATCTGCATATCCACTCAGTACTCACAGTGCTAAACCTTTCTATACACTCAGAGTGAAATAAATAAAATAACAGCTACTAGCAGCTTAGCAACCATTACCCAAAGGGTTACATTCCAGGCAGTTACAGCAGGCACAATGTCCCCACAATGGGTTAAACTCCCGGCCTGCAGCGGGGCAGTGACAGTAAGAGCTGCAGGTTTCCCGGGAGATCGTTTGATCAACAAGAAAATGGAACCTTCTGCAGGCGGCATGGGTCCGACTATGGGAGAGCTGGAGAGCGGCCCGGGGGCCGGTAAACACGGGGAGCACACCGGGGAGCTGGACCACTTAATGTCACCTTAACCCTCTGAGTGCCACAGTGCTGTGTGATGCTCTGATTAACACCCTGTGCTATCAGATACTGTGTGACATAAACTGAGTTGTAGTAAATAATGGCAGCTGCCCCACTTTGACTTTATGGTATTTTTTTTTAGTATGAAATACATGCTGTTCACTTTCCTATTAACATTCTGAGAACCAAATGTGTTCCCAACACCTTGCAAACCATTCATTGCATTGGGCATGGCTCTGGCATTGATAGGGTTAAGGTGGCACAAGGCTTAGTCACTGGCAAATAATTGTTTTGGGACGACTGGCTGTGGCTGGACATTTTCTAAGAATCATCATTATATTTGAATATTCAGATATATTTAGAATAGGAGCATCATCACGAGCTGAAAGCACACTGGTTTATTTCAATATATTTTTACATCTGTTTGTCTATTGTTTTCTTTGTTAGATAAAGCTCCTATCACTGAGGTAACTGATGAAGAAAAGCAAAAGGATCACAGTAAAGACCATAATTTAAACCAGTAAGTATGACCTTGATTAAAATATTATGTCTGTGTATATAATTAGAAACACACATATTTCCATAGGTGCTTTAAATTTGACACAACACAATTTATGAAAAATATATTTATAACATTTTTCAGAACAAAGCCATAGCTATTCTATGATAAAGTGATCCTATAGCGCAAGCATGTCAAACTCAAAGGCTAACATGGGCCAAATAAACAAGTTTTAAGTTTATGTGGACTGCAAAAAAAAAGTTTTCATAGAAAAGTACAGTATAAAAAAAGAACAAGAACAATGATAACATTAATGTTTTCTACTAAACTCCAGACCCTCTGTACAAAACCCCAGCCCCCTTCTACAAAACCCCAGCACCTCGCTCTACTAAACCCTATCCACCCCTCTACTAAACTCAAGCCCTCATACTAAACTCCAGCCATCCCGCTACAAAACCCCAGCCCCCACCTCTACTAAACCCCAGTCCCCCCTCTACTAAACCCTAGTCCCTACTTCTACAAAACCCCAGCACCCCCTCTACTAAACCCTAGCACCCCCTCTACTAAACCCTATCCAGCCCTTTACTAACCTCCAGCTCCCACTCTACTAAAACCCAGCCACCCCCACTAAACCCCAGCCCCCTATACTAAACCCCAGCCCCCTATACTAAACCCCAGCCCCCCCGTACTAAACCCTTGCCCCTGTTTTGAAAAACAAAAAACAATGTTAGCCTCCACCCTCAGACTCCATTCACATTGTGTGTCCGAATCAGGAGTCCTGCGTCTATACCCCCAATGGCGCCTTCCGCACCCTATGCCAGAGCTGAAACCCCTTGGAGACCGAGCATGTAGACGTCTCTGCCCACTTCCATGCACCTCCCCGCGCCTCTGCCTGCCTCCATGCACCTCCGGCCCTCCTCCATGCTCCTCTGCCCACCTCCGCCCACTACCATGCACCTCCCCACGCCTCTGCCTGCCTCCATGCACCTCCGGCCCTCCTCCATGCTCCTCTGCCCACCTCCGCCCACTACCATGCACCTCCGCCTCTCTCCAGGTTCTCTTACTAATGAATATCTTTGCTGGGCCGCAAAGATATTCATTGTGGGCCGCAGGCCATGAGTTTGACATCCATGCTATAGAGTAATAGCTAAACTTTGTATTTCAAATTGGGGTTATTTAACGAGTGTGGAATTATGGCTCTTGTAACCCAAGGTATGTAATTTCCTTGTCAATTCTGCATAAGTATATATTTAGTGAATAACCCCCAGCAGCTGAGTCTCTCAGCCTATCACCGTTAAGAAAAATACTTTTAAAGCAGATTGATGCTATTAAAATAACTATGGGGCTTGATGGGTCCTTTTTAAAGGCATACGCTAACATTTAAACTAGATAGATTTATGTTTAATGTTACTGCATTCCTTATTTAGAATATAGCCCCCACTCATCGTAAAATAAAATTAAATAAATAAATAAACATTGGTAATACTGCACTGGGCAATATCTAAAATGAGATTATTAAGACAGATGATCTTAGATCCAAATTCCAATTCAATGCTTTTCTGATTGAAAGCCACTAGAGGCATTGCGATTGACAATTGCAAACTTTGCCTTTTCTTACATATGGATGTGATGTTTGTTTGTTTTTGTCAGATTTTCACGGACAGGTTCTATACAACAAAACTTCTACTTGACGATTGTCCTTTTAGACTGTCATAATGTGATGGGAATTGGGCAAATATCCAGAGCGCCAAAATTAGCAAATAATTTATACAGTACATCATTTTCTCATGCAGCCTCAAACCTCAGCTTCTGGAGTTTATTCAGTGAATTGAAAACTGAATTGTACAATTTAGGATAACATTTCTCCAACTCTGCTATAGTCACAGATGGATATTTAAACAAAATGTTGCAATTTGGATTTCAATTCACTGCAATTCCGTATTTAGTAAATAAACCCTTTGTAAGCTAATGAAGTATATGAGTAATACTACTAATTCTTACTTCACTTAGCATAGGTGTAACTGACCTCATTGTTTGTGTGTGTATATAATTATTAAACTCCTGTTTGTGTTTTGTTATTAGGTATGTTATCATGTTTCAGTCTGCTTCATTGACAAAAGGCCAAGCTATAGTTTTTCTAAAAATACCTCAACCCTCCAATTCATTCACCCACACTGCAGCATATCATGCATGTATAATGTGATAAATGTGATTATAGACATAAACTGTATTTTTGGAAACTCATTAAAACCATAACTTGCACACACAAAATCCTTTATTCACTAAACAGTGAATGGTGAAGTGTAGCACATTTCACTTGTAAATAGCTGCATAAACTATTGAACTCAGCTAGTGTTTAGTTACTAAACGGTGTATTGAAAAATGAATGACAAAATGCAGACTCAAATAGTCAAGCTGAGCCTATACCTGAGTTAATTACTTCCAAATCAGCTACTTTGGTCTAAATATTGCAATTCCATTTTTTGAATAACCACAATGCTTTGTTTAGCAAAAAAATAAATAAAAAATTGTGACAACATTCATGATTATTCACTAGAAAAATAGAATGTGACGGCAGATAAGAACCATTCGGCCTATCTAGTCTGCCCAATTTTCTAAATATTTTCATTAGTCCCTGGTCTTATCTTATAGTTAGGATAGCCTTATGCCTATCTCACGCATGCTTAAACTCCTTTACTGTGTTAACCTCTACCACTTCAGCTGGAAGGCTATTCCATGCATCCACTACCCTCTCAGTAAAGTAAAACTTCCTGATATTATTTTTAAACTTTTGCCCCTCTAATTTAAGACCATGTCCTCTTGTGGTTAATTGGTGGGTTTAAAGCCAAAATAGCTTGTTGGCTATCTTTCTAGCTCAGTTATTTGGGCCTAAAATGTACAGTTCACTTATTAATTTTTGAATTAGTTAATAACCCTGAGAGGGTTTTATTCACAAAGAATTGTGGTGAATAAAAATAGATTTGCAAAATATGCTCCATAGAAACTAAGTTTAAAAAACAATAATTAAAATTTCTATATAGCAACTATTTGGGCATTAATTTTAAAACTGTATTTACATTCAACATAGTTAGTGAATAATTCGGGATTATTCTAGCTCCTAGTGACCGAATAATCTAAATTTTATTAAAGACAGGAGGCGAATATTTGCTTATCTTTCTTTACTGAAACTCCCAGCAGCAAAGAAACAGTTAACAGCAGTGTAAAAAAGTTTAACCAATCAGAGTGCATCACAGCAATATAAACTGTCATCAGGCTCCTCCCAATTCCTCTTTCTTGATGTAGCCGATCAGCTGTAGAGTCAACCATGTAAAAGTAGTCATTAAAACGATGAACAGGTAACGGTGAAGGTATCTTTAAGGATGAAGGTAGTAATCAACCCGCAGGTAGAGTCAAGGCAGAAGGCAAGCGATCTTCACACTAGGAGGAAGGAGAAATATCGTGAAAGTATGGTCTCTTTGGCAAAAGAAAACCAAATAAATGCAGTGAACTGACTTCCAATTTAGTGCAAGCTCTAACTATGGTAATAACAGAGTGGTAAACAGTAAATGACCATCTAGAATTTAATGAACTAGATATAATATAAAAAACGGGTTATAATAATAACGACCTAATGAGTCTAGGTTAGCGAAAGAGAGGATGTAAGTCATAGTTAGAAATTGGAGGTAGTACAGGATACTTACCTAGAAGGGTGGGAAGAGAAAACTAGGGTGGGAAAATATTCGCCTCCTGTCTTTAATAAAATTTAGATTATTCGGTCACTAGGAGCTAGAATAATCCCGAATTTTATGGCAAGACAGGAGGCTTCATATTTGCTATTTTAACGCACAGATAGCAAGGACAGAGAAACGTGAGGAGAGTGTCTAAAATAAAAGGTACGGAAGGTGGATTCTCTAGACCAATCAGCGGAGGAGAGAATTTCCGCTAAGGAACCTCCAGCTAGGAGTGCTGAAGAGGCGGCTGCGCCTCTAACCGAGTGAGCCCCGAAAGATGCATCAATGCCAGCCAGGGCTAGGAGCCATTTAATCCAGCGTGCAATGGTAGGGCACGAAACTGGTTTGTGAGGCCGTACATAGGATACCAGGAGGGGCCCGGTAGGTGCTCTGAGAAGGGTAGTGCGAGCGATATAGTGTCTTATGCACCGGGCTACGCATAGGAGTGGTCTCTCCGAGAAGTAAGGGTAGCTCACGGTAGATGAGTTGGTCTTAGTGCGTCTAGTGATGTGAAAGTGTACCCCCTCTGGTGTGAAATCGAGGGCGTGAAAGTCGAAAGCCCTGATGTCGGAAACTCTTCGGAAGGAGACCAAGCAGAGGAGGAGAGCTAATTTGGCTGATAATTGGCGTAGGGAAAGCGCTTCGTTGTCCGGCCAAGCTTCCAGGAACGTGAGCATGACGGCAACGTCCCAGAATTGATTATATTTGGGATTCGGGGGTCTAGCGATGCGGATGCCCCGCAAAAGTCTGCAGACAGACGGGTGTTTGCCCACCGAAGAGCCTTCTATAGGAACGTGCGCTGCAGAAATAGCAGACCGAAACACGTTAATGGTCCGGTAGGATTTACCCTGGTCGAATAAAGACGACAGGAAGTTAATAATATTAATTATAGGTGTTGAAAAGGGATCAAGGTTCCTTTCCAAGCACCAGCAACTCCATAGGCGCCATGCAGAGATGTAAGAGCGTCTGGTTCCTGGGGCCCATGAGTCCCAAAGGAGTCCCTGAGCAGTTGTCGAAAGGCCTGAGACATTCCACGATCCCCTGAAATGGTCCAAGCCACTAGTTGGAGATGGTCCTGGATCGCCAATGGGTGAAAGTTGCCTATCGAGTCTCTGAGGAGGTCGTGGGTGCAGGGTAGTAGCAGGGGAAAGTCCACTGACATTTCCAGTAGGTAAGGGTACCATGGTTGGGCCCGCCATAGCGGGGTCACTAGAGTTATCTTGACACCTTGAGTTCTGAGAAGTTGTAGCGTGCGCGGAATCATGGAGAATGGAGGGAACGCATATGCCCCTGACATCGGCCACTTTTGTAGGAAGGCATCGACTGCAAGGCACGCTGGGTCCGGTAACCAGCTGTAAAAAGCGTCCGTCTGCCTGTTGAGGCGAGATGCAAAGAGGTCCAGGTTGAATGGTCCCCGGCAAATCTGGAGATGATGAAATATTTGTGGATTCAGTTGCCAATCGCTGGAGTCCCTCCAGTGGCGGGAGAACCAGTCTGCGACGAGGTTGTCTGTTCCCGGCAGATATTCCGCTCGCAGGGAGATATTCCTGTCTAGGCAGAACTGATATAATTCCTTGGTCAGGTCTGAGAGCATCTTTGATTTGGAACCTCCTAGATGATTCACGTAGCGGACTGCGGACACGTTGTCCATTTTCAGCACAACTGAACAGTTGTAGGCATCTTTGGCGAAGCTGCGGATTGCAAATGAGCCTGCAATCAGTTCGAGGCAGTTGATGTGAAGTGCGCGTTCTGAGTGGGACCAGAGTCCTCCTGTAGAGGTTTCCGAGCAAGTTGCGCCCCATCCGAGCAAACTTGCATCTGATTCCAGGATGAAGTCTGGTTGGGATCCGAAAATGGCTCTTCCATTCCAGGCATCCATATGTTGTAGCCACCAATGGAGCTCGAGCCGGGCCTCGTCCGTGAGTGTGATCTGTTGGTCGTAAGATGTCGATTGGTGTAGGTATTGGGTCTTTAATCGTTGCAGTGCCCGGTAATGCAGTGGGGCAGGGAATATAGCCTGTATTGAGGCGGAGAGCAAGCCGATGGTGCGGGCTAGATCCCGTAGGCGAAGGTGTGGTGATATCAGTAACTTCCGAATGTCTCTTTTTATGGATTTTATTCTGGGTGCCGGAAGTTGAAGGACTGCTTGAACGGAGTCTATCTGGAATCCCAGGAATTGTATCGTCTGGGACGGTGTTAGAGATGATTTCTGGTGATTGATCACGAAGCCAAGGTTCTGCAATAGGGCGGAGGTCATGTTTGTATGATGGAGGAGGGTTTCCTGGTCTTGTGCCATGAGAAGGATATCGTCCAGATAGATTATGGAGCGGATTCCTTGGGACCGCAGTAAGGCCATCACTGGTTTCATTAGCTTGGTAAAGCACCAGGGTGCGGAAGATAGGCCGAAGGGTAGGCAGGTGAACTGCCATAGTGTCTGTTCCCAACGAAACTGAAGGAGGCAGCGGTGTGCTGGTGTTACCGGCACCGTGAGGTATGCATCCTTTAGGTCGAAGCGAGAGAACCAATCTCCCTCGGAGAGTAGGTCTCTCAATAAATGGATCCCTTCCATTTTGAAGTGACGGTATACGATGAAATTGTTCAGATCTTTCAGGTTGATGACTGGTCGTAGACCCCCTGATTTTTTCTTTACCAGAAATATGTTGCTTACGAAGACCTGTGGGCCCACAACTCGTTCGATCGCACCTTTGGTGCATAGATCGTTGAGTTCGCTCCGTAGAGTCGACTCGTCTAGCAAAGACATTTTTATTGGGGTAGGAAGGGAATTTTGAATTGGTTCGACTGAAAAATCCAGGTGGAACCCGGACACCGTTTGAAGGATCCAAGGATCCTGCGTTAGTTGAGACCACTGTTGGGAAAAAAGGGTTAACCGGCCTGCAATAGGAATAAGAGAATAAGGAAGGTCCATTACCTGTAGCAGAGCGACCGCGTAGGGAAGCGGATCCACGTCCTCGGATTGCTCCGCGAGAGGGAAAAAATTGTCTGTGTTGGAATCGGGTATTGCCCGAATTCCAGGTGTCTGAAGGTCGAGGCCTGTAGCCTGTGAAGGCGGGTCTGCCAGTCGCTCGGCCTCTATAGCGACCAGCTCTTCCAGAAAAACGCTGAGAGCGAAATACCTTGCGAATAGAGGATTGTGCCTTTGTCAGTGTTGTAAAAACAGAGACGTGTTTACTTAGTTCTTTTATGAACTTGTCTCCAAATAACATGCCTTGAGCTTCTGGGCCAAGTTCTTTGGTGCCTAGTTCGGCAAGTTTAGCATCAATTTTATAAAGGACGGCTTTCCGCCGCTCTGTTGATATTGCCACATTGGCATTGCCTAAAAGGCATAAGGCCCTTTGTGCCCACTCTCGCACCATATGTGCGTCAAATGTGCCACCTGATAAAGCCTCGTCTGCAATAATGAAAATTTGTGTGAGCGGGCCCGCCACATCCATCAACTTGTCTTGAGCAGTTTTAAGACCCTGTTCTAGACCTTTACGGGGGTCTTTCCCTGACTTGGTTAGAAAGGTCACAAGGAAGGGGTCGAATTCTGGTGTATTGGCCACCTTGTCTGGGATGGTGGGGCGTGGGCATTCAGCCCTTAATTTGGCTCTCACCTCTTTTTCTAAAGGCCGACGGAGCCACATTCTACAGTATTTGGCAATGTGGTCTGGGGGTGTCCATTCGGCCGATCTAGGGTGCTTAATGCACCTGGGGTCAAATAGAGGGCGTCCAGAGGTGTCAAATAAGGTATCTATGGAGTCAGACTCCGATTGGAGTTCCTCTAGAGGTATGAGGGGTTCATTAGTTGCAGAATCGGATGGATAAAGGTCTCGGAATGTCTTATGAGGCGGAGCCTCAGTATCAGAGTGTTCTGCGTAGTATTCGTCTAATACTTGGAGGTTAAAATCAGAGGTAGAACCCTCAAATGCGTTAAATTTATCATGTTTTGAATAGGGCACTTTAGGGTGTTTAGCGGGCGCTTTGCCTTTACCGGCGGTGGCGCTATCGCCCTTCCAAGGGCGTTTGCGAGGGGCTCCTTCATGTTCCGAAGTGTGAGAATCTTCGGAATCTGAGAGTTGGGTAATGGCCGCCGTAGGGGCTGGTATTGTCTGCTCGCTGAAAGCCGCTAAAGCTTTAGGAATGGATTCAGTGATGGCATTGAATAGCCAAGCCTTAAGTTCGGCAGAAACTGCTGGTTCTGGTACATCAGACATAATGTCAATAACAGTGGGGTCACCACAAAGAATAATATAATATACAATATATATATATAGTTTTTTTTTTTTTTTTTTTTTTTTTTTAATTTTTATTATTTTAATTATTTCTAATATTGGTATGCAGACAAACTAATACAATGAGGCGGTGGACTTATACAGAAAAGTAATTTTTGTAACAGTGGGGTTCATCCACAATACATCAATGGGGTTCACCCAGAGAGGAAGGACAATGAAATGTCCAAATCAAATAACAGGTATGTGCCTGTGTCATCAAATAGGGATTACCCTGTATAGAGGCAGAAAAAAGGGGGGTCACCCTTGAAGGAAGGCTAGAGGGGGTCACCCTCAGAATAAAGGCTTGAGGGGGTCACCCTCAGTATCAAGCAAGGATTTTTTAAGTTGACAAAAAACCTGTCAAGAAAAAGGGAAATTTTGAGTATGTATCCTTAATGATTTAAAATAAAGGTCTTTAAGGGATAAAAAGTACTTACCGAACAGCTGGGTCGTTGTTCTGCAGTGGGAGCTGAAATGCGAGTGAACCGCCGCGCATAAAATTTCCGCAAGATGGCCTGAGAGGAAGCCCGGGAAAGGGTAACTAGAAATGGCCGCGGAAGGAAAAGGGCGGGAAACGTCTCTATGGAGACGCAAGGTAACACACGAAGTGTGTGAGGGAAAAAACTGAGCGGAGCGGGCCGGCAAAATGCCGGGCGCTGCGGGGAAAGTGTGTCAGTTAAACAGACGGTATAAGAATACAAGATGGTAGAAAAAAATAAGAGAGGCAATAGTGTTTATAGGTTGACTGGGGAGTCAGCCCATGTCACCTAAGCAGTGTGTAAAAGCACAGAAAGGCTGAGAAAATACTAGAATAGGTAAATGAATAAATATATATAATATAAAAGCAATATACTCATATAAATGTATATAAAAAATTGAGCATAAATAGGAGTATAATTAGAATAGACTCACCTGGGAGGCTAAGCAGCAAAGAAAGAGGAATTGGGAGGAGCCTGATGACAGTTTATATTGCTGTGATGCACTCTGATTGGTTAAACTTTTTTACACTGCTGTTAACTGTTTCTTTGCTGCTGGGAGTTTCAGTAAAGAAAGATAAGCAAATATGAAGCCTCCTGTCTTGCCATAAAATTATCAAGTAATTCATATCCAGAGCTTAGTGGATGCTATAAGCAACATAAAAAGTACATATATTTTTCTGGAATCAATGCCCAACATGTTTTGTGTTTTGTTTTAATGTTTTAAATATCTAAAATGTATTTTAATATTGAGTACTTACATTTTCTGATTTTAATGAGAATTTTGAGGTGTCATTTATTCCTTTTTAGGACACAAGGCACAGAAGCCTTTGATACAATGCCTTTAGGTATTTCAGTCTCTTTACAGACCGATACAAGTTGGCTTCATGAACATAACCAGGAAAAACAGTGTAAGTCTTTATTTTACACATGCATATTTACAAATAATACATGGATCCATTTTTATTATAAAAAGAATGGTTTCTTTTTCTTATCTATTTCTAGTGTAGCCCTTCGTAAAGGCCATTTTAAAGTCACACAGAGCACTAATTCTGAATAAAGTGGACTGCAATGGCCCTGTGGTTTTGACCCTGCAATGTAATACTTTGCAGTTTTGTAGAAACCACTATAGCTGCTTCCGCAGCAACAATTAAGTTTCACTATGTCATGTGACTTAATGCAGCTCATAGGAAAACATTGAATTAAATACTTTCATATGGGTAGCATTTTATTGAGCATGCATGGGGTGCTCACCGTACATGCTCATCTTGTCTCTAATATTCCCCCCAATATTAATGGGCCAAGTGCAGTGGTTGGCTATTTACAGGGAGAGCTGAAAAGATATAGGTGAGAAGACTGGGCACCATCTTGGCTACTCCACAGTCCCTCCCCTCTGTCTCTTCATGCCTCCCACCCACTGGGCCTTCACGATCCCCTCCGCATGTTGTGCCAACAGAGCCTGGTGTTGGACAGCAGAGAAGAGAGCCGTGGGAGAAGCGATGAGAGCACGGCAGGACAGAGCCGGGGTGCCCAAGACCCCAGACGGCCGCTTTCTGTATGCCATGTGAGCCCCAGCACATGTAAGTGCCGGGGAATGTGACAATAATGAAGTAGTCTGGGGAAGATGGCTTGTGTGGAGGAGGAAAGGAGTCCAATTCAAGCTAGATCTTGGAGGCATACATGAGATGATTGAATGAGTCTTCAAATGTCCTTCTTGATTGACTTGATCTTGGAAGGTAGAAGTTTGAGAACTGCTGAAACTCAGTCGATCAAGAAGCCGAGGAATTTTATGACCTGTGAAGTTCTGAGTTTGTTTTGTTGATGATGAAGCATGGGTTCCGTAGTAGGGAAACCGTCAGTTTGGTATGGTGTTTGGATGGGTGCTAGAATAAGAATATCGTACAAGTAATTTATGGATCTATTACCCCATGCACGGATGAAGGCCATGACTGGTTTCATCAGCTTGGTAAGCACCATAGGGCTGAATAGGAGCTGATTAAATGGTCAGATTCCGTTGTTCGAAAGAAACTGGAGTCATTCCAGGTCGGGAGAAGCAGCTGGAGGTCAGAGGGTTGTTTTGGACCCGAATTGACATAAAATCGAGGTGGAATCCAGAGCAATGAATGAACATTTAAAGTACTTAAAGGGACATTACAGTCACCAGAACAACTACAGCTTAATGTAGTTGTTCTGGTGAGTATAATCAATCCCTGCAGGCATTTTCATGTAAACACTGCCTTTTTTCGAGAAAAGGCAGTGTTTACATTGGCACGTTTTATTACCTTTTAAGAGGGGAAAAGTGGGGCAAGCCACCTAAATGGTGGTTTCAACACTAAAGGGTCAGGAATACATATCTGTGTTCCTGACCATATAGTGTTCCTTTAATTTTAAATTGAATCATAAACTTTTCTATTTTAAAATGCACAGAGCATCAAACATCATTATTTTAGGTATGTCTACAAACAAATTCTATGAAATACCACTTCACATCTAAAGGAATAAAATGGAAAGACTGTATTTTTTGAGTGGACTTCCATCTACGAAATCTAAATTATATAGAAAAAACAGATTACTCACTTGCAGTTGACTGTTTTTCTTAAGATTGTTTGGTGATGGTACTGGTATTCTACAAGACACTTAATACAAATGAAAATTACCGCATTCTTGAAGATACTCAAAAACAAAAGATCCACGGGAACAGCAAGTAACTTGCCAAAGAAGCATCGTTTAGTAGATTCACAACTCGTCCAGGTTCTTCTTACTTATGTATTTTTTTTTTTTGTTTTGTTTTTTGTTGTCCCCCTTAGTATGGTGCTATGTATTGATAATTATTTTTTTTACTTGTTAACTAGCGCATACAATAAATGAGAATTATAAAGAAAAGGTTCCCATGGATCTCTTTTGGTGGGAATTTTTGGGTACTTTTCATTTGCATCTTGTGAGCCATAATGCTTATGTTGCTTGTGCTCCTTTAACTTTGATATATTAATATTTATGAAGGTTACACATTATAACTGATTCATCATATTCTGATAATAACCTATGATATCTTGTGCATTAGTTTATTTTTTGGATAAATTATTGTACTGTTGTATGGTCATTTTAGTTAAGAGTGTGTAGCTATCATAGGAATAAATAGCGGTTGGCTTTGGAGGCTGGAGCACCAGATGTGGGTTTCTTAAGTCCCAGATCTCTACAGCTGGTAGAGAAGGCAGGGGGACATGCTTTTGATTACTTTTTTTTAAAAAAATTGAGAGGGGATGCTAGGTAAAATAACTTTGTTAGGTAGTGTGGCATGATTCATTGAATAGCTAGTTGTGCATAATGTGCTTGTTTTCAGATCCCAGAGAGCATGGGTAGATAGGAGGGGGCATAACACTGAAAGGCGGGCATTTGTCATGACACGTATCTGCCCTCTGTCAATGTAGGGATCATTGAGTTTTCCTTTGGGCCAAAGCCTAGTAATGCTCCTGGTAGCTATACTAAGACTTACATTTAAAGTAATGAATGATTACATTCCGAATAAGAGAGGAAATACTCACAGCGACTGTAAAACATGTGTTTCATTTTTCAGCTACTGACTCACCAAATTGTGCAACTCCACCTGCCAGCGATTCACCAGCAAGTGACCAGGAAGATGGTAAGAAACTAATCAAATACAAAGTTACAAAGGGATTATTGATTCACTGCAAAGCAAGTTGGGATGATTTGAAAGTGACTTGCAAAGTTTATGTTAAAATATTGATATTAAGGAATTGCAAAAAATCTCTGTCTCATTTAAATGGGTCTAGATTTTTTAACTTGTTGTTTATCGAACAGACCCAGGGCCGGACTGGAAAGAAAATTCGTCCCAGGCATTTTTTAATTACAGCGGCCCACTAAAAAGGGGGCGTGGGGCCAGATAGGGTGTGTTTTGTCATCACCAATGACAAACATGCCCCATCAAAAAGTGAGCATGTTGGTTCAATGCTCTTCCAGGGCATACCATGCGCAGGGCTCTGCTGAAGAGCTCTAGCTTGAGAAAAAGACCTTGTATTTGTTCTGCGCAGCTCAAGCAAATTTTATATCATGCTTGCACTGTGTTTGCTTGAAATCTGTCTCTGGTGTCTCCATAGATGGGATACCAGGAGACAAAAATGCCAGGAAAGAGTAATGTGCAGTGTGTGTGCAAGGGGGTTGCAGTGTGTGTGAGGGGTGTAGTGTGTGCTGTGTGTGAGTCATGGGTGCTATGTTTGCGTGAGGGTGCTATGTGGGTAAGGGTACTGTGTGTAAGGGGTGCACTGTGTGTGTGCTGTGTTTGCGTGAGGGTGCTATGTGCGTTTGAGCAAACTGTGTGTGAGGGTGCTGTGAGTGTCAGGGGTGCAGTGTGTGTGTGAGGGTGCTGTGAGTCTCAGGGGTGTAGTGTGTGTGTGTGCGCATAAGGGTGCTGTGCGTGTTAGGGTAATGTGTGTGTGTTAGGGTTGTAGCGTCTCTGCAAGAGAAGTGTAGTGTGTGTGTGTATAAGGGTGCTGTGTGTGAGGGGTGCAGTGAGTGTGTGCTGTGTCTCAGTGCTAGGTTCTGTGTTTGAGTGAGGGTGCTATGTGCATGTGAGGGTGCAGTGTATGTGTGCGTGAGGGTGCTGTGAGTGTCAGGGGAGCAGTGTGTGTTTGTGTGTGTGAGTGCCAGGGGAGCAGTGTGTGTGAGGGTGCTGCGAGTGTCAGGGGTGCAGTGTGGGTGTGTGAGTGTCATTTTTTCTAAATGACTGGACCTCTTAATCACATTCATTCAATCACAAACATTTAATAGCATTGTTACTGTTGCCCTATACCACTCTGGACATTGAGTGGATCACTTAAAAGCTGCCATGCAGTTTGCTGAAACTAGCACTTAAATTCCAATTTATGAAGAGGGTGTATTGGATGGGCAATAACTTTCCAAGTATTGGTAGCAGGTATGCTGGTACTGTGCTTTGTGAGTAGTTTTCTAAATAAATATGCTTGTTCGCTAGCCATCATCCATCATGCATAAATACCGAAGTCAGCAACTATAGCTTTGTTTCAATATCCCTCAAAAATGCCATGGATTTAACTTTAAAAATGTATATTACTTTCGTTGGGAAGACTCTATATGGCTACAAACTATGATGCTATATTATTGTACTTACAATATAAAATGTGGAAGTAATGAGGAAAACGTGGTGCAAGTTGTAACATTGGTGTGTGTGTGAGAGAGTGAGGGTGCTGTGAGTGATTATATTCCCCCCTCCCATCTTACCGTATGCCTGGGAGGAGGGATCGTGCTGCTGCCATCCATCCCTGGTGGGCAACGGTCCGGATCTCGTGAGAGAAACTCAACGGAGCTGTAAGTTAGAGCTCCTACGGGTTCCTCTGCTGGCAGGCTGTCTCCCTCCCTCTCACCCCCGCCGGCGGCTGGAATATACTACATGTGGGCCGGTGAGGGAGATCTTTGATCTCCCCACCGGTCCGCCATGGAACACAGCAGGGCCGGCGCTCGGATAGTGCCGGCTCTGCATAGACCGGCAGGGGAGGTCCTGTAACCTCCCCTGCCGGCCTCGGCCCATGGCCACCGCGGCCCACCAGGCATTTGCCCGGTGTGCCCGATGGCCAGTCCGGGTCTGAACAGACCTTCTAATTAATATCATACTGTGATTGAAGCGGTTTTATCTCGTGATTGCTAACATTAATATTTAAACTTTCTTATTGTTTTCAGATCTGTACTCCTCTTTATCAGACGACCTAAGTGAGTTGAGCATTCTTTGTGACATGGAGGTAGAGCATTTTCAGATCTGTTAGTTATCGCTTGCATATCAGACTGTTGCCTTTGGGAAATAATAATAATGATAATGTTATCTGTGCAGTTCAGCTCAGACTACATGACTTTTTTTGAGGAACAACTTAAGACTTTACCTAGAGTTGGGCCACCTACTATCTTCGCCTACAAGAGAGAATCCTCTGAGACTGATAGACATCTGGCAATGTCAAAGGTATTTTATTTACATTGCAATTAATTTTTGATACATATATTTCTAAAGAAATAACTGTTAGGCAGATGTATTGTGTTTGCTCTATCTTGGGAGTATTTTGTTTTTAAAGAGAAAAAACTAAGTAAAATTAATCCACTGTGTGGCTGTGCCATATAAACCAGCCCAATGTAGTGATTATGATGCCAGGAGTTCCCTGGTGTCCTCCCAAAGGAGGTCATGTATTCACTGACCTAAGCTGGTCTAACATAGGACTTTGCTCAGATGACACTCTCAACTAATGAGCATGGCCCTGCTTAGTTCAGTGGAGCCAACCAAATTCTCCTTGCCAGGAGAAGTTGGAAGCAGTTTGCGTGACCACAGGTGCCGGGCAGAACCCAGGTAAGTTGTTAAACTGATCTAAAATAGTTTGATAAATTATTATTCTGGGTGGCATTTCTGGCACCATAACCACTACATTGGGTTGTAGAAGTTATGGTTCATAGAGTGTTCCTCTAATTTTGCAATTTAGATCTGTTTAGTGACGAGATTCCATTATGGTGATTACAATTTACTCCCTTGAGAGTAGTTACTGTGAATTTATCTATTACATTGAACACAGCAGCCTCTTGGTATCAACACTGGCATCGCCTATACTGTAGAGAGATAGTGTGTTATGATAAATAGGATCCTGGGTAATAACCAGGTCCTGTTACAAACAGAATAAATGCAATCATTTCCCTGAAAAATCAATCAGAATTACAAAATGTTGGAACAATCGTCAGTATGTATGAATACAAATAAGCACAGAATATAGTACTCTAAAAGGTAATCAACATTTCAAGTGCCTTGTGAAATTACAAGAAATTAAAAAAATGAGAAACCAAACTAAATAAAAATAGAACAGTTCAGTTAGAAGTAAACTAAATAAAGTCATTGTCAGCCTAATGCTTTGCGACCCCTTTCCCAAACAACATCAAGGAATTGCTTGGGATTAAGGATAAATAATATCTATCGGGTATTGATTCCTAAGGAGTTATGATCCGCCACCACCGCTGCCAAAAACCATGCCGTGTACTCCAGCATGATTCTCACCTTGATCTTAAAGAATCATCCAGAGTAAGAATATTTGGTTTCCAAGTCAAAATACATTTCCTGGCGGGGGCGGAGCTTAGCTGCCGAGCGAGCCAGACGTCTATGGCGAGAGCTCCCGCATCTGAAGCCCTGATTCTGGGCATTACTCCCCGACCACCAGATCGTGCCGGCTGCGGATCACTACCCTCCAGCTCAGGAGGGAATGCTGAACCTGGGGATACCTGACACGGGGCTCCCCGCCGCTAAAACTACCACACCGCAATCTGCGGCCTACACGGGTGGGAGCCGCGGAGAGACGGACGCTCTCCCGGTTCTCAGGCTGAAGAGGGGACACTCGCAAATCGCTTCCCCCCCACCCCATGGACCGGAGGGGGTTATCCCAGTCCACACCAGCAAGAGAGGCCAGAAACTCAGACGAACTAGCAGATGCTGGTGCACACTCCAGCAGCACAGAAAATACAAGGCCCAAAATGTCAGACAGGCCTGGTTTCACTACACGCGGTCTGAATCAACCGCAACCTAGTGCAGAAAGCCCCACAGCACAACTGACAAAGCTGGCGACACAGGCACAACCTGCAACAGACAGCACCCTTGCCACCCCACCCAGGCACACCCAAGAGTTCTTCCATCAGCTCTGCACCAACCTTTGGACAAAGTTCAGAGGCAAGGACCGGCCCTTCAGGCTAGCGGTGCAGGCGGCAGCAGCTTGGATCCGCCTGGTCACCTGACCCCAACTATGTGAGTACACACCGCGAGCCCCCAAGGCACCCTCCCGAGGGAGATGACCCCAGAGATCTAATTGGTGGGCAACGGCGACATGCCTTGCGGGCGCTAACACCCACACGCTCACATATCAGTGCAAGACCGCTGGGCAAGCACGACCTATCCATCACCCAGCAATGCCAGAGACCACCGACCAGCGAGGCACCACCCGGCAATCAAGAACCCAAGCTGGGGGCCCTGTGGCTAACTGGGATGCAGCGAAGTACCCGGCACACAATAGACACATGGAAAGAGCCCCCTCAGAGACCAGCGGAGGCGCTGTCTCCTCGAGACGCCAACCCTGCCACTATCCATGGCCTACCTGTCAGTCGGTATCGGCGGATCAAAACGCTCCTGACTCCACAAGCAGTCCGGCTCCATCTGACAGCGATTGGATCCAGAGGCTCGCTATGCATCTCCAAGCTGCAGGACTGTAGGGCTCCTCTGGCAGGCATCGGCTGAGTGAACTCTCGGACTGAGCAAGGGGGAACTTAACCCCCACCAGCTTCTCATGTACACATCGATCACAGGGAGAGCAACGCAAGTTAACTTTTTGTCTCTTATTTTATCCAGCGCTATTTCATTTGCCCTTAACTAGTTTAACTAGTTTAGTTTATGACCATGTGGAAGCCTCCTGGGGACTATTACCTAATTCTTGCTTACACCGCTTTAGTGACCCAGCCTTTTACTGCTCGAATCTAAACAAATATATAGTCAGTTTTAAGCAAAGTATACCATGTTCAGCCACCCATTTGACTAGTTTGTCTCTCGTCATTTAAAATATAATCACTTTCCATGTAAGCCTCTCCCTCATGCATAATCTGCTGTTTAACCCATCTTGACATTAATTAAACCTATAGTAATTTGTTTTTAGCTTAAGATGTTGATAAAACGTGAATTGATCTCATATTGAGAAATATGTTAAGCCTGCCTTCCATAACACTTTAAATTGTGCTATTTGTCTTAGCATGTTATACCAATTACCACAAATCGATGATGCCTTAGAGCTTGTTAAATCTATATTATAAAAATGTGCTATGTGAAATGCTATGACGATGCTTGCAGCAGCTGTTGTGGCTCTGCATGTTTACTGTTACTCCACGCACAAATAAAATAAAGAATTAAAAAAAAAAAAAAAAAAATACATTTCCTGGCAAGGAGTTCTTTATTGGTCAGAGTGTCTAACCAATCCATTTTAAATATGAATTGAGTTTGATTAAGAATATTTGTAAATTGCGTGCACTCAGCTGGTTCCAGACCTGAAGAATGTTTTGCATCCAACTGCTGCTATTATGAGAAAACCTGTTTAGGGTCCCTATTGCAAGAATTCGGGGGGAGAGTGGAAAAGTGGGCATTCCACCTTTGTCTAAACATGATTTCAGTTTGTCCCAAAAAGACTGGATTAGAGCACACTCCCACAGATACATGTCTGTCCTCATGTGTGCACACTTGAAACAGGTGGCAGTCTACATTCTAGCCATAAGGGGAAGTCTGTGGTGGGAATAATAAGCATACTGTAGGGGTTTAAGGAACATGTCCCTAAAGGAAACCATGGGCAATATTTGACTTTGAATAGAATGTGCAATAAGTATGTCTTCTGGACTTATGTCTGGGAAATGCATCCTCCACTTCCCTATCCCCATCTGTTGACTGCTCCAATCCCAGGTGTATCGTAATGGCATGTAAAGTTTTGAAATGTAATAGGACGCAGAATCAGAGGAGCATAATATGGCATCCAAAGGGTTTTCCTAGACAGGAGTTGTAAAATTCTGCGTAATAGCATGGTAGTAGTGTACGTGAAAAAAAGTGAACAATGGTAGTAGAAGGTCTGGTAAACGCTCCTGGAGCTCAGCGACACTGATATATATATTAATTTTAAAGACTGTCATACGATGATCTTTTATGAAATAGAAGCTATTAAGACTGTGATAGCAGTAAAAGGCTAGCGCAGGCAGATAATGTGAGAGTTGTCATAAATGCACAATTGCTGGTAGATAATAGTCAACTGATAGGGGCTCTCCATTTTCTTATTTACTAAAATGCTTGACCTTTAATCTTGAAAGCATTGTATTTGCTTTAGACAAGCTTCAATCCATTTGCTTTGCCATTCTATTCTATTCCCTGGTAGATTATTGTTCCAAATGTACATCAGTCTTATTGCACAAAATGCATGCATGCATCACCTTGCTAGTCTTATATTATCTAGCTTCAGATCGCATATCTTTGTCCTGCATCACTTAATTCTTCTCTTCTAGATGCTTTTAACATAGTGAATTGTTTGATTAAATAGCCAGAACACAATTTACCTCTGCAGCACTTTCATGTCCAAAGCAACGACATGGCTCTATAATGCTCCCAATGTGATCATGCTTGTTCAAGCATCTCTAGAAAAATGCCTTGCAAGCACATATTGCATCTTTCCAGTACAGCCATGTACAATAAAATATAAAACCGTTTTAACATGTAAAAAGAATAGCAGAGCACATAGTTATGTTTTAGTTAGCTACTTGGTTGTAAGGAAAACAATGTGACATTTGCACTTTAAAGCAGGGCTCGACAAATCCCAGGCGCAACAAATAGTATATCAAATACAAATATATTATAAAACACTACGCGTTTCACCTTGGGGTTTCATCAGAAGTGTTTCCCACACTTCTGATAAAACCCCAAGTAAAGTGTGGTTTTATAGTATATAGGAGTTATACCATCACTGATGCAATATATCCTTACACGGGGATTATACCGTCCACACTGAAAACAGCAGTGCTCTCAGTAGCTCTACAAAGTGTGAATGTTTCCCTGCTACACTATTATACTTGATATATGGAAAAAATATACACCTTTTACACAAAAAAACAGTGGATAAAACACAAGTGGGTATATATACACAAATGAATAAAAATAAATACCCAAAAAATATGTGGGAGTATGAAGATTCCTCTGTATCTTCAAGAGAGAGCACAAAATATAATAGAAAATCTCCCCATATATGTACGTTTGGATGTAGACAGGAGGATCAGTGTAATCTTCTTTATCGCAGCATTTTAACTTTAAGGGAAAGAAGATAAAAGAACATAGTGTACCACTTTAAAAATATAGTAAACACTTTATTGTCTGCACTTACAACATGCAAGAAGATAAAAAGCCCATCAGGCCTCTAGTACTTTAATCTGAGTGTCAACGCTGCAGCAATGTTTAAATAGAGTACTAATACAGATTAACCACTGAAGTTTCATAGCTTGTCAACTACATGTAATAGCACACTTATTGTAACTTACTGAAGTCTCATAGCTCTTTAGACTTATTTCTCCGCGTGTCTATCACTCACTGCGTATGTTTTATAGCTTGTCATTCCCTAACCTCATATATAAAAAATATGCTGTCTACTATTCTAAAGATTAACCACTGAAGTTCATAGTCTGGCAACTACATGTAATAGCCTAATTATTGTAACCTACTGAAGCCTCATAGCTCTTTAGACTTGCTTCTCTGCGTGCCTACTACTCACTACGTATGTTTTATAGCGTGTCATTCTCTAACCTCATATATAAAAAAATGTGCTGTCTACTATGCCACAATTTGAAATGCTAATACTGTGCCTGCACAGTTGTGGCCTTGCACGTCTGTTGTTATCCTAAGCACGAATAAAATAAAGAATTAAAAAAAAAAAAAAAAAGCCCATCAGGTATTGTTGTGAACTTCTCGGTAGATCTCCCAGTCAGAAATGCAGGAAACCAAGTTGAAGAAACACGAACAAAATAAATTGAAACTTAAATAAAATCAAAAGTCCGTGAAATAAAGTGTTCTTTGCCGCCCTACGCGTTTCGTCCTACGACTTCGTCAGGGGCATCCGGCTGGTGTTTTTCTTTTATCTTCTTTCCCTTAAAGTTAAAATGCTGGGATAAAGAAGATTACACTATTATACTTGAGCCTATTGTTAAAACTATTTCACTATTTTATGTATTTTGTTTCCTTTCTCTTTTGAGATACCTTCATACAGGGTATGGTACTGCACTAATGCACCTCTGCTGTCTAACGTGCTGTCAGAAAGCAAAGAGTCCTATATATGCACAAAATAGCTGACTCTTGGCTGCACAATGGAATCAACCAACGAGGCTAAATTCAAATATAGACCTCGATTTAATGTGTTTGCATAAGCTTTTCAATTCAATTTTCAATATTTTAAGATGAATATTTGAAAATGTATTTATTTATTTCTTTTGAAATTTATTTTTAAAATAGTGTAAAATATAAAAAAATCTATTATATAGAAAAATAATAACACTATCTCAATTTTTTTTTAATATTACAAAATATCAATTTTTTTTCATAATATTCATAATATATCATCTTAAATGTTTAACCAAAAAATGTAGATAATTTGCAAAGCTTATTCAACAATATTAAATTGAGGCCTACATGCCAAAGGGGTGAGAGTAAAATAAAAAAAGGTAAAAATGTTTCTACATGCCCATAAGAGCTGAACGCATTTTAAATTTCAGGCAGATGCTTTATCAACAGCTACCAGTATCGGCCTGAGATGCGAAATGCGTTCAGGTCTTCTTGGCATGTGGGCAAGAATATAACTCCTCACATTGCTTTCTTCTTTGGAAGGCCGAGCTTTGGAACTTGATTTGAATTATGGCATTGCATAGTGTCTGTAAATATATTTTTATCACATGCCATTGCAAAAATGAATGTATGCATGAGTGAGCTTTGTCTGAATGCTAAGAATGTTTATTTTATGATCAAGAAGCACACTAATAGATAGTAAGGTATGGGTGAGAAGTGTAAAAACAGTCTTTTCAAGGGTTCCCAGATCCAAAATGTTGCCACAACACATATAGCTTCTGCATACTAATGCAGAGGGCTGCAGTTCAGTATGTAGAATCCATATGAGGCACAAAGGAAATCAGTTAATTGCTCAAGGAGATACTACATTGGTTACCTTACTGATTTTTCCTCTGCAGCATACAATTGCTGCATACTACAGGCAGCATTTTATATGTAGAAATGACGTGTAGATTGCGGTTATGTTATGTTTCATTTACTGATAGGAATCAACAAATGTAATTCATTTCATTTGTTCTGGCTCTCATAATTCTGCTGATACAACTCACACGTACAGCAAAGATAGTAGACAGTTTAACTGTGTTTTTACTAAATTGGGAGTATAGTCACCATCCACTTTTGACCAAGTATTTCAGTATCTAGGTCACACATATTGCCTTTAAAAAGATTTTTATATGGTAATATTGTAGTTTCTCTGGTTTAGGCAATCTGGATGGTTTTATCTGTTATTGTAGAAAAATAACAAGGGAATTGCAAATTCTAGGAAAAACAGCCAGTTTATAAATAATCCCACAGGCAACTACTTTGGCAGCTCTGCTGCCTTGGCCTAACATTTCAGATTACGTACCTTGTTAATTCTCCCAATGGAGGAACAGCAAGCTCTTACTCTAGGGGTAACGTAAGCGTTCCCATGTTGCCAGTTTGGATTTCACTGCCTTGCCCTTTTGTCCTCCAAAACAAATACCCAATAGTTATATTTGTTCACGGCTGCTGTATTTAAGCGTGAAATATTTTTACACTTTTAGTAAGTTATTTTTTTTATTATTTTTTATTTAAAGCTTGCCAAACCTGTCCTAGGTTTTCAGTCTTATTGCACTTTATATTCAGTTCAAACCCGGACACACTATTAATGTTAATAGTTAAATAAGAAGTAAACAATAGATTTCTCACTGTTATTGTGTAGGAGAAACCCTGGATTTGCCATTTCACTTGTTCAATAAATAGTAAACCACAAACATTCCTACTTCTTCAGCTGACTGAGTGCAGGCTTGTTGCCGAAGTTGTACTTGCTTACATATCGGGGCAGTTTATTATTTTGCCCAGTGCTACCACTTTCTGTTCCATAAAGGGTCAAGTACTGTATCATGACCACTTTACAAGCAGTAATAGAACATGAGCCCATTCATGGTAGACCTATTGCAAATGTACAGCGCTACGGAATGTAATGGCGCTATATAAATAATATAATAATAATAATGTCAGGCAGGATTTTTTCCAAACAGGGCATAATAGAAGCTACAGGAACGTTTTTTAAAGTGTCTCAAAGGTGACAAACGCACTTTTGGGTTTATTTACTAAAGTGAAAATTGCTGTGAAATCAAAGAGAATTTCAAGGTTTAGGCAAAAAAATGTGGCTTTAAATTTAACATGTACTTGGAAATCCCTGCATTTCTCACCTTAACGAATAACCCTTTTGTTTTTGTGTGATGAAACTGTGCAGCAATTCTGAAACCTTTTGGTCCAGGCAAAACAGGTCATGTAAAATGGAATTCTTTAAACATGCTTTAATTCTCCGTTTATATGTTATATATATATATATATTTTTTTTTGTTTATTAAGGTTTTAAAGGAGAAGTCAGAAAATGAATTGTGTGAATTTTGTGGAAATCCACTGAAGCCATTCCCTGTCCACTATCCTAAGGATATGTATTTCTCTGATGAGGTAATATAATTCTTATTCGATTTTTTTATTAGATCTAAAGCAGTAAAATATCAAATATGAGCAAACCAATGGAACATAAACATGAAAATGATTACAAAACATTTAAGACAACACGTCAGGAGCCTGGGATCCCTACCTAGAGTTTATATACATATATGTTCATAAATGTAACTTTTATGATATTGAAGTGTGTATAACAACTGCAGTAAGTATTACCTTTATTTAAAAAAAAAAGCAAAAAACATTTAATCTACGTTGTGAAATTTGAACATAGTTAACACATACATAGCATAAAGCAGTATATATGCCCTTGCCTTGATTTTGCAGGCTATCATTGTTGCACTTGGTCCATGATTCCGTGACCTATGAGCTTACACAAAATAACTCCCAGGGTTATTCACTAAAGTGAGAACTCAAGGTGAATTCACATTGAATTTCAATTTTAAGGTCAAGGTAGCCAAACTGGAAAACATCTCTAAATCACCTATGCTTTCCATTCAGCTACTCTGGCCTTAAATTTGATTAAATTCACATGGAATTCACTTTGGAACCTTGTAAATTGGTAGCTGGGACATTAGACAGGGTTGAGGAGTAATTATGAGATTAGTAAGGAGGATTGTGATAAGTAAATTGCTGGAGAAGAGAGGGATGCATAATATTAACAGAGGGGAAAGTAATAGGTAAGTACTAACAGATTGTGAATGCCATCATGTTTTATAAATAGAACCAAGGAGTTTGTGGTTATTGTCAGGGACAGAGAAGTACGCAAAGATGGCCCTGAAAAGAGCAGAAAACTGTTTTACTTTAACCAAGTAATGTTTCAATATGAAACAGACTGCTGATAATAGTTTGAAGAATTTAGTGATGTAGTTTGATGATCTCTGAAAATAAGTGTGGAATTGAGTAATAGTGAGT
Source organism: Pelobates fuscus (assembly GCF_036172605.1). Taxonomy (NCBI): domain Eukaryota; kingdom Metazoa; phylum Chordata; class Amphibia; order Anura; family Pelobatidae; genus Pelobates; species Pelobates fuscus. The sequence goes on along the minus strand of NC_086318.1, from coordinate 105,691,833 downwards.
CTGAAACATTTCTAGATTCCTGAACTTTAGTCAACTTTTTGAAGCCAATATGTTGATATGTGTTCAATCTATACAGAGCTGCTATAAAAACACCTTTAGTAGTGCTACCCTTAGTACTCGAAATTAAACACAAACAATAAAAGCAATTTGGTGAAAGCGCACACAGTGATTACCATTCATTTGTATGGTAACCAGTTCAACCATTGTGTGATCTTTCACTATAGTGCTTGTTCTGTTTGATGCTTATACCTACTAGAGCTTATTGTAACGAAACTTTTTGGTGAGGTTATTCTGTTTTTTTATTAAACTGTTTTCAAGAAGTCTGAAAAAGTCTAGCACCCAAAGCCCAGCCCCTCATAGGCTTCCAAGATATTGCAGAAGTTCCACGGCCAATACATTTTAAGTACACCTCTGTCTGAGTTTGGAAAACCATGTTAAATAGTCACTGTAGGCACCATCACAATGTTATGTTGCTTACAGTACCTCTTTAAAGGTTTACTCTAAGCACCATGCCCACTGCAGTGTTTTGAAGTGGTCATGGTGTTTGGAGCCTGTATGTGCACCGTTTCCGTTTAAAACACTGTGCATACAAAGATGTAGCACATTGCAATTGTAACTCCACCTCTGGTAGCACCATTAGCTGCCCATCTAATATAAAGTAAAGGGACACTATAGTCACCAGAACAACTACAGCTTATTGAATTTGTTCTGGTGAGTAGAATCATTACCTTCAGGCTTTTTGCTGTAAACACTATCTTTTCAGAGAAAATGCAGTGTTTACATTACAGCCTAGTGATAACTTCACTGGCCACTCATCTGCCTCCTTGTCAGTCTCAGCCAATCCTATGGGGAAGCATTGTGATTGGATCAGGCTACCACATCTGATGATGTCACCAGACTGTTTGTTTTTCTGAGTCTAACAGCATGCAGAGTTACAGCTTCTGGCTTGAATACAGTAAGATTTTACAATATTTATGGAGACATGAGGGGCCCAGGAGGGCTAGATGGTAGTTTTAACACTATAGGGACAGGAATACATGTTTATGTTCCGGACCCTATAGTGATCCTTTAACCCCTTAAGGACCAGACTTCTGGAATAAAAGGGAATCATGACATGTCACACATGTCATGTGTCCTTAAGGGGTTAAGTGCATAAACATCTCTTTGTCATCTACATACATAGCATGGTGGCAATGATTGCACAACCCCTCCTCCCCCTCAGGAATACCAAATAATTTTAGCCCACTTTCCAGGATGTCCTTCCACCTTGCAGTGAGAGGGATTGACTTCACTGTTCGGAGGATGGGTATGCTGGGGGGAGTATGAAATCAAGAGTAAGTTTATCCATTAACATAGAAACCTAGAATGTGACGGCAGATAAGAACCATTCGGCCCATCTAGTCTGCCCAATTTTCTAAATACTTTCATTAGTCCCTGGCATTATCTTATAGTTAGGATAGCCTTATGCCTATCCCACACATGCTTAAACTTCTTTACTGTGTTAACCTCTACCACTTCAGCTCCATTATTTTCCTTATTTTTATTTTATAAGGAGGCCATGCCAGCAAGGCTTACTCCATCCAAGAACAGTGTTTTAACCGCTTAATACTTCACATTGAAACATGAGAACATTGAAATTTACCTATGCCAATTTCTGTATGTTTAGGAGAACACTCATTGCATAGGTACTAGTACACATCTGTGGCTTGAACAATGAAGAGATTCTGCTAAGTAGAAGCTCTGCGTTTATCTATTATTTTTTAATTCTTTATTTTTGCGTGCTTGCGAGACATACAGGATCTGAAAGACATTTTAGTCAGAATACATTTAAGAGTCATTGACGTATAGCTTAATATGTCATGAGAGAACACTGCTCATTTTATAATAGAATATCAAGAAGGTGTTACAAGCTTGTTTTTTCAGACATGTGAAAGAAGTACGTGCTTTTGCCATTGACACATTGTTCATTGCTAACTCACTGCATTGGACGAGACGGCAAGAAAAAGGGGAAGCAAAGGTTAAAACAAAATCATAGTGAGAATTCCTTGTGCCATTTATCTAGCGATGCTAGCTATGCAGCATTTGCCAACATGAGACGTTAGTGTGGCTCAGGCGGCGGGCTCAGAGTCCGTGTCAGCCGATCCCCAGAGGAAGCCATGGTAGGACGCAGCTTTGAGAGTGCTTGGTAGTATCCAAAGAACTACACCAGAGCGGGATCCCCTCTAGCCCCAGGCCAGAGGAAGAGCGGGCATCATCAAGCCACGAACTTGGAGTCCGATGGGTGTCAAGTTTATCCCCTTCTGGGGGCGGTCGTTAGATAGCCTATGTCGCTGGCTGTGGTTGATCTTCGGCCTACGTGGTCGATGCTTAGAGGCATAGCCTCTTGAGGCTATTGGCCTGGGGTGGAATACATTAAGGAAGGCAGGTGTTTGCGGAGTCAAGGAGCCTTGAGTGGTACCACTCATCCCTGGAGCAAAAGGCCTGTGGCTGCCCTCACGCGATGTGGTCGCTAAGGCTGCCAGGCGTGCCAATATTCTGAGCCCCCTCTCCCCAGCTCTGCTCCCAGTAGGCCACAGCAAAAGTGTTCGGGTTTCCAGAGGCTTAGAAAGTCGAGCAAAGTCTTAATGGGTAGGTCTGGGAAACCCTTAGACCTGTGGAGCACTGGAACGTTAGTCACAGCTGATGGGCCAGGGATGGCACCCCCGAAACTGGCCAGGACCTTGTGCGCCACGCTCCGCCCCATCTATTATTTTTTTGTAATTATTTTTGCATGCTTTTTATAGCTTGTAAGCATCATTAATTAACAGAAGAGGCCAGCTACATCCTGGAGTGGACTATTAAATAAATAACTGTACAGCTCTAAACATGCGATATAGATTGGATTCAGTAAGAATTATTATGTTTTTCTTTTCGTTGTTAATGATTGGCCCCTAGATAATAGATTTAGGCGAAGTCAAAGTGCCGAAGCAATATCATAGCTCTATCTGGCACACTGAGAGCAAACATTCCTATGGATTTTAATTTAGCAGGTTTCGCATACCGTATTTCCAAAGATCTGCATGTAGAGTCTGGAAGAGATCTTTTCATATGACAGCAATGGGGAAAATGTCATTGCTACAAGATTAGCCATGCCTTCATAGAATTCAATGGAGTTTATTGACTAAACAGTGCAGTGTGGAGAATTGCAAAATAGAATTAAGTATTGAGATTTCTGAGAATAGAGTTACATTTTCCATTTCAGTTTTAGTTGCATACAATTCACTTTTGGTGAATAAATCCCAATGCAACATTTTTTTTTTCTCATAAGGCTTTTAATGAGCATAAAAACTAGTTTTAACACATTATTTTCAGAGGAGATCTTTGGTCTAGTACCCAGCTATGGCCTTGATTTAATTTTGTTTGATGAGCTTTTCAATTGATTTAATATTTTCAAATACATTTTTAAAATATATATGTTTTTTTGTAAACAAATGAATATAGGATTGATCATATATAAAAAAAAATCTGTATACCAAAATATCTAAATATTATAAAAAAATATTTGTAATTGTATTAAATTATTCTTAAAAGTTTTTTTTTAAATATTAAACCATTTGAAAAGCGTATCAAACAATATAAAATCAAGACCTATGTTTGTGACCTGTTACATAGCATTTTTGCATCCCAGTGCATTTTTTGTCATTCTCCTGTTCTATTTATCGACCTCACATGCTGCTCTCTCTTTCTACATCACACTTTATTCCTTTGTTTTTTTACCCATCTTCCTCAATCCAGCTGTATTTGTCCTATTTATTCACCCTTGACTTTCTCCTCAAAGCCTTTCACACCAAATTTCCACTTTAAGATATTGCAATGTTACAGAAATAGATGCATAGAGTGTTCAGCATGGGGTCGCAGTAAAAGGAAGGGTCTTTATATAGAAAAAAAACTGCTTTGGTGCCCTGTGGATAAGCTATATTTAACACTCTGGAATTCAGAATATTTTGAAATGCTTCTTATTATTTTGTGTCAAGTCTTTATCCTTTATTTATTGACTGTTAATAAATAAAAATCATTTAAAATTTGACCCTCAATCAGCCGATTAAAACTGAGAATCATTTTGAAACAGAGGGATATTTCTTCTTGATTGCTTCAAATCTTTGGGTCCTTAAAATTCCTTTTCAGCAGTCTTTTTTTTTTTTTTTTTAATTCTTTATTTTTGCAGTTTGTTGCATGAGCCATACATAAAACAGTATTTTGCGTAATAGAGGTTCCGATATATAACATTGCATGGGTAGGTGACATTGAGTGACTGCACCATTTTTAAATTTTATACATGCTGTAAACGTGCACCTAGGTCCTGCTGTACATGATACATCTTATCTTGTTTGGTTATAGGTGTGGGTCGCCTAGTCAGTCCTAGCATCCTTGACCCGTGTGCTGGGGGGCTAAATAGAGGTGGTACTTCCGTGGTTATTGCACACTTGGGTGTAAAGATATTTGAAGTGAGAGTGTCTTGTGAGCATAGAGGTGAGTGGACACAGTTGAGTGACCTCTGAGGTGTGTAGATAATCGGTTGTAGCTTCTCCTTCATGCTGCTACGCAAGTTGGCGATTGTATTCTATGGGTGAAAGGTACTCCTAACCACGGGAGTTGCGGGGGGGGGGGTGGAAGGGGTGATAAAAGTGTTCTTGTCGCCCTTCTATATGTTTGGCGGACTACCTTGTCCAGGGTTAGTTGGCCATCTATGTGTGTCTAGTGTCGTGTCGTGAGGGGATGAGCCATACTGAACATGTAGTGTCATACATTTAAGGTCAATGACAATATTAGGTTAGTAATAAAATTAGTTCCAACAAGGAAAATAGCATCAACAAAAAAGGAAAATATCATATAAGCCAATTCAACAGAAAGGTTGAGAAAATTTTAGACTTGTTAAGGTAAAGTTGGGGTTTGGAATAGGGTCCCTTCCATAGGTTCTTGTGCCTTGCTGTCAGCCAGTCCCCTGAGGCTGTCTTGGTTCCGGGGCCTGGGGGCTCCTGTTCTTTGGGACAAATGGTGTGGCATGTTCCAGGTTCCAGTTAGCAGTAGTGGGTCTCGGGGCAGATTAGCGGTCAGGAGCTCAAGTCCCAGGATCTCTAAGAGTGTAGATGCCTCCTCCATCGAGGTAAGCGTGTGATGGGTTCCGTTCTGGTGTACCACCAGGGAGCCTTTTGTCCCCCATCTATAAGTTATGCCTGCCGACCTTAGTCCGCTAGTGAGAGAGCTAAAAGTTTTATGCCACATGAGGGTGGCTTTCGTGAGGTCTTGGAAGAAAGTCAGGCTAGCGCCCTCAAAGGTCAGAGGTGTTTTACCTTTTAGTTCAGACATGACCTGTATCTTGTCATGGACCGTTAGGCACCTGAGTATCACATCTCGGGACACGTTTAAAGGCACCTTTGCTGAGGTGGGTAGGCGATATATCTCCTCTGTGACCATTCTCTTTACTGTAGCATGAAGTAAGATTGTGGCCAGTAGGCGTCTTGTGTAGTGCGGCAGTTCGTCTTGTAAGATTTCCGCCGGGATGCCCCTTATTTTTATGTTTGTGCGCCGTTGGCGTTCCTCCATGGCCATCTGCTGTGCCATCGTGGCTCTTTGTTGTGCCCCGACTTGTTGTACAGATTCTTGGAGCTCGGCTAGGTGGGACTGTATGTCTGTGATGTGTTTTTCGGATGCTTGCACCCTGTCTGTGGTGGCTTTGATATATTTTTTGATGAGGGCAAGTTCTGCGGCTTGTTGAAGTCCGACAGTTCTGCTGGCATATGGGCAGGCTGATCTGACCGACCTATTTGGGCAGGCACTGTCCCGTGTTTGTCTCGTCTCGTAGCCCCTAGGCCTGGGAGTGTCAGCGTGGGGTAGGCCCCGATTTTCCGCCTCTGCTTTGGCTGGGTGGAAGCTGCAAAGAATGGCATCTATCGCCTCAGGAGGAGGTACGGAGTCTTGCTGGATTGGCTTAGGGTAGTGAGATTTTCCTCGGATTTTAAAAGTTTACAGAGGAGCCTGCATGAATGGCGTCTGTTCAGCTCCGTTCCCCCACAGCAGTCTTTTTATTTTATCAAGTTCACTTGATGTTACGAGTGACTTTAGTATTGGGACATCTGTAAGGTGTAATAGTATCACCTTCAATACCGAGTTTAAGGCATTTAAAGTAGTTTTATAAACTAGTAAATTATGGCAAATTGACATACAAGAAGCCACATTTAAATCAAAATAGGAGAGAATAGCAAAAAATTAGAACATTTCCATTCTCGGTCTCCATATTGTAATTATGTTGCAATTTACCATAATATGTTGTCCCTAAGTCATTTTGACAGGACCATATTTTAGGATCCAGTTACATTCGTGTAAATAATTCCATAAAAACAAAAATTTCCATAAAAACAATTATTAATGTTTTGGGGTTTTTTTCTTGTTAAAATGTTGGACCTTCTACAGCTTTCTTCTTATTTTCAGTATTTGGTTCTTTTTCAGCTTTTTTGCTGCAGTAAATTTAAGAATATGTTTGAACTCCTTTTCAAAGAGCAAATGCACCTTTTTAAGAAAGATTCAGTGGAGAATATTTCGATTGCACCTCATGAACCTTATGGCAGCGAAGCAGAAAGACAAAAAGCAAAGGCAAAAGCAGCGGAAAGGTATTTTTTGCTTTCTTTAGTAACTTGCCTGTTCCCTGTTTCCCACACGTTATTTCAGGATGAATGATCTCGATGTAGTGTTGTGTGTATGTAAACATTGTCATATTAACATACTCACTCTTCACGAATTATATAAATAAAAGAATGATCTGGAACATTTCTTGGTGACATTGTATTAGCAAACAGTTTCTTGTGTCCCTTCCAAAAAGGCTTGTCATGATAAGGTTTTCTCAGCTCACAGCTGTAGAGAACATTACATCACCTAAAGAGTTTTTCTTTAGAAGAAAGTGGCTATAGCATTGTGGAGCCACCGCAGCCCATCTGCTATTACTGTACCGTAATTTCAGCATGCTTGGTCATCACATCGTCAATGGCGCCCATATACTGCTACTGACAATTGATATCGCTATTTCAAAGATATATAATAAGACTCAGCCTGTAATTGTGGGAGGGGTTAATCGGCTATATAAACTCAGGCCCTCTCCATCACAGGGCCATCACCACTGGGTTCATCCCTCCCACCTCTTCGGTCGGTTTTGGCACACCACAACTGACTTGTACATACATCTATCTGCTCATTATTACAGCTTTTGTCCCTGACTACAAATGTTATTCTTCTATATTTTGCTAGCACTGAAGGGTAAATTTTGACAAAATAAAGTTTTCATCAAAAATATCCTTGCATGTTTGAAGAACAAAATCTCAAGTACCCTTATCCACGGCCTGTACAAGGATTTTTACCACCTGAGGAAAACATTTAGTTTACCGCCCCTTCATGTATTCCACATCTCCCTTTAGTCTCATTTGCCATCTTTTTTTCTTTATAGTTATCCTCTTTGCCAATCTGTCTACCTTCTTTCTCCCAAGTTTATTTCTTTAATAGTCTTCCTATCCAACTCATGCTGCACTCTGTTCTAAACTTTCCATTTCTTTCCAGCTGTCTCTCCACTAGACTGCATGTGTTAAAAGTTGAAAATCGGGATTCTGCAAGTGTGTATCTCTCTGTTTTGTGTATCTGGCAAAAACTTAATGTGTTCATTAAGCAGAGCTGGACTGGGAATGAAAAGCAGCCCTGAAAAAAAATTATATACTAGCCCAATAATGCATCGCGCCAGCATAGTGTGCAGATATAGAGGTGAAAAAGATAACTTAAAACTGAAAACGGACTACTACAACGACAACTAAACTACGCTAAACCGAGTGCTCACGGTACCATCGGAAGCACTAACTACCCTCCCGGGCAACCCTCGAGGACAAGCCACCGGCTGATGCAGTTTTTGTTCCCACAAACGGGTAAGAAGACCCGTCGGAGAACCGGGGCCTACATCGCCTACCAAACTACGAGGCTTGAGCCGGAAACTACGGTACAGGGAGCGTATCAAGACACACGCCTGCTGACCAGAACTGCTGAACTGGACAGTCACAACATGGGCTGAAGAGACCCACACAGACTATCAGCAGAAATACACAGGAAATAGGCGACCTTCTACAGAGACCGATGGCGCCCAAGATGGCGGCCTCGCCAGACCGCACACCAGTTCCCCAAGACCAAGGTGAGCAGCCTGGGGCTGAACATGATCTGCCAGCCGCACACCCGCCTAAGGGGACACTGGATAACCGGGATAATCTCAACTGTGTCACCAAACAAGACATAGCCGACTTGTTAAGGGAAATGAGGCAAATGCACGTAGCAGACATGGAACTGCTGAGGACGGAAATACAGGAGGTAACCGCACATACTGAGGCCTTCGAAGAGGATATTCTAGACCTGAAACAGGAGGTGAAGGGGCTAAAGGAACACTTTCTACATATACAGGCATCTCAGTCCACCCTCTCCATGAGAATTGACCTAGTAGAGGACCGCAATAGACGCACTAATTTAAAAATAAGGGGGATACCGGATAGCGTAGACTCTAATGAATTGCCCCACTACCTCAGACGCCTCACAGCCACACTCCTACCGCACGCCCAAGCCAAAACGTTTGCACTAAACGGCTTCTTTCGGATCCGAAAAGCCAGACCAGCACCAGCCACCGCTTCTCAAGATGTCATCATCCGATGCCACTCAGTGGCGGACAAAGTCAGACTCCTCGCAGCAGTCAGGGGAAAGACGCCGCTCGTATTCGAATCATCCCATATCACCTTTTATCAGGACTTAACTCGAAACACGCTGTTGTGGCGCAGATCCCTGGATCAAGTTACAAGCCAACTACGCAAAGCCAAAATTGAATACAAATGAACTTTACCAAGGACTCTGACTGTAAACAAAGAGGGCACCATTCACAGTCTCTCATTGCTTCAAGAGACCGGACAGTTCCTGTGAACACTGGGGATCCACACACAAACCCCAGCGCAAGCAACCCCCACGTCAACATTCAACCTACCGGACAAACAAGACAACGCTACAGGGTTTAAAGGGTGACAATCACTCACCTGCAAACAGACGAGGATGCGCTGACTCCACACAGACTTAACACTACCAACCCGCAGATGTAAACTTAACTAAGCAACCAAATTCACGCACACAACCAGCACCACCACGGGACAAGCAAGGGGGGCTCACACACACACACAATCGGCCTACCCACTACAGACAACTCACTGATAAACACAAGGATTGCCCATCCCCTCACCACTACATCCCTAGGAATTAGCAGGAATAGCTACAAACCTTACGTATACCATATTGTTTCCTTAGTTCGACCCCAGTTGACTCTTGTTTAAAACATTTTTTGCAGAATTCGCAGATGTTACACGCTGAAACTAAAGGATAGACATATGCCTAACTATTATGTAATGTCATAAGTGAACCATGAATCCCAGAAGGCTGTTGTGGCCACACGGGCTGTATTGTAACTTACCTTGCACAAACAAAATAAAGAATTAAAAAAATTTAAAAAAATTAAAACGATTATCCAACGCTAAATAAAGCACTCATAGGGCTTCAAAATAAACAAAAGAACGTGTTTATATTATGCAGATGTGTATTTGTATATATTTAATGTTTTAGTCCAACAACCTTGACCTATTAAGAAAAGTTTAATAATGGGACTGAAATGGTGAATGTATGCTGGTGCACGGATGTAAAAAATGACATTATCTTCAAGTCCTATGAGTATGCTCTTTACTTGATGATTTTGAGTTTGATGATCTCAGCCAATCCAATGCTTTCCAATAGAAAGGCATTGGGAGGCTATTGTGCATGCATGGCAAAACACTGCGCCAATCAGCATATCCTCATTGAGATGCATTGAATCAGTGCATCTCTATAGGGAGGATTCAGTGTTTCCATGCAGAGCATGGAGACGCTAAATGTAGGTGCTGCACACTGCGCAGCACTGAACTAGTAAGCACCTCTAGCGGCAGTCTGAGGGACTGCTACTAGAAGTGTTTCTAGGCAAAACTGTTCTCTCTGTAGGATTTACGCTCAGTGGGCTGGCCTGCATTCAAACCAGGCTAACCTGTCTTTAACTTGGCCGGACCTGCACCCTTTCCATGTAGGTCTGCCCCTTTGGGGACATAGCTATTGATGCATCACTGGCCTGCCCCCTTTACCACCCTCCCACTGGCGTCCAGATTTGTAGAATGCCGGTAGGAGGTATTCATTCAGAATGGGCCAGTAAATAAACCAGATGGATTTAGCCTATTTGGCACAGGGCTATTTGGAGTTTAGTGAATTATCGCAAAGTGTTACTGCACTGAGCCGCTCGTTTTACATTAATCATTAGCAAAATGAAACTATCACACAGCCTTAACACTTTTGACCTCACTACTGAGTGGTCTTAATACACTCAATTATGTGAATATATTGTTTGTTTCCATGCAGGCTCCGACAAAGACATTTGGCAAAATTCTTTTCATCTGTGGTGATGGACTCTACTTCTGCTGCTGTTTCTGACTGTAAGTTCATTTAACTTGAATTAATTTAGGGTAATAAAAATCTATTTTTGAAATGCATGTTATTGGGTTAAACATAAAGTCTTAAAGGGACACTGTTGTCGCCAAAACTCTTTATAGGAAGGCTGTGTAAGTCACTTGCAGGGGGTGTGAATATATACAGAAAGTGATCTAACTCCTAAATGTCAGAGATTTGAGCAGTGAGACTGCAGGGGCATGATCTATACAGCTTCATTAAGCAAAAGTTGTTTTGGTGAATAAGGAAAAATCTAGTGCAAAAATAACAATAAAACTAAATATATTTAAAATAAATATAAATAATACAGCAGAATTCCACGTAATCTGTCTCCCCACATCCTTTTCAAACCAGTAACTATAATAGTGCTCTTTCTAGTATTCACCCTTAATATTGTATAAAATGTGTCCTTATAAGTGGCTAGCATTCAGAAGAAGGCAATCTAGGCAGAACTAGTCAGTGTTAGGGATGTGCATGGAAAAAATATTCGGTTCGGTTTGGCATTCCGAAAATCGGGACTTCGGTTCGGCACTTCGGCACTTCCGGACTTTGGGTAAGTGTAGGGGTAGGGTTAGGGGTAGGGTTAGAGGTAGGTTTAGGTTAGGGGTAGGGTTAGTTTAGGGGTAGGGATATGGTAGGGGTAGGGTTGGCTTAGGAGCAGGGTTAGGAATAGGGTTAAGGTTACCCTAACCCTACTTCAACCACTAACCCTACCCCAACCCTTAACCATACCTCTACCCCAACCCCTAACCCCAACCCTCTCCTGTTTTGGCACTTTTCAAGGACTTCGGCACTTCCAAAATTCGGCACTTTGGCAATTTGGTTCGGCATTCGGCAATTCGGTTCGGTTTGGAAATTTGGCACTTCGGACATTCGGAAGCATCCGAATGTCTGAATTTCCGAAATTCATCTGAATTTGCATTCAGAACTAAACAAATTGCACATGTCTAGTCAGTGTGACACAAGTGGAAGCAGGCAGAGTCTAACCAGAACACTCATACTTTTGATTACTAGGAGACCAATGTATTTGAACATGGATGGTTTAATTATGCGCACTTTGAGACAGTCATGCTGATGATATTTTGGTTGTAGTAACCCTTTAATACCAGACTGAATGTAAGTGGTCACATATAAGGGAATATTTTATATCAATGCCGAATACTACAGTATTGTGTTGTTTTCTGTCTTTGCAGCCAGGAATGTTAGAACAGTGAAAATGTAAACATTGGTGTACTGTATGTACTATATGGTGCTGCATGTGTTGTCACAGTACCTGCACTACCTCTGTGTGTTGTTCCTCCTAGCATGTTGAACCTGTGCATCATTCTGGCTCCCATAATGACACTGTATGTTATTCCAGCTCCTATAATGAGGCTGTACGTTATTCCAGCTCCCATAATGATGCTGTGACGGACCGCCTGGCACCCCGACCGGGGTCGGTCTAGTTTGGTAGTTTGAGAACTAACAAACTACCAAACAGAGTCTATAGACTTACCCTTTAACTTGTTCCCTTCATACAGACGATTGATCCCACCGAACAGTGCCCTTCTAAGTTGTATAGAACCAAACGCAGGTGATGATGGAAGTCCAGCGGTGTTCGGGAGTTTCTGTGTCCGATTTTCGTTCCATGAGATTCATGCCCAAACACCGCTGCATGCGTTCATGCGAAAAAGATGGCAGCCACTTCGTGGTTGTCCATAGGAATTGCGGCTACCCAGACGAACAATTACAACACTGCGATGAGAAACGTACCAAGTTGTTAATAGGTGTTAACAAGCTCACGGGTGGTCTCTGGTTTGTGCGGTTGAACCGCTTCGGGTGTCGAAGTGTAGCCATACATAGTAAAAAAAAAAGGCACCAACAGTATCTTTAACCAAAGTCTATTACAGGGGCCATCGTCACAGGGCAGGAGGCTGGCAAACAGGCTCCTCCAAAAGCCAGTGGCAAGGTTACTTTCACCACAGACGCTGTACGTTATTCCAGCTCCCATAATGAGGCTGTATGTTATTCCAGCTCCCATAATGGCGCTTTTTGTTAAGTCAGCTCCCATAATGACGCTGTACGTTATTCCAGCTTCCATAATGAGGCTGTGCGTTTTTCCAGCTCCCATAATAATGCTATATGTTATTCTAGCTCCCATAATGATGCTGTATGTTATTCCAGCTTCCATAATGACGCTGTGCGTTATTCCAGCTCCCATAATGAGGCTGTGCGTTATTCCAGCTCCCAGAATAAGGCTGTGCGTTATTCCAGCTCCCATAATGAGGCTATATGTTATTCCAGCTCCCATAATGACGCTGTGCGTTATTCCAGCTCCCATAATAATGCTATATGTTATTCCAGCTCCCATAATGATGCTGTATGCTATTCCAGCTCCCATAATAATGCTATATGTTATTCCAGCTCCCATAATGATGCTGTATGCTATTCCAGCTTCCATAATGACGCTGTGCGTTATTCCAGCTCCCATAATGAGGCTGTATGTTATTCCAGCTCCCATAATGAGGCTGTGCGTTATTCCAGCTCCCATAATGATGCTGTATGCTATTCCAGCTTCCATAATGACGCTGCGCGTTATTCCAGCTCCCATAATGAGGCTATATGTTATTCCAGCTCCCATAATGACGCTGTACGTTATTCCAGCTCCCATAATGAGGCTGTATGTTATTCCAGCTCCCATAATGACGCTGTGCATTATTCCAGCTCCCATAATGAGGCTATATGTTATTCCAGCTCCCATAATGATGCTGTGCATTATTCCAGCTCCCATAATGACGCTGTGCATTATTCCAGCTCCCATAATGACGCTGTGCATTATTCCAGCTCCCATAATGACGCTGTACGTTATTCCAGCTCCCATAATGAGGCTATATGTTATTCCAGCTCCCATAATGATGCTGTGCATTATTCCAGCTCCCATAATGACGCTGTGCATTATTCCAGCTCCCATAATGATGCTGTATGTTATTCCAGCTCCCATAATGACGCTGTGCATTATTCCAGCTCCCATAATGATACTGTATGCTATTCCAGCTCCCATAATGACGCTGTATGTTATTCCAGCTCCCATAATGATGCTGTATGCTATTCCAGCTCCCATAATGACGCTGTACGTTATTCCAGCTCCCATAATGAGGCTATATGTTATTCCAGCTCCCATAATGATGCTGTGCATTATTCCAGCTCCCATAATGACGCTGTGCATTATTCCAGCTCCCATAATGATGCTGTATGCTATTCCAGCTCCCATAATGACGCTGTGCATTATTCCAGCTCCCATAATGATGCTGTATGCTATTCCAGCTCCCATAATGACGCTGTATGTTATTCCAACTCCCATAATGACGCTGTGTGTTATTCCAGCTCCCATAATGACGCTGTACGTTATTCCAGCTCCCATAATGACGCTGTATGTTATTCCAGCTCCCATAATGACGCTGTATGTTATTCCAGCTCCCATAATGACGCTGTGCGTTTTTCAAGCTCCCATAATGACGCTGTACGTTATTCCAGCTCCCATAATGACGCTGTATGTTATTCCAGCTCCCATAATGACGCTGTATGTTATTCCAGCTCCCATAATGACGAAGTGTGTCATCCTGGCGTTAAATTTAATCTTGACCGCTCCACATTGGTCGCATCTTATACTACCCTGCTCCTGGGTCGTTTTTTGATGCCTCAAGACCCTTCATCATACACTTTATCATACGTTCTGGTGCTGCAGACATGACTGTGACCAATATCAATTCACTGACAGGGTATATAACTTACATGTTGTCACAGGTTCACCACGCAGTCATAGGTCCTGTGTACCCAAGAGAGCCTTCATAGTGTATTAGGTTCATTCGGCTTTTGACTCTGACCTGTCTGACTATTCTTCACTTCTGTAATCCTTACTTCGGCTCGTCCCTCGGCTATTGTGCCTTTCTGTACTCCATTGACCTCAACCTCATTTTGGTTACTCTCTGTCTGCTTGCAGACATTTTCCATATCTGCACTCAGCGTCAGCCCTGCCACTGAAAAACCTGTGACGTACTTCTGTCTAGTCCAGGGGTAGGCAACCTTTTAGCAGCACTGTGCCGATATAGGATTGTGATATCCCGATCCTATTTTTTTAAATTGAGGTGTGTATGCTGCCGTATTCTGCTTGTGTTATTTTTAATGTAATTGCTTTGTATCGTTGTATTTGTGCATATATGAGCTATTATATTGTATATGTTTATTAGTAGTTTATGGTATTGTGTATGATACATATGAATGTGGGCCGTGTGCTGCTTGTGAAATTGTATGTGAATGGATATGTCAGATTGTGTGTTTGGTAGTGGGTGGGGGCTGTTTGGGGTATTGCATGTGAGAGGCTGCATATGGGGTTGTGTGCATGTATGTGGATTGTTTGTGGTGTTGCTTTTGTGGGGATTGTGTGTATGTTTGTGTGTGGGCTGTTATTCTGCATTTCTGTGTATATCTAGCAGTGTGGGTGGCTTCCCTGGGTTCCAGTGGGGACCAGGCTGGCCAGGTACAGGAGCTGCAACACCAGCTGCGGGCTGCTCTACTACAGTGTGGATTCCCATTCACAAGTGCTGGGAGGAAGTGATCTGAGATCACTTCCTCTATGTGCTGCAATGCATAAATTGAGGATTGTCCTTTACCACCTCTTCGCATTAGCAGATATCTGAAGTTTTACTGGGACTCCTGATAGGCCAGAGCCTGTTTGGCTCTAGCAGCCTTGAGTGCCGTGCAAAGACACCTCGAGTGCCGTGCATGGCACTAGTGCCGTAGGTTGCCTACCCCTGGTCTAGTCTGTACCTAGGTTTTTGTGTTATGGTTAAGCTAGTCTTGCCAAATATTCACATTGCTTATTGCATAGTATTGGATACCTGTTTCTAAGCTCATGGTGCTCATTAAAAGGTGTATTATTCAAAGCAGAGCTTTACAACATAGAAACATAGAATGTGGCGGCAGATAAGAACCATTCGGCCTATCTAGTCAGCCCAATTTTCTAATTTGCTTGATATCTATGAACCAGCTAAAAAAGTTAGGAGCCAGTTTTTTTCTAATTAACAAAGCTTAATTTTCAGTGACAAAAATACAACTATTAAAGGAACACTATAGTGACCACAACCAGTGCAGCTTAATGTAGTAATTCTGGTTTCTAGAGCTTGTCCCTTCAGGCTTTTCAATATAAACACTATCTTTTCAGAGAAAAGTCAGTGTTTACATTGTTGCCTAGTAGGCTGTCACTCAGATGGCCACTAGTGGTACTACCTAGTCCAGTGCTGCACAGTGCATGTCTCCACACTCTGTATAGAAGCAGATTAGTGCATGTGCAAAAGCCTCCCGATGCATTGGCTTGGCTGAGATCATCAAAATTGATGATCTCAGCCATGGAGGCTTGGCCAGCCAGGGCAAGACTGGCACGTTGTGGGGAAAAAAGTGAGTAAAATCACCTTTCCCATGAAATTAGAAGGGGGCGGCCACCTAAACAGATACAGTCACTGACAGATGCACACAATCTCACAAACACACACAAGTTTACAGACGCACATACACTGACATGCTCACATACTCACTGACAGACACATAGATACACAGACGGACACATACGCACACACACGGTGGCGGAACCAGCCTTGCCACTGGGCATTGCAGAATACTGATTACCAGCCTCCTGCCCTGTGACTATGGCCCCTGAAATGTATTGCCCTTATTTGGGCTTATTGGATTTTGTAACACTTTTTCTGCCCCTTTGAATACATGAGAAGGTGTGCCCCTCCCCCGTTTCCTGTCTATTGTTCTCCAGCAGGGCATGTTGTAAATGGAGATATTTTCTGTATGCTGGAGATAGTTGGCTTACCACACCCAAGCCATGCTTGCAGTCGGTCAAATAGGTCTTCCATCCAGGGCCGTCTTTAACGCGGGGCAAACGGGGCAGCTGCCCCGGGCCCAGTTGCTCCTGGGGGGCCCAGAGCAGCTGCCCCGTGGGCCCCGCGATTTGCGCAGCCCCCCTTGAACCCGGCGGTGCGGCTGCACAGAGCCGCACCGGCCTGCACGCTGAGGAGGCTCCCCGGGTGGCTCATGCACTAAGAGCCACCCGGAGAGCATGTGTGAGCAGGGGCCCGGTCTGGCGCTGTGATGCTTAAACAGTGCGACCGGGCCCCTTCCTGTACCGGCTGGGAGGAAGTGACGTCACTTCCTCCCAACGGAGAACACAGCCGCGCGGGAGGAGAATGGCAGGGAGGGGAGTTCCAGAGGAAAACTCCCATCTGCCTCAGCCTGCCACTGGACCCCAGGGAAACCACCCTCCAGGAAAAGGTAAGAACGTGGAGGGTGGCTAAATGTATGCTTGTGTGTAAGTATGTTTGTGTGTGTCAGTATGTCTGTCTGTGTATGTATGTATGTGTGTGTATGTCAGTAGGCCTGTGTGTGTCAGTATGTCTGTCTATGTGTATGTCAGTATGCCTGTGTGTCAATACTTCTGTCAGTGTATGTTTCTGTGTGTGTCAGTATATCTGTCAGTGTATGTGTTTGTCTGTGTGTCCGTATATCTGTCAGTGTATGTGTCTGTGTGTGTGTGTATGTATGTCTGTGTGTGTCAATACGTCTGTCAGTGTATGTGTCTGTGTGTCAGTATATCTGTCAGTGTATGTGCCTGTGTGTGTATGTATGTATGTCTGTGTGTCAGTATGTCTGCCAGTATATATTTGTGTGTCAGTGTATGTGTGTGTCAGTATGTATCTGTGAATGTTTTGATGTCTGTCTGTGTGTATGTGCCAGTACGTCTGCCTATGTGTGTGTCAGTATGCCTGTGTGTGTGTCAGTATGCCTGTGTGTGTGTGTCAATACGTCTGTGTGTGTGTCAGTATGTCTGCCAGTATATATTTGTGTGTCAGTGTGTATCTGTGAATGTTTTAATGTCTGTCTGTGTCTGTATGTGCCAGTACGTCTGTCAGTGTGATTGCACATTGGGCGTAATTGGGGGGAGGGATAGGAGGGGCAAGAAAATGCATTGCCCAGGGTCCTAATCATATTAAAGACGGCCCTGCTTCCATCTATCTTTTGAACCACTGGACCAATTTGTATGATTTTGACACGTGTTTGTATTTGGAGTATGCTGGTTCTAAAAATGTAAGTTTTATGTGAATGTGATGTATACTTTTTAAGTTATGAATATTGTGCAAAACTGTATTTCTCTGCCTGTGATAATTACATTAACCCATTGTGTAAGGTAATTGTATCACAGGCAGAGGGGAGGATTTTGTGTTGGAGTGTTTAGCTGTGTTGTAATGTATTGATTGGTTTGTTCTTCAAAACCCTGTGGGCTGTACTATGTTTGTAGAATGTGCATAAAAGCTTCTGTTCTACTTCACCCTCAATTTGGAGTGCCATCTCTTATTGGGGGAATCTGCTACTAGGGATTGCTATGCTAGTCATACTCTCTTGCTATAATCACAACTAAGTTCTTTTAAGAGCTTGTTCCTGTTTTGCTCGCTGAAGGAGTCTACGGTGGTTATGGTGTCTGCTGAAGTGCTTGGAGCCCTCAGGAAGCGCTAGGAGCATCCTTCAACGGAGGTACCCAGTCGGGGTGCCAGGCGATCCGTTACACACACGCAGAAGTTGTAATTTAAAATTTTTTTTTATTGAAATCCACTCAGCCTGCCTACCTTTGGAGAGCTGGAGTGGATAGGATTTCTCTGCGGTCCAGTGGGGCTGCTGTCATCTCCCTGCTCTGCTCCCCTCGCACATTGTTTAGTATGCCGGAGCCAGAGTGACGTCATATTCCGGCTCATCACTACAGGGCGCATGCAGAGCAGGAAGGTGACTGCTTCCTCCCACTTCTCCCTCACCACTTCTGCTCAACAGGCCGGCAAATCTCAGGCACCAGGACAAAATTCCTAGTCACCATGGTGACCTGGCGCCTGGGATTTGTCGAGTTCTGATTCAAATTGATGAAAAATATAATCTTGCCTCTTTATAAATCAATGGTATGGCCCACCATGAATATGCGGTGCAATTTTAGGCACTGATTTTAAAGAAGAATGATGTTATGAAGCTAGAAATAGTGCAGGTGTAGGCTACCCAATTAGTTAGGGAATGGACAATTTAGGTTATGAACAAAGGCTAAAAAACATTGAACTTGTTTGATTTACAAAAAAGGCAACCGAGAGAGTATGATAACGTTATACAAATATGTACAGAGCCAGTACAAACAGCTCTGTGGTAATCGGTTCAATAATAGGACTGTCCAAATAAAGAGACAACAGCAGATTACGTATCAAGATGTAGAATTCTCTGCCTAAAGAGGTTGTTTATCAGATTCTGTATATATTTTTGAACAACATGTATATGTTTGTTTGTTTTTGGAATAAAATAATATTTAAGGATACAATTGCTAATTTGTGGGGTAGCAGCTCATTGATTCAAAGAGAAATCTGACTGCCAGTTTGGAGCCAAGAAGGATATTTTGGTTTTTTTTTGCAAGTTTTGACAAGATTTGAAATGTGTTTTGGGTTTTTGCCTTCTATTCGATCAAAAGAACAATTCAAATATATAAAAGATTGAACTTGATGGACTTTTATAAGTATGTACAGTGCAGCCGATCAGTATTTTGACAGTGGCATGCTTTTTGTTGTTTTTGGATTTTGAAGTAGAAGTAATAACAGTTGTTTGCTAACCTATTTTTTTTTTTTTACCCACGTGTTGTTCCCTTGTTACTTCATGTATAGAAGGAGGAGAAAAGGGTTTACTGGGTTGGATACTGAAAATCAAAAATGTTTGTTCAACTAAAAAAAAAGAAGAGGAAAAACTGATGAGAGTGCTTGAAAAGCAAAAACAGCCTACGCTCTGAATCCAACCTTGAGAGAGATAGGTGTCTTTTCAATCTGTATGTTTTTTTTTGTGTTTTTATGGTAGGTCCACTTTATCGAAAAGTGCTACATTATAGAGAGGATTGATTAACAAACAAATCGATACAATGGTTAACCCCTTAAGGACCAAACTTCTGGAATAAAAGGGAATCATGTCATGTCACACATGTCATGTGTCCTTAAGGGGTTAAAGCAGGTTGAATTTATTTATGTGTGTTTTATGGGTAGTTTTAGAATGGGTAAACACAATATCAACCAATATTAACCTAATACTCAGTATTCTGTAAAAAGACAATCATGATGCATGGGCCCATATATTTCTTTAAATCTTCATGTAGAGGTTTTAATATGTAATTGTATAAAATGATTCCAGTTGACTGCTAGTTCTTTTTTCCTAAAGGCAGAGTTGTTGCTAGGTAGGAACTGTGTGAGCGCTGTAGCCCCAGATCCTCCAGGCTCCAGGTAGTGAAGGGGCAGTGAAATACTAGATGTTTTTTTATTAATACATTAGGCAGCTGCTTCTCAAAGCATCCGCTCAGTGTACGAAGAAAAAACACTAGTAAATTGTTCCACGAGGCTACTAAGGTGAAGTGATGATCCTCCTTGTTACATCTCTGTTATCTATGTTGTATGTAGCATGACTGAGCCATGTAGGATCAGATTGCATACCTGGCTGAGCAGCATGTTCTTATATTTGGCTAATTTTTTCATGGAAATCATATTGCTTGTCATCAGCAAGGCCGAGTAGAGAGCCACAATGCACAGAGAGGCAAAAGGAATTTGGAAATAAAAAGACTTCCTAAACGTTGGGTAGGAGTTTGCTTTGGGCTTAAGTGTTCCTGGAAACCAACAACAACCCTGCATTAAATGCTCATGTTAATTGATTCAATCTGTACTTGACTTGCACTGTTTTTGCTGTTCTCTAGCATACTTGGTTTGGTGTTCTTGAGTTGAATTTCTACAATTTGGATTTAATATCCTTTTATGAACTGAGGGAAGTACTTAGTCTTTTATTGGAAATTGGATGTGCCTTTAGAGAGTCAGGTTAGTTTTTTTAGTTTTCACTTGCTCTGTTTGTAAGAACATTATATTTTTAATCTATTTGGGCATAAATCACTTTTAATAACAGTGTATTCAAATATTGGGGTGAGCTGGTGGGGTACTAGGTCCCATCAGACGTGAAAATAGTCACCGTCACTCACCGATTTATATTTTTGCAATTGTCTTCATACATAAATAGTACAAAATTAATTTTAAGGGGCAACTTCGAATGTACAGATATTTCAAGTTTTATTTAAGTGCTTATAATGCTGATGCTTATAATGCGTGTTACAGTCATCTCCATGTGACACTATCCCAGAAATGCCATAATCCTTTTATATCTGCTGTAACTACCCAAACAATTATTCAGCACAACATTGCTGTATATTGCAACATTGTACATGTATATTGCTCCATAGGCTATCATATTCTCACCCTAAATGTTGCCATATTGTTAAAAAGGAGAAAAAAGTTTAGCTTTTTACAATTTAACCTAGCCTCCTTATAGGCACTATAGGCACCCAGACCACTTCATCTTATTGAAGTAGTCGCTGTGCATATTCCCAGGTCCCTTAACCCTGCAAAGGTAATTATTGCAGTTTTTCAGAAACTGCAGTAATTACCCTTCAGGGTTAACTCCACACCTTGTGGCTATCTACCAGGTAAGGGACGCAGTTTTTTTTAACCGCTTCTGCACAATGGAGGGGGAGTGAGGGGAAAGGGAGGGGGAAGTTATAGTGCCAGGAAAGCAAGTTTGTATTCCTAGCACTATAGTTTCCCCTTTAACCATACCTTGATTATCACTCAGTGTGCTCCTGACTGGGCTCTGATGATAAAGTAACAAATGCATATAAATGATAAAGTAGGTCATATTTAGCAAATATAATCCTTGTAAGAAAAGGCTAAATGCATGACCTGAGCTTTTCTTACCAACATTATACTTTAGACTATTACCAAAATGTAGAAAAACAATGAATGATTTGTATCCCTTCCCCCGTGAACTGGCTTATAGTTCTAATCTAGAACATTGTAGACTAAAGACATTTAAACTATTCATATTAATCTCATTTTTTATAGACACAATATGCTAGCGTAGTGTCAAATACGTGTTTGAATTGAATTAAAAAATGTGTATTAAACATGTTCACAATATATATAATACTCAAGATACAGTGGTGTGATTTGCAAAAACCTTATTTGCTTTAATGATCATGTAGTCACAATGGATTCCCATTTTATTCCTGCAAAGCAATTATACTCAAATATTTAAAAATAGATATCACATACACTGCCCAAATGGACTATAGGCACAGCTCTAGCCGATTCCTTCACGTCCCATAATATGTTTAATTAAAATGTTAACAAAAACACGAGTTAACAGGAGTGACAATAATCCAAATACAAATAATAAAACAATATAACCAGGGCCGGTGCAAGGATTTTTGCCGCCCTAGGCAAAAGTAAAGGTTGCCACCCCCCCCCCCCATGTGACATCACAATGCCCCACCCATATGATCTGCCATGTTAACTAACGCCAGTGCTGCAGTGCCGCCGTGTTTACATTAAAAGGCCTGCAGGGACAGGCTATAGACACCAGAACCACTACATTAAGCTGCAGTGGTTCTGGGGTCTATAGTGTTTCTTTAATGTGAGGTAAATTAGAGATTAGTGCCACGAATAATATACTAGATTGCCTACTTACAACCAGATGAGGATGATGATGGGCTCTAGCTGCAGTCTGGTACCACTGGTCTGGTGTAGAACAGGATCTCTGGAGGCTGTTTGTAACTGTGGTCACAAAAATCAATGTTCTGGGAGAACGGGAAGCAGCTCCCTTTTTCGGGGGCCCTTTACACAGCTCAGGGTCCACCTTCATGTTCCACCAATGAGTTAGTTCACAGGGGGTGGAGTGTGTAGGGGATGTCCTGATATGTGTGTAAGGAATGCATTGTGTGAATCTGTGTTTGTATGTGTAAGGGCTGCAAGGTGTGTTTCTGTGTATGTACGGGATGCAGTGTGTGCGTCTGTAAGGGGTGCATTGAGTGTGTGTAAGGAATGCATTGTGTGTTTCTGTGTGTGTAAGGGTTGCATGATTGTGTGTGTGTGTGATGGATGTCAATCTCTTTCTCCCCCCTCCCTCCCTTGTCACTCTCTTTCTCCCCCTTCCCTCCCTTGTCACTCTCTTTCTCCCCCCTCCCTCCCTTGTCACTCTCTTCACCCCCCTCCCTCCCTTGTCACTCTCTTTACCCCCCCCTCCCTCCCTTGTCACTCTCTTTCTCCCCCCTCCCTCCCTTGTTACTCTCTTTCTCCCCCCTCCCTCCCTTGTCACTCTCTTTCTCCCCCTCCCTCTCTTGTTACTCTCTTTCTCCCCCCTCCCTTGTCACTCTCTTCCCCCCCTCCCTCCCTTGTCACTCTCTTTCCCCCCCTTGTCACTCTCTTTCCCCCCTCCCTCCCTTGTCACTCTCTTTCCCCATCCCTCCCTTGTCACTCTCTTTCCCCATCCCTCCCTTGTCACTCTCTTCCCCCCCATCCCTCCCTTGTCACTCTCTTTTCCCCCCTCCTTCCCTCCCCACTCTATTTCTCCCCCCTCCCCACTCTCTTTCTCCCCCCTCCCCACTCTCTTTCTCCCCCTCCCTCCCTCCCCACTCTCTTTCTCCCCCCTCCCTCCCCACACTCTTTCTCCCCCCTCCCTCCCTTGTCACTCTCTTTCTCCCCCTCCCTTGTCACTCTCTTTCTCCCCCTCCCTGCTCTCTTTCTCCCCCTCCCCCTCCCCACTCTCTTTCTCCGCCTCCCCACTCTCTTTCTCCCCCTCCACTAGCTCTTTCTCCCCCCTCCCTCCTCTCTTTCTCCCCACTCTCTTTCTCTCTTTCTCCCCACTCTCTTTCTCTCTCCTCCCTCCTCCCCACTCTCTTTTTCCTCCCACCTCTATTGTAGCGTGGCCGAGCTCTGTATGGTCCGCGGGTACAGGGAGCTTTCGTTTCCTGTACCCGGTCGGACTAACAGGAAGTGCACACTCAGTGTGCACTTCCTGTTAGTCCGGCCGGGTACAGGAGACAGATGCTCCCTGTACCCGCGGACCATACAGCGCTCGGCCACGCTACAGTGAGGGAGTGACAGGAGGGAGCGCTGAGCGCTTCCCTCCTGTCATCCCCTCTCCTCATGCTGCGCCCGGGCGGTGCGCCCTCATGGACGCACCAGCCCGGGCAAAGCTGCAGCTACCTGAGGCTCTCTACAGAGCGCACGGGCGGCTGCAGCATGAGGGGGGCCGGCGCTCCTGGCAGGTAGCCCAACAGGTAGCTCCGGCCCTGAATATAACATATAGACATAAATTAGAAAATCATTGGTAGTGTAAGAAATACCATTCGTAATCCACAGGAGTTCTAAGAGTAATATAATTTACTAGGTGGCTGTCTACTGCTGTATTTAATGTAGTAACAGTTGATAAAATAATGAAAGAAACAAAATGGGAAAACACCATAGCGTGGTTGAATACATATCTCATATGAGTGCAACGGGGAAATCCCCAGATAACCACTGAACACACTAACATGGGTAAGAATAAGACTATTAAATTTTATAGACGCTTGAAATATAATGTATGTTTTTTTCAATGCAATATCTATTTACCATTAGTTAGGACCAGTATCGTAACATCACTCGTCTCACCGTGGAGTAGGAAAGAGAAAAAATAGGTAGATAGTAGCAGTAAAGAAACAAAAGCAAATTTGCAAATGGAGTGGTAAATTTGTTTTTTTTATTTATTTAAACCACTATATTCAAACCAGATTACTATAAAGGACCTTTTATCCTAGACTCAAATGTCCACTAGCGACTGGGATTGTTCGCAGGCAAGTCTTGAGAAAAGTGAGACTTGTCTATCAGAATGCTCTTTATAAAGGCTTTTCCTGCCTTGAAACTCATTCTGCGTTGAGCGAATGTGGATCTACTTTTTTGTTGTGTTGAGTTTCTAATTTTTTCACCATTTTTTTTTTTTTTTTTTAGAAACTGGTGTGGCAGACTCTGTACTATTCCCTTCGGTTGCCCGTACCTATCCCCATATTTTCCCGAATTGATCCATACCCCCTTGTTCGTTGGCCGAATGGAGCATGTGTGGTCCCCCCTTTTATACCCTTTGAACACCGACCACCCATGGCTCGTTAATCTCAATTTAACAATTAAGTCAAGTGCTTTCCCTGGGTGGCCACCATTCGTATAACCGAACACGTGCGCTAATGAATGGTGGCCATTTTGTCTCCTGAACACAGGCAGCGGTACATAGTGTCTGGAACTCTGGGACGGCTAAGTGAGCCCATGAACTCCAGAGAAACTTGTACTGCTGCTCGTTTCTCTCCCAGACAAGTTAGGAGACCAGCGTTCGGGAGATAGGTACTACCGAACAGGGGGAGAATTCGCTCCCTAATAGCCAGGGGGAGCGTTCGTGCTGGAACCCCCAAAAGTAGACCGGCCAACCTACCTTTATCTTGTGGAACTATTCTGTGAAACAGATCTGAGCACTATTTAGATAACTTGGGCGCTCAGATCCGGGCTGTTCGGGGATGTAAGATTTGTGGGGTTTCTGTAATATTTTGATATGAGGACCCCTAGGCACAGGGAGGAGGGGACAGTGGCACAAATTGGGGGCTGAACAATGATTTGTTCCCCCTTGTATATTTTATGAGTAGCTGCCCCCAGCCACCCATTGATGTCTATTGACATTGTAAGTAGAAAAACAAATTCAATTATTGTTATTGTTAATTGAATTAACAATGGATAATTTACACTTATCTGTCAAATCCATTCTTCAAGATCTCATATCTGTATGTTCTTTCTAAAGCTTTAAAAGCATGTACTAAATAAAAGGAATCATAACTTGCTGCATCTGCAATAAAGAAAAAAAACGAAAATAATTTCAAAACCCATTGGAAAAGGCAAAAACATGTTGCAGTAAACAAATCCATTACGGCCTGCTGATTGGCTGGAGAGCTATAAATGGAAGGACTCTTCAAGTAGCAAAATCGTTTATACCACCTGCCTGTCTGAATATGGTTAGTTGGCGTTCAGAGTCAACCAATCACAGTGTAATCCCAGACAGTTATCTTATAGTGTTACCAGTTCTCTATTATGCTCACGGAATCTAAAAATGTCTTACACGTATATGTATGTTATTTATAAAACTACAGAGAAACATTTTAATTTCCACAACTAAAATAAAGTGAGACCACAGATGTTTGTTAATTATGCTTTTTGCTGCAGTTTTTTTTTCCCAGACACCAAATGTAATTTTAAATTAGTGTTTTGAGAAATGTATAGTTTATTCAGTATGTATTGTTTTTGTTTTATATATACATATATCAGATGGAAAATCAATGAAAACCATTTCCTTTCAACTTTCAAATACTCCACCTGAACTGGACGCTAGTACAATAAAACCTGAACGTTCGTCATATGAAACTGATGGTGGTGCAGTGGACGATGATTATTTCTTCTGTGACATTTCTTTAACAAGTGAAAAGGTACACTATACTGCTGTTGATTATGTGTATGTTTGAGAAAGCCATTGGGGATTATTTATCAAAGTGTTCTGGTAAAGTGATGACTAAATGCCATCATTATTTTAGACAATCTTTATTTTTCCATGTTACGTTTGACATATATGATCAATAGCAGTGTACAGAACAGCAAAGTCGGTAAGCATGCTTACAAATGTACATCTCAATTATCAATAAACAATTGGTTATAAACAGATCGCTTGTCAGTTTGGTTAGCAAAAATAAACATGTTAATTCAAACAGCGTCAACAATTCTTGAAGGTAAAACAGTATGTATTGCTGTGATAGGAGGTGCATGAATGTATCTCTTCACCTGCCTGAACCTGCCGGGTCACAATCGGGGATATCTAATGTTTTTCAGGCAATTTAGAGTCCCATTTGTGTGTGTTTACCCTTCTATGTGTAGTCATATTTTGTCGTGCATTATCTCCCTGTTTACCCTGGATGATTGCCAGTTTTTCCTTATCATCTGTGTATCCCTTGACCTGAATATTATCGAGCACATATCATAGCGGCCATAACTGGGAGCACTTCCCTGGCAAGTAGTATTAATGTTAGTCTATAGTCCTTTTTCAGGCAGGCCGCCTGGTTACTTGGGTAAAAGCCAGGTGTGCTAACGCCTACACGGTTAATAATTACTGTGGGTAAGCATTTAACTGGAGATATGTTTGCCTGTCGTACTATACTGTCAGTCTGAGGCGTGAACCCGTTGGTTACCGGTCTAGGTAGTCTGGTGGTGCTGTGCTGTACAGGTGACCTCCTGTCTTCTGATCTCAGTGCCCTACATGGCATTTTACGTCTTACATCAAGTGTGTACAGGTCAATGAGTCCCTATTACGGGTCTGTCCGAGTCAGTCATTGGGGGTATCGTCCGTCGTCCAGTCCTGGAGGGGGGTGGGGGATGGGAGGTGTTGGGGTGGTGGGTATCTGGCTAGGTTAGCTTTGTACATGGTGGCTCTCTATGGCCCTCTGTGGAGTCCCTTGGGGATTGGTGGTCCCGTTGGCTAGATATGCCTCCCATGGATACCAGGTCAGTGCACACTGCTCTTGTCTACCATAGAGGTCCGCCGTTAGAGATTCCATTGAGTGGATTTCTTCCACCTTTATCACCCACTGCTGGAGGGTAGGCGCCCCCCTCTGCTTCCACAATGCAGGGATAAGGGCCTTAGCCGCGTTAAGTAGTGGCAACGTTAAGGACTTCTTATAAATCTTAATGGGTGCGGGGGTGTGGTGTAACAGCATCGTTAGGGGGTCCAGGCGAATCCCTACCCCTGTGATTCTGTTTATCTCTACCTTGACTCTCTCCCAGTACGTGGTGATCGTTGGACATGTCCACCATATGTGAATGAATGTGCCTCTATGTGTGCCGCATCTCCAACAGGTGTCCGGAATGCTGTCGTTCATGCGATGTAGTATGTCCGGGGTTCTATACCAGCGGGTTAAAATTTTGTAATTTAGCTCTTGGTACTTAGAGCTGATGGAGCATTTATGAGTGAGGGTGTAGATTTTGTCCCAATCCTGTGGGGTGAGAGCTTCCCCTGTATCTGTCTCCCAGTGGTCCTTAAATTTGAGCACTACGTCTCCACTGGTCTGGGCCATGAGTATGGTGTATATGGTAGAGATACCCCTGTGTACATGTATTCTGTGTACGCATAGGTGTTCAAAGCTGGTGAGGGGTCTGAGTAGATGCCCTCGGCCCGGTAAAGAAAGAAAGTATGTCTTTATTTGGTGATATCTGAATCGTTCGAGTAACGTTGGTGTTCTATCGGGGCATAGCTCGGCGAGTGGTTTAAGTCCTCGCGTACCGATCCATTGGTGTAGGTACATCCAATCTGCCTGTCGGAGACCAGCCAGGTCTCGTTGGGATAAGGCGCCCGCCAAGCCCGGGTTATGAGTGATGGGAGTTAAAGGGCTAGGGGAGGTGGTGAGCCTAAGTCTGTAGCGCACAGCTGTCCACACTCTGATCGAGGCATCGATTAGAGGGTTGTTGGTGTGTAAGTCTGAATATGTGGCGGTGTGTAACCATAGTCTGGAGGGTATTCTCCTGTCCGTTTGTTCCAGCTCTAGAGCCACCCATTGCTTTGAGGGGTGTTGTACCTGCCAGTCCGTCAGTCTGTGTAGATGTGAGGCGCGGTAGTATGTCTCTATGGAGGGCAAACCTGTGCCTCCCATCCGCTTTGGCAGTTCCAGGGTGGATTTTTTTGTCCGGGTCTGGCGGGATTTCCAGACGAATTGGCGTATAGCGGTCGATACGGAGCTAAAAAAGCTCTGGGCACGGTGATCGGTACTGTTTGGAATAGGTAAAGTAGCCTGGGCAACACGTTCATTTTAACCGCATTGATTCGCCCAAACCAGGAGATATAGTATGGGGACCATGTCTTAAAGTCTGCTAACAACGAGTGTAGTAGTGGGTGGTAGTTATGGTGGTATAGTTGGGATGGGTCTCTGGGCAGCCAAATTCCCAAGTATTTCAGTTTGGTGTCGCACCATTTGAATCGGTATTGGGAGTACAGATGAGGTGGGGGGCCAGTTGGGGGCGGGAGGTGGAGGGCCTCTGATTTGTCTGTATTGAGCTTAAGGTTAGAGAGTGCTCCGAATTCCCGAAATGCCGTAAGAAGATTTGGTAGTGAGATCAACGGTTGAGTGAGAAAAAACAGCATATCATCCGCATATGCAGCCACTCTGTATTCATGGTGACCGTGGAGAAAACCGGAGATTCCCCCGTTCCGTCTGACCGCCCCCAGGAATGGTTCCAGGGAAAGGGCAAACAGGAGGGGGGATAGCGGGCATCCCTGTCGGGTGCCATTCCTGATTCGAAAAGGGGCGGACAGTGCCCCGTTAATGCGGATCCTCGCCGTGGGACTAGTGTACAGGGAGAGCATCCAGGACAGCATGTTGGGGCCAAAACCCATGTGTGTGAGGGTGCTCCCCAGGTACGACCAGTCCACCCGGTCAAAGGCCTTTTCAGCATCTGTCGATAGTAGTAGGAGTTCCCTGCGGTGTGTCCGTGCTATGTGTAGAATGTTCAGTGCCTTAATCGTGTTGTCCCTCCCTTCCCTGCCCGGGATGAATCCAACCTGATCTGAGTGTATGAGGTAGGGGAGGTGTCTTGCGATTCTCAGAGCTATGGCTTTTGCAAACAACTTCAAGTCTGCATTCAGGAGCGATATAGGGCGATAACTCGCGCAGTTCGCCGGGTCCTTTCCCTCTTTAGGTATCACGGTAACTATGGCCGCTAAAGTGTCAGTGGGGAAACGGCCCCCCTCCAATATGGAGTTGAGGCCAAGTAAAAGGTGCGGAAGCAAGATATCCCTGAACGTACGTAGGTACAGCAGGGGTAGGCCGTCCGGGCCTGGGGCTTTATGGGCTTTGGAGAGTTTTAAGGCCGCTGCCAGCTCCTCCATTGTGAGGGGTCGTTCCAGATCATCCCGCATTTCAGCGGTTAGCTTTTTATCTATGTTCCGTTCTAAGAACTCAGTGATCTGCCGGGATCGCCGTGCTCGAGCAGCGTCCGAGGTGGTTTGGGGGATATTGTACAATTCCGTGTAGTAGTCTACGAACGCTCGTTGAATTCCGTCTGGAAGACGGGTTTCAGCCCCGTCCCTGGGTTTAATTTTATGAATGTGGCTCGCCATCCTCCGGTCTCGAAGCTGGCGAGCCAGCAGCCTCCCGTTCTTATTAGAGTGTTCAAAAAAGAACCGGGCCGATTTTCTAATGGTGCGTAGGAGTCCCTGGGCTAGTATGTCCCTTCTCTGCCTTCGGAGCGCCGTCAGTCGGAGGAACGTGTCCTCGTCCTGATTCTGCTTATGTGTTTGCTCCAGGTTAGCTATTTGTTCGTTCAGCGTGGTTAGTTGTCGCGCGTTTTCTTTTTTCCGCTGTGTGCAGACCTTAATGTAATGTCCCCGTACGACACATTTGTGTGCTTCCCATACTGTCAGCGGCTGTACGTCTGGGGTCGTGTTGGTGTCAAAATATTGTGTCAATGTTTGTCTGACCGGGTCCGTGTCCCCCAGGTGTAAGAGCATGTTCTCATTTAGCTTCCATTGCCTCTCCGCTGGTTTGTATAATGGGGATTGGATCTGGACCGTGATCGGGGCGTGATCCGACCCTGTTATCAGGCCTATGCTTGCCTTACGGAGCAGTGGCAGGGCTTCTTGTGCCATAAAGACATAATCAATCCGGCTATATCGCCGGTGCACAGCCGAGTAGTAAGAATAGTCCCTACCATCTGGGTTTGCCGCCCTCCAGCAGTCTACTAGTCCACACCTTGTCAGTGCTCTCCCGGCAGCGCGTATGCAATGACCTGGTATCGAGCTTTCCCCTCTAGAGGTGTCTAGTCTAGTGTCTAGCGGTGTGTTTAGATCCCCTGCCAGAATTAAAAGTCCCTCCCTGAACTTATCTAGCATTGCGAGCGTTTTGTTCAGAAAGACGTGTTGGTTGCGGTTCGGGGCATACAGGCATGCGAATGTGTAAGGGTGTTGCGCTATTGTCCCTTTGAGAAACAGGTATCTACCCCCCGGGTCAGGTCGCTGCTCGGTGCATATGAAAGGGACATTATGTGAGAATAGGATCGCCACACCAGCTTTTTTGTCGTCTGGGTGGTTTGAATAGTATCCCGTGGGGTATCTCCCGTTCTTTAGGGTGGGAGCCTCCGCTCCCCTGAGATGCGTTTCCTGCAGAAACGCGGCCGAGACACGCTCCGACCATAGGGTACGGAGTATTTGGGATCGTTTCTCGGGCACGTTCAAGCCTCTAACGTTGTTTGACCATATATTGAGTGGCGCCGGTTCATATTTGGAACCCATCACTGTCTGCATGAGGGGTGGGGGATGGGTATGTCAAAGTTCGGAGGGGTAGGATATGGGGGGGGAAGGGGAGTGTGGTCGGGTCGATGTCAGGGGGGGGGGTGTCTGTCTGTGTGGTAGGTAACGAGTACTCGCCTTGGAGTCAGTCGCCCCCCGGTGTCTAGTCCCCTCGGGGTGTGTCACCAGAGTAGCTTCCGAGTATTTACACAGTGCGAGTCAGTCACTGGGGGTACGCGGGTCATCCGTTCAGGGGTCAACCGTTGTGTGTGTCACCCTGCTCACTTGGCTCCCAGCCCACTAGTCAAGGTTATTCGGAATTGTCCCTATCCGTTCGGAGGTCACGTGTGGGGGTGTGACCCGTACTCCGTCCAGATGCCCCTCCAGGCCCCAGGGACCCTTTAGTGTGTAGTTTTTTAGCATTCAGGCCCTGTGGCCCCCACAAGGACCAGGTATCACCCCGGGCTCCCGTTCCGGCCCACCCTCCCCCAACCTGTGGGAGTCGATGAGTGTCTCGCCCACTCGTGTAGGTGTGTGTGCGGACAAATGTGGCGTGAAACTTATAAACATCATAAACAATATTAACATTAAAGCAGTACATGGCATTCCACAACATGCAACTTTCCCTTCTCCCCCCTCCCCAGGGGCCACATCCCTCCCACTCCCCCGGATTTTAACAGGCCATGAGTTGGGCTATATTGCCTGCGAGCACGCCAACCCTCAAGGGATTAGGCAAGGTGTGGGGCGAGGTTCCTCCAGATGTGGAAGGGATTATCTGGGAGTTGACATGGGGATCGCCTCGAGCCACCGGCCATTGCTGTCCACTGGGGCTGACCTCTCATCCCAACCACTCAAAAGGGGGCTCCAGCCGTTATTGAGCTTGAGTCATGTAAGACACGGGAAATCACCTCCCCTAAGCTTCCCCGGGTGACCCATGTTCCCTCCAAAGCCCCCCGCCCCAATTGTGTGGCTCCCCACCGTCTTAGTGTCCTGCAATTCTGGCCAGTTCCAAAACAGTAGGGGCCCGAGGTAAGGGGACAAGTACATACCCAGTGGAGTGGTAGCTGCTCCGGGTCAGTCTGCCATTCGCTGCATAGGTAGGCTGTGACTCGAGGTAGTCCCTGGGGGGGGGGCAGGCTGTCAGTCTCGGTGCGTTGGTGTTTCTAGGCCAAGTCGCGGGTGTAGAGCCGGGGAGTCGGGCCGTTAGCAGGCGCCCCACACTGCCGAGTCCAGGGCCCCAAGGCAAGTCATTCCTCATGGCTGTCCGGTCCACCCCGGCGGAATCCAGCTCCTGTGAGGCCGGTACCCGGCCTTTCGCTTGGTGTGTTCGGGCGTGGTGGTTGTCTCTCGAGGATCCAATTTGATACTGTCACTGCTGGGAGGCCTGCGGCCCGTATGAAGCGTGGGACGTCCGCCAGCCAGCGTATGATATGCCACGTGTTGCCCACCTTAGCCTGTAAACTGAAGGGGAACCCCCATTTGTATTGTATCCGCCGGTCTCTAAGCATGGTGGTTAGCGGGCGCAGCGCCCTCCTTGCTTCCAGCGTGAGCACTGAGAGATCTTGATACAGGGAGATTTGGGCATCCATGTAGGTGAGGTTTTGCCGACTCCTTGCTTCTCTCATGATTTCGTCCTTTAACGAGAAGGAGAGCAGGTAGCAGATGATATCTCTTGGCGGGCCTTCTGTGGACGCAGGGCGCAGAGCTCTGTGAGCGCGCTCTATGCCAAAGTCCGCCGGGGCCCTGTCCCCCAGTATGAAGGTGAACAGGCCTTGTAGGATTTCTGGCAGTGCCTCCCCGGCGGACTCAGGGAGCCCACGTATGCGGATGTTGTTTCTGCGTCCGCGGTTATCTAGGTCCTCCAAGTTCCTCCTTAGTTCCAGCAAGACATTGCCCTGTCTAGTAGTGGCTGTTTCAGAGGCTTGATGGTGCTGTATATTTTGGGCTCTGTCCGCCTCCAGCTCTTCCACCCTGCGTTCCAGGGCTGTCAGGTCTCTCCTAACCTCCATGACCTCTTCTCTGATCGCCGTTCGTATTTCAGCCAGTAATTCCGTTTTGTCAGTCCTGGACATCATGTTTGCAGAGATTGTAGCTAAGTCTGCTGCAATTTGAGTGAGGGATTCCTCCCTGGCCAGGCTGATTGTGGGGCTGTCAGAGTTGCGCTTTTCTGGTGAGGCCGGCGCCATTTTGGCCGCGGCTTGGTGCGCCCGCGAGTCTCTCGGAGTTCCGAGGTACCCGTCCATGGGTCCCGCGGTTCGACTCGGCGAACCCGATTGAGAGGGGCCCGGGGTGAGCAGCCTTCTAGTTTTGCCCATCCTGGGTCAATTCCGGCTTGTGGATCGGTGCTGTAGTGCGCTGGGGCCTCGGAGCTGCGGTAAGATGCGTCCTACTCCATGCCCGGTCAGGCCACGCCCCCCGCCATCATTATTTTAATCACAAAGGGATCAGAATATTTTCCGACAGTTTTCTCAGAAATCTCCATTTCTGAAGACCGCCATATTTAGAGTGGCAGGAAAAAGAGAAAGGAACAGAAGAAATTTCTTTCAGAAAAAGAGGCAAAAAAATAATAAACATGTTGTGTTGTTTTAAAAAAAAAAAAAAAAAAATGGTGTAAATTGAAAAATGACAATGTGGGCATGGAAGAAGAAACTGATGGAAAAATCTGACAGATATCATAAACTGCACCAGACATTTGCCAGAAATTAGGCGTAAAAAATGTATAAATCTCTGCTATAGTGTTGAACTGTAGCATAAGCTCTTTAGAGTGGTGACTGAGACAAATCAGAGGTGCACACAATGTGTAAATGCATTTATTGCACACAAACACCTTGGTTCTGTAAGCAGCACTTATGAGTTGAATTTTTTAACAGCTTGCACAGGTCTACAGATTGAAAGATAACAACAGCTACACTCTTGGAAACCCCTACAACCATACATGGTGCATGGACTAGAGGATCTGGAAATCTCTGATCACTTCTGTATATGACATGACACCACTTGAACTGAAGCACATATATAATGGAATACTCTAGACACATAAAGCACTTCAACTTCCTAAAGTGCTCTATGTGTCTAGAGTCTGTCATATTTGGGATAGATTGTAGCGGTGACAGCCACGGAGTATTTCCTTCATGCAGGAAAAATACAAACATGTTTTATTTGTGGGATATCTACAAAATTTGTAAAAATATTATCACGTAAAGAAATGTTCCTTTAAGCTCATTTAACCCCTTAAGGACACATGACGTGTGTGACATGTCATGATTCCCTTTTATTCCAGAAGTTTGGTCCTTAAGGGGTTAAGTTGTTACGGTGTGTTATAGAAGTGATATACATAATCTTTCAAACAGACATTAATTATTGGTATAGAAGCAAGTGCCAAATAACAGAGAGCCTTCAACTTTTACATCATCCTGCTGACAAGATCCAACAGGTTGACACTGTGAAGTCCATGGCTGGTTTCTGGTAATTGGTCTTATTGAATCAAAACCCATGCTTTGGTTTAAAAACAATGTTTCATTGCTAAGGGTGCCTGCAGAAATGCAAGCCGAAGTCTGGAAAAGAATGCCAAATTCCAACTTGCGATATCAAGGTTGTACATAACAGTCATTTTTAAATTTGAGGTAGAAACGGTAATATAATTTTTATCACATATAGAAGTGACAAAAATTGGTATAAAAAGAAAAATTGCATAAGAATCCTCAAAAATGTTAAACTGTAGCTGCAGACCATTTTATAAGGTAACCTTCATTGCAGACACTACTTTGGGATATAAAGGGCTCATTGCAGCCTTAACAAACATTCTTCCTTGCTTTTTCTTGGAATACATGCCATTTACCGTCTGATGAAGTGTAACTGTATTGGGCAGCTACCAGCAGACTTCCCTTTCAGGGAATGGAAAGGAAGGAAAAGTAAAGTGTTCATATGAATATATGCTAGGGTTTGTGAGACCCCAGCATGTAATAAAGAGGTTTTTTTTTTTTTTGTATTTTAAAATTTGCCATATTTTTTTGCAAAGCCTGTAGTTACATTGAGTTACACTCGGAAGCCAGTTTGGAAGTCGTGATTGTGAATGTCATGGATATTTGAAGTGGAACTGTCACTCAGAGAAGTGACAGCTCTTTGTTCTTTAACCCAAGTGAATGGTAGTGGAGGTAAGTAAAAAACGTACTTGCATTCGTTGACTCAAAGTACCTTTACACTACTCATGTGCGTTGTAGTGCTAATGGTGCCAGATGATCACACTACTCCTCTCAGGATACATGAGCAAAGCAGCCGGAAACTCTCTGCTTTGAGCTAAATCCAGTGGTGCAGTGCTTTGATCAGGCCTCTACAACCTGCGCCCCCCCCCCCCCCCCCCATATGTTTTTGAACTACTATACCCATGATTCTTAGAATAAAACAGACAGACAATGCCCATGATTCATTTAATGAAACAGATAGCCAGGGGATCATGGGAATTGTAGTTCAAAACATCTGGGGGACCGCAGGTTGGGCAGGCCGGG
This sequence comes from Pelobates fuscus, assembly GCF_036172605.1. Classification (NCBI taxonomy): domain Eukaryota; kingdom Metazoa; phylum Chordata; class Amphibia; order Anura; family Pelobatidae; genus Pelobates; species Pelobates fuscus. Next base: position 105,656,512 of record NC_086318.1, on the reverse strand, counting down.
CTGAGAGCTCTCAGTTTACTCTCTTAGCCAATGAGCCAGCCATGCACTACAGGGTATAACTAAGGGGAGCTATCACAAGCTCCATGTTGGAGTGTATAGCTCTTCTGGTTTAGTGCATGATGGAGCCCAGGTAAGTTTGGAACCATTATTACAGTAGGGACCCCAGTGCCTGGAGTGTTTCTTTAATGTCATTGTGTTTGACTAGTGTAGATCCATGATCAATGTCATTCTTTTTTGTTTGACAGAAATAATACTAACCAGATTCACATTGTATTTCAGATACCACTGCAATTTGTAGAAAAGTACTACAGAACAGGAAGGAAATTCCTCACAATGTTTCCAGATGGAACAGTACAAATATTGTATCCTTTGTAGCGCAAATGTTACATTCTATTCTAGTGCAGATATATTGTAGACAGGTAACACACTGATGGTTTCGGTGTTCAGGTGTTGTTTTTGCTCTCTTTGACTTAGGAAATGAGAATGTGAATACCAGCCAAAAGATGTTCCTCTTCTAAATATTGTGAGAGAAATTGTACTTGAACTAATCTTAAGAATGTCTTACTAAAAAGGGAAATATTCTATGTTTCTTCTCCATCAGATAAACTCTTTACAAAACAATATAACATACATGTAAGCAGTAATTTGCAAAGCTGTATGTATTTTGCACCAAAAGTGTAATTCACTATTATCAGTGAATTTGAATTGTTTTGAAATCAAAGTGAGTTCAAAGTAAATGTAAAATTTTAGACCACAATAGCCTAGATAAACGTTCACGTGTTCATGTTCATGTTTACGTTCTCTGCAGGATGTATCAGACATAAAATGATCGAAGCATATACCGTATTTATCGGCGTATAACACGCACCGGCGTATAACACGCACCTCATTTTAAGAAGGAAATTCCAGGAAATTTCCCCCCCTCCCATAGTATTCCCCCCCCTCATCCCATAGTATCCCCCCCCCTTTCCATAGTATTCTCCACCCCGTCCCATAGTATTCTCCACCCCCTCCCATAGTATTCTCCACCCCCTCCCATAGTGTTCCCCCCCTTTCCATAGTATTCTCCCCCCTCCCATAGTATTCTCCACCCCCTCCCATAGTGTTCCCCCCCTCATTCCATAGTGTTCCCCCCCCATTTCCATAGTATTCTCCCCCCCCCCCACCATAGTGTCCCCCCCCCCCCCTCCCGTAGTGTCCCCTAGTGCACTTTCCCTTCCCTTGTCCCATAATTACTTACCTGTCTTGAAGTGTGGGCGCGTCTTCACAGTGCACACTTCCTTTCAGTCCCGCCGGAAACCGGAACCTGAAATTGAAGTTCCAGTACCGCGGTGCGCGCTGAACACCGGCCCACGCTTCAAGACAGGTAAGTAAATATGGTATACCTATTTTCAGGGAGAAAAAGTGCATGTTATACGCAGATAAATACGGTAAATAATTCACCACTTGTACTCTATTTGTCAATCTTAGCCAATTTCATCAGTAGTTGTTTATAGAATTAGCACCTGAAATGTGTCCACTTACTGTATTCTTTTGGATTATTTAACCTTATTTTGTGGCATTAGTAGGTATTTCTATATATAAAGGTTTCCTTATCTCCATCCAGTTATCCATCAGGGAACCTGGCTGTCATTGTAGTAGCAGATAAACAAAGAGAGTCTGTCTGCCTAGTCCAAGAAGATAAATCAAATAATGCGGGGATACAGGCCATGTTTGCTTCTTCTGGAAAAGCCACCTGCTACCACCCCAACGGAACGGTTTGGTATGTTCTCGCAAAAATCCAAATAATGCTGGATTAAATAAATTGTTAGCCTTGATCACTGCCTCCCAATAATGCTTAGTAATACTCATTAGCATCATAATTAACACTGATCAGATACACCATGTCAGCCAGTACTAGTTGTTAGATGTTGGTGACTGTAGCCATCGTATGCTATATATCAGCTATATATCAGCACAATAATAATGAGAACTTGATATTTTGTTTTACTGATTTTATTTGTGAAATGGCTGATATTGTTTCACTATTACACATAGAAAGCCTACGGCCAGTGCTCTTATTAAAGGGCAGAGTCAGGCAGCTGTTTGTGTGTGCTTGCCAAAAGATCTCGTTTTATTGACCTTTTCGTTTCTTAGAAATTGTCTTCTGTCTGCATTAAAACAATGATTAATACTTTAGGTTGAGCTGTATAACTGTCTACATAATAAAAGTGAAGTACGTTGTGTGTGTAGACACACCCATGTTAGACTGATGATATTATTCTAGACAAGGGGAATTCGGAGCACGCTTATTTTTTAGAATACCTTGGAGGTTCTATGGGAAAACATTAAATGTATAAAACTGAACTAGTGTTAGTATCGAAATTAATACTAGATTTCTCAAAGAATTAAAGGGACACTCTAGGCACCAAAACATCATTAGCATAAAGAAGTGGATTTGGTGTACAGATTATGATCCTGTCATTTGGCTGCTCAATTCTCTGCCATTCAGGAATAAAACCACTTTGTTTATGCAGTCGTAGCCACACTTTTCCTGGCTTTGTTTACTCTATTACACCTATTGTTTAATTTAGAATGTCTTAACTCTTGCTGTGCTATTGGCCTGCTACAGCCTGTAACAACCTTATATGTGTGATGAAAGTCTAATTAATAGAGTAGGAGACAAGAACTTCTAAAGTAAACATGCTGTGGTGTAATATCTGATTGAAAATGAAGCAATAGGGGGTAGGGCCTGACTATCATGGCGGATAGAGGTGTTTTACACGAGCTCCCGCACTATCCTGACCTTTAAAGCTTCTTAAAGTCCCATCCAGCACAATTTGGGCAGATATCTGTGACCTACCTTACCCTCAAGTCGGAGACCATGCAATGTCCCGATGGGAAATTATTCACCCCAGTGGACCGTGCGGCCTGGTGCGCATTGGGCAGGAGAGGTGACCGATCTCTCGTACCATAAGAAAGCAGCAGCGGGGACGGAGCCGGCGCCCAAACGAGCTGGACGCGTCTCGGAGCTGCTGCGCTACTCAGCCCGAGAAAAGGTCAGCAAAACCCGAGATTCCCTCGCAACCAGACCTCCACTGGAAGCTGCCTGAACCCCGACGGTATGGGGAGAAAAAACAAGAAGCTGCGTCCGGACTCGGGCTCGGGTTCTCAAGATTATCGGCACTTACATGCGGACTGCAGCGAGGCCAACACACACCAAGATGGCGTCCGCGGAGGCTTACACGCATCTGTCCTCGGACGAGGATAGCAGCACAGCCGACCTCTCCCCTCCACCGCGGCGACGAATGGAGCCACTGGCGACCACAGCGCTTGGGGACTCGGCCCCAGCCACGAGGGAAGATATTAAAGCCCTAGTAGCAGAGATTCAAGCCATGTTCAAGGCAGACTTGGCGCCAATACGGGAGGAGGTATCCACGCTCAATACCCGCATGCACAAAATGGAGGAAGGTATGGCAGGCCACAAGCTCGCTCAGACAGCCACAGATACCGCCATAGGAGCGCTGCAGAAACAATGCGCGGACCACCAAGCCCAACTAGCTAACTTGAAGGACAAAACCAGGGCACGCAACCTACGAATAAAAGGCATTCCGAATACTATAACAGACACAGAACTCCCCCACTCCCACTACTGCAGGAGGCTCCTTGCCACCCTTCTAATGCCCAAGCACTCCAAACAGATAGTGGTGGACTCCTGCTACAGACTTAATAAAACGGCTACTGCAACCCAGGAGACGCCTAAGGAAGTTCTGCTCAAACTGGTACGTAACAGAGCCCTTTGATATCCTAAATGGCACTCGGCAGGGATGCCCCCTGTCCCCGATTCTATTCGTTTTGGCCCTGGAGCCACTACTGGCGGCCATCAGAGGCAATCCAGATATCACAGGGATAAAGACGGGGGAAACCCACCATAAAGTTGCGGCATATGCGGACGACCTCCTGTTCTATGTGACTAACCCTGAAATATCCCTCCCTAACATACTGAAAACCTTCCAGGAATATGGAAGGCTATCCAATCTGAAGATTAACCTATCCAAATCTTACATTCTAAACATAAACATCCCAGAGCATAGGACGGAACCCCTTAAACAACACTATACATTTCAATGGGCGACACAGAAAATCAGATATTTAGGTATCTGGTTAACAAGGAAGGAGGGGGACCTATTCAAAGAAAACTTTGCCACTATACTAGCAAAAATGCGGACAGAAATGCAGGAATGGGCTCACCCACACATTTCATGGCTGGGTAGGATACAGGTAGCGAAGATGAACTTTCTACCACGCCTTCTCTACCTGTTCCAAACTATCCCGATACAGATCCCACGTTCGTTCTTCGCAGCACTGCGCACAGCGCTGATCCAATACGTATGGAATGGGAAGAAACCAAGGGTCGGCCACGCTCTGCTGACACTACCGAAAGACAGGGGGGGCCTGGCGTTGCCAGACTTCACCCTGTACTATAGGGCATGTCACCTCCTGAGAATAGTTGAATGGACGAAATCAGGCTTCCACAAACCATGGAAGCAGGTAGAGGAACACTTAGCGGGGGCCCCGGTAGCGGTGCTACCATGGCTACCACCGGGGGCTGCAGCGGGAAACTCCACACCCTCCCCTTACACGAGAGCGACATTACAGGTGTGGAACCGCTCAAAAGGGAAACACAATCTAACCACATACCCTGGCCCCCTACTGCCACTCACATACAACACGGACTTCCCACCGGGAACAGACCCGAGGGCATTTAAGGACCTGATCAGGGAACCACTACCCAGACTTATGCACGTTCTCACATCGACGGGCCCCAGGACGCTTGACAATCTACGGGGACAGCCCGATCACACCTTTATGACGCACCTCAAATATAGGCAGATAAGGAGCTACACAGCATCCCTCCCACAGGGCCCAATCCTAACGAGGGCGACCACCGCATTCGAAAATCTGTGCCTAGAACCTGGCCCACTGGCTCATGGGGTATCCATTATATATAATATACTACTCACACTCACACCAACGGAACAACCGAGATTCATGGGGAAGTGGGAAACGGCGCTAGGACATACATTAGACAAAGGAGAATGGGAAAAGGTCTGTTACCTAACACATCACTGCTCCAGTTATAGTAGAACCCAAGAAACGGCCTATAAATTACTGACTCATTGGTACTACACTCCAGCGACATTACATGACAGAATCACTACACACCCATCCCACTGCTGGCGATGCGAGGAGGAACATGGCACTCTCATACATATCTGGTGGGAATGTCGTAAGATAACCCCTTACTGGAAAGCAATACACAACATAATCTGCCAATACACAGATGACCCGCCACCATTCCAACCGGCAGCAATGCTGCTACATCATACCCAAACCCCTAGGTCCGCATACAAGAAGTCACTCACCATACGCATTTTGAACACAGCGAAGGCACTGATTCCCCTCTATTGGAAACAGACAGTCGCCCCACCACTGCAACTATGGTTTACACACATGGAGGAATTACGGTCCCTGGAAGAACTCCATAACTCAGCTAATGACACCTACCAAAAATACCTCAACACATGGACACACTGGATACTAAAGACTAACACCCCAGAATTTAGTAACTTGCTCTCTACACCATTAAACACCTAATACAGAGGCACCACATGTAAACCCTAGCGAACATGCAAAAGGAAGGTCAATTACAGCATACACCAGGTGAGAAGACAGGGGGGCCGCCCCAACCCCTTGGGCCCCACAAAAGATAGGGACATCACCGAGGAGCCACTTAGATAGGCCTAAACCTGGTCTCAGGAGGGATGATAGGGGGAGGAGGTAACACACCTATGAGGAGGACATGCCAGGGCCCCACGAGGACAGTGAGGGCGATACGACCCCCACATTCAGGATATGATATACCTAAAGGTAAAAAACAACCGAGAATTCGGGAATGACAGAACTGAGCTGGCGGAGACCACGGCTGCCTCGGGGACTGCCACACCCCACAATAACACGCAACAACACGACACACATTACTCTGCACACCGACACGATGTAAGGGAAACGGGTGGCACTGGACAAGACAGATTCCAGACCGCACACCCAAGAGTGCAGAATTACAAATTAATACTAAGAGCGAGCATACGAAAACTGCTTTTCGATACAAACGACTATTTTATCTAGAAAACTGTAACCGCAACAATGTTTTGAATAATGGACCTGCGAGTCCTATGTCAGAAGGGGCGCATGTGCCCGTGTCACTTTAAGAATCTGAGTTAATGTTAATACAGGAATCATCAGCTGAGACAAGGACCTGCGAGTCCTGATATGTATTTCCTGGCTTGTTCAAAAATTCTGAAAAATACAAATAAAAATTATATTTACAAAAAAAAAAAAACTGGTACGTGACGCTGACCGTGGCATTATTATGGGGGCAGTAAGGGGTACTCCCACGGTGCCCTTTGAGGGTGATCAGCTTGCATTCTATCGAGACTTTTCCAGATATACCCTGTCCTGGCGGCGCTCTCTCAAGCCCATAACCCAAGTGCTTCAGGAGAAGTCCATTACCTACAAGTGGGGCCCCCGCAGACTACTTACCAATAAGGCAGGGAAAACGCACGCTATCTCGCACCCTGCTGAAGCCTCAACCTTCCTGCAAGCCCTCGGCCTCCCGACACCACAGCCACAGATTACAGCCCACCCAGCCTGGAATGTAGCAGACGTCACCCCATTCGTGCCAAGAGGAAGCGCACCCACGACAGCGGCACAGCCACCCTGAACTTTGGGACTAAGTTTTGCCTGTGCACTGCCATATGCACGCTACCCCTCACAAATCCTATAACTGTTGCCTTTTTCCTTTTTTTTTTTTTTCATTATTTTATTTAAAAGGGATCGAATGTTGACCATGTTTATATATGTTTCTATATTTTATATCTGTTATGTTATGTTGCTGGCTCCGTAAGCCTTAGACCTAGCTCAGTACCAAAGCACCCCCCCCCAAGCGCCACCAAGCGACACGCCAGCGCAAAAATAGCAGCCCTCCGGGTGCCCAGAGCATAACCCCCCCTTCAGTTACAGCATAACAAAACGGGAACTCACACCCGGCTTCGAGGGCGCCCATACCCAATAATACCATAACTACGTGCCTCACTCTTGCATAGGTATCAGGGCGTACTTTACACTGGCCGCAAGGCACATATGGCCCAAGTTTACGGCCCCACCCAGTCACAAGCTCGAGGACCACCGACAGGGAAACCTGGCTAAACCCGCCTATACTAAAAATTAAAATTGAGTAGACTAAGCTAGGTGGCGAAAGTATCCATGTACTGTAAAAATGTTTTACCTGCTGATCACGAAATCTGTTATATTGTTTGCCAATACTCGCAAAAATAAAGAATAAAAAAAAAAAAAAAGAAAGCAGCAGCATGCATATGCCCTGATCCCGGTCCACCCATGGCAGGCTACCCTGGTGAAGTCGGGACTCGGGATAAAGCCACACGGGCTGGAAGATCACACGGCAACTTACCCAAAATGGCGGATGACACATGTTCATGCCGTTGCAGTGATGATCCACATGATGTCCTGACCAGGTTTGACAATATATTTGCTGCCTTCTGGCAAAACTGGAATGCAGGATGTACCAACATGTCGAACAGCGAACTAGTGCTCCCTCACATTGACGACCACCACTACGCTCCTCTCAAAAAATTGCGTCTCCGGTAGTCAGGAGGGCCCCAAAATGTCGGCAGCGCCCATCACTCCTGCTCAAGATACCATGGAGACAGGATCTGTTGAAACCCGAGCATGTAGAATGTGGAAAGCCCGACAAACTGGAGGGGAACCAGACCCTATCCCTCACAAGTAGCAACATGTCCTCAGATGGGCTCAGAAGCCTATGGGAGCTCCTGTTCGACATGGGACTATGTCCTGCCCATGCAGGGCATAGGATGAAGGGGACTGACCAATACAAACCTTATGGTTCCTTATGTCCCAGTCTTGATAGAGTTTGAGGGGGAGTAATCCTCGCAGTTTTGTTTTGTTGGTTTTTCTCTATCTTGTCCTTTATCTTATATGGTCTTATGTTTTAAATGATCTTATGCACCACTTACTCCAGTTGTTGTTCCACTACCCACACTCAGTGCCTGCGACTAGCCTGCCATTTAGCTTGCTTGGCATACAACTGTCCTTATGCTGTACTAAGTATCTCATACTCAAGTTTTTGACAGTTTGTTTATTAGCTTGTGGTACTTTTATTTTAGTTTTGAATGCTTTCAACTATGCAAGTCTGACTCTTCACTTACGCCCAGTCTCTCATTTGTTCTTAGACATGCCTTGCATGTCTGTCATTGTTTTACCTTTAAAAAATGTTTTTAAAAAATATGCGCAGCTTCTCTTGACATATTGTGCACTGAATGTACACCTGTACCCATTTGTTTTGTTTCACAATATATGTCACTGTCAAGCTGTGTTTGACTCACTGCGCTCCCAAACTAAAGAATATTTAAAAGAAAAAAAAGAAAATTAGGCAATCATTTCATGGAGACAGAAACAAAAGTCTTTTACCTTCTTAATGGCAGAACATTCAGCAGTGAAACTGCTTGCTCATGATCTACACATCAAAATGGCTTTATTAAGAAAGCTGTTTTGGTGCTTAGATTGTCCCCTTAACTATAGAATCCTATGGGATAGCTTTTTGAAATAATTGTGTGCATCTGTGTTTATGGTATTAGCAATATCGGCATTATTTTATTGGTTAACCTTATTGTAACAGCATAAGCATAGCTAATGTAACTCTTCTACATTTGACTTTGTTTAAAATGATTGGTTTAGGGTCTATCATTCTTGCCTCATACCATCATTGTAATTATCAAATGTATATGCCAATGACACAGGTATATATTATCTTAACATGTTTTGACTGCCCCTAAGCAAGCTGGGGCAAACTACATTTAGTCATCAGAACAACTACAGCTTAATGTAGTGGTTCTTGTGTTTATAGCCTGTCCCTGCAGACTTTTTAATGTAAAGAGAAAATGCAGTGTTCACATCACTGCCTAGTAACACCTCTATTGGCAGTCACTCAGGTGGCCACTAGAGGTGCTTTCTGCACTGTGTGCAGCACTGGCCGTCAGCATCTCCATGCTCTGCAAGGAGGGGCTGAACGTCTCCCATAGAGATACATTGATACAATTTGCGCAGCATGGGCTTAAATACCTGCAGACTTAGTGTGACCTGGGGCCATTTTAACATTGTGGTGTGAGCAGGGTTAAAGCCCTGCTAATACCACTAACCCCAGGTTTTAAAATGTAGCTGGGGCTCCTGTTTGTCAGCTGGGGTCATTTTTAGTGGCCCCAAACTGACTGATCAGCTCTATGAAGCGCTCATAAAACCGCAGCTGACCAATCACACTCAGCCATGTTTTTTCTGGGTGGCAGGCTGCTTCAGGGAGACCCTCGTGTCCTCGTAGAATCTTTGCCTGAGGACATCCAGCGTTTTGACAGAAATTGAGTCAATACTTTCCTATGGGGAAAGCCTAATGGGTGCATAGTGCTCCCCACGCATGCAAATAGGATCATTTCATCCTTTGTTGGACAAATGCATGAATAACAAATGCTTTATTGTTTTTCTTCCTGTGAAACCAACACTGGAACTGGTCAGATGGCAAACAGCAACAATTATTATTTACATTGTAGAGAGCCTGCAAATGTTTTTGTAATGAATAACACATCAAGACTGGCTCATCAATCAATGCTCAAATTTGGGAGCATTCAGGGCACAAGGAAGTAAGAGGGTTAGAAGCCTTTGTAGCAGTAAACACAACTAATGGTTATACTGCCTCAAGCACCTGGCGTTGTTAGTAAAACACAGGTTACATAATCATATATATATTTATAGAAGGATACGCCTGGTTTTAAGACTTTTTTTCAAAACCATTTGTCTTAAAAATATCTTGATGTTGCCATTTCTTTGTGGGATGCATAGGCGTGCGCAGCCTATTGCATTAGGGTGTGCACCCTCAAGCACAAGCACACGCGGCGTGTATATATATATATATATATATATATATATATGTATGTATATGTATGTATATATATACACATATATACACACACACACACAAAGCTGTGTGTGTGCTGTGTGAGGGTGCTGTTAGTGTGATGTGTGTGTACTGGTAGTGTACTATGTGGGTGAGGGTGTTTGTGTGTGCGTGCTTGTGAGGGTGCTGTGAATGTACTGTGTGTCAGGGTGCTGTTTGTGTGTGTGTGTGTGCACTTGTGAGGGTGCTGTAAATGTACTGTGTGTCAGGATGCTGTTTGTGTGTGAGGGTACTGGTAGTGTTTTGTGTGTGTGTGTTAGGGTCCTGTTTGTGTTTGTGAGGGTGCTGTGTGTGTGGGTGCTGTATGTGTGTGGGTGCTGTGTGTGTCTGTGGGTGCTGTGTGTCTGTGGGTGCTGTATGTGTGTAGGTGCTGTGTATGTCTGTGGGTGTGCTGTGTATGTCTGTGGGTGTGCTGTGTATGTCTGTGGGTGTGCTGTGTATGTCTGTGCTGTGTATGTCTGTGGGTGTGCTGTGTATGTGTGTGGGTGCTGTGTATGTCTGTGGGTGCTGTGTGTGGGTGCTGTGTATGTCTGTGGGTGCTGTGTATGTGTGTGTGTGTGCTGGGTATGTGTGTGCGTGATTGTGGGGGTTGGAGGTGGGGGTACATTATTTAATATCCCCCCTCCCTTCTTACTTTATGTGGGATGGGGGGATTCTTGTTCCTTGTCCCTGGTGGTCCAGTGGAGGTGGAGGCAGATCAGTTATCCCCCCTCCCTTCTTACCTTATGCCTTGAGGGGGGATCCTGCTGCTGCTGCCGCCATCCTTCCCTGGTGGTCCAGAGGAGAGTGAACTCTAGCCCCGCAGAGCTAGAGTTCACTCACGCGAGATCTGAGCTTTGCCGCGGCAACGCTCAGATCTCGCGAGAGGAACCCGGCGGAGCTGCTGGCAATAGCTCCGCCAGTCCTCTCCTGCCTCCCTCCCTGCATGTGAGCCGGGGAGGGGAGGCTGAGAGCAGAGCCGGTGCTCGGATAGCGCCGGCTCTGCAGGAGCCGGCAGGGGGGATCCTGAGATCTCCCCTGCCGGTCTCAATACATAGGCGTGCCGCGGGGATTAGGGTGTGCCCAGGCACACCCGGCACACCCCGTGCGCACGCCTATGGTGGGATGTGTTATTGTCTATATGAAAATGAGAGTAGAATTTTAGTATCTACATGTTAGTGTATAATGCTGCAAATAGAATAACGTTGGCCAGCATTATAAACACCAATGTTGACCAATATGTCCTTCCTTCCATTTATAAGGCAGACTCAAACTGAATCCCAGATCACTGCATATGTTACAACTTGTAATCATATATTTATACCGCATGTTTTCAAAGATTTTCATTCAAAAATAGCAGAAAAGTCAGGGGTTTGAAGGATGTCTTCTTGAATGATCACTCAGTAAGTCAGCTTGTGCATTTTTTTATTTGGAAAAAAAAAGTAGGGAAAATAGGCAACAGGCGTTAGAGAGAAAAATACAAACTAACAAAGAGGTAACAATGTTAGAGGTAGAGGAAAACAATGATATCTAGAATTAAGAATTAGCCAAATATTTTAAAATGTCTGCCTTTACAATGGCTGTGATTCTATATTTTAAAAACTACATCTGTTCAAATTCTATATATTTTCATAAGTAGCGAAGGTAATGCAAGAATTAGTGTGGGTTGCACAGTGTGTTGCTTTCGGATACAATTTTAGAAGCTAATGGTTCACTCACTATTAAACCCCTGTTGGTTTCACTTTTGCCATTAGAATTATCATCTTTTCACAATGACGCCTACATTGCATAGAAATTATGCATTATTACAGTCTAGAAACCAAAGGCTGCTTATATGTAATTTTACACCATTATATGTGCAGAAATATATTGCTACTTATCACAGAAATTTTCTAGATTATATACGTGCGTGTGTTAAATGTAGATCAAATACATTTACTAGTACAAGTATATATAAAACACAGTTATCAGCAGAAATTAATGCTAGATCAGTTATATATATATATATATAGTAAATGTAGATCAATCATTGATTTACCATTAATTCTAGGAATTCTGCTGATAGCCACAGTAATATAGGGTTATATTTACATTAACAAAGGATTTCTGCCAATCATGCGTAACAGGATTAACTTGGTGACAAATGTGAGTTTTCAGGGGGGGGGTTCTTTCATTTTGGAGGTGATTTTCTTAAATAAAATATAAATAAAAAAGTAAAAAAAAAAACTATTCACTAAGCTTAATATTAGCTAATAAAATTCTGCTACCTGCTCTCCTAAGGGAATCCAATTACAAAATGACAGGGATTGTTAAAGAAGCTATCAATGAAGATACATTAATGTATATTGCTAGAGACCCCTGGAGCTTTTGAAAGTTATCCATGTGAAAAATATTATGGAACAGTCAATGCAGTAAAAAAGAAAAAGGTTATTTAAATGAATCCATGTGATTCAGGTGTTTTGTTTCAATAATATTTGGTGCTTAGGTTTTATGTATAAACAAGTCATTAATATTTATGAAGATTTTATTTATGAAAAATGATGAGAATTACATATTTACAAAGATTACTATTTTTGCCATTTATATAGCAGCAGCTTACCTCACAGTGCTTTGCAATAGAATACAACAAGATTCAAAGCATTTATTTCATTAACGAATACCTGTGCAGGTTAAAGTTGGAGTGACTTACATAGTTTATATTTAGGGGGCATCGTTTTGCAGATTATTTGCTTTGAATATCTTATCAACAATGCTCATCTACTGGTCAGTGATGTGTCTGTAATGCAGAGATGCACTGAGACCGAAGTAGGTAAAGTTTCAAACTGTTCTCTTGATTTTCTTGCTGCTTTTGTATTGACAGTTAAAAGGTTGCCTTTCCCCAAATACACACTCACTTCTACGGTAAGGAGTTAGGGTCGGTGAGTGGGGAAGATACTAAGCTGTCATTATTGTAAGCAGCGCGGTAACTTGCCCCTAGATCAATTTACCAAGGGCCTGTTCCTTGAAACAGGACCCTCGTCTGCAGCTCTCCCTTCATTCCTCAGTGTCACCAAGTGTGTTTCATGATCAAATTGAAATTATAAGATCAAATGAAACATAAATCAAATACTAAACAGCTGTCTGCAGACAATTTGCTGGTGATGGCAAAAGGCCTATTGCCATTTGATTGATAACAGACTTATCAGTAGAAACAAAATGTTCAACATTGACTCTGTTAATAATCAAGCATGGGGAGTTTTTCTCTAACGCGTGAGTTGTGAGGATTGAAAGTAAATATTAAACTATGGTCACAAGTAGCCAAACTAACTTGCAGACTGCATCACATTTGGCTACATTGGCCAAATATTTGTAATTCACTTTGAATTCAATTTCATTTTCCAGCATTTTACACTTGAATATCCTTGATAGTTTCCTGATAGTATCCAGCACATTGACAATGAATGTACAATCATTGGCAAAATTCTCATTTCTAGAAAATTTCCTGGGACCTGAGAAAAGGTCTGCTATGAACCTATAAACAATGGACACATCCGGAAGTAGACTTCTGTTACGTTTTAAAATTAACGATTATTTCTTTATCAATTTCCAAAAAAAGTCAGGAGACATTTTTTAAAAATGACTTTGCAGTGTATGCAATTTAACTGTTTCCTGAATTAGAAATAAACCCCCCGTAATAACATCAATAGGGTAATTGAACGACAGGTACAAAGTAGTTCATTCTGAGAAACACTGTAAACTTTACGTGGAATTTCTCAAACAACTTTCCCAGCTAGTTCTCTTACTTTAGTTCTTCTATTTATAAGGCAAATTACAATCTAATGTCACCCATCCATTTTATATTAATACGAGCCTAGGCTATATGAACATTTTTCTAACTTTTTGTAAGTTGCAGGAGAGTGCTGTGTTCTCAGTGCTATGCTCGAAATCCATACATGGCATAATTTCATGGATGGGAGCTAAAAATCTATTTTTAAAATGTAATTTATTGGTGACAGGTCCACTTTTAGCTTCTACGCACTCCTCCATAGGTTTAACTTTAACACATTTGGAGTCATTGAATGGTGGTTAAATTATCATAGTTGCAAAGACAGATATCTTTTTTTTTTAATCCATACACCTTATAATTTGATCATGTCAGTGTCAGGGAGAAAGAGAACATAGGTAATGTGTTCGGCTGTAATTATTATTGAACTGTAATAGAAATGTATTTGAATTTAGATGAAGTACCTATAACAAGCATAGCAAGCAAGCTAAGGATTCTCGGGGTGCATTCTTGAAACAATTTAAAGGAACACTCCAACCACCAATACACCTTGGAACATGCTTCCCCCCGTTGTAAGCAGTTAAATTGTTTTAGTCGGAGAGCCAAGAACACTTTAGCACTTAGCTCTTGTGTGCTAAGCTCTGCAATGCAGAGATAACTCATTGGCTGAGATTGTAAGGGTCCAATGAGTACTGCACTCAAGTTAAATGTTTTTGAGTCCAATGGAGGGTGATCCGCCATCCACCAGGAATAGTATAAAAAGTTGAAGTCCAGAGGCGTCACATTGTAGGGTGAAGGTATTGTTATTTTATTCAAAATCAAAGGACAACTAACACTACACAGCCAGAGCACAATAGAACACAGAAACTAACACGGACACACAAAGCAACGGGGGGGGGGGGGGGGAGGAAAGAAACCAAAAGAGGACACACAACGACAACTAAGCTCCTCACAGCACAAAGACCCTTCCCCCAGACACGTCAATAAAGACGAACAAGCTCCCCCAGGTTCATACCAGACCCATCTAGGACTACAACGCACGCCAACAAGAACGGGACCGAGAGATAGGGGGACAGGGTACCAAAACCCCACAAGACCCAGCAGGTGCACGCACACTCACAGACACACGGGCCCCCGAGACACCACCAGGCACACATGATGCAGACCTATAATCCACGCCTGACAATAGCGGGACCACATCTCGCGAACGGTAGGAGACCAAAGACAATCATAAAGAGACACTGGAAGCATGACTACAGGGCCCAGGCCATGTGACTGAGGTCCGAGAACTACGGATGCACCACACCACATTATGGACTGACGACCACATACCTAGTTGATTCTTCAACCTGTATGGCAACCACCAGAGCGAGCCTGACGATTATCGAAGCGCAAACACTCCCGTTGTCCTACACCACCATAGTTCTGACATGAAAACAAAAAACAAATAAATGAACACCCATTGATATCAAACGATACATAGGCCCAAAGACGCCAGTAGGCACAAGTCTCACAAACAGACAGCCCACAGCAGACACACCTGGGTCGTAAAACCCGGCACCCAGACACAAAGGCCAAAATATAATTATCTGTACCTTTACTCAAGACTGACCGCAGAGAGGAAGCTTTGTAAAACCCACGGACAGATAGGACATACAGAATGGGCCTATCACCGGCCAACGGGAAATAGGGCCGCTCACAGTTGTACATAGTTGCTGGGCGTTTAATATGCCTCGGGACCTATGAGTCTCATTCCATACTACTGTTCTGGAGATCTGCGTATCTCGACATGTTGATTGTTCTGTTCTATGTTTGAAACCTGCGAGTTTCCCCGCACTACGATCTCTCTGACACTCTAAAAAAAATATATATATACTAGACCGACAGACTGGCCTACACACCCTCACACTCGTTAGTACCCAGAGACCAGCTTGACGAGATGAGAGACAAACCGCATCAAATACCTTATGTGACTAGCGGGACACAGCGATGTATTGATGTTATTGAGCCAATGCCATACGATTGAGGCCTGCGAGCCAATACGCAATATACTGAACATGGGGCTTGCGAACCCACATGGTACTTGATCACCACCTTTCTTCTGCCATTCCTATTTGGGGCCTGCGTGCCTCCTTGTTTTTGATACATGCTTGATACCTTAGTTTAATGTCAAGAACCAAAAAATAATAAAAATTATGTTTACAAAAAAAATAAATCAAAGGACAAAAAGATACAACGTGTCAGCCTTTAGACCTTAATCATGTATGATCATCATAATCATATAACATATAAATACCATGGTGAGAACAGGGTATTTATGTGTGTTATTTGATTGTGATGATTATACCTGATTAAGGACGAATGATTGTATATTTTTTGTCTTTGATCTTCAATAAAATAACTCTACCTTCTCCATACAGTGTGACGCCTGTGGACTTCATTGGCTGAGAGCTAATTGCTTTCAGCCAAAATAAATTAGCCCTGGACATGCTTTGATGATTCTGTGTCTTGATAAGGTGAACGTTTTTTTTACTTTTCCATCAGAATTTTAGTGTATGTTTTCGCCAAAAGACAGGTTGATGTGTCACTGCACATGTCAAACTGTTTCTTCTTGGAAGTGGGAGATAAGGGGTGTGGACCTAGGCTTGTTGGGGTTTTTTCAACTTGAACTTAAGTATCAGTCTGTCTGTTTTTTGCTAAGATTACAGGAACTCTAGCCCTAACCCCAAAAATTTGTGAATAAAAACAAAACAAGTATGTACGCAACACATATACAACTGGAAAAGTATGTAGAAAAGGAGACTCCTCCCCCCCCCCCATAATACACAATACACCATACTGTCTTTGTTAAGGATACACTAAAGTGTTCTAAATTGTAATTGCAATTTGCTAAATTTTAACCTGAATTGCCTGTTTGAGTAATAACCCATCATGTCATATTTAGCTTTTTTGAATATTTTAAACTTAATATCTGTCCACATCCACCAGAATCAAGCATCTTCTTTCCTTAACAGAGTTAAGGACTCCAGTTAAAAAGCCAAGCATGCCACTTATTCCATATGCATGCTCCCTGACTGAGTTAGCTTCTAACTTTAATGTTGATTAAAGGGACACTATAGTCACCTGAACAACTTCAGCTTAATGAGGTTGTTCAGGTGAGTGCTACAGCTCCCTGCTACCTTTTTCTTGTAAGCACTTGCTTATTGTTAATTTTAGGGCCCCCACCCACTGGCTCAGGGGTGGGGGCCGGGGGGGGGACAGTAGGTCCCCCCTTATTGTTTAACAATATGTGTGTTTGTATGCAAACACTATATATAGAGAAATCTCTATATATAGTGTTTGCATGCAAAGTTTGGAGTAGGAGGGGGGCGGGTATAGAAAGCGAGCTGAGCTGTCAGTCAGACTCAGCTCGCGAACGCGCATTCCGCGCACATGCACGGTAAAGTGCTGAGTTTCTTCATAGGGCGGCTGTCAATGCCGCTCTATGAAGAACGCGATTGGTGCAGCGCGAAGCCGCGCATGCGCACCACATCGCGATGACGCTTCTCTCTGAGAAGCGTCTTATTGGGCCCCGCGATTTCGTCATTTTGACGAAAAAGGGGGCGCGGCATGGCTGGGAGCTCGGCGCTGGAACGGAGGTACGTTTTTAATATAAAAAAACCTCGAAAATATTTTTAAATAAATGAAAGTTCATATAAAAGCAAGAAGGAAGGCTGGGGGACCTGTCTTTCTTGCTTATATATGTTGACTATAGAGTCCCTTTAAAATGAAAACCAACCCAAGACATAGTTTTGTTAACCCAATTCCCTGAATCTTAGCTTCTACAACAATAAAACGCAAAATTGTGCAACTTATTTGATGTGCCATTAAAATGCATTGTATACTTTTTGAAATGCTTGTTACAGCTGTCATGGCTAGGCGAGCTTGTTTGTACATCTTTGCACAAAAATAAAAAATGAAAACCAAATGTTTTTTTAGTTGACACAAGTGTTTACCCCTGTACTGGTTGTCATTGTGTGTGTGTGTGTGTGTGTGTGTGTGTGTGAGAGAGAATTTAAATGGGAGCAGATTTAGTAAATTGGGACAAATGAAAATATAACAAGATAGATACCATTAATGAGGTTTTTATGAAGGAACTTATAAGCATCACAGTTGAACTAGGTTTAAGCACGAGTTTTATCTTTTTACTATACATTTTCCTCTTTATGTGGTTTTGGATCTCCGAGTAGATCTGCGATCTATAAAGGTGTGAATTAGACTGACTAAAGAGTGAAATTATTAGGATATCGATATACAGCTTGGAATATAATGTTGAATTATTTATATATTTATTGGTGTTTTTTTTTTTTTTTTTTTTTATTTATGCCTTGGTTAGATTTTATTGTTATCACTCTTAGGATATTATGAATCTTATACATGAATGAGATTATTCTAGGATGAGTAATACGATGTGTTGAAAGTGGAAAATGTCATGAACGAATCAAAACTGAACTGTATCCTAAGATAATGTAAAACTGTATAAAATGAAATAAACATTGAAATAAAAAAATAAAAAAGAATTGCAGACGATAACACGTTTATTTTTACAGTGTTATTTCTAAAGCACTACTTTTCACTGATTGAAGTCATTCTATTTAGATGTGCCTTGTCTTTTTGGAAATAAAACGATTACATTAAACAAAACTAAAGCCGAAGGCTGTTCATGGTCACCTTGAAGCAGCTCATTGTTATTAATTGATCCTAGGATATTTCAAACAAATATGAGAAAATGTTTAGTTCCTCGCATTATGAACATGTACATGACAAAATAATGAGACAATATATTTATAAAAATAAAGTGTGCATACTTATCATAGAAATTTATCATTCATATATTTTTCTTTTCACAAGTAGGTAAGACGTTTGTCAAATACATTACATGAAATGTTCTTATATTAGTATCCTCTATTTTGTGGGTTTCCAATCTTGGCCTTTCAGTTGTCATTGGACTTTTCCTAGAATTCTCGAATACATATATTGGATACCACTTCTCAGTATATGGTGACAGTACTGTATTTAGTGACATTTCAGACCTTTTTTGAAATTGCTAAATTATACGTCTTCTGTCTTCCTTTAAATATGCAGGATAAATATAACTCCAGTAGGTGGACAGTATTTGGACAACATTGGCAGGAGAATTAGAAGATGGAAATGGCAAAGTGTCTTAACCCCCAAGCCTTACGTTCAATTCAAACCAATCTTCATATCTTTAAATCATCAAGTTGGTGTCAGAATAATTGCACAAGACCAAATGTCTGTCTCTTTCTTGGCAATGGGGAAACAGGCAAAAATAAATGTGGGGAGAAGAGATAAGATACAAAATCAAGTGAGTGTGTATTTATATGTATATAAAAAGTCAATGCAGTAAAAAAAAAAATATATATATATAGAAATAACGAAAGTTCCTTAGAGAACTGAAACATTGATCTTCTGTGGCAGATGCCTGAATAAAAAGCTAAGTTTTTTCACAATATTTTCTAAGTCCTTGGAGTGCTATCATTAATTTATTTATTTATTATATATATATATATAATATAAGCTTTCTAGCTCTCTTTCTGTGTTTATGGTTTTAATATATTTTACAGATAAGATAAGGTAGCAGTACAAGTTTTATTACTTTTTGGCCAGGTGATTTAGTTAAACAACTATCCACTTATAAGTAAAACACACACAGTACAGACAACGTGCTATAGACCTCTCATCAGGCGCTTACCAGCAATTGACTTCCATTCACCATCACTCCCCACACAAGGGTGTAATAAGAGAGAGGATATCAACCCCCCCTACCCCCGTGTAGTGGGGTTTTGCATTTACCTGTTTTTTGGGCGGGGAAAGTAATTTGCATGTTTTGTACTAACCAAGTATTACAGTAATGCCATAGTTTTGTTTTCTCACTCTCCCTAATATTTGAATATTATTTTCTTTTTTTGAAGGTGAAGGAGATGGAAAGAAATATTCGGCCATATAGAGAAATAGCGGAGGATGAATTGATTTTAGTTGCCATGAAGATCAAAATTCTTCGTCTGCTGAACAAATTGAATGAATATTTAAATTTCCCTTCCAACAAGCAGTGGGATAGAATAAAGCCACCTTCATTTCTAACTGCCCAGGCACAGAAAGTTATAAATCTCTGCAGTGTTTGCAAAATAAACAAAGAGACCAATTCTTCAATTCAGACTATCTTGGGAAACTCTCAATAATAATATGGCAATTTAGATGTTCCTGGACCATTAAAAAAAACTAATGGAAATGTAAGATTAGTATGTCACGATATATGACCACATTATGGTGTATTGTAAATAAAAACTGGATTAACGTAAATGCTCTTGCGTAAACATTCAATCCATAAGGTCGTACGCCTGACTTGACTTGCTTATGTTGCATATGTTGATATGTCAATCAGTAAAAGGAGCTACAGAGTAGATGTTAGGCTATGGCAAGAGGAGAGGAGACACAGGCTGAGAAATTGGTAGGAATGAGATGACCCATAAGGTGGAGAAGCAACTATGTTTAGGACATATTGGGTAATTAGTAGTTTTCCCTCCTCATAATATATATGCAAAATATATTGTCTACTTAATAAGGCATTAGAATTCGATGACTAAGAACATTACTTAAGAATCACTTGGCCAATTTAATATTATTTTTTAATTGAATGCACATTTCAAAGACATTTTAAAAAAGGTATTATTATTAATTGCAATTAGTTTTGTTCTTCTGAAGATGCATACTTTATTTACATAATTTTTAGATTAGGGAAAATGACATTTTTTATATGACAAAATAATATTCTTTCCAGAAGTCTATACAACAGTTACATCAAGATCAAAAATAAAGTTTTCTTTAGTTTTCTATTTAAAGTCCATATGTTAAGTCCATGGTTCCATATACTGTCCTTCAGCAGAATCTGAATCTGATTCTCAGCAGAATCTGAGTCACCTTTACTCTGAAACAATAATGACGAAGTCTGGCTGAGCATCATGGAGCATATAGTGGTATAAATACTCAAAAATAGAACAGTCTAAGATTGCAAACTGTTAAAAAAAACACAGGAAATAAAGAGTATATGCATGATAATTTGTAGTTCTATATTAACACCTTTCATGTCACCAATATGACAATACAGAACTCTGTTGGATAAATTAAAACACTTACCTACAAAACATGTTCTGCTCTTCCTAGCCAAAACCTAGAAATACTTTTCACATCTGTTGCTCCAGTCATTCCTTCTCAATTGGATAGAACATGGATAGGCAAACTTGAGGCACCCCAAATGCTGTGGACTACATCTCCCATAATACAACCATTATGCTGCAAAACATCAGAAGACAGGTAGTCCACAACATCTGGAGTGCAGAGGTTGCATATTCCTGTATCTGAATTCTGTTCTCTACATCTAATTACTGTGAAAAGAATGGATACCACATTACCTTTAATGGTATATCCCTCCCCCCCAAACAGCTAAGCAAAATAAGAATACATTGAAAACAATCTCTATTTTTTAAATGTACCTGATTTTAGTGTTTGAGGTATACCTGAACATGGGTCTAAAGACAAAAGTGCAGTTTGACCCAATTTTGTGCTGGCTATGCATACTGTATATAAAATAAATGCAAAGTGTTTTTTTTTTTTCAAAATGCCTGGATCCTATAACAAACCATGGATAGTCATCTTCTAGCACAAAAACAGTTCACATCCCTGTAAAAATGAAGGTCAGTTAACTGTGATAAGTGGTTAAAGCATTGCTTGGCACTAGTGGGGTTAATGTAAGTCAGTAAAACACTAAAAGGCTGTTTCTGTATTGCAGTATCCCATAGTCAAACGGCAGCAAGGTTCCTATAGTACACTACAAAGGCTCATTTGCTGTATTCAGTAGAACTGATAAAGATGGACACGTTGGGGACACTGTCCCCTGATATATGTCCCATATTGGCTTCATCTTGGATGCTCTGCCCCCTGATATTAGAGAAGTGGACCACAGCTACTCCTTGTGGCTTCACCTTTCTTCTTTTGCAAATGATGAACCTGTGCAGATAACTTCTTATCTCTCTGCAGTAGAACGTGTAAATGATGGGATTTAGCAGAGAATTTAGTTCCCCCAGGACAAACAGTATGTCTTTCAATAAATCCACAAGTTTGCAAGAGGTGCAGGTAGCTTGGATGATGCCAGTGATATAGTATGGACCCCAGGACAATGTGAAGCAAATAATGACTATGAGTACTGTCCTTGCTGCCTTGAAGTTGGAGGACTGTGTTGGGTGATTGGTCGGGAGAACAGCTCTGGTTCTCTGGATCCTCTTATGGTGAGAGTATGCTATTCTGCCCACTGCAGTGTGAAGACATACAATTGTGATTAAAGCAGGCAGAAAAACTAGGAAACACAGAATATACAAGTATTCGCTTTTGGCCGCATAGAAGAGACCACAGATACCAGAGTAATTGATTTGCTGCAGAGATGGAAAGATTAAAGGCATGTGACCAATTATGAATGCAATAGTCCATAGGACTGTGAGCAGAGCACAGATGGACTTCATGTTCATAATCTTACTGTAAGATAGTGGCAGGGTCACTGCCAGGTACCTATCCAAGGAAATCAGAAGCAAAGTCAGTATAGATCCGATGCATGGAGTGACTGTAAAACACAGCCTCAGGAGGCAGAAGAACAAATTTTTATCAAAGTCTCCATCGAACATATCATCAAGCGTCTCCAAGATGCACATGAGTCCCACCAGGAGGTCAGCAGCGGCCAGATTGAGGATGAAGATGTAGCTCTTGCAATGGTTTTTCTTCAAGATCTTGGATAGTATGACAATGACCACTATGTTTGCCGTTGGGATGAGGATACTCAAGATGATGTGAAGAACTGCGTAAATGAGGCTGGACATCTTTTATAAAGCTCCAGTGGAATCCAATCAAGCAGGTAGGGCCCCGCAGCCCTACTCTTCCGTCCCATTATCCATTAGAGACTAGTCCATGGTGTCCTGGCTAGTTTGTATGGAATCTACTGAGGGTTCCATTTATTGAACGTATTCGAGACAGAATGCATGCACATTCCACCTGACCTGGAATGGAATGTTTGTGTCCCCTCTTTGTAGCACCCGCATGTTCTACTGTGTCTTCTCCTTCCCACCAGTCAAGGTGCTCTGCGTCCTGTTTCTTTAACACTGCTTGCATCGCCTGGACCAAGTGTCTATCAGTCGATACTGCTCGGAGAGGAGGGGTTTCCAAGGTCTGAGACAGACGATGGGCGTTCAAGTTTAGCAGGTTGTCTTCCTGAAACAGGGAGAGGTGATGGAGTGGGGCCCCTGCAAACAAACAAAAACTAATCCATGTCTGTAAAAGCTCCAGGAGAGCCCTGACAGCGGACTGTACACAGAGTGATAACATCAGGGAGAGGAAATTATTCACACGACAAATTGTGTTCCAGAATAGAAGGCAAGTCAGTGAGACAACCCTTCTGCTAACACTTGTAAGGAATCAATTCAGCACCATGGACAGAGCAGCTAATATTAACCTTTTCTGTATCAGAGAATGGGATCAGAACATTACTGTACATTTATATTAGCTGAGAGCTTCTTATTAAATAATAGCAGAGGGAACATATCAAACTAGAAGGAACATACTGAAAGCACTGTGTTTTGAGAGCCCAGCTGGCAAGTTTAGAATCTAAAGAAACCAGTAATCCTTATCACACAGAGTCATATATTTTAATAGCATTTTAATTGACATGTTTAATATACAAATGTAAAGACTTCAGGTAAAACTGCTTGGATTGCCTTTGTATTTTTCTATTCACAGCACAATGTGTACAAATTGTAGAATGGGGTTTATAGGGACCATAGGCGTGTGCAAGTGTGTGGGGTGCAGGGCCGGTGCAAGGATTTTTGGCTACACAGGAAAAAGTACTTTTGACACCCCGCAGTGCATTGTAAGGCAGCCGCCTGTGCCGCCTGTGCAGCCTTATGGTTGTGCCAGCCCTGTTGGTTTGTGCTAAGGCACGCACTAATGCAGGGTCTCTATGCGCATTTTTGAGTTTGGGATAGCTTGTTCTGTTTTTGAAAAAAATCTGTATATTCTTGATCAATTTGGAGGGTGAATATACATTCAACCCTGTACAAATATGTTAAGAAATATAAAAATAAGAGAGCGCAAAAGGTATCATAAAAAGGAACCCACCTAGGTAGTGAGTCCTCAACTGTAAAGCTGCCAGATACTTTAAATACCTCCCAAGTATTAAAGATTCAAACACTAAACAAAACAATAGTATCTATGGTCCAATAAAAAAAAATGCATAATTAAATGCATGCAAGTTTTGATTTGGCATATATCTACTAACAGTAATTTTTATTTATTTTATATTTGGGCAGTGGAGTGTCCCTTTAACCCCTCATTTATCAAAACAGGAAGGGGTCATTCTAAACTAATACTGAATATAACGGTTTAGTGTGACTCTTTTCTTTTAGGATTGTATTATTTTTAAACTGTAACTGCTGACAGGCTATGCTACTAGAGGCTCTCTTTATCTCTCGTTTTTTTTTATCACTGTGAGGGATATTTAAAGAATTTCTGAACTATTATGCCCCACTTTGACTCCAATTACAGGGAGTGCAGAATTATTAGGCAAGTTGTATTTTTGAGGATTAATTTTATTATTGAACAACAACCATGTTCTCAATGAACCCAAAAAACTCATTAATATCAAAGCTGAATATTTTTGGAAGTAGTTATTAGTTTGTTTTTAGTTTTAGCTATTTTAGGGGGATATCTGTGTGTGCAGGTGACTATTACTGTGCATAATTATTAGGCAACTTAACAAAAAACAAATATATACCCATTTCAATTATTTATTTTTACCAGTGAAACCAATATAACATCTCAACATTCACAAATATACATTTCAGACATTCTAAAACAAAACAAAAACAAATCAGTGACCAATATAGCCACCTTTCTTTGCAAGGACACTCAAAAGCCTGCCATCCATGGATTCTGTCAGTGTTTTGATCTGTTCACCATCAACATTGCGTGAAGAAGCAACCACAGCCTCCCAGACACTGTTCAGAGAGGTGTACTGTTTTCCCTCCTTGTAAATCTCACATTTGATGATGGAACACAGGTTCTCAATGGGGTTCAGATCAGGTGAACAAGGAGGCCATGTCATTAGATTTTCTTCTTTTATACCCTTTCTTGCCAGCCACGCTGTGGAGTACTTGGACGCGTGTGATGGAGCATTGTCCTGCATGAAAATCATGTTTTTCTTGAAGGATGCAGACTTCTTCCTGTACCACTGCTAAAAGAAGGTGTCTTCCAGAAACTGGCAGTAGGACTGGGAGTTGAGCTTGACTCCATCCTCAACTCGAAAAGGCCCCACAAGCTCATCTTTGATGATACCAGCCCAAACCAGTACTCCACCTCCACCTTGCTGGCGTCTGAGTCGGACTGGAGCTCTCTGCCCTTTACCAATCCAGCCACGGGCCCATCCATCTGGCCCATCAAGACTCACTCTCATTTCATCAGTCCATAAAACCTTAGAAAAATCAGTCTTGAGATATTTCTTGGCCCAGTCTTGACGTTTCAGCTTGTGTGTCGTGTTCAGTGGTGGTCGTCTTTCAGCCTTTCTTACCTTGGCCATGTCTCTGAGTATTGCACACCTTGTGCTTTTGGGCACTCCAGTGATGTTGCAGCTCTGAAATATGGCCAAACTGGTGGCAAGTGGCATCTTGGCAGCTGCACGCTTGACTTTTCTCAGTTCATGGCCAGTTATTTTGCGCCTTGGTTTTTCCACACGCTTCTTGCGACCCTGTTGACTCTTTTGAATGAAACGCTTGATTGTTCGATGATCACGCTTCAGAAGCTTTGCAATTTTAAGAGTGCTGCATCCCTCTGCAAGATATCTCACTATTTTTGACTTTTCTGAGCCTGTCAAGTCCTTCTTTTGACACATTTTGCCAAAGGAAAGGAAGTTGCCTAATAATTATGCACACCTGATATAGGGTGTTGATGTCATTAGACCACACCCCTTCTCATTACAGAGATGCACATCACCTAATATGCTTAATTGGTAGTAGGCTTTCGAGCCTATACAGCTTGGAGTAAGACAACATGCATAAAGAGGATGATGTGGTCAAAATACTCATTTGCCTAATAATTCTGCACTCCCTGTATTGTGACATTCTGTGATTGTTTTTTTTATATATATATATTTTATTAATTTTAAAAATAGTTTTTGCCAATACTGTGAACTACTTTTAATTATAGAAACATCCCTCCACCTCTGCACCCGTTAAAATTGCAACATTATTTGTTTTGTTCATTAAATACGTGGTTGTAAGAATGTTACCACGAAAAATGTTAAAATACACCAGTGATCTTTATCTTGTGACAGTAGAGACAGTTTAAATTATTATTAGATTCAGGTGTGTGCTAGGGGCTCCTGGTACCCTGAATGTGGGGCTCCATATTAGGCCAATAGCCTGGGATATTTTTGTCTCTACCTGCTCTGCTCTCCTAGCCCACACCTGATCTCCTCAGTGATGCTTAGTTGGGAGCAGAAGCAGAGCAATGAAAGACACACAGGGAATATGATAGAGTGTCATATTCCCTGTGTATCTCTATCACTGTCCTTCCTATGCTAATGGCTGATCCTCACGGAGGCAACAAACTGCAGGGCCGGTGCAATCGTAAGGTGGCACAGGTGGCCGCCTTAGGGCGCACGGGCCAACGGGGCACAAGGTCCAGGTGACTGACAGGTGGAAACCCCATAGCTTCCCCTTCCTAGACCAAGCATAGGCAACCTTCGGCACTGCAGATGTTTTGAACTATACCTCCCATGATGCTTTGCAAGTGTATGTGTGTAAGAGCTTTATGGGGGATGTAGTCCACAACATCTGGAGTGCCGAAGGTTGCCTATCCCTATTCTAGACAGTCACTACATGCATTGTGGCCACACGGACTGCACTAGAGTATCTTCTTGATCCTCTATCCAGTCTGACAGGAAGCTGCTTGTGCAAAGCAATGAACAGCTTCCTGTCATAAAGGGTAGAGCAGGGCTGTCCAACCTGCGGCCCCACAGATGTTGCTGAACTACAACTCCTATGATTCCCTGGCTATCTGTATCATTGAAAGAATCATGGGAGTTGTAGTTCAGCAACATCTGGGGGGCCGCAGATTGGACAGGCCTGGGGTAGAGGATACACAAGATCCTCTACTGTGGTCTGCGTGGCCATGCTACAGAATAGAGATAAGCAGACACAAGAGGGTAGAGGGGAAAGATACCAGAAAGGGACTGGGGTATAACACAGAGACACACAGAGGGGATGGGGGCGGGGGAGACACACAGGGGCTTGGGAAGTGGGAAAAAGAGACATACTGGGGCTGGGGGAAGAACAAGCCATAAAGAGAGCTGGGGAAAAGGACAAGGATGGGCTAAGAAAGGAGACAAAGAGATACACAAAAGGGATTTGCGGGAAGAGGCCCACAGAGGGGCTGGGGAGAGAAACCCAAATGGACTGGGGAGACACCTAAAGTGACTGGGGAGAGAAAGAGACACACAGAGGAGCTAGAAAAGTGAAACTGAGGGGATAGGGAAGTGGAGAAAACAGATTTATATTATATTCTTAGCAGTATTTTATTTTCCTGGATATAGGCCATGGCAGCACTACAGATAGTTATTGCTTCTCCCACTCCTAAATTGGACAGGAATAGCTCCTAATTAAACAATAAAAGTCCATCCCTTACATCCTTAGTCTTAGTCCCAAGCCACAAACAAGAAAACAAGGTAAGGGCTGGAGTGCAGTGCTGCCATGGCCGACATCTGGAAAAATAAATTGTTGGTAAATATGGATATATCCATGGAAAACTAGAGACATAAGGGAGGGAAACCAAGAAAAAAAACATGATGCCAAAGGAAAATTCTTTATTAGAAACTTAATTACAAGGCAGCTGAAAGGACACTAGAAGATCTGGCCACATCCAAACGGTAATTATTTATAAGACTGTAAACTCATTTGACCCAGTGGGACCGGAACTCCAGAAGTCTGTTAAGCCTGGAAAATGTCTGTGATAATCTATCAACCAATGGAAATGGTAAAAGAAGCCTGGACCAACTTGCGTCCTGATGGAATAATAAAAAAACAAGATGTCTTTCTGATGTTAGAGGTGCTATTCAAGTCAACTGAAAGACAAAGAACTATGCCTGGGCAATGCCACTATTCTTCCTTCCTGATAAAGGATGGGGAAAAAATGCAGATAGGATAATATTCTGTCCAGAATTAGGGACACCTATAATTTGGTTCTGTCAAACCTTGCACCCAGATAGACCATTACTAGAGATGGGGAAAGTTGTTTTTTCTTGAGGTTGACAATCCAAATGAAATTCTGGAGAATGTAAAGAACTCAATACCGATGAGCAAGAAGTTGGTATTTGTCATTTGACAGAACTAGAATGTCATCCAGGTAATGATATATGGAAATGCCTTCCAGTAGAGAAGATAATGCAACTGACTGATTTCATCTTAAAACTTCTCACAAACAATATTTCTAGAATTCGTGAAGATCCATTTTCTTTTGATGCAAAATGCATCTTCTCCTGTGTTGCCAAAAAATCCTTGCATTAGTCCTGACCAAAGGCAGGAAAGCAGAACAACAGAGAAGGGAGTCCACAAAGTGCAGGGAACCTATAGTGTAGGAGTGGGTTGCTCAACCCAAAAGGAATCTGGTCTTGATTCCAAATTTACATAGAAAAAAAAGGGGAATTGTGGGGGGAACACATGGAACATCTATAAATAACATATATACAAAATACAGATTAAAGAACAGTGCACACACACAAAAATAATAATGTAGTTTTACATTTTACAACGTTACTTAAAATCACTTATTTTAGCAAACATATATGGGAATTGAGTTACACAATATGGCCATATCATGTTAATTCCACCACTATGTCATAGTACCCCAGTATCGATGGGTCCTACACTAATTTAAACATGTGAGATGAACATACTAACTGCATTATTTATTGCTTAAATGGCTTACAGTCACTCTCCTTCAATTTCCACTTTCCTGTGATCACCTCCACCCACAGGGCCGGCGCGTCCATAAGGCGGCACAGGCAGCCGCCTTAGGGCGCACCGGCTCTGGGGGCGCCAGATTTCAGTGACCGGCAGGAGGGAAGCACTCCCTCCTGCCAGGTCACCTTCTGGACCCCCGGCGGGCAGCAGTGTTCTAATGAGAGGCGGCGAGGGAGCTCTAACCTGTCTGCTCTGCTCCCTCGCGCGCCGTTTGCTGATTCTGCGGAAGCTGGAATATGACATCATATTCCGGCTCCCGGCATCAGTAGACAGCCCGCGAGGGAGCAGAGCAGACAGGTTAGAGCTCCATCGCTGCCTCTCATTAGAACGCTGCCGCCCGCCGCACTGAAGCCCCACTGGACTCTCCAGGTAGGGAGGCTGGGTGGATATTATTAATAATTTGTGTGTGTCTGAAAGTGTATGTGTGAGTGTTTGTCTGTGAGTGTGTGTCTGTGTATGTGTTTGTGTCTGTGTATGTGTTTGTCTGTGAGTGTGTGTGAGTGTGTGTTTGTGTGTGTATGTGTTTGCCTGTGAGTGAGTGTGTGTGTCTGTGTATGTGTTTGTCTGTGAGTGTGTGTGTCTGTGTATGTGTTTGTCTGTGAGTGTGTATGTGTCTGTGTATGTGTTTGTCTGTGAGTGTGTGTCTGTGTATGTTTGTCTGTGAGTGTGTGTATGTGTGAGTGTGTGTATGTGTGAGTGTGTGTATGTGTCTGTGTATGTGTTTGTCTGTGAGTGTGTGTGTCTGTGTGAGTGTGTGTATGTGTCTGTGTGTATGTGTTTGTCTGTGAGTGTGTGTCTGTAAGTGTGTGTGTGTTTATGCATTTGTGAGTGAGTGTGTGTCTGTGAATGATTGTATGAATGTGTGTGTCTGTCAGTGTATGAGTGTGTTTTGTCAGTGTGAGTGTGTCTATCAGTGTGTGTTTGTGAGTGTCTGTCAAATCAGTGAGAGTATGTTTGTGATTGAGTGTGTGTCTGTCAATGAATGAGTGCTTAAATGGCTTACAGACACTCTCCTTCAATTTCCACTTTCCTGTGATCACCTCCAACCACAGGGCCAGCGCGTCCATAAGGTGGCACAGGTGGCCGCCTTAGGGCGCACCGGCTCTGGGGGCGCCAGATTTCAGTGACCGGCAGGAGGGAAGCGCTCCCTCCTGCCAGGTCACCTTCTGGACCCCCGGCGGGCGGCAGTGTTCTAATGAGAGGCGGCGAGGGAGCTCTAACCTGTCTGCTCTGCTCCCTCGCGCGCCGTTTGCTGATTCTGCGGGAGCCGGAATATGACGTCATATTCCGGCTCCCGGCATCAGTAGACAGCCCGCGATGGAGCAGAGCAGACAGGTTAGAGCTCCATCGCTGCCTCTCATTAGAACGCTGCCGCCCGCCGCACTGAAGCCCCACTGGACCCCAGGGACAGATCCACGCCAGCTCTCCAGGTAGGGAGGCTG
This sequence comes from Pelobates fuscus, assembly GCF_036172605.1. Taxonomy (NCBI): domain Eukaryota; kingdom Metazoa; phylum Chordata; class Amphibia; order Anura; family Pelobatidae; genus Pelobates; species Pelobates fuscus. Next base: position 105,626,137 of record NC_086318.1, on the reverse strand, counting down.
GGTGGATATTATTAATCATTTGTGTGTGTCTGAAAGTGTATGTGTGAGTGTTTGTCTGTGAGTGTGTGTCTGTGTATGTGTTTGTGAGTGTCTGTGTATGTGTTGGTCTGTGAGTGTGTGTATGTGTGAGTGTGTGTTTGTGTGTGTATGTGTTTGCCTGTGAGTGTGTGTGTCTGTGTATGTGTTTGTCTGTGAGTGTGTGTGTCTGTGTATGTGTTTGTCTGTGAGTGTGAGTGTGCGTATGTGTCTGTGTATGTGTTTGTCTGTGAGTGTGTGTCTGTGTATGTGTTTGTCTGTGAGTGTGTGTGTCTGTGTATGTGTTTGTCTGTGAGTGTGTGTGTATGTGTGAGTGTTTGTATGTGTGAGTGTGTGTATGTGTCTGTGTATGTGTTTGTCTGTGAGTGTGTGTCTGTGTGAGTGTGTGTATGTGTCTGTGTGTGTATGTGTTTGTCTGTGAGTGTGTGTCTGTAAGTGTGTGTGTGTTTATGCGTTTGTGAATGAGTGAGTGAGTGTGTGTCTGTGAATGATTGTATGAATGTGTGTGTCTGTCAGTGTATGAGTTTGTTTTGTCAGTGTGAGTGTGTCTATCAGTGTGTGTTTGTGAGTGTCTGTCAAATCAATGAGAGTATGTTTGTGATTGAGTGTGTGTCTGTCAATGAATGAGTGTGTGTTTGTCATTGAGTGTTAGTGTGCATACACCCAGGGGTCAAGTCCTGGGGAAAAAAGTGTGGGAACTCACCCAAGATTTCTGCACTGCACTATATGCATAAGAGTGTAATTTTTTTAAGGGGGGGGCCTTAAATAGATAAAATTACACTCCTATGCATATAGTGCAGTGCAGGGTGTGTATATTGAATGTAGTGTGTTTTGTAGTGAATGCAGAGTATGGATAATGAATGTAGTGTGTTTGTAGTAAGTGCAGTGTGTATAATGAATGTAGTGTGTTTGTAATGAGTGCAGTGTGTATAATAAATTTAGTGTGTTTGTAGTGAGTGCAGATTGTGTATAATGAATGTAGTGTGTTTGTTGTGAGTGCAGAGTGTGTATAATGAATGTAGTGTGTTTGTTGTGAGTGCAGTGTGTGTATAATGAATGCAGTATGTTTGTAGTGAGTGCAGATTGTGTATAGTAAATGTAGTGTGTTTGTGGTGAGAGCAGAGTGTGTATAATGAAGTGTTTGTAGTGAGTGCAGTGTGTATAATAAATGTAGTGTGTTTGTAGTGAGTGCAGAATGTGTATAATGAATGTAGTGTGTGTAGTGAGTGCAGTGTGTATAATGAATGTAGTGTGTAGTGAGTGCAAAGTGTGTATAGTGAATGAAGTGTGTTTGTAATGAGTGCAGAGTGTGTATAATGAAAGTAGTGTGTTTGTAGTGAGTGCAGTGTGTATAATGAATGCAGTGTGTTTGTAGTGAGTGCATAGTGTGTATAATGAATGCAGTGTGTTTGTAGTGAGTGCAGAGTGTGTATAATGAATGCAGTGTGTTTGTAGTGAGTGCATAGTGTGTATAATGAATGCAGTGTGTTTGTAGTGAGTGCATAGTGTGTATAATGAATGCAGTGTGTTTGTAGTGAGTGCAGAGTGTGTATAATGAATGCAGTGTGTTTGTAGTGAGTGCAGAGTGTGTATAATGAATGCAGTGTGTTTGTAGTGAGTGCAGAGTGTGTTTGTAGTGAGTGCAGTGTGTATAATAAATGTAGTGTGTTTGTAGTGAGTGCAGAGTGTGTATAATGAATGCAGTGTGTTTGTAGTGAGTACAAGGTGTGTATAATGGATGCAGTGTGTTTGTAGGGAGTGCAGAGTGTGTATAATGAATGCAGTGTATGTAGTGTGTTTGTAGTGAATGCAGAGTGTGTATAGTGAATGTAGTGTGTAGTGAGTGCAGAGTGTGTATAATGAATGCAGAGTGTGTATAATGAATGCAGAGTGTGTATAGTGAATTTAGTGTGTATAGTGAATGTAGTGTGTATAATGAATGCAGTGTGTATAATGAATGCAGTGTATGTAGTGAGTGTGTAGTGAATGCAGAGTGTGTATAATGAATGCAGAGTGTATATAGTGAATGTAGTGCGTGTAGTGAGTGCAGTGTGTACAGTGAACTTAGTGTGTTTGTATTGAGTGCAGAGTGTGTATAATGAATTCAGTGTGTGTAGTGAATGTAGTGTGTTTGTAGTAAGTGCAGAGTGTGTATAATGAATGCAGAGTGTGTATAGTGAATGTAGTGTGTTTGTAATGAGTGCAGAGTGTGTATAATGAATGTAGTGTGTTTGTAGTAAGTGCAGAGTGTGTATAATGAATGCAGTGTGTATAATGAATGCAGTGTACGTAGTGTGTTTGTAGTGAATGCAGAGTGTGTATAGTGAATGTAGTGTGTAGTGAGGGCAGAGTGTGTGTAATGAATGCAGAGTGTGTATAGTGAATGTAGTGTGTTTGTAGTGAGTGCAGAGTGTGTATAATGAATGCAGTGTATGTAGTGTGTTTGTAGTGAATGCAGAGTGTGTATAGTGAATGTAGTGTGTAGTGAGTGCAGAGTGTGTATAATGAATGCAGAGTGTGTATAATGAATGCAGAGTGTATAGTGAATGTAGTGTGTATAATGAATGCAGTGTGTATAATGAATGCAGTGTATGTAGTGAGTGTGTAGTGAATGCAGAGTGTGTATAATGAATGCAAAGTGGGTATAGTGAATGTAGTGTGTGTAGTGAGTGCAGTGTGTACAGTGAATTTAGTGTGTTTGTAGTGAGTGCAGAGTGTGTATAATGAATGCAGTGTGTGTAGTGAATGTAGTGTGTTTGTAGTAAGTGCAGAGTGTGTATAATGAATGCAGAGTGTGTATAGTGAATGTAGTGTGTTTCTAATGAGTGCAGAGTGTGTATAATGAATGTAGTGTGTTTGTAGTAAGTGCAGAGTGTGTATAATGAATGCAGTGTGTATAATGAATGCAGTGTATGTAGTGTGTATAGTGAATGTAGTGTGTAGTGAGTGCAGAGTGCGTGTAATGAATGCAGAGTGTGTATAGTGAATGTAGTGTGTGTGTAGTGAATGCAGAGTGTGTATAATGAATGCAGAGTGTGTATAGTTAATGTAGTGTGTTTGTAATGAGTGCAGAGTGTGTATAATGAATGTAGTGTGTTTGTAGTAAGAGCAGAGTGTGTATAATGAATGCAGTGTGTATAATGAATGCAGTGTATGTAGTGTGTTTGTAGTGAATGCAGAGTGTGTATAGTGAATGTAGTGTGTAGTGAGTGCAGAGTGTGTATAATGAATGCAGAGTGTGTATAGTGAATGTAGTGTGTTTGTAGTGAGTGCAGAGTGTGTATAATGAATGTAGTGTGTTTGTAGTAAGTGCAGTGTGTATAATGAATGTAGTGTGTTTGTAATGAGTGCAGTGTGTATAATAAATTTAGTGTGTTTGTAGTGAGTGCAGATTGTGTATAATGAATGTAGTGTGTTTGTTGTGAGTGCAGAGTGTGTATAATGAATGTAGTGTGTTTGTTGTGAGTGCAGTGTGTGTATAATGAATGCAGTATGTTTGTAGTGAGTGCAGATTGTGTATAGTAAATGTAGTGTGTTTGTGGTGAGAGCAGAGTGTGTATAATGAAGTGTTTGTAGTGAGTGCAGTGTGTATAATAAATGTAGTGTGTTTGTAGTGAGTGCAGAATGTGTATAATGAATGTAGTGTGTGTAGTGAGTGCAGTGTGTATAATGAATGTAGTGTGTAGTGAGTGCAAAGTGTGTATAGTGAATGAAGTGTGTTTGTAATGAGTGCAGAGTGTGTATAATGAAAGTAGTGTGTTTGTAATGACTGCATAGTGTGTATAATGAATGCAGTGTGTTTGTAGTGAGTGCATAGTGTGTATAATGAATGCAGTGTGTTTGTAGTGAGTGCAGAGTGTGTATAATGAATGCAGTGTGTTTGTAGTGAGTGCATAGTGTGTATAATGAATGCAGTGTGTTTGTAGTGAGTGCATAGTGTGTATAATGAATGCAGTGTGTTTGTAGTGAGTGCAGAGTGTGTATAATGAATGCAGTGTGTTTGTAGTGAGTGCAGAGTGTGTATAATGAATGCAGTGTGTTTGTAGTGAGTGCAGAGTGTGTTTGTAGTGAGTGCAGTGTGTATAATAAATGTAGTGTGTTTGTAGTGAGTGCAGAGTGTGTATAATGAATGCAGTGTGTTTGTAGTGAGTGCAAGGTGTGTATAATGAATGCAGTGTGTTTGTAGTGAGTGCAGAGTGTGTATAACGAATGCAGTGTATGTAGTGTGTTTGTAGTGAATGCAGAGTGTGTATAGTGAATGTAGTGTGTATGTAGTGTGTTTGTAGTGAATGCAGAGTGTGTATAGTGAATGTAGTGTGTAGTGAGTGCAGAGTGTGTATAATGAATGCAGAGTGTGTATAGTGAATGTAGTGTGTTTGTAGTGAGTGCAGAGTGTGTATAATGAATGCAGTGTATGTATTGTGTTTGTAGTGAATGCAGAGTGTGTATAGTGAATGTAGTGTGTATGTAGTGTGTTTGTAGTGAATGCAGAGTGTGTATAGTGAATGTAGTGTGTAGTGAGTGCAGAGTGTGTATAATGAATGCAGAGTGTGTATAATGAATGCAGAGTGTGTATAGTGTGAATGTAGTGTGTATAGTGAATGTAGTGTGTATAATGAATGCAGTGTGTATAATGAATGCAGTGTATGTAGTGAATGCAGAGTGTGTAAAATGAATGCAGAGTGTATATAGTGAATGTAGTGCGTGTAGTGAGTGCAGTGTGTACAGTGAATTTAGTGTGTTTGTAGTTAGTGCAGAGTGTGTATAATGAACGCAGTGTGTGTAGTGAATGTAGTGTGTTTGTAGTAAGTGCAGAGTGTGTATAATGAATGCAGAGTGTGTATAGTGAATGTAGTGTGTTTGTAATGAGTGCAGAGTGTGTATAATGAATGTAGTGTGTTTGTAGTAAGTGCAGAGTGTGTATAATGAATGCAGTGTGTATAATGAATGCAGTGTATGTAGTGTGTTTGTAGTGAATGCAGAGTGTGTATAGTGAATGTAGTGTGTAGTGAGTGCAGATTGTGTATAATGAATGCAGAGTGTGTATAGTGAATGTAGTGTGTTTGTAGTGAGTGCAGAGTGTGTATAATGAATGCAGTGTATGTAGTGTGTGTGTAGTGAATGCAGAGTGTGTATAATGAATGCAGAGTGCGTATAGTGAATGTAGTGTGTTTGTAATGAGTGCAGATTGTGTATAATGAATGCAGTGTGCTGGATGAAGTGTGTGTGTGTGCTGGATGATGATGTGTGTGTGTGTGTGTGTGCTGGATGATGTGTGTGTGTGTGTGTGTGCTGGATGATGTGTGTGTGTGTGTGCTGGATGATGTGTGTGTGTGTGCGCGCTGGATGATGTGTGTGTGTGTGTGCGTGCTGGATGATGTGTGTGTGCTGGATGGTGTGTGTGTGTGTGCTGCATGATGTGTGTGTGTGTGCTGGATGATGTGTGTGTGTGTGTGTGTGTGTGTGCTGGAAATTATGTGTACGTGTGTGTGTGCTGGATGATGTGTGTGTGTGTGTGCTGGATGATGTGTGTGTGTGTGTGTGTGTGTGTGCTGGATGATGGGGGGGAAGCATTTGTTTTTAAAACTTTATGTTTTTAGTTTTTTTTTTTTTATTCCCCCCTCCCTGCTTCTTACCTTGTCAGGGAGGGGGGAGATCGCCTGGTGGTCCGGTGGAGGGAAGCAGCCGCTGCATACAGGGGCCTTCACACGCTGTGTTCCTCTCCAGCACTAACTCGCCTGTGCAAAGCTCTTACAGCCGCGGGTCTCGCGAGAGTTAGTGCTGGAGAGGAACACAGCGTGTGAAGGCCCCTGTATGCAGGTAGCAGGGCAAGTCCTGCAGGAACGCCGAGAAAAAGTGCAGGAACGCCGTTCCCATGCGTTCCTGCAGGACTCGAGCCCTGTATACACCACTGAGTGTAGCGTGGTGGAGCGGAGCGCAGTACAGGAGCTTCTGTTTCCTGTACCCGGCCAGACTGACAGGAAGTGCTCACTGAGAGAGCACTTCCTGTTAGTCCAGCCAGGTACAGAAAACTGAAGCTCCTGTAGAGGATCTGCTCCGCAACGCTACAAGACAGGTAGGAGGCACACCAGGAAGTGGAGTGTGACCGCTAAGAGGGTGGGGGGTGCACAAAGGGACAGAGAGGGGAGAGAAACACCAAGGGACAGGGAAAATAGGGGGGAGGGGAGAGGAACACTAAGGGACTGGGAAGAGGGAGGGGCTGGTTAGGAGGCACATAGGTGAAGATGTTAATTTTAGAGGAGGGGGGGGCGGAAAAATGCATCTTCGCCTATGTACCCAAAAATCCTTGCACCGGCCCTGTCCACCCATAGTGGAATCTGAACAAGATTCCTATTGCTCAATACAAAAGGAATCTTGTCTAGATTCCTAATTTACATGGACAAAAAGGTAAGTCTCAGGGAGGGTGGAAGAAACTTTATTTTTATTTTTTTAATAAAAAATGTTTCTAACTTTCCCCTCAGCCTCACTACATCCTCTAAAAATTAAATAAAAATGATGATTGTGAATTCAGAATCAAGATTTGGGATACTGCGTTAAATATATTGTACTAAGGAAAATGAGGAATTTACTTGTTCATTGCCATGGTTACATTTCCTGTCTGAATACTAAAGCCTCTATGTCCCCATTACGGCCACTATTACTTCAATACAACTCCTATCCCCTCCACTACAGCTCCTACCCCTTCATTACAGGCCTTAACTGGCATCTTCTGACCATAAACCCCAATACAGCCCCACTAGTGCCTCTAACTCCCACTACAGCACCTAACCCACCACTATATCTTCAAAGCCCACACTGCTCCCTCTAATCCCACTACAGCTCCTAACCTGCCATACTCACCTCCCATTGCTCTGCCATACTCACCCTATCACACTCACCTTCCCTAGCACTGTCACACTCACCCCCCCCCCCCCAACCCTGTCACATTTATTTTCCATTACTCTGTCACACTCGCCCCCTTTCACCCTGTCACACTCACCCTATTACATTTCGGTCATGCGCCTCTGCCAATAGCAATGCTCTGAAACACCGCCATTAAATAGAAAGAGATATGGGCTGCACCCTGTGGGGGTACAGACCACATAACTCGCCCATTGGATCACCAGGGATCAGTGTGCTCCCTCATACCCAGCAATGCAATAAGAAAGTGGGGTGGAGTAAATGTGTGCCTTTTTTTAAAATAAATAAATGTGTAAATTAATTAATTAAGCCTCTATCCTACCATTATAGACACACTACACCCCCTGCACGTACACACAAATATACTGAACACACTCTATACCCCTTATACACACTATTCCCCCTGCACTTACACACAAGCATACTACACATACTCTAAGCCCCCTATATACACACTACACCCCCTGAACCTACACACAAACATACTAAACACATTCTAAGCCCCCTATATACACACTACACCCCCTGCACTTACAAACACATGACACACACTCTATACCCCTGTACACACACTACACCCCCTGCACTTACACAAACATGCTACTCATACTCTATATACCCTTATATATATACACTATACCCTCTGTACTTACACACAAACATACTACACAAATTCTATAACCCTATATGCACTCACTACAACCCCTGCACTTATACACACAACACACACTCTAACTCTATACCGTCTAAAAACGAACACTACACATACTATATGCCGTATATAAATACACTACAACCCCTGCACTCACACACACACACTCTATACCCCCTATAAACATACACTACACTCACACACACTACACCCCCTCTATAAACACAAACATCACACCCCCTGCACACACATAAATGCATAACACACACTATATTCCCTATAAATACACACTTTACCCTATTTGACCCCTGTAACACACCTGATTAAATTAGTGCTACTTTCATAGAGCTGTTGCTACATGAGTGTTTTATAAAATTGGTTTAGAACAGGATTTAAACAGGGACAGACAGACTGTAAGATTTTAGTTTTACGTTTAACTGTCCATATTTACTTGTCATTACAGTTGAGTTTCTAAGTAATTAAAAATAGCTCTCCATCTGCTGTGACACTACAACTACCATGATTCATAGCGTGCTCTGTTTAGAATTATTTCTAGTTATCTATTCCAGGCCTGTAATCCATATTTATTCAGTCATCATGTTTGGATTTTGACGTTTATTATAAAGATAATCTAAAGATAGTGATCTAGTACTGCACAGTCTGCACTGGCAACTGGAGCCTGCATCTGACCTTCCAAATAGTCACAAACAGATGAAAATGTAATGCATTCGGCTAGCTAGCTGAAGATGTGACATGATTAAGTTTGTCTTCATACGACTGCCGTGACTTAGTGAATAGACTGCTTTCCTATACAGCAGTAGAATAAGATGTTGGGGATGCTACATACACTGTTTACAGTTTAGTTCTTAGATTGTATTATTATGATTATTATTGTGATTATCTGTGCACAATCCAATGGTGTTTGTGTTATTCTTTCTATTGTGTGTGAAGCTGTCTAGGTATAGTTGTAAGCAACCTACTTTTTTTTTTTTTATATCTACTGAAGTAGTTCTTTACATTTACTGAATGTTTCATGTTCACATCTGAATTTCACTTGATGACTTAATGATATATAGATTATTACTATATATTTTGAAAATCATATGCATAGCAAACCTATAATTAAAAGGCAATTAATTTTTCATACATATATGACTACTCTAAGCAATGAATTATTTTTTTAACTTTGCAATGCAAATGCTGACAGATTATCAGGGTTATGCACTAAAGTAAGAATTCAATTTCAAATTCGATTCCAAAGTAGCCAAACTTAAAGGATTTTTCCAGGTCGGGTATTTGGCCTTAATTTTGAAATTTACTTTGAATTCTCATTTCAGCGAGTAACAATGTAGACAATTAAATCTGATGATGACAGTCTAAACGGTGTAAAAAACACACTGGACTTAAAATTCCCCCCCAAAAATTCATATACACTGAACAGCATACATTGAAGCAAATGAAAGCCGTACAAGACTAGACTAAAAGGTGACATTTAGTAGGGCAGAGATTAGAAAAAAAAAACTGTTGACCATGAATTCAGAATCAAGGTTTGGAATACTGCGTCAAAGATAATATAGTTAGGAAAATGAGGCATCCACTTGTCCATTGCCATGGTTACATTTCCATTCTGAAGTGGATGACTGTATACTTTGTGTATGACAGCTGCAGAAGAAATTGTGCCGTTATTTTACAAAATTGCATTCGAAACATTGTGCTAAATCACTAAAGCTCAAGCGATGGCAGCAGCATAGCTGAACAGATAGACAGACAAAATACTGCAATCACAATTTCAGAAGACTAAATACATAAGAAATATTTGTAGAAATTGTTCATGTGTATTCGAAGTCTGTTCGCTCTAACTTTTCAAATCAATGTTTAAATAGAAGTTAGTTGAACAAAGGTATACTAGTGGCTTGGAAAAATGTATGACTTTATATGACTTGTCATAATCATCAAAATGTCTTGATCTGACCTTTACAGCATCTTGAAGCTTGACTGGCTATGAGCTATTGTTCCTTAAAAGACAACACCTATCAATGAGCAGCCAATCAGCTGGCAGAGAGTTGTAAAGTGTACCTGCTAACCTTAGAAGCATAGCTTCCTCCCCATTCCTAAAGTTTTGTGTGGATTGAGTCGGACAAAAATTGTTGCATTCCCTGGTCTTCCTACTAAAAATGGGAGAGACGGAGTCTTTGTCCTCCGACTGTCTGTAACAGATATGGATTAGTTGTATTGAGTGGCAGGGCTTAAGTCCATATACCCCTGATGTTAGTCCACTCTCTGGACTGATAGGGGACTAATGTAATAAAAGGACAATCCAGGTTGGAATGGAACAATTATTTGAAAAGTATTACATAATAGATAATGTATGAGATGTAGTCAAAATAGTAAGTCTGTTTAATATAGTCTATTAGAAACAGCAAATCTTGACAAATGATACACACATTTGAAGTTCCCGTATTTGCTGCAAGCCCACATAGTATTAGACATCATACAAAACTGCTTCGGTAAGCTCTCATCAAACCAGGAAGTGACTTAGCTCACTTTACTTCTGCAGAACTAACTTGCTTGTTTTACAAGTCCTACTTATGATGCACAGCAATGGTTTCTGGAAGTTGTAGCTCTGCATTCTATATCAAGAAGGCCATGACATCATGTATAGCAGATTTTTCTCAGAACAAAAAGTGAAGCACCGCAACTCGGGAGGGAGAGACTGAAAGAATTGGCTTGTTGACCCACATCAAACAGTATTCTTTGAATTTAAATTAAAGAGAACTGAAATCATTAGTAAAAACACAGCATGTGACCTGACATACTCCTTACCTTATCTTACCCATTCCAGTGTTGATATCTACGTGACTTTACCTTCTAAGCACTGAAATGAGCATCCTACTAAAAAAGAAAAAAAAAAAAAAATAGAAACGAAAAATCCCTGCAAACGTGTAAATAATTCTGTTCAGTGTTTCTTTTGTATTAGAGCCCAAGAACATTCTGATTGGGTGGATAGTTCCATGGAAAATAAGACTAAAATAATGTAGTCGGACAATATCTCAAGTTCAGAGTTTGAGATTGTTTTTTTTCTAAACTCATCTGCACAGGGGTAGGCAGCCTTCAGCACTCCAGATGTTGTGGACTACGTCTCCCACAATGCTCTCACAGCTTTAATGTTGGCAAAGCATCATGGGAGGTGTAGCCCAAAACATCTGCAGTGCTAAAGGTTGCCTATCCCTATAGTTTGCGAATGCACGGTACAGTCTCGATAATTCAGTGCTCATCAATAAATCCTAGTAAGAAAAGTTAAGCAGCATTCAGTGGGTTAAACAGCATGCTCACCGTTTAATGATATATTCCCTTCAGATATACAATCCATTGTCCTGATTTCCACCGCAGTTAAAAGAGGCGGCTGACCATATAAAGCCATATGAGTTGTGAGCACATTGAGATATTATCTCAGGGTCTTGGCCTCCTGCCTAGCAATGCACTGTAGCTCCCTCCAACATAGAAAGGATTACCCCCATCAGGAATAACAACGCAAATAATTCATTACTAGTCACGGCTCGGGTTAAATGGCTTAAGGATAAAATGCATTTTCCTATTTAAAAAATGTAAACAGCTATAATTCATAAAAAAAAAAAAAAAAAAAAAAAAGATCAATAGTACCTTGGCTTCAATTGAAACTGTGTCAACCAGTTGTTTGCTATTGTATAAAACGACTGTATATCATTGGATGTATCATGGTCTAAACATGACAATAAACTATTAATGGAAAAAAAATAAAAAAAGATCAATAGCTGTTCTCCACCTTGGAAAGAAGCTGTACATCAGCATTAACGCACAGTATGTCAAAATGAAGGAACAATAATTGCTCTCCAAAGCAGGACAGTAAAGGTCACATACCTTGTTAAATGAGCCAAGAGAGGCCCAAAGAATTAGGAATAAAACATGCAAAATTGTAAAATGTATAAGGTTTAAATATGGTGGAACACCCTTCTTAGACGTATGCAGTGACCACGTGGACTGCAGGACACAGAATGAGTTTCTGTGCAGGTCTTGGGGATATAACTTCAGTAGTTTGTAGTTCAAGGATTTCGTTTTAGGTGTGTCCCAGGAGTGCTATTAAGCAGAGCAAAAACCTTAGATCAATGGGACTGTAGAAGTAGAAGAGAACTTCTGATGAAGATTTGCAGAATCTTGGTATAATTTTTCAAAACTATATTAACCATTTGTTTTACACTACACAACTAGTTGAAGTAAAATGTCCAAAAAAATGTCATAATCAGTAAACACAATTGTACGAAGCAAAAAAAATAAGAAAAACAGGAATAAATAAATAACATCTCCGAACGATAGAATTTCTGTATTATTCCTGCATATTTTATGTACCCTTTGGAAAACAAAAATTAATGAAAGCATTCATTTAAAAAATAGGACCTTAGACAGCAGCCATCTGTATGTGTAGGCAATGCAAATTAACCGAAGAAAGCAAACAAAATCACGCAGAACTGGCCCTAGTGAAGCATGAAAAGTATATTAATAGATCACAGTTTAGGTTACATTTTAAAAATGCATAAGAATGCTCATCTCAAAGAATATTCCCATTTCAGTGACAATGGAGCTGCGTAACTGTGTTAAAACAGAAATTTAAACAGGTAACATATAGTGCCAGGGGGTAACAGTTGATAAAACAAACACAAATTTCTCGCAGCATACAAAAACGCATGCTGTCGGTCTCACATATCAAATTAACCGTATCCTCATTCTCTACTACTATTTTGATACCGGAGAAACTGACGGAAGCCAAGCACAGAGAGATGGACACAGGTTTCTTCAGGAAGGAAGAGATTCTTTATTGGATCACCGATCGGGACTCAGAGGGACTAGCGTCACCAAAATACAGCAAAGTCTGAGTACTGAATACATAGAGTACATTCCTTATATAGCACTGTAGCTCCTCCCACAATTAACTACACCCACACATACCCTTAACCTATTTAATAAATAGAGTCTAAACTCATCCATCCGGTCTAACCACGTGGCTCATCTGATACAAAGGAGAGGGACGCGTAATTCCAGTTCTTACATTCCTGCACCTGGTCAGTACAGTGATAACAGTATCTTAGCTACGTGTAATTAACTAACTGATACTACAAACACATATACATACATATGCCTTGTGGCAATCTTAGCCTGCTAAACTTGTATTTTACTGGAATTACATCACATTCCCCCCTTTGATGCCTCTGATATTTCACAATTACTTGAGGCATCACTTAACCTTGGTTTGCATATACCTCAGGTTACCATGAACCAGACCAGACTTATCTTATGATGTGAATCTTTTAACACTCATCTTCCTGCATTGGTTCTCCTTGATCTAGAGCCTTATACTTATATATCGCCATTATCTGTGCAGCAGCCTTCCTCTCTGCTATACTTCCTATCAGGCTTTGCACAGACCTAACTACTAAGGGTATAAGACACGGTAGGAGTAGACACAACAGTAAAATCAGTAGGACTCCACCTACCACTGCCTTAAGCCCTCCAAACCACTCATACCAGCTACCAAACCAACTACTTGGATTGTACCCTTTCCATACCTGAGTAGGCACATGCACTAGTTTAACCATATGGCTAGTAAGCTCAGCTATTGCTTGCCCTTCGTCATCTATTTGAAGACAGCAATTGCTCAGGTTAAACTTCCCACATACACCTCCCTCTACTGCCAAAAGGTAATCCAAGGCTAATCTATTTTGGTACACTGCTGTCCTCATCCTGGTATTATGCTTCGCTAGAAGATTGAGTGCTTGTGAGGTCTCATTAGTAATAATCTCAACCACCGCCTGTAATCTTATAATACGGTTGAGCATATAAATTGGGGTTCTATAACCAAAGGTACCATCTTCTGCCCACGTGGCTGGCCCATAATAATCTATGATACGCTGGGGAGGCCATTCATTATCTTCCCAGGTGCCTATCTCTAAGGGTCCCCTTTTCTTCCTATGATTCACATCATACACTTTAACACCTAAAGTCTCACCTGTTTCAATCGGTAACAAGAAGAAGGATGGTTTGAGCATACCCAACACACATGCCCCTTCCCAGTCCTGTGGCAACTCCGAATAGGCTTTCTTACCACAGATCCAGTACAAATTTGCTGGGGCTCTCCAGGTAGATGTGATGGATAAATCAAACCACACATCCTTTAAACTGGCATATCTAGCAAACGGGTTAGATGGTTCTGAGACATTTGAAGCCGACCACCAAGTTGTATTTTTAGTATCATCATCATAAGCTTTTTGCCCTAGACAAGTTAATTCTCCTACAGAAGTATTATACATTATTCCTTTCCTTGCTATGCAAACATAACCTATGATGGAGGTCTTTAATCTCCACTCAGATTTACCTCTAACACTCAAATGATAATCGGCTTGTGTAGATATTAGTTGGTCAACTGCCTCAGAACCGGACATTACCTCCTTTGCTTCCCAAGGCCATTGGTCTCCCATGTTAGTACCTCCACACACATAGCAGTTGGTAACATTAAGACTACCGGCAATACTTTCAGCTAGGTCAATGAACAGGTTTTTAGCGTTATGGGGGATCTTATTATCTATACTCATCTCTTCATAAAAGGAATGGTATACTTGATGAGTCTGGGAGGATACCGTATCAGTCTCTATTCCTATAAACAATAATGTCCCAGGATCTAAACCCGTCCCGTATATCTGAAACCCAAATAAATTTCCATACTTATCTAGGAACTTGTCGGGGTTATTAATAAGTATATGGACTGGGTTGCATTCCATAGACTTACAATAAGGGCTAGTCGGCAACTTAGTCACTATCATGTCTTTATCTACTGTCTGTCCCCAAGTCGCCCACCCCACACAAGACCAATATGGACAAAAGTTATAGTCTTTATTTGGGCATCTAGGACTCACATATTTATTTTTACTACTGGGACAAATATATTTATCATTAGACCCATACGTCCTCTCCCATCTAAGATCCCCACATACATTCCACGGTTTTCTACCACTTGATATCGCCTTACATGCATCAAATAGCAGAACACCCGAAGAATGTACGGATTCTAACACCGTCTTATTAATTAGGGTCCCCTGAGGATCTCCATTCCTGAGAGTCAACCAAATTGTACGAGGTTGATACTCTGGACTGAAGCACTTAGGTTCTCCTACTCCTAAATGGCACACACTATAGTCTATATTTAGGTATCTACATCTTGATACCTCTCCTTTACATTCGTATTGTGAATGCCAAATTAGGGTTTGGGAAATATGGTTACCTGTTCTCGTAGTCTTAATGCATACCTCACAGCTAGGAGTGTCGGTACCTCTACCTTCCTGAATATAAAAACACATATAAATAAACACAATCAAAAGCACATCTTTCGCCGTCATCCTCAGTCTTCGTCCGTGCGATGGAACCTCAGCTTCCAGGATGTGAGGGCTGCAGGGAATGGAGTTCTGCTCGTCTTCACAGGTGTCCCTTCGAGACTTTCCTGGCTTATACACTATGTGTTGGTAAGCGGACAGGCTTTATTATGGCCTTCTCACTCACACCTGTAACAATAAAATTTGTAATCCACAATAATTCCTCGTTACTCCGACTGAGTAGTGCGTTTCAACCGGATCTTGCAGGGATTCTCTGGATCTGCTGTAATTTGCCAAGAATCGACTGCTGCTGGTTTAACCCTGGAGTGATGTATCCACGGAGTTACTTCGGCTACTTTTATCGCTGTAGGGGTAGACAAAAGAACAACATAAGGACCTCTCCACTTGGGCCCTAACGGTACATTATTCCACTCTTTAATCCACACTTGGTCTCCTGGATGATAACTATGAACAGGGGGATAAATATTCACAGGTAATCTATCTTGTACCCATTTCTGTACCTCCTCCATAGTCTTACCCAACTCTACAACCTGCTGCCGGGTAATTCCTTCTCCCAACTGACTCAAGTCCCCCCTTAAGTTACCAAGTACGGGAGGTGGTCGCCCATACATGATTTCAAAAGGAGAGAGGCCCATCCTTCTGGTAGGGGTACTGCGGATTCGCAATAAAGCTATGGGTAAGAGAACGTTCCACTTAAGTTGGGTTTCCTGACACATTTTAGCCAACTGGTTCTTTATAGTTCTATTCATTCTCTCTACCTTACCAGAACTCTGGGGTCTATATGCAGTATGAAGCCTCCACTTTATACCAAGCATATGAGTCAGTTGTTGTAGGCACTGATGAACAAAAGCTGGACCATTGTCCGATCCTATAGAACAGGGTAGTCCATATCGGGGTATTATTTCTCGTAGCAGGAATCTTACAACTTCTCCTGCTTTCTCTGTACGAGTAGGACATGCTTCTACCCAGCCTGAATAGGTGCACACAATTACCAACAGGTAACGATGTCCACCCGATTTAGGCATTACTGTAAAGTCTATTTGTAGATCGGACATGGGGAGTCCCCCCATAAACTGGACTCCTGGTGGCTTTACTGGTCCTTGTCTTGCATTATTCTTAGCACACGTTACACATCTGCGTACAATGGCCTGAGTCAAGTTGGACAATCTTGGTATGTAGAAATGTTTCCTGAGAGATTCTTCAGTACTGTCTCTCCCAGAATGTGTCCCGTTGTGATAATTTTGGACAATTTCTACCGCTAGTGATGCTGGTATGACTATTCTTCCATCTTCTAGCTGATACCACTTGTTCTCCAAATACTTTCCCGGTTCAGTCTTTAACCACTCTTCTTCTTGAGCTGTATAAACTGGAGTCCATTGGGACAGTGGAGTTGGTATAAGAGCAGCTATATGCCCCACATACTCCTGTCTTCCTGATTCAGCAGCACGCTTAGCTGCACTATCTGCCATCCGATTTCCCTTGGTTACATCACCATCTCCTCTCAGATGCGCTCGACAATGTATGATACCGACTTCTTTCGGCTCCCACACTGCTTCCAATAGTTGTAGGATTTCAGCTGCGTACTTGATTTCTTTGCCTTCTGAATTCAGTAGTCCTCTTTCTTTATACAAAGCTCCGTGGGCATGAGTGGTTAAAAACGCATACTTAGAGTCCGTATAGATATTTACTCTTAAACCTTCAGCCAATTGTAACGCTCGTGTTAGTGCTATTAATTCTGCCTTTTGTGCTGATGTTCCTTTCGCCAGTGGCCGAGCTTCTATCACCTTGTCTATTGTTGTCACTGCATATCCTGCATAGCGGATCCCTTCTTTCACATAACTACTGCCGTCGGTGTAATATTGAACATCGGGGTTCTGGATGGGAAAATCACGAAGATCTGGTCTACTTGAAAATACTTCATCCATTACTTCCAAACAATCATGTTGACTTTCAGTAGGTTGCGGCAAAAGGGTAGCTGGATTTAAGGTGTTTACAGTCTCTAAATGCACTCTTGGGTTTTCACACAACATTGCTTGATACTTGGTCATACGGCTGTTACTAAACCAATGATTTCCTTTGTAATCCAACAACGTCTGTACTGCATGTGGGACTCGTACATAAAGTTCTTGACCCAGAGTGAGTTTATCGGCTTCAGCTACTAGCAGGGCGGCTGCAGCTACGGCTCTTAGACAAGGTGGAAGTCCGCTGGCCACTGCATCCAGTTGCTTAGACATGTAGGCAACAGGTCTTTGCCATGATCCCAAGTACTGTGTCAATACTCCCACAGCCATTCTTCTTTGCTCGTGTACATATAAGTAGAATGGTCGTGTGTGATCAGGTAGACCTAATGCTGGGGCACTCATCAAAGCCTTCTTCACATCTTCAAATGCCGTTTGCTGTTCTTGGGTCCATAAGAAGGGGTCGTGCTCTGTACCTTTGATGGCTGCGTACAGAGGTTTTGCCAGTATCGCATAGCTGGGAATCCATATCCTACAGAAGCCTGCTGCCCCCAAGAATTCTCGCACTTGTCTTCTATTCTTGGGTATTGGTATTTGGCAGACAGCTTCTTTTCTCTCTGGCCCCATAATCCTTTGACCTTCAGAGATATGGAATCCCAGATACTTGACAGTTGGCAAACACAACTGAGCCTTCTTCCTGGACACCTTGTATCCTGCCTTCCAGAGAATATGTAGTAGATCGTGCGTTGCTTGCTGACATTTTTCTTTTGTAACTGCTGCTATCAACAAGTCATCTACATATTGTAACAATACACATTCTCCTGGGATAGACTCGAAATCCAGTAGATCTTGACTTAGAGCTGAACCAAATAGGGTAGGTGAATTTTTAAACCCTTGGGGCAGTCTTGTCCAAGTCATTTGGCGTTTTGAGCCCGTTACAGCGTTCTCCCATTGGAAAGCGAAAATACATTGGCTTTCTGCGGCAATTCGGAGGCAAAAGAAGGCATCTTTGAGATCTAAGACTGTGAAGTAAGTAGCCCCGCCCGGAATTAAAGCAAGCAGGTTATATGGATTGGGTACAACTGGATGTATGCTAACAACCGCATCATTGACTGCTCTTAAGTCCTGTACAGGTCGATACTCATCTGTACCGGGCTTTTGAACAGGCAGCAATGGGGTGTTCCAGGGGGAAGTACAGAATTTTAGGATACCATACCGTATGAACTTATCCAGATAGGATTGGATGTTCTTCTTAGCCTTCTGCGGAATGTGATATTGTCTTAGGCTCACTGGATAAACCCCATGTTTCAGTTCAATTTTTATTGGTGGAATATTGCGGGCCAGTCCTGGTGGGTTGTTCTCTGCCCAAACTCCTGGTATGTTAAACAATGTCTCATCACTCCTAGGGTTTTGGCTAGTCAACACTGTATAAAGTCGCCACTCTTCTTCCTTTGGTACGGATAAAGTCATAATACCTGAAGGTCCATTAAACTTTAAGGATGTTGTTCCATTTGGTAGGAACGTAATCTGCGCTTGTAATTTTGATAGCATATCACGTCCCAGCAATTGGACTGGACATTCAGGCATATAAAGGAATTGGTGTTTTACTACGTGGCCTCCCAATGTACAGAGTCGACTTTTAAGAACCGGTTTTTCAGCACTTCTTCCAGTTGCTCCTATCACAGTAATAGTCCTTCCAGATGGAGGAGCAACTAGATTAGTCACCACTGAATGTTCAGCACCAGTGTCGATCATGAACGCACTCCTTTTCCCCCCTATTGATACATCGACCATAGGCTCCGCTCGACCAAGGGGGATGGAGCCCGGTCGGTATCAATAGTCCTCCATGACAGTGTCAGCCAATCCTACAAAGTCCTTACCTTCTCTATCGCGGGACCTTTGCGCTGCTGGAATATACCTGTCTTCCCTAACACTTCCTCTGTTCCCATTACTCCCTCTATAACCATTACTCCCTCCGGGGCCTCCTCTACCTCTCGCTCTACCTCTAAAGTTTCCGTAGCCTGCCCTGGGTTGGTCTCTCTCGTACTGCTCTCTTTGCGGACATTCGTTCCTCCAATGCCCTTCTTCCTTGCAATACGCGCATTGATCCCTACTCAAAGGCTCCCTACTCCATCTATTATTGCCTCTATCTGGGCCCCGTTTATCTACGCCTGCGATCGCTACCGCTAGCATATCAGCCTTTTTACGCATCTTGCGCTCTTCCTCTTTCTTACTTTCTGTATCCCTGTTCATATAGACCTTATTTGCTACCTCCATTAGTTGGGTGATGGACATACCTGCAAACCCTTCTAACTTTTGTAGCTTGCGCTTAATATCTCCGTATGCTTGGCTGACAAAGGCGGAGTTAACCATTCGGGAATTGTCTGCGTCTTCCGGATTAAAGGGGGTATACAAGCGGTATGCCTCCAATAATCGGTCATAAAAGACACTGGGCGCTTCATCGCTTTTCTGGATCACCTCAACTGTCTTCGACATGTTAATGGCTTTCTTTCCTCCGGCTTTCATGCCAGCAATTATAGCGTCTCTATAGGCTCTGAGTTGAACCATATCAGCACCATTTACGTTCCAATCGGGATCGGTGTTGGGATAGTGTGTCGCGGCCCATGCTGCTGGATTGGCTTGGTTCAAAGCACGGGCTCTATCCTCTAATGCTTTAATGGCTGCTTGATTTATTCTTGTCCTTTCCTCATTGTTAAATAAAGTCATTAGTAACTGCTGGCAATCAGCCCATGTCGGATTATGCGTCTGTACTATTGAGGTGAACAGATCAGTCATAGCTTGTGGTTTCTCAGTATACGAGGAATTATGGGTCTTCCAGTTTAAAAGATCGGTTGTGGTAAATGGGACATATACGAAGACTGGGTCAGCGTGTGCCATTTGACCTGCGGCATCGATATAAGCTGACCCGGGATTCAGACGAAGAGGCATCTGATAGTGCTTTAATTGTTGGGCACCAGTCAACTGTCGGGTTTGGATGGGGCTACGTAGAGAGGCGTCAGTCATGGGTTCCGGTCGGGGAGAGATAGGGTATGGGGATGTGGGAGGTCGGTTTTGGGAAAAGGTCGTAAATAAAACACTTCGAGCCGAGCTAGATGAAGCTTGACCGGAAGTCTGAAGTGGCGCCAAATCAGGATATTCGTTTCTAATGGGGGTGGATTCTGGTTCCGGAAGGGGAGATTTAGTACGAGGGGGGGTGGATCCTGTACTGGAGGAGGAAGCGGAAGTGGATGAGGGTAATGAGGGGAGGGGTGCAGGACTTCCTGCGTTTGCGTCACTTCTTCTTAACGGAAAGTAAGGGGGCGGCAAAGGGATCTCGGACTCAGGGGGCGTGTCCAAAATGGGCCTAACACCAGTCCTAGTGGACGAGCAAGTCCTAGCTACCATGAGGCGACACTGCTCCTCGTGGCATGTCTGGAGCCATTTTGGCGAGTCATTTACGGCCTGTCTCCAACAGTCAATATAAGGAAACTGGCCGTAAAGTTCAGGCCTACCCGATACAGCCACGTGTAAGCGCTGTACCAGAGTTGGATCCAAACTGCCACGTGGCGGCCATGCCGCAACCAAAGTAGGCCACTCCCTAGTACACAAAGTGACCAAACGTACAGGAGACATCTTTACCCCAAAATCACAAACTTTGAATCCCTTTTTAAAATTCTTAACCATACATCCTAAGGGATCCGGAATCGTTGACTGCGACGCACCCATACTTAACAATGGAACGTCGTCGACAACGAATACTATACACGCGTACTATTCAACAGTCACACCCGTTTCCTCTGGCAACAGCACCACGTGGTACGGTTACCAAGTGAAACGTACACAATAACAATAAACACTCAGGGAATTCCCGTACACACACAGCTGTTACACCAGTCACTATATAATCAATATTATGCCCTTTGGCGTAACTATACAGTCACCCACGCTATAATTCTCTATATACGAATTACCCGTCTATAACACACCCCAGTAACATCGTCTTTTACAAATAGCGGTTACAGTACGGTTAGCATAGGTCAAAGCACAAGTTAAGGTCACAATACAATTATTAGTGGTTATGGTGTTAAACATGCAATGGACGACAATGATTAGTACTTATTATATAATGTCAGTAAATATACAGGGTTATGGTACCGTGCACTATAATACAGCAACACACTATTAACACTCTCGCTAGACGGCTGAGCTCGCGCTATCTAACAAGATATACACTTTACTAAAACAATCGTTAACACATTTACAATTCCCAACTAAACTATTGGCCAGTACCTTGAATGGACTACCTAAAACTATATACACCCGTTTTGGTTAGCCACACTGCCCAATCACCACATATATAGCGAGCTAGAGAACCGAATTTACACAGGCGCCTCTTAGTCGCACTATCAAAAGTCTAGTGGGTTCCAAATTTACACGCCTTCCCACTTAGCCCAGATAGGATGAGAACTAGCGAACCGAATTTACACAGGCGCCGCTTAGTCTCCCGGTCCCTCCGACCTAGCGAACGTAATATACACCCTAGAACGCTAGTCTAGACAAGACACCGGTGTCCGGCTAGGGCTATTTACACCAGGACCCCGCCTGACTAACCAAATCAAACGGTCTGACTAAAGAGCGTTCGATCGAGCGGTGCGCCTTCGCTCCTTCCCTCCGACAGAGGGGGCAGATACACAGATTCAAAACCCCTTTGGGCCTACCGCACAATCGGTATACCCCTAGTGGGTCCTGCCGTCTAAAACAGCAGTTGTCTTACCTCCTCGTTCCTGAACCTGAGTTCACACTCATCGACGGGGACACCCCAGCACTTCTCACGTAGAGGCCGATGATCTCCTGGACAACAGACCAGTGGCGCCGAGACGAAGGGAGGTCCACGCAGAAGTTCAGGGGTGCAGCCGTAGAGAACGTGGGCAAAGATAGACCGTCTCACGCCTCTGCCTCTCAGCTACCGTTGAACGATGAGCTTCCCGGCCAATGCACCAAATGATACCGGAGAAACTGACGGAAGCCAAGCACAGAGAGATGGACACAGGTTTCTTCAGGAAGGAAGAGATTCTTTATTGGATCACCGATCGGGACTCAGAGGGACTAGCGTCACCAAAATACAGCAAAGTCTGAGTACTGAATACATAGAGTACATTCCTTATATAGCACTGTAGCTCCTCCCACAATTAACTACACCCACACATACCCTTAACCTATTTAATAAATAGAGTCTAAACTCATCCATCCGGTCTAACCACGTGGCTCATCTGATACAAAGGAGAGGGACGCGTAATTCCAGTTCTTACATTCCTGCACCTGGTCAGTACAGTGATAACAGTATCTTAGCTACGTGTAATTAACTAACTGATACTACAAACACATATACATACATATGCCTTGTGGCAATCTTAGCCTGCTAAACTTGTATTTTACTGGAATTACATCACAATTTAACCCCAAGGTATTCAGTGTAGATGAGAATTCAGTCACTGCTGCCTCTTTTGGTTTTAGTCTAAGAGGCGAAGGTCAAATTTGCTCACAAAGAGATCCAAAGGTAAGCAGTCTCACATCCTCAGCCTTAGAATCTAAACCCTCCTTCTAAACCCATCTAAACCCATTATGCCTTCTTATCTATATGCACATACCGTATTTTTCCATGTATAAAACTATGTTGTTGTTTTTTTTTAATTATTTAGTTTAAAATTGGGGGTCGTCTTATACACGGAATATCACTGCAGGGGTTAAAAAAACACACTTGTGCGTAAGGTCTAAGTTAAGATGGCACCTGCCGCTTTTCAGTGTGCCACTGCCCACAGGCATACCTGGCCTCCCTCCCGCTGATCCACTTCTGAATGCTGTGGCAAGGAGGAAGAGCTCCATGTATGTGTGGGAACTGCAGAAGACATCAGCACTTACCACCAATGGAACTTCAGAGACATGGCACACCATAAAAGGAGCAGCCATATTAAGGTTTGCTCCACCTCAGGTAGGTCTTGCTTTCTGATTTATATTTGTGGGGGTGGAAATGAGGATCAGGGAGCAGAGAGAATACAGATGTGATGTCCCAGCATGCCCTCACACCACCTGCTGTATTGTGGGAGCTGTAGTCTCCCAGCATGCACTATAGAGCCATAAACTTCAGAGTACCATACCACAGGGGAGGCATGAGAATCAGAAGTGTGTTGTTCTCCTCAAAGTCACCTCTAAAATATCAAAGTTCTATTTGATGTTGAAAATAACGATTTCTTAATTTTGGGCTACAAAAATAGGGGTAGTCTTAACCATGGGTTGTCTTATACATGGAAAAATACGGTAGTTTGGACAATATTTGCAACCCGGTACAGGTCTGTGATGGTTACCCCTATAGAGTGAGGGTATCTACCGTCTCGACATCCTTCTTTCCATAGATAGAGAGCGCTGCAAGGTCCCAACCCGATATCCTGGAGAGCTAGTATAGCTGAAGAGAGCTTTTACAAGAGCTGGCAGTGATATAGCAGTTATAGCTGTTCCCTACAACACGAGACGAGGCTGCGAGCTGAGGGTAAGAAGGTCTGCTTTATTGAGCAACATTTTCATACCTCAGAGAGCATACAAAATCCAGCAATGAAAAGGGGAAAACTGAAATCCAGGGACGTGTCCTTTGTTGCACTAAATGACTAAAAGGGGAACACACTATAACCACTGCAGAGATCATAACAAACACCATAACCACAGCAAATACAGCAAATACAGAGGGTTCTTGTTACAAGGTCCATTTATTCTCAGTCAGCAAGTCTTTCTAAAGAACACAATCTGTACTAAATGTCAGTCAGCTGCAGCAGACATACACATATAGCTTCGGTGTTGTTTTTTTTACTTGCACCAGTTTTAAGTTACTAATTACTCATGTGTTAACTTTGCTAGGGTATTCTATTCTGCTGTTGCTATTGCTAAGAGCATAGTTTAACATAGACAGAGTCCTGAGAGCAGTCGCTTGTAATATGTGAACACCCCATCGTCTCAGCAGTGTGCAGTTAAGTCTTCCTACTCCCTGGAGGGATATTGGGCAGGCTTTGCTCCCTCAATGAGACCCAAGCTGGTTCCTCAAGTCATGGGTTCTGTTGTGTGGCTGCTGAAGGCTGGTAAGTCCCCCTGCGCTGAGGAGTTCGTTGCAGCCGCTTTCCTCCAGCCATCTGGTGTCCTCTCCCTGCGGTTTGGCTATTAGGTGTCGCTGTGGAGGTGGTGCGGGCCAGGTTGGACCGGAGCGATGATGTGCACTCTGTGCCGGTCAGCTGAGCAGGTCCGAGGGGGTGGCTATTGCATCTGGGTGGCTGGGTCTGTGCTGCATGTGTCAGCATGTAGTGGTAACCGTGCGAGCCAGCAGGGTTACAGCGCCGCCATTTTAGATATGGCTCGTGGCCTAGTCTGCGTTTCCTTCATGGCCCCAGGAGCTTCGGTGTAGCAGAGGCTGCAGTGCATATAGGGTGTGCACCGGAATTACCCCCACCGGCCCAGGGGGGGAGGAACAGGGCCCAGTCCGCTCAAGTAAGGGGGCCCGGCTAGACAGCATCGGGCAGGATAGCAGGCAGCGGCCGTCCACCTCGCTCACCGCCTGAGTAGGCCTCATCCATAAGGAGCGATGCGTGTCTTTCCGAGGGACTAAAACGGTAGTCGCAAGCCTCTCCCCAGGTCCAGGGTCTCCCCATGTGCTGGCACACCTCAACAGGTCGTTGGGTAGGGCAAAAGGTTCCTTGTTGTAGGTTAATGCATTGAAAGTTGCTGGAGCTGGTATGCCATGCGAACGGCCAGCAGGGCAGTCAGGCCCCGCCCCCCCAACAGAGCTTTCTATGTCCCTACCTAACAGAGATATCTATGTCCCTACCTAACAGAGCTTTCTATCTATGACAATAACGGAGCTTTAACTATCAGTTCCACTCTCTATCACTCTTCTACCATGAGTGATAGAAAATGGCTGACGGCAGGGCTGGCTTGTTGACGGCTGGGCGGGCTGGCTGACGGCTGGGTGGGCGAAGGGCGGGCTCTGATGGCAGGGCGTGCTGACGGCAAGGCGGGCTGACAGCTGGGCGGGCTTAAGATCGCGCTCCCGCAATCTATTATGAGATCGCGGTTACACAGTCTCTGCTGTTTCCGACTTTCCTGGAACAGCAGGTAGCGACGGCCATCTTGGATATGGAAAAATGCCGCGGAATCCCAATTTTGTTCTCGTGGAACCCTAGGGACACCTAGGAATACCAATTGGGAAACACTGCTCTAGGGCATTCTCTCATGCAGCTGCAGAACTGCCAATCTGAGCTCTATTTAGTAGACGCTTAGTCTTCCTTTCAGAGAAAGCTCTTTACATTGGCTGGAGAGGGCACTAGTTTGTGTTTTTGTGGTTAGAGTATATTTCTGTAGCACCCATTTCCCCCATGATACCAGTTGTCACCAGACAGAATATTTATCGAACATTTTTGGGTGATGGCTTGTTGTTGACTTTTTACAATGTATGTTTCAGTCACTGGATTCCACTACCGAAGTCCCTCTGCGCTGTGTTGCGCTCCTCCTCTGTAGATGACAGCCGATGAAGAGACACATTAGGTCTTCCCCATAAAGAATTGACTGATTGCTTCCCTAGTGTTTTAGAAGACACTGGATGCCCTCATGCAAAGCATCAGGACATCCAGCATTGCTTCACGGAGTTAGGCTCATTGAAAGGCCAGAAAGTGCCTCCAGTGGAATATAATTTTCACAAGAGGTTGTCTTAACCCGGCAATCTAAACACTGCAGTTTCTCTGAAATTGCAATGATTTACATTACAGAGTTAAGGGGAAAGGGACACAGCACCCAGACCACTTCAATGAGATGCCTATAGGTGCCTATAGTGTCCCTTTAATGCTTTATTATTTGTGTTGCTATATATGGGTTGTATCTTCTGAATTGATAGTGGTGATGTATAAAACTAGTCCCATGCTCTCTAATATTTTATTCTTAGTTCATAAAGCACAAATTTCAGAATCTTTGTGAGATGAAAGACAAACATTTTAAGCAACACAGTCATAACTCTAAATCCTTTGCTCTTGAGCCCAATACCCTTCTGTTTAATTAATATAGAGAAAAGCCCATTCTTTTTAAGATGAGGATTATGGCTAATTCTTTTATTTAACTTTATTGTTTTTCATGTATTATTATTTGTTACTTTCAGGAAGAAAGAATTCTAAGATTAAGTTTATTATATGGGTTGACAACCACATTAACTGGTTAACAATTTTATTAGGGATGTCAGTGGGGAGGCTAACCCAGGCCAGTGTCTTGTGTGAGACTCTAAATTTTCCAATGTTCCCCTAGCAAGAACAGGGGATTCAGGGCTAAACAGTAATGAATGGCACATTGTCAAAACAAATGTGGGAGGAAGGGGGCAGAGAGCACCCCCGCTGGGAGCACACCACGGTCATGGCTGCCCTGGGCTCTGGCTGTTGAGCATTGCCCCGGGTTATCACGGCAACCTTCTGAATGCAGAAGATTGCGAGAGAAACCCAAACTGTCTGCATCCGGCAGAGGTTCAGTGAAGTATACTGGATCACCAGCAAAAGGTAGTCAGAGGTTGTGTGTGTGTTCATGTGTAAAAGATTGTGTGTGTCTCTCAAATATATTTTTTGGCTAAAGCCCTTGATATTTTACGCATGTAGTAACCGCCCTGATTTATATTGTATTTGACACACTGTGATACTCTCTTCCTCAGTATTTTATTCTTGAGGCTCACACTACACGTGTTACGGTGTCCTGGAATAAATTGCGAACTACAATACAAAAACACTTACTAAAAAAGTTTGAAACATAAAAATGAGGATCATACTAGCTCAATAGCAATACAAAATAGTATTGAGCATATTGTGCTTTGTAAAACATTCATATCTGTCGAACTTACACTTTCATTCCAATGAAAATTCTAACTCGTGTGGTCTGGAGCTCTTTGCCTTGACTGCATCATGGAATTTATCTTTAAACAAATTATTTTAAACAACTATCCAATAAATGTAAAATATTTATATTATAGTTGTTGCAATATATATTGTAGATTAAATACTAAATCAATATCTAGTGTCTGGCATGATGGAACAAGCTGATATATATTACAAGAACTTCTACTAAAAACACTGTGAGGTTACAGTGACTGCGATGCAGCTGGTAATGACTAGCAGATCTAACTAAAATGTTATCCATGTGTACAAGTGGAGCATTAAATGGTATTAAAATAGCACGCATTAGAACACAGTCATTTACTAAATGTTAATGCATTAATGACCTGTCTGCTATAGCTGCATATATCTGTATACATACACATATATCTATACACAATAAGGAGAAGTCACCACTAGGGGAACTTATGGCCGTGTTTAAGGACTCGTAATTGAGAGTAACTCAATAATCCACACACTAAACAACAACATTTAAATATGCATATATAGCATATAAGACACAGACAGGTCTTAAATCAAATCAAAATAAACAGAAACAGAAATAATAAACAGCTTTATTTAGTTTCAAAAATACTAAATGGGACTTAATTGGTTTAGAGTGGATAAAAGAGCTTAAAATAAGTTAGAGCGGGTAATGGGAGTATTAAAGGGACACTATAGTCACCAGAACAACTACAGCTTATTGAATTTGTTCTGGTGAGTAGAATCATTAACTTCAGGCTTTTTGCTGTAAACACTGTCTTTTCAGAGAAAATGCAGTGTTTACATTACGGCCTAGTGATCACTTCACTGACCACTCCTCAGATGGCTGCTAGAGATCCTTCCTGGGTCATGGCTGCCTAAAATGCATCCAACCAATTAATGTATCCACCCTCTGCATGCATACACTGAAGTTTCTCTATGAGGAGATGCTAATTGGCCAGGGCTGTGTTTGAATTGTGCTGGCTCTGATCTGCCTCCTGGTCAGTCTCAGCCAATCCTATGGGGAAGCATTGTGATTGGATCAGGCTACCACTTCTGGCTTGAATACAGTAAGATTTGTCTATATTTATGGAGGCATGAGGGACTCAGGGGGCTAGATGGTGGTTTTAACACTATAGGGTCAGGAATACATGTTTGTGTTCCTGACGCTATAGTGATCCTTTAACTAGTGGATACGTAAATTGATTTTTTTTAAATAAAAAAAAATCTAGTAACATTTAATGAAAAATAGTAATTTGACAGTGTAAAGGGACCTCTTCCCGGTAACCCAAACAGTTACCTCCCGTTAGTTCTCTTCCTTCAGCCAATCAGGAACTCTTGCATGGTTAGGGGACTTACCTCTATGCTCTCCCAGGCAGAGTCGACACTTAGCCCTGGAAGCTCTTAGTCCTTACAAGGACTTCTCCCCATTGCATCCCCTGCAAGCAGGAACAGCAGACACAGGGGTTAAATTTTCCTTCCCTCCAATAACAGGACGACACACAGTTTTGGAGGTTTAAGCACTGGACTCTGCCAGACGGACTCCCTTTTTATTGAACACAGGCTTCTTTTATGCACAGACCCCCACAGGGAGTCTCCATTCCACACAATACACTTCCCGTAGTCCCAGGCAGGAGGGGGCTGGGAGATACCAAACAGTACACAGGGATACACATTAACCCCTTAAGGACCAAACCTCTGGAATTAAAGGGAATCATGACATGTCACACATGTCATGTGTCCTTAAGGGGTTAGACCCTATTACATTCAGGGGGGTTACACTTTGGGGCTCGGCACCCCTGGAAGAGAAGGGGTTACAGAGTTGAAACTTACATTGCTAGATAGCCCCGGGTTCAATCTGGGATCCCTGCAAAAAGCGGGGCGATCGGATGTACAGAGTCCGAGATATCAGCATTGAAAGTCTGGGGCTCGAAGTTCCATAGTGTTGCTTGGTTTAGTCTGGCGAATTCAAACTTTGCACCCAAACCCGCCAACAACCAATCAGCTGAAAGGGTGCGAACCAAATCGCGCCAATCAGCATTTAGGGGAGGAAAGAGTTTTACCGCCCAATTGGAACAAAGGGCGCGAAGCTCGGCTGCACCAATCAGCGCCCAGGGACGAAAGTGGTTTCGCCACCCAATCAGAAGGAAGGGCGCGAAACCCAGTTTAAACAAGCTCCTTTTTGGATTGGTCGCCCGCTCTCTGCGGCGACCAATCAGCGCTTACATGTACCGACCAACCAGAAGAATGGTGTGAACCCAGTTTGAATAGATGCTCCTTCTCCCATTGGTAGGAACGGACTTTCATGTGGCCAACAGGACTCTGCAGCCGTGAGACCCACAGCTCCAGAGATTGCCTGCTGGTGCATGTCCCTCTCTCCGGTGGATACCCCCACGCATTTATCTCCACGAGAGAGCGTTCTCCTGGGCAGCTACAAGCCTAGCCTTGTAGCTGCCAGGTAGGGGGGATGGGAAACAGTGACTATAGCTCCGTTGGGGAGCGGATAGGACGGTCCCCGACATGGGGACCGAACACAGGGTGCACAGGCCAGTTCGGCTATACGAACCAGCAGCCACCCAGGGGAAGCACGCGCCAGTTGTTTCCTTGCGGTCTGCGGTTTTCACACCTCGTTAGCGTGAATATTCTAACCACACATTCTAAATGGAGTAGCGGGGCACCCATGAGGCTGAAAAGTAAAACGCATTATACAGTGCAAAAATACAAGTGGAAACACATGTTCAACAAGGGAAAATCATAACAATACACAGTGGGGACACAAAATACAAAACCAAACATCTGAATACTCAGTGGGCACGGCACTTAGTGGCAGTGTCCCGCCACAGACAGTGACCAACTTCAGGTTTCCCTGTGGACTAAGGGGCTACAAAGCCTCTCTTAATCTTTGAGATATTGTTAACACAGAAGTGTAACATTTCATGAGACAGACCCACTGGCAGTGTCCAAGCTGAAATGTAAATCCACACTAGTTCTAAATATATATCCTTAAAAATACCTGATTAACAGGGCATGTCTATTAAACAGTGAGCAGCCTGTGGCAGCGGGTGGGAGCCCTAAAGTAAAATAATGGAGGGGACCTATTGTCCTCCCCCTGGCCCCCACCCCTGAGCGGTGGGTGGGGGCCCTAAATCCACCAATCAGAGTGTTATGAGTCAAATTACACAGCGTGGGAAAATTCCAAAGAACTTTCCCACGCTGTGTAAAATGACACAGAGCACTCTGATTGGTGGATTTCAAGCCGACCAATCAGAGTGCTGTGACAGGTAAATGTAGAGACTTACCTGTCAGTCTCTTCATTTACCTGTCAGAGCACTCTGATTGGATGGCTTAAACTCACCAATCAGAGTGCTATGAGCCTAATTGCAGGGCGGGGCAAGGTCTTATAAGCCTTGACCCGACCTGCAGAGCTCAGTCTGCGCGGAGCCCTCCATGGGTGTAGAAGGATTTTTTTTTAATTTTTTTTTAAGTGCGTCGGTTATTATGGATTTTGTTTTTGACTTTTTTGGGGCTGAAAAAAGAAGATTTTAGAAGAAAGAAAACATCAAATGGTAAGTTATATTTTTTTACAGGTACTTAGTTAATTGCCCTCTCTCATTATTTTTAGGGTGAGGGGGGTAGGTAGGGGTTAGTTTTTTTTGGGAGGGGGTGACTAGGGGTTTGGGGACACCTAGTCACGTGGGGAGTGGTAACATAGCGAGTAGGGGCATAATTTACTAATACTAAGTAATCTTTACTTAGTATTAGTAAATTTGGCTGAAAGACCAATTCAGGTCTTTCAGCCTTTTAGTAGATAGCTCCCTAATACCATGGGAATTAGGGAGTTATCTACTTATTCATTCCTGTCATTACATTGACTGGCTAAGTAAATTACATTTTATATGAATGTATGTTACTTGATTGTTGTAAGTGTTGCAAATGCTTACAGATGAATCCTGGCTCTGTTTGTATACTTTTTATTTAAAATTGTATACAGTGTAACATTCTTCATTCTTCCACTGGGTAAGTATATTAGTTCTTAGGCAATACTGTGCTTTGGAACTTCGGCACTTCGGAACTTCGGCAACTTCGGCACTTCGGAACTTTGGCACTTCGGCACTTCGACATTTTGGAAATTCTGTAATTTCGGAAGTTCGACAATTCGGCAATTCATATATTTGGACATTCGGAAGTACCCCAATGTCCGAATTGCCCGAAATTCGTCCGAATTCACATTCGGACCAAAACGAATTGCACATGTCTAAAAAAAACATTGTCTGGAAATCTATTAACAAACAGGACTATACATAGGACACAATGTCACGTATTTCGACTGGAAGTAAAGATATTTAGTCTAAGGCAAAGGAAAGGTTTTTTTTACAGTAAGCACAATAAGGATGTGGAATTCTGAAGAGGTGGTTTTATCAGAGTCTATATAGATGTTTAAGCAGCAATTTGCAACACTTGCAAAAACATAATCAGTGATATCATTTTTAATTAGTGGGGTAATAGCTTTATGATCCAAGGAGAGATCTGACTGCCATTCTTGGGCCAAGAAGGATGTTTTGAATAGTTTGTTGCAAAATTGGAAGTGTTTCAAACGGAGTTTGGATCAACAACAAAAACATATTTGAGTAAGGCTGAACTTGATGGACGCATGTCTCTTTTCAGCTATATAACTATGTAATTCAAATTCCCCTACCACCCACTAACTGTCTAATTTAATAATAATATCAATTCATAATGTGCTCAACCAAAAAGTGAGAACATGTGTATGTCAAATAAA
Source organism: Pelobates fuscus (assembly GCF_036172605.1). Taxonomy (NCBI): domain Eukaryota; kingdom Metazoa; phylum Chordata; class Amphibia; order Anura; family Pelobatidae; genus Pelobates; species Pelobates fuscus. The sequence goes on along the minus strand of NC_086318.1, from coordinate 105,594,455 downwards.
GTGAAGCGCCCGAAGTGCATTTTGGTGCTACCATAGGGCCTTTATATGTGCCTCGAAGTTGACAGCATTAAAGACCGGGATATAAATAGTATTTAAATAACCCCCTAATTGATAGGCAGCCTCAAGTACAGCCAATCGAGTAAAAGGTAACACCTAATGAGACCTAAACTAATGGACAAATGGACCTAAATTAATCAGCTGGCCCAGAAGGTGGTAATCATGTCAGCCCCCAAGAGGAGGGGCTAATTATTACCACACATTATGGGCAAAGCATGGCATTTAAGAGGTGGTACTCCCACCCGCCTGTCACTTTAAACTTACACAGCCAACTAAAGATGAATCACAGTGCGATATCACATTCCATCCAAAGTAACTGTTGGATAAATACTTCCACCACAAGACCAATACAATGCAATGGTAACTCTGCATTACCAATTATCCACAGTCCAAACATCACCACATGTAATGGAACAAGGTAGGGAAAGACAACAATAAAAATGTTGCTCCAAACATTAATTTATGGGCCGCAACTGATCTACATTTAACGTGTTTGTCCCAAGATTAGTATTCCAGCCCATGCATCCAGAGGAGATCTTCCAGTAAAAACAGAGAGCTTTGTGGCGGTCAGGAGTATTTAGCTTGGTAACGTAAACAGCAAATATTGGTACAAGCTATATATTGGCAGAATGAATGGGTAATATTTTAAACTGAAATCATTCATCATTCTTATCAGGTTCTTATTGTTCCAAAGTCTCTAAAATTCTTACCTTGCTCAGCTTTGGTTAAAGATTTCTTGACTAGATCAATATTGCGTGAAAATTATGGGTGTATTCTACAAGAACAGAAGATAAAAAAAAAGATATAATATAAGGGGGGAGATTTCATAAGGTAAAACACGTTATTCTAACTGGTGCAAGTATATAAATAAGGATCAACGGTGGAGGTATGGGATACCCCTTAATATATAAGGATATATATTGGGCTAACATAATTACCCATATACATAAATTCCAGATCGATAATTCGATCGATAATTCGAGAGAGTCTGGTTTAACATAGAAGCATTCAGAACAGCTGAAAGAGACTCAGACCTCCTGATATGGGACGATTTTACCAAGCCCAAACACCAATTAATGCAATTTAATTCAAGGGTTTTAAACCATCTTATAGAAGAATGGCAATCAATAAAAAATAATCTCAAGATAGCCAATAAAATATTTGAGGGAGCTAACCTTCGACTCCTGGAAAGAGCCATGCCGGATTTAAACCTTAGTATATGGAGATTTCATAAAGAAATTTTCATTGATGATCTTCTCCAAAACTCTAGATTAAGTTAATTTGAAAACGTAAAATCAAAACTGGATATTTCTGATAAAGAAATCTTCACATATATAAGAGTGAGAGTTTTTTTAAACAATTTTCTTTTAAAGCTAGAGGGAGACAAGAAGATACTAATTCATAAAATCTTTAATAGAAGGGAGGTCAAAGCAGTTAGCTCTATAGCGATAGAATTATTAAGACAATCATATTCAGTTACAGTTGCAAGAAAAAGTATGTGAACCCTTTGGAATGATATGGATTTCTGCACAAATTGGTCATAAAATGTGATCTGATCATCATCTAAGTCACAACAGTAGACAATCACAGTCTGCTTAACCCCTTAAGGACCAAACTTCTGGAATAAAAGGGAATCATGACATGTCACACATGTCATGTGTCCTTAAGGGGTTAAACTAATAACACACAAAGAATGAAATGCTGCCATGTTTTTATTGAACACACCATGTAAACATTCACAGTGCAGGTGGAAAAAGTATGTGAACCCTTGGATTTAATAACTGGTTAAACCTCCTTTGGCAGCAATAACTTCAACCAAACGTTTCCTGTAGTTGCAGATCAGACGTGCACAACGGTCAGGAGTAATTCTTGACCATTCCTCTCAATATTCTTGGGATGTCTGGTGTGAATCGCTTTCTTGAAGTCATGCCACAGCATCTCAATCGGGTTGAGGTTAGGACTCTGACTGGGCCACTTCAGAAGGCATATTTTCTTCTGTTTAAGCCATTCTGTTGTTGATTTACTTCTATGCTTTGGGTCATTGTCCTGTTGCAACACCCATCTTCTGCGGAGCTTCAGCTGGTAGACAGATGGCCTTAAGTTCTCCTGCAAAATGTCTTGATAAACTTGGGAATTTATTTTTCCTTCGATGATAGCAATCCGTCCAGGCCCTGACGCAGCAAAGCAGCCCCAAACCATGATGCCCCCACCACCATACTTCACAGTTGGGATGAGGTTTTGATGTTGGTGTGCTGTGCCTCTTTTTCGGCACACATAGTGTTGTGTGTTTCTTCCAAACAACTCAACTTTGGTTTCATCTGTCCACAGAATATTTTGCCAGTACTGCTGTGGAGCATCCAGGTGCTCTTGTGCAAACTGTAAACGTGCAGCAATGTTTTGTTTGGACAGCAGTGGCTTCCTCTGTGGTATCCTCCCATGAAATCCATTCTTTTTTTTTTTTATTCTTTTTTTTTCGTGCACGTAATAACAACAGGCGTACAGAGCCACATCAGCGTCTGTAAGCATTTTTCATAGCATTTTACAGTGTAGCAGGTTTATACAGCATGGTTTTTAAGTTTAAGAACAAGAACCAGAAAATTATCATACTGTTGATCATTGATAGGTTGGAATAAACATATTGAACTAGACAGATTTATGGTTTACCTCGTCATTTACGAGTAATATAATAACATGCTTGAAATTACACTCCAATATAGCGAGGGCACCTTCACCATAGGCATGCCCATAAAACAACAAGAATATTATTTTCAAAAACATATTGTAGAGCCATTCAGTTATAGTACATGTCTATCCCTGAGATATATTTTAGTTGCTTGCTGATCATTGTGATTTTGGTAGTATTTGACGTGCAATTAGACAAAACCATCAGCCCAGTCTAATTAAGTACTAAACTTGCTCACTTACGACATTGTTCGTCCATCCGTATCTTCGCTTCTGGAGAAAAATTAAAAATAAAAGCCTCATCCCGAGGAAAAACCAGAGGAAGGGTTTATGAATTTATGAAAGAAAAAGAAGGTAACAAAAAATATAAGGTCGTAACCGAGTGGAAGTATAGAGGAGAGAGAGAGAAAAAAGATGTAGCCAAGAGAGGAAGAGTAAAGGAGATATGAAGAAAGAGAGTGAAAGGAGGAAAGAGATGGAAGGCGGAGGGGTGGGGGGAGGAGGTGGTTGGCATTAGCCTTGTGGTAGCAGCTCAGGAACTTGTCCCCCTCAGGGAGAACACCCCTCTAAATGGGACATATCCTCCAAGAAAAAGGCCCCCTCAATCTCTTCTCAGACCCTCTAAACTGTTGTCCCATGGTTCCCAAATTTTTTGAAATGATGCTGACGTCCCCCGTACTCTTGCAGTCCAGTCATCCATAATTCTGCATTCTCGAATCCTGGATAGTACCCCAGAGAATTCTGGGCCCTCTGGAGAGAGCCGCGCGGTCGCTATAGTGCGGCGTGCGCTTAGAGTGATTTTATGTACCAATTTCTGTTCTCTTCTCGTCCAACTGTCAATTGATCTATTTAGCAGGTATATCCATGGATCAATACCTAAGGGCCTGTTGAACGTCTGTCTCAAGAGATGCTCTACTGACCTCCAGAAGCTGCTTATTTTAGGGCATTCCCACCACATGTGGATATATGTGCCACGGGAGCCACAACCCCGCCAACAGTCATCTGTATCTACTTTGTGCATGCGATGTAACTTTACTGGCGTGGTATACCACTGAAGCATAGTTTTCCATGCTTGCTCCTGGAGGGTGACACATATTGAGATGGTGGCATTCGCCTCCCATATCTCCCGCCACTCAACTCCCTCCAATACTTCTCCGAGGTCTGCTTCCCACTGATCCATATAATTCAATCTTCCCCATTCTCCGTTTTCTGCGCTCAAGTGAGCGTACAAAAGCGTGATCATACCTTTGGGGGCAGTCCCATCGGAGCAAAGTCTCTCAAAAAAGGTCAGTTGTCCCAACGCTGCTTTCTTAATGTGAGGTTTGCTAACAAAGTCGCGGATCTGGATATATCGAAAAAAATCCGCTGGAGTTTAATGAGCGCATTGTTGTAGTTCCGCGAATTGGACCACCTCTCCGTTTCGATATAGCTGATGTAGCCATTGTAATCCAATTCGTTCAATATTACGAAAGTCTCTGGGTGCCATGCCAGGGATGAATTCCCTGTTTCTAAGGATTGGAGTCATAGGGGAGGGGGACGTTGAAAGACCATATTTGAGATTACTCGCATCCCAAATCCAAATAGAGTTGAGTATGGCTGGAGACATTCGCCGTATCACGGGCCTATGCTCCTTCGGACCACACATCGTAAACTGAGGGACGTCAACCCCTACCATCATAGATTCTATGTCTACCCATTTTCTCTCTTCAGGCGGGGAGTGCCACATGGCTACCTGTGTCAGTTGAGCTGCGAGATATTAAAAATATAAATTCGGGAGGCCCAGTCCCCCTCTGTCCTTACGTCTATATAACACTTGTCTGGATATTCTATGCCTCTTGTTCTGCCATATAAAGTCCCCTATCGATCTTTGCAATGGAGTCAATTGAGTTTTTGTGACACGGACGGGTAAAGCCTGAAACAGAAACAATATTCGTGGAAGTATGTTCATCTTCACAGAATTAATCCGGCCTATCCAAGAAATTGGCTTATCCGTCCACTTATCTAGGTCTCCCATCAGGGCTCTCAGCATCGGGATCTAATTAGCAAGGTACAGGCGCTCAGGATCTGCTGTTAAATGAATCCCTAGGTACTTCAAAAAGTTTGTTTCCACCCGGATTTGATAGGTCTCCTTAATCCGCACTATATCTGCATCCATGAGGCAGATCGGGAGGGCGCTGGATTTCTGGATATTTGCCTTGCATCCTGATAAGTACCATATTCCGTTATGACCTCTTGTATCGCCAACATGGAATCCATCGGGTTCGTAACGATTAGGAGAACATCATCCGCGTAGGCTGACACCTTATACTCTTCGGTACCCACCTTAACTCCTCCAATATTCGGATGCTTGCAACAAAGGTTCTAAGGCCAACACGAAGAGGAGGGGAGAAAGAGGGCATCCCTGTCTAGTTCCATTGTAGAGCTTAAACGGGGTCTTTGGGGCACCCGTTATCTGTACCTGTGCTCGTACATTATAGTACATCGCTTTAGTTATCGCCAGGTAATCATCTGGGAAGCCCATACTCCGTAATACCGGGAAAATAAATTGCCATCTGACCCTATCAAAGGCCTTTTCCGCGTCTATGGACACCACTAGAGTGGGGGACCCTGTGGCCACTTGCTTCCATATCAAATCGATATTCCGTCTGGTGTTTTCAAACAATTGCCTGCCTGGAATAAAGCCGACTTGATCTGCATGAATGAGCGAGGTCAACAGTGGGTTTAATCTATCCGCTTCAATCTTCACCAAAATCTTCAAATCATGATTAATTAGCGATATGGGCCTATAGTTTTCTGGAACAAGTGGGTCCTTTCCTGGTTTGGGCAGCAACACGATAGTAATGAAATCCATTCTTGTTTAGTGTTTTACGTATTGTAGATTCGCTAACAGGGATGTAAGCATTTGCCAGTGACTTTTGTAAGTCTTTAGCTGACACTCTAGGATTCTTCTTCACCTCATTGAGCAGTCTGCGCTGTGTTCTTGCAGTCATCTTTACAGGACGGCCACTCCTAGGGAGAGTAGCAGCAGTGCTGAACTTTCTCCATTTTTAGACAATTTGTCTTACCGTGGAATGATGAACAGCATGGCTTTTGGAGATACTTTTATAACCCTTTCCAGCTTTATGCAAGTCAACAATTCTTAATCGTAGGTCTTCTGAGAGCTCTTTTGTATGAGGCATCATTCACATCAGGCAATGCTTCTTGTGAAAAGCAAACCCAGTGTTTTTTATAGGACAGGGCAGCTGTAACCAACACCTCCAATCTCATCTCATTGATTGGACTCCAGTTGGATGACATATCACTCCAATTAGCTCTTGGAGATGTCATTAGTCTAGGGGTTCACATACCTTTTCCACCTGCACTGTGAATGTTTACATGGTGTGTTCAATAAAAACATGGCAACATTTCATTTTTCATTTTATTAGTTTAAGCAGACTGTGATTGTCTATTGTTGTGACTTAGATGATAATCAGATCACATTTTATGACCAATTTGTGCAGAAATCCATATCATTCCAAAGGGTTCACATACTTTTTCTTGCAACTGTATAGAATCTACAGCTAAAAAGAAATGGGAAAAAGATCTAAACCAAAAAATTACAGACAATGAATGATGTTTTCCCTTGAGATTAATAAAAAGACATATACATTGCCTTAATATGATAGAAACCTTCTTCAAAGTACTTCACAGATGGTACCTAGTTCCAACTAGATTGGCTAAAATATATTCCACTTACTCTCCACTTTGTTGGAGATGTCTAGCCAATGAAGGATCTATGTTACATATTTGGTGGTACTGTCCAAGAATAATTACATTCTGGGACTTGGTATACTCCACTATGTCAGCTTTTAAAATAAATTTAAGGAAATCCCTAGAAAAAAGTCTTCTTCATCTCAACTGGGGTAAACTCTCAATAAATCACCAAATACTGATTCTTCACTGTCTTATGGCCGCAAAAATAACCATTGCAAGATCCTGGAAACAAATATCAACGCCAGACTTTACTCAGTATAAAAAACAACATATATTTCAACTTGAAATGGAAAAGGGCGTTTCCTACTCAAACCATAACTTAAATTATATTCACCATTACGATCAATGGATTAATAAGATTAGGGAAATATGTTAATAAATAATTTAACATGAATTGGAAACTTGCAAACCTTGATATACTTTGTCTATACACTATTGTTAACCTGAGAACTATACTAAATAACATTATATGCATTTAACCTTTGTATTGTAATGTCTATGTATAATATTTGTTTTTCAATGTTATATGTGTAATACAAAATTTAATAAAAAGATTAAACATTAAATGAGGATCAACGCTCATGGAAACCAATAGAATCCCAACATGTATTACTTTGCCCCAGAATAGCACCTACTTTGCACTGATATATCTTCCTCCATATGGTGACTGAACTCTCAGCTTATCAGTTGAGTCCACATGGACATCCCGATCCTCTTATAACCAAGCATGAGAAGAAATAGCTGAATAACATTTAATATGTAAAAAATCCTCACAATCTTTAAAGGGAATTGCAATTAATGTAGTGTTCTTTAACACATACATATTGTAAGAATAATGCAGCCTAGCATATTTATTTTGGAATGGAAAAAGAAGACAGAAAGTATGGAACCAAAGGTTCCTATGTGGAAGAGTTATAAATGTAAAGGGAGTCCCTACCTTTAATAATCCTAAGGGTATAGGTAAATAAAAAGACAGGAGGGAAAGATAAGGCAAAGGGACTAGCTGTGTAAAAACACATGCAGATCCAAACAACCACTTAAACAGAGATATTCCAAACCTAATATGGTGAGGTCAAACACCTCTAAACTGAAAGGTTGTTAAAAGGGGTAGGAGGAAAACGGAGGAGGAGGAGGCAACTACACCTCCTTAGAGGGGAGAAAAGAAAATCCCCAAAACCAATTACAAAAAAGTAACCCCCAATCTCTGAAAGAGAGGGCACTGTTTCTGTTACCTCGGCACTGTGAAAAAACCACAAGTGCCTACCTTGTTACCCTACTACCTTCCTGGCTAAATAGCTCAAAACTAATTAAATTAAACTAATCCATAAGTGCTACCCAAGTGAACACAAAAAAGAATTTAAATAAATGAGAACTCGACGCGCGTTTCAGCGTGCTAACACGCCGTCGTCAGGAGTGATAAGCCTCTGCCTGGCTTTATGCTCATTTATATAGGGATTGTTGCAATCATCTCGAAACAATTTACCGCTGTGTATCATTCCTGCGTAAGATTCCTGCGTAAGATTGATAATCAGACCGGGCATACTAAGGGGGGTCGGGTTACTGACTGTCTATATGTTTTTACAGAAAAATCTCCGCTAGAGGATTATGACAGATTAATCCAGCCGCAGGGAGGTCTTAAAATGATCGACAGCGGCGTCACCATATGACGCGATCAAACCACTCCCCCACTTGCGCCGTCTGCCCCCACGTGTGCACCCATCTAACATGGGAGGGTACATGGGAGGTCTTACCGTGATTGATAGTCGTGTCATTACATGACATGACCAGACCACTCCCCCATACGCTCCCACGTGTGCACCCATTAAACTTTCCGGTCACATGGTCTACAGACCAATCAAAACCTTGACCGGTATCCTCTGACCAATCAACGGATCGTTCAAAACGGCAGGGTGCGCACGCAGGAATGATACACAGCGGTAAATTGTTTCGAGATGATTGCAACAATCCCTATATAAACGAGCATAAAGCCAGGCAGAGGCTTATCACTCCTGACGACGGCGTGTTAGCACGCTGAAACGCGCGTCGAGTTCTCATTTATTTAAATTCTTTTTTGTGTTCACTTGGGTAGCACTTATGGATTAGTTTAATTTAATTTAATTTAATTCGTTTTTAGCTATTTAGCCAGGAAGGTAGTAGGGTAACAAGGTAGGCACTTGTGGTTTTTTCACAGTGCCGAGGTAACAGAAACAGTGCCCTCTCTTTCAGAGATTGGGGGTTACTTTTTTGTAATTTGTTTTTGGGATTTTCTTTTCTCCCCTCTAAGGAGGTGTAGTTGCCTCCTCCTCCTCCGTTTTCCTCCTACCCCTTTTAACAACCTTTCAGTTTAGAGGTGTTTGACCTCACCATATTAGGTTTGGAATCTCTCTGTTTAAGTGGTTGTTTGGATCTGCATGTGTTTTTACACAGCTAGTCCCTTTGCCTTATCTTTCCCTCCTGTCTTTTTATTTACCTATACCCTTAGGATTATTAAAGGTAGGGACTCCCTTTACATTTATAACTCTTCCACATAGGAACCTTTGGTTCCATACTTTCTGTCTTCTTTTTCCATTTATTATTCGTGGGTTATTCCCCAATAGGGAAGAGTTATTAGGGCTTCTTCATTTCTCTATATTTATTTTGGAAACCAATGCTACTCCTGTAGATGAAGATTGCCTCTCATCTTATATACTATTGCGGGACTTTTTTTTACATACAAGAAATAAGGGTTTCCAAATAGTCAAGGACACTTGTTTCTGTTCTTTTTTGCTTATACATTTTTAATATAAAGATATATGCTTCTAATGTATGCCATGAAACAATAGTAAGAGACGTAAGTTAAAATGAAGACTTGTAATAAATAAACATATTGGCCTAACCTATATTTAGACCTCTGGCATTTAACTTTGAACATAGAAACTCACGTCTGGGAAAATAATATTGACCATCAGTCTTCTACAGAAATGAATTTCAGCGTGCGCTTTGTGATCTTTATTTAATAAATGTTCCTATAATCCTTTTGTTTACATCAGGCTCAACATCAAGCTTAAACTGAGATGCTTAAGGGGTTTCGTTTAAACATCTGTGATAATAAGTGAATCAATAGATGCCTTGTCAATTGACCTTAGTCCACCGGTGGAGTAGTTTAGAACACGGAATAAGACAAACACAATTTATCGGAATGTACTTCAACGTACAAAGAAACACAAAACACTGTGCTTTAATAAGTACCGTTCATAATAATAACAACAAATAATAATAATGACAATAACAACTTCAGAGTATGACACAACTGTTGCCGAGTATTGACTTGTGTAGGGTTTCTTAATGTTCCAGGCACCAATTGCAAACACTATATCAAGCTTCTAGATTCTTCTTTCTCTCCCACCTCTACAATATAAATTTGTTCCTGTGTTTCTTTCTTCTTCTTTCTTCTACCCTATTATTCTCACTCACCCATCAAGAACCTGTTTCACTTCAATATTGTCCCAACTCCTCGTACGAGTTATGTGTTCAGAAATAAGATGGTTCATGTTCACCTTTGGCTCCCAAGTACAACGTTGCATGGGATAACAGGAATTGTTGCATGTTAAACGTGCTCTGCTGAGCTACACGTGGACTGTTTTCGACTAGTTTTTAATCCTCCTATGATGTTTCTACAAAAATGTAAAGAGTAAAGTTTGTAAAAATAGTTGCTCAAATGTTCATTCTGAATTTTTGCTTCAACAGTAAATGGCTTTTTATTTACAGGCAAGTGAGGTAAGATAGGGGACGCTCAGGGCCAGACTGACATTAATTGTAATTAAGCGTATTTCTATAGCAACACAACCTAGACATCAGTTACAATTCTCAATGTCTGATAAGGCACGAAGTATTGAAGGCCAAAAAAAAAAAACCAGACTAGTTATTCAGTAATAATCAAACTCTCCACTTTCTCGGAGATTTAGATGTCCTGCTTTGTAAGGACATATACATGTGGCACAGAGTATAACAAGCTGGAATACCGGATGCTTTTAATTTAATGACACAGAGTGTAGCAGTTTTTCAGACTGGAATCCCACAACCCTGGAAGGGCAGATCTTGCCCAAGGACAACTGTTAAGCCAATGAAACTGTCAGACTTATTTAATAAACTCTGAATTATAAGGGCTTATGCTGGATAGTGAAAATTAGATTAAAGTAATCAAGCTGTGATCATAGTAAAGTTTAGAGATTTTTTTCAATTGACCTATTCTTGCCTCAATTTTGCCGTTGGGTTTTAATCTGGTACAAGTCAGAGAATAATCCTGTTAATATCTACAGAAAGCAAAGATATTGTCAGCAATTGAATTACCATCACCTAAACTCATACGGTGAAGACATTTATACACTACATGGAAACTTTGTCCTCCCAGAGACTCCCATTGTGCAGCAGTCGCAAGGACATACAGCAGTAATTAATAACTTTCGAAATGCATTCCTAAAAACTGTCTGAGTATCAGTGGGAAATGTAGGGCACACAGTGCTGAGGGTAGCTATACTGCTGATATGCATATAACATAACGACAAATTGTGTATTGTGAGAAAACAAGGCCGTAGGGGAGTTCTGTAACACAATAAACAACAAAAAAACCTAAGGCTAAATGCATACCTGACAATTTTCTATGCCCTCCAGGCAAATGTCAGTAGGCCGTGATGACCATTGGCCAAGGCTGACAAGAGAGTTCAAGGGATCTCCCCAGCTGGCCCCTGCACAGCCTGCACTGCTCGAGCACCGACTCAGAGAAGGGGCTCCACAGCCAGCAAGGAAATTACACACCACAGCCCCTCTCCACTTATTATACTACAGCTCAGATTTACCCGATACATATAAAACTCCCCCTATATACTACAGCTTGTATCTATCTCCATACACTAAGGCACTATCACCCTCACATATTACAATCTCTGTACCCCCCACACTACAGCCATAATTGCCCCCACATACAGTTCCTAATCTCCCACCACATGCACGTCAGCCCCTATCCCCACACAAAAATAAACACTACAACGTCACCACTAATAGGATTCTCCACACACACACAGCACTGCAAACAGCCACATTCACAGACACACAACCCCACAAGCAGTCTCAACCACACATATCTGCTCAAGCAGCCTACACCCATCTGCAAGTTTACATGCAACCTCACTAGCAGAATCCTCACTTGTAGATAGTCCCCCCACACACACACACACAAAATATCACAAACAGCCTCCTTACACACAGGTATACACAACACCACAGGTAGTCTACCACACACACTACACCACAAGCAGCCTCTTGTCAACATCTGACCTCACAAGCAGACTTCATACACATGCAAAGTCACAGGTAGTCTGCCTATACACACACACACAACACCCTCTTAAAGTCCTGTCCCTCTTTTGTCTTCTGATATTCCACTTATGGGGACACTCGAGACAAAGTCACCAGCAAACACAGAACAAGTGTTTCATAAAATTCACTTACACTGTGCTAGACAAAGACATGGCATTTTCCTTATGCCTGAGCTCTTCAAACTGACATGTCCACTTTGGGATGTGTGTGTCATTGTTGATGATTCAACATGCCTCCTCTTTGGCTCTACAACCACCCACACCTTTGGGTATTGGGCTGTTCTGCCTTCAAATGCCCGGCACAAATTTGCATCCCAGTCCGTCCTTGATGACCACCTTCCAGGACAGATGAGGGCAGACAAGAGAGTATGTTGCACAAAATGGGCGTTGACCCATGAATGGGCAAGTCCAACCAAAAAGTGTGCAGGACTGCTTATAAAGTGGGTTACCATGCAGACCGACAACCTGCCTTAGCTTCCCTCCCTAGGATGAATTTTTGCAGGAGCTTTCCTGGCAAAATCAGTGTTATTAGCACCTAAGCAAGTTTTGAAGAAATGTAGGTGTGAATAAGTGTTAGGGTACTGTAGGGCTTAATGTTTAGTATAAGTGTAGCGTAAGAGTTAATGTTACATATGTTAGGGTAATGAAGGATGTAGTTTGGTGTATTAGGATAGTGTAAGGGTTAAGGGGAGGACCTTAGTGTAAGGGTAGCAATGGGCCATACATAGAGTTACAGTCCGGGCTCCAAGTGATCTCACGCAGACTATGACAGGGAAGTCCGGATATCTGAGATAAGGACCCATAAACTGCACAGAGGTACAATTATTACAACAGAATGCTCATTATGGGGAATAGGTCCATGGATTAAGTCAACCATACAGGATTCTAAAACATGATGTACCCGTTAATATAGATTTTATATTTCTCAGTTACATCCAGCAGTCATACTAAGAACCCAATCCCTTCACAAACAGAGAGATGACCCAATAACTGGATCCACCTTAACCAGCCATGGCTTAGTTTATGACAGCTTTTAATTCTAAATGCACATTATAGGTGTTATAAATAGAAATAAAATAAGGATTTCAGCTCAAGTGCACTTGCACCCAAAGACTCAGTATGCACTGACTGTTTCATACTTTGTCCACCATTAAAGGAAAACGGTCAGATGTACTTTATTTATCTAACATGCTTTTTCTGAGAGTGGGGCTTAGAATAATGCCAAATTTACTGCTAAACAGATGCTTTAAATGAGTGGCACACTAGTAAGATGATGTTTACCCTTTGTACAAACATTACTCATTGATTTACAGAACATTTTGAGTGCTGTACGTTTCAGGTAAGTTGTCAAAGCACCCAATGAGCAGCACAAGTTCTGTATTAAATGCTGTGCCATTAAAACTTTACAAGAAGCTGTTGTATAGTTCATATTATTATTTTGTCTGTGCTTTGCATTTATAAGCAATTACTTGAACCCACAAATGATTGTAAAGCATCAGCTTGCTATAGAAATGTAAACAGGAAAGAAACAAAGATTGATAATCAGGTAACTAGCTGTAGATTTTATTTGCCCTGTAGATATATTATAATAATCCCCATTTACCGTCATCCCCATTGTAAATCTGAACATTACCCAGCTCAGAAGTGAATTTCTCTTAGGTCAGTCCCTCTGTATCATGCGTTATTTGACCAAAGCCTGGAAAAGCTGCACATTGAGGGATTGCTACACTCATGGGTCAGTGTCAATGTTAGAATTAATAGTTTGTCTTTTATTTGCAGTTTCATTCTCTTTGTAAAATTGTAAAGCACTGCTGGTATATGTCGGCACTGTGTGTGTTAAAAATGACATAAAGTGACATGGGACTCAAGAAGAAGGTATTGTGTGTCGGAGATCAGCGCGGGGCTTGGAAGCAGCACGGAAGGTCAGCAGTAAGGCAAACAGGATCACAAACAGCAGATTGTGATATGTAAAATCTAGTGGCAAAATTAGGTCTTTAGGCTCTTTGAGTGTCAATAAACATTTATTAAATATGTTACATATAAAACATATAAAACTAATTTTAAAGGCATGTGTACCTTTGGCTGTGAAATCCTGTGTATGAATGCATATGTGTATCTGAGTGTGTGCACGTTAAAATTGACATTATCATATATATGATGTTGCACTAGTTGGGGAATCTTCTGCAATACCTCCCAACATTTTGAATGGAAAAGGAGGGACACTTTAATTTTGTAAATCTTTATTTTTGGTGCTTTTGCAGTAATACATACATGGTCAAAGACGCCACAACAGTGTATGCATTTGGTACAATCACAGTTTAGTTGTTGTATTTGTTGGGCCATGTTCAACTTTGCACAATTTTTTTTTTATTATTAAAACAAGGGCTGTGTAGTTCTAGTGAGGTGTCTTGCTGTACCAGTGGTGAGTGAGGCGGGCATATCTAGTGTTATCCCAATGGGACACTTAAGCAGTGTTGGGACCCTGGTACAGGGTGTGGACTCATAAAATGCCTGGCCCTGTACATGGCTTGAGTTATGTTGGGTGTAGTAGCGAGTGAAGGACTAGGCGTCTATGTTTAGTCTATGTGAGAATATAATATGATACGGAGCTTAGGCGTCTGTGCCTTTTTGGGTTTAGTCTATTTCGGTTGCGGTGCTGAATGGCTATTTTGTGAGGGTGCTCCTTGGTATACCATGCCTTTTAAACTCAGGCATTAAGGGGGGGGGGGAGGGCGTATTTTGGTCTATAAGTAACTTTCTTATTGCTATGTGACTGTGTAATTACTGCCCACCGGGATGGTTGGGACTAGGTTCCTTGAGGTCGTGAGTAACTTAGCGTGGCTGTAAACAAATGAAGCCAAACAAAACAAACAATGGTAATGACATTACTGTTAAGCTAGTAGTTTAGTTCGTATGGGTGTCAGGGCGTGGACCCCGGGTGGGCAGTGGTTGGCACTGTGGCGTCGGTGGATATTCCCAGCATGGTCAGTAAGGCTGGGCCTTCTTTCAGAGTGGAGATCTTGTAGTGTTGGTCACTCCTGGTCACCCACAGTGTTCTGGGGGTTGCCCATTTGTATGTGATGCCCGCTGTTTGCAGGGTGGCAGTGAGGGGGACACTTTAATTTTAAAGGTCTGAGTGAGGGGTGTTCAGGGGGGGCTGTCCTGAGAAATGTTATGTGACTTACTAATAACAATTTATGAAACTAAAATGTCATTTAGAACAAGAACAGTGTGTCTAATTTACCCAAACTGTCCGTCTAAATAAAAATATTATAGTTTAAAGGGACACTATAGTGTAAAGTTGCATTCCTAGCACTATAGCTCCCTGGAGTTTTTCATTTTAACTAGGAGGAGAGTGGGACTTCAATAAAAGAGAATGTGCTCCTAGTAGACCCGAAAGAGGAAAGAGAAAAGGGGAAAGTCGAGGAGTGTCTCTAAAAATTTAAAGGGAAACTATAATACCAAGGAAACAAAGTTGTTTGTTAGGTGACCAAGCCTAACAGCCCAGAAGTCATTGGTCTTTGGTAGGCAGCCACTAAAGGTGGAGTTATCCCACAAAGCTAATAATTAGATTTGCAGGTTAAAGGTGCAGGGGCAGTGCACCCAGGCCACTTTAATGAGCTGTAGTGGTCTGTGTGCCCATAGTGTCCCTTTAAGTATTAGTCAGTGATGATGAGCCATTCAGGAAGATTGTGCAACCAGACTTTCTGAAACATTCTGATATATTTTAGGTGACAGTGAGTGTGGGGAATGACATATTTCTCTTGCTAATGGAAGATTGCTAGGATCAAAGTGTCACTCAACTGCCCATGGGGAGAGTGTATAGAGAAAAGACAAGGGTACTGACAGCACTATAGTGTAATCAGACTGAAAGAGAGGAGGCAGCTGTATTGTCGTATTTAAATGTGGTGAACCTGGTGTGCTTTGATTGCATAGACCTTGTTTTAATAAACCCTTTGCCCTGACCAAGTGTACCTAGTAATTTATAAATGTATTATTAGTTTTAGTAATTACACAATGCTATTATCTGTTAAACATGATATGGGAAGTAAATGTCATCAATGTAAATTTTCCCATGCAAAGTGTCAATAACCTTGTAGCCTAGCAACCCGCGGAGGAAAACAGACAGCAATAAAACAGTTGATTACCTGTGCTGTATCTCAGGCATTGATGACATCAGACTATCCTGACATGTTATAATAAAGGATATTGATGATGCACAGCTGGAGACTTGGTGAGATAAGTGCCATTGCCCTGAAGGCAAATGTGATATTATTCCAAACTCAAAAATACTGAAAACAGAGTAAGGATTAATATGTTCTAATCAGGTTTAATTCTGCATTTATACAACAGAAAAATTGTCTCAGATTCTTTCTTAAAGTGATACAAAATTGTTAATATTATGTTTACTTTTTCTCTATATTAAACACATATGGATTTGTAATGTTTAAAAATATCATAACATTTAGAAACCCATACATCTTGATCCAGCAACGGGTTGGCCCAATCTTAGCTGCCTGTAAAACATTTTTAAAGGTTCTGTCGTTTGAACCTGACAGTCAGCATTGCAAAAGTATACAATATTTCCATGTATCCTCTTTATTTGTAATGTTTGCCGTGGCTTTGCCTTGTCTGAATTGGATTCTTGTGTTATTTGCTTTTAATGTTTAAAAGAAAATGGCGCATCCTGTGAAAAAAGGTTAACACACGTTATAGGTGATTTTCACTTTTATTCATTGTTGTAAATTCCAGAAAGGGACAGTACCATTTGAGTAAAGTCTATGTTGTAATTAACAAGCTATAGGGGAGGGGGGGAGGAAAAAGGAAAGAAAAAAATATTATGGTTTTGGAGTTGGGTTATTCCATTGCTAACTCGTCCAAAAATTATACAAAAATTATACTTTGTATCCGAAAGACCTCACACAAACATACAAACGCAACTACACTCCGCTACTACAACAAACAGCTCAAGATCTACACGCGTGGACCGGCCTCTCAATATCATGGCTTGGCAGACTAGCATCAGTAAAGATGAATCTACTCCCCAGATTCCTCTATCTCGTCTAGGCTCTACCCATACCCCTCACGGACGCCGACTTCAAAACCTTACAATCCCAAACTGACCGCTTCATATGGGCCAACAAAAAAGCCAGAATCAAATGAATGACACTCTTCATACCGAACAGAGCAGGAGGACTAGGCCTCCCCCATTACATACACTACTACCACGCCGCGCAATTAGCTCAAGTACAACACCTACACGCCCCACACGGCATTAAAAGATGGGTAGACCTGGAACATACCATATTTGGTAGGGACTTCCCACGCCTCTATGTGTGGCTACCCAAACAGGCCAGACCACGAACACCCATCACCACACCCGCATTAACAAACACCATCAGAATCTGGGATAAGATAGCACACAAAAGTTCCTTAACCTCAACTCCTTCACCTCTCACACCGATCCTGTGCAATACGCACTTCACCCCCGGCATGACACCCCAACACTTCTCAAGGTTCAAGGAAAACAATCTCCTCCACTTTTACCAATTCTACCGAAATGGAACACTATTGCCCTTCCCTGACCTACCCCAACAAACGCCGCTCACCACCTTCGACCACTTTCGCTACATTTAAATCCGAAGCTTTCTCAACACCCCAACAAACAAAAAAGCAAGCACCACAACTCTTACCCCATTTGAAAAAGCCTGCATGAAATGCCCAATTCAAAAAGGCCAGATATCCACACTCTACACACAGATAATTTTTTTATTTATAAAATATTTTACCAGGAAAGATACATTGAGATTTCTCTCGTTTTCAAGTATGTCCTGGGTCCACAAATCATTGCATTGTTACAGTTAGTGTACAATAAAATACAAAAACAATATTAATATACAATATATACAAAATTTAACATAGAACAGGTAGGAAATATATAATCAACAATGACAGGTGCATTCTGTTTTGAGGTATGTAGAGAGGGATCTCTTAAAGGACTTTAGGCTTAGGGAAGATTTTAAATAGTGCGGGAGGTCGTTTCACAATTGTGGTGCTCTGTAGGAGAAGGAGGATCGGACTGCTTTCTTTTTGCATTGAGGTAGACTAAGTAAAGTGTTGGTACTGGATCGGAGGTTATAGGAAGTGGGAACAGCCGGGGAAAGCATTGTGTTCAGGTAGGGTGGGAGTTTCCCAGAAAAGCTCTTAAACACAAGGCTGGAAAGATGAAGGGTGCGTCTGGATTCCAGCGACAGCCAGTTTAGTTCTTTTAGCTTGTCACAATGGTGGGTCCTGTAATTACATTGTAGCACATATCGGCAGAACGAGTTATACAATGTGTTGAGTTTATTAATGTGGGATTGCGATGCAGATGCATATACTACATCCCCATAATCAATGATTTGCATCAGCATTTGCTGTACAATCTTTTCCTTTACTGTAGGGCTTAGGCAGGATTTGTTTCTGTACAGGGCACCTAGTTTTGGATAAAGTTTAGATGCAAGCTTTTCTATGTGCAGGCCAAAAGATAGATTGAGGTCTAACATCATACCCAAGTATTTGAAAGAGTGGACTGCGGTCAGTGTGCCATTTAAATTTGTTTTGATGGATAGGTGGGAATTGTGTAATTTAGGTGCTGTTCCAAAGATCATTGTGACAGTTTTGTCAGTGTTCAGGAAGAGTTTGTTTTTTGCGATCCACTTTTCTACCTCTGTAAACTGGTCTTGGAGCACAGCCTCAAGTTGCGGTAGATCGGAATTATGCACACACACAAAATTTTTAGGTGAAATGGCGCTAAGCAATATGCACATAAAATCCCAGTGCGTCTAAAAACCAAACCCGTGTTTTAGTCACCTAAAAACACTTACATATGCAATTTTAGACAAAAGAAAAGAAGTTTCTGCGCACACTTTGGATATTTGGATATTTGATGTACTCTGCAAAATAAACAGCTTTCATAGGGCAATATATAAAATCCCAATATTCTTAGAGCAAATAAATAGAAGCACTCACACTTTAGAGAGCCATATCAGTCGGCTCTCTACTTTAAAGGCACATCAGATGATCTTTGTAAAGTGATCTGTGCAGATAGGTCCCACCAGAAACGGACAGCAAATTTCGTCTGGATATAATCAGGAACCAGGAGAAGTTGATAATCAAGTATTTTATTAACAATTAAAATAATAAATAAGCACAACGCGTTTCGACCACTCTCTTGGTCTTCCTCAGGTGCAATACTGTTACATCAAAAGTTTCTGCTTTTATATTACATATCTAATTAAAACATTCCGAACATATGTGTATAAAATCAAATTCCCACCCTCCATGCCCATATAAGGAGATTCCGGTGCTTGTTCCCATCCAATATGGCGTTATATCCTGTTTCAGGCCATGAGAATTGACCTTCTCATCATGGGCGTGCGTTTCACAAGCTCGTATCCGCTCACGTGATTATCAGTCTTACTGCCGATACGTCATATCCGCCGGCTCATGCCGATACGTCATTTCCGTTTTCGGGTGTTTTCATTCTTCCGTATTCCAATACAGTGTATTCACAATTACATGTGTCAAACGTCATTTCCGTGTGGGCAAAAAACGTAAAAGGGTAAGGGAATGAGCAAAATAAAGAAAATATTTCAATAAAAGTCCAAAGTCCAGCACAAAGTACCAGTTTAGCTCAATAGGGGGTGAGAGAAAAGAGATAAAGAAATCAAAGTGTTATCATATGTATTCAAACATAGAATATACATAATATAGAAGAGATGTATAATATAAAATCTTTAAAAAACACTTCTTACTAAAACAGGCAACAGCTTTATAAAATCGGACCTATGTCAAAATCTAAATTTAAACCTCTTGGATATAAAGTTTGCATATCAAAAATCCAAGAGCTTTCTTTTCTACTAAGATTTAAAGCAACATTTCCCCCTCTCCAATTTGTTAAAACTTTTTGAATGGCCATGAATTCTAAATCTTTTGGATTTAATTGATGGGTTTCTAAAAAATGTTTCGACACACTGTGTCGAAAACAGCTGTTTATTTTGCAGAGTACATCAAATATCCAAATATCCAAAGTGTGCGCAGAAACTCCTTTTCTTTTGTCTAAAATTGCATATGTAAGTGTTTTTAGGTGACTAAAACACGGGTTTGGTTTTTAGACGCACTGGGATTTTATGTGCATATTGCTTAGCGCCATTTCACCTAAACATTTTGTGTGTGTGCATATTTTCTGGTCACCTGGTGCAAAGGCTGCTTATTGCAATATGTCACTTTTCGAATCTAGAAATCACTGGTTTAAGTCCGCAATACAAAAATTTATGTGTGAAGAACCACATGTGGAAGAAGAAGTGATTTTAAGCGATAATTTAGATTTTATGACTGACCAATTAGAGAAATTGTTAAGCAGAGAAATTAAAGTAAAATGGGAAGTGTTTACGCTTGAAAAATATCTTAAGGATAAAATAACCCCTAGGGGACTGAGGTTTACCAAATTCCCCACTTTTGATCTAGAGAATACCAAATTTATGAATATTTGGACATCTGCTCTGGAATCCTTTTCGGTAACAATGATAAATATAATCATAACACAAAGAAAAGAAGATCTCAAAGAAATTGATGAAAACATCAACAAATTACGTACCAAACTAGAACCTTTTGTTGGCACTAGAGACTTTGACATGCTGTCCGAAAGGATAAAAATAAATCTTGAAAAATTAGAAAATTCCATAATCTTGAATAAAAAGAAAAAATTTAAAAGAGACACAGAAGATTATGCAAACAATAGGGTGAGGAAAATTCCTAAAAGCAATAATAAAAGAGATCAAAGTCACCCCAGAATTCCTTCAAATAACCAGAGATATGAAAAGAGAAATTATAAAACCCAAGTTCATCAAAACAATTATTCTAAACCATATAATCAGTATGGCCAACAGAAAAGTAAAACTCCAGTTAGGACTGAAAGAACGTATTCGAGTGTAGTACAGAGAGGACCAAAAAGTCCCCAAATGTTCAGATCTACCAGGCCTAAAACATTTCAAAGAATTTCACCTAAATATGACCCAAAACCAAGACGTGAGCAACGAGGGAATAGAAATTTTACAACAGAGGAAGAAAAATCGTTTCGTATTCCAACTAGAAACAGATTTGAAAAATTAAGAGACGATCACAATGAGGACATTTTTTTAGACCAGGGGTGGAGGGGAAGAGAAACCCTCAAAACACCAAAAAGGCAAAGAATACTAGAAGAGGAAATAGAGGAGGGAGAGATAAGTCAGAAAAAGAAAAAGACACTAATGAGATAAAGGTTTTTAACTTATCTAATGTTAATTTATCCCCGACACAAACAAAAATTTTAAGTAAGGGTTTTAAGTATGCACCGAGCTGCCCAATAAACAAATTCGAAGCTTTTATTGATATTAATCGTTTTACCAGAAAGTTATGTCTTAAAAAAAATTTTAGTCAAAAAGAAGAAGTAGTGGAAGTATGTAACAGAGAAGAGTCTATAACAAAACATACGGATTTTAAGAAAAAATCCACTTTTTACCCCCAATTTTTAAAAACACAGAGTATGAGGGTGTTTGAAAAAGCATGTTTGGAGGATTTGTACAAGATAAAACCCCTGAACAAATATAACCAGAATTTAACCGCTAAAGAAAGACAGGTCATTAAAGATCTAAAACAAAATAATTCTATTGTGATAAAACCGGCCGATAAAGGCGGAGGTGTGGTCATTATGGATAAGGATATGTATTTAAATGAAATTATAAGACAATTGAATGATGTAAATACATACAGGAAATTGAATAACAATCCTACTATGGAGATAATAGCCAAATTTGATAGATTTCTCCAAGAAGGAATCGATAACAATGTGCTAAATAAAAATGAATATTCTTTCCTGAAAGCAGAACACCCACGAATTCCGGTAATCTATGTTCTACCTAAAATTCACAAAAGTCTGGAAAACCCACCTGGAAGACCCATAGTTTCAGGGATAAACTCGGTTTTAACCCAATTATCCCAATACATAGATTATTTTTTGCAACCATTGGTTAAATCTTGTCCAGCTTATCTAAAGGACTCTATGAGTCTTTTGGGTATTCTAAATGATTTTGAGTGGAAAGAGGAATATTTTTTAGTCACATGCGACGTGACAAGCTTATATACGATCATTGAGCATCAGAAAGGACTGGAAGCGGTAGAATTTTATCTTAGAGAATCTAAGGAATTTTCAGAAACACAAATTGCTTTTTTAACTCAGGGGATTTTTATGATTTTAACTAACAACTACTTCTGGTTTCAAAATGATTTTTTTCTTCAAACACGTGGCACAGCTATGGGGACCAAGTTTGCCCCAAGTTACGCTAATTTATTCATGTCCTTTTGGGAGAATACGTTTGTATACCAGGGACATGAATTTGGGGCAAACTTGGTCCTCTACAAGAGATATATAGATGATGTTTTTATGGTATGGAAGGGTACAGAGAGGGATTTTACTATTTTTTTTGACTACCTCAATCTAAACAACTGGGGGATTAGACTGACTAAGAATATTAGTTCGACTTCTATAGACTTTTTAGACCTTAATATTTTTATTCTGAACAACCAAGTTAAAACTAAAACTTTTTTTAAACAGGTTGATATTAATAGTTTTATCGATATTAAAAGTTGCCACTATGATCCCTGGCTACAGAACATACCAAAAGGGCAATTTTTACGCCTGAAACGTAACTGTACGGAACAAAAGGATTTTAATGAACAATCTCAATTTAAAAAAAAACAATTCTTGCAAAAGGGTTATAAGGAAGAGATACTTGAGAGAAGCCTCAGAAGTATAGATACTGTTGATAGGACTGACCTGTTGAAATATAAAGAAAAGAAAGAAGTGGTAAAGTCAAATCAAATTCCCTTCATTTTTAACTATTCTAGCAATATTGGCTTTTTAAAAAAGACTATTGGCAAAAACTGGCACATTCTTAACCAAGAGCACGATATCAAGGAATTTTTAGGAGAGAAACCAAAATTCATCTTCAGAGGTGCCAGGAATTTAAAGCAAATCTTAACATCTAGTTTTATTAATAGTGAAGAAAAACAAACATTTATAGAGGACTGGTCCAAAAAACAAAAAGGTTTTTTCCATTGTGGAAACTGTAACGCCTGTAAAAATACTAAAATCAGCAAAAGAAAAAAAGAGACGTTTTTATCAAGCATAACTAAAAAACAATATCCTGTACGTTCCTTCATCTCCTGTGAATCCAAAAATGTTATTTATTTATTACAATGCCCCTGTGGTTTACAATATGTAGGGAAAACCTCTAGATCATTAAAAATTCGTGTGAACGAACATATTAGAAACATTAAAAAAGGTTTTCCCAACCACAGTGTGTCGAAACATTTTTTAGAAACCCATCAATCAAATCCAAAAGATTTAGAATTCATGGCCATTCAAAAAGTTTTAACAAATTGGAGAGGGGGAAATGTTGCTTTAAATCTTAGTAGAAAAGAAAGCTCTTGGATTTTTGATATGCAAACTTTATATCCAAGAGGTTTAAATTTAGATTTTGACATAGGTCCGATTTTATAAAGCTGTTGCCTGTTTTAGTAAGAAGTGTTTTTTAAAGATTTTATATTATACATCTCTTCTATATTATGTATATTCTATGTTTGAATACATATGATAACACTTTGATTTCTTTATCTCTTTTCTCTCACCCCCTATTGAGCTAAACTGGTACTTTGTGCTGGACTTTGGACTTTTATTGAAATATTTTCTTTATTTTGCTCATTCCCTTACCCTTTTACGTTTTTTGCCCACACGGAAATGACGTTTGACACATGTAATTGTGAATACACTGTATTGGAATACGGAAGAATGAAAACACCCGAAAACGGAAATGACGTATCGGCATGAGCCGGCGGATATGACGTATCGGCAGTAAGACGGATAATCACGTGAGCGGATACGAGCTTGTGAAACGCACGCCCATGATGAGAAGGTCAATTCTCATGGCCTGAAACAGGATATAACGCCATATTGGATGGGAACAAGCACCGGAATCTCCTTATATGGGCATGGAGGGTGGGAATTTGATTTTATACACATATGTTCGGAATGTTTTAATTAGATATGTAATATAAAAGCAGAAACTTTTGATGTAACAGTATTGCACCTGAGGAAGACCAAGAGAGTGGTCGAAACGCGTTGTGCTTATTTATTATTTTAATTGTTAATAAAATACTTGATTATCAACTTCTCCTGGTTCCTGATTATATCCAGACGAAATTTGCTGTCCGTTTCTGGTGGGACCTATCTGCACAGATCACTTTACAAAGATCATCTGATGTGCCTTTAAAGTAGAGAGCCGACTGATATGGCTCTCTAAAGTGTGAGTGCTTCTATTTATTTGCTCTAAGAATATTGGGATTTTATATATTGCCCTATGAAAGCTGTTTATTTTGCAGAGTACATCAAATATCCAAATATCCAAAGTGTGCGCAGAAACTCCTTTTCTTTTGTCTAAAAAAGGTAGATCGGAATTGCTCGCATAGATTACCTTGTCATCTGCGTACATGTGTACATTTGAGGATTTGCAGACATTAGGCAGATCATTTATAAATAATGTAAATAGTAGGGGGCCGAGAACAGAACCTTGGGGAACACCACACGTGACTGGGAGAGGGAGGGAGTCACTGTCAGAAATGGACACATATTGCGAACGATCTGAAACATACGATCAAAACCAGTTTAGCGAATGATCACCAATACCTGAGTTTTTGAGTTTGTGCAGTAGAATGTCGTGGTCTACTGTGTCAAAGGCCTTAGCAAAATCAAGGAAAATAGCTCCAGTTAGGTCTCCTTGTTCCATGCCAGTTTGGATGTCATTGCAAACTTTTAAGAGGGCAGTTGTAGTGGAGTGATTCTGGCGAGAGCCCGATTGATCAGGGGTCAGATAGTTTGATTGTTGGTAATACTCACATAGTTGCCTATGGACACATTTTTCTAAGATTTTTGACAATACCAGAAGCAATGATATAAGGCGATAGTTAGAAACCAAAGTAGTGTCACCACTTTTATGGATAGGCACTACTCTCGCAGTCTTCCAAAGTTTGGGTATGTATCCAGACACCAAGGATTCGTTAATTAGAGTTGCGACGGGTTTAGCAATTGCTGGCGCACTGAGCTTCAACAGAATTGCTGGGATTTGGTCAGGTCCGGACTGGTTTTTCATTTTTAGATTATTAAGATGTTTTTCAATGACACTAACAGGTACAGGTCTAAAAATGAACTTGTCTATATTGTGACTTTTATTAGCTTGGCAATCAGGGCAGTAGAGCATCCGACAAAATAATTGTTAAAGGCATTTGCTACATCTAAGGGAAATTGCAGGGTTTGGTTATCCACTTTGACAGTGGAGGGTTGGGAGTGGATTGGGGGAGTTTGTAGTTTATTTATGACTTTCCAAAAGTTTCTAGGGTTTGAGATGTTATTGTTCAGATTTTCATAGAAATATTGTGCCTTGGCCAATTTAGTTTGTTTTGTGCATACATTTCGCAATTGTCTATATGCACAGTGATCATTCATAGAGCCAGTACGCTTAAACTTTGACCACAAAGAATCCCGAAACTGGTACATTTGGATGAGGTCAGCTGTGATCCAGTTCATATGTGCTCCTTTACAGAGGGCTCTCTCACATACGTGTCGGCTTGGGAGAGGGACCTAGGGCCACCAGACCACCCCTCCGACTGGAGAGACATTTGGGAGGCCACAGCCTCAGTCTCCATATGCGTAAATCATAAGGAGCAAGCATACAAGACACTAATGCGCTGGTATCTCACCCCCCTCCGACTCAAGCAAATAGGCGTTTCTGCCACAGACCTGTGCTGGAAACAGTGCGGGGGAAAAGGCACATATCTACACGTATGGTAGGAGTGCACCCAAATCGCCTTACTATGGCACCAAATCACACAACTAACATGACAATACTACATACCACTATCCCACTAATCCCCTGGACATGGTTCCTCTCCAAACCTCTAGAAAATACTCCCAGGTGTCAAAACAAACTCAAAGCTAAAATCGCCCTAGCAATGAGGAGGGCCATAGCAGAAGCATGGAGCAAACCTGAAGTACCAACACTACAAACAGTAATACGCAAAGTAGAGGAAACCAGAAAAATTGACAAATTGTCCACATTAATACACGACTCCACCAACTCCTTCAACAGAATATGGGAACCATGGCTCTACGAATTCCCACTACCTACGTCCAGGCCTAGGAACAATGAGGGCAGACACCACCTTGGCTCACCCACATCCCAACAGTAGATAATACCCCCACACACACCAGGACACCCCTCACCTCTCCCCACCCTCTCCCTCCCCCCTATCCCCACCAGAGAACCCTCCCACCCTTCCCACTCCCCCCACACTACTACCACACCACCGTATCCACTATTCCCACAAGACTCCAACACCCTACATGCACTCTTCATCCCCCCCAACCCAGCTCAACACAGGAACAGCCCCTTCACATCGACGGAAAATAACACATACTTAGACCAGTGACTCACTAATCAGAACACCAAACACTGCACATCCTGGAAGACTTCACAGACGGTATACTAATAGTTGGAGGAGACTTCAACGTACCCCTGGACCCGATAATGGACTCCTCCTCGGGACACAGCTGCATCCCACAGACTAGTATACGTTCCATCCGCAGATCCTTGGAAGATCTGAGACTGGTCGACTGCTGGCGAGCACTCAACCCAACGGCGAGGGATTACACCTACTACTCCGTCCTCCACAACCGATACTCCCGCATTGATTATATATTCATCGTACAAGAGGGACTCACCCGCTTACTTAGAGCTAACATAGACCCTGCCACTTGGTCGGACAACGGATCGGTCTGGATAGAGTTGGAATCCCCTCTATTCCGCCCTTCATCCTGGTCCTGGCGGCTCAACGAGGCATTGTTACTGGATCCCACCACAAAAGACCAAATAAATCAGGAGCTAGAACAATACTTCAGGGAAAATGACACACCTGACATCTCCCCAATATCCATATGGGAGGCCCACAAGAGTACCATCCGAGGAGTGCTCATCCGCATTGCCTCACAAAAACGTAAGGCAAATATGTCAGAGATGCTCGACCTGCACCAGAAGATAACAACCCTGGAATGTCAACATAAGAGATCACAGTTGAACGAGGTCTACGGGGAGCTCATGGAACACCGGAGAAAACTTAGGGACCTCATCACCCGTAAACACTTCCGCACACTGCAGCGTACGAAAGGATTTTACTACGCCCATGCCAACAAAGGGGGAAAATATTTAGCCAGGCTATTGAAGGGCCCGGCACCCCGCAGGCTGATAAGAAAACTGCAACTAGCTCCGAATGAGATAACCTCCTTTCCACAGAAGATAGCTAACGAATTCCGGACTTTTTACAAGAACCTCTACAATTTGCCTCCACCCCCTCAGGGGACTGGAGCCGACAGTCACAAGTCCCGCATAATGGCCTACTTGACCAACACGATCGATCAGGACTCAGCGCTCGCACTCGACGCCCCGATCAGTCTGGAGGAGCTGGCAGCGGCCCTCAAAGTTAAAAAATCGGGCAAGGCCCCTGGCCCCGATGGCTTCTCATCTGGCTACTATAAGAGCTTCTCCACTCTTTTACTACCATGGCTAACTAAAGCGCTTAACGCGGTGGGCGAGGGTGGGCGCCTGGGCGCGGAGTCCCTGGCAGCGACCATCACGGTCCTGCCTAAGCCGGGTAAAGACCCGCTGCTTTGCGGAAGTTACCGCCCCATATCCTTGTTGAATGTGGACGCTAAGCTGTTTACCAAGGTTATGGCGAGCAGACTCAACCGCCTTTTGCCGGACCTGATCCACGCGGACCAAACGGGCTTCATCCCGGGACGCGAGGCCAGGGATAGTACACTGCGGGTGTTCTCCATCCAACAACACGCCAGAATAACGAAGACTCGTCTACTACTCTTATCAACCGATGCCGAAAAGGCGTTTGATAGAGTTGATTGGACTTACATGCAAGCAACTCTACAGAAGATGGGATGCGGGCAGAGGTTCTTCACCTGGATATCAGCTCTATATAGTAAACCGCACGCGACGGTAAGAGTCAATGGGTCAACGACTGCTGATTTCCCGATCAGCAATGGCACCCGTCAGGGCTGCCCTCTTTCGCCGACCTGTTCGCGATGTCCCTCGAACCACTACTCCAGGCAATTCGCTCAAACCCTGATATCCAGGGGTATAACTGGCGAGACACACACCATAAAGTAGCAGCGTACGCCGACGATCTTCTGTTTTTCGTGCAGAACCCAAGAACGACGCTACCGTGCCTCCTCTCAGAATTCGACAAATTTGGACGCATTTCGGGTTTTAAGCTCAACCTTTCAAAGTGCGAAGTCCTAAATATCACAACCCCCACGGATGACTACATCTCCCTTGACTCGCAATTCCCCTTCCGGTGGTGTCACGGTAAGATGAAGTACCTCGGGATCTGGGTGGCCACAGACCCCGAGGACACTTACCGATTTAACTTCACACCCCTTTTGAAGGCAATTGCGACCGACTTGGATAAGTGGTCGTACCCCCACATTACATGGCACGGCAGAGTGGCGATCATCAAAATGAATGTCCTTCCACGAATCTTATACCTCATGCAGACCATCCCACTAGCCATACCAAATGCCTTTTTCTCCTCTCTGAAGACGGCGATAATTAAATTTGTTTGGCGAGGTGGTCGCTCTAGAATTCGACACGACATCCTTTGCCGACCAAGGCACCGTGGAGGACTAGCACTCCCGGACATTAAGAAATATCACCAAGCCACGATAATGCAGCGAATACTGGACTGGCACACAGATACCACGTCAAAACAATGGGTTACACTTGACAAAGGATTACTCGGACCCTCCCTCGAAATGGAGATATGGGGAACCGCAAAGGGGCGGATGGGTGGAGGAATTGCAAACGGATCGATACCACAAACATTAATGGGCTGGAGATCACTGAGAAACCAAAGTCACGTATCGCCTACTCCCAGCCCCATGATTCCTATCACACATAACACGACCCTAGCAGGAGGTCTGTCCTCGAGGGCATGGCCCGCCGTCAGCGACAGGGCATACATCCCCTTCTACCGGGTCCTTACAGAGGGCAGACTACGCGACTCGACATCGCTGTTGGGAACTGCCCCTAGGACACCCCTAGATGTTCTCAGATACCTACAACTACAACATTATTACAACTCAATACCGCATAAAGAACGCTTGCATCGGGAACTTACCTGGTTTGAAGACCTATGCGACCGGGGCAGCCCACTGGGCCATACAATCTCGGCACTATATCAGCACTTAATCGCCGGGGACGGGACCCAGTCGCCCACCTTCCGCCGACAGTGGGAAACACAACTCGGGAAAACTCTGACTCCAGCACAGTGGGATACAGCTCTACTCTGGCAGCAGAAAAGCTCCATGAGCTCATACTACCAGGAGGTCAACTACAAATTGCTCTCATTATGGTATAGGACCCCGACCCTACTACACAGGATATTCCCATCAATCACACCGTTGTGTTGGAGATGCCAGGCAGAACGAGGTACATTGATTCACATTTGGTGGGAGTGCAGAGACATAGTCCCATACTGGGCGATGATAAAAAATGCCATTACCGACATCCTGGGTGACATCCCGGAGTGGAGTGTTGAGCTCGCCTTGTTGCACATCTCGACCCAACCCGTCCGAACTTACAAGAGGTCCATACTACGCCATCTGCTGAACGCCGCCAAAGCCAACATACCGGCACATTGGAAAACGCGTGATACACCGAAGAAGAATGAATGGATCAACAGGGTGGAAGACATACACGGAGCGGAAGACATCCATGCCTCCCTGACCGGCCGCACAACGAAACATCTGGAGATGTGGCTCCCATGGTTCACATACATCACCCGCTATAGACTAGCGAGGGGTGCTCGCGGCCACCCCAGTGGGGGGACGGCGGCAGTGGGTCCCCCTTGATGCAGACCAACCTTCTTTACCCTCCTCCCTCCCTTCCTCCCACCTTTAATTTCTCCTCTTCTCTCTCTAACTCTGCTGCGGCTCGACTGTTAGGCCTAGGGGTCCCGGGGTTGGAAACCGGGATCGGGGAGATACCGTCCTTCCAAATTATAGGCTCCATTCCACTGATGCCTCTGCCCCCGGCCATTATGTGGCGCAGACGACCGCCTGCACCATAGCAATTGCGAAATACATTTACCATCTCGCATCTTCACGACAAATGCCGTGGTGATGGTCGACTTTGGTTCCCTGCCCACGATGAGGCACCACATCACTTCACACTCCCCCCCTGACAACACTGACACACACACTACAGTTACAACATAATCTCTCACTCCAAACACTTAACCTACCCATGACAACTACAAGTGACCTACACCTGAGACGCTCGCGCCCCGCAGGCTCTGCCGACGGGGACGACGATTCAACCCTTGACCACTTACGTCTTTGAACATGAGGGAAAGGCCCCTGGGAACGCGAAGTCTTAGCAGGGGCAACTTCTCCGACCACTTTGTCTCGAGAGGGCGACCGGGCCACAATCCACACACTGAAGAGAATAGGTGTCATCCCGGGCACCCCGTAGCAGACTGTGAAAGGCACCCATGGTGACCCCGACATCCACGGGTCCACATGACTGATAGACGCCATAGTTACAGATTGGTGCGCCTGACTCGATAAAGATACATAGCCTACCTTTTTTATTTCTGCCCTGGCACTCCGCCAAAGACTCTAGAGTCCCATACTTACGTATCCTTCCCGTGTCCCATGCCTAGTTGAAAAAAGCTTCTCCCGACGCTAGCCACACTTGTCCTTAACGTATTGATGTGCCTTGGGAAACCCTACAGGTGTCCTTTGCTTGGTGCTCCAAGAGATCTCCTCATTACACCTATTTAAGTGCCTACTTTATCCATTAAGCATGAATATTATGTTTACCTACCAGGAGACCTGCGTACCTCCTTATTGATAATACCGCTGAGATTTGCATATCTCGTGTTATGACATATTACTTCAAATGCCTGAAACCTGCGTGTTTCCCACTGCTTATTTACTGCGCACTCTATATGTCATGTTAATACCTCAATAAAAAAAAGATTTACAAATAATCAGAACACCAAACACACACCATACACTACAGAGCACAACACTAGCAACACTACTCAAACTCACCACATCCCCCCTGAACTCAACAAACAAAGATCTCAAAACCGCATCGCACTCCTATACCCCTCCACCTGCATACCTTCCCCACAACACCTTTTGATAAAACCCTAGTGGTGAAACTCGTTAATGGATTTTATTGTATATTTTAAATAATAAATTACGTTTGGCTTTATTTCTGTGCCATTCATACTTTTATTATTATATTTTTTATCACTATAATTTTATATCTTCCTTTCCTGGCATCTTATATATCCTGAGGTGGGGATTATACCGCCCACGCCATATCTCAAGTGCAGTGTCATCTGCACTTTATATTGTGAGTATATTTATTCCGTTTTTTATCTATACCACATTTTATCTTCAGAGAGCACTATCTGTTGTCTATATATTTTTCTCCATTCTCCTGAGGATTGGACAGCACCAGACTCAAAGTGGAACAGAATTTCGTGATATCCTACTAGCAGGGATTATACTGCAGAACGCCTGTTACCCTTGAGCTGGTCATAGCTCATGCAAATGTGAGTTCATTACATTTTATTCTACATTTTATTCTTCATCTGCCACGTACCCCACACCCTGCGCAATTGGTCCTTTTCCCTTTTATATTTTTCATATCACGGGAGGATCTAAAGCATCATAGAAAGAGAGAACATCCTACCAGTGCGACGTGCGCAACAGACATTGACATTTTCATTTATTCTTTTTTATTCTTCTTTTATTAGGACTAATTATTTTATATTTATTTCTATTGGGACTTATTTTATTGTATTTTTTAGGTCTCTTTTGGCGCAGCCTTTTTCTCCTTTTACCTGTACATTCTCAACTCAGAGGGTTAGAGGGTGACCCTCTGTAAGGTTGCTGCCTACTTTGTATATTACTAGCGCTAACCCACTTCCCACTCTTTTCTGATAATAGGGAAGGTCGGCACTGGACCATATCCAAGAAAAATAAAACTTAAAGGACCACTATAGTTACCCAGACTACTTCAGCTTAATGAAGTGGTCTGGGTGCCAGGTCCATCTAGGGTTAACCCTGCATATGTAAACATAGCAGTTTCAGAGAAACTGCTATGTTTACATATGGGTTAATCCAGCCTCTAGTGGCTGTCTCATTGACAGCCGCTAGAGGCGCTTCCGCGCTTCTCACTGTGATTTTCACAGTGAGAAGTTGCCGGCATCCATAGGAAAGCATTGAGAATGCTATCCTATGAGACTGGCTGAATGTGCGCGCGGCTCTTGACGGCCAAAGGAGGAGGAGAGTCCCCAGCGCCGAGGGAGCCCAGCGCTTGAAAAAGGTAAGAATTTAACCCCTTCCTCCCCCTAGAGCCCGGCAGGAGGGGGGCCCTGAGGGTGAGGGGGACCTAAGGACCCTATAGAGCCAGGAAAACGAGTATGTTTTCCTGGCACTATAGTGGTCCTTTAATATCTAATGTATAAAGAGGTTATTCTTTGCTTTTAGGCAGACTGTGGGAAGTATGATATGTTGAATGGAATGAAAGGAGGATACAGATATCCTGCCTTATGCAATGCATGTATATGGTTCCCCATATGTAAAGGCTCTGTCAAAAAAAATCAGCAGCTGTATTGACAACCAAGAAGATCTAAAGTAAAAAAAATAATATATAGAAAAAAATAGAAGAGCTTATTGAATGGCCTTATGAGAGCATAGAATAGATCTCATGCAGCCATTCAAAAGACTTAAAGTAATTTGCTGGAGAACCAGATTAAGATTTCCGTTCAAGAGATTAGTCATTTATCCAGGATCTATCCTGGATGCAGATCCAGATATGTATAGCCAGGTCGATATCAAATAAACAGATGAGTGCTGTTGCCTGGACTCCCAAATTAGATAAGGTGGAATACAAGGTGAAAGACTATACTGTAGAAAACTTGGCTCTTGTGAAATAGATGTTTTCCATCATATTGCTTCCACATTGAATATCTCTCCGATGTATGCCCCTAAAAAGCTGACAATGTTTACCGTTGAAAGTTATTTGAAGTCCGTCTCTGGACATAAAAACTTCTTGTGTCCACTTGTTGGCTGATAAGGCCATAACTGAACAGTAGTTCAGATATGGCCCACAAAGTGGAGCCTTGTAAGGATTTTTTTATAGAATCCACCACAGGTTTCCAAAACAAATAAGGCCTCTGGCTATAGATGACTAATCACGTAGGTAAGGGACAATCTTTAATCCTTGATTATATAGTTCTCCACTACTGAGAATACATTTGTTTAGACAACTGAAGCGGAGGAAAGACTAAATAAAAAGGTCTTGAACTGAAGATGAATAATTGCTGTCTGGGGTATATCCAGCCTTTGATACTGTAGAATAGATGCTTGTGTGGATCTTTTTCTAACTAATATTGTTGACTTGTTTTCAAATATCCAAGTTAGGGAGCATAGTATGGTGACCAAACAAATAGTGACTATGGGATTGGTATCATTAGAGATTAAATCAGAAAGACAAATTTATATGGGCTTTGCAAAAATGCAAAATTTTAAAAAGGCTATTCAATAGGAAGAGGGCATCTTTACAACAAATTGACTGGCAGAAATGATTCACTGTCAAAAGAACATTTCTAAACACATCCTTCAAAAGTGCATTTTTCAATACATGCCATTGGAAAACAAATACAAAAGAAGCAAATTAAAACCAATGTGGCTCAGCAAAAAAGTCAATCAAATGATAAAAGATTAGAAAAAGGGTATTCAAACCATTTATCAGAGGGATCCATGGCATCCTATGACAAATACAAGCATGTCAATAGCGCTTACAAAATGGTGATTAGAAGATCTAAACCTGAAAATGAAAAGCTTATAACCAAAGGGACCAACCCTGAAATAATTTGTAAGCACATGAATGCCAAAAAGGTTAGGAGTGAAAGTGCTGGTCCATTGGAATCTGAGATGGGTGAGTTAATTAAGGAGGATCAGGACAATGAAAAATCCTAAATATTTTTTTTCTTCAGTATACAGGGAAGAACAATCTATGGCTTTGGTGTTATTTACACTATTATTTTTTACTTATTTATATGAACAAATCCCCAATGGAAAGACTGCAAAGGAGATTCTAGACCCTAAGCCTACAACAGGGAAGGCACCTTTTATGTGGAACTCCCTTCCCTTCTCCGTTAGACTTTCACCCAGTCTCCACTCCTTCAAAAAATCTTTGAAAACACACTTCTTCAGGAAAGCATATCAGGCAAACTGGTAGCGAGTTTTCATTCCCGCAACCCCCCCCCCCCCCCCCAATGACTCCTCTCCTGCAACTGTCAAAAATAACCTACTAAGTTCTCAGTGAATACTTTTCTAGCCACCTATTTCTTTACCCCTACTTATACCCCTTTGTGTCACAATACCCCACTCCCTCTAGCATGTAAGTTCATTGAGCAGGGCCCTCAAACCCCTCTGTTCCTGTGTGTTCATTTGTCTGGTTACAATTACGTGTCTGTTAGTCCACCCATTGTACAGCGCTGCAAAGACTTTAAGTATTTTTTTATTGATCAAAGTTGGAGCAGGTTTTACAGGGGTTAATAAGACTGGAGCAGGATTTCACATTAACCCCTTAAGGACCAAACTTCGGGAATAAAAGGGAATCATGTTCTCCTGTTTTGCCACTTTCCAGAAATCCGAAGCACTTCAGCACTTCTGAAATTCGGCACTTGGCGATTCGTAAATTCAGCAATTCGGTTCGGTTCAGCATTCGGAAATTCGGCACTTCAGGAATTCGGCACTTTGGAAATTTGGCAATTCGGCACTTCGGTTTGGTTCGGCATTCCGAAATTCAGCACTTTGGAAAATCGGCAATTCAGGACTTCGGCACTTCGGACATTCTGAAGCATCCGAATGTTCGAATTTCCGAAATTCGGCCGAATTTGCATTCGGAATGAAACAAATTGCACATGTCTACTTATTTACATTATAATAAAGACATGAAATTCTCCGACTTTGTCTGTATAAAATCTCTGCATACTGAGCTCATTCACCCCAAGCCCGTGACAATAGTTCATAAGCATTGAATTATGGTGAGATGTTTATTAATAATGCAAGTATTTCTTATTCTATACTATTGGAACACTAGCAGGTGTTGGAGCCAATTTAAATGGAGGTGACACTATGGATCTGGGAGAAGCTGATCAAAGTTCTCAGAACCAATCGAAAAGTTTGAAAAAAATTCAGATTTTCAAAACATATTGTTGGGTTACACCAGCAAATTTTCTGAGTTGCAGCTACAATCTTACAGGCCAAGAGGACAAATTGCTTTTTTGGGCATTGGCAAACACGCAGCTATAGAGAGCAAGGGATTTTTAACAGTAAAAGAATGTCATTATTTGTTTCACTATTTCTCAGTTATGTTTAAATACCAACTAAACTACGAAAAGTAAATGTTTATGTCAATAGTAAAAACCTCTGAAAGCTGAACCCCGGTGTATTAGAGAACACAGACTGGGTAAGTAGCCTAGTAACGACTTAGAAGCCATCTGGACAAGTAAGAATCTGCATGTATCCGAATCCTCTTAATTAGGCAAATAATGAAGATAAACATTATCCATTGTGTATTTGATGGATAAAATGGATTTTCACAGTGTAATCTAGCTAGTGAAGAAAATTTACCACCTCATTCAGATAACACAGTTAGGTATAGTTTATTATTAATAACCAGCTTTGAAAGGTTAGAGAAAAGAGGAAACATTAACAAAAACAAACGAAGGATTCATATGTTTAGAAAACTGGAATATAATGGGTATTAGAAGGCCATGGTCCCATAAAGGTTTCCTGGACCTCTAGAAACGACCTCCATTTGAAATTGCAATATTAAACATTTAAAGTTTATTTAATCTTGTTTAAAAGCATATTTACATCAGGAAACAAAAGAAAGAGAAAGGGGAGGGATGAGAGTTTCTGAAAGACATTTTATCAAAGACTAAGGGAAATGTAAAAATTATATGAAAGAAAGTATTGGGAAAGCAGCACTTTGATAGGGATGGCATTTTGCTGTCCCTGTAAACTTTAAGTTGCCTGCTGTGTGTGTGTGTGTGTATATATATATATATATATATATGCAGATCCGGACCCTGCGACCTTGTCCTGTGAAGAGGGGGCCCAGAAGTGTAATCTTCTTCTTCAGCAGGTTCATATCATCTGTTATGTGCCATCATTATCATGTATTATGTTCCACATGGAGCGTTTTCATGGCATTCCGCAGCAAAGCTCACGCGGCTCACGAGTGTAGAGGACCTGATGCCCCTGGATGGGAGCATTAGACTTCTGGGCCCCCTTTTCCTTGGACAAACAAGCTGTGCCACCAGACCACCAGGTAATTACTTACTACAGCAGTACTGTAGCCTGTGCCCTGCAGCCTTTGTTTGACGCTTGACATGTTCCCTTTTTGGGCCAGCACATTGGCAATGATGTGAATTGCATCACAGACACTCCCACCTCCTCACCATGTCCGACCATTCCCTCTCCTAATATCCTGCCAAACTTTACAGGTCTGTTATTGGCAAAAATTGCATTTTTGGACTGTAAACGTGTTGAAAACACGTGATACCAGCTGAAAGTCAAAAATCTTTATCAATTGAAAACAGAGGCTGAATTTACCACTTAGTTTACAAAACAGTAGGGCAAACACTGAAGCCATAGGCTCCCCACTTCATAAATGTGCATTTACCCTGCAGCACATACATAAGGTGAAGGAATACAGATGACCCAGTACAGGTTTAGTTTGGGTATTTTTTACAGAATTCTGGGCATAGTGATCAATGGTTGCCACAGTGAGAAAGCTAATCCATTCCAAGCGCATTTAATCCATGAATCCAACAACAAAATGTGTTTCGTGATGCTGTGATATTGTCATTAACTCTAGATTTATGAAGGAATAATGTAAAACTGATGATTCAGAAATGATTTGCAGATATTAGAAATAACAACATTTATATGATTTCTCTCATAAGAGACATACATCAAGCCCCGGCCTTGGATCGGCTGTGATGGAAATGGTAATTAATTTATTTCTTGATTCCCTGAGATAAATGTCATAATCATACTGTCAGCTGCATGGGGCTGGAGACAATGTGACAGTGGATTTGTTTCTTTATTCTGGGTTATAAAGAGGGAAATGTTTGTAGAATATCATGGAATCTGCTTGTGTTTACATTCAGTAATAGTCTGGTTACCTGAATGATCCTTCCATCCATAATATACTGGACACTTTGCATTTGGTGTTCTAATGCCGTCCAATGACATTTTGAGAGCTCCCATTTCATGATGACCTGACGAAATTTTAAATAATGGTAATAATATGTATGGTGTTTTGCTTTTTAGTGTTTTAGGTATTTTAATATATATCTGCTTTGTTTCTGTTTTGTTCTGGCGTTTAACTGGTACCAGGATCAGACAGAATGAAAGGGGTCATGCAGTGGCGTACACACAACCCATGG
Source organism: Pelobates fuscus (assembly GCF_036172605.1). Lineage (NCBI taxonomy): Eukaryota > Metazoa > Chordata > Amphibia > Anura > Pelobatidae > Pelobates > Pelobates fuscus. The sequence continues at coordinate 105,556,920 of NC_086318.1, read as the reverse complement.
GGCCACGGTGCGAAAACTGATCCGGGGCCCTCCCCTCCCCCTGCGCGAGCTCTTACTCTGCGCAGGCTGGGGCCGCAACACATGGCGGCGGGCACCTGGTCGCAGGGCTGCGACCCGTGCGACCGCGGTATGTATGCCAGTGCATGCATAAACACATACACTTAAAGGACCACTACAGACACCCAGATCACATCAGCTCAATGAAGTGGTCTGGGTGCCAGGTCTCTCTAGTTTTAACCCTGCAGCTGAGGGTTAATCCAGCCTCTAGTGGCTGTCTCATTGACAGCCGCTAGAGGATTTTCTGCGATTCTCACTGTGAAAATCACAGTGAGAAGACGCTGAACGTCCATAGGAAACCATTGAGTAATGCTTTCCTATGGGCGGTTTGAATGCGCGCGTGGCTCTTGCCACGCATGTGCATTCGGAGCTGAGAGGCGGATGTGGACGGAGAGATCCCCAGCGTTAAGGGAGTCCGGCGCTGGAGAAAGGTAAGTGCTTAAGACACACACACACACACTCTCATGAACAGACGCACACATTTACTGACAGACACACACTCAGTGACAGACGCACACAAACACACACTCTAACACTAACACACACACTAACACACACACACTAACACACACACTCACTAACACACACACTCTAACACTAACACACACACTCACTAACACTAACACACACACTCTAACACACACACTCACTAACACTAACACACACACTCACTAACACTAACACACACACTCACTAACACACACACACTCACTAACACTAACACACACTCACTAACACACTCACTAACACACACACTCACTAACACACACACTCACTAACACACACTCTAACACTAACACACACACTCACTAACACACACACTCACTAACACACTCACTAACACACACACTCTAACACTAGCACACACACTCACTAACACTAACACTCACTAACACACTCACTAACACTAACACACTCAAACGTTTTTTTTTGTTTTTTTTTATTTAATCCCCCCAGCCTCCTTACCTGTGGGAGAGCTGGGGGGATTCCCTGGGGTCCAGTGGTGTTGCTGGCCAGGCTGTCACCCGGCTGGCTGGCGGGCGCGCGAGGGAGCACTCTCCCCTGAGTGCTCCCTCTTCAGCTCCCTCGCGCGCCGCGTACTGATGCCGGTGCCGGAAGATGACGTCATCTTCCGGCTCCGGTTTCAGTGCGGTGCGCGAGGGAGCTGAAGAGGGAGCACTCAGGGGAGAGTGCTCCCTCGCGCGCCCGCCAGCCAGCCGGGTGACAGCAGGGCCAGCCATGGGGGGCCCGGAGGTGGCCGGCTCCTGGGCCCCCCAGCAGAAGAGGCTGGCTCTGTGGGTACATACCTGGGTCGCAGGGCGGCCGGGCCCCCTGGTGGGCCGGGCCCGGTCACAGCCGCGACCCCTGCGACCCTGGTATGTATGCCACTGGGGTCATGTTAAGTGAGTTACAGCAGTTTCCTCCTCCTTATTAACAAAGTCGAGTTTCTAGCCGTCCAGAATGTTAGTGTTTCCAAAATAATCTGTCCTCGTTTGACTGCTAAATGGATTCTTTTAGCAGTGTCTGATTTCATAAAGGGCATTTTCATCCACTAATAGGACATAACTGACTTGTTTTTATGACTGGAATATGGCACTCTTCAGTGAATGTGGGCAATGGTTTCAAACCCCAATATATATATTTTTTTCCTGGGGAGGTCTCACATTTTCCCATTAGACTGCTGGGATAGCTGAATGGAGAAGGCCATAAAACATTCCTAACTTAAAGACTGCCTGACAAAAGATTGATGGATATCTAAAGCTGGACAGGGTCCATATGCAAGCCCAGAAACAGTTTTTTTCTGGAACATATAACTCTCCTCTGTTTAACCCATTGCAAAAGCACTCGCTGACTATCACTACATCTTACCATAGCCACTCAAAGATCGAGTGTTTTTTAAATGCTACAGAATCCTGAGATGGCTTTATGTTACTATAATACATGTGTTGCCCGGACTGGTCATCAGGCACACCAGTCAAATACCCGGTGGGCTGCGGTGGCCATGGGCCGAGGCCAGCAGGGAAGATCACAGGATGTGTTCCGCTGTGTTCCATGACGGGCAAGTGGGGAGATCAAAGATGACTCATAACACTCTGATTGGTTACTTTCAATTTGAAATCCAACCAATCAGAATGCTCTGTCACTTTACACAGCGTGGGAAAATTCCAAAGAACTTACATGTCAGCCTCTTCATTTACCTGTCAGAGTACTCTGATTGGTTGTCTTAAACCAACCAATCAGAGCGCTCTGAGCCTAATTGCAGGGTATGGGAAGGCTTTATTAGCCTTTCCCAACCCTGCAGAGCTCAGTCTGTGCCGTGCCCTCCATGGGTGAAGATGGATTATTTTTTTAGCGTTGGGTTTTTTCTTTTTCGTCAAATTTTTTTGGGGGGCTGGGGGGAGGACAATAGGTCCCCCCCCATTGTTATTTAGGGCCCCCACCCGCCGCTCAGGGATGGGGGCCGGGTGGGAGGACAATAGGCCCCCCTTATTCTCATTTAGGACCCCCACTCGCCGCTCAGGGGTGGGGGGTGGGGGAGGAGGACAGTAGGTCCCCCCCCTTATTTTTATTTAGGGTTCTCACCCACTGCTCAGGAGTGGCGGCCTGGGTTAGGACAATATGTCCCCCCTCATTCTCAATTAGGGCCCCCACCCGCCGCTCAAGGGTGGGGGCTGGGGGGGAGGACAATAGGTCACCCCCCCTCATTCTCATTCAGGGCCCCCACCCGCCGCTCAGGGGAGTTATCTACTATTAATTAGGGGGTTATCTACTAAGCGGCTGTAAGATGCAGCCGCGACACGAAAAGGATCGGAGTTTCATTCATTCAAATGAATTTCCGATCCAAATAAAATCCCGAATTGCGTCCTAACACGAATGGAGAAACTGTTCTCATTCTGTTAGGACGCAATTCGATAGTTTCGCCGGCGTTCTGTCTAAATGACAGGACGTTTGGAAACAGTGAGAGGAGGCTTCGTGGGAACTCGGAGCAAAGGTGAGAATTATGGGAAAATTGCTCTGACCACTGGAAATGAAGCACACTTTGCTCCTCCACTGGTTAGAGATGGTCAGGTGTAGGAAACCTCCATAAGACAAATCGTCCCTACTTTGTCTTATGTTTTAACCCCTTAAGGACACATGACATGTGTGACATGTCATGATTCCCTTTTATTCCAGAATTCTGGTCCTTAAGGGGTTAAAGAAACCTAGAGCAGACAGAAAGAAATGAAGAACAGATCCCGAGAGAGGGAGAGAAGAGGAATCGATTTAAAAAGGTAAGTTCTGCATGACAGTGCCACTTTAAACTGATGCAACGACTATAATGATGAACCAAAATGAACAGTCATCGTGCAGCACACTAGCCTAATCTAAACTTCATAACAATATTAATGAACATGAAAACATATAACTGTATAGAGTGTGTAAACCTGAGTAAATAGAAAGTACCCAGGGTGGGAAACAAGAAGAAGGGCAGGAAATATTCGCCTCATGTCATTACTAAAATTAAGATTATAGGTACACTACATTAGCATAAGCTACAATCAGGGCCGGACTGGGAAAAAAATTAGGCCTGGGCATTTTTCAATCAGAGCGGCCCCCCATGCTTGTTTGCTTTTAAATTGTCTCTGGTGTCTCCACAAGTGGGATACCAGAGGACAAAAGGGCCAGGAAAGTGTATGGTGCATGTGTTTGGAGCCTGCTTGTGGGATTGCGTGTGTGTAGAGTGTGGTGTTGTGTAAATAGGTCAATTTCATTTGTGTTTGTGATGTAATATGTGTGGCTAGGGGCTGTACAGAGTGTGTGTATAGGGGGCATAGTGTTATAGGGGATGTAGCGAGTGTGTGCATACGGGCTGTAGTGTGTGTGTATAGGTGACGTAGTGTGTGTAGGGGTTGTAGAGAGGGTGTGTTTAGAGAATGTTGTATGTGTTTGCTGACAAGGAATGTAGTGTGTGTGTAGGTGGTGCAGTGTGTGTGTGTAGGAGATCTAGTGTGTAAAGGACCCATAGTGTGTATAGGAGATTTTGTGTGTGTGTGTGTAGAGGATTAAGAGTGCATATAGGGTAAGGGATCTAGCGTGTATCTGGAGTGTAATGTGTGTAGTGGTGCTGTGTGAGGGGTGCTGTAGTGTGTGTATATATATATATATATATATATATATAGACAAGGTAAGAAGGGCTGCACTCACCTAAACATGCATATATTACAGGGTGCTACTGGGACCAAAATACAAAAAATATACAAACCAGTGCACTCGCTTATTAACTAAACAGAGATTTCAAATCCTAAATAGTACTATTTAAACACCTCACCTGAAAAATAATGGGAGGATGGTTACATTACATGATCACACATGTCTATAATTTAGGGGATCTAGGCCAGCCCCTGGGTTTTGCACCCCTCCCTGTCACAGGTGTCTCGTTCCAGGATCCTATTTAACCTTGACTTGCAGAGAGTCCCAGGAAGGAAGTATTTCCCAAGCAGTGGCGGCTCTAGACTTTGTGAGGCCTTAGGCGAAACTCAAACATGAGGCCCCCACTAACACCTAAAGTTAAAAATAGGGGTTGCATTGTGTGTATAAGGTGCTGTTGTTGTATTTAAGGACGAGCTTGCAGCGCTGGATACAGAGAGCTAGTCTCTGTATTCATCGTTCAGAGGCTTGCAGTGTAGCGGCTCCCTGTGCCGCCGCATTATGATTTCTCTGACTGTAGTTATGACATAATATGAAAACTAACTTAATTTGCAATAAACAAATTTAATTAGCAATTATGCCAATCATTTATACATGACTGAGGGGTATGGTTACATAGCCTTGCAGTCGTGTATACATAAGTGCCGGTGTATGTATATATGAGTGTATCTGGCATTGTCTACCTATGTGTGACAGGGTTTGGGGTGAGTGTTGCACAGTTGGAGTACAGGATTGTAAGGGTTTATGTAATAGGGTGAGTGTGGCATGGTGAAGGGGGTGAGTGGGACAGACTGATAGAGGATGAGTGACAGGGTCGGGGGGTGAGTGTGACAGTGCAAGAGAAGGTGAGTCTGACAGGGTTGATGGGGGGGTTAATGCAATAGGGTAGGTGTGGCAAAGCAAGGAGTATTGTATGGTTGCAGTGGGTGAGAGTGACAGGATTAGGAGGGGTTATGAAAGTTTGGCTGGGTGTAGGGGGCGGCAGTGTGTGGGGTCTGAAAGTGTTTGGGAATGGTGATAGTGTATGTGAAGGGGGTGTCAGTGTGTGTGGTAATAGGGTACGGGTGGGGAATGACAAGGTGTGCGGTGGAAGGCTGTGACAGTGCGTGTGTTTTTTTATCTAGGTGAGGTGTTTTTAAGTAGTTCTATTTAGAATGAGAAATCACTGTTTAGTTGATGCAGTTGACAGGCTTATGCCATGTGTGATCATGTAATGTAACCATCCTCCCATTATTTTTCAGGTGAGGTGTTTAAATAGTACTATTTAGGATTTGAAATCTCTGTTTAGTTAATAAGCGAGTGCACTGGTTTGTATATATTTTGTATATTTTTTATATATATATATATATATATATGTGTGTGTGTATGTGTGTGTGAGGGTGCTGTCTGTCTGAGGGTGCTGTGTGTGAGTGAGGGTGCTCTGTGTGTGAGTGTGGGTGCGCTGTGTCTGAGGGTGCTGTGTGTGTCTGGGTGCTGTGTGTGAGGGTGCTGTGTGTGTCTGAGGGTGCTGTGTGTGTCTGGGGTGCTGGTTGTGTCTGGGGGTGCTGGTTGTGTCTGAGGGTGCTGTGTGTGTCTGGGGGTGCTGTGTGTGTCTGGGGGTGCTGTGTGTGTCTGGGGGTGCTGGTTGTGTCTGGGGGTGCTGGTTGTGTCTGGGGGTGCTGGTTGTGTCTGGGGGTGCTGTGTGTGTCTGGGGGTGCTGTGTGTGTCAGGGGGTGCTGTGTGTGTCTGGGGGTGCTGTGTGTGTCAGGGGGTGCTGTGTGTGTCTGGGGGTGCTGTGTGTGTCTGGGGTGCTGTGTGTGTCTGGGGGTGCTGTGTGTGTGGGTGCTGTGTGTGTCTGGGGGTGCTGTGTGTGTGGGTGCTGTGTGTGTGGGTGCTGTGTGTGTCTGGGTGCTGTGTGTGAAGGTGCTGTGTGTGTCTGAGGGTGCTGTGTGTGTCTGGGGGTGCTGTGTGTGTCAGGGGGTGCTGTGTGTGTCTGGGGGTGCTGTGTGTGTCTGGGGGTGCTGTGTGTGTGGGTGCTGTGTGTGTCTGGGGGTGCTGTGTGTGTGGGTGCTGTGTGTGTGGGTGCTGTGTGTGTCTGGGTGCTGTGTGTGAAGGTGCTGTGTGTGTCTGAGGGTGCTGTGTGTGTCTGGGGGTGCTGTGTCTGGGTGCTGTGTGTGTCTGGGTGCTGTGTGTGTCTGAGGGTGCTGTGTGTGTCTGGGGGTGCTGGTTGTGTCTGGGGGTGCTGGTTGTGTCTGGGGGTGCTGGTTGTGTCTGGGGGTGCTGGTTGTGTCTGGGGGTGCTGTGTGTGTCTGGGGGTGCTGTGTGTCTGGGTGCTGTGTGTCTGGGTGCTGTGTGTGTCTGGGGGTGCTGTGTGTGTCTGGGGGTGCTGTGTGTGTCTGGGGGTGCTGTGTGTGTCTGACGGTGCTATGTGTGTCTGAGGGCGCTGTGTGTGTCTGAGGGCGCTGTGTGTTTCTGAGGGCGCTGTGTGTGTGTCTGGGTGCTGTGTGTGTGTGTCTGGGTGCTGTGTGTGTGTGTCTGAGGGTGCTGTGTGTGTCCTGTGTGTGTCTGGGGGTGCTGTGTGTGTCTGGGGGTGCCCTCATGTCAGTGCTAGATTCACACCTGATCTCGCTGGCGAGAAAGCAGACACCCCACCACCACCCTTACACCTCCCCACAGATAGCCCCAAGAGGAATAGGAAGTAAATAGAAGGGCAATTGTGGCATTCGCCGGCCATGACGCGTGAGGGGCTAGGGAGGCAGGACAGTCCCTGGCTCCAGAGTAAAAAGTGGAGAGTAAGCCTCAGGTGATGGAAAATTATGAAAGTGGTCAGAAAAGGGATTATATCAAGTCTGACAGTAGTAAGGGGCAGCAGGATTAGTAGATAGTATATAGAAAACCAGAAAAAGCTAATTAAATAGGTACAATACAGTAAAATCATCAGGACAAAATACTCTGACCTGTGCTTTGGCTGCAGCAGCAAAGAAAGAGGTGGAACCTGGTGTGTCAGGGCCATTTGTGTAATGTTGAAATGTTTTCTAATTGGTCATTCTGTTTGCTGGAAGTTTTCAGTAAAGAGAAATATGCAAATACGAGGCCTCCAGTCATGTGATAAAATGATTGAGAACAAGAAAAATTTATCTTATTTACACAGACTGATCTCTAAACACATTTATTGCAGTTTAAAGACACATCACTGTGAGTATTATTGCTGTAGAGCTCTGTTATACACTCGGAAACACCAACAATATGGAGCTCCTAGATAAGAGGGACATTAGGACAGAAAAGAGGGACAGAGGGATTTGGACCCAAAATATGTGCTGTCCCTGCTAAATAGGGATGCTTGGAAGGTCCCAAGTTAATATCTGCAAAAAATAACTGGCAATTACTTTCCCAAGTCAATCCATAATCATGTCAGAAAACAGTTATGGCAGATTCGAGAACTAGCACTCAGCATGGTTAAACATCAGTACATCACTTAATCTAATGTTCCATTGAAGGTTTTCCACCTATAAACCCATTATATTTCACTGGCAATCTGCAATGTCAAAACTCTTACCCAGATCAATATTTGCTACACAAAGAGCCATTGTAACGATGTATTTGCTAAGTATTCATGTTAACTCTATTTGCAGGAGTCAGATATGCAGTATACCAACAAAAGAAAAGAATAAAACCAAACACAAGGAACTACCTTGAACGAAAAGCTGCCTCCCTACAGGCACACTCCAAAAGCCTGTGAAGACAAAATATACACACAAAAAAGGTGGAAATAAGTCACACCTAATGGGGGCGCTAATCGCAAGGAATAAAAAGTACCCTTGTAAAAAATAGTGAAGCAATAAAACTCTATATACAATAGAGTAATCTCTTAGAAAAAATTAGCTTTATTCTGCATCACAGTGCAGTAAAACCATATAAAAAACATAAAAACAAGATATAATAATCTCTAATGCACAAATAATACACAGTGAACAGTCCTATTATGAGACCTGGGAAAAACAAGCCCTGCATAAACCACTATATAACCAGAGTGAAGTATAAGATAGACTAATCAGCTCCTGGTCGCGACCTCCAGGGCTGAAAATACTTGCAACTCGGTCAGTGGTAATGATGTTAAGGTCTCTGGACGTCGGCTGGATGATAGATGTGGCTCAACGCGTTTCGTCCCGCTGTATTCGGGACTTCCTCAGGAGCTGTGGATGGCCTCTGTTCTTTCCGGGGTCTCTTCTTATCTTCTGAAATTCGCGCGCAAATTAGCCCTATACGCATGCGCAAAACGGACATCAGCTTCCGTCTGAAATGTTGCCGGAACACAACATAGATGTGTCCGCCCCCAGTATCTGTCGGGAATGGCCGATGCGCATGCGTGGCTAAAATTGTGCGTCTGAAAACTTTATTAGCATCCGAAGTAGAGACACATTATAACATTAGGCTCCATTCAAAGCCGTTATATGTGTCAAAACTGTTCGTTACAATTGATGCTCACAATTACTATATGCAGCCTACAGTTTGCCACAAATAAAAGTTATATATGTGGAAAAAATAAATAAATAAAAAAATATTGGAAATAATTGTATTTAATAGATAGAAAAATGATCAATTAAATGTGGTGTGTACCAGTAAATTTATGGCAAACCTTACAATCTAAAATCAGAGGTTCTAGGGGCAAAATCTTACAATCTAAGGTCAAAGAAAAAAACCTTCTCACTAACAGGGTGTATATCATATGTTAAACTTCCATAACCATCTAGATATAATGATCGACATAGATACAAAATATATACATGCTTTCCAATAGACATATTGTGATGCAAAATGATACCTAATTTTTAAATTTTTAAAAAATATTATTATTAATGCCTAAGTAATCTATAGCACTAAAGCATAATAAATAGAACACAGAAAAACATACCCATGTGTGATATCTAGCATCGGGGACATTGTACATACATCAAAATAGATATGCTAAAAAAAAAAAAAACTACGGAAAAAATACATTTCAACCCATATTACATAAAAGCTAAAATATCTAGGTCTGTGTTCAGACCTCGTGGAGTGGAAGATTTCATCTTATATATCCATTCTGTTTCTTTTTTGGCTAATGCTTTCGTAGTATCGCCCCCACGCCAGTGTGGAACCACTTTGTCGATACCTATACATACAAAATTATTAAAGACAAAAACAGGACATTGATTACAGTGTCGAGGAACATTATGTTTGTCACTTTTTTTATTTATACCATAAAAGTGTTCTCTTAATCTCTCGTGAAGTTTACGTATAGTGCGGCCTATATACTGCATACCGCATACGCATTCCAGCAAATATACTATATTTTTACTACTACACGTTATAAAGTGCTTAATTTCAAAAAGTTCTCCTGTAACAGAACTTTTAAAGCTGGTGGTGGATCTTTTTTGATATTTACAGGTGCTACAATTACCGCATTTGAAAAAACCATTAGGTTTATTTGGTAGAAAATCTTTTTTTGAACCTTCAATTTTTAGGTCCATTTTTGGGAGGACACTTGGAGCTAGAATTGTCTTAAGACTATCGGTTTTTTTATACACAATCCTCGGTTTTTTTGGCAATATTTTTTGTAGATATGTATCATGCAATAGAATCGGCCAATGTTTCTTAAAAACTTTCTCGACTTTATTTGCCTTGTTGCTATATTTTGTTATAAAGGCTAAATTATATGAACTAGTATCTAGATTAACCTTCGTCTGTTTTTTCTGAAGGATTTCTTCCCTTTTAGTGCCCTCTACTTCTTGCAAACTTTTAACAAGTAACCTTTCTGGATAATTTCTATCTATGAATCTTTTGTTCAAAACTTTGACCTGACTGTTGAAGTCCACCTTATTTGTACAGTTTTTAAATAGCCTCATCTGCTGACTTTTAGGGATGTTTTTTAGCCATACAGGATTATGGCAACTAGAAAACTCTATATGGCTGTTGCAGTCTGTGGGCTTAAAAAAGGTTTTGCTACATATCAAGTTTTTTTCAATAAAGAGGGTTAGATCCAGAAAATTAATCTGGCTCTCTCCTATTTCCTGTGTGAAAGTTAGACCATAGTTGTTAGAGTTCACATAATTCATAAATACATCAAATCCAGACTTATCACCCTTCCAGATAATTAGAACATCGTCTATATTACCATTATATCTAGATGGTTATGGAAGTTTAACATATGATATACACCCTGTTAGTGAGAAGGTTTTTTTCTTTGACCTTAGATTGTAAGATTTTGCCCCTAGAACCTCTGATTTTAGATTGTAAGGTTTGCCATAAATTTACTGGTACACACCACATTTAATTGATCATTTTTCTATCTATTAAATACAATTATTTCCAATATTTTTTTATTTATTTATTTTTTCCACATATATAACTTTTATTTGTGGCAAACTGTAGGCTGCATATAGTAATTGTGAGCATCAATTGTAACGAACAGTTTTGACACATATAACGGCTTTGAATGGAGCCTAATGTTATAATGTGTCTCTACTTCGGATGCTAATAAAGTTTTCAGACGCACAATTTTAGCCACGCATGCGCATCGGCCATTCCCGACAGATACTGGGGGCGGACACATCTATGTTGTGTTCCGGCAACATTTCAGACGGAAGCTGATGTCCGTTTTGCGCATGCGTATAGGGCTAATTTGCGCGCGAATTTCAGAAGATAAGAAGAGACCCCGGAAAGAACAGAGGCCATCCACAGCTCCTGAGGAAGTCCCGAATACAGCGGGACGAAACGCGTTGAGCCACATCTATCATCCAGCCGACGTCCAGAGACCTTAACATCATTACCACTGACCGAGTTGCAAGTATTTTCAGCCCTGGAGGTCGCGACCAGGAGCTGATTAGTCTATCTTATACTTCACTCTGGTTATATAGTGGTTTATGCAGGGCTTGTTTTTCCCAGGTCTCATAATAGGACTGTTCACTGTGTATTATTTGTGCATTAGAGATTATTATATCTTGTTTTTATGTTTTTTATATGGTTCTACTGCACTGTGATGCAGAATAAAGCTAATTTTTTCTAAGAGATTACTCTATTGTATATAGAGTTTTATTGCTTCACTATTTTTTACAAGGGTACTTTTTATTCCTTGCGATTAGCGCCCCCATTAGGTGTGACTTATTTCCACCTTTTTTGTGTGTAGATATGCAGTATAGCTGTGAATCAAGCAGTAAAGAGCAGCTGCTACAGTTCATTTTCCATTGTACCCCAATAGCAGTCATTAGTAAACACACACAGATAAAAAAAAAAAATATTCTTTGCTGCAGTAGCTGGAAACAATATACCTAAAGCTCCATCCACTGGCCTAGATCAACTATGTATTTTATGAATAAAAGAAAAAAAAACTTGTTTCTCAAAATTATTTTCCTAAAAAGCAAAGCCCCTAAAATACCACCTCTTCTGCAAGTTCTGTAACTCTTCAATTTCTTAAATATAATCACAAAGCAGACTATATTCATTGAATAGGTTTCATTTGTTAATGACTTTTTTTTTTATCCAGGAAACATACATTGCAAGCTATATACAAGTCATGGATTTTTTATTTTGCCTTTTTTGGGGGCTGAAGAAACAAAAGAAAAAAGAAGACTTCAAATGGTAAGTATGACATTTTTTTTTTTTAGAGTACGTGTAAAAAGTAGCTATTTAAATCTAAATAGCTTTGTGAGAAAACCCACTGGGAGTTCGGGGTTTTCTCTGAGCATTCGTCTGTTTGGTTTATTTGTTTAGTTTATGCCACATTGGTTCGGTAGATTGAAACTACTGAACACCGACCACCCTCCTGGCTCATTGACTTCAAAGGAGCCCGTCAATTAAGCGCTCTCTCAGGGTGGCCGTCATTCATATATATATGAATGCCACGTGGCGGAGAAAACGGCAGCCATCTTGTTTGTTCGGGACAAAGGCAGCGGGACTGATTTTCCTCTATAGTCGGTCCTCTTACTCCTCACCCCTCTGTCAGTCCTTACATTGGCTTCCTGTATCCAATAGGAGTTAATTCAAAGTGCTAACCCATACCTATAAAGCATTGATTCTAGCCCCTCTTATATTTCTTCACAGATCCGCAGGTATGCTCCTTCTCGGTCCCTCCACTCTGCCCATGGCCTTCTCCTGTCCACTGCTCGCACGCGTATGGCCAACTCACGCTTGCAGGACATCTCGCTGGCGGCTCCCTTCCTATGGAATAGCCTGGCTACTGTCACCAGACTCTTCCCTAGTCTTCAGTCGTGTAAGAAGTACCTTAAAACCCATCTCTTTAGGAAAGCTTATGGCCTCCCAGAGTAACCTCTACCTCACATACCTGTCTCTTGCTCTCTCCTAAATGTCAGCACTCTACTCTCTCCTCCAGTTCGGCTTCACTCCCACCTTATTTGATTGCTATTTCCTATCCTAATGTGTTTTATACCCCACCTCTTATAGACTGTAAGCTTGTTTGAGCAGGGTCCTCTTCAACCTATCATTCCTGTAAGTTTTCTTGTAATTGTCCAATTTATAATTAAATCCCCCTTTCATAATATTGTAATGCGCTACAGAATCTGTTAGCGCTATATAAATGATAATAATAATAATAATAATAATAATAATGTTTAGGCACTCAAGGTTTACCAGACTTGTGTACAAATCCTTTTCACCTGCTACAAGCAAATCACATTCCTGCTTATCTAAGACAGAACAAATCCAGGATTTGTGCACAACGCTAACGTTTACCTCTTCCACTACTGTGTCCAGTATTTATACTGTATACTGATACTAATTAATGGCCTACTTCTGATTATTCTGATGTAACCAGTCCAAATTTCAGTACAGGATGACTATCACCAACATTTATTGTATCAATTGTGACTTCTGTTATATCAGAAATGGCTGATGGCACGAACCTTTGAATATTATTTGACAGTATTTTGTGGCTTCTGTGAGTAGCAGGTTCAGCTAGATATAACAATTATATCTATACCTGGATATAAGAGCTCTGTGACCAATAGCAAAAATAATGTTTCACTAAACCTTGAACTGTTGTAAAGTCCCAATGGAATTTAACATATTCAACCAAAAGAGCTGAGCGGGACACATAACTGATTTTTCCAAAATTATCTATTTTAATTTTTAACAATTTTTGTGAGGTAGTGGGACGGGACCTTGAGATCGGGACTGTTGGGAGGCCGGCAAAAGGAGCCATTGTTCTTTCCCTCCTGCAAAATATGAATTTTAGCTGTCAGAACAGTGAATAGATGGCTGTTGAAGGATAAACGTTTTTCCTGGCAACCCAATACAATATTACATTTCTTAATGTGACTGGGGCAATCTAATCACAAAGCAGACTATATTCGTTGAATAGAATTAATTGTTTGATCCCTTTTTTTTATCCAGGAAACAAACATTGCGAGCTATATACAAGTCATAATGATCCAGTTACACAATTAGTGGAATCAATCACAGCTAAACCGCTCAATGTGAATCAATAACAGCTAAACTGCTCAATGTATAATCTGAACATAAAAGGAAATATAGAAAGTAATTTATCAATATTGTCTCAGCTGCTTTGTCCCATGATTACAACAGTAGAAAGGACTGGGCACCAAGTCAGGAACGTAGTCCCAGGCAGATTTATTGGAGAAGAAAAATCTCCATGTTTTCGTTCACATAGGCTTGATAAAGGGTCTTATGTCAACCAAAACATTGTCATTTTTCTTTTGCAAGAAATCTGCCTGGAACTACGTTGTTGACTTTGTGCCCAGTTCTTTCTACTGTAGCGCCGGTGAAGTCCTCACTGAAAGCGTCTTCTCATTTATACATGTACATTGCTTCATGATTAGGCTGCACTCAATATGTGTTTGTACTCGAACATAGTGGTGATACTGTGGTGGAATCTCGGTAAAAATAAATGTAGTAGGCCGAGATTGCCACGTGGTATGTGTACGTGCATATACTGATGTATCGGTCGGTTGCACGTGGCAACGATACAATCAGTAGTGTACGGAGCATGTGCAGAAATACAGGATATTGAGAATTCCCCTCCTCCATTGTGCTGGGCAAGCCATGTGGTCAAACAGGAAGTTAGTCTTTGTTCGGTTGATTGGGTAAGAGTACGTGTGGGTGGAGCTGATTATGGGAGGAGTTATATGCCTATATAAGGGACCTACACTGTATGTTCGGGGCTCAGACTTTGCTGTTTTTGGTGACATTAGTCCCTCTGAGTCCCGGTCGGTGAATCGAATAAAGAATCTCTTCCTTCCTGAAGAAACCTGTGTCCATCTCTCTGTGCTTGGCTTCCGTCAGTTTCTCCGGTATCATTTGGTGCGTTGGCCGGGAAGCTCATCGTTCAACGGTAGCTGAGAAGCAGAGGCGTGAGACGGTCTATCTTTGCCTACGCTCCCTACGGCTGCACCCCTGAACTTCTGCGTGGACCTCCCTTCGTCTCGGCGCCACTGGTCTGTTGTCCAGGAGATCATCGGCCTCAACATAGTAAGTGCTGGGGTGTCCCTGTCGATGAGTGTGAACTCAGGTTCAGGAACGAGGAGGTAAGACGACTACTGTTTTAAACGGTGGACCCACTAAGGGTATTGGATACCGATTGTGCGGTAGGCCCATAAGGGGTTTGAATTGTGTATGGTATTGGCCCCCTCCAGTGGAGGGAAGGAGCGAAGGCGCACCGCTCGTAATTAAACGCCCTGTAGTCAGCCCATTTAATTTTGGTTTGGAGTCAGGCTGGGTCCTGTGTAAATAGCCCAAGCCGGACACCGGTGTATTGTCTAGACTAGCGTATCTAGGATGTATATTTCGTTCGCTAGGTCGGAGGGACCGGGAGACTAAGCGGCGCCTGTGTAAATTCGGTTCACTAGATCTCAACCTATCTTGGCTAAGTGGGAAGGCGTGTAAATTTGGAACCCACTAGACTATTGATAGAGTAGATAGACTAAAAATTCCGCCCTCTAGTTCGCTATATGTGGTGCTTGGGCAGAGATGGCTAACCAAAACGGATGTAAATAGTTTTAGGTAGTCCATCTAGGTACTGGCCAATAGATTAGTTGGGAAATTGTAAATGTGTTAAAGATTATTGTAGTAGAGTGTATATCTTGCTAGATAGCGTGAGCTCTGCCATCTAGCGAGAGTGTGAATAGTGTGTAACTGTATTATAGCGCACGGTACCATAACCATGTATAATAACTATTGATACTGTAAATAACTACTAATAACTGTCGTTTATGTTGTATGTTTAACACCATAACCACTACTAACTGAACTGTGACTTTCAAATTGTACTCTAACCAATGCTAACCGTACTATAACTACTGTTTGTAAAGACGATGTTACTGGGGTGTGTTATAGACGGGTAATTCAGATACTGAGAATTATAACGTGGGTGATTGTATAGTTTCGCCAAAAGGTACATTAATAGTTATTTAGTGACTGGTGTAACAGCTGTGTGTGTACAGGAATTCCCTGTATGTTTTGTTGTGTGCGTTTGGCCTAGTAACTGTACCACGTGGTGCTGTTGCCAAGGGAACGGGTGTGATCGTTGGAAGTGTGTTTGTTTGCTTCTGTTGGAGACGACGCTCCGTTGTTAAGTATGGGTGCGTCGGGTTCAAAGATTAATGATCCCTTAGGATGTATGTTAAAAAACTTTAAGATGGGATATAATGTGTATGATTTGGGGTAAAGATGTCTCCAACACGCCTGACTACTTTGTGTAGTAGGGAATGGCCTACTTTGGTGGCTGCATGGCCACCACGTGGTAGCTTTGATCCTAATCTGGTGCAGCGCGTACACGTGGCTGTATCGGGTAGGCCTGAACTTTACGGCCAGTTTCCGTATATTGATTGTTGGAAGCGGGCCGTAAATGACTTGCCAAAATGGATCCGGGTATACCACGAGGAGCAATGTCGCCTCATGGTGGCCAGAACTCGATTGTCCACTAAGGCCGTAACCACGCCCATTCTGAGTCAGAGATCCCCATGCCACCCCCTTACTCCTCCTCTACAGGAAGAGGAAGAGGAGGTGCTGTTGGTAACACTACTCCCCTTGCCCCGTTGTCTCCACCTACCCCCTCCTCTAGCTCAGAGTCTAGCCCTCTTGTTTTAAATCCTCCCCTTCCGGTACCTGACCCTATTAACTCCACCTATCCGGATTTGACGTCATTCCTAGTTCCTGGTCAGGCTCCTCCCAGCCCGGCCCGGAACATCCTACTTGCTGAACTTCCCTTCAGTAAAGAGAAAGTGTCCCCTTCCCCACGTCTTACTACCCCTCGACCGGAACCCCTAACTGACATTCCTCAACGAAGCCCCATACTAACCCGACAACTGACCGGTACCCTCCAACCCCAACATTATCAAATGCCTCTCCAACTGACACCAGGCCCGACACATGGCCAGTTACAACACGCTGATCCCGTATTTGTTTATGTTCCCTTCACTACAACTGATCTATTTAACTGGAAGACCCATAATTCCTCATACACCGATAAACCTCAAGCCATGACAGGTTTAATTACCTCCATAATCCAGACACATAATCCCACTTGGGCTGATTGCCAGCAATTGCTTATGACATTGTTCAATAACGAGGAAAGAACACGGATAAATCAGTCGGCAATTAAAGCGCTGGAAGAAGTGGCCCGTACTCAGAATCACGCCAACCCGGCAGCATGGGCCGCAGCCCACTACCCAAATACTGATCCGAATTGGAATGTCAATGGCGCAGACATGGCCCATTTAAAAGCTTACAGGGACGCTATTATTGCTGGCATGAAAGCCGGAGGGAAAAAGGCGATTAATATGTCGAAGACGGCTGAGGTATTGCAGAAATGTGATGAGTCGCCCAGTGCCTTTTATGATCGATTATTGGAGGCATACCAATTGTATACCCCCTTTAATCCAGAGGCTCCTGAGAATTCCCGGATGGTTAACTCTGCCTTTGTCAGCCAGGCCTACGGAGATATAAAAAGAAAGTTGCAAAAGTTAGAAGGGTTTGTAGGGATGTCTATAACTCAACTAATGGAGATAGCGAATAAGGTATATATGAATAGGGAGACAGAGACGAAAAAGGAAGAAGAGCGAAAGATGAGAAGGAAAGCAGATATGCTAGCAGTAGCTATCGCAGGCGTAGATAGAAGGGAAAAGGAAGGAGCCTTTAAGTAGGAACCAATGCGCGTATTGTAGGGAAGAAGGGCATTGGAGAAGTGAGTGTCCACAGAGGGAACAACATGAGAGAGAGAGAGATAGAACAAGGGCAGGGTATAGCAATAATTATAGAGGCAGAGAGAGAGGAAGAGGAGGCCCCGGAGGAAATGGTGGGAATAACAGAGGTAGCGTTAGTGGAGATGGGTATTATCCAGCAGCGCAGAGACCCCGAGAGAGAGAGAAGATAGGGACTTTGTGGGTTTGGCTGACACTTTCATGGAGGACTATTGATACCGACCGGGCTCCATCCCCCTTGGCCGAGCGGAGCCTATGGTCGATGTAGCAATAGGGGGAAAAAGGAGTACTTTCATGATCGACACTGGTGCTGAACATTCTGTGGTGACTGACCTAGTCGCTCCTCCTTCAGGAAGAACTATCACTGTAATAGGAGCAACTGGAAGGAGTGCCACTAAACCGGTTCTTAAAAGTCGACTCTGTACACTGGGAGGCCACGTAGTAAAACATCAGTTCCTTTACATGCCTGAATGTCCAGTCCAACTGCTAGGGCCAGATTTGTTGTCGAAATTACAAGCACAAATAACATTTCTGCCTAACGGAATGATGTCCTTGAAGTTTAATGGACCCTCAGGTATAATGACAATATCAGTACCGAAGGAAGAAGAGTGGCGACTCTATACAGTGTTGACCAGCCAAAACCCTAAGAGTGATGAATCCTTGTTTAATGTACCAGGAGTATGGGCAGAGAATAACCCACCAGGACTTGCTCGCAATATCCCACCTATTCGGATTGAACTAAAGCTTGGGGTTTATCCAGTGAGCTTAAGACAATATCATATTCCACAAAAGGCAAAGAAGAACATACAGTCTTATTTGGATAAGTTCATAAGGTATGGTATCCTAAAATTCTGTACTTCCCCCTGGAACACCCCATTGTTGCCTGTTCAAAAGCCCGGGACAGATGAGTATCGTCCTGTGCAGGACTTGAGAACAGTCAATGATGCGGTAGTAACTATACATCCAGTTGTGCCCAATCCCTATAACCTGCTTGCTTTAATTCCGGGCGGGGCTACTTACTTCACAGTTTGGATCTCAAAGATGCCTTCTTTTGCCTTCAAATTGCTACAGAAAGCCAGTGTATCTTTGCAATCCAATGGGAAAATGCTGTAACGGGTTCGAAACGCCAGATGACTTGGACGAGATTGCCCCAAGGGTTTAAGAATTCACCTACCCTATTTGGCTCAGCATTAAGTCAGGACTTACTAGATTTCAAGTCCATCCCAGGAGAATGTGTACTATCAAAATACGTAGATGATTTGTTGATAGCAGCTGTTACAAGAGAGATGTCAGCAAGCAACACATGATTTACTGCACATTCTTTGGAAGGCAGGATACAAGGTGTCCAGGAAGAAAGCCCAGTTGTGTCAGCCAACTGTCAAGTATCTGGGATTCCATATCTCTGAAGGTCAAAGGATAATGGGGCCAGAGAGAAAAGAAGCTGTATGCCAAATACCAACACCCAAGAATAGAAGACAAGTGTGAGAGTTCTTGGGGGCAGCAGGCTTCTGTAGGATATGGATTCCCAGTTATGCAATAGTGGCGAAACCCCTTTATGCAGCTATAAAAGGCACAGAACATGATCCCTTCCTGTGGACTATCGAACAGCAGAAAGCATTTGATGATGTGAAGAATGCATTGATGAGCGCCCCAGCATTAGGTCTACCTGATCATACACGTCCATTCTACTTATATGTACATGAGCAAAGAAGGACGGCTGTGGGAGTACTGACACAGTACTTGGGATCATGGCAACGACCTGTTGCATATATGTCCAAACAACTGGATGCAGTGGCCAGTGGCCTTCCACCTTGTCTAAGAGCCGTAGCTGCCGCCGCCCTGCTGGTAGCTGAAGCTAATAAGCTCACTCTGGGTCAGGAACTCTATGTGCGAGTCCCGCACGCAGTACGGACGTTGCTAGACTATAAAGGCAATCACTGGTTTAGCAATAGCCGCATGACTAAGTATCAAGCTATGTTATGTGAAAACCCGAGAGTGCATCTTGAGACTGTCAATACCTTGAATCCAGCTACCCTTTTACCACAACCTACTGAGAGTCAACATGATTGCCTGGAGGTGATGGATGAAGTGTTCTCAAGTAGACCGGACCTTCGTGATTTTCCCATCCAGAACCCTGATGTCCAGTACTATACGGACGGCAGTAGTTATGTGAAAGAAGGGATTCGCTACACAGGATATGCAGTGACAACTATAGACAAGGTGATAGAAGCTCGGCCATTGTCAAAAGGAACATCGGCACAGAAGGCAGAATTAATCGCACTCACACGAGCGTTACAATTGGCTGAAGGATTGAGGGTGAACATCTATACGGACTCAAAGTATGCATTTTTAACCACTCATGCCCATGGAGCCTTGTATAAAGAAAGAGGATTACTGAACTCAAGTACGCAGCTGAGATATTACAACTCTTGGAAGCCGTGTGGGAACCGAAAGAAGTTGGTATCATACATTGTCGAGCGCATCTGAAAGGTGATGGTGATGTGGTGAAAGGAAATCGGATGGCAGATAATGCAGCTAAGCGTGCCGCTGAATCGGGACAACAGGAATATGTGGAGTGTATAGCTGCTCTCATACCGACCCCTCTGTCTCAATGGACTCCAGTTTATACAGCTCAAGAAGAAGAGTGGTTAAAGACTGAAGCTGGAAAATACTTGGAGAATAAATGGTATCAGTTAGAAGATGGAAGGATAGTTATTCCAGCATCGCTAGCTGTAGAAATTTTCCAGAATTATCACAATGGGACACATTCCGGGAGAGATAGTATGGAAGAATCTCTTAGGAAGCATTTCTACATACCAAGATTGTCCAATTTGACTCAAGCCATTGTACGAAGATGTGTATTATGTGCCAAGAATAACGCAAGGCAAGGTCCAGTGAAACCACCGGGAGTCCAGTATATGGGAGGACTCCCTATGTCCGATCTCCAAATAGACTATACGGTAATGCCTAAATCCGGTGGACATCGTTACCTACTAGTAGAGTTGTGTGTACCTACTCAGGATGGGTAGAAGCATGTCCTACTCGTACAGAGAAAGCAGGAGAAGTTGTGCGATTTTTGTTGCGGGAAATAATTCCCCGATATGGACTACCATGTTCTATAGGATCGGATAATGGTCCAGCCTTTGTTCACCAGTGCCTACAACAACTGACTCATATGCTCGGTATTAAGTGGAAACTTCATACGGCATATAGACCTCAGAGTTCTGGGAAAGTGGAAAGAATGAACAGAACTATTAAGAACCAATTGGCAAAGATGTGTCAAGAAACCCAAGTTAAATGGAATGTTCTTTTGCCAATAGCTCTGTTGCGCATTCGTAGTACACCTACCAGAAGGATGGGTCTCTCACCTTTTGAAATTATGTATGGGCGTCCACCTCCCGTACTTGGTAACTTAAGGGGGGATTTGAGTCAGTTGGGAGAAGGAATTACCCGGCAGCAGGTTGTAGAGTTGAGTAAAACTATGGAGGAGGTACAGAAATGGGTACAAGATAGGTTACCTGTGAATATTTACCCACCTGTCCATTCTTACCATCCAGGAGATCAAGTTTGGATAAAGGAGTAGACCAGTGTACCGTTGGGGCCAAAGTTTTGTCTACCCCAACAGCTATAAAGGTGGCCGAAGTGACTCCGTGGATTCATCACTCCAGGGTTAAACCAGCAGCAGTAGATTCTTGGCAAGTTACACCAGATCCTGAGAATCCCTGCAAGATCCGGTTGAAGCGTGCAACTCAGTCGGAGTGACGAGGAAATATTGGGACTTCTAGAGAAATCATAGAGATCAGCAAGTAGGTGTTTTGACGGCCATAATAAAGCCTGACCACCTACCTACGTTACATAGTCAGAGTGTCCTGAAGGGATCTCTGTGAAGGAAAGTGAGGATCAGGAAGGACTCCATTCCCTGCAGCCCTCACATCCTGGAAGCTGAGGTGCCATCGCACGGTCGAAGAGTCAGGACAAAGATGTCAGGAGTGATGTGTTTGATAATGTATATATGTGTGTTTTTAATTATTCAGGAAGGTAGAGGTACCGACACACCAGGCTGTGAGGTTTGCATTAAGACTACGAAAACAGGCACTCACATTTCCCAGACCCTTATTTGGCATTCACAATATGAGTGTAAGGGACATGTATCTAAGTGCAGATACTTGGGTATAGATTATAGTATATGCCATCTAAGAGCAGGAGAACCTAAGTGTTTCAGTCCAGAGTATCAACCCCGTACAATTTGGTTGACTATTCAGAATGGAGACTCACAGGAGACCCTGATAAATAAGACCATACTAGAAACCGTACATTCTTCAGGTGTTCTGCTATTTGATGCATGTAAGGCGATATCAGGTGGTAGAAAACCGTGGAATGTATGTGGTGATCTTAAATAGGAAAGAACGTATGGGTCTAATGATAAATATATTTGCCCCAGTAGTAAGAACAAATATATGGATCCATAGTGCCCAAATAAAGATTATAATTATTGTCCATATTGGTCCTGTGTAGGGTGGGCAACCTGGGGACAGACAGTAGATAAGGATATGATTGTTACTAAGTTGCCTACCAAACCATATTGTAAGTCTATGGAGTGCAACCCAGTCCATATACTTATCAATGACCCAGAACTATTTATAGACAGGTTTGGGAACTTATTTGGGCTCCAAATATATGGAACAGGTTTGGATCCTGGGACAATATTATTTATAGGGATAGAGACCGATACTGTGGCAACCCAGACTCATCAGGTCTTCCATTCCTTCTATGAGGAGATGAGTGTGGAAAATAAGATCCCCCATAATGCTAAGAACTTATTTATTGATTTAGCCCAGAGTATTGCTGGTAGTCTTAATGTAACCAACTGCTATGTGTGTGGAGGTACTAATATGGGAGACCAATGGCCTTGGGAAGCAAAGGAGGTAATGTATTCCGGTTCTGAGACAGTTGAACAGATAATATCTTCTCAAACTGATTATCAAATGAGTGTTAGAGGTAAATCTGAGTGGCAATTAAAGACCTCCATTATAGGTTATGCTTGCATTGCAAGGAAAGGAATAATGTTTAATACATCTGTAGGAGAATTGACTTGTCTAGGGCAAAAAGCTTATGATGATGATACAAAAGATACAACTTGGTGGTCAGCTTCAAATGTCTCAGAACCACCTAATCCGTTTGCAATTTATACCAATTTAAAGAATGTGTGGTATGACTTATCTGCTACATCTAGTTGGAAAGCTCTGGCAAATTTGTACTGGATCTGTGGTAAGAGCCTATTCGGAGTTACCACAGGACTGGGAAGGGGCATGTGTATTAGGTATGCTCAAACCATCCTTCTTCTTGTTGCCAATTGAAACAAGAGAGACTTTGGGAGTTAAAGTATATGATGTGAATCATAGAAGGAAAAGAGGACCCCTAGAGATGGGTACCTGGGAAGATAATGAGTGGCCTCCTCAGTGTATTATAGATTATTATGGGCCAGCTACGTGGGTGGAGGATGGTACTTTTGGATATAGAACCCCAATATATATGCTCAACCGTATCATAAGGTTACAGGCAGTGGTTGAGATAATTACCAATGAAACATCGCAAGCGCTCAATCTCCTAGCAAAACATAACACTAGGATGAGGACAGCCGTTTACCAAAATAGATTAGCTTTGGATTACCTATTGGCAGTAGAGGGAGGTGTATGTGGGAAGTTTAATTTAAGCAATTGCTGTCTTCAAATAGATGATGAAGGGCAAGCAATAGCTGAGCTTACTAGCCATATGGTTAAACTAGCACATGTGCCTACTCAAGTATGGAAAGGGTATAATCCGAGTAGTTGGTTTGGTAATTGGTATGAGCAGCTTGGAGGACTCAAGGCATTGGTAGGTGGAGTCATGCTAATCTTGATGTTGTGTCTCCTCCTGCCATGTCTGATTCCTTTGGTAGTTAGGTCTGTGCAGAGCATTATAGAGAATATAGCAGAGAGAAAGGCCGTTGCACAGATAATGGCTGTTTATAGGTATGAGGCTCTAAATCAAGGAGAACAGGTACAGGAAGAGGAATGCTGAGGGATTCGTATCTTTAGAAAGTCACAAAGTTTAGTCTGGTTTATGGCAACTTGAGGTGTAAGCAAACTCAGATTAAGTGATGCATCTGGAATTATGAAATATCAGAAGCATCAAAGGGGGGAATGTGGTGGAATCTCTGTAAAAATAAATTTAGTAGGCCGAGATTGCCACGTGGTATGTGTACGTGCATATACTGATGTATCGATCGGTTGGTTGCACGTTGCAACGATACAATCAGTAGTGTATGGAGCATGTGCAGAAATACAGGATATTGAGAATTCCCCTCCTCCATTGTGCTGGGCAAGCCATGTGGTCAAACAGGAAGTTAGTCTTTGTTCGGTTGATTGGGTAAGAGTACGTGTGGGTGGAGCTGATTATGGGAGGAGTTATATGCCTATATAAGGGACCTACACTGTATGTTCGGGGCTCAGACTTTGCTGTTTTTTGGTGACATTAGTCCCTCTGAGTCCCGGTCGGTGAATCGAATAAAGAATCTCTTCCTTCCTGAAGAAACCTGTGTCCATCTCTCTGTGCTTGGCTTCCGTCAGTTTCTCCGGTATCAATACCACTGGCCTGGAGCTGGACAATTAAGGAACACTCAATTACTCCAACCCACACAAAATTTTTTTTTACAAAAAATCACTATTTAGTAGATATATCCCAATTAATTGAATGTATTTTTTTTTTTTCCTTTGGGAATATATCTAAACACAGTTTGCAAAAGCTGCAGATCTCTTTGTAAGCCCTCACCATTTTCCCCAATCTAGACTTTCAGTCTATCCTGTAGAATACACGAATAAAAGGCTTTTTATTGGAATGAGAAGCTTCTGTGCCGGAACCACAAGCACACGCGATTGTAATAACGCTGTAGAAAGCACATTGAGAAGAGCACAGCAAGCCTGCCGCTTCCATTATATCAGTTGAGCTAACGGATGCAAAATAAAAATTTCCTGGCTCTATGATTGACAACCAGGGAGGTCTCTCTGTCCCAATTATAAAATTGCCTTTAATAAACTGTCACAATGGTGACAGACTCCAGGGCTTCAGCTCCAACATCCGGTGATAACATCAGATGGCCTCCTTACAGTATAATCTGTTACAGGCCTGTCTTATCATACTAAATGCTCTATCATGTGCAGGTCATGGGTTTTCCCATATATGTTTAGTCACTCAAGGTTACCAGACTTGTGGACAAATCCTTTTCACCTGCTACAAACAAATCACATTCCTGCTCATCTACGACAAAATCCGTGAATTGTGCACAAGTCTAACGCTTACCTCTTCCACTACTGTATCCACTATTTATAATGTATACTGATACTAATTAATAGCCTACTTCTGGCCTAAGAATATTTGGTATCTCCTTATCTTAAAGTGCCGTAGTGCAAAGAACCTTCAACTGGATACAGTAGGTCGGGATGATATCAGCCCTGCCTTATGGGCTCACTGGCTTGTTGGTAAGTAGTTCATATTTGCAAAACAGAATAAAATATATAGAGCTCACTGATGCAAATCTATGTTTGATTAAAAAAAAAAAAAAAAAATAGGAGAGATACTCACAAGGATGGAGCATTCCTCACCAAAGGAATATGTGGTCCTGGGCTCCTCAAACAATAAGGGTGTAGTCCAAAACAGTTTAAAATATTATCTATTTTATTAGATTTGCTAGCTAATAAAATAATAAAAAACAATAAAAACAATATTGCTATATTTTCGGTCTCCACATATTCTACTATTTCTTTAAACACCTCTACCTCAAGAAATACATCAAGGTGCTACCCCCTCTTCTTATCTGTTTACCCCACAGATTATTGATCTCAGCCCACTGATGCAAGATAAGTATCTCAGAAGCTGCTCTGTAATGTGACCAGTCAGCATGGTGGTCAGACCTTTGCCCCAATCTATTTCAGCTTAACATTTCCAATTCTCTTTTGAAGTCACAATAGCGAATAATGAGGATCATTAAATCTGTTCCCACAGCACACGATCTTGTTCCATTCACTCAGCTTTTGTGTTACGTGCTAAGTACCTACCACTTGTCTGGTGTCATTGAATTTTCGTTGATAATTAAATGTATTGGGAAGTTTGAGTCATTTGCCAACAGTGCTATTACCCAATATTACAAAGTCCTCCCCCATATTCACCTAGCAAAGCCTGAATACAGACAAATGGGAGGTCAGAGTTAATAGGCATGTGTACAGTAGAACCATATGTTATAGGTAACACTTCAAAATATATTATTGCATATATATGGATACTGCCTAATTTATATTATGTAAACTATTTAATGAAGTGTCTCAAATGTAAGAGCAGTGTGAAAATAGACTATTACTGCTATTATTAACTGGTAATATAGTGGACTCAAAGAGTTACTCAGTTAGCCGTATGCAGAATTAAAGGGACACTCAAGGCACCCAGACCACTTCTGCCCATTGGAGTGGTCTGGGTGCCAATTCCCACTACTCTTAACCCTGCAAGTGTAATTATTGCAGTTTTTTATAAACTGCAATAATTACCTTGCAGGGTTAACTCCACCTCTAGTGGCTGTCTACTAGACAGCCACTAGAGGGAACTTCCTGACTTATAGCACAGATTATCCGTGCTAGAGCGTCGCTGGACATCCTCACGCTGTGTGAGGACCTCCAGCGTCGCTCAATTCCCCATGGGCAAGCATAGAAAATCTTTTTCAATGCTTTCCTAGGGGGAGACCTAATGCGCATGCGCGGCATTGCCGCACATGCGCATTAGGTCTCCTCGGCCAGTGGGCGGGATCAGTCTCGCCCACCGGCCGACGGAGTCAGAAGGAAGAGCGGTGCGGAGGAGGAGGCAGCGACGAGGGACATCGTCGCTGCCTGAGGTAAGTGACTGAAGGGGTTTTCACCCCTTCAGCAACTGGGGATTGGGGGTGGGAGGGAGAGGGAACCTGCAGTGCCAGGAAAACGGATTGTTTTCCTGGCACTGGAGTTTTCCTTTAAGCAGCATATTTAGTGAGAGCTGGTTTTCCAAACTATCAAGAGAAAATTGACACTGGGTAGAAGAGAAGAGTACACTATAGCACAGGGGTGGATCCAGATCCTAATCTCAGGAGGGTAGATTATTTAAAGGAACAATCCAGGCACAATAACCACTACAACACTCTGTAGTAGTTATGGTGCTAGGAGTGCCGTGGTGCACTTCCAGAGTAAGTAGTCAAACCGTTTAAAAACAGTTTGACAGCTTACCCGGAATCTGCAGGGATAGGAGCAATAATAGGGAATAGGGCCATTAGTAGAGGATAGGGACAGTAGAGTGTGTTTGTGAGGGGTGCAATGTGTGTGAGGGGCGTAGTGTGTGGGGTGCAGTGTCTGGGGAGTGCAGTGTGTGGGTGTTGGGTACAGTGTGCCACTTGAGAATATACATTTATTTGCATTTTTTTATGTATTCATTTATTTCATTTTAAATTTATAATAAAATTATTATTTTATTTGATCCCCCCTCCATCGTTACCTTTGCTTGGGATGGGGGACATTACAAGGCAATCCCTGGTGGTCCTTGTGGTCGCAGGGGTGAGTGAACTATAGCCTGCAGCTCCTGAGGCTAGAGTTCACTCTTGCGAGATCCGGAGCATTGCCATGGTAACCGCAGCAACGCTCCGTGCTCACTAGGGGAGAACCCAGCAGAGCTACAGGTAAGAGCTTTCCCTGGTCCTCTCTCCCTCCCCTGCCGGCTGCCAGCAAAGTACCCCCCCCCGGATCTGCCACTGCTATAGCAGATGTTCTATGTGAGCATATTAATAAAATAATAATCAAAGTGAAACTATTCACAAAGATATCAAATAAACTTAGCATTGCTGTAGAGAAGGTCTGCAGCCCACTCAACTGATACCTGCAGATTGAGAGCCATTACCACTAAGAAACTGGATTACAGTCAGAGGGGGTCGCCCCACCTGCCCAAGCTTTAATACAACCAGCACGATGCTCCCTAGAATCCAACTGTGTCTGGAGTTAATACTTGAGATCCTCTGGACTGTGCGGGGGGATATGGCCCCAGTAAGTTTGCAGCCTAGGCAAGTGAAGGCAAGGCTGGAAGTCGGACCTTTGGCATATGTTTGTGTCTCCTCCTCTGGGATGGAGAAACGGGAGAAACTCTGCCATACTTCATTGGCCAGCAGACAGGATCTGGGAGTGCTTGGCTCAGCATATGGGTATACTATTAATTACTTGAATGTTTAGCTTTGCCCAAAATTATCCTGCCAAAAGCTTGAAGAAGTGGGTCCACATGGGTGGGTAGCTGCAGGAATGCCTGAACCTGAAGCCTCAACCTTCCAAACCGCTTGTGATTACAAATACCTCTTTGCGTCCATGAGCGTTTATCAGTGGGGACCTGGATATCCCCCATCAGCCCAAAGGGAGGGACAAGTTTTCACCAAACCAATGCCACATGCCCCACCTCAGGTATGCAGGTGGCAGAGAAGAGAAGCCTAGCATGGTCAATGCCCACCAGATCCAGTCAAATGCTGACCAAAGACTCGGCAGTGTGTTTCTCAGGAAGATTATCAGTGTGTGCCAAATATAGAACGGTTTTGTGGATTATTAGGTTTAGTGAGAGGTTTTCTCTGAGGCTCTCAGCAACATGCAACTATCTTGGTTGGTTGTCAGACCCCACCTCTACTCATACTGTTCCTCAGCAATAGCTACTGCAGCTTATTTTTCTCTCTCAGTTCTCTCACCCCTTTTCTAAGTCGTTACATAAGCTTACTATATCTTTTAACGTTTAATTGAAGCTGCTAACACTCATATCCTAAGCCCTTCACAATATTATCCCCATTACATTACTTCACAAATATATAGCTACAGTCCATTGTCTGTCACTCTGCTCTGCCAGGGATCTTCACCTGTACTGCTAACTCTCGCCTACAGGATTTCCCAAGCCCGAGGTCAGCTCCTCCATTCTTTTACCTTCCTGCAGACTTATCTCATGGGCGTCCACAGGGGGGGCAAGAGGGACCCCCCCTTTTTCCCCTCTCCCTTCCTATTGACCCCCCTGCCCTCCATTTCAGCCTTTGATCCCACACTACAGGTCATGACCCCCCTACTACAGACCCACCGCACTACTGGCCCTGTCCCCCCCCCCCCCACACTACAGTGAGCTTATCTGTAAGTGAGCTTGTGTGTGTCTGTGAGCTTTTCTGTAGTGAGCATGTGTGTGTGTGTGTGTGTGTCAGTGAGTTTGTCTGTAGTGAACATGTGTGTCAGTGAGCGTTTCTGGAGTGAGCATGTGTGTGTGTCAGTGAACGTTTCTGTAGTGAGCTTGTATGTGTGTGTTAGTGAGCTTTTCTGTAGTGAGCATGTGTGTCAGTGAGGTTGTCTATAATAAGCATGAGCATGTGTGTCAGTGACCTTGTCTATAATAAGCATGTGTATGTGTGTCAGTGAGCTTGTCTGTAGTGAGCATGTGTGACAGCGAGCTTTTCTATAGTGAGCATGTGTGTCAGTGAGCTTGTCTGTAGTGAGCGTTTGTGTGTGTGTGACAGTAGGCTTGTCTGTAGGAAGTTTGTGTTTGTATACCAATGATTTTGTCTGTAGTAACGGTGTGAGTGTCAGAGTTTGTACTAAGTGTGTGTGTGTGTGTGTGTGTACCAGCAACTTTGTCTGTGTGTGTCAGTGAGATTGCCTGTCAGTGAGCCTATAAATGTGTATCAGTGAGCTTGTGTTCTTATTTCAATGAGCTTATATGTATCAATGAGATTGTCGGTCTGTGAAGCTGTGTATCAATGAGTCTGTGTGCTTGTGTCAGTGAGATTGTCTGCATGCGAGTATGCTTACTGTATAATTATATTTTTCTACACTGACAGAACCAATGTTTTGAATTAGAAAAAGAAACATACCAATAATATATGTCTATCTATCTATCTATCTATCTATATATATATACACACAATAATGACTTATGGGGCTGGCATACATTTTTTTCCAAGGCTGCTTTGTAACCCCAGTCCAGCCCTGCAAAAAGGGTCCGAGCATTGATGTCATTACAATTATGCCCCCCCCCCCCCCCCCCGGAAAAATTCTACTGGATTGTATTACATGCCATGGACTTGACGAGACAAACTGGGTATTGCTGGCAAAGCCAATTCACCTCAATTTAATCACTGCCAGTCCTAATTATACACCTGACATTGAGGAACAGTACAGCAGATTTACTTACATTAAGCGTTTTTTTTGGAGGGTTTTTTTCATCACACACAGACATCTTTGGCAGAATTCAATTAAAGCAGGTGTGCTCAGCCCAAGCCCAGAGGGCCATTTGTGGCCCGCAAAGCTTTAATCGACAGATCAACTGGTGCATGTCCTGTTTAATCACATCAAAGCTTCTTAGTCTGAAATAGAATTCTTTAAAATGCCAGCTTCAAGGCCAGTATTTAAATATTTTCCAAAGCTTCTTGAAATTTCCGCCTGCAGGATACATTGCTCAGTATATGGCTGCAAAGTCCAAGATCCAGAGTTCTGGAATTTTCACATGCCTCTGATATGCTACCACAGAAATCGTTCCACTCAATGAATTATTAAATAAGTAGAGTAAGTGTTCTTATTAACTGAATTTTTAATTCTTATTGTGTGGCACAGTCCAAATTTTTAAACAAGCCCTCAACTTCCTGAAGTTTGAGTATCCCTGACATAGAGGTCAAACCTTGTTTTTATACACAATATAACCCATGTTAGTTCCGCTGTTCCTGAATGTTCAAGTTTCTACTCATTACATTCCTGCAGCTCAATGTCTCCATTCATGATTTTTTTTTTTTATTCTTTATTTTTGTGTCGACACGGAGTGCGGCATAGCGATATACATTGGCTCACGCAGGGGCAGATTACCAATAATTTGACATTGTATGTTACAATAGATAATTGTTTTTTCAGATTATATGACATTTGTGGTTTGCCGCTCTGTCGCTTTTTTTATTTTAACTTTGGAGGGCATGTCTTGCCCACTCATAAAATAAAAAGAACATAACACAATTAAATACATTAAACCATAGGACTACAAAATGCAGATCAAGACACCATCCATTAGATTCCCATTTGTCACATCGGTCAGGGTTCCTGCGTAAAACAGTTCGACCTTTTGTGCTGTCGGCTGCCTTCTGTGTCCGATGCTGTGGGTGGAGTTGGAGTCATGCTATAGTGGTCTTTAAAGACGTGTAGGTGTGTTCCTGGCTGTTATGTCTAATGTCTACCCGTCCTATGTGCCACCCTATTCAGGGAGTCGTTTTGGGCGCGGGATGTGGTGTCCATTCATGATTTTTGACCCACTCATATAAAGTTACTTCTTTCTAGACTTGAGAGAAGAAAATACCTGTATAAAATCCATCTCTCCAGATCCAATTCAGCGTACCTATTCCTACCAATCGTTTTACCGGTGCTCTTATCTCATCATATACATTTCTAAATTGGTTACATTACTTATATTTGTCCCATCTCTTCTCAGGATACTAGTCCAGTTCCTCCTTACGCCAATAATCCATATCAGCTTTCTTCCCCATTGGTATTGGAAACCCCTTAAGATGAGGGAGGCATTAACCCCTTAAGGACCAAACTTCTGGAATAAAAGCGAATCATGACGTCACACATGTCATGTGTCCTTAAGGGGTTAAAAGGTTTAATGTAGTATCAGCATTAGGTACTAAAGGTTAATGCATGACTAGGTCTAAAGAGGTTCTCACAATGTGAGGACATCAAGCATTTTTACCTCTATGCAATGAAATTATTTTCCTGCTTTGTAGACAATCACCTTGATCTACCAATATAACATTATCAATTAGAAGTATTGCATCCAGTGTTTGTTTTTTTTTTTTTATGAGGAACATCCTATCATATTGTGTGACTATAAAATATTGAACACAAAAATCAAAGGATCTGAATTGAATGTGGAAATGGCCCTAGTTTTTGTTAAAATGTGTAAAAATAAATAATTGCAGTTTCACATTGTCAGAAAAGGGGAATATATAAGGGACTACATCTTCTAGAACAATTAAATAATTTACAAGCAAATTTTGGGTTCCACGTCAAGGAACACTCCATACAATTAAAGGAATTTAGCTTACTGAAATGTGTTGTGGAGCACATCCATGCATATTTTCATTGAGGGTATATATACTAAATAGTGATGGTTTATTTTAGTGAATTTTAATGTATTTCAGCAGAGTTGTGTCCCTTTACCTGAATAGCACTTTCATAAATACACAACAGGTGTGATGAAATAACTTTGCAACATATTCCTAAGTGAAAGTGTTACTAAGGGTCACTTTTCTAGTAAACTGATAAGATAGGTTGGTTGCCCCTCACCTGTAACAGTTTGAGCACAGTCATAAAGGCTTGAATACATTTTAACGGTTCATTGCATGCTCAATAATCACTCAATGCTTTAAAATAAAAAAAACTTGTTTATGACATAGGACAGAAATACATCCTTACTCAAACAAGTTAAAAGGCATAGGCAGGCCGTTTTACCATACTGGGACACTTGTAAGATCCTGATTAGACTTTTCCCAATAATAGCCCGTGAATACTACTTGCCTTGTGTGTGCACACCATTAGAGCATGTGATACTTATTCTTAAAGGGACACTATAGTCACCTGAACAACTACAGCTTAATGTAGTTGTTCAGGTATTATCTATAGCTCCCTGCAGGCAATCTAATGTAAACACTGTATTTTCAGAGAAAATACAGTGTTTACATTGATTGATAGGAATACCTCCAGTGGCCGTCACTCAGACGGCCACTAGAGGGACTTCCTATCACGCAGGGCCCTGGACACGTCAGACGTATTAAAATACGTCTGACGTGTTCAGGAGAGAGAAGGCACTGTGTGCGCGCCTTCTCTCTCCAGCCTGTCAGCGGAGGAGGGGGGCGGGCAAAGACCGAGAGCTGAGCTGCCATTCAGCTCGCGGCCGCGCACACGCGGTAGTGCGCTCAGGACTCTGAAGTATGTGCGCATGTGCGGCAAATGGAAGCGTCTGATTGCGCCCTGCTCGCGCCCGCCTATTTCGTCATTTTGACGAAATAGGGGGCGCGGCTTCACGAGGCTCCCGGCGCTGGAACCAGGTAAGCAAAATTGCCTCCCTGGAGAGTCCCTTTAAATTTAGCAATGCAAACAGATGGCAAACATTGGTACCCTTTACAGTTAAACCATGGGAAACCACTATATGTGAAACAAATGACTGATTTGGAAATTTATTCAGATTTATATTATATGAAAAGCATTTAAAACACAAACCCTGTTGTGGATCTGGTTTATTGTGTGGGTTTAGACTGGAAATTGCTAGAAATGGTTGAGACCACAGTTTGACATATGGATTAAGTCTAAGCAATGGGCTGCTGAACCAATTTTAAAATGTAAAAATTAGGTACCCAAACAAATGCAATGTATGGAATTTGGATCCCTGACAAAACAAAGGTGAGCACCTAACATAAAACGCCATACCCACACATTTCTACTTACTCAGACATTGAATCAATTTCATGTTACATCCCTAGTCACCAATGCTTAAAGGACCTCTAAAGGCACCCTGAACCAGTTTATCTCAATTAAGTGGTCTGGGTGCAGTGTCCCTTTAGTAGAAACTGCAGTGTTTTCATTGCAGGGTTAAACACAACTTAAGAAGCGGTTTTGCCTGACAACCACTAGAGGAGCTCTCCCTGTGAGAACAGAGTCAGATTTGGTTTATTTATTTATTATTGCCATTTCTATAGCGCCAACAGATTCCGTAGCGCTTTACAATATTATAAGAGGGGGGATTTAACTATATATAGGACAATTACAAGGTTGATAGGTTGAAGAGGATTATGCTCAAACTAGCTTGTTCTCAATCAAATGCTGCTTCGAGAGAGCATTTGATTGACTTTGGCAACACTTGTGTAGGTTAATTATGCATACATAACCAAGTTATTATATACTGGAGAAAAAATACCACAAACAACAATGAAATTTTACTGTAATGAGTAATTTTATTTAACTTAATTTGCATCATCTGTAGAGTAGACATATGAAGGCTCAGTTTAAAAACCCTACATAATCTAGTTGAATACACCAAGTAGAACATCTTAAGTTTCTATGGGGGACATTTATAAAAGTGTCACTGTGAGCTTCTGAGTCAAGGTTTTCAAGCAGTTGCTGAATAAACAGATGGAAAGAGCAAGAACATTCCATCGGTTCCCATGGTGATTGCATCACTCTTAGAACTTTACACCACAGTAAGGTCTTATATATAACCCCCAATGTGCACAGTTACAAATGTAATATGCATTCAATTTGCCTTCAATTCTGTTCATAATTTATAATAACTTACTTTAACGATCTGCAATATATTATGTAGAACAGTGACATAATTAGACATTTAGGAGTAACAGTGGGGAAGTTGAGTTATTACCTTTACCAGAGCATCACTTTAAACTATAAAAAGAACAGTTTTTATAAAAATTAGACTTCAGAAAGACAAAATCTTGGGAGAAACATTAGCTCAAACTATTCGAATACTGTAAAACATGATTATGAAACAAAAGTTGTAATGCCAGCATTAGGTGGACTATGGAATCTCTGAAGTGATGGTGTAAAAATAAAAATAAAATGCATCTCCACAGTATATTATTACACACTCTCTAGAATGCCAAAAGACAGCAGCACCATGACAATCTTGCATCAAGGACTTCAAGGGGATCAACGATATGGCAATAAGACCTCCAGCTTGCACTAACAGCATCTGTCTTCAGTGCAAGCCTTCATAAATGCCATCTTCACCGACACCTCCGCAAAAGTCCACTTCATGACTGAAAATGAGTAGAGAACAAATTATATTTAAAGAAACGGTGCCCATTATGTGAAAACTTTTCATTTGGCGCAAGTTGCGTGATACTTACAAGATAAGTCAGGTGCTGGAAAATGTGGCTAGGAACGGTGATGGGGA
The DNA here is from genome assembly GCF_036172605.1 of Pelobates fuscus. Taxonomy (NCBI): domain Eukaryota; kingdom Metazoa; phylum Chordata; class Amphibia; order Anura; family Pelobatidae; genus Pelobates; species Pelobates fuscus. The sequence continues at coordinate 105,522,484 of NC_086318.1, read as the reverse complement.
ATTGCATCCATGTGAACATTAAGCTTCATCTCATTATCAATAATTTGGACAAGTTGCTGCATTGATGGGAGGTGACCAGATTCTAGCTTTGACCACACAGGTACATCTACAAATGATAAAAAATAACAATTAGACTGAAAACCACTGGCAAATGAAATCGGGGCTGTATTATAATAATTATACGGATAATACATTGAGACAGGAAAAAAATTAAAGGTACAGGGTTAGAGCAGCCACAGCTGCAGTTCAATTTCTATTATATCACAATGAGAAGCAACCAGTGGTTTGCACCCTCCTTATCACATTACCACAGTATATAATTAAAGGGTTCTGACACAAAAAAATAAAACCTTTTAATTTACATAGGGAAGTGCTGGCTAGGGAGTTAGCTCAACAAGATTTTCAATAGGTTTTTCTCCCCATCTATACATTTGCAAGCAACACAATGGTTAAGACAATGCATTGAAAAACAATTTAAGCTTTTTTAAAGAGTTTTTGGCATGACAGATACCCATTAAGTTGTGAATATCTGCAGACAATATTTTGAGACCTTCTGTGCACACATCTCTTTCATGGCACCCAGAAAAGGAGACTCAAAAATATAAAAGTGAGTGATAAAAAATATCAGCAACCCTCCACTATTAAAAGAAAATCATCCAGTTGTCAAGCCAAGATAGACCAAATTGTTAATAAATACTATGCAGTTAATTCAGCACTTATATGCCGACGTGTGATGTTTAACGGTGAGAAAGATGCAAAGAGTACAATCTACACAACTGTTCCCTTGTGATTTCTCCGGTAAAAAAAATGTCTTAACTATTAGGAAATAGAAAGGAATATAAAAAGAAAAACATGTAAAACAGGAAGTGTCTGAATGCAAATCTCATGGACTGTAGCACAGGGTAAAAAGTAGGGATTGACCGATTATCTGTCTGGTCGATATTCTGTATTTTCAGCAATATCGGTATCGGCCAATAAAGATACCGATATTGCCGACTACGGCTGCCATCGGGTCCTGAGGGGGCCCAGAACACTCTTACTTACCTTCCCAGCAGCTCCCTTCTGCCACGGTTACGCAGGCCGCGAGAGTTAGACAGGGGAGCTGCTGGGAAGGCAAGTAAGAGTCTACTGGGGCCCCCTGGGAATGCCATATCCCCCCTGCCTGGCCAAGTAAGAAACAGGGAGAGGGGACAAACAAAACGTAAAAAAATAAAAATGTTAAAATAACCCCCCCCAACCCCTTTTACACACACTACATACCTACACAAACACACACACATTATAGAAAACAAAAAATGATGACTATTTTGTGCATTTACCCTAATAAAAAAAATGTAAAAAAATTATTTGCAAAAAAAATAAACAAACATGTTCAGTTAACAGTAGATGTGTGGAAAAGGTTTATTTTTTCAAAATGGTAAATGTACAGAATATCGGTATGTTATCGGCTATCGGCCTGAAAGTTCACAGATTATCGGTATTGGCTCAAAAAACAAAACAATATCGGTCGATCCTATAGTAAAAAGATATGTAAAATGTACCATTCAGAGTGACTTCAAAGGCTCCTGTGGACATACACTGGTTCTCAATCATGTTGCTCAGGAAGAAAACCATCATGCATGCATAGACCTGAAAGACAATTCAAAGACTCAATTTTATAGCTCAGAGTCACAAAAAATAGGATTTAATCTGTTGCTTAACACCCAACGAACAACTGCAAGAAATGGAAATAATAGTAAGAACTGTACCCACACAATATACAGGCCTATCTTAGCTGATTGTATGGGACTTGCCAGTATGTGGTTGGAGAAAGTTGTCCTTTGCCGCATTTCTCCATAAATCTACACCGGAGACAAAGGAATCTCTACAATCTCTTTCCCATGTGAGTTTTTTTTTTTTTTTTTTTTTTTTTTTTAAATTCTTTATTTTTGTTGTGCATAAGTTTATCACAGGCAGGTAAGAGGTGCCCCAAAAGCAGTCCTCAAACTTTTCCCTCGCTCAACAAGCGGGGCACAGATTAAACAGGCACATTTTTTAATGATAAGAACAAGAAGAAACAAGCGTTATGATTAAGCATGCAGAAAATATACAAGTTATACGAATTAACCTAGAAGTACAGAGTTTAGAGGTGTATGTGTTGCACATTCTTATATTGTAGCATGTTGCAGATAAGTAAGCCTAAACTACAGTAAGAGTCCTGAGGTCACTCGCTTATGTTATTAAAGCACCCTGATACCCCAGTGGCAGGCCGTCAGGCACCTGTGGTCCAAGGAGGGATGTCATGCTGGTTCTGTGCCCAATGAGTCCAGAGCTGTTTCGCTGCGTTGTTGCTGCCTTGGGTCGTAACTTGGGTGGTGATGGCTTGTGAGACCCCCTGTGGTGTGGAGCACTCTTCCGCCGCTCTCTTCTGGCTGTTTGGTGCCTCTTCTCTGTGGTCCGGTCGGTAAGTGTCGATGTGCCGTTGTGGAGACGGTGTAGGCCAGATCCTCGGTATGGAGTTTGGGTGTGCGCTGTGCTGAGTCTAGCCTCGCTGGTCAGCAGGCAACCACTCCCGCCTTTTTGTCGAGGGTGTGCTCCGGGCCTTACTAGCGCTTGTCTGGCGGTTGGTGAGGCTGTAGAGTAGCGGTTACTGGATGTTTCATGCAGGCGTTCAGTGCCTGTGTGGAATTCAGGAGGAGAACATCCCCCTGGAGGCCAGAAGTGCTCGTGAGAGCCAGTAGATTCCCGGTGCCGCCATCGTAGATGTGGTCTGGGTTGCGTTTTGGGGACCTGACTGGGCCTTGAAAGCTTCGGTCTTAGTCGGGGCCACAGGGCATATAGGGTGCAGGCCGGGATCACCCCCACCGGCCCAGAGGGGGGGGAACAGGGCCCGGTCCGCCCTGCCGAGGGAGTCTGGCTGGATCGCATCAGGCAGGATAGTGGGCGGCGGCCGTCCGCCTCACTCACCGCCCGAGTAGGCCTCATCCAGAGGGAGCAATGCGTGCCCTCCCGGGGGACTAAAACAGCAGCTGCAAGCCTCTCCCCGGGTCCAGTGTCTCCATAGGTGCCGGTCCACCGCGGTAGGTCGACAAGTGGTTCCAGTAGGTCCATATTTGGAGATTATTAAGCCAGGTTTGCTGGAGCTGTTGTGCCGTGCGACCGGCCAGCTCGGCGGCCAGGCCCCGCCCCGGAATCTCTACAATCTCTGATTTATATATTCTGTTTTGGAATTTCAAAGAATTTCCAAACACACAGGGTTAAATGAAGTGAGGGATTTTCAATAAAAGGTCAAACTAGCTGAGCTGTAAGAAAATCTCTAACTCCGCATTGCTTTCAGTTAGGATACTACAGCCTTCGATATGAAACTCACTTTTACAAATTACTAACAATTGAGAGTTTCATAAATATAGGATCTACATAAAATAAACTCAAAGTGACAGCGCCACATTAAACAGACAGCAAATCAGAATGCCTTAATACATCAAGAACATTAAAAAATATGTTTTGAGGAAGTGACACTAAAAGTCAGCAGCTGCTTTTTGCAGATGCTGTCCTTAATGATATGCTATAGAGGAGCTGGACTGAGAGAGCAGTGCGACTGCCCAGCACCCCTTAACACATCGGTAATGGGCTAAATGAAACATGTAGATTGCACGTACAAATATATATTTACATACATACAATCCTGTACTGCAAAGTAGGTTTTTAACTCCCCCCAAATAAAACAAAACAAACTGTTTTATGCTACAATTAAAGGGATCCTATAGTGCCAAGAAAACAAACTCATTTTCCTGGCACTATAGGCTCCTGGAGTGCCCCCTTCAATCATCTTCAGCCTCTTACCTGAATCCAGCGCCAATGTCCCTCAGCGGTGAGTCAGGCTCCGCCCACGCACCTCCCTCTGCCGTCAGGGGAGACCTAATGCGCATGCGTGGCAATGGCTGCGCGCGCACGCATTAGACCTCCCCATAGGAAAGCATTATTCAATGCTTTCCTAAGGGGAAAATCTGACACTGGTGGTCCGTGAGGATGTCCAGCGTCGGATAGCGGACCAAAAGTCCATTTGGATTCCGGAAGCCCTCTAGTGGCTGTCTGGTAGACAGCCACAGAGGGCAGACTTAGAGCTGCAGTGTAAACATTGCAGTTCTCTGCAAAAGGGTCACAGCACCCAGACCACCTTAATTAGCTGAAGTAGTCTGGGTGCCTACAGTGTCCTTTTAAGGTGCCAGATATAGTAACTATATCTGGCACCTTAATTTGTTAATTGCTGCATTTACTTGGAACACACTGCAGCCAGTTGCTACAGGTGCCTATAACATGACTTCCTTTTTTCTTGATAGAACAACTATTGAATTAACTCCTAGAAATTAATGTAAAGTTTATGTAACTATAGAAATAGAATATAATTTCTTCTTAATAGGTTATATGATATTTTAGGAATAATCTCAGTATTTGACACAACTGAGCTATATCCTTATTGCAGCTATTCTTTCACAGGAGGATTTATTATATATTTCTATAAGGTTACTTTTTCTTCCATTCTATTTAGCTTATCTCCAGCAATTACTTTGTTTCAAATTTAAGAGTTCTCTCAATCATAATACATTTCTTTCCTAAACATTTTTAATAAAAGTATACTTTAACTCCTAGTTGTAAAATCAGAATTAATTCGGATTGTATGTCCATATTACAAACCTAGAGACTACCTTAAATAGGTTTTATCTTCAGTACTCTAACCTTTTGGCCAATTGGTTCCCTTCTTTTTAACTCTCCATAAGACATACTAGACATTCTGCTGGAAACAGAAGATCGCATGCGCTGGGTCCCAGCCGCACCCTTTTCCATGTGAGTGGCACCAGGGGTGCCCCCTACGCCTGCCACTGGTATCACTGTAAACTAATTTTTAGAGTATCAAGTATGATAACTGTGTGTGTGAAACCAGGCGCTCAAGAGTAACTTAAGAGTTATATTATATTAGCAGCTGTAGCACTCTATGGGTTCTCCTATTATCTCACATAAATCCAACAGTGAACAGACACAATGTGCTTTATAGGGTTTAGAAGACATTGCCCTATTTTTCAAAACAACCGTATATAGTGCAGCGCTAAAAATTTGTTTTGTGAATGAATCAGAGCTTACCCATGAGGTTATGCAGCATAAATTATTTCATACATACAAAGGGAAAAAAACAAAAGGGTGTATAATAGTGAAATATTGTTACAATGAAATGAGAAACAATATTATACACCTTTTGGTTTTTTCCCTTTGTATGTATGGGGGGGGGGGGGCTGGGGGGAATATAAATATATATATATATATATATATATATATATATATATATATATATCCTATATTGGATAAACACACGCATACTAGTGGTGTGAGATTTTTTCCCCTGGTTTAAGAGTAATTTTTCGGTTTCAAAGTTAAAAAATATTTAAATTGTGTTATGGACAAAAAATTACAAATGGAAAAACATTAACACTTTTCATGCAGAAATTGTGGCATATTTGCAATGACTTTTTTCCCTACATTTTTCATGCACCATTTGAAATACTACTTATTGGGTATTTGTGAGTAAACCTCAGAATGCTTTAAAAGTAGACAGATGATATACCGTAATTAAATATTATTTTACTTCAGTATCAAACAAAATGAAGCAGCCCTTTTAAAGGTTAGCATAAAATAAAAAAAAATCCTTCTCACACACCCCCCACCTTCAAAAAAAAAAAAAAAAAAAATAGTGATCCACTATTAGAGTTCTAGAAACTGTTTGACTCCATACAATGTGGTGTACACAGTAGTGGATATAGTGCTTGGAATGTTCCTTTAAGCTGAACCCGCCATTACATGCCATGTTACCTACATTGCTGCTGTTCTTGCAGGGTCATCCACATGCCCCAGGAGTTGTATTGACTCTGTACACTACTTCAGTAATTTTACGAGCCATGTCCTTGCTACACTCACACTCATGCCTAAGAGCACAACACCACTGTGTGTGGAGTATCCAGCAAACCAAAAGGCCGCCATAGACAATACTGTTTTACTAGTAACGGCTGGGGGAATTAAAGCTTGAGGGCAGTAGCTTCTCTGCCTTTTGTCAAGTGGAGAGAAAATAAAGAGAGATTTTATCTTTATGAAATACTTTTTTTTGGGGGGGGGGGGGGGGAGGGGGAGGTGTGGGAGAGGGGTGTTACAGAGCCACTTCAAGAAAAAAACAAAAAAACCTTAAACTGTATTGTTTGACAAAGTGTATTTATATATTCTGTGTGTTTTCCACGTGTGAGCTCTTTACTGGCAAAACATCAGAATATCAGCTACCATGAACCATCTTAAAAGGAAAGTTAACAAAAAATATTGGCGGTTATGTATAAAGAAAAAAATGTCTGTTCTGAAAAGTGGTGCAAACATTGAAGAGGGGTGGAGTCACCAATGCTATCTGCTAGTTCCCATGGTTTCTGCTTCAGTTTTAATACATTAGATTACAACGCATTTAATCTAACCCCCATTGTATGAGGAAGATGAAAAACAGGAGTATATCCCAGTATGCAAAGAAGTGAGGTGGAAAATAAAAGTAAGGAGCCACATAAGGACATGGGGAAAAAAAAAAAACTACAAATATGATTGTCACGCATTACCAATTAAATGACGATGTACCGTTTTTACAAGAATTCATTAACTGTGCAGTTAGACTTCTGCTCCACACTCCACGCACATTACCTTAATCTGTTGCTTAGTGGTGATGTGTTTGGTTCCGTAGCTAATGAGTGTTTCTCAGATACAAGATGATGTAACATAAAGCAATGTATTGGGAAATGGATTTACTTTGTTTGTGCACGGTAACTAGTAGATTTAAGTCATTGTAAAAAAAATATACGATCATGAAGACAATTATTTCCAGTGTATAATTATATTGCACTAGCCTAATTATGAACATTAAACATGTTTTGTTGCAACTATTATTCAGGGGTTTTTTTTTTTGTTTTTTTTTTAATAATATCTTGATAAGTGCCAGAACTCTGAAACACTGATAAAATGTATTAATTAACAAAAACACATTCAAAAATATATGCATAGTTTGTGCTAATGGAATTTAAACCAAAGTAGTCATACATTTATATCAAAAGATACAATTAATTTGCCTAATGAGATTATGGAAAAGGCAGAGCTCTGTATTTTTACCTTTGTGTACCATTGTGTGTGTACGATGATATTTGGGGTTTGACTGTGTCTTCCCTAGACCTGGGTTTGAGAATAACAGGGCCCAGGATGTGCTTTAACCCCTTAAGGACACATGACGTGTGACATGTCATGATTCCCTTTTATTCCAGAAATTTGGTCCATAAGGGGTTAAAGGGGAACTGCAACTTCCCAACCAAGCTTTTTAAATAAAAATCAAATTAAAAATAAATACATTTTAGTTTAGAAGCTTTTTTAGGCAATGTATGTAAATGAGTTAACCCTGCAGTGCCTTATGCACAGGACATAAAAGAGCAGCATTTTTCTTTTTACTTACCTCCACTGCTGTATTCACCCCACTTAATAATAAAATAGCATTTACTGAGGAACGGTCACTTCTCTGGAATTGACAGTCCCTCATGTATAGCTCTTTTACCCAAGCACCCACCAGGCAAGTTGACCATTACCTGAAGATAATACTTGAAAAACACTGTCACTTTAATTAGCATTGGCATCTCACTGACTATTTCAGGATTATACAATAGGCAGAGACATTATATCATAAATAATGGGAGACAATGGGAGAACAGCAGCAATGTTTAAAGAAAATAAATGAAAAATACAGACATGAGCTCACATACCTTATTTTCTTGTCCCCACTGCCATAGACTTGGAGCTTGCATGCCAAAAAACACAAATGGATCTTTTCCAACAACTATTAAACCTATTAATACTAATTTGAAGACGGACAGGAAGGATGCAATGTGTCTAAGAAAAAGGAGGAGAGGTTTACAAATTTAGATTAAAAAAATAAATAAAAAATTTGCAGTTATAGCTTAAAGAACTACCACATTGTCCCCAATTTACACATCAGTCTATATTATATTTTACTTGACGATTACACAGCAGTACACCTTAGAAACGTAACATTAATTTAGTTGTTTTGGTGTATAGATGCAGTCCCTTTACTCGATAATGTAAAATATTGGCATTTCAGATGAAGGTTTATATGAGCCAGACTGACTACCACTAAAGGCCCTCCCCTACTTAAGACGTTTGAAAATTTAAAGTCTGCACATTTGGCGTCATGATGAAATGAAGATGCTAAGACACAACTAAAGCTTTTCATAAGGACATATTGGATTCAAGGAACTGGACTGTGTGAGATTGGAGACTGCTGTGCATGAGCCATAAGTACTCCATTCTTGTCTGTGTTTATGAGAGATTTTGGACTGGACAAACATACTTCCTGAAATGCTTCAGTAAGACCTTGGCTGTTCCCTTAAAAAGGGGAACAGAGCTCATTCCAACTGTTAAATAAACTGCTTACATAAATAAGAAGTGATGCAATCAACAGTGTAAAAAATGTACTCCAGTCCTGGAGAAGGTAAAGACTTACAGCAAAAGACAAGATTTTTTAAAAATGTGTTTTAGTGGATTGTCTCCATAATGCATTAGTTAAGGGGTAGGTGCACAACTGTAGCCTGGAGCAACATCCAGAGTGTTTATTTAAAGTGAAGGTTACTTCATCTAATAAAGATATATTAAGCATTGCTGCAGGAAACAGACTACATCAGCTTAGATAAGGCAGTAAGCTTCCCCTTAATGTTAACCAAGGAGAGAGGATGTATTTGGAGTAAAGCATCATTACAAAACACCATGTCTTTTCTCAATATTTTGTAGATTAAATAAGTCTTGTGTTAAATGTAATCATGTACATATTTATACACGCAAGTTTTTTGGTTGTTTATTTTAATAGAAGTGAAGGCTAATCAACTTAGAAAATTACACTAGATTTGGGGGAGGCTGACATTTTATTTTCTAGATACATTTCAGTTTCCTTATCCAGAAGCGGGATCCTAGGAACAATGACAGCCTAACAAAGTTACAATCAGCAAGCAGAGTGACTACCACCCACCAAAACACGCATTGTCATCTTCTGTCTTCCAGTCTCATTTCTCTACCTGCTGTGCGTTCCGTGTAAATGTAGCAATTGCGCTAGAGTTCGTGCTCACATATTAGTTGTTAAAACATGAAACTATTACTTTACAAAAGAACCAAGGTTGTCCCGCATTTACTGGAGATGTGCTAAGGCAACGGGTACGCCCCTACATATTTGGTGGGACTGTGAACTAGTACAAACATTCTGGAGGACTATCCATAAAATAGCGCCCCGATTCTCTGACAACCCACCACCACTAGAACCAGCAGCAATGCTGCTTCATCACACGACAACAACGACATCAAAATACAAAAAAAATCACTCACCATCCGGATTCTAAACATAGCTAAACAAACTATACCACAATACTGGAAGAAAAACGAGACCCCTTCCATGCTTAAATGGTTCACCCAAATGGAGGAGTTGCAAGCAATAGCAGAGCTTACCATGCTAGCAAATGGAAAGCAGCATCAGACTTACTTAGACATTTGGACACACTGGATATGGACTACGACAAAACCTGACTTTCTGACGTTAATACATAACTAACGAAAGTAAGGGACACAGACCAGACTGCCACATAGACAGATGCTCTTCCTCCTTCCTTGCACGTACCTAATCCCCCACCCTTGATCTATTCAACACAAGATACTGAACAAGTGCCACAAAAACCCAACATGCCTTGAGAGCAAACATCCTTCCACTCAATTCCCCTTGAAGAATGGGATACCTGCCCACACCAACATTATAGACAGCCGGCAACTGTGGTCCTGCACAGACAGGCTATCACAGAAACACAGAAATATTGAAGCGTACTCACCTCAACCACACACACACAGATAGCGTATGCACACTCCCTCAAACACCAGGGGGGCAACTGGGGTGAGGGAACCAGACAACATAGGGACAGATGGTCTGCGAGATCATACCTTGCCTAATCGACCGGCAGCACAGATGTGGGAGGATCCCCTAACCAAATAGCAATAAAATAAAGGGATCACTGAGTACACGATGGCAAGAAGGGCCAACGAGCCCACACGCATGAGGTTCATATAAGGGATGGTACAAGGGACCTGCGAGTCCAACTTGATGGTGGGCCTGCGTGCCCGAGTTATAACTGTTACTCAAGCTTTGTCACATTGTCACAGATAATAAAAATTATATTTACAAAAAAAAAAAGAACCAAGGTTTCCCCAGACAGGAGGGTGGACCTTATGGATCTGTACTATATTTACCCAGAGAATTTAAGAGTATACAAGGGACACACAATGCTTCAAAGTGTTCTGAGTGCCTGAAGTAGAGGCCAGGCTGTGGGTGGTCAGGGACCCTCATTCAGTGTTAAACTATTCAAAAATGGTTAAACACTGAATGGAGGGAAAGTGCCAGAAGACTCCAGGAACTACAACTTATGTCCCTTTAAAGAAACACTCCAGACCAATGCATAATTAAATGCATGTAAGCTTTCATTTGCGGTATATCCACTAAACAGTGATTTTATATTTGGGAAGTGGAGTGTCCTGTTAATGCCATTTTATCGCAGGTAAAACTATTTCAATTTCAGATTACAAATCCCATAATACCACATATAAAGGAAAAACATTAAAAACTTACCTATATAAGGGCTGGGGAAGGTAATTCTCCCCCTCGATGCGGATGTCTGGGTACCGCTGGCTTATAACCCGCATGTACTCCTCAAACACCCGCCTGTACCCTCAGGAAACACTAGAAGAAGAAAAAAGAAAACAATTTTGATTTTAGCACGCAGTTAAATCTTCTGGAAACACAGATGAATATGAAAATTACACAAACTTTAGATAACCCAAGTATTGTGCTCACTAAGGCCAGGAACAATTATATAACGGCAGAAAAAAAAAAATCAAATATTTGTTTACATCGTATATGAGTCTGCAATACACAAAAAGAAATTGGTATTTCACACGCTCACTGCCTAAACAGCGAAGCACAGAAGATAACTGATTGTTTAAGATTGAAATTCACCTTTTATGGCACCAAGCTAAACAATATTGTGAACAGCACTGACCAGCAAGAGCAGGCATAATCAAGATCTAAACTAGTGTGAACTGATATGACATTAAAACACTAAATCTAAGCTTCGCAACAGACTTAATTGACAGGTGCGGTCTACTATACAAGGCCTCTCTATGCAGTGATATTTGCCTCAAATCCATTTTCATGTCATGAGAAAAAGGTACACAATGACTGATGGAAAATTACCCAAGGGGCAAAAAAGGGAAGTTTCTGACAGCAACCATCATCTTAATATGGTCACAAATGGCAACTAAGAAGCCAAGTAAAAATTAGCTGTGGGTTGTGCCATTTCCATTCTCTTGCTTTAAGTAATTAAATATTATGTAATGTCATATCAATACATAATATATAACAAGGGAATTTGAAGCTAGCAGCATACCATAAAATAAGAGGTACTATGTTTAGGGATTATAAAAAAAATAAAATAAAAACAAAAAAAGATTTAAAAATGAACTGCAGTGACTGGAGGCCTCAGATATTGTGACCTTTGGTCAAAGCAGGAATAGCACAGTGGGTGAAAGGGAAATGAAACAATGAAACAGGCCTACAGTCCCTGATCAAAACATCCATCTCCCTGTCCCAGCACAATACATCCCCACAATGAACAAAGTGGGGGCTATCAACATCACTTAGATGCACAAAGGCTTCTTTATCAAAAATCACACAATTTACATGCATGTCGCATGACATGACTTTGCAACATAGAAAAGGAAGTCTGAGCATCTGCATGTGGTATGTATGATCACATATACTTACATTTTAATGCCAAAAAGCTGTGACTAGAGCAACATTTAGCAGGTATTACACAATGGAAAAAAATGCACTCCAGGGACTAGATGCAGTAAATACATTGTAATATTTTCAATAGAACAGTTTATACAGCAAAAATCTTCAGGGAAGAAAGTTTATTGTATAAATTGAAGCTTCGATACCTTAACCCCCTCTCTCATGTATACAGTATACGTGCATGTATATGTACACACAACATATATGTATATATATAAACACACACTTTACAATTTTTCAAAAAAGCTTAAGGCATAAGACAAGCCCCACCTCCTTTGTCAAGATAGTGGATTTTGTGTCAAGAAAGTAGGAAAAAATACATAAGACAAAGTAGTATTTGTATTATGTTTTAAAGAGAAATAGATCAGAAATGATTAACAGGTTCTGAAAGATAAGAGGAAACAATAGGAGGAAGGAAGGTAAATTTAAGGTGGTAGATCCACATTAGCGTTCTGAAAGCTTACAAGAAATCCCCATTTTGCTACTGATTAAAAGGTATCGCTTCTACACTGTTGGTTTGTTCCACACAGACTACTGTTACCTTACCCTGCTATAGTATAAATACCTAGTACCCAGCCTAGTAGGGCTCCACTGCAACCTGCCCCCTCAACCCACAGACAGGGCTCCACTGCAACCTGCCCCCACTGCCAGGGCTCCACTGCAACCTGCCCCCTGAACCCACTGCAACCTGCCCCCTTAACCAACAGCCAGGGCTCCACTGCAACCTGCCCCCTGAACCCACATCCAGGGCTCCACTGCAACCTGCCCCCTGAACCCACATCCAGGGCTCCACTGCAACCTGCCCCCTGAACCCACATCCAGGGCTCCACTGCAACCTGCCCCCTGAACCCACATCCAGGGCTCCACTGCAACCTGCCCCCTGAACCCACATCCAGGGCTCCACTGCAACCTGCCCCCTGAACCCACAGCCAGGGCTCCACTGCAACCTGCCCCCTGAACCCACAGCCAGGGCTCCACTGCAACCTGCCCCCTGAACCCACAGCCAGGGCTCCACTGCAACCTGCCCCCACATCCAGGGCTCCACTGCAACCTGCCCCCACATCCAGGGCTCCACTGCAACCTGCCCCCTGAACCCACATCCAGGGCTCCACTGCAACCTGCCCCCTGAACCCACAGCCAGGGCTCCACTGCAACCTGCCCCCTGAACCCACAGCCAGGGCTCCACTGCAACCCGCCCTCTGAACCCACTGCCAGGGCTCCACTGTATCTGTAATATAATATAATATGATTTTAATGTAATGGTGCCAGGGACCCCCAGCCCGGCCTTTTATATAGCCCACCCCTGACCCCGCAGCTAGGCCCGGGCTGCCTGTCGGTGGTGGTGATGGCGGCTCCCAGGCGGTCTCCCGGCCCGGTCTCACCCACCAGATCTGGAATTTGAGCAGCGGGCCGGCGGTGTACTGCATCCTCAGCTTCTTGCTGGGCAGGCCGCTGCCGTCCGCCGACACCCCGCTCAGCACCGCGGACAGGAAGCCGGTAACAAGGAGCAGCCACGGAACACGCCTGACCGCCATCCTGGTCTCCGCAACCACACTACGGGAACGGCCCGGGGGGCGGGGACAGGGCCGCGCGTGCGCCAGCACGTCACACCGCGGGGAGGGGCGCCGGGGAGCCGCCATCTTTGTTTCGGGCACACAGCCCTTTCTGCTCGAATAATTTATAACTCAGTTTATACTTTGCTGCCGCAAATCATTATATCTCTGCGCAAAAGGCATTTCCTGGTACAGCCTGCGTTGTTTAACTATGATTCAGCCATCATACAACGGGGGATAAGAGGGAAGAGGGAGGAGGGGGAGGGGAGCAGGAGGAATGACGTAAAATAGCCTCTCCTCCCTCACCCTTGCTTACAGGTGTTTATTATTATTATTCTGTATATTACAGTCATTATGCACAGTCCAGGTCCATGTTTCTCTGACATGAAACCTATTTTCTCCGATTAATAATTGCTCAGTAGCCAAGCTAGTCCCAAGAGCTGACAGTCACACAGCCAGGCTGGTGTGTAATGGTGGCTGTGTAGTTATAGTCCTAGCTGTAGGAGCAGTGTGTGTGTCACAGGAACAACCCAGGACTGATCACAGCCAGGTCCACCAATCACACCTCCCACTATGTGACAAAGAGGGGACTCAGTAATAATAACAGGGCTGTGAGGGTGGACAGGGCTGTTCTCAGACATCTTAGGTGAATCATTAACACTTGTTTGGAAATAAAATGCAATTTATAACAATAGCAATGTATTACATTTACACAGACTGGTTTCTAAACACATTTATTGTATTTTAAAGACACGTTACTGGGAGTAATATTTCTGTGGAGCTCTGTTATACGCTGAGACACACCAACAGCACGGAGCTTCTAGAAAAAGAGGGACATTAGGATAGAAAAAAAGGGGCAGAGGGAATTGGGCTCAAACTAGGGACACTTGGGAGGTATGCCAAATGTCAGCTGAGCTATTTATAAACTGATAGCAGCTGCACTGTCAGCCACCCATTTATAAATCACTTCCAACAGTCTTGTGTTTTGCTGCTGGGGAATAAACTATTTATCCCAAAAACTGTGCTGAAAGAGATCAGAGAATAAAGCCATGCACAACACAGTATTTTATTTGTGTTGTTTTTAGGTCACCAGTCCATCACACATAGTGTTGGGGAGTGATACTTAATAATTTTTTTACATGGACTCAAATTATGTATATGGTATCAGCAGTGCATGACATGTGCACAGTCGTCCTTGTCGGCATATGCACAAAACCCCCACCACCAAATACTTAATTATAATAATGACACTGACACCTGGGTTTTGGCAAAAATATATCACAGCTTTTATTTATTATTAACATAAATTATAAAGGTCATTGTCCACATCAGGCCCACGTTGGCCTGCACAGTTTACCACATTAGTTTACAATTTAACCCCTTGACAATGACCCACCCCAACGTAACATCATAACATAATACCCCAACATTGTAACATATTAGCTTAACCTGAAACATGACCATTGCCACCGAAGGGCATCAACCATTGCCACCAAGGGCACCATCCATTGCCACCAAAGGGCACCACCAGTGAAGGGGCATACCGAGACACCCCTACACACTCTGGTTCGGAGCTACCTACGAGCTCGAACCTACCAAACCAGTCCAAAGGCCTACCTATTAGCCCTGAACTCCAAACTGTCCCCCCTCTCACTCTTTTCTCCCCCCAACTTTACTCTCCATCCCCCGCCACAGCTCAGAGCTCGAGTTCCTGAGCGACACCCCCCCCCCCAGGGAAAAGATTGCCCGCTGGAGGCCCTCCTGGAAACCTAGCAGGAGAAAATCCAAGCCCACGTCTGAGAGGTGAACCCCATCCCGCCTGAAATAGCCTGGCAGCATATCCTCCAACTCTCTGTGCCTAATTACAACCCCCCCCACTCGCTTCACATACGCCGCCATGATTTTGTTGACCTTACCCTTAATTTTCGCCACAGCGGAGGGGTTCCGCGCGTGCCGCCAATAAAACCTCGGAACCATTTCCGACCACACCACTATAACTCCTGGCACTAATTCCTGCAACTTGTCCACATCCCTTGTCCACGTCATTGCCTCCTGCATGCAGCACCACAATGTCAGGGACCTGACCCAACAAAATTTTACGAAATACCTCCCCACAGATAGCATTCCACCCCCAACCCTGGTATCCAAACCACCGGAGCTGCACCACAGAACTTGGAAAGCCCAGCTGTAGACCCCGATGTCGAACTGCAGCTCTCCGATGTGCCCAGTATATATATGAGTGGCCAACCACCCATGCCGTCCAACCTGTAAAACATAAAAAACTCAATTCCAACCACGACACAACATTAACATAACAAACCCCTCTGAACCACCCATAGGCCTCACACCAACTTGTCTGGCCTGACGTAAGACCTGAACCTCAGGGATTCCCACCTGCCGATCCTTTTCACCCGATCATCACCCAACCCCAGCCTCGCCGCTTCCGTAGCCGCGCCAATCCTGAAGGAATGAGTCCCAAACTGTCTTGGGTCCACTCCCAACTTGTCCAAAACCTTCCGCAGAACCTTGAGGAACTGGAACTTCGACAGTGAAGAACCATCTTCGTGCCGAAAATATGAACCTCCGGCCGTCGCCCGGACTCCCTGGAAGGCCGTGGCGCACTTGACCGGGCACGTGCCCCCACCTGGGAGCTCCCCCAGCGTAACCAAGGTCCCCTTCCCCATCGTGTCCGTTTTGGACCGCCTCAGATTGATCACCACCTTGTCACTCCACACCTCCACATCCCTTGCCTGAAGCCCCCCCGCCCCTTGGTGGTTGCTGCTGACCAGCTCGCTGACCCGAAACGCCCCGAAAAAGGCGAAACTAAAAACCACAGAGAACAATTTAACTTCGTACTTCGAAAAACACACACCGGGCAAGATCCCCACTATCCGTTGCAGCAACTCAAAAGACACCGGCCTCCTGGAGTCCGCTGACACTTTCCCCCTCTTGAGCCCTTTTTTCTGCCTCACCAGAAAGTGTTTCGTGGCGTCCTCCCAACCATTAAATTTAAACAAGAAAGCTAGCACTGCCAGCTTACGCCCTATCACCGCTGCTGAAGCCCCTGTGGTAACCGACCTACACACGAGCCACAACAGCGTGTCCAACCGGGCCTCCTGCGAGGGCTGGCCCCCCGACTGTTGCACCAATTCTTCCCATTCCCCCCACACCTTACTGTAAGCCGTCCATGTAGCGGGTGCCAGGGAGTCCCTGATCAGTCCGCCAAGCAAGATGTCCCGAGCCGCCACATCTCGTCCGGGCAAGACATCCCCTCCTCCTCCCGAAAAACAATATTAAAACGCATACACAACAATACAAAACGGCGGAGAAGCCGTACCACCGGGATAGAGGACGCTGACAGCCCATTCACTGCGTCAATTACTGCCATATTGTCCGAAAAAATACGACCTTCTTGTCCCTCAACTGCGGACCCCACAGTGACAGTGCTACGACTAACGGGAATAACTCCAGGAACGCCAAGTTGCGGATCAGCGGGCTGACCCTCCACTCCGCTGGCCAAGTCCCCGCGCACCATTGCCTGGAGAAGTAGGCCCCAAACCCGACGCTACCTGAAGCGTCCATGAAAAGCTCCAGCTCCTGAGACGAAGCCACCGGCTCCCGAAAGAACACCTTCCCATTAAACTCCCGCAAGAATTCTCCCCAGACCTCTAGGTCGGCCTTCATGGCCGCCGAGACCCGAATAAGGTGGTGCGGGAACGCCACCCCCGCTGTCGCCCGGGCTAGGAACCTGTTAAAGACCCTGCCGACTGGGATCACCCGACAGGCAAAGTTGAGCCGGCCTAGCAGTGACTGAAGCGCCTGGAGCGTGACTTTCTTCGCTCCTCGTACCTCCGCCACTGCCTGCCGCAGCGCCACCAACTTATCCTGCGGCAGCCTACACTCCCCTTTGATCGAGTCGATCTCCAAGCCCAAGAATCTCAAGCACGTAGTAGGACCCACCGTTTTGTCATCCGCCAGGGGGACTCCAATAACGTGCGCCACGCATTCCAAAGTCCTCAGTCCCCTCCTGCACTCCTCCGATCCGGGAGGCCCGACGCATAGGAAGTCATCCAGGTAATGGACTACCATCCTAGTGCCCGCTTCCAACTTCACCACCCATTCCAGGAACGTGCTAAACTTCTCAAAGTATGCGCACGATATCGAGCACCCCATGGGTAAACATAAGTCCACATAGTACGCCCCTTCAAAATGACAACCCAGTAGGTGATGGCACTGCGGATGGATTGGTAAAAGGCGAAAAGCCGCCTCGATGTCCGCCTTAGCCAACAACGCCCCCGTCCCGCTCGCTGCACCAGACTCACCGCCTGGTCGAACGAAGCGTACGAAACCGAACAGAGGGCCTTGTCGATGTCGTCGTTAACCGACAACCCCTTGGGGTAGGACAGGTGATGTATCAGGCGGTACTTGCCGGGCTCCTTCTTAGGAACCACCCCCAACGGTGAAACCCTTAGGTTAGGTAAGGGGGGCTCGCTGAACGGCCCCGCCACCCTGCCCAACTGTACCTCCTTAAGCAACTTCTCCCTAACCACCCCCGGAAATTCCCCGGCCGACTTCAGATTGCGAAGCCGCTGCACCCCGTCCCGGTCCCGAAACGGTATTACAAACCCCTTGGAAAACCCCTCTTCCAGTAACTCAGCATCCTCCCGGTTAGCGTATTGCTTTAGCCAGGGCAGCATCGCGCCGACCTTCACTGGTGTTGCTCCCAGCGGCAGGGGACGCGGCCGAACCTCTGCCCGCTGCGGAGGCTGACTTCCCCTTCTTAAAGCATCTGTGGAGGCCGTGAGTGCCTCCACACCCTGAGCACTCGTGCTTAAAGCGACAGGTGGCCCCCCACTTGCACTGCCCCTCATTGTACGACCAACAGTAGCCCCGTTTCTGGTTGGCCGACATGGCGGTAGAAGCGCCCGTGCCGGCCCCCGACTGAAAGGGGGGCGCTTTTTGCGCCATCATCAATTTTATCCAGAGCAGTAGGTCCATCTGGTCCCACCGCATCCCCGGATTAGCGGCCAGTCGCTGACGAAATTGCTCGTCGTACCGCCACCATGCTAGGCCCCCGTACGTCCTATATGCTTCCCAAACCCCGTCCAGGTAACAGAAGAGCTGCGAACAGCGCTCCGCCGCCTTCTCGCCCATCACGCTGGCCAAGATGCAAAAAGCCCTGAGCCAGTTCCCAAACGTTTTGGGGATCTTCCTGTACCGCCGTTTCTTTTCCTCCTCCTCCTTTTTTGCGTCTTTTTTATCCTCCTCCTTGAGGTCAATGTATTCCTCAAGGGGGAGAAGCGAAAAGAGCTCCACGAACTCCCCTTTCCAGATCCTCTCCTTCACCTCAGACTTGAGGTGACAGCCTAAAGGTCCTGCAAACGAAACGTGAACGTTTTGCCTCGCAGCCTCCGGGACCCCCCCAAGCAAATTCTCCCCCTCGGTCGCTACCCCGGAAGTCTCCGCCGCGGGGGTCGCACCCCCGTCCCCGTCTACACCACCACCGGCCCTGGAAACCCCCACTGGACTAGACCCGGTAACCTTCCCTTGCAGAGCCCAAACCTGACTACAGTCCCCGTCCTTCCTTTTTCCCTCACCCCAGGAATCAATTAACTGTCTAATGCCCGCTAACAACTCCCCCGACTGCTGAAATGACAGCGCCTCACCTTCCGCACCCCCTGCCGCCGAAGGCCGTGGGGTTGCCGTCCGGCTGCGTACGTCCTGCCCCAAGCGTTCTGCTGCTCCGGGCCGTGGGCCTGTGGCGCTGGGTCTCACCCGGTCCGCGGGCGACCTTGACGACTCCTTTCTTGCAGCCCGGTCTGCCTCGCCTGCCGGCGACCGTCTGGAAGTCCTCGCTGCGTAGGGTCGCACCCCTTTGCGGGTGACCGTCTGCGATACCTGCAAGGAGAAGAAGACATCTTGGGTAGGCTGGCCGTGGAAACCCTGCCCTTCCTCCTCCTGGGACCAGTCACTCAACTCCCCTCTATTCGTCCGCCCTCGAGGGGTAAGAGCCTGCGCCGCAGTCCGCAATCCCTCCGAGGAACTCCCACTCATGGAACTATCGTCCCGCTGCCTCCGTCCCCTATTCCTGACAGGGGGCACCCTACGCCGCCCCCGGGTGTGGACCTCCCCGCAGGGGTCCTTGTCGTCTGCCTCCGTTCCCCTCCGGTGGCCGCTCTGAGACCTGTGTCTCCTAGCCCCTTGCGCTCCAGCCTTGCGCGCTAGCCCCTTGGCGGGCGCCGGTCTCCAGCGCTGTCCCTCGCTGGCGCTTCCCTCGCACATGTCCCTGCCTTCCCGACCAGCCTGTCTACGCCCCCGGCCTAGTCGCAGGGGAGATCCCGGCGAAGCGCTGCGCTCCCGCCCACTGACTGGGGACCCTCTATGGCGTCTTGCAGTGCTGAATCTGTCCAGTCCCCTCCGTGCCCTAGCAGTCCCCTGCCTACCACCTGCCACCCTGCTGTCACCAACCATGCCAGTACCGGGACCCACCCCTGGGGTAACCTGTGGGCTAGCAACTGAGGGGGCAGTAGCGTTGGAGGGCGACTCACCCGGGCGATGCGCAGCCGTGGCTCCTGTTCCTCCAACAGGACTTTCAGCGCTCCCAGAACCTGCTGCCAAGCCTGCCGTACCGCTCCTCTTCTGTCCACTGGCCCGTGCCTGCAACGGCCGCTTTCTCGAACTCCTGGCACCATCAGACACTTCTCCTTCCCTTCCTGTAAAAGAGGACACAAGAACCGAACGTTCGGCAGTTTTGCTGCCTCCACGTTCGGCAGCCGTACGGCCTGCAGTAGAGCTGCCTCCACGCTCAACTCCCGAACGTTCGGCAGTAGTCTTACCTCTCCGTCCGGGAAACGAACGTTCGGCAGTAGTAGCACCTCTACCTTCGTCTCCCGAACGTTCGGCAGTTTCCGCCCATTCGCCAGATCTCTTACCTCCACGTTCATCTCCCGAACGTTCGGCAGTTTCCGTCCGATCACCGATACTCCTACCTCCACGTTCGCTCCCTGAACGTTCAGCAGTCTCCGATTCGGTTCCCGAACCTGCGGCTTGCAACTCCAGCCTCGCCTGACGGCCGGTTCGTGCGGCCACACAGCGACGACGCCCGCGGCCGATTCCACTTGCGGCCTTCCCGCCAACAGCCTCACCGCCGCCCCGACGACCTCTGGAGGGGCTCCTCGGACACCGGGAAGCTGGAACCACGCTGGGGCTCAGTCTCTGCGGGGGCCTCGTCCTCCTAACCGGCCTCTGACCCTGGGAGCTTCCAGATCCGGACGGCAGAGCATCTCCAAGACGGTCCCTCAGCCACTCGAGACCCCTCTCCTGCACAGCAGCCCGGACTCCTTCCAGCCAATCTTCCATCTTCCTGACACCTGCAGAGGAGACAAAAGAAAACAAAGCCACACAAATCCTGCTACAACGAACAGGTAAGTGTAACTTTGGATTAAAAGTGCCGTTAGACCTAAAATGGCCGCTACTTATTTTCCCCTAGTAACTCCTCCCCACTCCATATCCTTAAACCAACCCCCAACTACTGACAACTAGCTGCCTGTCTCCTGGCAATGTCAAGGCCCACTCCCCTTAGCTGCGCTGCTCCATGGGCTACAATACATTCATTTGAAAAATAAATCAATCTAAACTTGATGAAATATAAAATATAAATAAATGTAAAAAAAAATACTTTAAATGCACTCTTAATATTATCACAGTGCTCTTTTGTGCACCGGGAAAGGCAATGCACCCCCCCCCCACCACCACCACCACCACCCCAGGTGACATCCAGCTTCTGAAATTTCAGTTTCAGGAAGCGCAGAGTGCTGCTAGGCAAGGGGCAATATGCAGTGTTGATAAGTGTATCACAGAGCTCCTTAGCAATAAAATTCACAATAACAATGAGTATCACAGAGCTCCTCGGCAATACAAGTCATTGTAATGTGCTGAGTGAATACTCTACAACAGAGCTCCACGATACTAAACGCTTTAAATGTATATGTGACAATGGTTCTGCTTGCATTATAACAGGAATTCTGATTTACAACCAGTGTACAGTGTTGCTTGTCACTGTGAATGCATTTGAGACTATGCTATAGAATGACTGTCTTCATTAAATATTACTACCAATGTTGATACATTCCCTTTTTTCCCTACACAATTGAAAGCAGTTATCTATAAAGATACCGTACAGTTTCACAAATGGGCCATAAATGTTTACTTTACAGA
The DNA here is from genome assembly GCF_036172605.1 of Pelobates fuscus. NCBI lineage: Eukaryota > Metazoa > Chordata > Amphibia > Anura > Pelobatidae > Pelobates > Pelobates fuscus. The sequence goes on along the minus strand of NC_086318.1, from coordinate 105,500,779 downwards.
CTGTTGATATGGTACTGTATTTGTTTGCTATCAGAAATTTGAATGTCGTAGAACAGGTCATTACTTGTCACATGACATTGCAATCTACATTGTTCTTCATATTAACTCTTTCTTTTCAGTTATGGTGTATAAATCTTGTCCCTGCTGTCTCATTGCTCAGTTCTCTGACATTTAGGAGTTAAATCACATTTAATGCAGCACTAGTCGCACCTCCCTGTTTGTAACTTTTACAGCCTTCCTAAACACTTCCTATAAAGTAAGATCTAATGTTTAAACTTCATTGATTGCACAGTCTGTTTAATTTAGAATATATTATCTCTTGTACTGTTAAAGGGGCACTATAGTCACCCAGGCCTTCTCATTAAAGTGGTCGGGGTACAATGTTCCTGTTCTACTTAGTCCTGCAATGTAAATCATTGCAGTTTTTGAAAGACTAAAACTGCCTCCAGTGGCTGCCAATCAGAGAGCCACTAAAGGGACTTCCTCGATGCTACAAATATATTACAAAAAAATCCTCAAGGTGACCACCACAAAAGTGGGTAAATAAATAACCAGAACAAATTACCCTTTAACAGTAGATTGCAAGAAAATTCCTCATATTAAAGACCAAAAAATATACAATCTAAAAGTATAAAAAGAATGCAAATAGTATAACACTGTATGTCACCAGAAAATCAATGGGGTAATTATTGTATTGACAAAGGTACAATTGATAGTAGGCACGTAAAAACCTTTATTGTATATGAACTTCTTTCTCTTCCCTTCCGTTCAGTACATGGAAGGAAAGGAGAGAGACAAACACATTGTGTAGCAATATAAACAGCTTTAAGCAGCTTTATTTAGGTTGCACTCACGAGATATCCTTGACCAGGTTCTTCAAGAATAGTTGTGCGGCAACAATAAAAAGTAAAAAACAACACTATGATACCGGAGAAACTGACGGAAGCCAAGCACAGAGAGATGGACACAGGTTTCTTCAGGAAGGAAGAGATTCTTTATTGGATCACCGATCGGGACTCAGAGGGACTAATGTCACCAAAATACAGCAAGTTCTGAGCCCCGGACAATAGTGCAGGCTCCTTATATAGGCACATAACTCCTCCCATATTAAGCTCCACCCGCACATTCTCTTAACCAATCAATACAAATAAGAATTAACTTCCTGCTTGACCGCATGGCTTGTCCAGCACAATGGAGGAGGGGAATACTATATCCTGTATTCTTGCACATGCTCCGTACACTACTGATCGTATCTTGCCTCGTGCAACCAACTGATCGATACGTCAGCATATGCACGTACACATGCCACGTGGTAATCTCGGCCTACTAAATTTATTTTTACCGAGATTCCACCACATTCCCCCCTTTGATGCCTCTTGATATTTCACAATTACTTGAGGCATCACTTAACCTTAGTTTGCATACACCGCAAGTTACCTTGAACCAGACCAGACTTATCTTATGATGTGAATCTTCAACACTCATCTTCCTGCATTGGTTCTCCCTGATCTAGAGCCTTATATTTATAAATTGCCATTATCTGTGCAGCAGCCTTCCTCTCTGCTATATTTTCTATCAGGCTTTGCACAGACCTAACTACTAAGGGTATAAGACACGGCAGGAGTAGACACAACATTAAAATTAGTAGGACTCCACCTACCACTGCCTTAAGCCCTCCAAACCACTCATACCAGCTACCAAACCAACTACTTGGATTATACCCTTTCCATACCTGAGTAGGCACATGCGCTAGTTTAACCATATGGCTAGTAAGCTCAGCTATTGCTTGCCCTTCGTCATCTATTTGAAGACAGCAATTGCTCAGGTTAAACTTCCCACATACACCTCCCTCTACTGCCAAAAGGTAATCCAAGGCTAATCTATTTTGGTATACTGCTGTCCTCATCCTGGTATTGTGCTTCGCTAGAAGATTGAGCGCTTGTGATGTCTCGTTAGTAATGATCTCAACCACCGCCTGTAATCTTATAATACGGTTGAGCATATAAATTGGGGTTCTATAACCAAAGGTACCGTCCTCTGACCACGTGGCTGGCCCATAGTAATCTATAATACGCTGGGGAGGCCATTCATTATCTTCCCAGGCGCCTATCTCTATGGGTCCCCTTTTCTTCCTATGATTCACATCATACACTTTAACACCTAAAGTCTCACCTGTTTCAATAGGTAACAAGAAGAAGGATGGTTTGAGCATACCCAACACACATGCCCCAACTCCGAATAGGCTTTCTTACCACAGATCCAGTACAAATTTGCTGGGGCTCTCCAGGTAGATGTGATGGATAGCTCAAACCACACATCCTTTAAATTGGCGTATCTAGCAAACGGGTTAGATGGTTCTGAGACATTTGAAGCCGACCACCAAGTTGTATTCTTTGTATCATCATCATAAGCTTTTTGCCCTAGACAAGTTAATTCTCCTACAGAAGTATTATACATTATTCCTTTCCTTGCTATGCAAACATAACCTATGATGGAGGTCTTTAATCTCCACTCAGATTTACCTCTAACACTCATATGATAATCGGCTTGTGAAGATATTAATTGGTCAACTGCCTCAGAACCGGACATTACCTCCTTTGCTTCCCAAGGCCATTGGTCTCCCATGTTAGTACCTCCACACACATAGCAGTTGGACTACCGGCAATACTTTCAGCTAAATCAATGAACAGGTTTTTAGCATTATGGGGGATCTTATTATCTATGCTCATCTCTTCATAAAAGGAATGGTATACTTGATGAGTTTGGGAGGATACCGTATCAGTCTCTATCCCTATAAACAATACTGTCCCAGGATCTAAGCCCGTCCCATATATTTGAAACCCAAATAAATTACCATATTTATCTAAGAACTTGTCGGGGTTATTTATAAGTATATGGACTGGATTGCATTCCATAGACTTACAATATGGGCTGGTAGGCAACTTAGTCACAATCATGTCCTTGTCTACTGTCTGTCCCCAAGTTGCCCACCCCACACAAGACCAATATGGGCAAAAGTTATAATCTCTATTTGGGCATCTAGGGCTCACATACTTATTTTTACTACTGGGACAAATATATTTATCATTAGACCCATACGTCCTCTCCCATCTAAGATCCCCACATACATTCCACGGCTTTCTACCACTTGATATCGCCTTACACGCATCAAATAGCAGAACACCCGAAGAATGTACGGATTCTAATACCGTCTTATTAATTAGGGTCCCCTGAGGATCTCCATTCCTGAGAGTCAACCAAATTGTACGAGGTTGATACTCCGGACTGAAGCACTTAGGTTCTCCTACTCCTAAATGGCACACACTATATTCTATATTTAAGTATCTACATCTTGATACATCTCCTTTACACTCGTATTGCGAATGCCAAATTAGGGCTTGGGAAATATGGTTACCTGTTCTTGTAGTCTTAATGCATACCTCACAGCTAGGAGTGTCGGTACCTCTACCTTCCTGAATATAAAAATACACATATAAAAACATTATTAAAAACACATCTTTCGTCGTCATCCTCAGTCTTCGTCCGTGCGAAGGCACCTCAGCTTCCAGGATGTAAGGGCTGCAGGGAATGGAGTTCTGCTCGTCTTCACAGGGGTCCCTTCGGGACTTTTCCTGGCTTATACACTATACGTCGGTGAGCGGACAGGCTTTATTATGGCCTTCTCACTCACTTACCAAATCTCTGAAACAATAAAATTTGTAATCCACAAGGTTCCTCGTCACTCCGACTGAGTCGTGCGCTTTAACCGGATCTTGCAGGGATTCTCTGGATCTGCTGTAGCTTGCCAAGAATCGACTGCTGCTGGTTTAACCCTGGAGTGATGTATCCACGGAGTCACTTCGGCTACTTTTATCGCTGTAGGGGTAGACAAAAGAACAACATAAGGACCTCTCCACTTGGGCCCTAACGGTACATTATTCCACTCTTTAATCCACACTTGGTCTCCTGGGTGGTAACTATGAACTGGGGGATAAATATTCACAGGTAATCTATCTTGTACCCATTTCTGTACCTCCTCCATAGTCTTACCCAACTCTACAACCTGCTGCCGGGTAATTCCTTCTCCCAACTGACTCAAATCCCCCCTTAAGTTACCAAGTACGGGAGGTGGTCGCCCATACATGATTTCAAAAGGAGAGAGGCCCATCCTTCTGGTAGGTGTACTGCGGATTCGCAATAGAGCTATGGGTAAGAGAACGTTCCACTTAAGTTGGGTTTCCTGACACATTTTAGCCAACTGGTTCTTAATAGTTCTATTCATTCTCTCTACCTTACCAGAACTCTGGGGTCTATATGCCGTATGAAGCCTCCACTTTATACCAAGCATATGAGTCAGTTGTAGTAGGCACTGATGAACAAAAGCTGGACCATTGTCCGATCCTATAGAGCAGGGTAGTCCATATCGGGGTATTATTTCTCGTAACAGGAATCTCACAACTTCTCCTGCTTTCTCCGTACGAGTAGGACATGCTTCTACCCAGCCTGAATAGGTACACACAACTACCAGCAGGTAGCGATGTCCACCAGATTTAGGCATCACTGTATAGTCAATTTGTAAATCGGACATGGGGAGTCCCCCCCATAAACTGGACTCCTGGTGGCTTTACTGGTCCTTGCCTTGCATTATTTTTAGCACACGTTACACATCTTCGTACAATGGCCTGAGTCAAGTTGGACAATCTTGGTATGTAGAAATGTTTTCTGAGAGATTCTTCTGTGCTGTCTCTCCCAGAATGTGTCCCGTTGTGATAGTTTTGGACAATTTCTACCGCTAGTGATGCTGGAATGACTATTCTTCCATCTTCTAACTGATACCATTTGTTCTCCAAATACTTTCCAGGTTCAGTCTTTAACCACTCCTCTTCTTGAGCTGTATAAACTGGTGTCCATTGAAACAGTGGAGTTGGTATAAGAGCAGCTATATGCTCCACATATTCCTGTCTTCCTGATTCAGCGGCACGCTTAGCTGCACTATCTGCCATCCGATTTCCTTTGGTTACATCACCATCTCCTCTCAGATGCGCTCGACAATGTATAATACCGACTTCTTTCGGCTCCCACACTGCTTCCAATAGTTGTAGGATTTCAGCTGCGTACTTGATTTCTTTGCCTTCTGAATTCAATAGTCCTCTTTCTTTATACAAAGCTCCGTGGGCATGAGTGGTTAAAAACGCATACTTGGAGTCCGTATAGATGTTCACTCTTAAACCTTCAGCCAATTGTAACGCTCGTGTCAGTGCTATCAATTCTGCCTTTTGTGCTGATGTTCCTTTTGCCAGTGGCCGAGCTTCTATCACCTTGTCTATCGTTGTCACTGCATATCCTGCATAGCGGATCCCTTCTTTCACATAACTACTGCCGTCGGTGTAATATTGAACATCGGGGTTCTGGATGGGAAAATCACGAAGATCTGGTCTACTTGAAAATACTTCATCCATTACTTCCAAACAATCATGTTGACTTTCAGTAGGTTGTGGCAAAAGGGTAGCTGGATTTAAGGTATTTACAGTCTCTAAATGCACTCTTGGGTTTTCACACAACATTGCTTGATACTTGGTCATACGGCTGTTACTAAACCAATGATTTCCTTTGTAATCCAACAACGTCTGTACTGCATGTGGGACTCGTACATAAAGTTCTTGACCCAGAGTGAGTTTATCGGCTTCAGCTACTAGCAGGGCGGCTGCAGCTACGGCTCTTAGACAAGGTGGAAGTCCGCTGGCCACTGCATCCAGTTGTTTAGACATGTAGGCAACAGGTCTTTGCCATGATCCCAAGTACTGTGTCAATACTCCCACAGCCATTCTTCTTTGCTCATGTACATACAGGTAGAATGGTTGTGTGTGATCAGGCAGGCCTAATGCTGGGGCACTCATCAAAGCCTTCTTCACATCTTCAAATGCCGTTTGCTGTTCTTGAGTCCATAAGAAGGGGTCGTGCTCTGTACCTTTGATAGCTGCATACAGAGGTTTTGCCAGTATCGCGTAGCTGGGAATCCATATCCTACAGAAGCCTGCTGCCCCCAAGAATTCTCGCACTTGTCTTCTATTCTTGGGTATCGGTATTTGGCACACGGCTTCTTTTCTCTCTGGCCCCATAATTCTTTGACCTTCAGAGATATGGAATCCCAGATATTTGACAGTTGGCAAACACAACTGAGCCTTCTTTCTAGACACCTTGTATCCTGCCTTCCAGAGAATGTGTAGTAGATCGTGCGTTGCTTGCTGACATATTTCCTTTGTAACTGCTGCTATCAACAAGTCATCTACATATTGTAACAATACACACTCGAAATCCAATAAATCTTGACTTAGAGCTGACCCAAATAGGGTAGGTGAATTTTTAAACCCTTGGGGCAGTCTTGTCCAGGTCATTTGGCGTTTTGAGCCCGTCACAGCGTTTTCCCATTGGAAAGCGAAGATACATTGGCTTTCTGCGGCAATTCAGAGGCAAAAGAAGGCATCTTTGAGGTCTAAGACTGTAAAGTAAGTAGCCCCACGCGGAATTAAAGCAAGCAGGTTATATGGATTGGGTACAACTGGGTGTATGCTAACAACCGCATCATTGACTGCTCTCAAGTCCTGCACAGGTCGATACTCATCTGTACCGGGCTTTTGAACAGGCAGCAATGGGGTGTTCCAGGGGGAAGTACAGAATTTTAGGATACCATACCGTATGAACTTATCCAGATAAGATTGGATGTTCTTCTTAGCCTTCTGCGGGATGTGATATTGTCTTAGGCTCACTGGATAAACCCCAAGTTTTAGTTCGATTTTAATAGGTGGAATATTGCGGGCCAGTCCTGGTGGGTTGTTCTCTGCCCAAACTCCTGGTATGTTGAATAAGGATTCATCACTCCTAGGGTTTTGGCTAGTCAACGCTGTATAAAGTCGCCACTCTTCTTCCTTTGGTACGGATAATGTCATAATACCTGAAGGTCCATTGAACTTTAAGGATGTTGTTCCATTTGGTAGGAACGTAATCTGCGCTTGTAACTTAGATAGCATATCACGTCCCAGCAATTGGACTGGACATTCAGGCATATAAAGGAATTGATGTTTTACTACGTGGCCTCCCAATGTACAGAGTCGACTTTTAAGAACGGGTTTTGCAGCACTTCTTCCAGTTGCTCCTATTACAGTAATAGTTCTTCCAGATGGAGGAGCAACTAGGTCAGTCACCACTGAATGTTCAGCACCAGTGTCGATCATGAACGCACTCCTTTTTCCCCCTATTGATACATCGACCATAGGCTCCGCTCGACCAAGGGGGATGGAGCCCGGTCGGTATCAATAGTCCTCCATGACCGTGTCAGCCAATCCTACAAAGTCCCTACCTTCTCTATTGCGGGACCTTTGCGCTGCTGGATAGTACCTATCTTCCCTTACACTTCCTCTGTTCCCATTACTCCCTCTATTACCATTGCTCCCTCCGGGGCCTCCTCTACCTCTCGCTCTGCCTCTAAAGTTTCCGTAACCTGCCCTGGGTAGGTCTCTCTCGTACTGCTCTTTGCGGACACTCGTTTCTCCAATGCCCTTCTTCCTTGCAATACGCGCACTGATTCCTACTCAAAGGCTCCCTATTCCATCTACTATCGCCTCTATCTGGGCCCCGTCTATCTACGCCTGCGATCGCTACCGCTAGCATATCAGCCTTTTTACGCATCTTGCGCTCTTCCTCTTTCTTCGTCTCTGTTTCCCTGTTCATATATACTTTATTTGCTACCTCCATTAGTTGGGTGATAGACATTCCTGCAAACCCTTCTAACTTTTGTAGCTTGCGCTTAATATCTCCGTAAGCTTGGCTGACAAAGGCGGAGTTTACCATTCGGGAATTATCTGCGTCTTCCGGATTAAAGGGGGTATACAAGCGGTATGCCTCCAATAATCGGTCATAAAAGACACTGGGCGCTTCATCACTTTTCTGAATCACCTCAACTGTCTTCGACATATTAATAGCTTTCTTTCCTCCGGCTTTCATGCCAGCAATTATAGCGTCTCTATAGGCTTTGAGTTGGACCATATCTGCGCCATTAACATTCCAATCGGGATCGGTATTAGGGTAATGTGTTGCGGCCCATGCTGCCGGATTGGCTTGATTTAAAGCACGGGCTCTATCCTCTAGCGCTTTAATGGCCGCTTGGTTAATCCTTGTCCTTTCCTCATTATTAAACAAAGTCATTAATAACTGCTGGCAATCAGCCCATGTCGGATTATGTGTCTGAACTATCGAGGTGAACAGATCGGTCATAGCTTGTGGTTTCTCAGTGTACGAGGAATTGTGGGTCTTCCAATTCAAGAGATCGGTAGTCGTGAACGGGACATATACGAAGACTGGGTCAGCATGTGCCATTTGACCTGCGGCATCGAGATAGGCTGACCCAGGATTCAGACGAAGAGGCATCTGATAATGTCTAAGTTGTTGGGTACCGGTCAGTTGTCGGGTTAGTATAGGGCTACGTGGAGGGGCGTCAGTTATGGGTTCCAGTATGGGGGATAATAAGGCATGAGGATGTGGGAGCTTGATTTTGGGAAAAGTTGGTAAATAGAATACTCCCAGCCGAGCTAGAAGAAGCTTGACCGGAAGTTTGAAGTGGCGCCAAATCAGGATATTTAGATCTAACGGGGGTTGGTTCTGGTTCCGGAAGGGGAGGTTTAATACGAGGGGGGATGGATTCTGTGCTGGAGGAGGAAGCGGAAGTGGATGAGGGCAATGAGGGGAGGGGTATAGAACTTCCTGCACTCGCGTCACCTCTTCCTGTAGGGAAGTAAGGGGGCGGCAAAGGGATCTCGGACTCAGGGGGCGTGTCCAAAATGGGCCTAACCACAGTCCTAGTGGACAAACATGTCCTGGCCACCATGAGGCGACATTGCTCCTCGTGGCATATCTGAATCCATTTTGGCGAGTCGTTTACGGCCTGTCTCCAACAATCAATATATGGAAACTGTCCGTAAAGTTCAGGCCTACCTGACACAGCCACGTGTACACGCTGTATCAGGGTTGGATCCAAACTACCACGTGGCGGCCATGCCGCAACCAAAATAGGCCACTCCCTAGTGCACAAAGTGACCGAACGTACAGGAGACATTTTAACCCCAAAATCACATGTTTTAAATCCCTTTTTAAAATGCTTTACCATACAACCTAAGGGATCCAAAATCGTTGACTCCGACGCGCCCATACTTATCAATGGAACGTCGTTGACAACGAATACTATGCACGCGTTCTATTCAACAGTCACACCCGTTTCCTCTGGCAACAGCACCACGTGGTACGGTTACCAAGTGAAACGTACACAATAACACAATAAACACTCAGGGAATTCCCGTACACACACAGCTGTTACACCAGTCACTAAATAATCAATATTATGCCCTTTGGCGAAACTATACAGTCACCCACGCTATAATTCTCTATATACGAATTACCCGTCTATAACACACTCCAGTAACATCGTCTTTTACAAATAGCGGTTACAGTACGGTTAGCATAGGTCAAAGCACAATTTAAGGTCACAATACAATTATTAGTGGTTATGGTGTTAAACATGCAATGGACGACAATGATTAGTACTTATATACAGTGTCAGTAAATATACAGGGTTATGGTACCGTGCACTATGATACAGCAACACACTATTAACACTCTCGCTAGATGGCTGAGCTCGCGCTATCTAACAAGATATACACTTTACTAACAATCTTTAACACATTTACAATCCCAACTAAACTATTGGCCAGTACCTTGAATGGACTACCTAAAACTATGTACACCCGTTTTGGTTAGCCACACTGCCCAAGCACCACATATAGCGAACTAGAGGGCGGAATTTACAACAGAACCCTCTTAGTCTATTTACTCTATCAAAAATCTAGTGGGTTCCAAATTTACACGCCTTCCCACTTAGCCAAGATAGGTTGAGATCTAGCGAACCGAATTTACACAGACGCCGCTTAGTCTCCCGGTCCCTCCGACCTAGCGAACAAAATATACACCCTAGAACGCTAGTCTAGACAAGACACCGGTGTCCGGCTAGGGCTATTTACACAGAACCCCGCCTGACTCCAAACCAAATCAAACGGTCTTACTAAAGAGCGTTCGATTGAGCGGTGCGCCTTCGCTCCTTCCCTCCGACAGTGGGGGCAGATTCCATACACAATTCAAACCCCTTATGGGCCTACCGCACAATCGGTATACCCCTAGTGGGTCTGCCGTCTAAAACAGCAGTTGTCTTACCTCCTCGTTCCTGAACCTGAGTTCACACTCATCGACGGGGACACCCCAGCACTTCTTACGTAGAGGCCGATGATCTCCTGGACAACAGACCAGTGGCGCCGAGACGAAGGGAGGTCCACGCAGAAGTTCAGGGGTGCAGCCGTAGAGAACGTGGGCAAAGATAGACCGTCTCACGCCTCTGCCTCTCAGCTACCGTTGAACGATGAGCTTCCCGGCCAATGCACCAAATGATACCGGAGAAACTGACGGAAGCCAAGCACAGAGAGATGGACACAGGTTTCTTCAGGAAGGAAGAGATTCTTTATTGGATCACCGATCGGGACTCAGAGGGACTAATGTCACCAAAATACAGCAAGTTCTGAGCCCCGGACAATAGTGCAGGCTTCTTATATAGGCACATAACTCCTCCCATATTAAGCTCCACCCGCACATTCTCTTAACCAATCAATACAAATAAGAATTAACTTCCTGCTTGACCGCATGGCTTGTCCAGCACAATGGAGGAGGGGAATACTATATCCTGTATTCTTGCACATGCTCCGTACACTACTGATCGTATCTTGCCTCGTGCAACCAACTGATCGATACGTCAGCATATGCACGTACACATGCCACGTGGTAATCTCGGCCTACTAAATTTATTTTTACCGAGATTCCACCACAACTATATGTGTCTCTTAGCCCTACACGTTTCATCCAATGCAGGACCTCCTCAGGGACATCTGTAGTGTGAATGAAGATCTTAGGACGCTGGCGGACAGTGAGTCTCCTAAATGATGCTGGATGTCCTCACGCTGTGCATGAATACATCCAGGGTCAGTGAAACCCCAGAGAAAACCAATGCGGCTCGCTGCACATGCACGTATGCCTTTCCCCCCCCAATCAGATTATGTCAGAGGAGGTGAAGCGCTGACCCAGTGCCGAGGGATGGAGGGAGGCGAGGGGGGAACCAGTCGGCACTATTGCGTTAGGAATACAGATTTGTATTCCAAACACTATAGTATCCCTTTGATAACCTACTAAACTCTGCAAGATACTGTCACGGCGCAGAGCAGTGGCGGCTCTAGACTTTGTGAGGCCTTAGGTGAAACCCAAACATGAGGCCACCACTAACACCCAAAGTGGAAAGAAATTGGGGTTGCATTGTGTGTATAAGGTGCTGTAGTTGTATTGAAGGAGAAGCTTGCAGAGCTGGATACAGAAAGCTAGTCTCTTTAGTCATGGTTCAGAGGCATGCACTGTTGCGGCTTCCTGTGCCACTGCGTTGTGAGCTCTCCGACTGTAGTTATGGCATAATTTGCAAACTAATCATTTTTACACGACTGTGGGGTATGACTACATACAGTCGTGTATACATTACTGCTGGTGTGTGTATTTCTGAGTGTGTCTGGCATTGTCTACCTGTGTATGTGCATGAAAGTGTGTGTCTGGCCGAGAGTATCCTTGTGTGTGAATGTATGTCTTTATGAGTATGTGTCTGGGACCGTGTGTGTGGGGTAGCTGCTTGCAGTGTGTGGTGTTTATGGTTGCTGCCTGTGACCTTTGTGCATGTTTGTATGATGAATGTCTTCAGTTTGTGATTTTGACAAGGTGAGTAAAGGGGTAACTGTGGGAGGGTGAGTGTGACAGGATGAGGGAGGTAAATGAGACAGGGTTGGGGGGAGAGTGTGACAGAATGAGGGAGGGTGAGAATGATGGGGGGCGATTGTTATATGGTTGAAGAAGGGAGTGTGCCAATGATACCGGAGAAACTGACGGAAGCCGAGCACAGAGAGATGGACACAGGTTTCTTCAGGAAGGAAGAGATTCTTTATTCGATTCACCGACCGGGACTCAGAGGGACTAATGTCACCAAAAAACAGCAAAGTCTGAGCCCTGATCATACAGTGTAGGTCCCTTATATAGGCATGTAGCTCCTCCCATAATCAGTTCAACCTACACATACTCTTATCCATCAACCGAATAGAGACTAAATTCCTGTTTGACCACATGGCTTGCCCAGCACAATGGAGGACTGGAAGTGTTTTCAGTTCCTGCATTACTGCACTTGCTCAGTACACTGTTGATTGTATCTTAGCTACGTGTAACTGACTAACTGATACACCAACATACACATATGCCACGTGGAAATCTCGGCCTACTAAATTTAATTTCTACCGAACTTCCACCACATTCCCCCCTTTGATGCTTCTGATATATATATAATAATTCCAGATGCATCACCTAATCATCGCTTACTTACACCTCAAGTTGCCATGAATCAGAACAGACCTTGCGACTCCCTAAAGATACGAATCCCTCAACATTCCTCTTCCTGTACTAATTCTCCCTGATTTAGAGCCTCATACCTATATATAGCCATTATCTGTGCAGCAGCCTTTCTCTCTGCTATATTCTCTATAATGCTCTGCACAGACCTAACTACCAAAGGAATCAGACATGGTAGGAGAAGGCACAGCATCAAAATTAGCATGACTCCACCTACCAATGCCTTACGTCCTCCAAACTGCTCATACCAATTACCAAACCAACTAATTGGATTATACCCTTTCCATACCTGGGTAGGCACATGCGCTAGTTTAACCATATGGCTAGTAAGCTCAGCTATTGCTTGCCCTTCATCATCTATTTGAAGACAACAATTGCTTAGGTTAAACTTCCCACATACACCTCCCTCTACTGCCAATAGGTAATCCAAGGCTAATCTATTTTGGTAAACGGCCGTCCTCATCCTAGTATTATGTTTCGCTAGGAGATTGAGCGCTTGCGATGTTTCATTGGTAATTATCTCAACCACTGCCTGTAACCTTATAATACAGTTGAGCATATATATTGGGGTTCTATATCCAAAAGTACCATCCTCTGCCCACGTAGCTGGCCCATAATAATCTATAATACACTGGGGAGGCCACTCATTATCTTCCCAGGTACCTATCTCTAGGGGTCCCCTTTTCTTTCTATGATTCACATCATATACCTTAACTCCCAAAGTCTCTCCTGTTTCAATAGGCAACAAGAAGAAGGAGCTAGAGGAGGGGGTAGGTGGGGACAACGGGGCAAGGGGAGTAGCGTTACCAACAGCACCTCCTCTTCCTCTTCCTGTGGAGGAGGAGTAAGGGGGCGGCATGGGGATCTCGGATTCAGGAGGCGTGTCCAAAATGGGCGTAATTATGGCCTTAGTGGACAAGCGAGTTCTGGCCACCATGAGGCGACATTGTTCCTCGTGGCATACCCGGATCCATTTTGGCAAGTCGTTTACGGCCTGCTTCCAACAACCAATATCCGGAAACTGGCCGTAAAGTTCAGGCCTACCTGATACAGCCACGTGTATACGCTGTACCAGATTAGGATCCAAACTGCCACGTGGTGGCCATGCAGCCACCAAAGTAGGCCATTCCCTACTACATAAAGTAGTCAGGCGTGTTGGAGACATTTTTACCCCAAAATCATACACAGTGTATCCCTTTTTAAAGTTTTTGAACATACATCCTAAGGGATCCATAATCGTTGAATCTGATGCACCCATAATAACAATGAAGCGTCGTCTCCGACAGAAACCAAACAAACACACTTCCAACGGTCACACCCGTTCCCTCGGCAACAGCACCACGTGGTACAGTTACTAGGTGAAACGCACACAACAAAACACTCAGGGAATTCCCGTACACACACAGCTGTTACACCAGTCACTAAATAACTATTACTGTGCCTTTTGGCGAAACTATACAGTCACCCACGCTATAAGTCCCTATATCTGAATTACCCGTCTATAACATACCCCAGTAACATTGTCTATACAAACAGTAGTTATAGTACGGTTAGCATTGGTTAGAGTACAGTTTAAAGTCACAGTTCAATTAGTAGTGGTTATGGTGTTAAACATACAACATAGACGAAAGTTATTAGTAGTTATTTACAGTATCAGTAATTATACATGGTTATGGTACCGTGCGCTATAATACAGTTACACACTATTCACACTCTCGCTAGACAGCAGAGCTCACACTATCTAGCAAGATATACACGCTACTACAACAATCTTTAACACATTTCCAATTCCCAACTAATCTATTGACCAGTACCTCGATGACTACCTAAAACTATTTACATCCGTTTTGGTTAGCCACGCTGCCCAAGCACCACATAAAGCGAACTAGAGGGCGAAATTTACAACAGCACCCTCTTAGTGTAAATACTCTATCAAAAATCTAGTGGGTTCCAAATTTACACGCCTTCCCACTTAGCCAAGATAGGTTGAGATCTAGCGGACCGAATTTACACATTCGGAATTCTCCCGGTCCCTCCGACCTAGCGAACGTAATATACACCCTAGAACGCTAGTCTAGACAAGACACCGGTGTCCGGCTTGGGCTATTTACACAGAACCCAGCCTGACTCCAAACCAAAATTAAACGGGCTGACTACAGGGCGTTTAATTACGAGCGGTGCGCCTTCGCTCCTTCCCTCCACTGGAGGGGGCAGATTCCATACACAAATAACCCCTTATGGGCCTACCGCACAATCGGTATCCAATACCCCTAGTGGGTCCACCGTCTAAAACAGTGGTCGTCTTACCTCCTCGTTCCTGAACCTGAGTTCACACTCATCGACGGGGACACCCCAGCACTTACTACGTAGAGGCCGATGATCTCCTGGACAACAGACCAGTGGCGCCGAGACGAAGGGAGGTCCACGCAGAAGTTCAGGGGTGCAGCCGTAGAGAGCGTGGGCAAAGATAGACCGTCTCACGCCTCTGCTTCTCAGGTACCATTGAACGATGAGCTTCCCGGCCAATTGCACCAAATGATACCGGAGAAACTGACGGAAGCCGAGCACAGAGAGATGGACACAGGTTTCTTCAGGAAGGAAGAGATTCTTTATTCGATTCACCGACTGGGACTCAGAGGGACTAATATCACCAAAAAACAGCAAAGTCTGAGCCCTGATCATACAGTGTAGGTCCCTTATATAGGCATGTAGCTCCTCCCATAATCAGTTCAACCTACACATACTCTTATCCATCAACCGAATAGAGACTAAATTCCTGTTTGACCACATGGCTTGCCCAGCACAATGGAGGAGGGGAAGTGTTTTCAGTTCCTGCATTCCTGCACTTGCTCAGTACACTGTTGATTGTATCTTAGCTACGTGTAACTGACTAACTGATACACCAACATACACATATGCCACGTGGAAATATCGGCCTACTAAATTTAATTTCTACCGAGCTTCCACCACAACAGGACACAGGGAAGTAAGTGTGACAGGATTCGAGGAGGATAATGTGACAGGCTGCGTGTGGCATTTGGGGGGTGTATCATAGGTTTGGGGTGAATGTGCCATGTTTGGAGGAGGCATTGTAACAAAATGAGGTGAGGTGAGGTGAGGTGAGTGTGACAAGATTAAGGGGGTTAATGTGGCAGGATTAAGTTAATGTGAAAGGGTGAGTGTGGCAGGGTTGGGGGGAGTTTGCCAGGGTTTGAGGTGAGTGTGGCACAGTTGGAAGACAGGATTGGAGGGGCTTATGTGGTAGGGTGAAGGGGGTGAGTGGGACAGACTGATAGAGGATGAGTGTGACAGGGTTGGGGACTGTGTGCGACAGTGCAAGAGAAGCTTGAGTCAGACAGGATTGGAGGGGTTATTGTGATAGGGTAATTGTGGTAAAGCAAGGGCAGGTGAGTTTGGTACAGTTGAAGGGGGTGAGAGTGACAAGATTATGAGGGTTTAATGTGAGTGTGACTGGGTGACAGTGTGTGGGGGCTGAAAATGTTTTGGAATAGTGCTAGTGTATGGGGTGACAGTGTGTGCGTGGGGATGACAAGGTGTGTGGAGGGGGGCTGTGACAGGGTGTGTGCGCATGGACCACCAGGGGAATCCACTGATAGGGTTTGGGTGGAGGGCTGTGACAGGGTATGTGTATGTGTGTGTGGAGGGGTGACAGGGTGAGAGGCTGTCATCCCACAGCCAGTAAGGGGGACTGTGACAGGGTGGGGGGGCTGTGAGAGGGTGGGGGGGGCTGTGAGAGAGTGGAGGGACTGTGACAGGGTGGGTGTGGGGGCTGTGACATGGTAGTGGGGGCTGTGAGAGGGGGTAGAGTGGGTGGAGGAGCAGTGACAGGGGGTTTAGGGGCGAGGAGCAGTGACGGGGAAAGGGGGTGGAGGGGCAGTGACAGGGGGTAGGGGGTGAAGGGGAAGTGACAGGTGGTGGGGGGTGGAGGAGCAGTGACGGGGTAGAGGGGCAGTGATAGGGCGTAGGGGGGCGGATGAGCAGTGACAGGGGGAAGGAGGAGTAGGGAGGGCAGTGACAGGGGGTAGAAAGGGGGAGGGGCAGTGACAGGGGTTGGAGGGGGTTCATAAATACCTTTTTAAATTTTTTTATTATTAAAACATTCCTTGGTGATTCGGTGGATTCCCCTGGTGGTCCGACAGGCACCCCCTCTCTCTCCGGGCTGCAGCTCCGCTGGGTGCAGAGCTGCAGACAGCGTGGTAAGTCTCACGATCTCCAATCACAGCGTTGCCATGGTAAGCCGCGGCAATGCTCTGACAGGCTGGAGATCATGAGACTGAATGCTGGCTCACCGTCAGGGCAGGCTGACTGAAGGGGCCTCGCACCCGGTGGCATTATGGGCAAGCCGCCAGGCCCCCTCCTGTGGCGGGCCCATGTTAGTCTGCCCTAAGGCGACTTAGGTGGCTGTGAGGCCCCAGACAGCGCAATGCCTTAGATGGGCGCCTAAATCTCTGGCGCAGGGTGTTCGTATCGGCGTAACCGGGCCTGGCCAGTGCGGTCACGCAGATACTTCCAACAAAAATAAATCCACACATGAGCAGGGCGGTTGTGCCGAAAAGGGAAGATTAAACTCACTTGGATCGCGGTGGAGTGCCGCCCGATCCTGCCAGAAGACAGGTCTAGGCTGGTGCGGCGTACAAATGGACTTCAGCCTCTGCTGTCCTTTTCTTGCTGATAAAGTGCAAACTGCACACATTAAAGATGACACTGGCGTGTGTTTGACAACACAATGTCGATCCACACGCACGTTTTGGGGTCAAAGGCCGTGTACTGATCAATCGCAGCACTGAGAGGCATATTTAAACCCTGTAATGCCATTTCTCAGTGCCCTGTCATGGTTTCCACTCGTTGGTTGTCAGAGAGCACGTTTTTGGTAATATTTTCAGTTTTTTGTTTAATTCTTCATGTTTCATTCTGATACCGGAGAAACTGACGGAAGCCAAGCACAGAGAGATGGACACAGGTTTCTTCAGGAAGGAAGAGATTCTTTATTGGATCACCGATCGGGACTCAGAGGGACTAGCGTCACCAAAATACAGCAAAGTCTGAGTACTGAATACATAGAGTACATTCCTTATATAGCACTGTAGCTCCTCCCACAATTAACTACACCCACACATACCCTTAACCTATTTAATGAATAGAGTCTAAACTCATCCATCCGGTCTAACCACGTGGCTCATCTGATACAAAGGAGAGGGACGCGTAATTCCAGTTCTTACATTCCTGCACCTGGTCAGTACAGTGATGACAGTATCTTAGCTACGTGTTATTAACTAACTGATACTACAAACACATATACATACATATGCCTTGTGGCAATCTTAGCCTGCTAAACTTGTATTTTACTGGAATTACATCACATTCCCCCCTTTGATGCCTCTGATATTTCACAATTACTTGAGGCATCACTTAACCTTGGTTTGCATATACCTCAGGTTACCATGAACCAGACCAGACTTATCTTATGATGTGAATCTTCAACATTCATCTTCTTGCATTGGTTCTCCCTGATCTAGAGCCTTATACTTATATATCGCCATTATCTGTGCAGCAGCCTTCCTCTCTGCTATACTTCCTATCAGGCTTTGCACAGACCTAACTACTAAGGGTATAAGACACGGTAGGAGTAGACACAACAGTAAAATCAGTAGGACTCCACCTACCACTGCCTTAAGCCCTCCAAACCACTCATACCAGCTACCAAACCAACTACTTGGATTGTACCCTTTCCATACCTGAGTAGGCACATGCGCTAGTTTAACCATATGGCTAGTAAGCTCAGCTATTGCTTGCCCTTCGTCATCTATTTGAAGACAGCAATTACTTAGGTTAAACTTCCCACATACACCTCCCTCTACTGCCAAAAGGTAATCCAAGGCTAATCTATTTTGGTAGACTGCTGTCCTCATCCTGGTGTTATGCTTCGCTAGAAGATTGAGCGCTTGTGATGTCTCATTTGTGATAATCTCAACCACCGCCTGTAATCTTATAATACGGTTGAGCATATAAATAGGGGTTCTATAACCAAAGGTACCATCCTCAGCCCACGTGGCTGGCCCATAGTAATCTATAATACGCTGGGGAGGCCATTCATCATCTTCCCAGGCGCCTATCTCTATGGGTCCCCTTTTCTTCCTATGATTCACATCATACACTTTAACACCTAAAGTCTCACCTGTTTCAATCGGTAACAAGAAGAAGGATGGTTTGAGCATACCCAACACACATGCCCCTTCCCAGTCCTGTGGCAGCTCCGAATAGGCTTTCTTACCACAGATCCAGTACAAATTTGCTGGGGCTCTCCAAGTAGATGTGATGGATAGATCAAACCACACATCCTTTAAATTGGCATATCTAGCAAACGGGTTAGATGGTTCTGAGACATTTGAAGCCGACCACCAAGTTGTATTCTTTGTATCATCATCATAAGCTTTTTGCCCTAGACAAGTTAATTCTCCTACAGAAGTATTATACATTATTCCTTTCCTTGCTATGCAAACATAACCTATGATGGAGGTCTTTAATCTCCACTCAGATTTACCTCTAACACTCATATGATAATCGGCTTGTGTAGATATTAATTGGTCAACTGCCTCAGAACCGGACATTACCTCCTTTGCTTCCCAAGGCCATTGGTCTCCCATGTTAGTACCTCCACACACATAGCAGTTGGTAACATTAAGACTACCGGCAATACTTTCAGCTAAATCGATGAACAGGTTTTTAGCATTATGGGGGATCTTATTATCTATACTCATCTCTTCGTAAAAGGAATGGTATACTTGATGAGTCTGGGAGGATACCGTATCAGTCTCTATTCCTATAAACAATAATGTCCCAGGATCTAAACCCGTCCCGTATATTTGAAACCCAAATAAATTTCCATACTTATCTAAGAACTTGTCGGGGTTATTAATGAGTATATGGACTGGGTTGCATTCCATAGACTTACAATAAGGGCTAGTCGGCAACTTAGTCACTATCATGTCTTTGTCTACTGTCTGTCCCCAAGTTGCCCACCCCACACAAGACCAATATGGGCAAAAGTTATAATCTCTATTTGGGCATCTAGGACTTACATATTTATTTTTGCTACTGGGACAAATATATTTATCGTTAGACCCATACGTCCTCTCCCATCTAAGATCCCCACATACATTCCACGGCTTTCTACCACTCGATATCGCTTTACACGCATCAAATAGCAGAACACCCGAAGAATGTACGGATTCTAACACCGTTTTATTAATTAGGGTCCCCTGAGGATCTCCATTCCTGAGAGTCAACCAGATTGTACGAGGCTGATACTCCGGACTGAAGCACTTAGGTTCTCCTACTCCTAAATGGCACACACTATAATCTATATTTAAGTATCTACATCTCGATACATCTCCTTTACATTCGTATTGTGAATGCCAAATTAGGGTTTGGGAAATATGGTTACCTGTTCTCGTAGTCTTAATGCATACCTCACAGCTAGGAGTGTCGGTACCTCTTCCTTCCTGAATATAAAAACACATATAAATAAACACTATCAAAAGCACATCTTTCGCCGTCATCCTCAGTCTTCGTCCGTGCGATGGCGCCTCAGCTTCCAGGATGTGAGGGGCTGCAGGGAATGGAGTTCTGCTCATCTTCACAGGTGTCCCTTCGAGACTTTCCTGGCTTATACACTATGTGATGGTAAGCGGACAGGCTTTATTATGGCCTTCTCACTCACACCTGTAACAATAAAATTTGTAATCCACAATAATTCCTCGTTACTCCGACTGAGTAGTGCGTTTTAACCGGATCTTGCAGGGATTCTCTGGATCTGCTGTAACTTGCCAAGAATCGACTGCTGCTGGTTTAACCCTGGAGTGATGTATCCACGGAGTCACTTCTGCTACTTTTATCGCTGTAGGGGTAGACAAAAGAACAACATAAGGACCTCTCCACTTGGGCCCTAACGGTACATTATTCCACTCTTTAATCCACACTTGATCTCCTGGATGATAACTATGAACAGGGGGATAAATATTCACAGGTAATCTATCTTGTACCCATTTCTGTACCTCCTCCATAGTCTTACCCAACTCTACAACCTGCTGCCGAGTAATTCCTTCTCCCAACTGACTCAAGTCCCCCCTTAAGTTACCAAGTACGGGAGGTGGTCGCCCATACATGATTTCAAAAGGAGAGAGGCCCATCCTTCTGGTAGGGGTACTGCGGATTCGCAATAAGGCTATAGGTAAGAGAACGTTCCACTTAAGTTGGGTTTCCTGACACATTTTAGCCAACTGGTTCTTTATAGTTCTATTCATTCTCTCTACCTTACCAGAACTCTGGGGTCTATATGCAGTATGAAGCCTCCACTTTATACCAAGCATATGAGTCAGTTGTTGTAGGCACTGGTGAACAAAAGCTGGACCATTGTCCGATCCTATAGAACAGGGTAGTCCATATCGGGGTATTATTTCTCGTAGCAGGAATCTCACAACTTCTCCTGCTTTCTCTGTACGAGTAGGACATGCTTCTACCCAGCCTGAATAGGTGCACACAATTACCAGCAGGTAACGATGTCCACCCGACTTAGGCATCACTGTAAAGTCTATTTGTAGATCGGACATGGGGAGTCCCCCCATAAACTGAACTCCTGGTGGCTTTACTGGTCCTTGTCTTGCATTATTCTTAGCACACGTTACACATCTGCGTACAATGGCCTGAGTCAAGTTGGACAATCTTGGTATGTAGAAATGTTTTCTAAGAGATTCTTCAGTACTGTCTCTCCCAGAATGTGTCCCGTTGTGATAATTTTGGACAATTTCTACCGCTAGCGATGCTGGTATAACTATTCTTCCATCTTCTAGCTGATACCACTTGTTCTCCAGATACTTTCCCGGTTCAGTCTTTAACCACTCCTCTTCTTGAGCTGTATAAACTGGAGTCCATTGGGACAGTGGAGTTGGTATAAGAGCAGCTATATGCCCTACATACTCCTGTCTTCCTGATTCAGCAGCACGCTTAGCTGCACTATCTGCCATCCGATTTCCTTTGGTTACATCACCATCTCCTCTCAGATGCGCTCGACAATGTATGATACCGACTTCTTTCGGCTCCCACACTGCTTCCAATAGTTGTAGGATTTCGGCTGCGTACTTGATTTCTTTGCCTTCTGAATTCAGTAGTCCTCTTTCTTTATACAAAGCTCCGTGGGCATGAGTGGTTAAAAACGCATACTTAGAGTCCGTATAGATATTTACTCTTAAACCTTCAGCCAATTGTAACGCTCGTGTTAGTGCTATTAATTCTGCCTTTTGTGCTGATGTTCCTTTCGCCAGTGGCCGAGCTTCTATCACCTTGTCTATTGTTGTCACTGCATATCCTGCATAGCGGATCCCTTCTTTCACATAACTACTGCCGTCGGTGTAATATTGAACATCGGGGTTCTGGATGGGAAAATCACGAAGATCTGGTCTACTTGAGAATACTTCATCCATTACTTCCAAACAATCATGTTGACTTTCAGTAGGTTGTGGCAAAAGGGTAGCTGGATTTAAGGTGTTTACAGTCTCTAAATGCACTCTTGGGTTTTCACACAACATTGCTTGATACTTGGTCATACGGCTGTTACTAAACCAATGATTTCCTTTGTAATCCAACAACGTCTGTACTGCATGTGGGACTCGTACATAAAGTTCTTGACCCAGAGTGAGTTTATCGGCTTCAGCTACTAGCAGGGCGGCTGCAGCTACGGCTCTTAGACAAGGTGGAAGTCCGCTGGCCACTGCATCCAGTTGCTTAGACATGTAGGCAACAGGTCTTTGCCATGATCCCAAGTACTGTGTCAATACTCCCACAGCCATTCTTCTTTGCTCGTGTACATATAAGTAGAATGGTCGTGTGTGATCAGGTAGACCTAATGCTGGGGCACTCATCAAAGCCTTCTTCACATCTTCAAATGCCGTTTGCTGTTCTTGGGTCCATAAGAAGGGGTCGT
The DNA here is from genome assembly GCF_036172605.1 of Pelobates fuscus. NCBI lineage: Eukaryota > Metazoa > Chordata > Amphibia > Anura > Pelobatidae > Pelobates > Pelobates fuscus. The sequence continues at coordinate 105,478,254 of NC_086318.1, read as the reverse complement.
GCTCTGTACCTTTGATAGCTGCGTACAGAGGTTTTGCTAGTATCGCATAACTGGGAATCCATATCCTACAGAAGCCTGCTGCCCCCAAGAATTCTCGCACTTGTCTTCTATTCTTGGGTATTGGTATTTGGCAGACAGCTTCTTTTCTCTCTGGCCCCATAATTCTTTGACCTTCAGAGATATGGAATCCTAGATACTTGACAGTTGGCAAACACAACTGAGCCTTCTTTCTAGACACCTTGTATCCTGCCTTCCAGAGAATGTGTAGTAGATCGTGCGTTGCTTGCTGACAGATTTCTTTTGTAACTGCTGCTATCAACAAGTCATCTACATATTGTAACAATACACACTCTCCTGGGATGGACTCGAAATCCAATAGATCTTGACTTAGGGCTGAACCAAATAGGGTAGGTGAATTTTTAAACCCTTGGGGCAGTCTTGTCCAAGTCATTTGGCGTTTTGAGCCCGTTACAGCGTTCTCCCATTGGAAAGCGAAAATACATTGACTTTCTGCGGCAATTCGGAGGCAAAAGAAGGCATCTTTGAGATCTAAGACTGTGAAGTAAGTAGCACGCCCGGAATTAAAGCAAGCAGGTTATATGGATTGGGTACAACTGGATGTATGCTAACAACCGCATCATTGACTGCTCTTAAGTCCTGCACAGGTCGATACTCATCTGTGCCGGGCTTTTGAACAGGCAGCAATGGGGTGTTCCAGGGGGAAGTACAGAATTTTAGGATACCATACCGTATGAACTTATCCAGATAGGATTGGATGTTCTTCTTAGCCTTCTGCGGAATGTGATATTGTCTTAGGCTCACTGGATAAACCCCATGTTTCAGTTCAATTTTTATTGGTGGAATATTGCGGGCCAGTCCTGGTGGGTTGTTCTCTGCCCAAACTCCTGGTATGTTAAACAATGTCTCATCACTCCTAGGGTTTTGGCTAGTCAACACTGTATAAAGTCGCCACTCTTCTTCCTTTGGTACGGATAAAGTCATAATACCTGAAGGTCCATTAAACTTTAAAGATGTTGTTCCATCTGGTAGGAACGTAATCTGCGCTTGTAATTTGGATAGCATATCACGTCCCAGCAATTGGACTGGACATTCAGGCATATAAAGGAATTGGTGTTTTACTACGTGGCCTCCCAATGTACAGAGTCGACTTTTAAGAACCGGTCTTTCAGCACTTCTTCCAGTTGCTCCTATCACAGTAATAGTCCTTCCAGATGGAGGAGCAACTAGATTAGTCACCACTGAATGTTCAGCACCAGTGTCGATCATGAACGCACTCCTCTTTCCCCCTATTGATACATCGACCATAGGCTCCGCTCGACCAAGGGGGATGGAGCCCGGTCGGTATCAATAGTCCTCCATGACCGTGTCAGCCAATCCTACGAAGTCCCTACCTTCTCTATCGCGGGACCTTTGCGCTGCTGGAATATACCTATCTTCCCTAACACTTCCTCTGTTCCCATTACTCCCTCTATACCCATTACTCCCTCCGGGGCCTCCTCTACCTCTCGCTCTGCCTCTAAAGTTTCCGTAGCCTGCCCTGGGTTGGTCTCTCTCGTACTGCTCTCTTTGCGGACATTCGTTCCTCCAATGCCCTTCTTCCTTGCAATACGCACACTGATCCCTACTCAAAGGCTCCCTACTCCATCTATTATTGCCTCTATCTGGGCCCCGTTTATCTACGCCTGCGATCGCTACCGCTAGCATATCAGCCTTTTTACGCATCTTGCGCTCCTCCTCTTTCTTGCTTTCTGTTTCCCTATTCATATAGACCTTATTAGCTACCTCCATTAGTTGGGAGATTGACATACCTGCAAACCCTTCTAACTTTTGTAGCTTGCGCTTAATATCTCCGTAAGCTTGGCTGACAAAGGCGGAGTTAACCATTCGGGAATTGTCTGCGTCTTCCGGATTAAAGGGGGTGTACAAGCGGTACGCCTCCAATAATCGGTCATAAAAGACACTGGGCGCTTCATCGCTTTTCTGGATCACCTCAACTGTCTTCGACATGTTAATGGCTTTCTTTCCTCCGGCTTTCATGCCAGCAATTATAGCGTCTCTATAGGCTCTGAGTTGAACCATATCAGCACCATTTACGTTCCAATCGGGATCAGTGTTGGGATAATGTGTTGCGGCCCATGCTGCTGGATTAGCTTGGTTCAAAGCACAGGCTCTATCCTCTAATGCTTTAATGGCTGCTTGATTTATTCTTGTCCTTTCCTCATTGTTAAATAAAGTCATTAGTAACTGCTGGCAATCAGCCCATGTCGGATTATGCGTCTGTACTATTGAGGTGAACAGATCAGTCATGGCTTGTGGTTTCTCAGTATACGAGGAATTGTGGGTCTTCCAGTTTAAAAGATCGGTTGTAGTGAAGGGAACATATACGAAGACAGGGTCAGCTTGTGCCATTTGACCTGCGGCATTAATATAGGCTGACCCGGGATTCAGACGAAGAGGCATCTGATAGTGTCTCAATTGTTGGGCACCGGTCAACTGTCGGGTCTGTATGGGGCTACGTGGAGGGGCGTCAGTCATGGGTTCCGGTCGGGGAGAGATAGGGTATGGGGATGTGGGAGGTTGGTTTTGGGAAAAGGTGGTAAATAGAACACTTCGGGCCGAGCTAGATGAAGCTTGACCGGAAGTCTGAAGTGGCGCCAAATCAGGATATTCGTTTCTAATGGGGGTGGGTTCTGGTTCCGGAAGGGGAGATTTAGTACGAGGGGGGGTGGATCCTGTACTGGAGGAGGAAGCGGAAGTGGATGAGGGTAATGAGGGAAGGGTTACAGGACTTCCTGTATTTGCGTCACTTCCTCTTACCGGAAAGTAAGGGGGCGGCAAAGGGATCTCGGACTCAGGGGGCGTGTCCAAAATGGGCCTAACACCAGCCCTAGTGGACGAACAAGTCCTAGCTACCATGAGGCGACACTGCTCCTCGTGGCATGTCCGGAGCCATTTTGGCGAGTCATTTACGGCCTGTCTCCAACAATCAATATAAGGAAACTGGCCGTAAAGTTCAGGCCTACCTGATACAGCCACGTGTAAGCGCTGTACCAGAGTTGGATCCAAACTGCCACGTGGCGGCCATGCCGCAACCAAAGTAGGCCACTCCCTAGTGCACAAAGTGACCAAACGTACAGGAGACATCTTTACCCCAAAATCACAAACTTTGAATCCCTTTTTAAAATTCTTAACCATACATCCTAAGGGATCCGGAATCGTTGACTGCGACGCACCCATATTTAACAGTGGAACGTCGTCGACAACGATTACTATACACGCGTACTATTCAACAGTCACACCCGTTTCCTCTGGCAACAGCACCACGTGGTACGGTTACCAAGTGAAACGTACACAATAACAATAAACACTCAGGGAATTCCCGTACACACACAGCTGCTACACCAGTCACTATATAATCAATATTATGCCCTTTGGCGTAACTACACAGTCACCCACGCTATAATTCTCTATATACGAATTACCCGTCTATAACACACCCCAGTAACATCGTCTTTTACAAATAGCGGTTACAGTACGGTTAGCATAGGTCAAAGCACAAGTTAAGGTCACAATACAATTATTAGTGGTTATGGTGTTAAACATGCAATGGACGACAATGATTAGTACTTATTATATAATGTCAGTAAATATACAGGGTTATGGTACCGTGCACTATAATACAGCAACACACTATTAACACTCTCGCTAGACGGCTGAGCTCGCGCTATCTAACAAGATATACACTTTACTAAAACAATCGTTAACACATTTACAATTCCCAACTAAACTATTGGCCAGTACCTTGAATGGACTACCTAAAACTATATACACCCGTTTTGGTTAGCCACACTGCCCAATCACCACATATACATAGCGAGCTAGAGAACCGAATTTACACAGGCGCCTCTTAGTCGCACTATACAACGAGCTAGAGATCCGAATTTACACAGGCGCCTCTTAGTCGTACTATCAAAAGTCTAGTGGGTTCCAAATTTACACGCCTTCCCACTTAGCCCAGATAGGATGAGAACTAGCGAACCGAATTTACACAGGCGCCGCTTAGTCTCCCGGTCCCTCCGACCTAGCGAACGTAATATACACCCTAGAACGCTAGTCTAGACAAGACACCGGTGTCCGGCTAGGGCTATCTTACACCAGGACCCCGCCTGACTAACCAAATCAAACGGTCTGACTAAAGAGCGTTCGATCGAGCGGTGCGCCTTCGCTCCTTCCCTCCGACAGAGGGGGCAGATACAGATTCAAAAACCCCTTTGGGCCTACCGCACAATCGGTATACCCCTAGCGGGTCCTGCCGTCTAAAACAGCAGTTATCTTACCTCCTCGTTCCTGAACCTGAGTTCACACTCATCGACGGGGACACCCCAGCACTTCTCACGTAGAGGCCGATGATCTCCTGGACAACAGACCAGTGGCGCCGAGACGAAGGGAGGTCCACGCAGAAGTTCAGGGGTGCAGCCGTAGAGAACGTGGGCAAAGATAGACCGTCTCACGCCTCTGCCTCTCAGCTACCGTTGAACGATGAGCTTCCCGGCCAATGCACCAAATGATACCGGAGAAACTGACGGAAGCCAAGCACAGAGAGATGGACACAGGTTTCTTCAGGAAGGAAGAGATTCTTTATTGGATCACCGATCGGGACTCAGAGGGACTAGCGTCACCAAAATACAGCAAAGTCTGAGTACTGAATACATAGAGTACATTCCTTATATAGCACTGTAGCTCCTCCCACAATTAACTACACCCACACATACCCTTAACCTATTTAATGAATAGAGTCTAAACTCATCCATCCGGTCTAACCACGTGGCTCATCTGATACAAAGGAGAGGGACGCGTAATTCCAGTTCTTACATTCCTGCACCTGGTCAGTACAGTGATGACAGTATCTTAGCTACGTGTTATTAACTAACTGATACTACAAACACATATACATACATATGCCTTGTGGCAATCTTAGCCTGCTAAACTTGTATTTTACTGGAATTACATCACAATTCCACATGTGAGCAATACACAGACAAACTGCAAGGATAGTATACGTGTGTCACAAGGGTCATGTCCTCATCAACAGAGTAAAAGCATATGGAATGTCTTTTTTTTTTTTACTGTAATAAAAACACATGTGAGTGCCTTACTAGGTTTTCCCTCACAGAAAAGTTGGGTGGCATGTAGTGATAACTCCTAATGGAGGATTCCAAACTCCTGTAGGGATGCACCTGTCTCCCAGAATTGCAGGCGTGAGCTAAGAGTATGCTGATAAGCACCAGGGGAGAGGGGGTGTCTGTTGTATTAAGACAGTAACATTATCAGTATCGATTTTCTGTGTAATCTTATGTTTAGGTAAATGTATTGAGATATCTGAGTGGCGTGTTAAAGGTAAGCAAGTTTACAGTAAAAACAGTAAATAAAAATCTGCAGCTATGAAGAGCTCCCAGGTAGGAAACTGCGTCCGAGGGCTTGGTAGTCCCCTGTAGGACAGGTAAGTCCAGGGAAAATCTTGGTCTTTTAGGTTTTCGCTCGTGCAGGTGTTGGATGTCGTGTCAGTCGGGAACAAATTCTGCGACCGCTTAGGGGTCCAGTCGAGACAGGCTTGATGGGTGGGGTGCAGCATCAATTCCCAATTTGTGTAGGTGTGTCTCCAGCTCTGAGAAGCTGTGTGCTCGGTGTGTTGTGCCTTGCTGGTGAAAGGCCCACCGATTATCCCCACCAATATTGATATTTTCTGGTTTTTGTTTTGACTTTGGCTTATGTTTTGACTTTCCCTACCCTTTGGCTAGTATATTCGTATTGTCTCATTCGGTATCCCCGACCGCGGCTTGTTATTTTGAACATTCTCTTTTACGTTAAGTCCGACCATTCTAAGGCTCGGTATACGTTGTTTGTGTTATCATAGTTTTGCAAATAGGTCCCCCCCTAGCCTCAGGGCCCCCATCCCGCTGGACTGAAGGGGTTAAAACCCCTTCAGCCACTTACCTTTCTCCAGTGCCGGGCTCCCTCTGCTGACGTCAGATCCGAATGCGCATGCAGGGCAAGAGCCGCGCACGCATTCAAACCGCCCATAGGAAAGCAATACTCAATGCTTTCCTATGGACGTACAGAGTCACAGTGAGAAGCGTGGAAGCGCCTCTAGCAGCTGTCAGTGAGACAGCCACTAGAGGCTGAATTAACCCTCAGTGAAACATAGCAGTTTCTCTGAAACTGCTATAATTTCAGCTGCAGGGTTTAAACTAGAGGGACCTGACACCCAGACCACTTCATTGAGCTGAAGTGGTCTGGGTGCCTATAGTGGTCCTTTAAGCTACCTTTAGTAGCTGAGACTGCTCTTGCATAGTGAGAGCTTTGTGTTTTTACAGCTGTGGTTAGACAAAGCCTAGTTAGTATTTTTCTTTGCAGTCTAGTTTTTCTTACTGTTGCTCATAGTCAGTGCAATTTAGTGTCAGAAAAACACACTACCATTAAAGGCTGTTATCCCACAGTAATTGTTACTTTGCATCCAGTAAACGTATTATTAGCATGTGTCTTAAAGGCCACGATACAATGGAAAATAAACAGCCATTAAATGTAATAAAATAAAAGTTTGCTGAAGTGCTTTATGTGTTGAGTGTGTGTTTCCCCTTTTCTATTTTACATTAAGTGCAGGTTTCAATAGAAATTGGCGCTTTTATAAATTAACCTTCTTTTATAAAGTTACAACCCTCTGGCTGTCAGGCAACCTGTTACTTCCTGGTTGTTTAGCTTCGTGGACAGCAATGGAAAAAGTGAACAGCTCAATAGGCAGCAATTGCCCAAAACACCTGCCTTGCAAAGACTTCTCATTGTAAGTCTGTGATTGGACAGCCATAAAAAGTCTGGGCGGGGTTAGAAGGGGAGAACTTGCAAAGGCTTCAGACAAAAGTTTTGCAAGCTGTTTTTAAATATAGCACCAATGAAAAAATGCATAATTTTATGCATGTTTGTATTGGAGATATATGTAGTGAACAGCAACTCATTTTTGTATTGTCACTGCACCAGGAAGTATAAACACTCCTGATTTTAACCCCTTAAGGACACATGACATGTGTGACATGTCATGATTCCCTTTTATTCCAGAAGTTTGTTAAAGCTTCGTTATACTGATTTACCATGATAAGATGAGTAATTAAAGGACCGTCTATTCTACACCACTGTAGAAACTGCAATGGAAGGTTAAACACACCATGTCATGTATAAAATGGGCATTAATTCTCAGGATGAAAATGTAATTTTGCCTCTTTAAAAATCAATGAGACCACACCTTGAATATGTTGTACAGAGGAAGGCTACAAAATTAATAATAGGAACGGAACATTTTTGTTATGATGAAAGTTTAACAAATTGAAATCTGTTTAGTTTAGAAAAATGGTACCTCAAAGGGGATATGATCGCATTTTACAAATATATTCGGGGCCAATACAAACCATTGTCTGGAAATCTATTCATAAACAGGGCTATATATAGGACATGAAGTCACACATTTAGACTGGAAGAAGAGAGTTTTAGTCTACAGCAAAGGGAAAGGGTATTTACAGTAAGAATAAGAAGGATGTAGAATTCTCTACTAGTAGAGGTGGTTTTATCAAAGTCTGTACAGATGTTTAAACAGCAACTGGATGAATATTTACAAAACCATAATATTCAGGGACATAATTTTTAACCCCTTAAGTCCGGCGGACGTATATTTACGTCCTTTTAAAAGCGGCTCTAAACGCCGCAGGACGTAAATATACGCCCGCCGTTTTTTTTTAACTTACCCGGTCGCCGGTGGTCCCACGCCGGCGATCGCGGTTGGGGGGACTCCCAGGGAGCCCCCCCGAGGCAGATCTGCCTCCTCCGGTCCCTCCCGGTTATGTGAGAGTGAGGTCCTTGCGAGGACCTCACAATCACATGGCCGGTATAGCTGGCTCAGGCATTGCCAGCAGGGGGACCAACTGTAATGACAGTTGGTCCCCCTGCTGGCTGAAAATAAAATAAAATAATGTTAAATAAGTGTAAAAAAAATTTTTTATACTTAGATCATATATATATATATATACTATATATATATGATCTAAGTATATATATACACATATACATACACACACATACACCGTCTAGGTGTATTTTAATATTAATATATATATAATTATATATATATATATATTAATATCAAATTACACGTAGACTGATACTGATTAAATATATATATAATTATTGTTATATATATATTTATAAATAATATAAAATAAATAAATATGTAAATACGTAAAAAAAAAAATAATTTAAAATAAAATATTAAAAAATATATAGATGTGTTTTATTTCGTTCTAACTGTATTGTGATATTAATATATATCTATATACATAAATATACGTATATATCACTATATATATACCTATATATAAATAAAATATTTAAAAAAAATATATATATATATATACGTATATATACACATATGTATATATATACATTTATTAATTCTACACATATATTTATGTAATAATTTTACATAATTAGGTATCCTAATTAATTACAATTAGCGGGACCTGCCTGACCACCCATGCCGAAAGTATAGGGAATTTAATTTGCTAGCACTATATTTAACCCTATAACTTTCCAAGACACCATAAAACCTGTACATGGGGGGTACTGTTTTACTCGGGAGACTTCGCTGAACACAAATATTAGTGTTTCAAAACAGTAAAATGTATTACAACCATGATATCGCCAGTAAAAGTGACGTTTTTTGCATTTTTCACGCACAAACAGCACTTACAGGGACGATATTATTGCTGCAATACTTTTTACTGTTTTGAAACACAAATATTTGTGTTCAGCGAAGTCTCCTGAGTACAACAGTACCCCTCATGTACAGGTTTTATGGTGTTTTCAAAAATTACAGCGTCAAATATAAGGCTTGTGTTTAATTTTTTTCACATTAAAATTCGCCAGATTGCTTACGTTGCCTTTATGACCCTATGGTAGCCCAAGAATGAAAATTACCCCTATGATGGCATACCATTTGCAATAGTAGACAACCAAAGGTATTGCAAATGGGGTATGTCCAGTCTTTTTTAGTAACCACTTAGTCACAAACACTGGCCAAAATTGGCGTTTTTTGCATTTTTCACACACAAACAAATACGAACGCTAACTTTGGCCAGTGTTTGTGACCAAATGGCTACTAAAAAAGACTGGACATCGCTTATTTGCAATACCTTGGGTCGTCTACTATTGCAAATGGCATGCCATTATGGGTGTAAATTAATTTCCTGGGCTACTATACAGTCTCAAAGGCAACGTAACCAATCTGGCGAATTTCAATTTCAAATGTAACATGCTATATTTGACCCTGTAACTTCCCAAAACACCATAAAACCTGTACATAGGGGGTACTGTTTTACACGTGAGACTTTGCTGAATACAAATATGTGTATTTTATTGCAGTAAAAGCAAACAGTATTATGACATTGACAGTTAAAATGTCATGTAGAACGAAAAAAATCAAACAAAAATATTATTTTCTCCCATTTTTTTCATATTAAATTATGTTTCATAGCTAAATATTTGATATTAAATGAAAGCCCTGTTTCCCCTGAATAAAATGATATATAATAAGGGGGGGGTGCATTTAATATGAAAGAGGTGAATTACGGTTTGACAGACATATAGCGCAAATGCCAGGTTTTGTTTACATTTTGTTTCGTTCACAACTTGTACATTTGGCTGCGGTGTTAAGGGGTTAATTTGTGGGATAATAGCTTCTTGCTCCAATGAGAGATCTGACTGTCATTCTGGGGTCAATTTTAGTTTGTTGTAAAATTGGAAAGCACTTCTAACCGATGTGAGAAAGGCTACACTTGATGGACGCAAGTCTCTTTTCAGCCCACTATGTACATCAATCAGCCACAGCGAGACCAACATGGCGAGGGAGTAAATACTCACCTTTTAAATCCTCACGGTACCAAAACAGGAAAAGTAAACTATAGTGTTAAGAATACATGTTTGTATTCCTAACGCTATACTGTTACTTTAAATATTTTCACAATTCTGAACTGAAAGTGTTTTTCTTTGGTTTTTACTATATATTGGGGCTGATGTGTACTGTAGTCATTGCTGCCGCCCAGTGATGGGAGTGAGCGCAGGACTTATCTTTCTGCATTTGTAACAATTCTGAACTGGACAACACATATGGGTGAAATGAAAAATGAAGAACCTACGTCTATACAGAGCACAGCCCTGAGTTAACTTCAAATTGAACTAGAAAGACTATTTCCATTCTGCAAGGAATAAGAAAACTTTTTTTTCCTAATTGCTTGCATTCAATATCTACAGGGTTTTTTTGCCGTTACTTAGGCAGACACTAGTCAGACACTCCCCTGTTGCCCTTTCACAACATATCAGCAAATGTCTTCAATATTTGCTCTTCTGTCCCATATAACCTATCTGTATTGTTTATAGCAGGGATGCCCAAAAGGTAGATCCCCAGATGTTGTAGAACTATAATTTCCATGATGCTTTGCATGCCTTTAAAATTGCAAAGCATCATGGAAGCCGAGGATCTATCTTTTGGGTAACACTGGTTTTACAGGGTCCATGATGATGCTGCCAGACATTTGTTGTTGCTGTTTTTGCCTTTTTAAAATTTTTAACCACATGCAAAATCAGATATACAAAAAAAAGCTTACTTTTTGCAGTCCACGGTTTTTATAAGCACAGATATGTAAACCAGCAATGATGCTATAATGAAAAGATTGAGATAGAACAATAATATATATGATATATTTCAAGGGTTACTTTAAATAGAACATATAGATAGTTCTGTTTCACTTCACTCTTTCAGTTTTATTACACCTCCTCCTCTAAGCCGTAAGCAATGATGGCTATCATGCTAAAATGTTATTACAGGGGCGGAGCCAAGCAGCCAAGCACAACGGACGCACATTACATGGGCTCCGTGCAGAAACGAGCAATCACCACCGAAAAAACACCCACAGCGACCCGAAAACAGTGGCAGGCTTACCTATGGGGGGCAAAAGTAAGAAGCTTAAGCCGGATAAGCCCAAACCGGGCATGCACATCGGGGAACTCCTGCGACGAGCGCATGGCGCGAGCGGACCGAAGATGGCCGCCGACTATGCAGACTTCTCGGATTCCTCAGGGGAATCGCTTCTGGACAGGGAGTCACCTCCCATGCCACATCCTCACCATGCCCAGGCTCTAACACAGAGTGCTGACACCCAGCCTGTGACGACGGCCACCCTAAAAGAACTGCTAGCAGGCCTCCAGAAAACACTGCAGGCTGACATGGCCTCCCTGCGTTCTGAACTCCTGGGCCTAGTGGGACGCATTGAGACCGTGGAAACAACGGCCATGCAACAAACCACACAGATCACCTCACTGGGGGAGGAAATACAGCGCCTTCATAAGCAGCAGACAACCTTTGAACAGAGGTTTGCCCTCATGGAAGATGCACGGCGCCGAAACAATGTCAAGGTACGAGGGGTCCCGGACGAAATCCCGGCAGGGGAACTACCGCACATGATGCGGAGACTGCTCTGCGCCCTAATGACCCCCAAGCAGGCCAAGAACATCCACATAGACGGGACTTTTAGAATTCCGAAGCCACACCAAGCACCTGCAACCACCACTGGAGACATAGTGGTACGACTCACCTGTAACAGAGATAAGGCAGCAATAATGACGGCACTAAAAGGACTATCACCTTATAGGTTCGAAAACATGTCGCTGACATTCTACAACGACCTCTCAGGTGACACACTCAAATGGAGGCACTCCCTGCGACCCTTCACCACAGCACTCAGAAATGGCGACATTCCATATAGATGGCGCACCCCTCGGAAACTACAAATCACACAGGGAAACATCACTCACGAAATCCGAGATATTGATGAAGCCGCTGCCATACTGGCAACACTGGGCCTCCCGAAGGACTCACTTAAGGGGCTTAACACCAGAGGGGCCAATAAGCCCTCGCATGTCTGGGACCCAGAAAAAATCACCCCCTTTATCCCGGCAGACAGACGTGCCACTGAAGCAACCTGAGCAGATCGTTTAATTTTGTTTATTTACCTACTGTATTAGTTAAATATTGTTCATGCATGTATGTTTCTGTTTACTGTGACCATATAGCCAACACGACCTCAAAGCCACCAACGGGGGCCACCATGGCCCGCCCACGGAGAACCCATAATCAATCCCCCCTCCCCCCCCCCGCCTATGCACCCTGGGACAATCCCTAACCCACTTATGCTGCACCCAGAGGTGTTATATTTTTAAGTCTCAGCTAATCACCCAGACCCTGATGCCGCACCAACCTGACGATGCTCCGGAATTTGCGCAGTCCCCAGCTTACACACTATGTTATCCCCCGACAGTGACCTCCCAAAGGACTTTGGGAGCATAAAGAAGTCCATGCAGGGGCCGCAATCCAGCCAGCATAGGAGACACAAGACCAAACTATTCCATAGCCCTGACAGACCACACCACTCAGAGTACGCTAGGGCCTAAGCAAGGGCAATATGCAAAATCCTGTTAAAACCTTTTGACCGCTAAAGTTAATTACGCCACTTCTGTTACTAAGCACCCGTAAAATACTAGCCTCCGGCTACACAGCTATGTTTCTACTTTAATGTTATGTTCGTTTCTTCAACAAAAAACTAAAATGTGCAATTCAATCCTGTCACGATAATGTATCTGTTGATAAGCTTGTCCTGCTATCGTGGCACTTCAGGCCTGTATGTACACCCTACTGCACGAAAAAATAAAGAATTTAAAATGTTATTACAATTTGGGCATGCAGCACCTTTCCTCTTTAATACAATAATTTAGAACCATTACAGGTTCTGAAACAAGCGTTTTGAGGATACAAGTGCTTTGTCTTTTTTGTAGATTTTCTATTCCTTTTACATACATTATTATGCAGAAATGGATTATCTTTATGTATTGTTTTTATTCACTAGTAAATTGGAATGCTTTTGAGACAACTGCATGCTGTGGCAACAATATCCAACGCACCTAGCTGATGGCAACCCAGTATGCAAATCTTTTCACATTTTGCTGTGGCAACCAAAAAAACAACATCTTAAATTAACGGGAGTAGGAGTGTGCTATACAGAGCTGACCTAGAGGCAGAGGGTGTATGATTGGAGAGGAGAGGCCAGGAAAAGGATGTGTTTGAGACGTAAATGAAAAGAGAAGGACCATAGAGGCAGGAAGCACTGAGGGAACTGAAATGGCATATATATGGATCTGTTGGTGATCAGAAAAGAACATAAGGATGCAGAAACTAGCACAGAATAAGCTGAAAGTGATGAGAAGAGATTTTCAGATACACTAAGGGTGTAAGAGGAGTTTGCGTGGGGCGGAGGAGGGCTTCGATGGGAAAACTTGTATAAACATAAGAAGAAAAAGTTAACAGAATAATCATGATACTGTGGCGGTACCTTATCCGGGGGCTCGAGCTTCCACATGAGCCGCTCGCGACTCAATCTTCCCTTCTGAGCGGGCTGCATGCACTGACCGCAATGAGCGGTCACGCAGCCCGCCTGGCACTCTTAAAGGGCCAGTGGGAGCCAAAAGTAGATTCAGGCTCCGATTGGCCCACGTCATTCCTAAGCCCCCACACACGCACATTTTGGGGGCGTGGGCATGCCGTGGGCCAATCAAATGTTAGTTAAGGATATTTACACTTTCCTAACCCTTACACTTTCCTAACCCTATCCACTTTGCCCTATCGTGGTTCTGTTTCAGTACCCTATAGTGCGTTCTTCGATCTATTGTTTATTCTGATATTGACCTTGGCTTTGATTATGACTCTGAATTTTATCTTTAACCCTTTCCTGTCTTGTTTGCCCGTCTGACTGATTACCGTGTACCTGACTGGCTAGATCTTGTTTTCGCTGTCTCTTTGTTACCTTGACCTTGGCTCGTCTCTGATTACGCCTTTTCTCTGTCTAACGTTTAGTTTGGCCATTCTAAGGCCCGGTAAAAGTTATTTCCTAGTCTTGTCCCTTGCTATCCTAAATTCTGCGTGTTGGGGTATTACACCGTGACATATACAGATTAAGGAACAGCGCACACATAAAAATACAACTTAAAATTTTATAAGGCTACTTGAAATCACCTATCTCAGCAAACAAATGATGTGGATTCAGTTCCTACATATGGCCATATTGTGTTAAGCCCACCACTATGTCACAGTACCCCAGTATAAATAGTGCTAAAAGAGCTAAAGTGTATCTATTGTAAGAGCATGTGAATATATAAAGTGCACAATTAATGTGATAAGCACAATTAAAAAAAACTAAATGCTAAAACTAAACAATTAAAGTGACAGTGCTTTTATATATATATATATATATATATATATATATATACTTACAATGCATATCATATATCTGCTCTATACCAAATGAAAATGTTAAATAAAAGTGACATTATCATCCAAAGACCTCCTCAAATGTATACTTTTCTGTGGGGGGGGGGGGGGGGGTGCTCAACTCAAAAGGACTATATGGAGGACATATGGTGGAGCTGAATCCCCATATTTGTTTGCCAAGATAGGTGATTTTAAGTAGCCTTATAAAATTTTATTTTTGTGTGTGCTCTGTTCCTTGTATGTATAGAAACACCATTCCTGTAATTCCCCGAATTCCCGCTTTGCCTTAACAGAATATTTATAATATTCATGGGTAGAACATTATCATCTTACTTAAATAATACCATAAGAAGACTCGTTATAATACACAATCCTTCAAGAAACATGGATCTCAGCTGCTCATGAAAATGTATGAACAAAGAAAAATAAAAAGCAGCAGACAATATATGCTGCATAAAACCTTGAATTACATTCAGCCTTCTATCTAGCACAACAAACAGAAAGTCCTGATTTCCACAATAAAAGGTGAGCTGTTGCTACCCAAATAGAATGGCTCTTGAAAAGATGACTCATCCATTCTGTACAGGTATTGTGTCAGAACTAAATCTTTTCACAGCAAACTATGTTGTGTGTGTGTATAATATATTTTTTATGAATATGTATATATATATATCTTTTTTTTAAACAAGCTTTCAAGAAATTATAACACATTGAATAAGCAGATTATTAAACTGCATACATAGCTGTAAAAAAATAGTGGCAAACTAATTTTATATTGAAGTATACATGATTATTTTTACATTATATTTAATAATGTCATTATATTATTTGTAAGATAGTTCTTTCATCGCTAATAATCAAGAACAGGAAACCATTCTTCACACTGGAGCAAAAAAGTACTCAAATTCATTCACACAATTTAGCCATTAATGTTTAATGACAACCGGAAAAACTTTATACACCAAGTTCCAAGTCTTCAATTTCCTTCACAAGCAAATGTTCCTTCTGGATTTTCTCCATCTACGAAAAGGACATATAATTATTGTTAAGTTAAACATGGAAGTAAACTTGTCTGTAAAATTCAAAGCAATGCAAAACCGGTGCCAAGTATTTTAAAGCCAGTATCGGATGAAAGAGACTGTGTAGCCGTAACACAACACTTTTGAAATGACGTCCATTTAGGGACCATGATACTAAAGTCAGAGTTGACTGCTCACACCAACAGCAGTAAAGATGCCATTTGGAAATAAAAGTACATATTAGAAACTGTACTCATATCTCATACTCTGTATCAAATGCTCCAAGACAAGAGAGTCCTTATGAAATGAACTTTAAATAAACAGTCCAATGGAAAAAAAAAAAAAATATATATATATATATATATATATATAAAAACTATTTAGAATTTAGTAGATATGAAAACATTTAATTACGCTTTTTTTTCCATTGGGGGTATATCTAAAACAGCTTGCAAAAAAAAACGCTGACCTCTAAAGTAAAACCTTTGTAAACCCTCCCCTTCTTTGCTAGGCCAGACTTTCTGTGTCTGTCCAATCACAGACCTTCCAGTGTAAGACTTCTGCTCTGGGCAATTGCCTGTCTTTTGACTTTAGCTCCGCTGAACTTGACAACCAGGAAGTAACAGGACCAATTTTCTGGTTAATAGCCAGGGGCTATAACAAGGTTAATTTATAAATGTGCTAAATTATGTTGAAAAAAGCACTTTTTGTAAAATGAAAGAGGACATTGCTCTAGGTGTGTGAACTGTCCCTCTAATCCCAGAACAAGTGGGTAATATTTTTGTAAAATAGTCTAGTAATTCTGTAAATGTATTATCTGAAAGGTAAATTGCTCAGTGGCATGCGACTAAAAGTACTTGCTTTTCACTGCATATTTATCTTTGCACAGTGACAGCAACATAGTAAAAAGAAAGCTGCTGCAAACAAGTATATAATGCCTTTCATGGCTACATTTTATGATTAGTCCGTGTGTGAAAAGATTAGTGAAAGATCTTGTTCTTTGATGGTTTTGTTTATCCTCTGTCGCATTGGTGGTGAACATCACAATTTGCACAGTAAATCATCTCTGCTCCATTGCACTAAGCTAATGTTGTCGAACATGTTATGGCACATACCATTCAGAATTATTTAATGATGTAATACAAAATAACTTTGTTGGTGTTTGTGTCTAGTGTAGATTGTAAAAGACATTGTGGGCAACATTTTATATAGTAAAGAAGAAGGGCATATCGCCTCTAATGTAGACAGAATGTGTGTATGGTATTACCTGGTTTTTCTCCAACTGTTTACCGGATGCCTGCAATTCTTTCAATTGTTCGATTGCTTTTAGTTTCTGATAAAATAAACAAAGTATAATGGTATCATTTTTTTAAATAACTTAGACTTAATTATTGCCTTTCTAAGACAATTAGGTAATAAGCTCTGGCCAGAGGCGGTCTACCCAAATGGAGGCATAGGTGACTGCCTACACTGCTCTAATCGCCACCCAAGTACCTTGAGAGAGCACTGTGGTCTACATCTCTATTGGGTGCAGATCACTTTAAGGGCTCCCTCATAACTCCTGGTGCTTCTCAATGACCATGGCAGCCAGCGATCCAAGCCACTGACTTAGTGTTGGACCGTGAAAGAGCTGTTATAAGTGATTTGCACCTGATAAGAGTGACGGACAGTGGTTTATGGGATAAGACTGGAATGAGACGGACAGTGGTTTATGGGATAAGATCAGAATGAGATGCTCCTGATCGAAGTTTTTCCTGTGTTTACAGATGTACTCTATTGCATGCTAATAAACATGATGTATGGAGTATAAAATGATATGTGATAAAGGCTGAGCAGCTTCTTACAGAATCTAGATTTGGATGTAACAATTCAAAAAAAAGGACAATCCCAGTGCTAAGATAATTTACGAAACCCAGAAATGGATATACAAGAGCAGCTAACCTTTTTCAAATTCTTGATCTTTTTATCTGTTTCCGGGTCACCTGTAGTTATTGAGGCTGGGACATTATTCTGCGTCGTCTCCGATACTGGCTCAGCAGGCTCTTCTGCTTTGGCCTCCTACACAACAAGTCCAGTTAAATGCCTACAATGTCTTGCAATGTATACACAACACCACCTCACAGGTGCTGGCAAAACATACACAAACCTGCTTTGCTGCCTTCTTTGCCTCTCTTTTCTTTTGGTTCTTCAAAGCAGTTTTGGACAAAGCTTTATCTGTTGACTGTGGCTTCATATTCTGGGGAGGCTCATCTTCATGCTGAATTGTAGAAAAATATAAACCGATGGAATAAATAAACATAATAGGTTTATTAAAACTATCATCTTTATTACACAATTCATCAGTCACACCGAACACTATATTTTGCTCTAAAACATTAGTACACGAACAGACATGAACTTAATTGCTTGTCAGATAATTTATGTGCTTGCTTGCAAAAAAACAGGTTCTGTCAAGATGTGCAGTGCTAGATCTTGGCCACAGGACTGTGCTACTGACCTGCATTCCTCTGGAATCTATGTTATACAAGTCTACGCTGTGTAACTGTAATTGTGGTACATAGGTATCAGAAGAATAAGAAGACACCTGAATTAGTTCGCATTATTGCTCAAATGGTATTTATGTTAACCCTTTGGACGTACTGAATGGAATTCTGTAAAATGAATAGTAAGAGAGAGAGAGAGACCATAAATGAAGTGGAAAAAATATCTCGGAAATTTTATGAAGAACCTTCGCTTTCTCTGCAATGTTTTTTATATTAACACCAGAACAAAACGAATTGTATTCGCCTTGTGGTTTAATTATTAAATAATGAATTGTTAAAATGACATAAACCAATAGTGGAGCTGGCAAAATAAATCTGCAAAGCAGCCGTTTGTTTGCACGAAGCCCTCCCAATTTAACAGAATTGCTAACAGGCCAGTAATTTAAAATATAAATAGAAGTCATTGACTTGAGAGAAACCCTTCCACTCACTTGTGCTAGCAGGTTTCAGTTAATTTGTTTCATTATTATTATTGGTATTTATATAGCGCCAACTAATTCCGCAGCGCTTTACATTATAAAAACCACTAGCACATCTGAGATGCCAAAGTGTAGCTTCTATATGCTCCTCAACAGAAAATATGGGAGAGCTGTATTTTCCTATGGAATAGGTTGGCAGTTGTTTTTTGTATTATGCTCTAGCAGACACAGTCTTGAACTTTATGTGCTCTCAGTGTCCCTTTAATCTAAATTCTTCCTTTTGTTAGTCACCCTCAACAATGAACTTTGAACACAGGAGACAAGCTGCATAGTATACATTACTGCACAATGAAGTTATCCAACCTACATACTGAATGAGAGAGCATTAGAATAACTAAGCAAGTAATTCTCTAATGAATGGTGTTTTTTTTTATAAAATAAAATTAAAATTTTTCAAACATTTCCAGCATTATTACGCTGCACATAAAAGCAAAGCTAATACTTCATTCTAAGCTAGGCAGAACGTACCTTTTGCACCAAGGCCCACGAAAAAGCAAGCTTTATTTGTTAAATTGTATACAAATGCAAGAGTATTTTTTTTTTTACATGTTATATATTGCAGGTGTATAAATAAATATGTATAATATTGGCATCCTATTAGAACACTTTCAGCATCTCTAGCTTAGGTGACCTAATCTTTTTACAGCAAGCTTCAAAGAGGAACCATCACTTCTCTGAAAGTTATACCATTTAACACTGGCATTTACACATATTAATTGTTTTTACATGTGATGCTCTGTTTTCGTTTAAATTTATGTGGACGACTTAGCAAATTGCAGCAGTTTCACAAAAATCGGGTTCTCCATGGCACCCAGAGACAGCCACAATGAGGCTTTATGTAGCCTGAGTGCAAACTTGCTACAGCTGCAAGAGTTTCCTTCAGAATGCTTTCAACATGTTTTGCAATAAAACAAAGCTATGTGGAACTTGGAACAGCTGTAAAACATTCACCTTGTCCTCTTTAAAAATAAATGATTAACAAGAATGGAAATGTGGCTCTTCAAATCTGATGATAGGAGAATTATTCTTTACAGCTAAAGCTTTTTAACACGGGAATCCAAAAATAGTTGCGCATAAAGGAGTGTATGTATTCAGTGTGTCCAGCAGAGGTCACTCTAAATTCAGATATCCATTACAATTACGGAACCCTGCAAAAATAGCGAGCGCATGAAATGTAGACAGTTGCGAAGTAACAAACTGTTAACTGGCGAAGGATCTAGGAATAAATCACTACATCTGGACCAGGGGTGCCAAAATGTAGATCCCCAGATGTTGTAGAACTACAACTCCCGTGATGCTTTGTCATTCAAAGTTCATTCTGGTTCTATAATTGGCTATGTATCCTCTTGCATCATTTCCTCTGTGAACATCTTGCTTAGGGGTAAACATATGGTGGAAGCAAAATCCGCAAAAATGTGGCTGATTGATTTTATGCATTTGGCTAACCTTATTTTTGTTTGAATCAGTTGCATTGCGCTTGTTAACTGAATAGCATGATAATGGTGCCTAAATCTTTAGTAATAACTCTAGACTGGGAAAGGAAATGCTCTAATTATAAGGACATATAATATATTCCCTGACAAGACTATGTTAAAAGATGAAATGCATGTTGGGTGAGTCATTGGGATCTGGTAATTGCTACAGCAAACCAAATACAAGAAAGTCTAACCCAATTGCATCTCTGTATTTTCAGAATTACCAGAGAGAGAGAGCATTTAATTTCTAAACCTACAACTAGCACAATAGAACTAGATAGTATTTACAAACAATATTCACTTAGGGGTGAGATGTCGCCAAAAATAAAAAAAGACAGTTCCATGTACGAAAATCCTTCAAAAGGTGTGTAGTGACGGAACTTCCTCAAGGTGAACGTTGGATTAAGGTAAGTAAAACGTACATTTAAAATAGTCTTTGAGTGTTTATTTTTTTGGGGGGAGGAAGGGCAGTAGGGCATTAATCTATTTTACACTAGAAAGGGTTGTAGAAATCTTTAATTATTTATTTAGAGGGTTTTTTTTTTTCCTTTCCTGATACTAAAGCGTATCTTAGGATAGAGTGACATCTCCTGGACACATTGCATTTATTAACTCCTATAGAACTAGAGTCCTTGACAGACTAGTTTTTTACAACAGTGATTGACGTACCCCTACTCACAGCATAGCGAGTAGGGGCATTTGGGAGATTTAAATCTCCTTTATGCTAATATGGAGTGTCATATTGACCCCCATAGAGTTCGGTAGAACATTTTACAAGGAGGGAGTTGCGCGCTGATAGCTCCCTCCTTGTAATTAACTGAATGAATGAACACCGATATTCGGTGTTTGTTTGTTAGTCTGAAATTTCTAACATATTAATGAATAGACGAAATTCCCGTAGCGAATGCCCAAGTGATTAACTGGGCATGCACGGGAAGTTCACAGCGCTATCTAGTGTAGGCAGATGATGTGTTCCACAAGGACTTCATCTACCCACACAAAGATGGCAGCGACGATGATCCAGGTCTGGGCACAAAATAAAGATGAAAAAAGGTAATATGGGGGGCTTAGGGGCATTTGGGGGTGACAACTAGATGTAGTGGAGTCGGGAGGGGGTTAAAAAAACAAACCTGGATTCGGCCATGACAGTGCCGCTTTAATCCTGTGATCTTTCATTGACTCCGTTTTGTACACTTGCATATATGTGAGCGTACCAACGTAATGGCAGCTCCTGACAAGTCGAGCTGCTGGGAGCTGCTAAGCAGGGAGGACAGTAGGTGGCAGTACCAAGGAGTGAGAACTTAACATAAGTATATCTCCTAAATAAACCCTTAGCTGCTGCCATAAAAGTGGGCATATCACATTGGGAGGTCATTGCAAAGAATGAAAAGACCCCACAAGTGACTGTGCCACTTTAAATTCAGCATTATAAATTCGGCTGAAGAGGAAGTTTTCTCTGGGTGAGGAGAAAACCCATATTTGTCAAACTGGTTTAACATAAAATGGAAGACATTGCGCACCAAGGCTCTGGAAGCATTACCGGTACATTGATTTGTAGTGGTTATTGTCAGGATCGGGACAGGGATCCAACACGCAGAGTACAAACAGTAGCCAGATACGTATACCGGACCTTAGAATGGCCGGACTAACGTAAGTAGTACAGTATAGAATGGTCAAAGACAAGCCGAGGTCGAGGGTAACAGAAGACAGGTAAGCGAGAGACAAGCCGAATCAAGGGTAACAGAGATAAGCAGAGTAAGGTAAACAAGCCGGGTCAAAACCAAAAGGGATAATAGAATACACAAGCACTGAGTGACTAGAACAAGCTAGAACCACGACAGGGCAATGAGCTAATGAAAGAAGCTCTGTTAAATACCCTGTTCAGAGCAGTAACCACGCCTCCGAGGCGTCCTGATTGGTCCTGCAGCAATTGACTGACAGGTCGTTCCGGGGGAGTGTCCTGATGACTACTTCCTGCCTAGATGCTGTAAAAGGCAGTCACTCCCTCGCGGCCGGCCTAGCATGACCGGATAGACCGCGGGGAAGGGAGCCATCAGACCGTCTGGATGGAGGAACAGCTAAGTCTCTACCTCTTTCAGAAGGTAGAGACCACAGGTACCCTGACAGTACCCCCCCTCTCAGATACGCCCACCGGGCGGAATGAACCGGGACGAGATGGGAAGCGAGAGTGATACGCCCTGCGGAGACGGGGAGCATGAACATCCTCCTGAGGTACCCAACTCCTCTCCTCAGGACCATATCCCTTCCAATCAACCAGATATTGTACTCTCCCCCGGGAGATTCGAGAATCAATAATAGAGTTAACCTCATACTCCTCCTGACCCTCCACCTGAACGGAGCGAGGAGGGGCTATTGTGGAGGAAAATCTGTTACATATGAGTGGTTTCAGCAATGAAACGTGAAACGAGTTCGGGATGCGTAAGGTATTAGGAAGAGCTAAACGATACGCAACTGGATTGATACGGGTCAGCACCCTGTAGGGTCCAATATAACGAGGAGCGAACTTCATGGAGGGCACTTTTAAACGGATGTTCCTCGTGCTCAGCCATACCCTATCACCTGGAACAAAGACCGGAGCCGCCCTTCTACGTTTATCAGCGTGTTTCTTGACCAACATAGAGTTGTGCACAAGGATTTGTTGAGTTTGATCCCACAACTTCCTCAAATTGGCAACATGACCATCAACCGACGGCACCCCCTGGGAAGGAGAATCCGAAGGAAGAATAGACGGATGAAAACCATAATTCATGAAGAAGGGGCTTGAATGAGTAGAATCGCAAACGAGATTGTTGTGTGCAAACTCCGCCCAAGGAATCAAACCGACCCAATCATCCTGGTGTTCAGAAACAAAGCATCGTAAATATTGTTCAATTTTCTGGTTGGTACGTTCAGCAGCTCCGTTAGACTGAGGATGATAGGCAGAAGAAAAGTTTAATTTAATACCAAGTTGAGAGCAGAAGGACCTCCAAAAGCGGGAAACAAATTGGGAGCCTCTGTCCGATACAATTTGAGAGGGTATCCCATGTAGGCGAAAAATCTCCTTAGCGAATATCTCTGCCAATTCGGGAGAAGACGGGAGTTTAGGCAGGGGAATGAAGTGTGCCATCTTAGTAAACCTGTCAACCACGGTGAGGATAACAGTCTGTCTTTTAGAGATAGGTAGATCGACAATAAAGTCCATGGCCAAACAGGACCATGGTTTTTCTGGAACCTCCAAGGGTTGCAGGAATACACATGGAAGCGTATGGGGTTGTTTGGTTTTAGTACAAACTTCACATGCAGCGATGAACTCCTCAATATCCCTCCGTAAAGCAGGCCACCAGAAGTCCTTAGAGATCAACGCGTAAGTTTTGCGAATACCAGGATGTCCCGCCATCTTGCTATTATGTAAACACTGTAAAAGTTCCAGTTGAAGAGCAGGAGGAACGAAATGACGGCCCGCAGGAGTCTGTTTAGGTGCTAGATGTTGCAACTTAATGATCTCGGCCAGTAATGGAGAATGAATCCTGAGATTCGTATTAGCAATGATATTGCATTTCGGAACTATAGAAGAAAGAACTGGTTCAGGTACAGTAGAAGGTTCATATTGGCGAGATAATGCATCGGCTTTAGAGTTTTTAGAACCAGGTCTGTAAGTCAGTACATAATTGAAGTGAGTCAGGAATAAGGACCAACGAGCTTGTCTAGAGGATAAGCGCTTAGCCTCCCCAATATAGGACAAGTTTTTGTGGTCCGTCAAAATCGTAATAGGGTGTAGGGTCCCCTCCAACAAATGTCTCCACTCCTTTAAGGCTTTAATGACTGCTAACAGTTCCCTTTCCCCGATGTCATATCTGCTCTCAGGCCCAGAAAATTTCTTAGAGAAGAAACCACAAGGGTGTAACGGTTTATCCACCCCTAACCTTTGAGACAGAACAGCCCCAACTGCTGTCTCAGAGGCATCGACCTCGAGCAAGAAAGGCAGAGTCGTATCAGGATGGACTAGAATGGGAGCCGAGGCAAAAAGTTCCTTGAGAGTCTTGAAAGCACCCAGAGCTTCCTTAGACCAGAACTTAGTATCAGCCCCTTGTTTGGTCATATTGGTAATAGGCGCAATGATAGAGGAGTATCCTTTAATGAAGCGCCTACAGTAGTTGGAAAAACCAATAAACCTTTGGATAGCCTTGAGTCCTTTGGGCAAGGGCCAGTCTAAAATAGATTGAAGTTTTACAGGATCCATTTTAAAACCTTCCCCAGAAATCACGTATCCAAGAAAGTCTACCTGAGACTGATCAAAACTGCACTTCTCCAATTTGCAATATAGACCATGTTGCAGCAGCTTGTGTAATACCTTTCTGACCTGTCTATGGTGAGTCTCAATCTCCTTAGAGTGTATTAGTATGTCGTCCAGGTAAACAATAACACAATCATGCTGAAACTCCCTAAGTACCTCATTAATCAAATCTTGAAATACTGCAGGAGCATTGCATAGTCCAAATGGCATAACAGTGCATTCGTAATGGCCATACCGGGTATTGAATGCCGTCATCCACTCGTGACCTTGCTGGATTCTCACCAAATTGTAAGCCCCTCTGAGATCTAACTTGGTGAAGATTTTGGAGCCCTTAAGACGATCAAATAACTCGGTAATCAGTGGGATAGGATAGGCATTTCTGACAGTTATTTTATTCAAGCCTCGGTAATCGATACAAGGTCTCAGCGTGCCATCCTTCTTCTTAATGAAAAAGAACCCAGCCCCGGCCGGAGAAGAAGACCTCCTGATGAATCCCTTTTCTAAATTCTCCCGAATATACTCCTCTAGAACCGAGTTTTCCTGAACAGACAAAGGATATACATGGCCCCTCGGAGGCATAGTGCCGGGTAGAAGCTTAATCTTACAGTCAAATGACCTGTGTGGAGGCAAAGAATCGGCATTCTTCTTGTCAAACACTGCCCTTAAGTCTAGGTAAAGGTCTGGTATTTGTCTTTCTGTGGACTGAGTAGGATTCTCCGGTATGTTAATATTAGCTAATGGAGAAACCTTGCACAAACACCGATCCTGGCAGCCCTGGCCCCACGAGAGTATCTCTCCTAACTCCCAATCGATAATAGGGTTATGTTTTTTCAACCATGGGTACCCCAGAACTATGGGAACGGAAGGAGACGAAATGAGCATAAGAGATAATTTCTCCACGTGTAGGATACCAACATTTAAATTAATGGGTATGGTCTCACGAAAGATAACAGGGTCTAGTAGTGGTCTACCATCTATGGCCTCAACGGCCAAAGGTGTCTCCCTTAGCCGGGATGGGAAATTGTTCTTACTAGCAAAGGCTTGGTCGATAAAATTCTCAGCAGCACCGGAATCTATCAATGCCATAGCCCTTACTACTTCCTTCCCCCAAGTTAAGGAAACTGGTAGCAGAAGCCTGTGATCTTTATAATCAGGAGTAGAGGACAAAATAGAAACACCCAAGGCCTGTCCTCTAGAGAGACTTAGGTGCGAGCGTTTCCCGGGCGGTTAGAACAGTTCGAGAGTAAATGACCCTTGGCTCCACAATACATACACAAACCCTCTCTTCTCCTGTGCTGTCTTTCCTCCTCAGAGAGGCGGGTATACCCTATCTGCATAGGTTCAGTAAGCAAAGATATCGTGGAGTCAGGACTTGGAACAGCGGGAGCTAACCTAAAAGAAGGTCTCTGGTTCCTCTCTCGAGTGTTCTGTCTCTCTCTTAGACGTTCATCTATACGAGAGATGAACGAAATTAAATCCTCTAAATTCTCAGGGAGTTCTCTGGTAGCAACCTCATCAAGGATTACATCAGATAGGCCATTCAAAAATACATCCATATACGCCTGCTCATTCCACTTGATTTCTGCCGCCAGAGACCTGAACTCTAGTGCATAATCCACCAGTGTTTGGTTCTCCTGTCTCAGGCGCAACAGTAATCTGGCTGCATTAACCTTTCTACCTGGAGGGTCAAATGTTCTTCTAAAAGCAGCTACAAATGCGTTATAGTTATAAACTAATGGATTATCGTTCTCCCATAGTGGGTTGGCCCATCTCAGAGCTTTCTCAATGAGTAGGGTGATAATAAATCCTACTTTTGCCCTATCTGTAGGATAAGAGCGAGGTTGCAATTCAAAGTGGATACTAATTTGGTTTAAAAAACCACGACACTTCTCAGGAGCCCCACCATAGCGTACTGGGGGGGTAATGTGAGAAGAAGCACCCACTGTGGCTACCTCTAGACCTGAACCGACAGGAGAAAGAGGGGTATTACGTATCTCCTCTGGTGGGTTATTGGCACAAGCTAATAGAGCCTGTAGCGCAAGCGCCATCTGATCCATTCTGTGATCCATGGCTTCAAACCTAGGATCAGGAGCAGCCAGCTGACTGTTTGTACTTGCAGGATCCATTGGCCCTGTCGTAATGTCAGGATCGGGACAGGGATCCAACACGCAGAGTACAAACAGTAGCCAGATACGTATACCGGACCTTAGAATGGCCGGACTAACGTAAGTAGTACAGTATAGAATGGTCAAAGACAAGCCGAGGTCGAGGGTAACAGAAGACAGGTAAGCGAGAGACAAGCCGAATCAAGGGTAACAGAGATAAGCAGAGTAAGGTAAACAAGCCGGGTCAAAACCAAAAGGGATAATAGAATACACAAGCACTGAGTGACTAGAACAAGCTAGAACCACGACAGGGCAATGAGCTAATGAAAGAAGCTCTGTTAAATACCCTGTTCAGAGCAGTAACCACGCCTCCGAGGCGTCCTGATTAGTCCTGCAGCAATTGACTGACAGGTCGTTCCGGGG
Organism: Pelobates fuscus; assembly: GCF_036172605.1. Taxonomy (NCBI): domain Eukaryota; kingdom Metazoa; phylum Chordata; class Amphibia; order Anura; family Pelobatidae; genus Pelobates; species Pelobates fuscus. Next base: position 105,451,479 of record NC_086318.1, on the reverse strand, counting down.
GAGTGTCCTGATGACTACTTCCTGCCTAGATGCTGTAAAAGGCAGTCACTCCTTTGCGGCCGGCCTAGCATGACCGGATAGACCGCGGGGAAGGGAGCCATCAGACCGTCTGGATGGAGGAACAGCTAAGTCTCTACCTCTTTCGGAGGTAGAGACCACAGGTACCCTGACAGTTATGTAATTTAGAGTGCATGTTTAGTGGTTTTACTCCGGTTCCAAGCTCCATACATCTTTTCATTTTTAAACAAATGCTAGAGGCTATTTCCCTTTGAGACAAGAGGTTTATTATATCATGACAGGTTTGGATCCAGATATATTATAATGGAGTTATTCAGTTTTTAATGGTTTTCACGTCTGGCTTAAACTATTTGCTAATATTTAAAATTGTAATTCTTCATAAATTTACTACTGCAGTACTGCTGCTTGTCTTACTATTGTGAACAACGGCTTTATTTTGTGAACAACGGCTAAGCCTTCTAAGATACTATGTTACCATATCCCTATATCATTCCTGTTGTATCATGTAAAGTTCAAGAATTATAAAAGAGAACATCTAAGTTTGATGTATTAGCTGGTGTTCAGAGAGATAGCAAAATAAATGTGGCTCTGACAATCCTTAGTAATTCATAGAGATATAATATTTATGAAATATTAATGCTGACTGGATTCCAACACAATCCAAGATTCTATAAGACAAAATAGGGACTAATTTGTCTTATGGACAAGCTTGCGGTTGACAAAGGCATGGCTCAGCCATCTACTTCTGACCAATCCCAGCAGCCATCACAAGTGAGGGCTGTGGGATTTAGGTATCATGTTGCTCATGAGAAGCCATGCCCTATGGAAGCTCTTATGGGATCCTCCATAGACCTCAAGGTTGCACTCTTGTATGAGAGTCCCGCACTAATGCAGCCCTGGCAGATTAAGTACCAGGAGCTGGATGGTTGCAACCACGAGGGACAGCTTCAGCTAAGAGAAACCCAACTTTGACTGCACCTCACAGCCACCAGACAATAATCCGATCATTCCAAGGGTCATCCCAAAATATGCAAAGACTCCTGAAAGTGGCAGACCTACTTTAAGTAAGACCAGGGTAAGATTACAGGAGAACAGTGATGAGGAACAGAAAGATGTGGTGTAGATGTCCTCTTTTCCAATGTATGATGGAACCAGTAGTATAGAACCCAAATGGTTACAAACTTAACTTTTCTAGTCACACACAAAGTTACTCACCAGCTTGTAACTAGTCTGTGGCTTATTTCTGAGGGCTGGAGGTCTGTATGCCTGTGCCGGCTTAGTCTCTTCTGATGGGATATCACTAGGCACGGCCTGGAAAATAATAGATTTTGCTGGAAAGACCCCAGGAACAAAAGGTTGCCAGGTAACTTGCCAAAGTTCTGTGTTTTCTGGCACATCATATTTATGTAGAAGAGTACCAGTATAGTGCCATATCTTGTACCCGTTTCCCACACGTAGTCTTGGGGCGCATGTGGCAGTGACCATATGTTCTCCATTAGGGCACCAAGAAAAAAAAGTGGCATCAGAGGCTGTTGGCTTAGAAATTAGCTTATAATTTTTTACATCCCATACTTCCATTTGTCCTCTCAAATTGCCAAACCCAGCCAGCACCAAAATGTGTCCCTGAGGGCTGTAGAATGCAGCATTTCTAGGACCAGTGCCAAAATCAAATATGGGGTCGCATTTAAGATTAAAAACTGTAGCTTTGGCTGGCATGAACCCATAAACAACGCAAAATTCTGTTGCATTTTGGTTCCATACAACATCGTAGATAGGACCATTTTTTGCTGAAAGAAATTGAAAATGATTGGCAATAAATCAATATTTGCATCTTAAGTGTCACTGAGAAATAAGTGAAGTTATAGTATCTCATCCATGCATATCAAGATGTACATTTATGTCAGTCTGTGTACTTACAATTTAATTGCTTTTATAAATTTAAACAGAAACAACACACTAAAGTCCTAATTTTAGAGAATGAAATCAAAATTGCAAAAATTTAAAAATAGCTGCAACAAAAATTCTTCACTGTCACAGGTTGGCTATTTTAGCCTAAATTTTACAATTTTTATTTCAATTTTGAATTTAGTGAATAACTGATGTAATTACTTGGTGAAGCCCCATAAGCTATATGACAGGATTGATGACCTTTTAATTTCAGATATAAAGTACCCTGATTTTCATCAATATGTATTCATGATGAAGAAAAAAAAATGAAAAAAAAAAACCCTCAATCCATGGTTTGAAATGCATTTCTGTATGGTTTGGTTTTTTACTAAGTTTGTATTTGCAAAAAAAGGGAATAAGGCATAATAAAAAAAGAAGCCAATGCAAGCAGACTGCTGGAACAGGTGTACAGCCGGAATTCTGTACTTAGCACTACAAACAGTTAGGTAAACTTTTATCAGGAACTATTTTCCACTGAAAAATGCATGCTGTTTACATAAAGATCACAAAAGATCTCCCAGTTCTAATCTGCTCTCTCAATACTCTCTGCGTTCCAAGTCATGGTGAATGCCAAAATTAATGCTTGTTTGAAATCGTGCCACATCTTATAAATAAAACACCCCTTTCCAAGCATAACCTTAAAAACCAAACACTGCCTGTGTTACTGTTTTCATCAATCCATTACATGGACGTGTTACCCCCAAATCTATTCCTAAAGGTACAGGGCTACTTACGAAGCTGCACGACTGCACTTTCTCCATTTACTGCTATATAATGAAGAGTCTGCTCTCCATAGTAGGAAGCTCCTGTTTTGTCCACATCAGTACTGGATGTCACAAGTACTGCAGTACCTATACAACAAAGGCAAAAGGAAGACTTGTTAACGAGAGGACACACAGTAAATAAATGTATCCAAGGCCCTTGTAGCAAAAGGTGGGAGATATCTCTAACCCCCAAATCTCCTTCCAGGCAAGTGTTTATCACCACTAGCAGAATTTTTTTTCATGGAAAAATCACAAACCACGCACAAACTGAAGTCAATATTAGCCATGGACAGCTCCTACCAAAGAAACAGTTGTCGATGCAGCTTATTGATCACTCATAACGTTTAAGTTATTTTCCACGAGTGGATCTGTAGCACATATTTGTTAGCCATGGAACAGGCCCATTCAGAGAATGTTACAAAGCAGCCTCTGAGAGGAAGTGAAGACTTGCAAGCCAGGAACCCACCCAGTGGCATGCCATACAAGTGATTGTACATGCTGGAAAAAGCATAACTTGCTACTGTAACTGAAAATAGCTGTTGTAATAAGAAAAAAATAAATCTCTGTAAATTGCATTATAATGTGTGGAGATGGAACAATAGCTTTAAACAAGCATGAGTTGTTGTAATAACTACTTTAGATTATCATTAGAGAAATTAGGAATAACTGTTTCTTATTTGCTTTTTCAGATTCCATGTTGTATAAAATTAAAATAAAAACCACAACAAAAAGCTGATGTCCCTTATATTGCAGTCTCCATTCTTCTTGTGATATTTTAACCACAGTGCACGTAACAAAAAGGATGGAAAAGGAGAAGTGCCAAGTGCTATAAATGTCAGGGGATTTGCATCAAACATAATTCTACAGCTACACTAAAAATGCAAAAGAGTGTGGGAAGAAAAATGGGCAACATGACATATGAAATGATACTATACAGATCACTACCTTTTGAATTCCACAGCATAGAGACTCTGTCTGCTTTAAAGAAACTTTTATTGGCAAGGGCAGAGTTGGGTCCAGCAAAGTTGGGGTACTGGTATAGCCTTACAAATGAAGGAGCCCCTTTGCTTCCAGGAACATACACCGCTACCTAGAAAAATAACACACAATTTTTAATATAGATAATACAATTCTAAAGTCCTTCATGTTTGCAAGTACTTAAACTAAGATAATCTCACCTTACAGGGATGTTCTCCGGGGGATAACTCAAAGTCACTCACTTTTTGTAAGTGTAGTTTGTTTGCAATAGTATCTGCTCAAAAAAAATTAAAAATAATAAAAACAATATTATGCATGTTGATATATATACAAATATGTTTTCCTGACCCTATAGTGTTAAACCCACCGTTTAGGTGGCTTGCCCCCTCCCCCTCAATAGGAATTTAAACTCTCCTTATTTCCAGCGCTGCGCGGGTCTGCCAGCACTGGCCCCACCCCTGATCCTCCTCCTTCATGACATCTCAATTGCCGATTTTTAGCCAATCCAATGCTTTCCCATAGGAAAAGCATTGGATTGGCTAAAATCGGCAAGGAGGCGGGGTCAAACTTTGTGTTGGCCAATCAGCACTTCTTCATAGAGATGCATTGACTCAATGAGGAAAATTCAGCGTCACCATGCAGAGCGTGGTACTCCAGGAAGTACCTCCAGTGGCCATTTGAGGAGTGGCCACTTGGAGGTGTCACTAGGGGCAATGTAGTGAAAAAGGCGGTGTTTGCATGAAAATGCCTGAAGGCAATGGTTATACTCACCAGAACAACTACATTAAGCTGTAGTTGTTGTGGTGACTATAGTGTCCCTTTAAACACAACAGTTGACCTACCAGGTACAATGTAGCAGCACCAAGAGGATACAAGAAAATATTCCCTAAAAAAAAACCTCACAAATCCACAATCTCTAGACAAAATTGCATGGTAAAGCTAAATATAAATCTCATATCTCTAATATGCTACTGAGTCACATGGCAATGTGATGAAAACTGCAATTTTACTGTAAAAGTGTAATTTATTTTTCATAAGCAAAACAAAAAATATAAATCATAGCATTGCATAATACTATTTAATTCATGCATTTTTAAAGCTCATGGCAAAATGACTTACTTAGCTTAAAGGGACACTACACTGCCCAAATAAAGAAAATAAATCAAATTCACTGTTTAGTAGATATACCTCCCATGAAAACATGCATGCATTTAATTGTGGATTTATTTAATTGGGTGTATATATAAAAATGTATGGCAAATGCTGCAGAACTGTTGTCTGAAACATCTGCAAGCCTTGCCCTTCTAACACCACCCAGGCTTCCTATAGCTGTCCAATGTGCAGTACAGTGCAGCTCAAGGAGAAGTCTTTGCAAGGCAGATGCTCTTAGCAATTGCATACCTCTTGAGTTCAGCTCCCCAGAGCTAACCAAAATCAGGAAATAACAAGATCTGCTGTCTGATTGACAGATGGGGAGTGTAACACAGCTGCTTTATAAAAGCTCCAATTTCTATTGAAATTTGCACTTTTTGGAAAATTAAGAAGATGCATAAAGAACATCAGAGAAAAGGCAGTGTTTACATTGCCCCTAGGGACACCTCCAGTGGCCACTCCTTAGATGGCCACTGGAGGGGCTTCCTGGTTCAGTGCAGCACAGTAGGCAGCTCTGCATGGAGACGCTGAATTTTCCTCATAGAGATGCACTGATTCAATGCATCTCTATGAGGAGGTGCTGATTGGCCAAAACGGAAAGCACTGGATTGGCTAAAAATTGGCAATTCTGATGATGCCACAAAATGGGCGGGGCCAGCGCCGGCAGACCCGTGGAGAGATGAAAATAAGGTGAGTTCTAACCCATTCTGAGAGGACTGGGGGGGGGGGGGGGGGGGGGAGGGGGCAAGCCACTTAAATGGTGGGTTTTGTTCTATAGGGTCAGGAATACATGTTTGTGTTCCTGACCCTATAGTGTTCCTTTAATTTAAAGAATCTTGCAAGTGTAATGAAATCCAAAGGCTGCACTGTGTATTGTCTGGAACAAAGGCATTGGGAAAAATTAAGTAAATACACATAAATGCAATCTCCAACATTGCAGACAGACAAACGTGTCATAATATATTCATACCAAAACTATTGTTCTCAAAAAAGTGCACTTCGTTGTTTACATTTCTGGCACATATTCTTTCGTCTTCAGACCAGCAAGGACACCTAGGGGAAGGGGGTAAAGCATGAGTTAGTTTTTACTTATTAACATGACACATTATGCATCTCTTACACCTGAATAAACAAGGGACATGAAGAGGAAAAACTGTAATAGATAGGTGTATGAGAGGTAGGTCTAAGAGGCAGTTTATGAAAAGTATGCAAATTTATCTTGCTGACATGTGTAATGTCACCACAGCCAACATGAAGCAACTTACTATACAACAAAAAAAACAACAAAAAAAAACAATTATGAGAGTATTTTTTAAGAAGTCAATGAAAACGACCAGCAACATTTTTTCTATTACAGGAGACAGTTTTTTTTTATTTATTTTTTTAAAGAATGCTGCCTTAGTTGGTACTTTATGAATAAGATAATAATACTAGTGTGACTAAATATTACTATTTTTAATTTAAGAGGTGTACTTTAACCCCTTAAGGACCAAACTTCTGGAATAAAAGGGAATCATGACATGTCACACATGTCATGTGTCCTTAAGGGGTTAAAAGGGACACTATAGTCACCAGAACAGCTTCAGCTTAATGTGGAGGCACTTGCCAAAGTTCTGAACCAAACCAAAACCTAGAATTTTCACTATGTGTTTGTTCCACTGTGATTCAAGGGTTTCTCGTTAACACTACACAAACCCAACAACTAACCCTATGATCATATACCTTCCCCAATTCTAAAGTGTTACTCCAACATTTTTTTAATAATGGTGGTTGGAGTAAACATTTAACCGCACACTATCCTTAAGGGACAACGTAGTCACCACAACAATTGCAGCTTATTGTAGTTGTTCTGATGAGTATAGTCAGCCCCTGCATGCTTTTTTTTGTAAACACAGCCTTTTCAGAAAAAAGTCAGTGTTTACATTACTGTCAGGCTCCCTCCCCGCGGCTGCCTATTCATCCCGAGCGGTGGCTTCTACTGACCGCGCGCCACTCGCGGCACCCTCATATGACTCCTCTCCACAAGTGGTGGCTTCTGGTAACCTTGCGCCGCTCGCGGCAACTTCACTTTGCCGTCCACCGCGAGCGGCGGTTTCTGATACTTGCCGCCGCACCCAGCTGTCCCCAGTTCCTCCGGCAACGTTTCTGACGTGGCACGCTTGTGTGCAGCATGCTTAAATAGGTGACTTGGCGCGCAAATATGATGTCACAGGTCAAAGTGGAAGGCCCAAATACCTTCCACTTGTCATAATTAATTCTAATCTAAAGTTAACCAATTAGCCTCCTAAGCATATTTAAACCTAGCTCTTGTTGCCCTGTTGTGGTCTTCTGATAGCCCAATAGCGCGTATAGTCTCTCCGTTTGTCTGTCTGGTTTCTGAATTTTGGCTTGTCTCACCGTTTATCCTGCTTTCTCTGACCCTTGACCTTGGCTTGTCTTATCGATTATTCTGTCTCTCTGGTTCCCTCTGACTTTGGCTTGTATTTAGACTTCTCTCGGCGTGCACAGCCCGGCCACTCTAAGGACCGGTACTGCACTTCCTGTTTCTGTGTTTGGTCAGTGTGTTTGGTTCCGGTGTTAGTGACACATTACAGCCTAGGGATACATCCACTGGCAACTCTTCAGATGGTTATTAGAGGTGCTTCCTGGAGACACTGAACTTTCCTCATACAGATGCATTGATTCAATGCATCTCTATGAGGAGATGTGATTGACCAGAGCTTTTTGACTCTGCTCCCCCCCCCACCCTTCTTTGGCGGAGATCATCAGAATTTACAATCTCAGCCAATCCGATGCTTTCCTATGGGAAACCATTGTCATTGTGTGAGATCATTACTGATGATGATAATGTCAGTTAAGGAGGCAGATCAAGGGCAGAGCCAGCACCAGCAGAATGGAATAAAGGTTAGATTTCACTATATTTAGGGGGACAAGGGAGGGACAGATAGTGTTTTAAACATTATAGGGTCAGGAATATAGGTTTGTGTTTCTGACCCCATAGTGTTCCTTTAACAATTTAACTTATTTATAGTTTCTTAATATGATGGATACGAAATGGGTTATTTCAGCAGTACTCAGATTAAAATATGCATATATTTAAAATAGTGGTCCCATTGGTCTTGAAGGACTGTAGTTGAATTGCCAAGTTATGTTTATTTATGAAGCACCTGTGTATTTTGCAGGACTAACACCCTAAGCTCTGCTAAACCTTGTTAACTCAAAAATTTGTATTGACCTATTACTTTTCTTAATAAGATAATTACCAGTTCTGCATTTTTTTCTGAATAAAGGTTTTCACACATTGCCCGGTTTTCAGGTCATACAGTTGCAAGTTAGGCACTCCTGCTGTGCCATCTTTGCCGGCTGCAAAAAAGAGAGAGTAAAATAATTGAAAAGCATTATGCATGTGTAAAAAGCAAAGAGATGAGCTTTCAAATGTGTACAACGTAATATTATTATCTTTGTCTAGACAAAGTACTGCTTCATGTGCTGGGCTTGACATAACTTACACCACTAATATATTCTGCATAGAATAAATGACTGTCTAGTTGGAATGCCTCCAGTGGCTGTCACTGAGTCACTACAGGCACTTGCTCATGAATACTTTCAATAATTGAAATTCTTCATGTTCAGATTCTATGCTTCTCAGAGAGAAGCATCTGATTGAGTGTGCTGAGTGCCAAGCATGCACAGTATGGCCCAATACTTATCTATGAGAAGCACTGGATTGGTCTCATAAGAGTATGAGCAGAGCAGAGACGAGCAGAGCACAGACGCACCTGGATAAAAGGTGACTTTAATGGCTTTATTTTTTATGCGGACCAATAATCTAAAGAAGCAGAGAAACACTACAATATGCACAATAATAACTTTACAGTAAGAATCATTAAGATGTGTAATTCTATACTTGAAGGGGTTGTTTTTGCAAAAACAAAATATCCAAGGATATACCGGTAACTGAAATGTATGTTAACAGGTTGTTGATCCAAGGAGAAATTTGGTTGCCATTATAGCACGAAGAAGGATTTTTTTGTTTTCCCTTTCTGTGGCATAATTGGAAATGGCTACAATTGTGTGTTGTTTTTCTTATATGCCTTCTTTTGGATCATCAGCATAAAAGAATGGGTTTAAAGGTTGAACTTGATAGACTTTAGTATATTTTCAACCTATTACTATGTAACTATAACATTATAGATTTATTCATAACGTTGAGTATTTTTTGAGGAATCACATTGATCCTTCTATCAGAATTTTACGAGGGCTACCCTTCAATAGCGCAAATCCCTTACTCCTATAACACATCAACTACAAGCTGCTGACGTGGCCTACATATAGGGGGCACCAGGATCCCTCCTAATGTCCCGAAACAGGACTACTCACACACTAACATCATTGGCTGAAGCATCAAATGTCCTTACAACATTGGGACTTGTGTAGACAAATACTGGCTCAACAGCACAGGTTGTGGGGCCAGGGGGCCCATCCAATATCATCCTTTGTCCCCGAGAGCCGGAGCAGCGAATCACCCAGACACCTAACTACAGCTGGCTAAGGAGATGGTCTTTCTTGGCCTACAATATGATCAACGCCAACCTACTATTGTTAATACTACTGTTGCTCATATTTCTTGCATTTTAAAAATTTATATTTTTTATTAAGTGAATGACATCATTAACACACTTTTTCATTAATTATGATAAATAAACAACGTATAGTAAGCAACATATTAGGTGACTAACAAGATAACTGCTGGTGTTATAACAGGAATAGGCTGTCTCTTGGGGTCAACAGGTATGGCAACCTTAGACAACTTGGTGTTTGGAACCCAGTGGCTGAGTTATCGGTGCTAGGTAAGTCCCAGCATCTGAGCAGGAGGTGGTTAGGTCTCCGGACGATGGCATCCACGGAACCGACTTGCGTCAAGTGAGGCGTCTGATGTGGTATGGGCTAGGCCGGCGTCCCGTCTTTTTGCTGGTGGGTACACTTTCTTGGGTATGGTCTGTTGCGGTTGTGTAGTCGCGTTGTTGTTCCTAATTTCACAGTCCTGATACTGCTACTGATTTCCTAACTCTGAACACGGAGGTTATCATAGGCCTTGCAGGGGTGTCTTCAATTCCCATGTGTGTAAGCATGTCTTTGATAAACATAGGCAATGTCTCTGTGCTTACTTGCTCTGGGATGCCCCTGAGTCATATATTTTTCTTTCTGTGGCAAATCTCTAGGGTGGTCATCACTCTGTTGAGGTGCTGAACTTGGGCGGTAAGTCCATCTAGTTTGTCAGCTGTGTCTTGTATGTGTTTGGACCTGTCAGCCTCTCCCCTCCAGCTCCCTCACCTTTTTGTGGACTGCACCAATCTCTGCTTGAGTCACCTGGAGGTCTTCTTTCCAGACCCTTCGGAGGTCAACCAGGAGCCTCCTAATGTCTCCTTTCGTTGAGGGTGCTTCATCCTCGCCCGAATCTGATGTGGGGGTCGTAATCCCTGAGCGGGGAGAGGTGAGAGGATCTTCTTCCTCCAGCGAGGCCTCTGATGGCTCCGGCACATCTCGTGGTTCCGGCGCCAGTTTAGAAAGCTGTGGTCGCGGTCTCTCAAAGGAGAGCCGAGTATTAGGCTGACAGGGAGCCTCTGACTTGTGTTTTTTCTTGTCTTTCCGCCCCATTGTCTCTGCTTGTGGGGGGTGCTGTTTAGGTGCAAAAGTTCCACTCTTTGTGGCTCTAAGTCTCGAGTTTCCCCTAGTTTCGGTTGGAACTCAGGGAAAATACGTCTTCGTCGGAGCTCTGTCGTCCACGCCCCATTGTCTTGCTTTGTTTTTAATTATGTTCTTGCCTACTTTGCGAGGTCCTAATTACATTTTTAATATGTATTGGGCTACCTAATATAGGGGCAACTTGGGCTACTACATGAGACGAGTATTTTGTTTCATACTTTCCAACATGTAATAATACTTGGTGGGAAACCATTACCTCCCCTGAGGCCCCCTTGGCCAGGGGTACTAAGTGTTGCAAAGTATTTCGCAGTTCACTTGTAACAGTGCTAAACCCACTACTTCCCCCTCTTTTCTTTTATTTCTCCGGCATGTTTATTATGCTGCTCTTCTATATTTTGCATCTCAGTTCTAGAGTTGAATAAGCCCGTGACAATATAATCTGCTGTTAACCATTGTCGATGCAAAAGTCAAGCTTGCTTCTCATCCATGAGTTTTTGTTTTAGTACAGTATTTTCATTCCTTATTAATTATACTATTTTATTTTGACTAACAAAATGTCAGTTTTCATGACCAGATTTAATTACTACTCATACTTACTCATCTACTGACTTATTATGCATGAGCATGTTTACTATAGTAAAAAGAATATGAAGTTTTATCCCATGTCATCATATTGCCTGCTTTGAATTGCCTGTATTTGCTATTGTGGCATTGAAAGCATGTATGTAATTCTTTTTCACAGCAAAAATAAAGAATTTTAAAAAGAGAGCATTCCTGTAAGTAGGGTTTAACATTGCTAAACAGTATACCGTATTTATCGGCGTATAACACGCACTTTTTCCCCCTGAAAATAGGGGGGAAATCGTGGGTGCGTGTTATACGCCGATATCCCATAATTACTTACCTGTCCTGAAGCGTGGGCCGGCTTCACAGCGCGCATCGCAGTACAGGAACTTAAATTTCAGGTTCCGGTTTCCGGCGGGACTGAAAGGAAGTGTGCACAATAGTGTGCACACTTCCTTTCAGTCCCGCCGGAAACCGTAACCTGAAATTAAAGTTCCTGTACCGCGGTGCACGCTGTGAAGCCGGCCCACGCTTCAGGACAGGTAAGTAATTATGGGACAAGGGAAAGTACACTATGGTAGGGGAGGGGGGAAAGTACACTATGGGAGGGGAGGGGGGGAAAGTACACTATGGGAGGGGAGGAAAGTACACTATGGCAGGGGAGGGGGGGGGGAAGTACACTATGGGAGGGGGGGGGGAAGTACACTATGGGAGGGGAGGGGGGGAAGTACACTATGGGAGGGGAGGGGAAAGTACACTATGGGAGGGGGGGGAAGTACACTATGGGAGGGGAGGGGGGGAAAGTACACTATGGGAGGGGAGGGGGGGAAAGTACACTATGGGAGGGGAGAATACTATGGGAGGGGGGGGAGAATACTATGGGAGGGGAGGGGGGGAGAATACTATGGGAGGGGAGGGGGGAGAATACTATGGGAGGGGAGGGGGGGAGAATACTATGGGAGGGGAGGGGGGGAGAATACTATGGGAGGGGAGGGGGGGAGAATACTATGGAAAGGGGGGGACACTATGGGATGAGGGGGGGACACTATGGGATGAGGGGGGGGACACTATGGGATATGGGGGGGACACTATGGGATGAGGGGGGAATACTATGGGATTGGGGGGGGGGGGAATACTATGGGAGGGGGGGAAATTTCCTGCAATTTCTTTCTAAAAATGAGGTGCGTGTTATACGCCGGTGCGTGTTATACGCCGATAAATACGGTAATTCATGTGCTGTTGTAAATTCAATCAATAAATTATTCCCAGAATTCCAATGAAACCCTTGTAATAATTTAACTAATTTCATGCTGAGAAAATGTGAATTCCACATATTATTTTTGGACATTTTCTTACATACTGTTTTACAAGACACTAACATGCTCCACAGATAATTTTGGAGGGTAGTAGCAAACTGCCCTTTAATGTGATAACAATAGATTATGCCCAAATGTTTAATTCTCAGACAAATTTGGAGCATAGTAGACAGCCCTCAATTATGTGACTCACTCTGAGAATGTATTAGTAGCAAACAAGGCTACCCCCACCAACCTGCAAAACTTGTTCTACAATGTTTAAATATATATGCTATCAAGATTTTAAGCATCTTGGAATGAAACCAGGTAACAGTCTTTTCTAACATAAATGTTGCACTGCAAGCTGGGAACTGGGCTAGGTTAAACATATTTGGTTTTCTACGTTGGAGCCAATCAGGTTTGAACACATTAACAAAATACTTCTTTCAAATACTAATTGGCTGGTACAGATAAAGATTCAAGAGGAGTTTTGTTTACCTATACTATGCCAAAATGTCAACCTGAATTTCTTTTTTTTTTTTTTTTTTTACTGTGCCATTAACAGAGGTAAGCAGTCAATCACTCAGTTCATAGCCATGGTGACTGATGCAACACTCTGTTAATGTGTCACCAGCAAACATGCCATGAAGGGAACAGGATTTTGTTTTGTTTTGTTTTTTTTACTAAAAATTCTCATCTTACATGTGTTGGAAGCCCAGGTATTACTTGAATATTTGGTATAAAAAATATATATATATATACACCGGTATGTACTATCAAGACTGGGACAATGGCTCTAGCTGTAAATTCCTTCAAATAACTGTGTATCCCCATTCCTAATGCCCAATTCCACAAACCAACTGAAACAGTCACTGCATTTCTACCTCTCACTGCAACTTAAAGGTATGGACTGAAATTTGGAAAACCACACCAAGCAAAAAAACGCCCACATCCATTTTGTTATGCAGTGTGTGTAGTGAATGCAGTGTCTGTGTAGTGGATGCAAATCGTGTATTTGTGCAGTGGCTGTGGATTGCATGCAGTGTGTGTAGTGAATGCATTGTGTGTCTGTATAGTGGATGCAGCGTGTGTGTATTTTGTAATGGATGCAGTGTGTGGATAGCGGATGCAGAGTGTGTGTGTGTGTATAGTAGATGCAGGAGGGTGGGGGTGACAGTGAGTGAGGGGGTGACAGGTGGCAGGGGTGACAGTTAGGGAGGGGGTGACAAGTGGCAGAAAGACTGAGTAAGGGGTTGAGAAGGCAACTTTCCAAAACCTCCCTGCCTGCCTACATGAGTAGTCCATGGATTTTATTATTGGTCAAGTACTGCCAGACCTCCTGGCCCTTTCAATGTTTCCTCCTCCCTCCTTTTTTTTTTCATTTGTCCATAACCCTAGTACATGGCGCCCTCACTCCTCAACTCTGAGCAGTGTAATTTTCAATGCTTCTGACAGAAAAGCACGGGATTCAAAGATTCCCTACAAGAAGAATCAGACTGGTGCATTTGCCATGCACGAGCACAAGGTCCAGCAATGCTTCTCTGAGAGAAAATTCGATTGGACCAAGGACCGGTTTTATGCAGCAAAAAAAAAGGACGACGGAGTGAAAATGGCATGTTAGGACTTTAGGAGCCATAATAATTACAGGCTCCAAGAACATTAAAGTAACCTTAAATCTGTCACTTTATCTTTTAATTGCTTAGCTAGGTACATCTCTCTCCCCCCCCCCCTATGTATAACCTGCAGATTGACAAAAGGTGGAGCTTTAGTATAGCTCCACGTCCATTGTCATCTTTTGCCACTGGATATCAAGTTCTTTACTCCCCTCTTTTCCTCAACAGGTTTCTTCCGGCAGGGTCGCATCATCGACTGATTGTTCTGAAACTCAATATACTGGAAGAGCAGAAGTGGCCACCATCTTGGAAATAGGCCAATATGATAGAGGGAACAAAACATCTTTATGAGGAGCACTGGAATTGGCCATGCATCCTCCATGATGCTGTGAGATGTGCTGAAATGAGCAGCGCAAAGGAAGCTTCAGTACTGGAAAAAGGTCGGTAAAAAGCTTTCGTGTTCCTTTAACCCCTTAAGGACAGAGCTTCAGAAGCTTGTTTTTCACTTAATGACAACAGCATTTTTTGCTATTTGCGTTCAACTGCAATTTGCATTTTACTAATTTATTGCACCGACACATATTATATACCGTTTTTTAAAGGACAGAAAGGGCTTTAATTTGATGTAACACACACACATATATATATATATATATATATATATATATATATATATAAAAGCTTATTTATTATAAAAAAATACAGAAATATGCAAAAAAATGAATTTTTGTGTGTTTTGTTTTTTGTTTTTTTTACAGATTTTGCAATAATAATGTGTACATAATTAGTGCAGGTTAAGGAAAGTAAAAATAAATTCATTTAGTTGTTCTGAATTACAGAATATATAATGTGTCTGGGATTTTAAGTTTTTTTTGGTAGTTACAGGTCACAAAGCACAAGGAGTAAAATAAACTTTTAATGTGGAACAATTTTACAATTTGGTATGTTTGTCTTGTAAGCTTAATAGCCATAAAAGAAAACAAAATTGCCACACAAAAGTATATATTTATATAAAGTAGACATCACAGGCTATTTACCTAAGGTTGTTTTGACACTTTCTACGTAGCCATTTCACCGCCAACCTCTGCTAAATATTGGAGTAAAATTGTGTTTTTTGGGGGTTTTGGCACGCAAACTTATAACAAAGAACTTCTCATGTGTATTTTGTAAAGTTGGTGTGTGCTATTCCTGTACAAAGTTTTATTTTGTGTTCAGTTACATCTGCTGAGTAAAATGACACCCCCATTGTATGTCTTTGGCACTATTTCGTGAAGCTACAGTGCCATATAGGAGACCTGTCCTTTTCAGTATTCACAGTAGAATTTTGAGAGACGGATTTAATGAGCCTATGCTTCCATTTGGGGCATTTTAACAGTTTGACTGTTAAAAAAAAAAAACCCACAAAGGCCTACCATTTGTAAAAGTAGACACTCCAGGGTATCTCATAAGGTGCATATTGTGCCTTAACATGCCCCCATTTTTTCACCAATAGATGCTAAAGTATGTGGTATAAAATAAATTTGTGCATTTTTTACATATAGATTGCATTTTTAATGGGCCTTTTGTATATTTCACATGTGCCACTAAGTTCAAACCCCCCAAATTATGCTCAGCTAAGTCTTCTGAGTAAAATGACAGCCCCATTGTATGTCTTTGGCACTATTTCGTGAAGCTACAGTGCCACATAGGAGACCAAGCCATATCAGTTTTTACCGAACTTTGAATTTTGACGCTGGGCCTATGTGCAATTTCCAAGCATCTTAGCAGGTTTTAAATTCAAACTACCCCACAAAGGCCTACCATTTCTTAAAGTAGACACCCCGGGGTATTTCAAAAGGTATATTCTAAACCTTAGTGTAGGATAATTTTTTTGTTAGTTCGTACCAAGTCTAGTTGCAATTAGCATTTTTTCTGCCTTTTTGACACACACTTGGAGATGTTACTGTATATTTTGCTTTCCTTATGCGTGCTACGGCAGTAGAACACCTAATATGTTGCTCAGCTATGTCATCTTAGTGCAATGATACCCCCATGTGTACCTTTTTCAGGGTTATGTGGATGTTGAAGGGGCACATTGGAGACACACCACTTCCATATTTTTCAAAAGTGGATGCTGGGCCCAAGTCTCATTTTAGCAGCTCAGGACTGCAAATTACCTCTCAAAGGCCACATATATTTTAAAGTATAAGCAGCTCATCAATTCAAATTATGAACAAGTGCATACTATTTGCTGTGAAAAGGGGGAATAGTTGGGGTAAACTTATCCGGGGGTAGTACCCAGTCATCTGCGTCCCGGGCAAAGCTGTCATGGATTCCGAAACCAAAACACAGACAGACCACAAAGAGAAAGAACACAGAGAGAGAAACTTAGAATGGCCGGGCTATACAAGCAGAGAATTGTCAAGGTACAAGCCGAGGTCAAAGGAGTAAAGAGAAACGGAACAACGATAGGACAAGCCGAGGTCAATGATCAGAGAAGACAGGATAAATGGTAGGCAAAGCCAAGATTCGGTAACCAATCAGACAGATGACTAAAAATCACACCCCAAAACTGGTCTACTTATTTGGCCTGGGTGTGAACATTTTTAAAACAATGGCTGAGAGGGGCAATCAGGGCAGCAATAGCTGGTCTCAACTCTTACGCCCCTCTTGTAACACACCCTGCACCTTTTCTGGGTTTTTAGTTTTTTAGGGGTTGGTGGAATCTTAAAGCAGAAGTGACCTGCCTCCATTCTTCTGCTAGGCTCCACTGATGGTCTCCTTGTGTGGCATTCTAGCAGCTTAGAAATTAGCTCAAACTGGAAAGAAAGAAAGGTGCTTTTCAGCCCAGCATTTGCCTTTTTAAAAATGACAAAAGCATTGTGGATTGGCATCTGCATCAGGTATATGCCCACTCTCATGATCAAATACGGCTGCATCAGTTGATCGGCCACTGAGCCCCCCGTGTCAGTTGGGAATGCCCTCAGCAGCGCGTCTACCAGCGTGCGCTTGTAGTCGTGCATCTTCCGATCACGCTCCAGTGAGGGAATTAAGGACAGCACGTTATCCTTGTAACGGGGATCCAGCAGGCTGGCCACCCAGTAATCAGCACAAGTTAGAATGTGGGCAACTCGGCAGTCGTTGCGCAGGCACTTTGGCCCCCCATATGCCGATTATATTGCCGTATGCAGACTGGCACCCGTTTACATTCGTCTCTGCCACGAACTGCGACCCTCCGAGTGTTTTCACCATGGATGGTGGTTAAGATGAAAACATCCTTTTTATCCCTGTACTTGAGTACCAGCAGTTCATTCTGGCAGAGAGCTGCTGTTTCCCCCCTTTTCATTTTTTTGTTCGCTAGAGCCTTTGGGAAACCTGTGCGACTCTTCCGAATAGTGCCACAGGCCACGGTCTCGAAGCAGTACAACATTTTTAACAGTGGGATGCTATTATAAAAGTTATCGATGTATAGATGATAACCTTTATTAAGTAGTGGCATTATTAAGTCCCAGACAATTTTCCCACTTGTCCCTACTATATCTGGGCAACCTGGGGGATCAAGGTGGCTATCCCTTCCTTCGTAAACACGGAAGGTGTATACGTAGCCACTGCCACTTTCACATAGTTTATAAAATTTGATCCTATATCGGGATCTTTTGGATGGGATATATTGTCTAAACCCCAGTCTTCCCTTAAACTTCATTAGGGACTCGTCAATGGAAATGTTTTTATTGGGGGTATATATAGTGGCAAATTTACTGTTAAAGTGGGGCAATTAAAGGGCGTATTTTGTAAAGAAGATCATACTGCGGATCACCTTTTGGGGGGCACTTGTTATTATCACTAAAGTGCGTAAATCTTAGTATGTCTTCATATCTTTCCCTCGTCATTGTCTCGGCAAAAATGGGGGTATTGCGAATAGGATGTTTAGACCAATACATCCTAATTGTGGGCTTTTTAATTAGCCCCATTAACATGGTCAGTGCCCAGAATTGTTTCAATTCTGGCACACTGGTTGGGTTCCATCTCTCATTCCTGGAGATAAGAGAGTCTGGATTGCGTGCCAGATATTGCTCCACATAGAGATTAGTCTGGGTAACTACCTCCCCAAAAATCTCATTCCCCAAGAACAGCTGCATAACATCCAGCGCACTATAGGCAGACAGGTCAGCCTGTATGCCAGGATTGGCTGTAAACACTGGGATGTCTGGGGAAAAATTATTAGGGGGTACCCAGTCATCTGCGCCATGTTCAGCATTAGGGGAATCGTCAATTTCCCCTGATGGTCCTGCAGTATCTGGCACATAGTCCCTGTCCCCTGCGTCACTCCCTGCTTCACTCTCTGAGGCAGTGTCAGTCGCCTCTGAGTCGGCCGCTAACAGGGCATAAGCCTCCTCTGCACTATACTTTCTAAACATTGTTAATACAGCTAACACAGCTAACAAAACTAACTAAAATAATATTTATTTATTTTTTATTCCCTAATTCCCACTAAATTCCACCCACCAAAATAACTAAATCACAAATTAATAAAATCAAATAATAAAATTTAACCCCTTAGGGTTACAAAAAACCTAAAAATTAACCCTTGAAAGTTAAAAAAAAAAAAAATAGATCACAGTAAAGTACTGTGACCTGTATATTGATCACTGCTAGGAGTGATCAAGCAGCAGGGAAAGGGTTATTTTTTTTTTAATTTTTTTTTTTAATAAAGGGGAAAGGGATTAGGGACTTTTTATCAACTTAGCTATTCTTCTGGGACACAATGTAGCACCGATCCGTCTCTCTCCACTTCACAAACCCACACGAGGTGGAGGGAGGCGCATCAGATATCCCAGCAGCATTGTGACCGCTGTGACTGGCTGTCACAGCGATCACATGGGCTAGGATATCGGGATTTGCTGCTGCTGGCCTGCCCCTGACTCGGAGGCACCCAGCAACAGCGTTAACCCCGCGATCGCCGGTACTGTGGCGATCGGGGGTTAATTTTAACGCGTGACGGACGAGGTCCGTCACTCGTCATTAACGCTTTCCCCCCTCGTCCGTCACTCGTCGTTAAGGGGTTAATGTATTAACGTGTTTGCTATTAAAAATTCCCAGTCATACTGCAACAATGCCTTTTATATATACACTTATGTCCAAACATTTTGTCACTCTACTTTATGCCATATTGTCTTTGTCTTTTTTTATCCATCTAAACTTAAAAACAGGACTTGACAAATTTGCTTGGAATCTAGAAAAGTTAGGAGCCAAGTTTTTTAAAGTCAAAAATACAATTCTCAAAGGGACACTATAGTCACCAGAACCACTACAGCTTAATGTAAACATTGTGTTTTCAGACAAAAGGCAGTGTTTACATTGCTGCCTAGTAACACCTCTAGTGACAGTCTAGTGACAGCTGCCTAGTAACACCTCTAGTGACACGAGGTCAGTGCTGCACACTGTGCAGCACCTACGTGCGGCTGCCAGAACGCCTGAGCTCCCCATGAGCCGGCCGCCCGCCTCTGCTCTCAGGCAGCCGGTCAGCTCAGGGGCTATATGGGCTCACAAATCCCAGGCCATGGCGAAGAAACAAATCATTCATCTTTATAATCTGGCCTAGTTATTACCATAGGAACAAATGCTAAAAACATTGCAAATATCAGTCAGATAGTTACACACAAACAAAATATATAGAAATAAATAAAAAGTAATTTCTATTTATTTATTGAACAAAAACAGAATTGTTTTTTTTGTGTGGCTTTGCATATCTTAGTATTTTCTTAAAAACACGATTGCAATTCAAATAATGTATCAGACTCCTTAAATTGAGTCGACGTTATTTACAAGTGGTAAGTTTGACACTTACTTGTATAGGTCTGCCATGTTGCTAGTATTGTGTTCTTTGGAGAGAATTCAAGGCCAATTACTTTAGGTAGATCAAAGGTGTGCAGTAACTTGCTGTCAGCTGTGCTCGCTATATTTGTTCTGGAAACACAGAAGGTCATATAAAAAGTCATTTAGATTTCATGGGTCAATAATTAAACCACTTTTTTGTCGCACTTTTCTTAAACCACTTTTTTAAAATGTAAAGAGCAAAACAAAAACCCATTAAGCGTCTACATGTGCATCACTACCAAGATACCACAAAGAGCACAGGAAATAAAAGAAAATGAAGACTGTTTTTGTGAAAGCTTAAAGGGGCAGTCTAAGCAAGTGCAGAAGTTGTGCTACCTAGAATTAACAGGGTGCTGTACAGCCAAAATCCCCTCCCCAAAACGGTCCTTTTCCCAGCACCAAGTCAAATGTTCCTCTTATTCAGCTCAGAATTTACACAGTGCGTTCAGCCTTCCACTGACGTTCACGTGGTCTTCTCGGTCTGCCTGGATTCTATTCTATAAAACTCATGGCACATGTGTATATCAGTGTCAATCATTATGACAATTTGGCACCAGCGCCTTCCATCGTATACATTACCCCACAGGGTCCCATTCGTTCCATAGTCTGTTTTTGGTTTCTTTAAACAAAGCTATCCATATAATCTTGACCACATACCATTATACGATTTTGAATTAATGTAATGTCATAAGTTATTGTAACACAAACCCTTTTGTTATATGCTGTGATTTATTGTAATTTGTGAATTAAACTGCACAGTAATAAAGCATTTTTCTTTTACATATACAGTTAGCGTGCTATATACTCTTATTATATAAACAAATCTGACAACAGATTTTTTTTTTATTCTTTATTTTTAGCGTGCATGAAAATATAACAAGTGGGCTCGTCATGCCCCAACAGCTTTGACAAGCATACAAACAAACATTTGACAGTTGGTTGGCATGAAGAATATTTTGCACAATTTTTTTTTTTTAGATTAGTAGTTGATTGAACTATACTGCATAAGTATGCATAGTATGGCAGGTTAAGTTTAACTGTTGCTGTAGATTAGTTACTGAGTGCTAGAAAATATGATTCTATACATGCTAATGTAATCAGTAGACATATTTAAGCATAGCATTTGACTGAGTGTACTGGTGGTTAGTATAGACTGGGAATATATCAGTACACAGGCTAGTAATGTTTGTCCACAGAGAGGTCATATGAATTAAAATAGATTTGTAAATAGGAGAGAGGAAGCAGCGTAACATTGCAATAAGGCACATTTAACTATACAAAATTAGACTGGCATCCTGTAGCTGCTGAAAAGTGACAGGAGCTGCTCCCACTGAATGCAGCTCAGACCTTGAGAGAGAGTCCCTTTGGCAGTTCATGCTGTGGCAGTTCATGCTTGTCCAACCCTCGATCTGCAGAGTGTGTGGCATGGTAGGAATGAGTCCATCATGGTCACCGGTAAGAGGGGTGAGTGCTCTCCCCTTGTGAGATTCCATCGTGCGATTCTCAGCTGGGTGCAGTCGTGTAGGTCGGCAGGAGTAGCAGCCTTGCCTATTGATGGACCGGGTGGCAGGTCCAGACTGCTCGTTGCCGCGGGAGCTGGGGATCCCCATCTGTGGGTGGGTAAGTAGGTAGCTACGCTGTAGCGAGGGTCCCCGTTGCTTTTCTGGACAGCCTCTAGGTAGTAGTGTAGTGTTGATCTGGTTGTGCCGCCATTTTAAGGTTGCCTCCCGTTTCCGCCATTTTGGTCGTGGGGAGCTCCCTCAGGCCCAAGCACTACAGGTCGCAGAGGCAGTCTCCTGGGACCGGGATGACCCCCCCCGGTCCAAACGGGGGGGGATACGGGGCCCTTACCGCGTGGCATCGGAGTTCCGAAGGGAATCCTCAGGGCAGGATAGCGAGGTGGCGGACGTCCACCCCACTCACCGCTCGGGTAGGCCTCAGACGGAGCTGTGCTTATGTGCCTTCTCAGGGGTCAAAACGCTTGAAGTCCGAGTAGCCTCAGCTCCAGCACCTCCTTGCCCGTAGGACCGTTGCTGCTTTACCGCAGGTGAGTAGCTTAATTGCTTTTTATGAGCATATTTATCGTGAGTCTGCAGGAGCTCGACTTGAATGTGACCTCTCGGCATGGCGGTCGGCCCCGCCCCCCTGACAACAGATTTTTAAAAAACATTTATGGTGGGATTACTTTAATAATAATGTTATACCAACAACGGTTCGTATGTAAAATAGTTTACAGACCAAAGTTCAAAACACAAAAATAAAGGTTTTGAATCAAGTCAATTCAGCCATGTTTTGCCGCTGGAAGCCGAGAATTTCAGACAAAGTGGGTATTGAGAATGGCATAGAAAAATAAGAAATCCTAGCTGTATTCTGTCATCTCAGGGTATACACAACGCTTTTTTTTTTTCCTTTCTTAAATTCTTGAATAAAAATTCAGCACCATAACAGGCAAAATTTGGGGGGTTATTTACAAATGAAACTACTGCCTAGAAAAAGCGAAAACTTATTTTGGCTACTATTTTTTTTTTTTTTTTTTAATTCTTTATTTTTGGAGCGCTTGAAAGTTACAAGTATTCTTGCTTTGCCACATCAGCTAAGTAAGACAGGAGTTGACAACATATAATATAGTAGTGGTACATGGGAAAAACTGCGCTCATTTTTGTATATATTTAAGAGAAGTACATGCATAAAACTCAACAGTATTGGTGCATTTTAAGACATTGATACAAATAGGAAACATGAAGCTCTGACCTTTGTCGGTTAGTTTAGCAAGAGTGAGCCATGTATTGCTACCGGTGCACAAGAAGCTGTCACTGTTTACACAGCCCAAATATCGTAGCATAATGTAGAGTACTGTGCTAACAGAAGACCTCCCTGTTAGCTATGGGTTTATATGGGAAGGTTCTGCAACGTGATCACTAACAGCAGGGTTGTTTGGAATAAGGGGAACAACAAAATTTTTACAGCATTTGCGAGGTTCAGCGTTCCTGTTTACATTCTCGTTGCTATATATAGCTCTATTAGTGAATTGGGGTGAGTTTGTTTGTGTGGTGAGAGCCTGCCCGATTGTTGTGTGAGTGGTGATGCCGCATACTTGTAGTGTTGGAATGCTGTGTGGGTGATTTGTAAATTCGCGGCTAGAGTGTGTGCCCTTCCCTCTGGAGAGAGTAACGCGATCAGTGCGGCAGATGGAAGTGCGGAAGGGGTGGGGGGAGAGAGAGAGTCTGATATGTTTGCAATGAGTACCTGGATGGTGTTATTATGTGGTCTGTGTCGCATATGTGTGTGTTGGAGGCACAGCAGGTGCGGGTTAAAACTAGTATAACAATTAGATCATTCAGAGTCCTGAACTATGGAAAAAGTAAAGTAAAAAAAATAAAAAAAAAAATAAAATAAAAAATTAAGTCCAACATTTGACCATGCGGTCGGTAATATCGGGAACTTGAGAACGATTTGTACAGTTCGTACAGTCCCTGGCAGTGTGGAGGCATTTGGGTAGGCGCTCAGCCTCCGCTGGGACCCTTCCACCTCTTAGTCAAGTCCCGAATCCTACGGATGCGGTGGGTCCTGTCGCTCGAGGCACGAACTCTCGGATCGTGGTTAGGTCCACCTGTGTCAGGCTGCTGCTTTCAGGGGTTGCAGTAAGGGGGAGTCCCAGCGACCGTAGGTGGTCTTCTAGCTCCTGATAGGTTTCCGCGCGGAGGGTAGTGTCCCGGGCTGTTATCAGCACCGTGCGGGAGGGACCCCAGCGATATGGCACCTCTTTGGCTCTCAGCTGCTGAAGTAGCGGTCTCATGGATTGGCGCCACAGGAGTGTGTTCCTGGACAGGTCCGGGAAAAGGAGCAGCGAAGCGCCTTCGAAGGGAATGGGCGTTTTACCCCTCACCGCAGCCTGCAGCAGGGCCTTGTCCTGTAGAGAGCTGAAGCGGATGATGAGGTCCGGAGAAGTGGAGGCTGGTGCGTTTGGCGGTTTGGGGAGCCTAAACATACCATCAATTCTGATTGATTTGGCCTGTTTTGGAGGTAGTTGGGCCGCCATGAATCTCCTGACGAAGTGAGGTAGGTCTGATAGCCCCACATGTTCCGGTACTCCCCTGAGTTTCAAATTGTGCCTGCGCCTCTGGTCCTCCATGTTGTCGAGTCTGCGGTCGGTCTTTAGCCGGTGTTGGTTTAAGGCTGCCAGCCCTGTCTCCACCGCAGTGAGCCGGTTAGCGTGTTTGCTCTGGGTAATGTCGAGCTGGGCCAATTTGGCAGTAGTGTGTTCTACTGCCTTTTTGAGGGGGGCTAGGTCGTCCGCCAAATTCGCGCGGAGTTCCGCCAGCATCGCCTTGATTTGCGCGGCGGTGACCGGGTCTCGGTCTGTGGTGGTCCCCAGTGGGGCTTGGCACTGCTTCATAGCCGGAGTGGTCTGTACCCTTGGGGCAATTGCCATGTCGTCCGACGAGTAAGAGGAGCAGTCGTCCGCCAGCGCCATTTTGTCCCATGCTGTCCTCTGTGAGCTTCGGAAAAGTTCTCCAATGTCTCGGCCCGGTGGACTCTTATCAGGTCTAGATTTCTTGGTTTTGCGACCCATTCTGGTTCCTGCAGTCAGGGTGTCGTTTTTGTAAGGTAAGCAGGTCTTTTTTATCAGAATTCAGCCGTTTTTGGTCAATTTTGAGCGGAGCTCTGAGGGATTGCTGCCATCCAGGTTCGCTGCTCGGCTCCGCCCCCTTGGCTACTATTTTTAAATGGAAATTTCCAAAGCAAAAATAGAAAATAAAAAAGATTTGAAACATTTCATTTTAAAGCCCTTTCTGATGGTATTGATCATTATTATATGTTGTAGAATGTTTTCTGTCTTCAGCCCTGCCACATTTAAGCAGCAACAATGCTATAGGGTATGTAGGGAGGTTAAGTGCTGGGACATTGAGCATGAGTTCTGCATCACCGGTGGGTGTAGATCACAGTAAAGACCACACTCACTAATGCACCAGAGCGGATCTGGCGAAACTCCCAGACTGCACTCTGACTCAGCAGTGGAACTGCAAGGGAGTGGTTAATGTGGGCTGCATCTGCCGGAGGTGCAGACCATATGCTAAACAACAAGGAATCAGATCCCCTCTATGCAGTTGGGGAACGAGGATTGGTGGAGGCAAAACAAAGCGCATGCCTAAACACAAACACATATTATGTAGCAAGCAAACATCACACATACATAATAGACTTTACACAGTCACCACACGCGTACAGCAGAGACAATCTGGGTTATTTTCTAAAGGGTTATCTATTAAACTCCGTATTTTAAATCTGAATGGAATAATTGAAGCAAGAGGTAGTGATTCACTGATTCATCTCAGTTTTTCCAACAGGATCCAGTTTGCGCATAATCAAAGTTAAAGGGAAACCATAGTGCCAGGAAAACAAACTTGTTTTCCTGGCACTATTGCTTCTGTCAAGGTCCCCTCCCGCGGCGCTGAAGGGGTTAATAACCCCATTAGTAACTTACCTGGGTCCATCACCGATGTCCCTCGGTCCTGGCTCAGCTCTGCCCACGCTCCGCACACACCAACGGGGAAGACCAAATACGCATTAGGATTTCCCCCATAGGAAAGCATTATTGAATGCTTTCCTATGGGGATTCCGGTGACGCTGGAAGTCCTTATGCGTGAGGACATCCGGAAGTCCCTTTAGTGGCTGTCTGGTAGACATCCACTAGAGGAGGAGTTAACCCTAACAGGTAATTATTGCAGTTATAAAAACTGCAATAATTCCCCCCTTGGGTTAAGGGTGATGGGAGTTTGCACCCAGACCACTTCAATGAGCTGAAGTGGTCTGGGTGCCTACAGTGTCCCTTTAAAGAATAACCCTCTTAAATGGACACTCCAGGCACCCAGACCACTTCTGCCCATTGGAGTGGCCTGGGTGCCAACTCCCACTACTCTTAACCCTGCAAGTGTAATTATTGCAGTTTTTTATAACTGCAATAATTACCTGTTAGGGTTAACTCCTCCTCTACTAGATAGCCACTAGAGGGCACTTCCTGACTCATAGCAAAGTTTTTCTTTGCTAGAGCGTCGCTGGACGTCCTCACGCTGTGTGAGGACCTCCAGCGTTGCTCAATTCCCCATAGGAAAGCATTTAAAATCTTTTTCAATGCTTTCCTATGGGGAGCCTTAATGCGCATGTGCGGCAGTTCCACGCATGCGCATTAGGTCTCCTCGGCCGGTGGGCGGGATCAGTCTCGCCCACCGGCCGACGGAGTCAGAAGGAGGAGCGGGGCGTGGAGGAGGAAGCAGCGACGAGGGACATCGTCGCTGCCTCAGGTAAGTAACTGAAGGGGTTTTCACCCCTTCAGCAACTGGGGATTGGGGGGTGGGAGGGAGAGGGAACCTGCAGTGCCAGGAAAACGGATTGTTTTCCTGGCACTGGAGTTTTCCTTTAATGTCCAGGGCTCCAGGCATGTACCCCAGTCTGAAATTACCTGTGCCAGGACAAGTAGATTGTCATGATGAAAAAGTAGATTGGGCTCGTAAGTCCCTTGGATAGTCTCTTGGAATAATATTTTAAAAAATTTCCACACCCTTGATTATGGGTCCTTTAGAGGTTACATTTTAAACATTTAGAATATAAAATATAGAACGACACAATGGCTGGAAATAGAGACACTGTCAATTGTAGTCCCACGAGTGAATAATAGAATCACCAGCAAAAGCGAAACAGATGAAATTGAGAAGTAGAAAGAAACATGAAGTAAAAGAGTGGGTAGGGTAACAGAAAGAGAATGGTGGGCATAAAACTTTGAACTGTGCTGAAATAAGTCAAGATAGCATGTCAATAGAAAGCAGGGAAATCGCTGTCTGAACCTATAAAAAAAATTAATAACACATAGTGAAGACTGTTACATATATAAATAACAGACACGTTCTTGAGTGCACTCACAAGATGTATGAAGGCAAATCGCTCTGAAACAACCACCACCTACTCCTGTAGGGGGGTCACACAGAAAGTATACTGGATCTTGTAGATATTAAAATCCGGAACCAAAAGTAGAGCAGGAACAAAGTATGGTAGAAAAAATTATTATGACAATTATTGCCAGATAATCCACAAATGATTTATAGGAAGAACAAAAATTTGAAGAATATGCTAGCACCAAGCTATATCAAACCTATTAATAAACCAATCCCTAGTAATATGATAAAGGGTTTTAGAGGCTGTAGAGGATGTGTGGCATGTGGTACGGCCTCTTTAGTAGATTCTGACTCTTTTCAAAGTACCACCACAGGGATTTCATTTCCCATTAGGTCCCTTATTGGCTGCCGCACGGATTTTGTAGTATACTTACTGCAGTGTCCGTGCGGCAGGCAATATGTGGGACGTACCAAGAGATTGCTTAAAGTCAGATTCATGGAGCATTTGAATAATATTAAAAAATGTCTCACAACCCACTCGGTCCCATTGCACTGTCAGTCATGCCCTGTATTTAATTTCAAAAACTTTGTATGCAAGGGCATTGAACATATCCCCCCCCATTGGAGAGGAGGAGATAGGTTGAAACGTCTTCGACAAAAAGAAACCTATTGGATACATTGTTTACAGACACTGGAGCCGAAGGGGTTAAATGTGGACATTGACTTAGTTTGTTTTCTTGATGACTAGATATTATCATCTGAATTATATGGAGTATTTTTGTTTTAATTATATGGGAATTATTACTAGTTTGATTTATATTTTTCTTTCACGTATTACTCATGATTTAGAGTGCACTTTATGATTAATATATGTATTCTTTAATATGTTTTATTATTTATGTACTGGACTAAAAGATCGAAAATAGACACTATATGAATTATTCTTGAAACAATGATTATACTTGAAAAAGTTTTATTGATTTGTTATTGATACACCTTTTTTTCTCTTTTCTAAATGGGCTACGTTAGTAGCAAGTTACTGATCACTTTTTGTTTAAGTTTGAAATTCTGCCGACCACGCATGTGCATGTATAACTACAGAGACTCACGAGGACCATTTTCCATGCGGATGCGCAATCACTGGTGACACGCACGGAAGTGCTATTTTGGAACGCAGACGTCACTTCCGGCTACGCTTTGGAAACCCGAGAAGCGGGAAAAGAATTTTACGATCAGCTGTGAGTCGGCAAGTGATTGAGGAATCCGGAACCAAGCTCGAACACACCTACCACACCACCAATGGGATTAGTAGCTGCCTTATATATTGGGACTGTGGGATAAGGGTGGGTACAGCGGGAATTTTTATGTATGGTATTTGTATTATTTATTTTAATTTGAAAGGTCCCTGAAGAAGTTCTATTTGAACGAAACGCGTTGGACCAGTGCCTTTTATTGTATTTATGAATAAATACTTTTTTCTACCATACTTTGTTCCTGCTCTACTTTTGGTTCCGGATTTTAATATCTACAAGATCCAGTATACTTTCTGTGTGACCCCCCTACAGGAGTAGGTGGTGGTTGTTTCAGAGCGATTTGCCTTCATACATCTTGTGAGTGCACTCAAGAACGTGTCTGTTATTTATATATGTAACAGTCTTCACTATGTGTTATTAATTTTTTTTATAGGTTCAGACAGCGATTTCCCTGATTTATATATCCATTTGTTCTATTTTTGGCACCTATGTGGAAAGTTGCCGTTGGGAAGCTGTTGCTAAGTTAAGTTTATTTGTTTATTTATTTTGTGTTTGCACAGTCTATTTGAGTGTGTATTTTGTGCAATAGAAAGCAGGGCATTTTCAGAAGTGGTTGAAAATGGCCAAGTTATCTTTGTGTGATTAGATTAGATGATGGCACGATGAGAAACATCTAAATCCTGGAGACCCAGATTTTAGGTAATGTGTCTGTTGTCTCATGCAACTGAGCTGTCAGATACTGCATACAGTAAATGGACGGTTTGGGTTACATTTACTGCAAATATACTCACTGCTGTATTTTTCCCAGTGTATTTTCCAAGTTTTAATATATGAGAGAGCAACTGAAACCATCTTTAGGAACAATTTAATAAAGCCAACCAAAGGTCCATGCTAAAGTTAAAGGAACAACCCAAGCACCATAACCCCTGGCAATCCCCCTGCCTCCCCTCCCACAGGAGTCAAATCTGTTTTAGAATGGTTTGGCATCTTACCTGGTGTCTGTCGGATGCTGCTGCCAGCCTCCTCTACAGTCTAGTAAGAGCTGTAGGCTCCTAATCAGATGTATCCATTAGCTCTCCTGAGCTACGCCCTGCAGTGTAGGGTTAACGTACTAGATGTGCACACATTAGTCCAGTTATAAAAGCCAGAGTAAGAGTAATAACTGGAGCTTATATAGATCTAGGCACCATTTCACCAGCGGTGTGTACCCAATTCCAATTAATCCGTACACCGGAAGTGAGCTTACGCAAGTCTACTATCCATCTAGAACAGGGGCAGGAAACCTTCTAAATTCCAGATATTGTGGACTACATCTCCCCTGATGCATTGCCAGCACTATGGTTGTAAGAGCATTGTGGGAGATATAGTCCACAACATCAGGAGTGCCAAAGGTTGTTTATCCCTGATCTAGAATATAGCATGCAATGTGATGATAAGCTCTCAGCACTAGGGGATAACAGGTTACAGGTGTAGCGAATAGCAATCAACCATCTTGGTGCCCCCCGTGTTAATCTGATGGAATGAAAGGGTAAACAGGAATTCAGCTGATTCAGAAGTTTGCTGTACTGCAGCGTTCATTGCATCAAGTAAGTTCACTGCACACAAAATGCTCACATTGTACATATACTTTGGAAAAATAATTGAACTACTTTATTATGGCATCTCAAGAATAGTGTGGGCTTTAAAACATTTTGCCAAAAACTGGAGAACTACAGCCATAGTCTCTAAACAATAAAGTTATGCAGTGAACCCTTTGAGGTTATATTTTTTTCTGCACAAATTAAAATCTGCATGTAAACCTGACTAGAGATAAAGTCCTGGCAAGGAAACATTGGGGATTGTGCACAAAGAGCATTTCTGGGGCAAAGTTCTAAACTGGAAAAATCTCCTGGGAAACCAATGGAATGTTCCTAAAGATACCTTCATATTTCTAACTTTAACCCCATTGCTCTTAATACATGACACAGTTAGCCCTATGTGAAGTGGTCAGATGGCCATGACCTCTTTCTGCAGCCTAAACATGATCTCACGGACAAACATCAAAGAGATATTGGGGAATAAGTCTTTTTGTTTTTATTAATTATGTTTTACTCCTTACTATTGCAGGTCATGTACTTCAAAAGTTAATTTCATTATCCAATAAAATGAAAACACTGATTTTACTGTGTCGTGACAATGCAATGAACTCTGACATGCAAAGAAGTGAAATGAGGTTGCAGGATTATTTCCTACATTATTATTGAAAATGTAAAGTGAATTTCAAATGTAAGGCCAATGTAGTTGAACAATTCTCCTGGTCAGCTATATTTCCAGCTTGCTTTGGATCTAAATATGAAATTCACTTTG
This sequence comes from Pelobates fuscus, assembly GCF_036172605.1. NCBI lineage: Eukaryota > Metazoa > Chordata > Amphibia > Anura > Pelobatidae > Pelobates > Pelobates fuscus. Next base: position 105,421,097 of record NC_086318.1, on the reverse strand, counting down.
AATTCCGGACAATTTTCACATTAGTAAATAACCATGTTCATTGTTCAGTTTCAGTTTGAGAATACTATTAACTATACTTACTAACAATGATTTTGTTTAAATATATTTTTTTCTTAAAGCGACACTGTCATGCTGAACTAACCTTTTAGTGGAGTCGGGAGGTGGGGTTAAAATAAATTTAAAATATAGATGTGGCCATGACAGTGCCGCTTTAACCTTATACTGCACACTAGGGATCGACCGATTATCGGTTTTACCGATATTATCGGCCGATATTCTGTATTTTTGGCAATATCGGTATCAGCCAATATAGCTACCGATATTGCCGATAATACCTCCTAGGACCGCCAGGCTCATTACAAGCCTGGCGGTCCTGGAGGGGCCGGCAGCAAGCGCTGACTTACCTTGCCAGCAGCTCCTGCAGCTCCCCAGTGTAAATCTCGCGAGACCCGTGGCCGCAGAGCATTGCCATGGGTTACCATGGCAATGCTCCGCGCGGCACGAAGGGCAGCGAGATTTAGACTGGGGAGCTGCAGGAGCTGCTGGCAAGGTAAGTCAGCGCTTGCTGCCGGCCCCTCCAGTACTTAAACCACCGGACCACCAGGGAATACTATATCCCCCCTCCCTGGTAAGAAGCAGGGAGGGAGGACCAAAAGAAAAAAAAAAAATGTAAATATAAAAAAAATTTAAAATAATTAACATAAAAAAATCCCCCCCCATTTTACACAAATTACATCACTACACAAACACACACACACACACTGCATTACACACACACACACACACACACACACTGCATTACATACAAACACTGCATTACATACACACACACACACACACACACACACACACACTGCATTACATACACACACACACACACTGCATTACATACACACACACACACTGCATTACATACACACACACACACTGCATTACATACACACACACACACACTGCATTACATACACACACACACACACTGCATTACATACACACACACACACACACTGCATTACATACACACACACACACACACACACACTGCATTACATACACACACACACACACACACACTGCATTACATACACACACACACACACACACACTGCATTACATACACACACACACACACACACTGCATTACATACAAACACTGCATTACATACACACACACACACACACACACACACACACACTGCATTACATACACACACACACTGCATTACATACACACACACACACACTGCATTACACACACACACACACACACACTGCATTACATACACACACACACACTGCATTACATACACACACACACACTGCATTACATACACACACACACACACTGCATTACATACACACACACACACACTGCATTACATACACACACACACACACACTGCATTACATACACACACACTGCATTACATACACACACACACACACACTGCATTACATACACACAAACACACACACTGCATTATATACACACTACACAAACACACACTACACAAACACACACACTGCATTATATACACACACTACACAAACACACACTCTGCATTTACTATACACACACTACACAAACACACTCTGCATTTACTATACACACACTACACAAACACACACTCTGCATTTACTATACACACACTACACACACACACACACTGCATTCACTATATATACACACTACACAAACACTCACTGCATTCACTATACACTCTGCATACACTATATATACACACTACACAAATACACACTGCATACAATACACACACAGCTCCGCTGTCTAAATACACTTCATCCACTACATGTGGCATGTATATTTTGTGCATTTACCGTTAGAAATAGTTTATTTTTTCAAAATGGTAAATGTACAGAATATCGGCAAGTTATCGGCTATTGGCCTGAAAGTTCAAAGATTATCGGTATCGGCTCTAAAAAATCAATATCGGTCGATCCCTACTGCACACACTTCCAATTTACTGTGTTTTGTCTCTGCATTTTTAAGTGGGATACGTAAATATATATATATATAAATACAAGATGTCCCAATCATTTACAGAGAACCAAGATTGAATGGAACTGTCAAAACCAAATAAGCAACACATTCCATGCGAACACAATGTCTTAAGGGACCAGATTGTAATTACTGCATCAGTTCTTAAGTGGTTAAGCTATACCTGCTGTAGTTTGCTCTAAAATGCTCTTTAATTTGTGGTCAGCATATAGACATATAAATATTGTAACAGATAATTCCCCTCCCACCAAACTCTGTGCCATTAAAATAGAACTTACGCTTCTCCATTGCACCATCCAAATAGTTTTCCATCCTTACTGAAAGCGAATACTTTGCAGTTTTTACTTGGATCCCTATGGTAAGAAAATCATTAACAAAGTCAAATTACAACACAACCAAACTGAGTTAATAGAAATATATTGGGTTGTAGTTACAATGCAATATCTCTGGAATATATTTTGACTACACAATATATGATTTAAACCACATATACTTCAGAAATAAGAACTTTCCTAAAGATAGTTTTTTTTCGTAATGATAGAATTATCAAAATTCTTTGACAATTCAATGCAATTATCAGATTTTATTATTAACATAATGTAAAGTCATGATTTTATTAAATATTTTGAAGCAAACGTTTGCTTATCTCTTTCTTTATTTCCCCAGCAGGAAAGAAAGAAATTAGTATACAACTATAGAAAAAATAAATTAAACAAACCCTTAAACTCATGAGAGATGGACCATATAACACATCAGACAATCATAGCATAAATCATCCCATATCCCATCACGTTGACCCTAAGCTACTCTGCTTTCTAGATGATGCTTCCAAACGTAAACATCCAAAAAGAACAGGAACAATACAAAAATATCAAAACTCATAGACAGAATTGTGGAGGTGGTCAGCCAGCCAAACCGTGGCTGCTGGTGGGCAACCACCACAAGACTAGGTCATCAAACTTATCCTCCAAAAATGGGGGTAACCAAAATAGGAATATCAACATAGGGAATAAAACCTTGGACCTAACTACTGCGAGGCGTCAGAGGACTATAGGGAGAAAAGTGTAAGTCAGCGCTCAACTAATTCAGCAGAGGCGACGAGGAAGAATGCAGGCAGAAGGTTGATGGAGAGCGGAGAAGGCGGCTGGCTGTGCGGAATGGAGGCAGAGAGGGAGCAGTAATTTTCCTGCTTTGCTCCCTCGCGCACCCTGCAGTGATGACAACACTCCAGCCGTGGCATCACTAAACAGCCTGAGAGGGAGCAAAGCAGGAAGACGTGCCATACGCCTCAGCACTTGGTGACCCCGCTCTGTGACTTTATGTGGACTTCAGCTTCGTGGCGGAGTTGCTGCTGATCCTAAATGCTTCCACTTTCCAATAATACCATTAACAGTTAACGGTGGAATATCTAGCAGGGATAAAATTTCACAAACTGACTTATTGCAAAGGTTGCATCCTATTACAGTATCACACTTGAATTCAATGAGCTCTTCAGAACAACCCTTTTTTTTTTTTTATAGACATTCTCTATCATCCAATACATTGCTTAATTTGCCAATGCAACAAACCTGCCCATCACGGTAATATGTTAAAGGGAAATGCCAGGCTGCAGAAATCCCAATTTTGAATGCATTATATTGATCATGTATTAAAGCTATTTGCAAAATAACTTAATAACTGCATCAGAGGATATGAAGTGGGGAAACCGCTTATGGGAGAAATTTAGGAAATTTTGGATGGCTAGTAATGATGAGAGTGAAAATACCCAGTTAGTCGGTAGGAGTGAATACTGCAGCAGCAGATCTCACAGGCAGCCTAATAGTAGAGGAGGCCTAGAGCATCTTAACTTGTGCAAATATAAAACTAGTAAGGAAGTGGAATTGGCTAACAGAACACAGCATCAGAAAAGGTTCAAAGTTGGCTTGTGGAGATCAGCAAAAAGGAGAATATATACATGTGGCGAAACCGAACTCGCCACGTGTCCTTGGAGGGGGCTGCTTGCCCGCCTCTTGCCTTTGGACTATGGACCAGACCTTATGTGAATGTGTTAACCCAGATAGTTATGCCATGGAGCCCATTCGTGTAGTTAAAGACTTCGGCTCCGTGGCGAGTGAACTGTGTGAGTAGGATCTGCGCGCTATTTTACTGTCTTTGTGTCCCCATGTGCTTAATGGAGTCTGTCTCTGTGCTGGGAGATAATTGGATTACTTCTCCAGCATAGAGAAGGCCCTGGAAAGCTAGGGGTTTTAAAAGATACTTTTAGTAACTTTTGAACCCCTGGTCTGATCCATGCCATTTTTTAATATGTTGTTCCCCTGAATGGATTGATTGTGAATGTGATGTATGGTTTTGAAGTTATAAATATTGTGTAAAAAGTATATTTTAAACTGTATGAATAATGGGATTATGTGTCACACTAAGGGGAGGGGATGTGTGGGAGGTAACATCTATGTCATTGGTTCTTTTATGCCTCCCCCTGGGTGTGGCCTGTATGTGTGAGTTGGAAATAAAAGCCAGGCTGGATGAGCCAGTCCAGAGTTCCTGTTTTACCCTCAAAGTGATGTGTCGTCTCATTATTGGGGGAAGGATTTATTGCATGCTGTTCCAGTTGACTGCTAGGAGTACAAGCCTATTCGTATGGTTCCTATTCAATGGTCTACAGCATTCATATGCTTGGGAGAATTTAAAAGGTTTCTCGGATTCGGTGATTGTGGTGTCTGCCAGAGTGCTTGGAGTCCTCAGGAAGCACTAGGAGCATCCATTAACGGAGGTACCAAGTCGGGGTGCCAGGTGATCCGTTACATTGGTGGCAGCGGTGGGATGGCGTCCTAGTGCGAGGTAAAGCAGCTCAGAGACACTGTTTGGATCTACAAATTGAGGGCAACGCTAGCACTCGTGCAGCGCCCCTGGGAGCAGACTAATATGGAAGGTTCTAGCTCTGGAGATGATTGGCTGGCCGAGGTGAGGCAGCGAGTGGCCGAGTATGGGGATGATATACCCATGGAGACACGCCGGGTGATCTGGAACCAGGTCATGGCCAAGCGAAACACAAGGCTGGACCGAGAATTCCGGTTGGCGAAAGAGAGGAAGTATGCTCAGCAGCAGGAGCGTTACAGCAGCCGAGTAGAGGCTGCATCCGAGGAGGTTAGCCGTCTTTCCCTGAGGCGGCGGGAGGAACCCGAAGTGGGGGTCCTCATAGACTGGTCCTGTGAGGAACCACAACAGGCAGGTAGAGATGGGACCAAGGTCTCTCCACCGGGATGCTGGGCAGCCGGCCCAGATCCCCAGCAGCAGCCAGAGTTGCCAGGTGGGGAAGCAGGTGGCCCTTACTCACAAATGTTGAGGGGCCTCACGGATTGGTCCTGGGAAGACCCACAGATGGCAGGTGGAGATGGGACTGCGGTCTCTCTACCGGCCCTACAGGGATGCTGGGCAGTCGGCCCAGATCCCCAGCGGCAGTGTGCGTTACAGGGAGCTGAAGGTGCCGTTCTTGCTCCCCAGCGGCAGTCTACGGTGCAGGGAGAGGAGCCTGTTATCCCCTCTCCCCAGCGGTTGAAGGTGTGTAAGGGAGAGGAGTTTGTTATTCCCTCTCCCCAGCGGCAGCACAGCTCACCAAGGGGAGACAGTAAGCCCCTCACCAGCGCAGATGGGACCGTGGTCTCTGCGCCCTGCCTACAGGGAGTACAGAGGGTCAGCCCTGCTCCCCAGCGGCTGAAAGTGTGTAAGGGAGAGGAGTTTGTTACCCCCTCTCCCCAGCGGCAGCTTAGCACACCAAGGGGAGACAGTAAGCCCCACACCAGCGCAGATGGGACCGTGGTCTCTGCGCCCAAGTTACAGGGAGCTGAAGGGGCCGTCCTCCCTCCCCAGCGGCAGTGTGATTTGTTGGGAATTGGGAGCCCAGTCTCCATTCCCCAGCGGCAGAGTATCCAGCAGGGAATGGAGAGCCCAGCCCCCTTTCCCCCTCAGCAGGACTCTGTGCTGGGAGGAGAGACAGTCGGTCTCCCTCCGCAGAGACGGGAAGTATGTATGGGAGAGGAGATTGTTACCACCTCTCCCCAGCGGCGGATCATTAATGTACAGGGAATAGAGAGCCCAGTCTCCATTCCCCAGCGGCAGTGTTCTAATGGGAGAGGAGCTGGTTACCACCTCTCCCCAGCGGCAGCTTAATGTACCAGGGCGAGACTGTAAGCCCCACACCTGTGCAGATGGGACAGTGGTCTCTGCACTTCCAGCACAGGGGGTAGGGACGGTCGGTCCTGCCCCCCCACGACAGGGCTGTTTAGCCAAAGGGGAGACAGTCTGTCGCCAGCAGCAGAGCTGTGTACCCAGAGGGGAGACGGTCGGTCTCCCCCTCCCACAACCAGGCTCCAATCAGGCTACTTCAGTGGTAGCGCTGGCACCAGGGCAGAGTACCGCTGGTCTCTGCCCACTCAGCAACCCACCAAGGCAGACTACCAGTCCCCCACACAGCCATGGTGAGGCACCTGGACCTGGACAAAGTTCTCCTCTACCCAGGTGTAGTAACCAGTTATTGTGGGTGGGAGGTACTGCTGTTTGTGCTTCATGGGTGGGTTGCTGGACTAACCAGGGCACTGACCGGCAGGAGGTCAGATACCCTGTTAGTCTGGGGGGTAAAGGGGAGAAGTGTGGCGAAACCGAACTCGCCACGTGTCCTTGGAGGGGGCTGCTTGCCCGCCTCTTGCCTTTGGACTATGGACCAGACCTTATGTGAATGTGTTAACCCAGATAGTTATGCCATGGAGCCCATTCGTGTAGTTAAAGACTTCGGCTCCGTGGCGAGTGAACTGTGTGAGTAGGATCTGCGCGCTATTTTACTGTCTTTGTGTCCCCATGTGCTTAATGGAGTCTGTCTCTGTGCTGGGAGATAATTGGATTACTTCTCCAGCATAGAGAAGGCCCTGGAAAGCTAGGGGTTTTAAAAGATACTTTTAGTAACTTTTGAACCCCTGGTCTGATCCATGACATTTTTTAATATGTTGTTCCCCTGAATGGATTGATTGTGAATGTGATGTATGGTTTTGAAGTTATAAATATTGTGTAAAAAGTATATTTTAAACTGTATGAATAATGGGATTATGTGTCACACTAAGGGGAGGGGATGTGTGGGAGGTAACATCTATGTCATTGGTTCTTTTATGCCTCCCCCTGGGTGTGGCCTGTATGTGTGAGTTGGAAATAAAAGCCAGGCTGGATGAGCCAGTCCAGAGTTCCTGTTTTACCCTCAAAGTGATGTGTCGTCTCATTATTGGGGGAAGGATTTATTGCATGCTGTTCCAGTTGACTGCTAGGAGTACAAGCCTATTCGTATGGTTCCTATTCAATGGTCTACAGCATTCATATGCTTGGGAGAATTTAAAAGGTTTCTCGGATTCGGTGATTGTGGTGTCTGCCAGAGTGCTTGGAGTCCTCAGGAAGCACTAGGAGCATCCATTAACGGAGGTACCAAGTCGGGGTGCCAGGTGATCCGTTACAATACACATATAAAAAAAAAAAAAAAAAAATACTTGTAACACAACTTGTCCATAGTTCTGCTTACATGATTTCTACACAACTAAGGAAACAAAATTAAAAAAGATACTTAAAAAATATTCACTTATTAATCATGACTGTCAAAATGTCTCATATAGGGGGCGGAGCTTCGCGGCGAAACGAGCCGGACGCCATTACAGGCAGCTCCGTGCAAACAGCACACAATCCGCGGCATATCTGCCAAACCACACGCCATCCAGGCGAAAAACTACCGGCACACAATAGGGGAGACCATCCTGCACAACCCGATGCCATTTCGGTACACACCGAGGCAGGCAAAGCCCAAATCCAAAAACCGGGCCTACCTCACACCAAACTACCGCGGCCTGGAGTACCTGTGGGGCGGAGAAAGCCTGGGAGACTACAGCGACGATCCACTGCAGGACCTCGATCACATCCACAAGGAGATGGGGCGCAGATCGCAAAAACCACAGCAAGGTACAGCACAGCCAGACATAGGGGTAATGCTGCAAAAACACACCCCAGCCAAAATGGCGGCCGAACAGGGCCCTGACCTTCCACAGGCAGATCCCCCTCCAGCCCAAAACACCCAAGGGGAAACAGGGGAAACAGAGAAAACCCAGCAACCCACCCAGGCTATGACCCTCAAACCCACACCCCTGCTAGGAGCTGCAAACCCAGCCACCAAACAGGATCTGCAGCAGATGCAGACCATGCTGCAAGATATCCAAAGCCTGCTGGCAGCAGACTTACCAGCGCTCAAAATGAGCATGCAGCAGATCACAGAAAAAGTGACCAACACAGAGGGACAAGTCAAAACAATCCAGGGAGAAATCTCCACACTGCAAAACTCACTCCACCAACTACAACAAGACCACCAGCACATGGCAATCCAACTAGCAGTACAGGAGGACAAAAGCCGGCGTAACCATATCAAAATAAGAGGAATCCCGGCCTCGGTTAGCAATGACGACCTACCGCACTACGTGAGGCGACTCACACAATCTCTACTCCCTTTGGCAGTAACGAAGAAGCTCACCTTCGCAGGGATCTACCGACTGCCTACCCCACCCAGAGCAGCAGCAACACTAGCTGGAGACGTCATCATTCGCTGCGTCCTACCCCAAGATAAAGGGCACATCATGAGCGCGCTCAAGGGCAAAACCCCGCTTGATTTTGAAGAAGCCCAACTGACCTTTTACCAGGACTTATCCAAGGCCACTCTCCAATGGAGGAAATCGCTAACTGAACTCACCAGCCTATTACGCACGGCGGGAATACCATACAGGTGGGGAAACCCACGCTCCTTACTTGTCACCCATCAGGGGGCAACACATAAACTCACCTCTGGGACTGAGGCTTCTGAACTTCTCACACAGTTGGGCCTACAGAACCTGCCTGCCCGGGGCACAACCCACGACTGGAACCCAGCGACCTCAGAAACATTTGTACCAAGAAGACAGAGAACCAATGCACAAGCCACCTGACGGACAGGGGGGGAGAAGTCTCCTGCTCCTGTCCGCTCAACGGCGACACTACTTTGCCATGTTTAAGGCTTCATGTATTATGTTTTCTCCCTACCCTCCACGCCCTATAACCACAAAGTTTAATGCACCTGGTTAGCACATACTAGCGGTAACGGCCGACGCAGACACACAACCGCAATACCAGCATATGGTATCCGCAGCTCCGGACGACACACACCCCCCCCGACAGCCCCACGGTTAGGGCCGCCACCCCTCACGAGTAGTCTACACCGACACTGACCCACTAAACCCCCAAGGGGCATAGAAACACTCACTAGGACTACTCATGTGACTCACCAACCGACGACACAACTCTCACTGAACCAAGCCAGGCCCCCGAAACGCGCTACAACCTCACTCAATAAGTTAACAGCTTAGTTGGGCCCAGATATCCACTACAACCCAACACCTAGGTAACAAACCCGCGAAATACTAACTCATCTGCACTCCTACAAAACCACACACTATACCTAGGAGTACACACCAGTAACAAAAAATTGTGCTGAATCCGACTGAATGCATCAAACAACTACAATTGTAACCTGTTATATTCTCATGTGATGCATTTGTTGTACCATATTTATATCTCTCATGCACGCAAAAATAAAGAATTTAAAAAAAAAAAAAAAAAAAATGTCTCATATATCCAGAATTTAATTTGTATTTATTTTTACTTATTTTTTTACACAGTACACAAATATTGCAAGGAGTCAATTATGTATTTAACACTTATTATTTGAGACCTCTTTTTAGTATAAATCACTTTGATAAATCCCCCCTATAAATTTAATAACTACTAAAATAATCCAAAACCATACATAGAGTAGGGCTTGTGTGAATTGCAACTTTAAACATTCTAGATTTGTACTCTGCTGCATTTTACCAGTAAAGCAATAACCTGAATGCATACCGTAGTCAGATTTTTGTGAATAGAGACATACCCTATGTGACAGACCACCTATGGATTGTCCTGGGCTGTAACTCTCCACATCACCTCCAAAAGAGCCATGATCACAATTACTTCCCTTCCCAGTCGTGCCAGCCCTTCAGCACCCTTCCTAGCGGCTATCAGAAGCATCGCACAGCAGCAAGAAGGCTCCAGAGACATGGTGCGTCTGACTGGAAGCAACCTCCCATCATTCTGGAATTCTATGTCGGATTAGCCGCGGCCCGCTAAAACTATAACCAGATCGCTATCATCCCCAACAACACCTAACAGGGTGCTCTTTGGAAGAGGGATAGAAGCATCCAACGGTACTCTGAACTTGAAGGAGCTTCAAGAGCTCACAAAAAGCACTGATGTTTTGGGTGACCTAAACATTCCACCCAGCACCATGAAACTCTGCGCTGGATTGAAGGTACAGACACCAGGGCGCTGGGGATATCACAATTCTATTGTTCTCCCTGGGGGCCTCCTGTTGAGACCCCAGGTATAAAAGGTGACATAGTTACATAGTTACATAGCTGAAAAGAGACGTGCGTCCATCAAGTTCAGTTTTCCTCACATATGCTTTTGCTGTTGATCCAAAAGAAGGCAAAAAACCCAGTCTGAAGCGCTTCCAATTTTGTTTTGCCAAAAAACAATTATACTGCCAGCATTAAGACTCATTTAATCCTTAAAAGACTTGTGTATGTGAGATTGACAGACTTCCTCAAGCCCAACTTCAATCTGGTTTCCGCGCTCAGCACTCTGTGGAAACCATTCTGACCAAAGTATCAAACGATCTACTCGCTGCAAAATCTCATGGTCACTATTCTATCCTAATTCTTCTCGACTGTTCCGCTGCTTTTGATACTGTTGATCATCAACAGCTTCTTCTCATCATCCGTAATCTCGGTCTACGAGATATTTCTCTCTCCTGGTGCTCCTCCTACCTTTCCCAGCACTCTTTTAGTGTTTCTTTTTCAGTCTCTGCCTCTTCCCCCCAACCCCTCTCGGTTGGTGTCTCCTAAGGTTCAGTCCTTGGTCCCCTACTGTTCTCGATCTATACTGCCTCCCTTGGTAAACTCATCAGCTCCTTTGGCTTCCAATATCACTTCTATGCGGATGACACGCAAATCTATCTGTCCTCCCCTGATCTCTCCACGCCCCTCTTGACTAGTGTCTCTGACTGCCTCTCTGCTATTTCTAACTGGATGGCTGCCCACTTCCTTAAGCTGAACTTCTCCAAAATAGAACTTCTGGTCTTTCCTCCCTCAAGTGTTGCTACTCCTGTTTCTGTCTCCCTCCTTGTTTATGGTGCTACAATCAGCTCCACTACGCAGGCCCGCTGCCTAGGAGTACTATTTGACTCCGACCTCTCCTTCACCCCTCATGTCCAGTTGATCGCCAAAACCTGCTGCTTCCATCTTAAACATTGCACGCATCCGCCCCTACTTAACGTCAGATGCAGCTACGGTGCTGGTCCATGCCACTGTCTCTCGCCTTGACTACTGCAATCCACTTCTCACTGGTCTTACGTGATCCTAACTTGTCCCATTGCAGCCTATAATGAATGCAGCGGCGAGGTTCATCTTCCTGTCCGCCTGCACCTCCCACACCTCACCCCGTCAGTAACTGCATTGGCTTCCCGTAAAATATAGGGCTCAATATAAAATTCTGGTTGTTGCTTTCAAATCTCTACACAATGCTACTCCCACCTATCACCCTCCCTAATACACAAGTATATCCCGTCTAGCCCCGTAACCCTCTGCCAAAGACCTACGTCTATCCTCTGTTTGTATTCCCACCTCTGATACTAGCATTCAAGACTTCTCTAGGGCTGCACCGTTCCTGTGGAGTTCGCTTCCCTTTTCCGTTAGATGCTCACCTAGTCTCCACTCCTTCAAAAAATCTTTAAAAACTCACTTTTTCACAAAAGAATATCAATTAAACTGTGAATGGCTCACAACTGATTAATCTCCTGCAACTGTCATTTAAAAAACAAACAAAAACAAAAACCCACACTAAGTCTTCATTGAATACTATTCTACCAATCTACATGCCTAATACTTACGTTATCTTTTGTGTCCCTTTACCCCACTCCCTCTAGCATGTAAGCTCATTAAGCAGGGCCCTCAACCCCTCTGTAAACAGGCAGGTTTGATGCACAGAAACAATTACATGTTTGTTAGTCCACCCATTGTAAAGCGCTACGGAATTTGTTGGCGCTATATAAATATAATATATGTGGGGGAAAGGCTATACCTGGAAGGCTATAATCACTGAAGCTACTCTGGAGAGAGATAAACACTGAGGGAAATGGAATCCTAGTCAGTGATATGCTGGAGGACCTCCACGCCCCAATTATTACACGCCTCTTTGCTTGATTCCCAGAGATGCTGTTGGTTAAGGGACACTATATTACTGTACTTGCAAGCATCAAACATTAATGATATTTCTAACCATAAACTTACCAACCACTAACCTGATATAAACGTAAACCTAGGTAACCAGGTGCGCTAGCCAGCCTCATTACTAAAGTTCTGGCATTACACAGTTACTGGCCCTAAATTCAGTGCCAAAGCACACACAGCACAGTTAAGCAGGTTCAACTGAAAGCTTGACCAGGTTACATGAGCTAGGAGGGAAGGAAGAGTCTATAGCGTGAGAGTGTGTGTATCTATATACACACATCCATGTGTATATATATATATATATATATATATATATATATACATACATACATACACACACATCCATATACATACATATATATACACACATACATATATATAAGAAGTGTGTAACTGTGTGCGGGTAATGGAGTCACTAGCTGTATGTGTAGAAGCATGCATCTTCGTGTATGGATCTGCGACATTATGGGATGGAAAAAAAATAATTCTACACACAAAATTGCAGCAGATCAAACAGAGAAAGTACCTTGGAAATGCTTCACAGTCTGCAAAGATTGGGGGTCCATTGACCATACGGATCCCATCTGATCCTCTGACTTGAAAGGGAAAAAAAAGAGAATGGTTATGCTGTATTACCACAATTACAGACCCTGCAAAGTTTAAAGACTAAAAAGGAGTGGGAAGAATTATAAGAAAACGGGCTAACAAATGTAGCAAACTATTAAAGGGACCTATTAAAGGGATAGTCTAAACACCATCATGACTAAAAGCCTTTGGTTGTAGCCGTTATGGTGCTAGCAGGTTATGGCCACCATCACCCATTTCTGTGTCAAACAATAAGAGCGGTTTAATAAAAAAATAGGGCCTACAGGCACCAGTTGCCTGTCCCTTATTTGCCACATGATTTAAGTGTCCCTCTCTGTGCATTTGCAATATTGTTTCCAGGTGAGAACCTAAAAACATCTCATTCAACAAGTATTCATAACAACATTTCCTACAAGATATTTTAAAGGGACACTGTAGTCACATAGACGACTTCATCTCATTGAAGCGGTCTGGGTGCTGTGTCCCAGTCCCATTTAGTCGCGCAAGGTAAATTATTGCAGGACTAAGCCACTAGAGGAACTTCCTGGTGGCTAAGCGACTTTTGGTCACCGAAGCTGGACGTCCTCACACTCTGCATGAGGACATCCAGCATCAGTAAAATCCCCATAGGAAAGCACTGAATTGTTGGATGATGCCAGAGGAGGCGGAGCGGCAATGAAAAGTGTAAGTGTTCACCGTTTAGCTGCTGTGGAGATGGGGGAGATCAGAGTGCTCTATAGCAGCGGTAGGGGAGGGACAGAGGACCCAGGGGAGCTCTAATCTGCAGCTCCGCCGGGTTCTCCTCTCGCAAGCTCGGAGCGTTGCCACAGTTAACATGGCAATGCTCCGAATCTCGCAAGAGTGAACTTAAACAACTCCAGAGGCTGCTAGAGTTAACTCTCACCACCTGGACCACCAGGGATTGCAGGAAATGTTGTCCTTCCCTCCCAGGTAAGGAGGGTGGGGGGATATTTTAATTACAAAAAATATATATATATATTTTAATGAATTTGCCCTCCCACACCCACAATTATCCCACACACACACACACTACTGCCCCTATCCCCTTCTACAGCCCCTATCCCGGCAGATCCCAGGTAAGTTGTCAAACTGTTCTTAAACAGTTTGACTACTTACTCTGGGAGGGCACTACTGGCACCAAAACCACTACAAAGTGCTTTAGTGGTTATTGTGCTCGGATTGTTTCTTTAAATAATCTACCAGTGCCCCTCCCAAGATTAGGTTCTCAATCTGTACTTGAAGGGCAAGCATTTCTGCTGAACAGGGGCCCAGTATATGCCGCTGCGCTGTACAAATATACAACCTAGAATTTTTTTTTACTTGGGGCACCTTGAAAAAAATATTAATATGCTCTATAGAGTTAGGAATACAGATTTTGTATTCTTAACACTATACGTTGAAGTTGAGAAAAAGAGCTTCACGTGACACGACACAAAATATTTGAAGAGGCTCTGTCACTTTATAGTATTTTAAATAGTTGAAATCTTTACAATGTAAAGATTGTGTTTGAATGTCTTTGAAATTGTAATGCAATCAAACTATATGATAAGACAAAGTAGGTACCTATCTTTTCAAAGAGAACGTCACTTTTAAGGTTTTTAAATATTAGGTTAACTTATTTCAGTTAGAACACATGTATATGTGAAGTGCCAAATTTCTGATTATCCTGCAACTATCTGCACAGAGCACAGCAGGAGGGAGCATATAGGGAAGAGAAGAAGCAAAGAAACAATGTTTCTATTTCTCCTTTTCACGTGCAATGTTTGACCTGGCTTTTCCATGTCAGAATTGAATTTAATGTTATTTGCTAAATCTTTAATATAAATTTAATATAAATAAAAAAATAACCTGGAGCATTTTGTGTGTGTCAATAATTGTCAATGTTTTTATTAAAAACAAAAGTCCAGAAAAGTTTTAGTTCCCCTAATAAGCTTATATAATACAAATTAAATGCCATATTTTAGCAAATAAACCGGTTACACAGTATGTCAGTCAGTGAGTCCGGCATGTTTGGACTGGCTGTGTGTGATGGGAGTTGAATTCTGCCAATATTTTCCCCCATCCCATTCACTTTACAGAAATCATGCACCCCTAGCATTGCCGCTTGGTCATAGAGAAACCACGCAGCTTTCATTAGAAGACACACTGGAGAATGGGGAGTTTAATTGTGTAATGGCCCAATGATCCTCACTAACACCATCACCACTTGTCCCAACTCACTAACCCACACTGACACTCCCTCCCTGCGCCCTGGAAGGGACATGCACCCCCAGGATGAGCCAGCCTCAGACCCCTGGTCCTATCATCGAACTCTGCAGCCGCGCACACACGGCACAGGATAGCATGAGATACACGTGAGAACAGACCTGCCAAAAGCGGCATGGGGGGCGCCATCTTGACGGAAAGAGATCAGTGACGTCGGAGAGCAGGGGGTGGGACTACAGGAATGATACACGTAGCCATTAGGGGCCGCGTCACCCAGTGCGGGTTCAGGAATATCCGTCCGCATAGCAGAAGAATGCCATGGTTTGCATTATCCTTCCGCTCTAGGGAGGAAATGATATGGGATAGTGCATTCCTAAATGCCAGTAGAGAGTAGTGTCATTGAGCAAGAGAGCAGCTCACTGAGTGGAAATTGCAAGTGGTGGTCATAAAAAAAATAAAATAAAATATGGATAAGTGTTAAAAAAAATCTCTAAAAGCTTGGTTTGATAAATCAACCTTTCCTTATCAGCAGAAAAAAATTTCATGTTTTCAACTTGTAAAGTATTTTAAAGTGGATTAAAAATGGTTTATTCCCTCGAGTTCCCAATTAATTTTTACAGTGGAACCTACTATGTGTGCCAATATCGTGGATCAACCCCCTCCCCCGCTTCCAAAAAAAAAAAAGGTTTTGTGCAAAGGAAAAAAATAATGTAATGAGCAGTGTATTTTTTTTAATGCAAATTCTTCTTATATTTGGTTTAATTAGAGAATATTTTATACAGAATATTTTTTTAATTCTTTTTTTTTTCTTCAAGTTTTACACACATTAAAAAAAAAAAAACAACCCAAGTAAATTAGGACAAAAGTGTGATATACAAATGTTTTCAAAAACACACTTTAACCTGCACAGTCTGACTATAAAAATAAAAAATCTATATATCCTCAGATGTCACTTTGGGCACTAATCTAAAGGGCAGCACAATAAAACAAATAAGTTCCTTCCTATGTGAAGCCAGATTGGGCACAAGGTTTGCTACATGCGACCGTCCTGTTTCAATGTTAGCAACCCTGTGAGTCCAAAATGGCTGATGGCGGGTGGGAATGAGATCTCTGCTGTGTCCAATTTATGGGATCAGCGGAGAGCGGCATCCATGTTCCATGGAGTGTAATTGCGGCGCCCCAATTTTGTTCTAGCAGAACCCCAGGGTTCAGTGTAACACTAATTTGGAGACGCTACCCTGGGGGACACTTTTTTTTGTATATTTTGTTTTTTTCTAAATAAACTAGATTTATGTCAGTTCTATATGCATGATGTAATTTAATAATATAATCACAATAACTTGTAAATACCTTTTTAATGGGGCATTATTATTATTATTGACATTT
This sequence comes from Pelobates fuscus, assembly GCF_036172605.1. NCBI lineage: Eukaryota > Metazoa > Chordata > Amphibia > Anura > Pelobatidae > Pelobates > Pelobates fuscus. The sequence goes on along the minus strand of NC_086318.1, from coordinate 105,404,507 downwards.
ATATAGCGCCAACAGATTCTGTAGCGCTTTACAATATTATGAGAGGGGGGATGTAAATATAAATAGGACAATTACAAGAAAACTTACTGGAACAATAGGTTGAAGAGGGCCATGCTTAAACAAGCTTACAGTCTATAGGATAGCATGCTTTGAGGAGATTCTTGGTTTATCAAGTATAAATCCGTTTTAAAGAAAAAATGACACATGCAGTCCAAACTCATACTTTAATAATGTTTAAACTGAAACTGTTGTTTCCTGAAAAACATGTTTTCTCGAGATAACAAGTTACAAAAAAATATAAAAATACATGGCCTCTGAGCTTTTTGGAAGAATGTCAAATTAATCTAATTAACGGTTACAGAATGAGTAAAACATTTTAGCTTGACTTTTTTTCCACTTTTTTTCTATTGCTGAATGGATAGTAACCAGATGGATAGTAACCAGATTGCTGAATGGATAGTACAAGTCAGATGTATATATTATTATATTATGTGTACATAGAACGTAACTCCCATCTGTCCTTATTTACGAGGGAAAGTCCCTATTTTGGGCCCAAATCCATATTTCCCTTTTTTATAATATCCCTCTTTTTTGGAGCTCCTTATTGTCGGAATGTTTGATTGTATAACTATCCTCTGCAGCAAAAATACTCACAGTAATGTGTCTTTTCTTCACTACAGTGAATGTGTTTAAATAAGATTGTCCTGGTTCTAAATTACATTTTAGTTACATACATTATTAGTAAGTCACCTAAAATTTCTCAGAACAGCTTCATTGTTGGCCACACAACCGCTCATACTCTAAATGTAAAGTGTCAGGTCTTTTGACATTGAAAATGTTGGGAGGAATTACATCTTTTTTTGACAAATATTCCTTATACTACGTTTCCATATTTATTGTGCAAGGTAATAGAGTATTGCAGCATCCTTTACTTTTTTTTTTTGGAAAGACACGCTTTCCTCCCTGTATCAAGACAGTACAAAGCATTTCTGCACAAAATGACACAAGCGATTCAAATATGAGCTGTGAGATATTGGTTGAAGCAACTACAGCACAGATAATACACCAATAATTGCTGTAAAGAAAAAAAACAAAAAACAGCAAGTCAGAAATACTGTAATCAACAATGAAAATGAGGGGAAAAGTAAGCATGCCTAAATTCTATAATTTGATATTATTTTGATATTGTACATGGAATGAGGGATCGGTTTTCTGTGTTATATTTACATCTTTTTTTTTTTTTTTGAGAAATATACCTAATAAAATCTATCCAACAGACTACACTCTGCAACAGAGCCCCTCCATGACTGGATTGAGTGAAATAGATACAAGAGCTAAATAGGAAAAGAATAAAGGAAATGGGCAGGGAGTGTCTGTATCAGTATGTAAAGGCCCCACCACTGTGACAATACAGAGTCCTGGAATAATGTTCTGTAACAGTAAGGCAGGGCTTTGCACTCTCTTTCTGGCATGCCTGTGAATTACAAAAAACTTAAAAAAAAATAAAAAAAAAGTTAAATAAAAATAATTTGCATATACCTTAATGTAAAGAGTTGGAAGGGTGCTAATTTGGTCTGGGGCATGACTGCTGACCCATGTAAACCTCCTGTTGCCCAATAAATACACAACACCTGTATAGTGGATAAGGGCAATGCCACAGCTTTATTTAACTTTTGAATCAGCATTAACTTCCACCTGTCAGCTTATGGGGGTGATTATTCCACCAGACAGATATCACTTTCAGTTCCCAGAGTCCAAAGCAGCCTGCCTTCCGCCTTCAGCCCACGCAGGCTGCGACTCCCCAATCCGAATTGGAACTTGCCTTCACATGCGCTGGCCAGGTATCCCGTCACACGATGCCGGCCTCCTTCCCGCTCCCCTGGCATTGAGCTGCTGTCAATCACTCTCCTTCCGTCTAAGTGGCAAGTGCCCCCCCCCCCCCCCAGGCTCCCTTATATCTGTACCCATTTTGCAACATTGTTTCCCCTTGATCCAGCCCCCTTCCCTGGGCAGCAGTCATGCTTCCCTTCCTTGGCAGTCCAGGGAATCTCTATTTAATGATTGGTAAACAATTCGCAGAAAAATGTACACATCTCATACAAAGGAATTAGAATATTTTTGAAACACCAGATTGTGCCATAAATGTTGCAGTCTGAGCAAGATGTGGAGATTTTAGTAAAAAAAAAAAAATGTCAAGTTTAAATGGAAAAAACATTGGAAAAATAAAATAGGAACCTAGCTAAATCTTTCAGTTGCCCTTTAAAAAAGAAAAAAAATACATTGATTCCATAAAACTAAATACAGGGTTTTCGTTGCACATACAGGTTTAAAGCTGTCAGAGTAGATGTAGTTCTACAAGTGTCGGGTCTGTTTTTGGTCACCACAGATTTACATAACAGCAGTGTGGCTGACAATATGATTAAATACAGAACACAATTGGCTCAGATAATACATTGTCCTCTATACAAAGGGTGGGCATACCTTAAGGAACAGGTTGGTCAAGATGGACAACCCTCCTTTACTCAGTATGAGGAGGGATGGAAAATCTTGGTTGGATGTCGCAAGTATTACAATATTAGTGTTTTCCTTTTTGCTGATCTTGGTTTCTTTCTCCCAGGTATTGTCTAAAAAATCCTTACAAAGTATTCAAATAGCAACACATCATTATTTTTGTATATATGCAGGTTCTCCTGTGACAAAATCTGCTCCTATGACGTCCTTTTGTATAACCAACTAGTTACTCCGTCAATCTTGCTGAATTTTTTTTTATTAAATATCAATATAGGTAACAGAGAACAAGGCAGCTTTTTTGGCCTTATGTTTACAGTTTCCATGTCAATTTATGGCAACTTGTGGTTTATTGTGTAACCCTACAAGTCAGTGGAAGCTATATGTTAAATTGATGCAGACCCTGTTCAGAAGAGATTGATGCAGTGGCAGAATTACCAAAGTCACAACAGTCGCTATCTCGATCAGGTCTTGGAGTTTTGCCTGTCAAGGAGGGAGGACCAAGCTAGACAGGGGCCTCTTTGCAATACTGCCATTTAGTATATTGTCAATTTGGCAGAATACTAAATAGTAATTAAATCACATCATGGAACATTTTAAGAGTTCTCTTGCAGGCCTGGTACTCTGAGAATGAATAACTGCTGAGGGGTTACTGTGGCAACATTCATACTCATTCAACGAGCGTCAGACCAGAGGAACGCTTAGGGAAACCTGAAAACTTAGAAAAACTAATGTGCAGACCACATAATCCCTCAAGAAGCAGCACCCCAGGGCCACCAGTTAATATACTTTCTCTTGCAGAAAGCAGGAGATCAGGTAAAAATGTATTATTAATTATTGTTATATATTATTATTATTTCACATACATAATCTCTAAATACGATCCTACTGAGACAATTCTACATACAACCTCATACAACCTCAGACTGCCATAGACAGTGTAGAAGATAATGCACAAGCATAACACATATATATAGCAAGCTGAGCAGCCTAGTTGTACTTGTGCCCATCTGGGAGGCACTTCTTAGTTCTTGTAGCAGTCCAGCAACTAACGTAATCTCAAGAGTGAATGAGCAGTTATAGCAGAACTACGAAAGACAATCAGGAGAGACATAACAGAAGGTTTCTGTAACTTGTGACTGCTGTGAGGTGGTGCAACTCATCCTATACTTTCCAAGGGAAATGTACTTTCTCGCTTGAGCCAAGGGCACAGATCCACACCCCGTCTGAGTTGTATCTGGGGCGATGCCTGTTGTGAGGAGAGGGTTAGGACCCATGGTGCCCAGAGGTATCCTTCCAACTGATCCCTCAGCATGGGAGATTCAGAGAGTTGTCTGCTAGGACCCAGGCTTGCGGAGTTGCATGATGCGGTTTCAGCTGAAGGGGAGAGTGAGTGTGCCTGTTGTCTCAGTTGAGCTCCCCTAGAGGTTGCATCTACCTGCATCGTGGTGGTCTTTTACTATTGGGTAATCTGCTTGGCAGCTGGGTATGTTGTTTAGGGTACATACGTTGGTGTAGTTTGGCCCAGAAGTCAGCAAATATGCAATCGATTTTGTCGAGGACTGTGACTGCTTTGTTGCTGAAGTCCAGGTAGCACGCGGCGCCTGCCATCTTAGCGCAGTGTATGCTGTAGTGAGATCGAGAGTGGCACCAACGTGTCTCGGCTGAGGAGGAATGGGGCTTCCACAGATGTGTACCAGATCACCCCCACCGGTCTAGGGTGACGGGACCTGGCAGCAGGGTAATGCAGCGAGGGTCCAGTTGCTGGCTATCTGGGAGAGTGGCCGTCTCCCCCATCCGGCACCCGCACTAGGCCTCACAATGCCCCCTGCAGATTGTAAGGTAAGCTTGAATTACAGGGCACTATAAGTGACCCCCATATGACAGGAAAGCAGCAGGCTTCAACCGTAGCTGAACAAGAGCCCTGAGAGGCGATATTTTCAGGAGATTTGGCGGTAAAGCGAGGAGCTCTGGCAGAGTGCGTCCTGCTGCCATGAAGGTCAGGCCCCGCCCCCTTTTTTTCTTACTTTTAACGATACACCAATTGATTCACATTACTTAAAATTCACAGAGTTCACCAATGTTTTTCTACTTATTTCATTGGTGAATATGTATATAGACTTCCAAGTATATGACAGTGTTTGATATCTGTTCATTTAAAAAAAAGAACCAATTTCATTTTGCACTTGTGACCCTATCAATTACCTCTCGCTTTCCCTTAGCAACACAATGTGTGAAATACTTTGGAATCACTGTATATAACAGTATCCCCAACAGCAGGTGGGCCTAAAAGATAGATGTCCAGATGTTGTAGAACGAAAAACACCTGAAGTTCTACCTATTGGGCACCTTTGCTCTACAGACTGTTCACCTTTCACATGAAATAGTCTAAGTACAATAAACTTTTACTTCTAATTTTTTTTGTTTTTCTGCAGCATTCACCAAACACCAGGGTTTGTTTAACCCTTTAAGGACCAAACTTCTGGAATAAAAGGGAATCATGACATGTCACACATGTCATGTGTCCTTAAGGGGTTAAAGGGGTTAAATAAATCTCGCCAACCATGCCATATAGTAGGATTTAATCTTTCACATAAACCCTGACATGGCAGACCTTGCGGGGTACTATATTGATACAATCTGTAGTCTACCAAAACCCTCTGAATACCCCGATACTCTCCTATTTCCTGACACAATACTTCACTTCCAATTTTTATCATATGAACCCATTATAATCACTATCACTATCAACAGGAATAGCTTTGATTGTGATGGGAAGGACTGGTTAGCAACCAAAAAAATGATCAAATGCTTTTCTTAGTGTTGGCAACCCTGCTTGTAAACTCTAGATCCCATTTTTCAAGTAAGGATAAAAAGAATCCCTGGAACTCCTCTCGTTGTATGCGTAGGATAGTGTGACGATCATGAGTCATTATGCACTGTTGCCCCTTATCTTTCTTGCTCAGGGTTATAGCACTTTCTTTACGTGTGCATACACTTCATTTTACAAGGTGTTAAGGATAAGATCTTTTGGTTTTGCTCTTTGTTCCTTTATTTCTTGGTTGTGTTTGGAATCGCTCTTATTTTAAAGAGGAACTGATTCATGTGAAGTTCTGGCACAAAATAATCGCTAACTAGAAGCTGGCATGAGAGAACCCAAAGCTTCATGGGGCAATGATGTAATCCTGGACACAGAAGTATGTTTTTTTACTTACCTCCTCTCCACCACTTACTCCAATATTATTTCAATAGCATTTACAGGGGCGAGGGAATGGGAAACTGCTGTAGTTCAGCTTTTATATGGTTTCTATACTTCATCTTGTATTAATAAAAAGAATAAAACCATTGTAGGAGAGAACATCTAAACAAAAGATTCAAACGCCCTATATAAAGTATAATGGAATGTTTTCTTAAATGAAAATATATATTTCTGTCTCATTAACTTCAAACAGTGGGCATTATTGTGACAACTGAGCATTAGCAAAATCTGGGCATTTGCTAAATTTGGCCATTTAACAAAAACTGAGAAACCTATGCAGGTGGCACAATAATCTACTCAGGGCTTGTAGTTGAATACATATTAAAATGGTCAGCCCAATCTCCAGACCTGAACCCTATTGAAAACCCCTGGTATGTGGTCAAGAGGAAGATGATGGTCAAAAGGCATCAAACAAAGCCGAGCGGCTTGAATGTTTGTGACAGGAGTTCCATAAAGTCACCCAACAGCAATGTGAAAGACTGGTGAAGAGCATGTCAAGTCTCATGAAAGCTGTGATTGAAAATCAGGGTTATACTACCACATATTGATTTCTAAACTCTCTTCCTCAGTTAAAACATTCGTATTGTGTTGTTTAAAAATCAATGTGCACTTGTTTTCTTTGCATTATAAGACATCTGAAAACACTGCATCTTCTTTCTTGACCAGTTGCCGTTTTCTGCAAAAATGCTTCAAAAAACCCAAACAATTTATTTAGAATTTCTGAAAATTTTTGTCAGTCGTTTATAGTATACAGCAAAAATGCTCTTAATATTTATTATATAAATACTAAAACTCAAGAAATGTATAATTTTGTAGTGGTCTCTTCTTTTCCAGAGCTGATGTATTCAATACATTTTGTAAAATTTAAAAAACTTTAGAATATAATTTGTAAAAAAAAAAAAAAAAAGACATTGAGTATATATGTTGTCTCTTTTATTCTGACAACGTAAACCATTGCCTATACTCCCAACATGGTGATACTTAATGTCTCCAGTGCATCTCATAGAGAAATACTGGGCTACGTGCATCTTGTGTCCTATGTCCCAAATATTTCCGCACAAGAACAAGGAAACTGGTGTCTCGGTACAGGAAAGTTTTATAGTATTTGTGTTTTAAACAAGGAAGGCTCAGTACCCTTAACACATTAAAAGAACTGTATGGGTACCATAACAACTTCATTGAATTGAAGTTGTTATGGTGCCTGTAGGTCCCTAGCACGTTACTACCTAAAGGGCTTAAACCGTTCTCAAACAGTTTAACCTGTGAGGTTGTTCTCCAATGCTAGATCTCCCTGTCCCCAGAGGCACCCAGTTTCTTCAATTCAGTTTCAGGAAGTGCAGAGTGCATCCGGGCAGGTGCACCGCTGATTGGCTTAGAGCAGCGTCTCTGCCCATCATCACTCCGGGTTTCCTGAAGCTGCATTGAAAAAGCTGGATGCCTCTAGGGACTGGTAGATCTGGCACTAGAGTGCAACCTAGTAAAGTAATTTAATTTTGATGGCATTGTTATGGTGCCCATAATGTTCTTTTATAGCACATTCTAACTTTAAAAATAAATATTCAGTGGTACCTCGGTTTACAAATTTAATGAGTAAACCGAAACGTGGTTTCCCATAGCAATGCATTGAAAACCAATTAATCCGTTCTGGAGGTCAGAAAAAAAGTCAAAATGAGTTGGCATGGAAACCAACCCACAATGCAGAACACACAGTAAAAACCATCGATGCAAAAACCGCCCCAACACCTCAACACTCGACGCCACATGCTACCCACAGACTCCAGCATGCACGGGGGCGGTGCTATAAACCTCCCAGGTGCAATGCATCCTGGCAAAGAACTGTAAACCGAGGCATTATTTTCAATGGTTTTTCATTTGTAAACCGAAAATGATGTTAAAAGAGGCGTTTGTAAACCGAGGTACCACTGTATTTTTAACCATTAACTGTTTATGTTGAATTGGTTGAAACATTGGTCTATCAAGACCAAAATTTCCGTTTGCATTGAGCTTATCCATATTGACCGTATATATATATATAAAAAAAAAAAAGTCAAACCAATGCTCATCGCAACTAATGTACGTATACATAATTTTTCCACAGTAGTACACAGACAAGGTTATTTACTAAAGCGTAAATTGTGAAAAACGTAATGAACCATTTAGGCCAAATTAACAAACTAGAGACGAATCTCTGTTGTTTTTAGTTTGGCGATATTGGTTTAAAATGTTAAATTCACCTTGAATTTCTGACAATTCAGTTCAGCGGACAACCTGTTCGATATTTTGTAAATGTATTTTTGGAATGTCTCTCACTCATTTACCTTCCTGGTAAAATATTTTATAAATAAATAATAAATACATTTCACCACACACCGCTGTTTTGTAAATAAAACAGACTACACAAAAAGGAATATTTTATTTTGTCCTGTGGTGACATTAGCCTGGCTTGTCAGTGTTAACTTGTAATGTATTTATTTTAGCAGCAAGGTGCCCTGAGCCACTGAGAATTGAACCCCAGCCCTGCGTGTGTCTCCATTACAGGGCAGTCCAGGGCGAGGGAGGGACTACTTCACAATCTATGGTTACGTGTGCATTTCACTTGGAAAAACGTAGTTCCGGTGGGGGGCGTGGCCTGTTGAATTGCCTACGCTGGCAGCTCGGCGAGTCGGTATTTACCTCTTACACACCCTTAGAGCGTGAGGTGGCCGGGTCTCTTCACCGCTTCATCCCATTGCCTACGTGTAACCCCTCCGCCTGCACAGTGTTCACCATGGTGGCCAAACAGAGGATCCGCATGGCCAATGAAAAGCACAGCAAGAACATCACGCAGAGAGGCAACGTGGCCAAGACGGCGGTATGTGGGGCTGGGAGAGATAACTGCTATTGGGAACTGGTTATAGCGGGTATTGGGGATGGGGGCACTGGGCTAGCTTAGGACACATTGGGGATGGGGCACTGGGCTAGCTTAGGATATATGGGGGCATTGGGCTAGCTTAGGATATATGGGGGCACTGGGCTAGCTTAGGACACATTGGGGATGGGGGCACTGGGCTAGCTTAGGACATTTGGGGGCACTGGGCTAGCTTAGGACACATTGGGGATGGGGGCACTGGGCTAGCTTAGGACATATGGGGCACTGGGCTAGCTTAGGACATATGGGGCACTGGGCTAGCTTAGGACATATGGGGCACTGGGCTAGCTTAGGACACATTGGGGATGGGGGCACTAGGAGAGATAACTAGGGATATTGGTGATGGTGGCATTGTGTGTCCTGGGGGTACTTGGCTTACTGGGTATCTTGGGGGCACTGGACATGCTTGGTATTTAGGGAAACTGTGGGTACTGGGGATGTGACCCTGTGCTTGCTGGATATCCTAGGGTATTGGGGATGGTGGCACTAGGTATCCTGGGGGTAATGGGTATCATTGGGACATTAGGCTTGCTGCGTATCATGGGGGTACTGGGCTTGCTGGGTATCCTTGGGGATGGGGTATTGGGCATGGCAGCCCTAGGTTCTGATCTGGGTCCTTTTCTTCCCACAGAGGAGTGCAACAGATGAAAAATCATCGGTGGGACCCTGGTTATTGGCGCTCTTTATCTTCGTGGTGTGTGGCTCTGGTGAGTTTATGATCTGTATGAGTTATCCAGATTAGTACCCATCAGCCCAAATATTGATCTCTAAGGAATACATAAAAAATGTTTCATCCACATATTTCCATAAATCAATAGCATGCTTTCACTTGTCTGTGTGTATTTGTAAATTGGTATACTGATGTGTACCCCAGTATGAACTTTTGTACCAGTGTGTGTTGCCACAATAAAATCTGTGTACCTCCGTATGCTAATACTGGCACGTATGTATTCACAGAATTAAATCTGTGTTCCCCAGTTTGTACTTTTTATACCAGCACAGATTCCAAGAATGAAATCTTTTGTCATGTATTCCCCGGAACAATTATTTTCTCATCTTAAACCTGTCATTTCATACATGTGATCAGGGCCTCTGGTAGATTTTCTCTAACATACACCTCCCCAAATTCCTTCCATCAGCTAATTCTGGTTTCAGTTCTGATACTGTCTATTAACAGCTGTTGGAGACACCCCGGAAGCCTCATCAATGTAACTAGCGTGGCTGCTGTGTTGTGGATCCTCTTCCAACAGTGTCACTGCTTGCTGCCCACATATGCAACATATATATATTCGTTCATGCATGCCTAGTCATACGACCTACTAAACAATTTGCTTCCTCTCCACTACTGAATACTTTAGGTGACGTAAAACATTTGCATGTCTGCTTAGCAATAACTGTGTATTGTAAGTCTACTATTAAATCTGTGTAGGCAGTTTTAAGTGGATGAGAGCACAAACTCTGCATTTGTTCTATTTCTATGTAGTGTGTGTGCAGTTCTTAACCCCATGTTTAACCCCTTAAGGACCAAACTTCTGGAATAAAAGGGAATCATGACATGTCACACATGTCGTGTGTCCTTAAGGGGTTAAATATTGATAATGAATTGACTGCTGGTAATTTACACCATTTTATTTCAGAAATATGAGCCCATTTAGTTGTCTATGATCTATCAGAAACACATAGATTAAAATCTGTTGGTGCCATTTGTATTCATGGGTGTTGGATGATCTTTCATTTAAAGTGTAGAAGAAGATAAAATTCTTTACTCAGAACCAGAATGCCATGTGTATTTTGTATACGGTTTATCTGGGCTCTGTTTTGTTGCCATATGTTCAGAAAATTTCTGTTGGCACCTTACCAGCTGTGCAATGCGCATAACAGCCATTCCTAAAAACATGGACATATTTTTGTTATGCAGATGTTTTCATCCCACTTCACACACTTTTTTTTTTTTCTTTAATTTTCATCAATTTTTTATTAATTTCTAAATTAAAAGTAATACAAATTTGGTACCCCCCACCATTTGATTAAAACAGGATTTGCTCATTTCCTGCCAGTTGTCATGGAAATGCAGCTATGTCCACCAACATGTTCACTTAGGATCTTATTTATCTTTATTTTTTGCATTGGAAGTGGTAAAAATAAACTTACGTTTATCACAGCTCTGAGGCAGACTCGCAGATGAACTGCCACTTGTGAAGTCGTCATTACTGATGGCTTATGTCCGATTAGGTGCTGTCTCATAGAGCTGCTGCAATCCACCAACAATGCTTCTCATGGAGTAGAATTGAACCAGTGGTTCTCTGAGAAGCACTCACGTCCTGCTTGTGTGAGTGTTGATTTCGAGAGAAATATGCACTTTTATAATTCTTAGTCAACACTTTTCTGCATCAATCTCTTTAAAATAATCCAGATGGCACATGCAGTTACTCCTACAGCATTTCAACCAGTTGAAGTATGTCCCCTTAAGCTGGAAAAAGTTAAACTCTTTGGAGTGTTTTATTCCTTTGTATTGCCATATTGACATGGTTTACTTGATTCTTCAAGGGACACTCTAAGCACATAAACCAATTAATCTTAATGAAGTGGTTTTGTTGCATTAGAAAAATGACAATGTTTGAAGGGGTGCTTGTATATAGTTATTGTGTTTGTATGTAATATTTGCGTTTGATTGCAGGGGTGTGTCTGAATGTAATGTTCACTTTTAAATGCGGATGTACGTGTGTGTGTGTGTGTGTGTGTGATGTATTTGTCTTTGAATGCAGGGGTGTGTGTATGTAATATTTGAGTTAGATTGCAGGAGTGTGCTTGTATGTTGTGATGGTGTTGGACTGTTTGGATGTATGCACATACACTACATACTTACAGATATTCATGCACATGAACACACAGATGCATATAAATACACTGACCCATACACACATTCATATAGATACAGACACATACACACATAGATATGCACCCTGATACACACAAACATTGATACATGCCCACACACTGACATAAAAACACACACAGACGCACATAAACAGATGTGTGCGCAGAAGATATCTCTATCTCTCATACACATATACACTCATACACATACAAGTGATTTAAAAAAAATATATCTATAATATATTTTAAAAAATTATATATATCTATATATCTCTCTATCTATCTATCTCCAGCCACCCTCCTTTCAGCTTACTTTATGTGCCAGGATGGTGGCTTGGAGTCCTGCTGCTGTGGGAGTGAGAGGTCTGGAGCTCTTCATGCTCCTCTCCCCTCATGTTGTGGCTCCCTCCTCCCGTGCTGTCTCCCTGCATGATGCTGGGAGGAAGTGACAGGCTGTCATTTTCTCCCAGCCGGCCAACAGTACAAGGGTCTGGTTGCAGTCTTAAAGGACCGCTGCACCCAACTGGGCCCCTGTTCAGCAGTAATGTTTCCCCGGTGCTATAATCATAGCACCGGGGAAACATTCTGAGGCACCCCTGTGTGCACACAGTTTGAGAACAGCTGGTTTAACCCCTAAGTTGCTTTTAGTGGCGGCGTCCAGTTTACCCCCCCCCCCCCATCATCATCCTATCCAAATTGAATCCAATGTGCCACTGTGATGCAGAACATGAAGGCTTTCAATTATGGAAAGTCTTTACAGAGAAGTGGCTGCCTGACTGACACACTAGAGGCCTCCTGACAGACGTAAATAAACCTTGCTATTTCATGTAAAGTGTAGTGGTCTTGGTGCTCAAATTGTCGCTTTAACTGCACACTCCCCCATAATCGGTTAACATTTATTGTAGAGCTAAATTCTGTATGTAATTGCTTATTCTAAAAAAACAAAAAAGCTTACCTTCCATCCAGGGCAGCCCATCATGCTGATTCTGAGAATTGTACACTAACTTTTAACACCCTCCCCATGATCCTGAACTAATTGGCACCTCACTCTTGAGCAGTAATTACAGGAAATGTACAGTTTGTTACGGAGGTCAGCAAACGTGCTCTCCTGTTCTCCCCTGCCACACACATGTTGGCATAAATTTGACTGATATATGGGGATGGTACTATATTGTTATATCAAAATTGCTAGCAAAATGTATTGATTTGTACACTCTTGTTGTAGAAAATAAGCCCGTGTACCATGTCCAGTACTTTAACCCCTTAAGGACACATGACAGAAGTTTGGTCCTTAAGGGGTTAAATATCCTATATCACTTGTGTTTGTCGCAAGTAGAAAATGAGACCTGGCGCATCCTGACCCATTTCTGCTAAATCAAAAAAGTATTTATCCCCCCCTACATTTTGCAGAAAGAGACTGTAGAGATGTATGTATAATAAAGTTGTTTATTTTTTTCTTTTCTTTTTTTAATCGAATTGTTCTGTATTTACTCTTGTCTTGTTTTCTTTGTTCAGCTATTTTCCAGATTATCCAGAGTATTAGGATGGGCATGTAAATACCACCACCAGTTCTGATGCTACTTTCCTCCTGTGAAGTAATATATGAACTGTTTGTGATACGTTGACTGAGGCAAAGAAGAAAAAAAAGATTTCACATAACTGCCTGTTCCAGAATGACTGCTCACTACAACTTTCATCTGAGTCATTCCAAATTATTCCACCAAAGTCATTCCAAGTTTTCTAATCCATGCCACAGTGCCTTTAAAGAGCACCATATGCATAAGAGCAATAAAAAGAAGCAGATTCTCTGCTGTTGTGGAGCTACTTTATTCAGTGAAAAGTCAATTGATGTGGAACTAATTTGTATGCAATGTAGATAAATGTAGTCTAGTAAGTCTTGTGTTGACAGCTGTTTGTGTTAAATATTCTACCTTTTTATTGTATAAATTTGGTTATTTTTTTTTAATTTAAAAAGGAAAAAAATCAAAAGCTGGAAAACTGATCCTTAAATAATTGGAATTTTTTTTTCTATTTTTATGCTGCAAAATGTTGTGGTTGTGTTTGTAGTGTTGCTCCAAATTTCACATGTTGTCCTTGTAGGCTTTGTACATTAAGATAGCCTCATGTATTGGGGTATGGAGCTTTACTTAAGGGAGGGGGGTTGTTTGCAGGGAGCCATCTAGTGGGCAGCTCTATGTGCCCTTTGCCTGCATTCTACCAGAGGGCCTGCTCCAGAAGTGGTTAAGAGACCTCTTTGAGAAAGACTGCCTTGTATTACCTTACATCATCTAGCAGATGCTCACCTCAGCTATGACCTTCACCATTGATGGTGGGTGCTGCTCAGACAATTTTGTTGAACTGGGAAAAGGCCACTGCTGCTTGAAAAAATACTGTGGATGTATGCTCTTGTTGTTTGACTTGTTATATTACAGCTGATTTCTTTGCATGCAAAACAATCCATTGTTGATTTAACTGCTTAACATTGGGCTAGACAGTGATTAGAATCTTATTATTCTATTGTACATTTTAAAGTTTAGCGGCATGGCTTGCTCGAGGAAGTAAAACAACCATAACGGTATTGTAAGAAAATGTGATCGACGGTAAAAGCAGTGTATATTCAGCACACTACTTTTTTTTTTTTTACACAAATAAAATTTTACAAAAAGTGCATTTCAGTTTTGTTCCTGAAGAAGATATCCATTCACCCACGGAATCAAATAATGGTCTTCAAGCGGACCCTGCTGTATATATTGGAAAGTAGGTATTATGATGTACACATGCAGTTTGGGCTGAGCTGTAGACACATGACTTTGCGAAGAGCTTAACATAGCCTGGACTATGTGTAAACTGATAACTGTGATTTGACTGATCTCTCTATTTACTGAGCAGTTCCAATCTTAGTCTTTTACTTGTTACTAGACTACACAACTCCATTATTTGTCAGCTGTTACAGGCGAACAGTAAGAGACTAGCAAATAATTATTTGATAAGTAAAAAGAGAGCATATAATTAAAAATCCTGGAAAGTAAAACTTTCCTTTTAACACTATCATTGTCAACTTTACAGAATTTGGATGACATTGGTTTTCTGCAAGTGCTGGGGGCGTTTATCTAGGTAGGGCACCCTTGCTAACCAGCTACTACAGTAAGGTAATACACTGCTTAGAGTATCTGTTTAAGCAATATTGAGGGCCAGGGATGTCTCTAGATAGTGTGAGGCCTTAGGTGAACCTCAAACATGAGGCCCCCTGACTAACATCCATACTGGGGTTGCATTGTGCGAGTATAAGGAGCTTTAGTTATGTTGAAAGATGAGCTTGCAATGCTGGATACAAAGAGCTAGTCTCTGTATTCATCGTTCAGAGACTTGTAGTATCGTAGCTCCCTTTGCCACTAAGTATAGTTATGGCATAATTTGCAAATGAAATTAATTAGCAATAAACAAATTTAATTGCACAAATGCTACTAGTGTATACACAATTGCGGGGTATGGTTTCATAGCCTGGCAGTCATGTATACATGGGTGAAAATGTTTGTTTTACGAAAAAACGTCTAAAAAGTAATTTAGTGAATAATAAAGTTACAGATAGGAAAAAAGTGTCAAAGAAATTTTCCCCACATCTTCTTTAATACTTTCACGTATATTATCCTATATGTTCTTTATATATGTTTCCCCATGTATTGTATATGTATATATTGGTTGCCACTTTATCATTGCATTGCCCATACCACCCTCACATTGCAGCCATAGACCCTCTAAAACACATTCTGAAACACATTGACAAGTACAGAAATACGGTGACAATTTGTATCTGGCTGTGTGTCTTTATAAGTGTGTAGCATTGTCTACGTGTTTGCCTGACAGTGAGAGTCCTTGTATGTGAATGCTTGTCTGTTGGCATGTGTATGTTTCTGTTTTGGACTGTATGATGGGGAGCTGCTTGTGGTCTTTGTGCATTGTGTTTATGGCAAAGCTGTGTTTCATTATTGTATGTATGATGACTGTCTTTAGGGGGAAACTGACAGGCAATGTGGGTGAATGATACATGGTTGAGGCGGTGAGTGACTGGATTACTGGGTTTATGTAATAAGTGTAGCTGAGTGAATGTGACAGTTGGGGAAGAGTTTGACAGAATTAGGGGTGTTAATGTGATCGGGTGAGTTTGGCAAGGTTGCGGGTGTGACAGGATTAGGGATGTTAATGTGTCCAGTGAGTGTGGCAAAGATGGTGGGGATGAGTGACGTAATTGGAGCAGTTAAGATAGAATGAGTCTCACAGAGTTGGGGTAAATGTGGAAGAGGGAGTGTGACAGGATGAGTGGTATGAATGTGATAGGATGAGTGTGGCATGGTTGGGGAGAGTGACAGAATTTGAGTGTTCATGTTATGGTGAGTGTGGCATGATTGGGAGGGTAAGTGCAGGATTAGACGATTTAAATGTGATATGCTGAGTGGCAGAACAAGTGAGCGTGAGACTGGCAGGATGGAGGGGGTGACTAGGTGGGGAGGCTTCCCACACTCTTTTTTTTTCTATGCAGTAATTGATTAACTCAGTGATGGCTAATCTTGACATCATAAATTGTTTCTGGACTACATTTCCCATGATGCTCAGCTAGCTTTTAGACTCATAAAGTTAGCTGAGCATCATGGGAAATGTTATCCAGAAACAATTTATGGTGTCAAGGTAAGCCATCACTGGATTAACTGGTTCTCCAGTGGTCCCTCTCCCTGGTGGTCTAGATATCCTGTCTGCCGCTCTGACGTGCAGAGTTGCAAACCATGATGTAGTTGTCGTGCAAGGTTTTTGTGTCAGAGCGTTGCCGTGGTAGTACACAGCAACACTCTGGTTTTCCGGAGCTCGTGAGATATTTAATGGTTTGTAAAGCTGCACCCGGCGGAGCTGCAGACTGGAGACTGCTGGTCTCTCAGGGCAGACTGAGTTGAGGGTCCCCGCACCCAGCTCCACACAGGTCAAGCTGCTTGGCTACCTCCTAGTGTAGGACCAAATGTCATAGCTCGCCGGATCAGTAGACGTGCCTAATTAGAGAGCTCCCTCTGTTGAGGGACATCTAATACTATGCATTTGCCCCACAACTAATAAAAGAGAGTACAGCAGAAGTTACCAATTTAAACTTGTTTTGGAAGAGCTATTAGGGGCACTGTAAGTATTGTAACAGCTTTCTCTCATTGAAGTGATTATAGTGTCCCTGGCGAAGTTCTACCATTTAGCATACAACTATTTTTTTTTTAATAATTCTTTATTTAATAGTGCATGAAAAATACAGGAAGGCTGGCAAAGCCACAACAGCTATTGCCAGTATATCAATCAACATATACCAGTAAATGCACATTCCATGTTATAGGATAATGCTGCAGCGAGAGTTAAACCATCATAATAGTAACAAATTACAACCAGTGTGGCATCGAGTCAGAGTTACATAGTAATGCAGGGGCTTGCGCATAAAAGAGTCCCCGTATGGGTGATGCCTCCCTGCTTCCGTCGGTCAGGTTTTTCTCCCGTGTTTGGACATGTGATAATTGTAACCTTTTCATGTTATAAGCGAACAAAGAACGAACAAAAAAAAAATAATAATAACATTTTGGGGTTAATTGTACATTTGAACCAAATAGCATCTATATGGTAGTAGTAAGGGATTGTGTTTTTGTGGTAGGTATAGCGGGTGTTTCTATGGGTCTGTGGGGGAGGGGAGGGAGGATGGACGAGGATCAGAGGTTCATAACCTGATCTGCGGTCCCTATGTGTCCCGGAGTCTGCTAGGTTTTGTGTTTGGGAGTCATCCTCCTCCGCGGTAGCATACAACTATTTTTAATGCTAATGGAGAGTTCATTGTAGCCAGGGCCGGATTCAGAGCACACTGGGCCTGGTGCTGACAATTATGATAGGCCTAATTACGGAATCTTATTGACCAAAAAACACTAAAACAGTCATACCTCCCAAGCGTCATGTATCTGATGCAGATGGTGCTGAAGGGAAACTCATAGGATGCGGCTATAAGAAAACACATCCTCTATGCTAATCTCTCTCTAATTTATGCTTTCATCTTTCAAGTAAATCCATAACCCCTAACAGCAGTGTCCAGTGAAGCAGGAAGTCAATGGGCAGGGTAAAAGGCACTGGTGCGAATCACGTGACCAGACCTGCTAAAAGGGGAGAACATGCCCAAAAAGCGGGCATGTCTGTCCAAAGAATTTGAAGGATAGCCTGGCATGAATGCATGTCAGGCTGCCCGCCAATCCTGCAGGCTGTCCAACTAAGGGCATACTATGCAGGCAGCACCCTGAGCTTGACATAAATGTGTCTAATGATGCGTTCACTCCATGCTTTCTAAGGACTGTCCCCTAACACTCACATGTCCACTTGTCTCCTTACCTTCTTACTAGCAGGCAGAAGTTCTTGGTTTATAGTCTGGGACAGAGAAAAGGTGTATGTAGTGAGTGTAGAAGAAAGGGGACATGCCACAGTGTTAAAAGAGACAAGCGTCTGCATTACCTAAACTAATTGTATTGTCAGCCAGTGCACACAAGTTTTGTTCCCATACATCCCTCTTAAGCTTCCAAACTTAAAGGGACACTATAGTCACCATAACAACTACAGCTTATTGTATTTGTTCTGGTAAGTATAATCATTCCATTCAGGCCTTTTGCAGTAAACACTGTCTTTTCAGAGAAAATAACTCCACTGGCCACTCCTTAGATAGCTGCTAGAGGTGCTTCCTGGGACAGTACTGCCTAGTGTGCAGCACTGTCATTCAGTGTCTCCACCCTCTGCATGCAGACACTGAACTTTCCTCATACAGATGCATTGATTCAATTTATCTTTATGAGGAGATGCTGATTGGCCAGAGCTTGTGCTGGATCTGCCCCTGATCTGCCTAGTTGACAGTCTCAGCCAATCCTACGGGGAAGTATTGTAATTTGCTCAGACCACCACTTCTGATGATGCCAGCAGACAGTCAGTTCAGCGGCAGAGCCAGCAGCTGCAGACATGAATACAAGTTATATTTTACTATACTTAGGGAGGCAAGAAGGGGCCAGGGTGGTGGTTTTAACATAATAGGGCCAGAAATACATGATTGTGTTCCTGATCCTATAGTGCTCCTTTAAGCAAGAGTATGTGAAGAGTAGTTAGGGTTGCCACCTTTCTTGGAAAAAAAATACCAGCCTTAATCATTTGTATAATCACAAGGAGTGACATCAGAGAAAATTCTGTAAAATCACCAACAAACTACTCACAGTTTGATTCTGCTGTATAGATGGATTGCTCCCAGTGTCTCAGTCTCACAAGTCACCCAGTGTCTCAGTGTCCCTATGTATCACAGTGTCAGTGTCCCCATGTCGCCCAGTCCCCTAGTCTCCCAGTGTCTCAGTGTCCCCATTTCTCCCAGTGTCCCAATGTCTCAGTGTGTCCCCATGTCACTAGGATACTGGGGACACTGAGAGACATGAGGACACTGAGAGACCCGAGGACACAGAGACATGGGGACACTGGGAGACATGGGGACACTGAAATATTTAGGGAAACTGGGAAAAATGGGGACACTGAGACACTAGGGACACAGACACTGGGAGATGTGGGGACACTAAGACACTAGGGACACAGAGATATGGGAACACAGACACTGGTAGACTAGGGGACACTGGGAGACTAAGGGACACTGGGGACACTGGCTGGGAGACAGACACTTGGGGACACTGGGAGACATGGGGACAGTTGTGGACATAGACATGGGGACACTGGGACATATAGGGACACTGGGAGACATGGGGACACTAGGCACACTGAGACACTAGGAACACAGACACTGGGAGACATGGGGACACCAAAACATTTGGGGACACTAAGACACTAGGGACACAGAGACATGGGGACACTGGGAGACTAGGGGACACTGGCTGGGAGACAGACACTTGGGGACACTGGGAGACATGGGGACAGTTGTGGACATAGACATGGGGACACTGGGACATATAAGGACACTGGGACACATGGGGACACTAGGCACACTGAGAGACATGGGACACAGACACTGGGAGACTTGGGGACACTAAGACACTAGCAACACTGGATGGGGGACATGGGGACACTGGGAGAAATGGGGACATAGTGTCTCCGTGTCCCAATGTCTCATTGTCTCCCAATGTCCCTATGTCTCACAGCATCCCCATGTCTCACAGCATCCCCATGTGTCTCAGCATCCCCATGTGTCTCAGCATCCCCATGTGTCCCAGTGTCCCCAAGTGTCTCGGTGTTTCCAGGTCTCCTAGTGTCTGTGTCCCCATGTACCCTAGTGTCTCAGTGTCCCCTAGTGTCTGTGTCCCCATTTGTCCCCTAGTGTCTGTGTCCCCTAGTGTCTCAGTGTCCCCATATGTCCCCTAGTGTGTCAGTGTCCCCTAGTGTCTCAGTGTCCACATGTGTCCCCTAGTGTCTCAGTATCCCCATGTGTCCCTGCTGCCTTTCCCCCCATCCCTCTCTTACCTGAGCTGTAGAGCTGCTGTCTGGACTCTGTGCTGTGTTGCTGCTCCCCCACGGATCAGTAAGTAGTAGAGAGAGGCAGGGATATGCTGTAACTTCCTATCCCTGCCTCTCTCCACACACAATGACCCCTACTGGCCAGTGCTGGTATTGCAGAGTAATCTCCATTTATTCTAAGAAAAATACCTGCATTTGTATTGCCGGTATTACTGCAATACTGCACAGCCAGGCAGCCTCAAATACCAGTCAGGTGGCAAACCAGTAAAATACCAGTCAGGTGGCAAACCAAAGAGTAGTGTGTAAAAAAAAAATATATATATATATATTTTTTAAATGGGCCTATTCCATGGGCCTGGGCCTGGAGCTGCAGCTCCATCAGCCCCTATGTTAATCCGGCCCTGATTGTAGCCAATCCCCTCTGTGCTGCTTGGGCAAACCAGGAAACATTAGTCTGAGCAGCAATGGGTGGCTGAGAGTGTCAGCTGACAGCATTCAACCTTTCACAGCTCTCATTGCTGATATGAATTGGTAAGGCTTGAAGGAAGTGCGTTATCTCTGCATTACTCTGTAATTCCAGGTGCAATGTGTGTTTTATTCAGCCATCCCAAATGACAGGCAACGTTTCGACACGATGTGAGTCTTTATCAAGCCATCATGTCCACACGTTGCCTGTCATTTGGGATGGCTGAATTAAAACACAAATGGCACCTGAAATTGCCAATTGCTGGAGCTTTATTTCTTAGAATTACTTTTGGATCCTTGGAGCAGGGACCTTTACTCACGGTACAGGTACACAAAATCTCGGAGCTTAAATAGTGTTCCTCCTATGTACTTAGTTTTTAATCTCTGCGTTAGCCATACCTCCAGTATTAGCTGGGCTATGGGTGGCCAGGGACCATCAATCTAGAAAATTGGTTTAACATTGAGTGGAGGACTCCAAGCACTATAACCAATTCAATGAGATAAAAGTGCATACAATGCCCATTTAACAGTTTGCTATGTAACAATCCCATGCAGTTTCTTTACTCTCACAACATTTCAGTCGATCCAATTGTTGGTATTGCTTTAATCAAACACAATTCATGAATATAAATGACTGTTGTTTTGCTGTACTTTTGCATGTGCCGAACTGCAGTCTTTTTGTATGATGGTTCAGTTGAAGACCTATATATCAATAGAGCTGAATTTTAGTCTGTTTTCAGTTTGGCAATTTTGTTGCAGTAGACGGTGTTACAAAAAACAGCAAGGCTGTAACGTAGGTTTTTATTCACAGTAGGCTGTCTAGATGTTGACACCTCTGATTTCCTTGGCCTTTCTAAGAAATCTAAATCCCTCTCTGGTTTCATGTTAGAATACGCAGTGCTTTTTACATTGGGTTCAAGGTATACGTGCGAATAGGGAGATTGTGGGAAAAAAAGAGTGGGGTATGACAAGATGAAAACTAAAGTTCAGTATATCTAACCCTTTAAAAAAAATTGGCTAAGGCACGATTTAATATGTGGATACACCATCAAACCATCAAGACGTTAATAGTGTTTTGTTTTTTTTACTCTCAAGCTAACACCTGAAGGGTTAAAGATTAACGTGTACTGAAAAAAACAGATTAGAGTTACAATTTTACAACTTCTTAGAATCTACCTTTTTGCCATCACTAGGATAACAATAAGCGTATTGCAGTATGTAGGAAACATTTTGCAGACAGCTTCCTGTATTTTGATGACTATATCCCTACTGTCTAGCTGGCATATGAAGATAAAGAATTAATAAGCATGTTGCTTAACCCCTTTGGAACTGATATATTGCCTATAGAAATGATTCAGATGGATGTGCCTAACCTTTTAGGAAAGGATTAAAGAGTGGCTATTTTGTTAATGTATGTATTGTGCTTAGAGCAGATAGGTGCAGTATAGACAGGGGTGGCAACCAATAATTCTGTAGGAGGCCCAGTCGAGCAATGGCTCGGCATACTGATTTAACTCCACCTCTGGCTCATCCCAGGCTGGTTAATGTAAATACTGTGCATGTTGACGACATAAAACCAATGCCTGCGCGTCACCTCATAGTCTGCCAAAGCTGATCTTTGGGACATCCCTCCTCTTCCTGCATCCCATATAACCCTACCCTAACAGTGGATAGCGTTCTTTACTGTAAGGAAAAGAAAATATATGGAATTTTCTGCCTAAAGAGGTTGTGTTATCAGATTATACAGGTCATTTTTAAAAAAAGGCTTGGATGCTTTTTTTGCATAAACAAAATATTAAAGGATATAATTGATATGTATGTAAACCGGTTGTTGATCCATATATGAAGGGGACCCAGAACCCTCTGCATGAGCCAGCCAACAAGGTGCCCTAAGGAGGCCACCTGTGTTTATTTATGAGTGTGCGATAATACGTGTGTATATGGGCTGCTTGTGGAATTTGTGTTTGTGTGTGTTGTCTGCCTGCTCTGTGAAGTATATGCTTTGTCTGTGTATGTGAGTTTTGTGAATAGTGGGGACTGTCTGTGATACTGCGTGTGTTCATTGTGTGAGGTGGTGTTGGCAGGGGTGTTGTGGGGGGCTCTTTACTAAAACAAATTTATTAGAAACATATCTTTGCATCCCCTTCTTGCCCACCTTTGGCCAGGGAGGGGAGCAGAAATACTGCTTAATTCCTGGTGGTCCGGTGGTAGAACCCAGACCCACTCTGGCAGTCACTCAGTTGTGGCACTTTGCCATAGTAATCCACAGCAATGCTCTAACTCGCTGGGAATAGCTGGATCGCGAGTGAGATAGCTCCTTCTGGTGTCAGCATCAGCTTGGATTGGAGACCCTCGTTTTATGCACAAGCTATGTAGTCCTCGATTTAGTAAGCTTTCCAAATAATTCAATACTGCTAGAAAAGATTCCATGTGATTATCTACAGAGGTCACCATTAAAGTCTATAGGAATATTTGTCGATACATCATTTGGAAATTTTCTTAGCAGTATTGAATCATTTGGAAAGCTTATTAAATCGAGGCCATAGTCTATTACAAAGAATGGATCAACTCCAACTTTGAAAGACGCCTCATTTGATTTCATTTAGTACAAGAGAAAAAGCATTATGTAACGTCGCCATCTAGTGAATATTCAAAGTACTTGCACACACACAAAAAAAATTGTTTAATCACTTTTTAAAGCATCCACATGGTGGCAGCAAAACCTTTTTCTGTATGTCATGTCTGTATATCAATGGAGAGTCGTCTTCGTCTATGTAGATAAAACAAATGAAGGGTATAATGGTAGAATGCTCCCTAATTTACTGTAATTATGTGGAATTTCCATATCTAAGGATAGCATATTAGGGAGCTGTTTACTAAACAACTGAAAGATTACTTAAGAATAATTAGGAAAAGACGTTTTCTTACTTTTAAACTTCCAGCAGTGTAGTAGATAAGTCCCTAATTTGGTATACTTATGTGGGATTACCATATGTAAATGTAATAAATTAAGGGTCTGCCTACTAAGTAGCTGAATGATCAACATTAAGAAAATCCCTTACTTAAATTTTAATCTTTCAGATTTAGTGGCCCTATATGTGGCAATCACACATTGTGATACAAAATTAGGGAGCTATCTACTAAACAGCTCAACGTTCAAAATAATAAAAACACCTTTTCTTAACTTTGATCTTTTAGCAGTTTAATTTTGTATCCTAATGTGGCATTGCCATATAGCAGGCATAGACAACCTTTGGCACTCCATATGTTTTGAACTACGACTCCCATGATGCTTTGCCAGAATTATGGGTGTAAGAGCATGTTGGAGTGCCAAAGGTTGCCTATCCCTGCCATATAGTATTAATCACAATAACACCCACATTCTCAAGCACACACACATACTTATGCGCACACCAACAAATTTTCCCCTTGAAGTCTGTTGGTTTGTGCTGAGTACACTGGGTTTTTCCTACACATTGTAGTGATACTGATGCAGGGGTGCCATCACATCTCTGCTATGTGACATCACATACTACTTAGCGGATCACAGAGTATGCAAGGGAGTTGTGCAGGGAGCTCACAGTAAGTACACAGCTCCCTCGCCACCCATACTCCCCACCCACAGACCAAACACCGGTATATTTGGGAAGCGTATGAACTTGTCACGAGGGTAGATATGTGTCTACTCTTCCATAGTAAAAGGGGCAGTTTTTGCATCCAGCTCGTGGACCGGATGTCTATCATTATATCATGGTTATTCACAGGCCTGACAATTGCAGGGGGCAGGCCGTAGTTTGTCAACCCCTGGTTTAAATGCTACATGCTATTTGTGTTTTAAGAGGTCAACACAAGTTTTATTTCTGTTCTGTTCCTCATTACTGTTAAGGGTCAAACTGAATACCTTACTAAAATTGGGACATAAATTTGTCTGTATTTTTACAGTATTTGAATACTATCCTGTAATCAACTGGGAGCGTTCCAAAAGAGCACACTTTTAAGGTTACCAGTCTCTTTATCTTAATTTTTAAAGCATCTGAACAACATCATGCAATTAGGAGTCTGAAAGATGCTCTGCGTTACAGTATCTGATCGCCATTAATTCTTTTATGGGTTACTACAACCCTTTTGAGAGTGGGGACCTTTCCGGTGTAATATGTCCTATTTGGCACTGTGGAGAAGGTCCCCACTCTCAATTCGCATAAACTTGCAGATAAAAGGTTTTACTTGAATACAAGCAAAAAACTTATGGGATATGGTTGTAAATCTAAAAGGAACATATTACATAACATAGCGTAATACAATTTAAACAGTGAAATGTGCGCTGTAAATGGATGCACTCACAAGATGTAGTCGTATTATGCGCTCAATGGGTGCCTCCCCCGATGTTATTGGGGGGCTTTGAATCCCTTCTCCTTGGTCTGCGAGTGTAGCAGAAAAGCAGGACTCCAGATGTAAATATTTTAAAAAAAGGCGGTTTTATTTGAATAAAATGATGAATAACCACCTAGAATAACGCTATTAAAACAGCAATGGTATTAGTCTTGCAAGTTTCGTTCCACACTTGGAACTTCCTCAGAGGCCATAACATCAAGACAAATAAGTAGTTGTCTGTCAGTGTGTGTGTGCCTGTCTGTCAGAGATTGTGTGTGTGTCTGTCAGAGAGAGAGTGGTACGTGTGTGTGTGTGTGTGTCAGAGTGTGTGTGCCTGTCTGTCAGAGTGTGTGTCTGTCTTTCTGTCAGTGTGTGTGTCTGTCAGAGAGTGTGTGTGTGTGTCAGTCTGTCAGAGTGTGAGTGTGTCTGTCAGTGTGTGTGTGTGTGTGTGTGCCTGTCAGAGTGTTAGTGTGTGTCTGTCAGTGTGTGTGCCTGTGTGTGTTGGTCAGTGCTGTAATGGCCTTGACTAGACAGTGGAGGACCTGGAGGTGCACGGAGGCACGCAATGCCACTTCACATTCTGATGTGACATCAACGTTTGCCACCTTCACAGGTTTTCAAGGAGTAGCGGGAGGATCTGCTTTGGCACAGGGTGCGGACGGTGCCATTGGGGGTATACCAGAGGCTGGACTGCAGAGTCGTATACAGGCAGCGGAAATGTGAGTGGAGTCTGCTTGTTGGCTAAAATTGTTTTTTTTTTTGCTTTTTTAACCCCTTAAGGACAGAGCTTCGGAAGCTTGTCTTTCACTTTATGACAACGGCATTTTTTGCATTTTTTGCTGTTTGCGTTCAACTGCAATTTGCATTTGACTAATTTATTGCACCGACGCATATTATATACCGTTTTTTTGTTGTTTTTTTTTTAATTCTTTATTTATAGCGTGCAGGGAATTACAAACATGCATGGTGTGCCACGATAGCACGAACAAGAATATACATTATGGATTTTCATGGCTGTTTTAAACAAGACTGCACATTTTATATTTAAGATAGACAAGTTAGACTAAGCAATTTTCATATTTTATATTAGAGTAACAAGCTGAGACCATATGTGAATAACAGATATAGTATTCGCTAAACAATGCACATTTCCTGATAGTAGTAGTATCTGTTTCTATCTGTTTCTAGCTGAGTAGGTTTTCGCTGTAAGCCCTCTAACACATACAAGATTACACATCTGACTGAGTATGGGTACATGAGTGAGATATGTGAGTGAAGGCATGCTTATATACATGTTAAATAGTATATTATGTTTAAAAGATCGAGGTATAAACACGTTATCAAGCAAATATATTCTGTGTGTGTAATAGTAGTCGCTTGTCACCCTGGTTGGTCTAGAGTTCGTAAGTCGATTTGTGCTCCAGGGGCCTGTGACTTGGTAGTTCCGAGGCCTAGTTAGTTGTCGCGGGCCTGTGCTTAACCAATGCCCGATCCACCATGTCGGTACGACCGAGTGCGGGTGTCCGTCGCTGTTCTGGCGGTGCTGCTCCAGGGGTGTTTCTGCGTACCTTGTGAGTGTCCCAGGGGCTGTCTCCCCAAGTGGCCATGAGTGCTTTTATTGGATGTCCAGAGGTGAGTCTCTTAGGGAGTGTGCTTGGGTGCCGTTAGGTGTTGTGTGGATGGCAGTCGCTGGCATAGATAAGTGGTGTGCAACGGGAGCCAGTGCAGCCGCCATTTTGGGTCTGGCTAGGCCTCCTCCGTTATGTGCCTGTGGTGTTGGCGGGTGAGTAGTCGTGTGCAGGGTTGCGGTGCTTGCCCTGGCTTGGTATGGTGGGCCTGGACTCCTTCTGCCTCCCGGGCTCTTTCCTGGAGGCTTTATTAGTCGCTCCGTTCACCGCCATGGAGCAGTCGCCTCCGCCGATCTCGGGCCACATGGCATCCGCCATCTTGGGTGGTGCGTTCCGGCTCTCGAGCAGAGTGGCCTTGTCGTCAGGCCTTGAGTGCACAGATGAGGACCGGGATAACCCCCCCGGTCCATATGGGGGGGAACGGGGCCAGGTCCACCCGGGTCACAGCTTCCAAGTCGGCACCTTTAGGCAGGATAGAGGGGCAGCGGCCGTCCACCCCTCTCACCGCCGGCTTAGGCCCCCACTCTGTCGGCGAGGGCTGCGCCTCCAGGGGACTGCAGCTCCGTGGGCCAGCCTCTCCCTGGATCCGGTGTCTCTGAGTCGCCAAACACCCATGCTGTCGGTTTGTTCTTGGGTCGATTACCATGTTTTAGGTGTTTAAATTGGTGTGTTCAGCAGGAGCTGGACGGGAATGCGACCGTCCAGCTCGGCGGTGCGCCCCGCCCCCCTATATACCGTTTTTTAAAGGACAGAAAGGGCTTTCATTTGATGTAACATATATATATATACATGCTTATTTATTATAAAAAAAAATACAGAAAAATGCAAAAAAAATGAAAAATTTGATTTTTTTTTACAGTTTTTGCAATAATAATGTGTGCCTAATTAGTGCAGGTTAAAGAAAGTAATTAAAAATAAATTCATTTAGTTGTCCTGATTTACAGAATATATAATGTGTCTGGGATTTAAAGTTTTTTTTGGTAGTTACAGGTCACAAAGCACAAAGAGTAAAATAAACTTTTAATGTGGAGCGATTTTAGAATTTGGTATGTTTGTCTTGTAAGCTTAATAGCCATAAAAGAAAACAAAATTGCCACACAAAAGTATATATTTATATAAAGTAGACACCACAGGCTATTTACCTAAGGTTGTTTTGACACTTTCTACATAGCCATTTTACCGCCAACCTCTGCTAAATATTGGAGTAAAATTGTGTTTTTTTGGGGTTTTCGCACACAAACTTATAACAAAGAACTTCTCATGTGTATTTTGTAAAGTTGGTGTGTACTATTCCTGTACAAAGTTTTATTATGTGTTCAGTTACTTCTGCTGAGTACAACGGTACCCCCATTGTATGTCTTTGGCACTATTTTGTGAAGCTACAGTGCCATATAGGAGACCAAGCTTTATCAGTTTTTACCGAACTTTGAATTTTGACGCCGGGCCTATGTGCAATTTCCAAGCATCTTCGCAGGTTTTAAATTCAAACTACCCCACAAAGGCCTACCATTTCTTAAAGTAGACACCGCAGGGTATTTCAAAAGGCATTTTGAACCTTAGCGTGGGATCATTTTTCCGCTAGCGTGTACCAGGTGTAGTGGTAATAAGCGTTTTTTTCTGCCTTTTTGACACACAAAGTGAGTTTGCACAGTATATTTTGCAAACCATATGTGTACTACCACTGTATAATACTTCATATGTTGCTCAGCTATGTCTGCTGAGTACAAAAATACCCCCGTATGTACCTTTGCCAGGTATATGTGGACATCGGAGGGGCACATTTGGGACACAGCCATTCCATTTTTTTTTCAAACTTTAAATTTTTACGCTGTGCCCATGTCCCATTTTAGAGTATTTTACCAGGCTATATAATCCAAATACCCCATAAAGCCATACCATTTCTTAAAGAAGACATCCCAGGGTATTTCAAAAGGCATATTTTGAACCTTAGCGTGGGATCATTTTTCCGCTAGCTTGTACCAGGTGTAGTGGTAATGAGCGTTATTAAATGTATTTTTTTACTTTCTAAAACTTTTGTTTTGCTTATTATTTTTTTTAAAGTTTCCTAAACTTTCGTAAAACTTTTTTTTTACAGATTTTTTTTTACGTTAACCCCTAACTAGCAGTAAGCAGCACTAACAGTAAATTCCCCATTTTCCCATAACTCCCACCCACCCCAGCTAGCAAAATATTTAATTATACAATATTTAAATTAGTTAATTAAATAAATTTAACCCCTGAGGGTTAAAAAATAAATAAAAGTTAATCGTCAGGGGTTAAAAAAAAATTAGATCACAGTATAATACTGTGATCTGTATTTTGATCACTGTAGGCAGTGATCGACTGGCAGGGAAGGGGTTAATTTTTATTTGGACTTGGTAAAGGGTTTATTTTTTTTAATTTTTTACTTAAACGTTATTAAAACTTTTTTTTAACTTAATTTTTTAACTTTTTAAAGCTTATTTTTAAACTTTTTTTTAACGTTAACCCCTAGTTAGCCTAATACTAAATCCCCCAATTCCCCACTAACTTCTACCCTCCCCAGCTTGCTAAATTTATAATTTTAAAATATTTAAATTAATTAATAAAATAAATTTAACCCCTGAGGGTTAAAAAATAATAATAATTAACCCTCAGGGATCATAGTAAAATGTAATCCCTGCCAATTGATCACTGTAGTCAGTGATCAATTGGCAGGGAAGGGGTTAATTTTTTATTAAAATGGGTAAAGGGGGGGTAAAGGGGGGTGGGACTTTAAATACACTTTATTTTTTTGTCACCAGGGGGCAGGATCAACACTGATCCGTCTCCCTGCACTTCACACTGAACCCGGAAGTGCATGGAGGCGGAGGTGAGTATAGAGAGCACATGTGCCCGCTTAGACATGCTGTCAGAGCGGGCACATGTACTGGGGCAGCCGGATCCGGTGCTCCCGGTCTGCCTCTAATGCAGAGGCAGACCGGAGCACCATTAACCCCACGATCGCCGCGATTGCGGCGATCTGGGGTTAATTTTAACGGGTGACGGACGAGGTCCGTCACTCGTCATTAACGCATTCCCCTAAGTGACGGACCTCGTCCGTCACTCGTCGTTAAGGGGTTAAAACAAGGGCCAGGGTTTATTAGAGGGGGTGCTGGGGTTTAGAAGAGGGGGTGGGCGGGGATTTAGTATAGAGGGGGAATGCTGATTTATTTATTTTTTTATACTGGTCTTTTCAAAACAAACCTACGTTTCTATGAAAATTTTAGTTTTTTGGTTTTTTTTGCGGCCCACATAAACTTAAACCTTGTTTATGTGGCTCGTGCTAGCCTTTGAGTTTGACATGCTTCTAAATGATAATAAAAGAGAGTAAGTCTAATAAGATATAAACACACATACCTAATCTTATAGTATATTATAACATAACCTTTCATAGTCCAGTAATTAATTATATTTTATATCCTTAATTAAAGTGTATATGAGACATGCATTTACAGAAGAAGATATCCAAAACTGAGAATGGTGGTGAGAAAAAGAAAACAAGGGAAATTATTAATACCAGGGGTATATCTTTTATCAGGGCCTTGATTTGTTAACCAAAGTGCAATAATTTAAATTGTATGATTGAGAAAATATTTGTGTCTCTATTTTTAATTTCTATTTTTCTTACTATGCCAATCTTAATCATAGGGTTAGTTATTAAAGTGACAATGGGTTGAACATGTGTAATAAACAATTAGTCCCCAATATTTCAATGTTATGTTCTGAATAATAGATAAGAAGAATTGATATATTATGGTATGACCACACATATACAGGGCCGGAGTGGGAATTAAAAGCAGCCCTGGAAAAAAATTCTATACCAGCCCCATAATGCATCTCGCCGGCATAGTGTGCAGATATGAAAGCAGGAAAAAAAACAAAAACTAAAAACTATCACTTAAAAGTGAAAGTTTGCACTCATAGGGCTTCAAAATAAACAAAAGAGCGGATTTGTTGTAAGCAGACGTGCATTTGCATATAATCGATGTTTCAGTACAACTACCTTGACATATTAAGGAAAGTTTGGTAATTGGACTGAAATTGTGAATGTATGCTATTGCACCGCAGTAAGAAAATGATGTTATCTTGCTCATTTTGAAGTAACAAGAGTGTACTCTTCACTTTGGCTAACAATTGGATGATCTCAGTCAACGCCAATTTAATTCCCATAGGAAAGCATTGGGAGTCTATTGCGCATGTGTGGTAAAACGCTGTGCTTCACCGCACCAATCA
Organism: Pelobates fuscus; assembly: GCF_036172605.1. Classification (NCBI taxonomy): domain Eukaryota; kingdom Metazoa; phylum Chordata; class Amphibia; order Anura; family Pelobatidae; genus Pelobates; species Pelobates fuscus. The sequence continues at coordinate 105,373,747 of NC_086318.1, read as the reverse complement.
GCATCTCCTCATAGAGATGCATGGCATCAATGCATCTCTATGGGGAGCTTTCAGCGCCTCCATGCAGAGCTTGGAGATGCTGAACATAGGTGCTGCACACTGTGCAGCACTGGACTAGCAAGCAGCTCTAGTGGCCGTCTGAGTGACTGTCACTAGAGATGTTCCCAGGCAGCAATGTAAGCACTGCCTTTTCTCGGAAAAGGTAGCATTTACAGTGCTCAGCCTACAGGGACAGGCTATAGACACCAGAACCACTACATTAAACTCTAGATGTTCTGGTGACTATAGTGTCCCTTTAATACAAAGTCTTTCTCTCACTGGTCGACTCTAAATTACAGGGAGAGCAGGAGACACAAGTGAAGATGCAGTTTGTTTGTGTATTTTCCCCCCCAAGCCCCTTTCATGTGTCTCTTAGCCCCAGCCCCTTTGTCTCTTTCTCCCCTTCCCCAGCTCTTCTGTTAATCTCTTTTCCAGGCCGTAGCACTTCTGTGTCTCTTTCCCCACAGCTCCTCTGTGTGCCTCATTCTCCCCTTCCCCAGCCGCTCTGTGTGTCTCCTGTTCCCCTTTCCCAGCCCCTCTGTCTCTTTCTCCCCAGACCCCTCCATGTCTTTTTTCTCCCCAGTCTCTCTCCGTGTGTCTTTTTCCCCCGCCCCTCTATGTTTCTCATTCCACCCTCTCCAGCCTTACATGTGTGTCATTACCCCCGCCACCCTCCATGCTTCTAAATCCATCCCCCCAGACATCCATGTGTCTCAATCCATCCCCCAGACCTCCATGTGTCTCCTTAGCTCCCTCAGCCCCTCCATGCATCTTATTAGCCCCTCCATATGTCTTATTAGACCCCCATGTGTCCCTATAGCCCCCCTCCCAGCCCTCCATGTGTCTAATTCCACCCCTCCAGCCTTACATGTGTCTCATTAGCCCCCCACCCCTCCATGTTTCTCAATCCATCTCCCCAGCCCTCCATGTGTCTCATTATCTCCCTCAGTCCCTCTATAAGTCCCTATAGCCCCTCCTAGCCCTTAATGTGTGCCTATACCCCCTCCTAGCCCTTCATGTGTCCCTGTAACCCCTTCCCAGCCCTTCATGTGTCCCTGTGCCCCCCTCTCAGCCCTATAATTACTCCCAGCCCTTCACATTTCTCTATACCCCCTCCCAGCCCTTTATGTGTCCCTATAGCCGTCCCAGCCCCCACATGTCCCATTAGTTCCCCCCCCAGCCCCTATGTGTCCTATTAGTTCCCCCCCATGTGTCCCATCAATTCCCTTAGCCCCCATGTGTCCAGTTAGTTCCCAGGACCCAGGTGTCCCATTAGTCCCCCCCGGCCCCCATGTGTATCATTAATTCCTCCTCCCCCAGCCCCCATGTATCCTATTAGGTCCCCCCCAGCTCTCCCTGTACCTGTACCTTGCTGTAGCATGGCCGAGCAGGCAGACCGTGGTGGATGAGCTCCTGCTCACTGTACCCGGTCTGACAGGAAGCAGTCATGTGCTCTCTGTGAGCACTTCCTGTCAGACTAGGTATGGGAACAGGAGCTCCTCTACCTGCGGTCTGCCTGCTCGGCCACGCTACATTCTGTGACCGGCAGGAGGGGAGCGCATCCTCTCCTGCAGGTCACCCTGTAATTGTGCCCGATAGTGTTCCGGCCTACTGGGAAATTTTCCGGTGTCCCAGTAGGCCAGTCCGGCCCTGCACATATACGATCCGGTAATATATTGTAACATGACCCATTAAAGTCCGGTTTTAATTATGTTTAATATCCCTAATTGAGGGGTATATAAGACATATATACACAGAGGAAAAAATCTTGAATTGAAAATGAAAAAGGGGAAGAAAAACAAAGGAATGAAATGAAGAAAGAATATTGGTTATATGAAACAGACCAAGTCTATGTACACATTCAGTCGCTTTGGTTCCAACGTTTGAAGTTTATGGATCCAATAGGTTTCGCGCTGGTCTAATTTTTTTACCCTGTCACCGCCCTGCCAATATGGCGTAACCCTTTCAATGCCTGTACATTTAAAGTATTTGAAAGAAAAACAGGGACAAGAGTTACAGTGAACTGGGACTGAATGTGTCACAAGGCCTTTCCTTATATTATTGAGGTGCTCTAAAACCCTGACCTTCAGGATTCTTTTGGTGCGTCCAACGTACTGTTTGCCACACGGATATTGCAGTAAATAAACTACAAAGTCCATGTGGCATCCCACATCAGACTTGATCTTGAAGACATCACCCGTTATAGAAATAAAAAAGGGTGGATTATAATTATGAGGATTGTTAAAGTATATATTCCTAAAATATATTTTCCTATTTCTATTGGTGTTACGTGGGGTTCTGGAGATAATTTGTTTTTGTGGATAAATATGTTGTTTTTTACGAAGTAGTTTATTGTTAGTTGAAAATGTCCTCATTGTCCCTCCGATATTTTTTTACTCTTAGTTTCTGCAATTTTTTTGTCAGAATTTTTATGTTTTTTTTTAAAGGACTTTCCTTAAATGCAGTACTCTCTTGGTCTATAGAGGAATTGGATTCCAAATCACTTAATTCCTTATTTACAGGATCCAGTCATGGGAACACATCTACCAGATCAACCAGCACTTATATATAAGAAGATAAGACGAATCTTAACCTTAAAAACATGCTGGCCCCTAGCTACACAATAAAACCTGACATTGGGAACTCTACAGGGCAATCTGGCACCACCATGTCCTTGGACAGGACAAACCAATTTTTCACTTCTATCCTAATCCTATCATCCAATTTATATAGTCATAGTAATAAAAAAAAAAAAGAGTGAAAAAAATAATTTTTCATGATTTATTTTGGAATAATTATACAATATGGCTCGAGCTGTTGCACTCTAGTCTGTAAGGTTAGGGTCCTGAGAGAATATATATCCGTGCTATTAACACTATAGTGCAAACTCGTTTTCCTGGCACTATAGTGTTAATAGGTCCTCCCACCCTCAGGGTCCCACTCCCGCCGGGCTGAAGAGGGAGGAAGGGGTTAAACACTTACCTTTCTCCAGCGCCGGGCTCCCTCAGCGCTGGGGACTCTCCTCCTTCTTTCAACATCATCGACTGAATGCGCATGCGCGGCAAGAGCCGCGCTCGCATTCAGTCAGTCCATAGGAAAGCATGTGTCAATGTTTTCCTATTGATGCTGGAGTCTTCTCACTGTGAAAATCACAGTGAGAAGTGCAGAAGCGCCTCTAGCGGCTGTCAATGAGACAGCCACTAGAGGCTGGATTAACCCATATGTAAACATAACAGTTTCTTTGAAACTGCTATGTTTACAGCAGGCAGGGTTAACCCTAGATGGACCTGGCACCCAGACCACTTCATTAAGCTGAAGTGGTCTGGGTGCCTATAGTGGTCCTTTAATTACTTCTCTCTTCAGCAGATTTACTACTGGGTGATTCCATTTCATTGTTAATGATCTTATACTTTATTATGTTTCTGGCGACCACTAGAGGTCGCAAATTACACTCTGCATACTCTATGGTGAAGCACTCAGCCACCCCGATCTCTCTGATAGACGCCATTCACTAGAGGGAACGTGGAAGTGATCAGTGGAACGCACTTCCGTTTCCTGCTTCCGACAGGGGTCTGCATACCAGTTGATACACAGAGAAAATTCTGAAGATCTACAGGAGAGCGGAACCAATGGGACCACGGAGGAAGGGTAACACCCTCAGAACAACCAATGGACTCAGGGATTAACCCTATTTAAAGGGACTCTTGGGTGGGGATGTTTAGGCTGTTTTTTGTACAACTACTTATTTGTCTTTATTTTATGGTCTCTGAGGAAGTTCCAAGTGTAAAACGAAACGCGTAAGACCAATACTATTGCTGTTTTAATAGCACTATTCTAGGTGTTTATTCATCATTTTATTCAAATAAAACCGCCTTTTTTTTTTCAAACATTTCCATCTGGAGTCCTGCTTTCCTGCTACACTCGCGGACCAAGGAGGAGGGATTCACAGCCCCCCAATAACATCGGGGGAGGCACCCATGGAGCGCATAATAAGTTTAAATCTTTTGAGTACATCCATTTAGGACGCACATTTCACTGTTTAAATTGTATTACACTATGTTAGGTTTATGTTCCTTTTAGATTTACAGCTGTATCCAATATGTTTTTTGCTTGTATTCTGGTTTAACAAGATCACTACCTGCGAGGTGATCTTAGGGAGGCTGTCTACTTGACTTGCTTAGATAAGCATATTGTATACTTACCTTGCACTATCTTTCACGTTATTGCGGTAATAGTATTGTATTGTTTGTTTTCTAAAACGCTCCCAACGCTGCTCCTCCACCCCCCTCCGATGTCACTGGTCTGCATGCGGTCCAATCACGGTCTTAGGTAGTTAGGGAAAGATTTTCATGTCTGTTGTCAGCGTGCAGTAAGCACAGACAAGAGATGTAATTTATGCACATAACTGACATTAGGGAGCCCGGAACAGAGTTTTGGGTTGCTTACGTTTATTAAATCAAGGACAGCGGTCTTCTGGACAGCAATCTAACACGTCCCACCAGGAAGCTGGCAAAGTCACTCCCACTTTATATATATTTTATACATGGGGCCCATTGCAGCCATGTTGCCCCTTTAGACACACGCACTAATACATGCACACATACATATGCAAACACACTAACCCACAAAGGCACACTCTGATACACACATAATGAAAAAGTGTGTCTAGCTGTGTGTATCAGTATGTGTGCCTTGAGCATCTGTGCATTCTGTGCATGTCAGGCAGTGAAGATTCCAGTGTGTGTGACTGTGAGTGTATATGTATGTGTATTCGTGAGTGTGTTTAAAATGTATAAATGTATGTATGTGTCCGTGTATCTCTATGTATGTGAGCATGTGTATCTCTGTAGGAAAATGAAATGTAATCAAAATGAAGGCAGCAAACCAAAAGAAGGAGATCCCTCTAAACCCTTCAGGAGAATAGTATTGGTATAATCTCCACTTACAGGATGTGTTGGTGAGCGTCCGTAGAAGATGGTGTTGTGGTTCCAAAGATTACAAAAATATAGAAAGTAGATAATAGTGCTCTGTATTACAATAAAAAAGGTAAAATATTAAAAATAGTAAATACTCACAAAGTTGAAGCAGGCAAACGGCACTCTGGATATGCAGGCAACTAACTTCTATTCCATCTATAAGAGTAAAAACATTTTTGGGCTTTTAAATGCAATCTATTGCGACACCAGATAAGAGTGGCACTGTGCACTGGCAGAGGTTGGCAGAGTACACCCTGTAGGCCTGACACACACTTATGAAGGACACTGACTGCTATTATATTACAGTCAAAAACTTTTTTTGTTTTTAAATGCAAGCTATTGTGACACCAGATATGAGTGGCACTGTGCACTGGCAGAGGTTGGCAGAGTACACGCTGTAGGCCTGACACACATTTATGAAGGACACTGACTGCTATTATATTACAGTCAAAGACGTTTTTTTGTTTTTAAATGCAAGCTATTGTGACACCAGATATGAGTGGCACTGTGCACTGGCAGAGGTTGGCAGAGTACACGCTGTAGGCCTGACACCCACTTGCAGACAACTAACTTCTATTCAATCTATAAGAGTAAAAAACATTTTTGGGCTTTTAAATGCAATCTATTGCGACACCAGATAAGAGTGGCACTGTGCACTGGCAGAGGTTGGCAGAGTACACCCTTTAGGCCTGACACACACTTATGAAGGACACTGACTGCTATTATATTACAGTCAAAAACTTTTTTTGTTTTTAAATGCAAGCTATTGTGACACCAGATATGAGTGGCACTGTGCACTGGCAGAGGTTGGCAGAGTACACGCTGTAGGCCTGACACCCGCTTGAAGGACACTGACTGCTATTAGATTACAGTCAAAAACGTTTTTTTGTTTTTAAATGCAAGCTATTGTGACACCAGATATGAGTGGCACTGTGCACTGGCAGAGGTTGGCAGAGTACACGCTGTAGGCCTGACACCCGCTTGAAGGACACTGACTGCTATTAGATTACAGTCAAAACTTTTTTTGTTTTTAAATGCACGCTATTGTGACACCAGATATGAGTGGCAATGTGCACTGGCAGAGGTTGGCAGAGTACACGCTGTAGGCCTGACACACATTTATGAAGGACACTGACTGCTATTATATTACAGTCAAAGACGTTTTTTTGTTTTTAAATGCAAGCTATTGTGACACCAGATATGAGTGGCACTGTGCACTGGCAGAGGTTGGCAGAGTACACGCTGTAGGCCTGACACCCGCTTGCAGACAACTAACTTCTATTCAATCTATAAGAGTAAAAAACATTTTTGGGCTTTTAAATGCAATCTATTGCGACACCAGATAAGAGTGGCACTGTGCACTGGCAGAGGTTGGCAGAGTACACCCTTTAGGCCTGACACACACTTATGAAGGACACTGACTGCTATTATATTACAGTCAAAAACTTTTTTTGTTTTTAAATGCAAGCTATTGTGACACCAGATATGAGTGGCACTGTGCACTGGCAGAGGTTGGCAGAGTACACGCTGTAGGCCTGACACCCGCTTGAAGGACACTGACTGCTATTAGATTACAGTCAAAAACGTTTTTTTGTTTTTAAATGCAAGCTATTGTGACACCAGATATGAGTGGCACTGTGCACTGGCAGAGGTTGGCAGAGTACACGCTGTAGGCCTGACACCCGCTTGAAGGACACTGACTGCTATTAGATTACAGTCAAAACTTTTTTTGTTTTTAAATGCACGCTATTGTGACACCAGATATGAGTGGCAATGTGCACTGGCAGAGGTTGGCAGAGTACACGCTGTAGGCCTGACACACATTTATGAAGGACACTGACTGCTATTATATTACAGTCAAAGACGTTTTTTTGTTTTTAAATGCAAGCTATTGTGACACCAGATATGAGTGGCACTGTGCACTGGCAGAGGTTGGCAGAGTACACGCTGTAGGCCTGACACCCGCTTGCAGACAACTAACTTCTATTCAATCTATAAGAGTAAAAAACATTTTTGGGCTTTTAAATGCAATCTATTGCGACACCAGATAAGAGTGGCACTGTGCACTGGCAGAGGTTGGCAGAGTACACCCTTTAGGCCTGACACACACTTATGAAGGACACTGACTGCTATTATATTACAGTCAAAAACTTTTTTTGTTTTTAAATGCAAGCTATTGTGACACCAGATATGAGTGGCACTGTGCACTGGCAGAGGTTGGCAGAGTACACGCTGTAGGCCTGACACCCGCTTGAAGGACACTGACTGCTATTAGATTACAGTCAAAAACGTTTTTTTGTTTTTAAATGCAAGCTATTGTGACACCAGATATGAGTGGCACTGTGCACTGGCAGAGGTTGGCAGAGTACACGCTGTAGGCCTGACACCCGCTTGAAGGACACTGACTGCTATTAGATTACAGTCAAAACTTTTTTTGTTTTTAAATGCACGCTATTGTGACACCAGATATGAGTGGCAATGTGCACTGGCAGAGGTTGGCAGAGTACACGCTGTAGGCCTGACACACCCGCTTTAAGACAACTAACTGCTATTCAATCTATAACAGTTAAAAAAAAATTTTGTTTTTAAATGTACGCTATTGTGACACCAGATATGAGTGGCACTGTGCACTGGCAGAGGTTGGCAGAGTACACGCTGTTGGCCTGACACACACGCTTAAAGACAACTAACTGCTATTCAATCTATAACAGTGAAAAAACTTTTTTTGTTTATATTTGCAAGCTATTGTGACACCAGATATGAGTGGCACTGTGCACTGGCAGAGGTTGGCAGAGTAGATGCTGTAGGCCTGACACACACGCTTAAAGACAACTAACTGCTATTCAATCTATAACAGTGAAAAAACTTTTTTTTTTTTAAATGCAAGCTATTGTGACACCAGATATGAGTGGCACTGGCAGAGGCTGGCAGAGTACACGCTGTAGGCCTGACACACACTTATGAAGGACACTGACTGCTATTATATTACAGTTAAAAACTTTTTTTGTTTTTAAATGCACGCTATTGTGACACCAGATATGAGTGGCACTGTGCACTGGCAGAGGTTGGCAGAGTACACGCTGTAGGCCTGACACCCGCTTGAAGGACACTAACTGCTATTAGATTACAGTCAAAAACGTTTTTGTTTTTAAATGCACACTATTGTGACACCAGATATGAGTGGCACTGTGCACTGGCAGAGGTTGGCAGAGTAGACGCTGTAGGCCTGACACACCCGCTTGAAGACAACTAACTGCTATTCAATCTATAACAGTGAAAAAAGTTTTTTGGTTTTAAATGCACACTATTGTGACACCAGATATGAGTGGCACTGTGCACTGGCAGAGGTTGGCAGAGTAGACACTGTAGGCCTGACACACCCGCTTGAAGACAACTAACTGCTATTCAATCTATAACAGTGAACATTTTTCTTTTGTTTTTAAATGCACGCTATTGTGACACCAGATATGAGTGGCACTGTGCACTGGCAGAGGTTGGCAGAGTACACGATGTAGGCCTGACACACAGATGCATGCAGACAACTAACTGCTATTCAATCTATTACAGTGAAAAATGTTTTTTTGCAAGCTATTGTGACACCAGATATGAGTGGTGGTACTGGGCAAGTGGGCACAGTATCCACTGTGAGCCTGACACAGAAGCTGGCAGGCAGGCAACTGCAATTAGATTACACAGGGGAAAAAAAGCAGACTGATGTTCTAGCCCTAAAAAGGGCTTTTTGGGGTGCTGTCCTTACAGCAGAGATCAGATGAGTCCTTCAGGACTGTAGTGGACACTGAATACACTAGCCTAGCTATCTATTTCCCTATCAAATCAGCAGCAGCTACACTTTCCCTCCTCTCACTAAGAATGCAGCTTCAGAATGAATCTAAAATGGATGCTGTACAGGAGGTGGGAGGGTCTGGAAGGGAGGGTCTGCTGCTGATTGGCTGGAATGTGTCTGCTGACTGTGAGGCACAGGGTCAAAGTTTACTCAATGATGACAAATAGGGGGCGGATCGAACCGCGCATATGTTCGCCCGCCGTGGCGAACGCGAACACGCTATGTTCGCCGGGAACTATTCGCCAGCGAACCGTTCGGTACATCACTAATAGTGACCAAATGTACAAATGTGAGTACCCAGGACATACCTTGAGATTTCTCTTCTTTTGAAGTATCTTTCCAGGTAAAATATTTTATAAATAAATAAGTTGACGTTGTTTTATTACCTATTACTCATTTAAGTTGACATATTGCACTATTGGATTTCTCGTTTTCTTGTCTTGCATATATGTATGGATACACTAAGAAATCTTCTACCCATCATACCCATGACACAAGGACCTACTGCCTACCCAAGAATTCCTATTGCACTCCAAAATTAATTTTACAGGGGTACTCATAATTATTTATAGACTATTTTGGACTATTTTTAACATTGCTTTGGACTATTTTATTTACCCAAACTTACTGTATATTATTGAAAATAGCACTTTATTGTCATTCCTGTACTCTTGTTGTGCAGCCATTTTTTCTTTGTTGTTTATTTGTATCTCTGTGTCTCGGAACATATATGTGGGAGCAGCTTGGAGTGTGTCGTGTGCAATGCAGGATGCTTGTGGCCTTGACGTTTGTCGTGTTTATTTTGCAAGCTGACAGTTAACTGTGTGTATGGAGATGACTGTGTGTGTATATGGGGTGACTGTGTGTGTACGAGGGTGACTGTGTGTGTATGAGGATGACTGTGTGAATATGGGGTGACTGTGTATGCAGGTGTGACTGTGTGTGTACGAGGATAACTGTGTGTATATGGTGGGTGACTGTGTGTGTACGAGGGTGACTGTGTCCATATGAAAGTGACTGTCTGTATTGGGGGTGACTGTGTGTATGTGTGTGTGACTGTTGGGTGACTGTTGGGGAATTAATTGTGTAGGGTGACTGTACTGGTGTGAAGGTGTTTGGGGACACTGTGTTTATGTGTCAACCCTCCCACACATTTACCCCTCCTTACTTTAACATGTTGCAGAGATAATGACTCTTTGATAAATTATTATTGTAATTACTAGCATTTGTATAGCACCAACGTATCCTGCAGAACTTTGCAATTACAGAATGGGGATATTTGACAAGTAATTGACATCCAGATATATATGAGAGGCAATAGGTGAAGAATGCCCTTCTGAAATTAGCTTACTCTCTATGAGATATGTATTATTCTCCCCCAATGTGTATTTGGTTTTACAGCAGACACTACACCAGTTGCAATGTCCAGATATAGTATCACTTCTGTTGTCTATATCTATCATTTGCTAACATATAAAGGTGGCACAGGCCATACCATTCTTAGCCTATCATTGTCAACGTACCAGTTCTGGGTAATTCTTATCTACTCAATTCTACATGGTTCACATGGGTACTTATTATCTCATTGGGAAGTTAATGCCCATATCTGTGTCAGGAATCAAATGTTTAATCATATGTACGTGGATAGGCATATTTAGCAGGCCATCATGATTACATAGTATACCTATATCTTTACAACAAAATTCACTAATACCAATAATGGGCTACAGAAATAATAATAATAAATCTAATCTACATTAAAATACATTAATAATTAAATACCTAACGTAATGGTAGTTGAGAATTATAAACTACATTAATGGGACACTCTAAGCATCATAACCATTACAGTGTGGGTTCCCAAGGGAACCAAGTAAGTGTTAAACCATGCAAATAAAGGGATGGCACTATAACCACTGCAATGTGCTGTACTGATTATTGTGCTTACAGTGCCCAGTGTTTAGAATACAAAGTTATATTTCTAACACAATAGTGTCCTCTAGTCCCTCCCTTCCTCTCGCTCCCCTTGCAGCACATAAAGGGTTAAAACCCTTTATTTACTCACCTGACTCCAGTGCTAATGTCTCTCGATGCTAGGTTGACGTTCCGCCTCCTTCATCATCCAACAGGGGGAACCGAGTGCGCAAGCGCATTAGACCCTCCCCATATGAAAGCATTGTCTCAATGCTTTCCTATGGGGATTTCACTGACGCTGGATATCCTCATACATAACATGATGATGTCCAGCATCAGTCCGTTAAACTCCAGGAATCGCCTCTAGTGGCTATCTTGTAGACGGCAACTTGGGGATGTCTGAGTACTGCAAAGTCTCTCAATAACTGCAGTGCTTTACATTGCTTCACATTGCACCCAGACTACTTCAATTAGTTGAAGTGGTTTGGTTTAGTATAGTGTCCTTGTAAGTCAAAACCAATTAAATAAAACAACTACTCTAGTTGTTAGAATAATACGTTCAAGCAATTTGTTAAGGTCAAAAACAATAAACCTTATTTAACTGAAGCGAGAGAGTTTTGTAAAATCCAGCGCACTTAAAAAACCACTATAGTGCCAGGAAAACAAACTTGTTTTCCTGGCACTATAGTGCCCTGAGGGTGCCCCCACCTTCAGGGACCCACTCCCGTGGCGCTGAAGGGGGAGGAAGGGGTTAATCCCTTACCTTTTTTTCCAGCGCCGGGCTCCCTCGGCGCTGGGACTCTCCTCCCTCTTCTGACGTCCCTGGCAGAATGAGCATGCACGGCAAGAGCCGCACGCGCATTCAGCCAGTCCATAGGAAAGCTTTCTCAATGCTTTCCTATGGACACTGGCGTCTTCTCACTGTGAAAATCACAGTGAGAAGCGCGGAAGCGCCTCTAGCGGCTGTCAATGAGACAGCCACTAGAGGCTGGATTAACTCATTTGTAAACATAGGGTTAAACCTAGCTGGACCTTGCACCCAGACCACTTTAAGCTGAAGTGGTCTGGGTGCCTATAGTGGTCCTTTAACATCGCGTGATCCAAGAAAAGCGTTTGTCAATATAACCAGAATAATGTGTTTTATTGACAACAGCATTTGTGGTGTGGTTTATGTAGCTAGTGTGTTTAGTTAGGTACAGGTTTAAGTCTCAGGTGTTTTCACATTCGCTGTTGTTAAGTGTCCTCTGATCACGTATTAAAGAAAACCTTTCCTTACCATATTTCTGTTTCCGCTTAACCTTCATATAGTGCTGTGTGACTTCCTGTTTCATAAAGGTATCAAGTTGCAATAAGCTGTACTTTTTCTTATTGCTATATCATCGAAATAGAATTCTAAATGTGGTCACGTATAGTATCTTTACATCCTGTGTGTCTTCCTATTTAGAACCGGCGTTTGGCTTATGTTAAACATAATTAATGATGTTATAGCTATGAAAGATGTACTTTTAGTGCTTTGAAAGGCAGGAAATATATTTTATAATTAGTGTAAAACATGAGGTGGTTAAGATCGTTTCAACATCCCCAGCATGCTATTTCACAGCAGGTAACTTAACATCTATTATTTTAAATAGCTTAAAAGCTGCTGAGCCATTAAAACACAAGTAAAAATAGTTTTTATGCACTACCGATTATAGCAAATTTGACCTGTCTTTAAAAACTCATAAGGAAAAAAAAACAAAAAACGTTGTGTAGCATATAAGCATTTGCTGAAGTGGCTAATGCTACCATTACAACAATGGCTTAAGTCTTCATGGCTGCCTGGAGATGAAACTCTGATGCATCTAATGGGCGAAGTTGAATTTACATTCAATTTTTCAAGGCTACGTAAAGCACACCATGCCCTGTGTAGCATTATACGCAATAGCTGCACATTTATCCTAGGGCCCCAGCCGGATGGGAGCAACCTTCGTCACTCCAGATGTTTTGGAATATACAAGCATACAAGCATGCTGGCAAAGCATTAGGGAAGTTGTAGTTCACAATATCTAGAGCAGCCACGTCAAGTGTGTGTACGACTGTCTGTGTGTATAGTTGTAATGCTGTGTGTGTATGGCTGTCTGTATGTATGGCTGTGTATGTGTATGACTGTGTACGTGTCTGGCTGTCTGTGTGTCTGGCTGTATGTGTGGATAAGTGTATGACTGTCTGTGTGTATAGGTGTATGGCTGTCTGCGTGTCTGGCTGTCTGCGTGTCTGGCTGTCTGCGTGCTTGGCTGTGTGTGTGTGTTTGGCTATCTGTGTGTGTGTCTATGTGTGCCTGTGTGTCTGTCAGTGAATATGTGTGTCTGTGAGTGTATGTGTGTGTCGGAGTGATTCTGTGTGTCTATCAGTGTGTGTGTGTGTATGTCTGTCAGTGAGTGTGTCTCAGTGAGTGTGTGTGAGGGTAACAAGGAGTAACGGGAGGATCCGCTTTTTTTTTTTTTTTTTTTTCATTCTTTTTTTTTGTAGTGCACGTAAAGGAAACAGGCAAGCTTGAGGTGCCCCAAAAGCAATCCTCAGGAGATTCCCACGCTTAACATGCGGGGTATACGATTAACTGCACAATTTTATATTTTATCAGGCTTAATTAGTGTAACATTAAAACATCAGTTGAAATGTAAGTATATTATGTAAACAGGGTTGGTTCATACGTGAATTAGGTTAGTGGCAACATAGCTAGTACAGGTAGTGTAGTAAAGCGCTAGTAATAACATTTAGCATATACATATGTACCTGTGTGATATTCAAGGGGTCGCTTATATAGTACAACCAGCTAGGGCAGAGTCGCTTATAAGTATATCAGTTGCGCTTACGGTTATAAATACGTGGCTTGCATTTAATGTGATATATTCGCCTCATGCGCATAGCGGTGGGATTGACAAGTTGTGATGCAATGCAAACCAGTAGTTATGGTACATGCTTAACTTGCGCATTAAACAACATAAAACTAAATAGCAAAATGAGGCAGAGTAGAGCTAAGCACAGGCAAATCAGCGCAGTGAGTCTGGCATAAAGTGAGCTTTAGAAACGCTCTGTGTGGTAGGATTTAAGGGTCTGGCATTTGCGTAGGCTGTGGAGGGGGAGAGTCTCTGCATAGTGTGCAGGGTCTTGGGTTGTGGGCCTCACCCCTTGTCTGTCCATATTGCCTCAGCCGATGCCCGTCCTGGAGGCCATACGTGCGTGCCTGGGCGGGTGTTCTAGGCGTTTTTGTGAGCACCTTCCATGGGGGCAGACGGATTCTGTGGCACCTCTGTGCCAGGGCTCGGTTCCCTCTATGGGTGGTGGCGCGGGTCCCCTTAAAACGATCCGGTAGGCGGCTGACACCGGAGAGGGTAGCTGTGTGTCACGCAGGGCTCGGCCAGGTGCGTGCATCTGTGGCTTGTGTAGCTCCCCAGATCCTGCCCGTGTGGGGACGGGTGTACGTGCCCGCATACCCGCATACCCGGTATTCGCTTCCCGCTTTGCTGGTCGACCGCCATTACCCCGCCCGGCAGCTGGTCTGGGGGCCTGCGGCAGCGCTCCATAATGGCGGCGCCTGGTGGCTGGGCGAATCCAGGCGGCCACCGCTCTCATTGCTTGGTGTTGTATCGCTCCTTGGTTGCAGAGCACTGCCCACATGCCTTCGCAGAGCCGGTCCATCGTCATCGTGGGCTGGAGTGGCGGCTGGATGCTTGTGTCCTTTGATTGGGGTCTGCGTTGGGCCGCCATCTTGGCTGTGCCTCGACGGAGTCTTATCCCTGTGGGCCGCGTGGCCCTTCGTTCCACCCTCGGGTGTGCTTAGCGTGGCTGGGGCAGACCGGGATGACCCCCACCGGTCCAAGGGGGGGGAGGGTATTTGCCGGGTCGGTCTGGAGTTCCCAAGGTCGGGGAGAGCAGGCGTCTTGCCCCGGTTCCTGTAGGCCCCGTTCGGCGTTTAGCGCCCCCGTCTCCGACGGGCGTCGGACTCGTGCCTTTCTCCTCCGTGGTGCACCCCCAGCATGGGTAGTGCACCCAGAGGTGTCTGTGGGCTTTGTAGCCGCCGCTGAACTGCAAGATTTTGCCCGTCGGGCAGGAGCTCATGAAACCTGTGTCCGCTCCGCTTGATGGTCAAGCTCCGCCCCCCCAGGATCCGCTTTTTTTTTTAGACATTCTTTATTTATGAGAGATTTTTCAAGTAAGGGAAGGATACAGAAAAAAGGAAAGGGAGGGGAGGGGCGGGGGAAACAAACATCAAATTGCAAAGAATGACATACATCGGCTCAGTACATCGAGCCCAGCATTGATACATAGTTGAGTATAATGTTTCACCAATGACATTGTCACAATCAATGTACAGCGTGTCCGCCTAGGCGGGTTGTGGTTGGCGATGTGGGGCACTTTCCTCTGGTGTAAAATGTATTACAGGCGCGTCCATAGCTGTCAAGTAAGTCAAAGGTTGGGTATTGAAGGGGGTGGCTGGGTCTGGGAGCTTCTCTTCGTCATAGGGATAGGGGTCGGGGTAGCAGGTAAGGGTATCAGGCGTCTCCTGGGGGGCCAGGAATACGGGGTCAGGCCTGTCCCCGTGCGGTGTAGGACGTCCAGGGGTACCATTGGAGGGCGCACTTGTCCGAGCGCTCCCGCAGGGACGCAGTTAGCATTTCCATCCCACGGATCTCCTCAACCTTGTCAACCCATTGCTTGTAAGTGGGTGCCGCCTGGCTTTTCCAGAGCAGCGGGATGAGGCTTTTCGTGTGTATCGTGAGAGATTTTTTGTACTGTTGAATGGGCATGGATGTGTGGTGAAGGAGCAAGGATCCGCTTTTTTAAGGTGCGGATAGGGCCATTGGGGGTATGCCAGAGACTGGATTCCGGGCACTGCTTGCTGGCTGTTTTTTTTGTTGTTTTTTTAAAATTAAACAGGGTCAGAGGTTTAGTAGATGGGGGGGGGGGGGGGGACTGGGATATAGTAGACGAAGGGGGGGGCTAGGATTTAGTAGACGAGGGGGGACTGGGATTTAGTAGATAAGGGGGGGCTGGAGTTTAGTAGACGAGGGGGGGCTGGGATTTAGTAGAGGGGGCGAAAATTTACGTTTGTTTTTTTGCAGCCCACATAAACTTGTAGATTTAATGAAAGATGTATACATTTATGAGCACTTCTGCTGCCACAATTCACAGATGAAGCGTACTCCACTATAATCTGAAATAGTAGGAGTCCCATGACAGGTATGCTTTAAGATTAGGTTTACAATAGCAGATAGTGTCCTGCATTTAGAAGGCCATATCGTAGCATTGTTAGATGCTCTCATAGGGTAATAAAACAGTAAAATCTGACATTATGGTCCTTGTAGATCTAAAAAGATGCAGTTTTACTAGGGATATTCACCAGATAGAAATATATTCAGTCTCAATAGCAAATGAATGACTGTTGTTTGCCTTGATAATCCCTGAGAAACTTTGAACTGCAACTGAAGACAAGACTCTGCTTCAGACAATGAGCTAAGTCACCCCCTCCTTCACCTCTTGCATTTACCCTGATTGAGTAAACAACGCTCACCTAAGTGGCCTTTCTATGTACATTACTTGGCTCATGATGATGATACCTCAACCTGCACGTAGCCTGATAGCAAATCTGGGGCAGAGCAGCTACACTAATTACACAAAACTAGTGCTACTTAATCCGAGCTAGGAACCAATGGGTCAGGGTTACTGCATCACTGATTTACACTCATATAGTATATACAGTCATGGGAAAAAGAAAGTACACCACTTTGAATTCTATGGCTGTACATATCAGACATAATAAACACCACATGGCATATTACACAGTGTCATGATTTATTTAACAAAAATAAACCCAAGATGAAGAAACCATGTGTGAAAAACCAAGTACACCTTATGACTCAGTAGCTTGTAGAAACACCTTTAGCAGCAATAATGTGAAGTTTTTGTTTTCTGTATGACTTTATCAGTCTCTCACATAATTGTGGAGGAACTTGGTGAATAACCACTGATTATGTCTGATTTATATCCTTCTGTCTGTAGCCCTACCTATGATTAATTGCTACATTTTATAATAGTGCTATATAAGAGCTGTAAATTAAACAAATAAATCCGCAGTTCAGACATTAGCCATCATTGTCATACATATCATGCAGCCAAGGACACTAGCCCTTGTTCATGAATTGCTAGGGGTGGGGTTAATCCAGTATACCATATGGATTTTTGAATTAACCCTAACAAATAAAGGAATGTATAAATGTCCATTGTAATTAAAGGGATTGTCCCACTAACAAACAGTGCTTTAATAAACACTTTTTTGGGGTTTGAGTAACCATAGTTAGACTTTGGCAGCATGGGGTGGCATACTGCCATTAATTGTCTGCCATCAACACTGCTGGAGGTGTAATTACACCTGTGGCCGCTATGTGCTATATACAGCGTGTCACCCTGGAAACTATGTCTGTGGGTGGGTCATAATTAGTATCCCTTTTAATGCAGTATTTTCTTTAGTTTCTTGAGAAGTGAGACACCAGAGAAATCCTATGACAGTGAGGTCAAGGCCCTCAATGGAGTGTCTTGTGCCAGATTAAAGACAATTGCCAGTAAATAAAATAAGCAGATTCATCCATTTTACATTGACCATAAACGTTAAACAAGCCAAGAGTCAAATACCAAATCAGCAGAGAACACAAGTACACGCTATTGGGCTATCAAAAACCACAACAGGGCAGCTATGTCTGGACAGGTGAGTATAAATAGGTAGGCCTTGTTCTCCTTAGGAGAATGTCATTTTAGCATTCCAAATGATTCGTGGGCAGTACAAAACTGTGTGAGTCCAATCTGAGATGTCATCGGAGCATGCCTGATTCGGTCCAGCGAATGCGTCATACGATCGCGAACAAAAGGACGCACTTGAGAGCATGCAGAATCCGGTAGAACGCTGGAGGAACCACGTAAGATCCAAGCAACCCTGATGCCTGACTGGACTAAACAAAACTGTCTCAAAATATAAATGACTCCGCATATTAAGGAAAGTTCTTGATGACCATCTCCAACTACTGTCCCCCCATCTCCAGCTACTTCCCCCCACATCTCCAGCTCCTCCTCCCCTACATTTCCAGCTCCTTCCCCCTATCTCCAGGTCCTTTACCCCCCATCTTAAGTGCTTTTACCGGCCCTCTCCAGCTCATGTCCCCCCTCTCAGCTCCTGTCCTTCCCTCTCAGTGCCTGTGCCCCCCACCACAGCCCCTGCTCCCCTGTCCTCTCTTTCAGTCCCTGTCCCCCCCTCTCAACCCCTGTCAAAATGCGTCTTTGCCTGTGTAGCCAAAAATCTGTGCACTGGCCCTGTTTATTTTTTTATTTTAATAATTATTTATTGAAAAATTTTCTCTTTCTTTACAACAAAACAAATAACATGTAACACATCCAAAAAGGAAAAAAAAAAGACAGTAAAGTCATTGTGAGTATCCTTTCCAACCTTAAGGAGTACATTACCATATCAACCGAGTTAGCAATGTATCAGCTGACATTAATATCATTTGAATTCACAACATAAAACATAAATACAGTCAAGATGAGGAGAAAAAAAAAAATACAAAAAATACCCCACAACCCCATCAGAGCCGGAGAGAGTAGCTGAACCAAATCCAATCAAACCATTGATATTAAGAAACCATCATCCAAAGAAAAAAGGAAAAGGAGAAGCCTTATCTTATCATTTCCTCAAGAAAGGTTTACAAGTAATTCAGAAAGCAGTTCCTCTTTTCTATTAGACACTTGGCCCATATTATTTAATAAGCCTTTTTCCATCGTCACCTGAAACCTGATTTGCTTAGTCAGGAGAGATTTTTGAAAAGGGATGGATGATCTCCAACTTCTAGCAATTAAAATTTTTGCCGCAATAAAACAATGAATAGCTATTACGACATTTCTTGCTTTCAGATTCCAGTTTAAATGCAGAAGAGCAACTGCCGGATTCTGATCTAAGGTTGAATGAGACAGAGACCCCAAAATGGCAAAAGCCCAAGACCATAAAGGGCGGACCATCGGACAGGACCACCATATGTGTAAATAAGAACCTGTATGGGTTCCACATCTCCAACATGTAGAGTCATAATTATCATACATTTTGGCAATTCTTGCCGGGGTGAAGTGCACTGGCCCTGTTTAAATGAATCATTATAGTGGAATGATACCTTAGGTTACAGAGTCAGGACTTTTGTTCTACACAAATCGTGTTCATTTTGGAATTTAGAATGATTAGCGAAAGCCAAATTCTGGAAAATATGTTTCATTCATTACAGAACTGGTTTAATATACAGTTATCTAGCGATCACTGGGTTTTAACAGGTTGGTCGACAACTTACTTATAGATAGTGCACATCAGCTGGTTTTCTTAACACACCAATCAAATCGCTAAACCTCTCCTCACCTGAGTTTATTTTAACACACTGCATCCTTACATTGGTTTAATCACTCATTGATATTTGTGTGTTTGTATATATGATCTACATATCTATATAATACACATTTTTTCTAATGTTCTCCCTTCTATTTTTCACTTTAACACTAACTTCTCTCATCACTAAAATATCTCTATCCTTTCACTCACCTGTTCCTAGCAACACCATAATTATTACTTCCACCTTACTCCCCTCCCCTCTCTATTCATCCCATGCACTCTACACATACCTTTCCAGCCTATCTCCACCAACTCCTCCCAAATCCTCTACATACATACCCTCCTACAAAACTTTCAAATCCTACTCCCACCTTCACTTCCTTTCTATCCTTCTGCTCCTAGCTGCTGGTGATGTCTCTCCTAACCCCGGCCCCCTCGCAACAAACTCAGCACATACTAATCTCATACCCATCTCATGTTCCTCTAAATCCTCCTTCAATACTGCCCTCTGGAATGCACGCTCTGTTTGCAATATAACTAAATCCACTGCTGTCCATGACTTCTTCATCTCTCGTTCTATAGATTTACTAGCCATAACAGAAACCTGGCTCTCCCCCTCTGACACTGCCACCCCTGCATCTTTGTCCTTCGGTGGTCTCCAACTTACCCACAACCCAAGAAACTCTGAATGTAAAGGTGGTGGTGTTGGGTTTCTCCTCTCCCCTCACTGTTCTTTTAAACCTCTTCCCACCCCCCCTTCTCTCTCTTTCCCGTCATTTGAAATACACTCAATTCGCCTTTTCAAACCCTTCTCTGCTAACATTGCTGTTATTTACCGTCCCCCTGGTTCCCCTCTTCTCTTCCTTGACCACTTTGCTGCCTGGCTACCCTATTTCCTCTCTTCTAACATTCCATCCCTAATTCTCGGGGACGTCAATATTCCTATAAACCCACCTTTGACCTCTGCAGCCACTAAACTACTTTCAATTACTTCCTCCCTCGGGCTCTCGCAGTGGGCAAATTCTCCCACCCATGTAGCTGGCAATACCCTTGACCTAATCTTCACTTATGCATGTACAGTATCTAATATCTGCAACACTCCATATCCACTCTCTGATCACCACCTCTTATCATTTGCTCTCACATACCCCCTCACCCAAAAACCTCAGCCTAACCCCCCTCAACTCAGGAGGGACCTTAATTCTCTTGATCTCCAACAGTTGTCAGCTGACATTGATTCTCAACTGCTGTCCATCCCTTCCCTCTCCTGTCCTTCACGGGCCATCTCCATATATAATTCTACTCTTACATCTGCCTTGAACACTGCAGCACCACTCCAAACAAGCACCTCGAGGAGGACCCACCCCCAACCATGGCATACTAAATCAACGCGCTACCTGCAAAGATGCTCCCGTTGTGCTGAACGCTCCTGGAGGAAGTCCCGCACCCAGGCAGACTTTCTCCATTATAGATTCATATTGTGTTCATACAGTGCAGCCCTTGCCCTTGCCAAACAGTCCTATTTTTCCGCTCTCATTAGTTCATGTTCCCGCAACCCCAGGCGTCTCTTTCACACCTTTAATTCTCTTCTTCGCCCTGCTGTGGCCACCCCCAAAACTAACCTTACTGCTGATAACTTTGCATGTTACTTCACTGACA
Organism: Pelobates fuscus; assembly: GCF_036172605.1. Classification (NCBI taxonomy): domain Eukaryota; kingdom Metazoa; phylum Chordata; class Amphibia; order Anura; family Pelobatidae; genus Pelobates; species Pelobates fuscus. The sequence goes on along the minus strand of NC_086318.1, from coordinate 105,352,917 downwards.
AGATTGAACAGCTAAGGAAAGAATTCTCCCCTCCTTGCCTTTCTGTTTCTCAATCACACATAGATCATGCCTTTCCTACCCTTCAGATATTCTCCCCAGCTACTGACCAAGAGGTGGCTGCTCTTCTTTGCTCCTCTCGCCCCACCACTTGCCCGCTCGATCCTGTCCCATCTCACCTTATTAGATCTCTCTCCACTTGTCTCGTGCCTTCTCTAACACACATCTTCAACTGCTCGCTCTCTTCTGGCATCGTCCCTGCTGACCTTAAACATGCCACTGTAGTACCTATACTAAAAAAAACATCCCTCGACCCATCCACCCCCTCTAACTACCATCCCATATCTCTGCTCCCTTTTTCCTCAAAGCTTCTGGAAAGACTTGTCTTTACCCGTGTGTCTCATTTCCTCAATTCCAACTCTCTCCTTGACCCCCTTCAATCTGGCTTCCGCCCTCTCCACTCTACAGAGACTGCCCTTATCAAAGTCACTAACGACCTAATCGCAGCTAAATCCAAAGGCCACTACTCCATACTAATTCTTCTTGACCTCTCAGCGGCCTTTGACACCGTTGATCATGCTCTCCTTCTTCAAACTCTTCAATCGCTTGGTCTCTGTGACTCTGTCCTCTCGTGGTTTTCCTCTTATCTCTCCCAACGCTCATTCAGTGTCTCTTTTTCTAATGATACCTCCTCCCCTTGCCCTGTCTCGGTTGGAGTTCCCCAAGGCTCCGTCCTTGGTCCCCTTCTATTTTCTCTTTATACTGCCTCTCTTGGCAAACTTATTACCTCTTTTGGATTTCACTACCACCTGTACGCTGATGACACCCAGCTATATCTCTCCTCCCCGGACCTCTCCCCTGCCATCCTGCAACGTGTCACTGCTTGCCTTTCTTCCATCTCTGACTGGATGTCATCCCGCTTTCTGAAACTCAATCTCTCAAAAACTGAGCTCCTTGTCTTTCCTCCTCCTAATACTGATCCTCCTCTTTCCCTCTCCCTCCAAGTTTGTGGTACCAACATCAGTCCATCCTTGCAAGCGCGCTGTCTTGGCGTCATACTTGACTCTGGTCTCACCTTTGAGCCTCACATCCAGCATGTTGCCAAATCCTGTAGATTCCATCTTAAAAACATAGCCCGCATCCGCCCCTTTCTTGCACCAGATACTACCAAGGAGCTTGTCCATGCTCTAGTAATTTCCCGCATGGATTATTGTAACCCTCTCCTGATTGGTCTTCCCAATAGCCGTACTGCACCCTTACAGTCTGTAATGAATGCTGCTGCTAGATTGATTTTCCTCTCTAGTCGTTTCTCTCACACCTCACCCCTCTGCCAGTCCTTACATTGGCTTCCTGTATGCTATAGGAGTCAATTCAAGGTACTTACTCACACCTATAAAGCACTGAACAACTCTAGCCCCTCTTATATCTCCTCACAGATCCATAGGTATGTCCCTTCTCGGTCTCTCCGCTCTGCCCGTGACCACCTCCTGTCCGTTGTCCGCACTCGTACGGCCAACTCGCGCTTGCAGGACTTCTCGCGGGCGGCTCCCTTCCTATGGAATAGCCTGCCTACCGCCATCAGACTCTCCCCTAGTCTTGCATCTTTTAAGAAGTGCCTTAAAACCCATCTCTTTAGGAAAGCTTATGGCCTCCAAGACTAACCCTTACCTCCCATACCTGTCTCTTGCCCTCTCCTAAAGGGCAGCCCACCTTATTTGATTGTAAATTCCTGTCCTAATGTGTTTTACACCCCACCTCCTATAGAATGTAAGCTCGTTTGAGCAGGGTCCTCTTCAACCTATTGTTCCTGTAAGTTTATTTGTAATTGTCCTATTTATAGTTAAATCCCCCTCTCATAATATTGTAAAGCGCTACGGAATCTGTTGGCGCTATATAAATAGCAATAATAAATAAATAAATAAAAATGCTGTGTGTGGAAAGTTGGATACTGGGTAGCTGTGTATGATGGGAATTATTGGCATTAACAAATGAGGCAGAGAAAGGTTACTGTGGGTTTAATTACCTCTGGGTTGTATATCACCACAAATGACACAAGATAAGAAAACAGCAACAGTTTCCTGCAGGCCATAATTATGTCACACACTGTGACTGCAACAATAGTTGAGCAATAGGTAGTTACAGAAAGTGCATGTAGGTTGTTTTCAATTTGAAATACATAGAATTCCAAGACAATATTAACGTTGAACTTCTGGGAGCTGTTATAATGCAATTGTAGATTCTGCTAACGTAGTGTACCTATAATCTTAATTTTAGTAATGACAGGAGGCGAATATTTGCATAACTCACTTTACTGAAAATCTCCAGCAGCACAGAAACAAACAACCAATCAGAAAAAAGTTAGTTGATACACAAAAGGCCCTGACAGCCTAAGCTCCTCCTCTTTCTTTGGAGCGAACAATTAAACAGGTAAGAAAATAGTAAGCCTGACAATAAAGCTATGTCAAAATGTCCAATTAAACAGTCTAGAATTACAAAATGAACGAAGCACATCGGAAAGACGAATCCGTCCCTTGAAGGGTAACAATCACACTGAAAGAAAAAGAAAAAAGTGAAAGGCATTTGAATTGATAAGTTGTCCGCATTGTATGAGCACTCGCATTTATTAAAACATGGCATACATGACATTATGACTTGAAATCAGAACTGATTTAGCAACTAGGCCAAAAAGAAGTAAACCACCTTACAAATATATTAGAATAGAAAACAAGAGAAAACACATATATAAACAGTACAATACAATTCGGGAGGGAGAAAGAAGGGAGGAAAATATTCACTTCTTGTCATTACTAAAATTAAAATTATAGGTACACTACGTTAGAATAATCTACAATTTTACCACATAACAGGAGGCTTCATATTTGCATTTTTAACACAAAGGATTAAGCAGAGCAAAGGAAGCATGAGAAACCTGGCAGAGATAGAATATAGAGATGTCCCGAACGGTTCGCTGTCGAATAGTTCCTGGCGAACATAGCTTGTCGCGTTCGCCACGGATGGCGAACATATGTGATGTTCGGTCCGCCCCCTATTCGTCATCATTGAGTAAACTTTGACCCAGTACATCACAGTCAGCAGACACATTCCAGCCAATCAGCAGCAGATCCTCCCTCCCAGACCCTCCCACCTCCTGGACAGTGTCACAATAGCTTGCATTTAAAAAAAACAAAAAACTTTTTTGACTGTAATATAATAGCAGTCAGTTTCCTTCACACGTGTGTTTCAGGGCCTGCCAGGGCACAGTGTCACACCAGTGCAACTCATATCTGGTGTAACAGTAGTGTACATTAAAAAAACCTAGAAGTTTGACTGTGAAATAATAGCAGTCAGTTTCCTTCACACGTGTGCATTTCAGGGCCTGCCAGGGCACAGTGTCACACCAGTGCAACTCATATCTGGTGTAACAGTAGTGTACATTTAAAAAAAAAAATACAGGGGGCTTGTTGTCACCTTCAATGGAGGAAGAGAGACCTTCAATGACATCAGTGAGGACAAGGAACGGGACATGGCTAGCTTGGTATGCAACCTTGTGCAAATGGGGAGTTTGCAGTTGTGCAAATGGACTGTTTGCGGTTCTTTGCGGTGCGTTAAACGGGGAGTTTGGTCTGTCACTGTGAAGCGGGTGTAACCCTTACACTACCTGATCGATACAACATCATACCTGATGTTTTAAAGCACGTTATTCCAAACAATTTAGGAATGTTAGGTGATTTATGCCCTTTATGGATTAAAACCAGACTCTGCATCAACTATGTAATTTTCCATGGGAGTTTTGCCATGGATCCCCCTCTGGCATGCCACAGTCCAGGTGTTAGTACCCTTGAAACAACTTTTCCATCACTATTGTGGCCAGAAAGAGTCCCTGTTGGTTTTAAAATTTGCCTGCCTATTGAAGTCTATGGCGGTTCGCCCATTAGCGAACATTTGCGGAAGTTCGCGTTCGCCGTTAGCGAACGGAAAATTTTATGTTCGCGACATCTCTAATAGAATACCCTGAATGTACTCTCACACGTCCAATCCGCACTACGCATAATGTCAGCAAGGGAAACTCCTGACAAAAAAGGCCTGTAACGCGGCCGCACCTCTGACTGAATAAGCCCCAAAGCAGGATTCAACGCCGGCTAACGATAGAAGCCAGCGAACCCATCTGGCCAATGTCGTAGATGACACAGAAGCTGACCCACCGAAGAAACTCGGAGGGGAGCTGTAAGCTCGGTATAGCGCATCAGTGTCTTCACCACGCATAGCTGGGGAGCCACATGGAAAAATGGGGAAAAAAAACGAGGTCGAATCCGACTTAGTGCGACGAGAAATTGAGAAGGAAACTCCTTCCGGAGTGAAGGAGAAACTGTCCACATCGAAGGCCCTGACATCTGCTACGTGACGAAAAGAAACAAGATATAACAAAAGGGTAAGTTTGGCTTACAGTTGTTTAAGAGAGAGGTTCGGATTAACCGGCCAATCTCTGAGGAAACGCAGCACCACGTCCACGTCCCATAGACGTGAGTACTTCGGTGCTGGAGGTCTAGACAGTAGTGATGTACCGAACTGTTCGCTGGCGAATAGTTCCTGGCGAACATAGCGTGTTCGCGTTCGCCGCCGCGGGCGAACACATGCGCGGTTCGATCCGCCCCCTATTCGTCATCATTGAGCAAACTTTGACCCTGTGCCTCACGGTCAGCAGACACATTCCAGCAAATTAGCAGCAGACCCTCCCTTCCAGACAGGGGCGGACTGAGAACCCTCAGGGCCCCCGGGCAAAATAAATCAAGGGCCCCCTTACAGGCCCCACCCATACTCCGCAGCAAGCGCCACCCATGTCCCGCCTCCAGCCACACCCTACACAATCTTTAGACACAAGGAACAAAAGTGCAATAATCCCTTCAAGGCCCCAGTAGAGACTACAATTGAGGGCTAATGGGCCATGGAGGGGGGGTCTTTCTAGCAGAGGCTATCTCAGTGTCCTTTAGAGAGTGTGTTAGAAAGAATCCCCTCCAGGCCCTATTAGAGACTACAATGGAGTCTAACAGGCTTGGAAGGGGGTCTTTCTAACAGAGGCCATCTCAGTGTCCCTGCTGGAAACAGTCGCCTCCAGGCCCCAGTAGAGACTACAATTGAGGGCTAATGGGCCATGGAGGGGGGGAGCATTCTAGCAGAGGCTATCTCAGTGTCCTTTAGAGAGTGTGTTAGAAAGAATTTCCTCCAGGTCCCATTAGAGACAACAATGGAGTCTAATGGGGCCTGGAGGGGGGTCTCTCCAACACTCTGGTTCCTATTCACAATATAGCAACACAACATAGCTGATACCTAGGCCAAGTTGGCTCCTCTTACCTTAATTACTGTTGCTGGCTGGCAGTCTGTGGGCTTGCTGGAAGGCTGTGGGCTTACTGGCTGCGGCTGGCAGGCTGTGGGCTTGCTGGCAGGCTGTGGGCTTGCTGGCTACTGCCGGCAGGCTGTGGGCTTGCTGGCTGCGGCTGGCAGGCTGTGGGCTTGCTGGAAGGCTGTGGGCTTACTGGCTGCGGCTGGCAGGCTGTGGGCTTGCTGGCAGGCTGTGGGCTTACTGGCTACTGCCGGCAGGCTGTGGGCTTGCTGGCTGCGGCTGGCAGGCTGTGGGCTTGCTGGCTGCGGCTGGCAGGCTGTGGGCTTGCTGGCTGCGGCTGGCAGGCTGTGGCTTGCTGGCTGGCAGGCTGTGGCCTGCTGGCTGCGGTTGGCAGGCTGTGGGGTTGCTGGCTTTAAGCCTAACTGGTGGCCTGTAGGCTGGCTGGCTGCCTACTGGCCAGCCTGTGGGCTGGCTGGCCTGTGGGTTGGCTGGCTTGCTGGCTACTGGGGCACTCGTAGATTATTTAAAGAAATAATCCATGCACAATAACCACTACTACTCTGTGTAGTCGTTATGGTGCCAGGAGGGCCGGGCCCCCTCCCAGAGTAAGTAGTCAAACCGTTTAACTCCTTAAGGACACATGACATGTCTGACATGTCATGATTCCCTTTTATTCCAGAAGTTTGGTCCTTAAGGGGTTAAGAACAGTTTGACAACTTACCTGGGGTCTGCTGGGATATGAGGCTGTAGTAGGGTATAGGAGCAGTGGTGCAATGTGTAAGGGATGCAGTCTGTGTGAAAGGTTCAGTGTGTGTGAGGGGGTGTAGTGTGTGAATGTGTAGGGTGTGTGGGGCAATGTGTGTACGAGGGGGCTGTGTATGTGTGTGGCAATGTTAGTATGGGGGGCTGTGTGTGTATGGGTGGGCAGTGTATGTGTGTGTGTGTGAGGCAATGTGTGTAAATGTGTATGGTGTGTGTGGGGGCGGTGTGTGTGGGGGCAGTGTGTGTGTATGGGGGGCAGTGTGTGAATGTGTATGGTGTGGGGGCAGTGTGTTTATGGGGCTAAAGTTCACTCTCACCACTGTGACCACCAGGAATACCTGGTGGTCACAGTGTTGAGAGTGAACTCTAGCCCGTAGCTCCAGGGCTAGAGTTTACTCTTGCAAGAGCCGTAACGTTGCCGTGGTAACCGCGGCAACGATCTGTGCTCGCGCAAGAAGGACCCAGAGGAGCTGCAGGCTGAGCTCCCGGGTCCTCTCTTCCTCCCTCCCCTGCCGGATGCCCGCACGGTGCCTGCGGACAGGGGAGGGGGCAATTGCCCTCCTCTTACTCCCCCCTCCCCCTCTTCTTACCCCCTTCTTACTCCCACTCTCTTCTTACCCCCATTCTTACTCCCCCCTCCCCCTCTCCTTACTCCCCCTTCTTACTCTCCCCCTCTTCTTACTCCCACCTCTTCTTACCCCCTCCCCCTCTTCTTACTCCCCCCTCTTCTTACCCCCTCCCCCCTCTTCTTACCCCCTCCCCGCTCTTCTTACCCCCCTCCCCCCTCTTCTTACTCCCCCTTCCTCTTTTTACTCCCCCCTCCCCTCTTCTTACCCCCTTTACTCCCCCCCTCTCTTCTTAATCTCCCCTCTTCTTACTCTCCCCTCCCCCTCTTCTTACTCTCCCCTCCCCCTCTTCTTACTCCCCCCTTCCTCTTTTACTCCCCCTCCCCCTCTTCTTACTCCCCCTCCCTTCTTACCCCCTCTCTCTTCTTACCCCCTCCCTCTTCTTACCCCCCCTCCCTCTTCTTACCCCCCCTCTCTCTTCTTACCCCCCTCCCTCTCTCTTCTTACCCCCCTCCCTCTCTCTTTTTACCCCCCTACTACCCTCTCTCTTTTTACCCCCCCTACTCCCCTCTCTCTTTTTACCCCCCTCCCTCTCTCTTTTTACCCCCCTCCCTCTCTCTTTTTACCCCCCCTCCCTCTCTCTTTTTACCCCCCCTCCCTCTCTCTTTTAACCCCTCCCTCTCTCTTTTAACCCCTCCCTCTCTCTTTTAACCCCTCCTCTCTCTTTTAACCCCCCCTCCCTCCCTCTTTTAACCCCCCTCCCTCTCTCTTTTAACCCATCTCTTTTAACAACCCCCCCTCTCTTTTAACCCCCCCTCCCTTTTAACCTCCCCTCCCTTTTAACCCCCCCTCCCTCTCTCTTTTTACCCCCCTCCCTCTCTCTTTTTACCCCCCTCCCTCTCTCTTTTTACCCCCCCTCCCTCTCTCTTTTTACCCCCCTCCCTCTCTCTTTTAACCCCCCCTCCCTCTCTCTTTTTACCCCTCTCTCTTTTTATCCCCCTCCCTCTCTCTTTTAACCCCCCCTCCCTCTCTCTTTTAACCCCCCCTCCCTCTCTCTTTTAACCCCCCTCCCTCTCTCTTTTAACCCCCTCCCTCTCTCTTTTAACCCCCTCCCTCTCTCTTTTAACCCCCCCTCCCTCTCTCTTTTAACCCCCCCTCTCTCTTTTAACTCCCCCCTCTCTCAACTCCCCCCCCCTCTCTCTTTTAACTCCCCCCCCCTCTCTCTTTTAACTCCCCCCCCTCCCCTCCCTCTCTCTTTTAACTCCCCCCCCTCCCCTCCCTCCCTCTGTCTTTTTACCCCCTCCCCGTAGCGTGGCCGAGAGGCTCTGCGTCCGCGGTGCCGACCGGATTGATAGGAAGGTGCACACACACTGAGTGTGCACCTTCCTGTCAGTCCGGCCGGGTACAGGAAACAGAAACTCCTGTTCCGCGCGGAACAGGAGTTTCTGTTTCCTGTACCCGGCCGGACTGACAGGAAGGTGCACACTCAGTGTGTGTGCACCTTCCTATCACTCCAGCCGGCACCGCGGACGCAGAGCAGCTCGGCCACGCTACGGGGAGGGGAGGTGAGAAGCTGCAGCCGCCTGAGCGCTCTTAAGAGAGCGCTCAGGCGGCTGCAGCATTTAAAGGGGCGGCCGGGCCCCCTGATGGCGGGCCCACCTCCCGGCCGGGCCCTCGGACCATGTCCGAAGTGCCCGACCGGTCAGTCCGCCCCTGCTTCCAGACCCTCCCACCTCCCTCCCAGCATCCATTTTAGATTAATTCTGAAGCTGCATTCTTAGTGAGAGGAGGGAAAGTGTAGCTGCTGCTCATTAGATAGGGAAATTGATAGCTAGGCTAGGGTATTCAGTGTCCACTACAGTCCTGAAGGACTCATCTGATCTCTGCTGTAAGGACAGCACCCCAAAAAGCCCTTTTTAGGGCTAGAACATCAGTCTGCTTTTTATTTTGTTTTGTTTTTTGTGTAATCTAATTGCAGTTGCCTGCCTGCCAGCGTGTGTGTCAGGCTCACAGCGTATACTGTGCCCACTTGCCCAGTGCCACCACTCATATCTGGTGTCACAATAGCTTGCAATTAAAAAAAAACTAAAACTTTTTTGACTGTAATTTAATAGCAGTCAGTTTCCATTACACGTGTGTGTTTCAGGGCCTGCCAGGGCACAGTGTCACACCAGTGCAACTCATATCTGGTGTAACAGTGGTGTACATTAAAAAAAAATAGACATTTGACTGTGAAATAATAGCAGTCAGTTTCCTTCACACGTGTGCGTTTCAGGGCCTGCCAGGGCACAGTGTCACACCAGTGCAACTCATATCTGGTGTAACAGTAGTGTACATTTAAAAAAAAAAATATAGGGGTCTTGTTGTCACCTTTCGGGGACCCTTGGTGTTGTACGTGGCTGGGTGGAGGAAGAGAGACATTCAATTACATCAGTGAGGACAAGGAACGGGACATGGCTAGCTTGGTATCCAACCTTGTGCAAATGGGGAGTTTGCGGTTGTGCAAATGGACTGTTTGCGGTTGTTTGCGGTGCGTTAAATGGGGAGTTTGGAGACCGTCCCTTCCAGACCCTCCCACCTCCCTCCCAGCATCCATTTTAGATTCATTCTGAAGCTGCATTCTTAGTGAGAGGAGGGAAAGTGTAGCTGCTGCTCATTAGATGGGGAAATTGATAGCTAGGCTAGGGTATTCAGTGTCCACTACAGTCCTGAAGGACTCATCTGATCTCTGCTGTAAGAACAGCACCCCAAAAAGCCCTTTTTAGGGCTAGAACATCAGTCTGCTTTTTTTTTCTGTGTAATGTAATTGCAGTTGCCTGCCTGCCAACTTCTGTGTCAGGCTCACAGTGGATACTGTGCCCACTTGCCCAGTGCCACCTCTCATATCTGGTGTCATAATAGCTTAAGCTTGCATTTAAAAACAAAACATTTTTTTCACTGTAATAGATTGAAGAGCAGTTAGTTGTCTGCCAGCTTCTGTGTCAGGCTCACAGTGGATACTGTGCCCACTTGCCCAGTGCCACCACTCATATCTGGTGTGACTATAGAGTGCCTTTAAAAACAAAAAAAGTTTTTCACTGTAAGCTAATAGCAGTTAGTTGTCTGCCAGCTTCTGTGTCAGGCTCACAGTGGATACTGTGCCCACTTGCCCAGTGCCACCACTCATATCTGGTGTCACAATAGCTTAAGCTTGCATTTAAAAACAAACATTTTTTTTCACTGTAATAGATTGAAGAGCAGTTAGTTGTCTGACAGTGTGCTTTGCCACTCATATCTGGTGTCTGTATAGCGTGCTTTTACAAAGAAAAAAAGTTTTTTTCAGTGTAAGCTTATAGCAGTCAGTGTCCTTAAAGCGGGTGTCAGGCCTTCAGCGTGTGCTCTGCCAACCTCAGCAAGTGTACTCATATCTGGTGTCTCTATAGCGTGCTTTTACAAAGAAAATTTTTTTTTTCACTGTTATAGATTGAATAGCAGTTAGTTGTCTTCAAGCGGGTATCAGGCCTACAGCGTGTACTCTGCAGACCTCTGCCAGTGCACATTGCCACTTATATCTGGTGTCTGTATAGCGTGCTTTTACAAAGAAAAAAAGTTTTTCAGTGTAAGCTAATAGCAGTCAGTGTCCTTAAAGCGGGTGTCAGGCCTTCAGCGTGTGCTCTGCCAACCTAAGCAAGTGTAATTTGCCACTCATATCTGGTGTCTCTATAGCGTGCCTTTACAAAGAAAAAACTTTTTTCACTGTTATAGATTGAATAGCAGTTAGTTGTCTTCAAGCGGGTGTCAGGCCTACAGCGTGTACTCTGCAGACCTCTGCCAGTGCACATTGCCACTCATATCTGGTGTCACAATAGCGTGCATTTAAAACCCAAAAACGTTTTCACTGTTATAGATTGAATAGCAGTTAGTTGTCTTCAAGCGGGTGTCAGGCCTACAGCGTGTACTCTGCAGACCTCTGCCAGTGCACATTGCCACTCATATCTGGTGTCACAATAGCGTGCATTTAAAACCCAAAAACTTTTTTTACTGTTATAGATTGAATAGCAGTTAGTTGTCTTCAAGCGGGTGTCCGGCCTATAGTGTGTACTCTGCAGACCTCTGCCAGTGCACATTGCCACTCATATCTGGAGTCACAATAGCGTGCATTTAAAACCCAAAAACTTTTTTCACTGTTATAGATTGAATAGCAGTTAGTTGTCTTCAAGCGGGTGTCAGGCCTACAGCGTGTACTCTGCAGACCTCTGCCAGTGCACATTGCCACTCATATCTGGTGTCACAACAGCGTGCATTTAAAACCGAAAAAACGTTTTCACTGTTATAGATTGAATAGCAGTTAGTTGTCTTCAAGCGGGTGTCAGGCCTACAGCGTGTACTATGCAGACCTCTGCCAGTGCACATTGCCACTCATATCTGGTGTCACAATAGCGTGCATTTAAAACCCAAAACCTTTTTTTACTGTTATAGATTGAATAGCAGTTAGTTGTCTTCAAGTGGGTGTCAGGCCTACAGCGTGTACTCTGCAGACCTCTGCCAGTGCACATTGCCACTCATATCTGGTGTCACAATAGCGTGCATTTAAAACCCAAAAACGTTTTCACTGTTATAGATTGAATAGTAGTTAGTTGTCTTCAAGCGGGTGTCAGGCCTACAGCGTGTACTCTGCAGACCTCTGCCAGTGCACATTGCCACTCATATCTGGTGTCACAATAGCGTGCCTTTAAAACCCAAAAACCTTTTTCACTGTTATAGATTGAATAGCAGTTAGTTGTTTTCAAGCGGGTGTCAGGCCTACAGCGTGTACTCTGCAGACCTCTGCCAGTGCACATTGCCACTCATATCTGGTGTCACAATAGCGTGCCTTTAAAACCCAAAAACTTTTTTCACTGTTATAGATTGAATAGCAGTTAGTTGTTTTCAAGCGGGTGTCAGGCCTACAGCGTGTACTCTGCAGACCTCTGCCAGTGCACATTGCCACTCATATCTGGTGTCACAATAGCATGCATTTAAAACCCAAAAAACTTTTTTCACTGTTATAGATTGAATAGCAGTTAGTTGTCTGCAAGCGTCAGAAACTCACCCCCTTGCCCAGCGTCTGACACCTGGCTTGTCTGAACTATTAGCCCACCAGCTTTTACTATACAAGCTGGTGGAGTCTGAGGCGTTCGAAAAATTTGTAGCTATTGGGACACCGCAGTGGAAGGTACCCGGCCAAAATTTCTTTGCACAAAAGGCAATCCCCAACCTGTACTCGACTGTGCAAAAGGAAGTAATGGCATGTCTGGCACACAGTGTTGGGTCAAGGGTCCATCTGACCACTGATACCTGGTCTGCAAAGCAGGGTCAGGGCAGGTATATCACCTACACTGCGCATTGGGTAAACCAGCATGGAATGCGTGGCTCTGCAGAGGAGTTGGTGACATCGCCACGACTTGCAGGCAGGCCTGCTGCCACCTCCTCTACTCCTCCTACTCCATCCTCTTCCATAACCTCCTCGGCTGAGTCCTCTTCTGCTGCTGCGTCTTGCTCCACATCAATGGCACCCCCAGGTACTATTCCACATCCCTATTCTGCTCTGTGTCAGTTTGTATCAGGGATCCTTAGAGTAGGTGTCAATCCATACCTGCCAAGTGACCCTATGTAGGGGGAACAGTCCATATTCTGCTCTGTGTCAGTGTGTATCAGGGATCCTTAGGACAGGTGTCAATCCATATCTGCCAAGTGACCCTATGTAGGGGTAACCGTCTCTATTCTGCTCTGTGTCAGTGTGTATCATGGTCTCTGAGGACAGGTGTCAATCCATACCTGCCAAATGACCCTATGTAGTGGGAACAGTCCCTATTCTGCTCTGTGTCAGTGTGTATCAGGGGCTTTGAGGACAGGTGTCAATCCATATCTGCCAAGTGACCCTATGTAGGGGGAACAGTCTCTATTCTGCTCTGTGTCAGTGTGTATCAGGGGCTTTGAGGACAGGTGTCAATCCATATCTGCCAAGTGACCCTATGTCGGAGGAACAGTCCCTATTCTGCTCTGTGTCAGTGTGTATCAGGGGCTTTGAGGACAGGTGTCAATCCATATCTGCCAAGTAACCCTATGTAGGGGAACAGTCTCTGTGTCAGTGTGTATCAGGGGCTTTGAGGACAGGTGTCAATCCATATCTGCCAAGTGACCCTATGTAGGGGGAAGATTCCCTATTCTGCTCTGTCAGTGTGTATCATGGTCTCTGAGGACAGGTGTCAATCCATACCTGCCAAGTGACCCTATGTAGGGGAAAAGTCCCTATTCTGCTCTGTGTCAGTGTGTATCAGGGGCTTTGAGGACAGGTGTCAATCCATACCTGCCAAGTGACGCTATGTAGGGGGAACAGTCCCTATTCTGCTCTGTGTCAGTGTGTATCAGGGGCTTTGAGGACAGGTGTCAATCCATATCTGCCAAGTGACCCTATGTAGGGGGAACAGTCCCTATTCTGCTCTGTGTGAGGAGGAGGACCGGGAAATGAGTAGCTCGGCATCCAACCTTTTGCAAATGGGGTCTTTCATGCTGTCGTGCCTGTTGAGGGACCCTCGTATAAAAAGACTGAAGGAGAACGACCTGTACTGGGTGTCCACGCTACTAGACCCCCGGTATAAGCAGACAGTGGCGGAAATGTTACCGAATTACAAGTCGGAAAGGATGCAGCATTTGCAAAATAAATTAAAAAGTATGCTTCACACAGCGTATAAGGGTGATGTCACAGCACAACGGGAATCTAACAGGGGAAGAGGTGAAAGTCATCCTCCTCCTCCCATGACCACGCCATATCTGCCAAGTGACCCTATGTAGGGGGAACAGTCTCTATTCTGCTCTGTGTCAGTGTGTATCAGGGATCCTTAGGACAGTTGTCAATCCATATCTGCCAAGTGACCCTATGTAGGGGGAACAGTCTCTATTCTGCTCTGTGTCAGTGTGTATCAGGGATCCTTAGGATAGGTGTCAATCCATACCTGCCAAGTGACCCTATGTAGGGGGAACAGTCTCTATTCTGCTCTGTGTCAGTGTGTATCAGGGATCCTTAGGACAGGTGTCAATCTATATCTGCCAAGTGACCCTATGTAGGTGTAACGCTCAATTGTTGATAAGATGGAAACAACTGCAGATTTCTGAGTTTGATAATGTTTATTACTTTAAAATAAAAAAGATAATCAATTTGAACTGTCTCTTTAATTCATGGCAGGTTATAACCAGCAGCGGTGTTTGAAGTTGTTTTAGGATAAGGTAACTTTAACACAACCAGCGAGAAGTTCCAAATTAGGATGCAGATAATTAATAAGTGGAGCAGATAGCAAACCACTTAGATTAGAGATGGTTATATATTAAACTTGAGCCAATCTGGTTTACTTAACTTATGAAGGAGTGATAATCCAAATTGGTGATGGAGGTTCCACAGAGGATCGAGGTTGCAACAGGCAAGAGAATGTCCAGAAACAGTCCGAGGTCGTAGGAGAGGAGAAGGAGGGTAAATGATTAAACAGTCCGGGTCCGATACACAGTAGAAGTAAATATCCAGTTTGAAGTTCGCGGGAGCTTTCGAGTTGATCAAGCACTGTGGTGTTGACGCGGACTCTCTATGAACCCTGGGAACGACCACGTCATAGGAGGGGGAGTGGCCGCGCTCCGAGAACCCGGAAGTCCACGGTTAGCGAATGCCGGAAGGTCTGACAGAACCCCCCTCATAAGAAGCAGCCACCGGATGCTGTCAACGAGGTCTGGATGGGTAGCGAGCATGGTACGCGTTGATAAGTCGACGAGCATGCACCGCGGAGGACGACACCCATGAGTCTTCGTCAACACCGTAGCCCTTCCACCGGACAAGATATTGTAAGGAACCACGATGGATTCGTGAGTCGAGAATCCTCTGAACCTCGTATTCCTCTTCACCTTGTACCAGAATGGGATCAGGAGTGGTATGAACATCCCTCATGAAAGGGTCGGAGTGGTGTGGTTTAAGCAACGACACATGGAAGACTGGATGCAGTTTCATGGTAGGTGGAAGTTTCAATCTAACCACGTTTTCGTTGATGAGTGACAATATACGAAAAGGGCCAAGGAAGAGTGAACTTAGTTTCTTTGAGGGACGGTTGGTAACAATGTTTTTTGAAGAGAGCCATACGAGATCACCAACCTTGTAAGTAGGGGAAGGTCGTCTACCAGTATCGAAAAACTTTTTCTGAGCAGATGATGCATTTTTAAGGTTATCACGTAACTTGAGGAAGAGGGCAGACATGAACGAGTTATGGTTGGAGACGTATGGATTAGAAGAAGGAAGTCCTTGATCGGGAAATGAAGAAGGATGGAATCCAAAATTTGAGAAAAATGGAGTCATTTTGCTACTAGTGTGTACCGAGTTGTTGTATGAGAACTCTGCCATTGGTAACCACGTGATCCAATCATCTTGTAAATGAGAGCAATAACACCGCAAGTATTGTTCAAGACATTGGTTAACTCTCTCTGTTTGTCCGTTAGTTTGAGGATGATAGGCTGAAGATAGTTTACGTTGAATGTTGAGGGAGGAACACATCTCATTCCAGAATTTGGAGGTGAACTGAGTTCCTCTGTCTGATATGATTTCTTCAGGAAGGCCATGGAGTTTAACGATGTTGTTGATGAATACTTTTGCAAGTTCAGATGAAGAGGGTAATTTCTTTAAAGGAATAAAATGGGACATCTTGGTGAAACGGTCCACCACCACCAGAATGGTAGTATGATGTTGCGAAGGAGGGAGTTCTACCAAGAAATCCATTGAGATGGACTGCCAAGGTCTTTCTGGAACAGGTAGGCTCAGTAATTGACCGAATGGTGGATGATGGTCAGATTTTGATCTCAGACAGGTTGGGCAGTTTTTGACATAAGATTCTATGGTTCTGTCCTGGCGAGGCCACCAGTAATATCTTTTAGACAGCTCCAGTGTTTTCCTTGTACCAGGATGACCAGCCAGAGGGGAATCATGAATCAAGGAGAGTATTTTATTCCTAAACAAGGGAGGAATGTATAACCTGTCTTTGAAGTAGTACAACCCGTCCTTATTTGATAGATTGCCTTGTTTGGGAAGTTCAAGATCTTCTTCCTTAAGATGTTTAATATCATCAGTTAATGACGAAATAATACCTATGATTTTAGGAGGTTGAGTTTCGTTTACAGGAAGATCTTGGTGAATTCTGGACAGGGCATCTGCCTTTTTATTTCTGGATCCAGGTCTGTAGATGATTTGAAAATTGAAACGGGAAAAGAAAAGATTCCAGCGTACTTGTCTGGCAGAGAGTGTTTTGTTGGAATGAAGATATTCAAGGTTCCTGTGGTCGGTATAAACAATTACAGGAGTGTGTGTGTCTTCAAGTATGTGACGCCAGTTTTCGAATGCAGCTTTAATGCTTAATAATTCTTTTTCTCCTACAGGATAATTTCGTTCAGCAGGAGACAAAGATCGTGAAAAAAAAGCTACTGGATGAAGAGGATCTTGAGGCGTTTGGTGTTGAGAGAGGACAGCCCCGATAGCTGTATCAGAAGCATCCGTTTCCATGACGTAGAGAAAAGCAGGATTAGGTAGTTGAAGAATGGGAGCACTTGTGAATCTCCGTTTTAATTCATCAAAGGCTGCTTGAGCCTCTTCGTTCCAAGCAAAGGACCGTTTACTGCTATTGAGCAGGTTGAGGGGATGAGCAACCTTAGAGTAATTTTTAATGAACTTCCTATAGAAGTTGGCAAATCCCAAAAAACGTTGTAAGTCTTTAGTATTAGTAGGGGTAGACCAGTTGACAATGCAATCTATTTTGGAGGTATCCATACTTATTGAATGAGGGGAGATAACATATCCCAAAAAAGTGATTTCATTGACTTCAAATATACATTTTTCTGGTTTTGCGTATAATTTGTGTGTTCTTAATCTGGATAATACCCATCTCACGTGTTTTCTGTGTTCTTCAAGGTTGTTGGAGTAGATGAGAATATCATCTAAGTAAATGATGACACAAACGTCTAGGAGATCACGGAAGATATCGTTGATGAAATGCTGAAAGGTTGCAGGGGCGTTACATAGTCCGAAGGGCATGACAAGATATTCGTAAAGACCATATCGGGTTCTGAATGCCGTTTTCCATTCATCATTGGCCTTGATTCTAACAAGGTTATATGCCCCACGAAGGTCAAGTTTAGTGTAGATGGTAGCTGTTCTTAATCTTTCAATCAACTCATTGATCAGGGGAAGAGGGTAACGATTCTTAATAGTTATTTTATTTAAAGACCTGTAATCGATGATGGGGCGTATAGTCTGGTCCTTGTTCCTCACAAAAAACATGCTGGAAGCGGCTGGTGAACAGGAAGGTCTAATGAACCCCTTCCGGAGGTTTTCATCTAGGTATTCCTTGAGGGTTTTTAGCTCTGATTCAGAGAGGGGATAAATATGTCCAAAAGGGATAGGAGCACCAGGAACAAGGTCAATCGGACAATCATAGGGTCGATGAGGAGGAAGTGTCTCTGCTTCCTTTTTACTGAACACATCAGCGAACTCCGAATAGCTGGAAGGTATAGTGGATTCCCTAGTAACATGCAAAATGGGGATGTGTTGTAGACATGTTTTCTGGCAATATGCAGAGTTAAACGTGAGAGAGAAAGGAGCCCAGGTAATAAGTGGGTTGTGAGTCCTTAACCAGTCTATCCCTAATATTATAGGATAAAGAGGAGAATTTATGACATCAAAAACAAGAAATTCAGAATGGACATAATTAGTAGTAGTCCTTAAAGGGACAGTTTCAAGGCGAATGGGCCCCGAGGAGATTAAGGAGCCATCAATAACTCTGACAGAGACGGAATTACGTTTTTGAACACAAGGAATTTTATTTTTTGTAACAAAGGATGAGTCCAGGAACACCCCATTAGCACCGGAATCAATAATGGCCTTAGTCGTAATTCTTTCTTTGTCCCACTGTAATATGAGAGAGACAGAGGAGAAATGAGAGGTTGGTTTAGAAGGAAGTACACTCATTATAGTCGTGGTAGAACCATGCTTACCGCCTCTTGGACGTTTCAATAGGGGACAGTCTGGGACCACATGTTCTTGCGAAGCACAGTACATGCAGAGGTTCAGTTGTCTTCTTCTGGTTCTCTCTTCTGGAGTAAGAGGACTTCTCACAACCCCTATTTCCATAGGTTCAGCGGAAGTTATAGGTTTCTCCGGTGCCTTTGAAGAGGTGAAGGGTTTTTTCCATAGAGAGCTAGTGAGTGATTTCTCAGCTTTTCTTTCCCTAAGTCTTCTGTCGATACTGATTGCCAGTTGAATAAGTGTATTCAGTGTAGTAGGTAGTTCAGTTCTGGAGAGCTCATCTTTGACAGCTTCAGATAATCCAATACGGAACTGGTTACGTAGAGTTATGTCATTCCACTGAGTTTCAGGTGCCCATCGTTTGAATTCAGCAATGTAATCTTCAACAGGCCGGTTTCTTTGCTGCAGTGTTCTAATGGTTAAATCTGCAGTCGCTTGTTTGTTTGGGTCTTCGTAAAGGAGAGACATGGCTTCAAAGAATTCATCCAGAGAATCCAATATGGGATCATCATTCTCAAGAAAGGAATGAGCCCAGGCCATGGGTTCACCTCTCAAAAATGAAATAACGGAACAAACTTTAGATCTTTCTGTAGGATATGATCGGGGTTTTAACGCAATCAACAACTTGCAGGAATTGATGAACTCTCGGTATTGGGACCTGTCTCCAGAGAATTTTTCGGGGTTGGAGACAGCAGGGTCACTAGCCGAGTGTGTAACTGTGTGAGGAGTATGGGTTTGCAAGTCCCTTACATAAGTAAGGATTCTTTCATTGGTGATCTGTAGATCTTGCATGCCTTGAGTGAGAGTATCCACCCTTTGGTTTAATCTGGTGATTTCAGAAGTGAGATCTGCTGTATCCATTAATTAGGCTTGATCAATCTGTAACGCTCAATTGTTGATAAGATGGAAACAACTGCAGATTTCTGAGTTTGATAATGTTTATTACTTTAAAATAAAAAAGATAATCAATTTGAACTGTCTCTTTAATTCATGGCAGGTTATAACCAGCAGCGGTGTTTGAAGTTGTTTTAGGATAAGGTAACTTTAACACAACCAGCGAGAAGTTCCAAATTAGGATGCAGATAATTAATAAGTGGAGCAGATAGCAAACCACTTAGATTAGAGATGGTTATATATTAAACTTGAGCCAATCTGGTTTACTTAACTTATGAAGGAGTGATAATCCAAATTGGTGATGGAGGTTCCACAGAGGATCGAGGTTGCAACAGGCAAGAGAATGTCCAGAAACAGTCCGAGGTCGTAGGAGAGGAGAAGGAGGGTAAATGATTAAACAGTCCGGGTCCGATACACAGTAGAAGTAAATATCCAGTTTGAAGTTCGCGGGAGCTTTCGAGTTGATCAAGCACTGTGGTGTTGACGCGGACTCTCTATGAACCCTGGGAACGACCACGTCATAGGAGGGGGAGTGGCCGCGCTCCGAGAACCCGGAAGTCCACGGTTAGCGAATGCCGGAAGGTCTGACAGTAGGGGGAACAGTCCCTATTCTGCTCTGTGTCAGTGTGTATCAGGGATCCTTAGGACAGGTGTCAATCCATATCTGCCAAGTGACCCTATGTAGGGGGAACAGTCTCTATCTGCTCTGTGTCAGTGTGTATCAGGGTCTCTGAGGACAGGTGTCAATCCATATGTCAAGGTGTCAATATGTCATATGTCAGGTGTCAATCCATATCCATTGTGATTTAGGAATGTTAAGTGATTTCTGCACTTTATGGATTAAAACCAGACTCTGCATCAACTGTGTAATTTTCCATGGGAGTTTTGCCATGGATCCCCCTCCGGCATGCCACAGTCCAGGTGTTAGTCCCCTTGAAACAACTTTTCCATCACTTTTGTGGCCAGAAAGAGTCCCTGTGGGTTTTAAAATTCGCCTGCCCATTGAAGTCAATGGCGGTTCGCCCGGTTCGCCCGGTTCGCGAACGTTTGCGGAAGTTCCCGTTCGCTGTTTGCGAACCGAAAATGTTGTGTTCACGACATCACTACTAGACAGCTTTGTGTCTCCCAACGACCGAAATACCAGTGGGTCTTGAACCATTGGAATGCCCTGTGCGGGAACGTGCGCTGACGAAATAGCCGATCGAACCACATTGAGGGATCAGTACGAACGGCCTTGAGAAAAAAGGATTAAGGATCATTAGGATAGGTGCAGTAAAGGGGTCAGAGTCCCTCTCCAGACACCAATTACTCCAGGCTGACCATGCGGAGATATAGCATTTCCTGGTGCCGGAAGCCCATAGAAGGTCCTTAGCAAATTGTGATAGGCCATGGACTGACCAGGATCCCTGGAAATCATCCAGGCCACTAGGTCTAACTTCTGTTCTAGTACAAACAGGTGGGGTTCCTCCCGTGGTCCCATCAGAAGTAGAGGGAATAATGGCAACAGAAGTGGGTGATCGTGGGACATCTCCAATAGATCCGTAAACCTTGCTTGACTCTTCCAATGTGGAGCTATGAGGAGGAGAGTTACCTTGCGGGTACGTGTGTGACGGAGCACCCTTGCTAGCGTGGAGACCTGAGGGAATGCATACGGTTTTGGTTTGAATTTGGGCCATCACTGGCTTCAGCAACTTTGTGAAGCACTACGGAGCCGAGCTGAGGCCAAAGGGCAGACACCTGAACTGGCATGCTCGTCCTCTCCACAGGAAATTAAGAAAGCAAAGACATTCTAGAACAACGGGTACCGAAAGGTATGCGTCTTTTAGCTCTAGTCAAGTGAACCAGTCGGTCGCGATGAGGAGGTCTTGCAGGAGATGTATCCCCTCCATACTGAAGTGTCTGTACACCACATAGCAGTTGAGGGTTCTTAGGTTGATGACCGATCGGTAATCTCCTGTTTTCTTCTTGACGAGGAAAATGTTGCTGTAGAAACCGCCTTCATCCGGTGCGTATTGCACTGTGCCTTTTGGGTGCCGATTTCTTTGTCCA
This sequence comes from Pelobates fuscus, assembly GCF_036172605.1. Lineage (NCBI taxonomy): Eukaryota > Metazoa > Chordata > Amphibia > Anura > Pelobatidae > Pelobates > Pelobates fuscus. Next base: position 105,332,246 of record NC_086318.1, on the reverse strand, counting down.
CTGGGAGGTTGTGATCCCGTGACATGCGTATTGGAGGTGGCAGCGAGGTATGGACGGGTTGTAAGTAAAACTGTATGACGTAACCCCATACTATCTGGTATACCCTGTCCTGTGTTAGAGACAGTGACAGTCAGCAGGAGTAGTGGTAGTAGGGCAAGCACGCAAAGGTGCCAGACTCCTGGTACATCTGGGGCTCACACAGGGTATAATTCTAGGTAAAACCAGTGAGTGTATTAAGTACCAGTGTGAGAGGGGCTCACCCTCTAATGGTACAAATGGTACCCTTGAATGGCAGTTGAGACGTGACAGTCTCGTAGTAGTGGCAGTGGTGTATCCTGGTTTTGTGCTTGCCTACACAGGACAAAACTCAGGTGCCCCACTCCCCCCTCCCGCGCCACCCCCACCCAAGCCGCCCCCCCGCCCCACCTTCTAAATACACACACATTCACTGACAGATACGCATACACTAGCTAACAGAAACACACCCTCGCTAACAGAAACACACACACTCACTAACAGACAAACACACACTCACTAACAGACACACTAACAGACACACACTCACTCACTAGCAGACACACACACACACACACACACTCACTAACAGACACACACACTCACACTAATAGACACACACACTCACTAACAGATACACTCACACTCACTAACAGACACACTCACACTCACTAACAGACACACTCTCACTCACTAACAGTGACACACTAACAGACACACACACACACTAACAGACACACACACACTAACAGACACACACTAACAGACACACACACACTAACAGACACACTCACACTCACTAACAGACACACACTCGCTCACTAACAGACAGACTCTCACTCACTAACAGACACACACTAACAGACACAACACACTAACAGACACACACACACTAACAAGACATTTGCCCTGGGCATTTGGGGCGGCTTTTTTTGCCGCCCCTTGGAAAATGCCGCCCAAGGCAAATGCCTTGTTTGCCTCACGGCTAATACGTCCCTGAGTAGTGGGGTTATCCCAATAACACCCCTAAAGGGATAGGGTTGTACTCCAGAGCTGTATCTTGTGAGTAGATCAGTATGAAGTGCATGTAGTAAGCAGTGATAGTCATTTACCATATGGATACTCGTCCCAGTAGGGACTGCATCTGCAGGACCTGTATGTAGTTAGCTGGCGGCTCATCCCAGGTGGTGTGCCATGAAAACCCAGAGGATACCCACAACAGTAATTGTACACTTGGTACAGTATATAATATATCCCTGTTAAAGGGTAGTAGTAATTGCCTTCAGGCAGTATAATGATACACTCAGTCCAGAAATACCACATACATCCCATTCATAATACTGATAGATAGTCCTGCTTTATCAATTGCAGAAATGACAGGCAGTAGAAACAATTCCAGTGAGGGTAAATGGCTACCGTAGTTGGTATATACAGCAACTTGTAGGGGTTAGCAGGTAGTGTGTTGTCCAGTCCTGAGGTCTTCTAAGTCTGGATCGAATGAATCCCGACCCAGAAGAAGAAATAAAATGGCCGCCGTGACTCTCGCGGTACTCGCGAAATCCAAGGTGGACACAGCTTGCGCACAATAATGCCAGTCAACAGTCAGCAAGTCCTGCAACCGTGGGCCTGCCGAAATACCGCAAACCGAGCATCTCGGTTTCCCCCCCAACCTGCCCCCAAGCCTGGTAGCCCTCGAAGCAAAAACCCTTAACGGACCTGCTGAACGGGCGCTGCACTGATAGAAGCGACTCTCATAGACCGAGGGGAGAGGGAGAAACAGATTTCCTGAGGGGAAAGCAGAGGGCTGAGGCACGGAGAAAGTTACAATCTATAAGTGTAGTGCAGGGACAGGTATAGGAGAGACAGAGGGCATATATAAGTGCAGAATAAATAGAAAAATAAGTAGCAAAACAACCATTGAGCAGAATCACAAGGGAGAACAAAATACTCTAACCTGTGCCTTGGCTGGAGCAGCAAAGAAAGAGGAGGAGCTTAGGCTTAGGCCTTTTGATTATCAACTAACCTTTTTCTCTGATTGTTTGTTTGTTTCTGTGCTGCTGGAGATTTTCAAGAGTTATGCAAAAATGAAGCCTCCTGTCATGTAGTAAAATTCATTCAATGCAATTCAGAGGCTATCATTTGTAGGTAATTCATTAACCCCTTAAGGACACATGACATGTGTGACATGTCATGATTCCCTTTTATTCCAGAAGTTTGGTCCTTAAGGGGTTAAATGTATCCTCTGCAAATTCACCTCAGAATTAATCCAAAATAAATTTGACGTGAAATTGACTCAACTGTTCCCAGAAAGGACTGTTTATTGTAAAAGATTTTGCTCAGGAACAAAGTCCAGAATAATTTCTGAATTAGTCTATAGAGGAAGTGACTGGTTTCCCGTGAACAGCAGATAAGTTTTCACAATGTTAACAAATGGTTTGACTAATCAAACTGGAGGGTCAACAAGGTCAACAAGGCACTCATGACACTATAACCACTACACTGTAGTGGTTATGATGCTTGGAGTGTACCTTTAACTAGGGTTACAGATGTAAACATCATAATAATTAAATGTGAATTACTGAAATGATTGAAAAATATATCCATGGAAATGTTTCACACCCCCTCACCTGCCCTTTGTTTCATGCTCTGAGACTACTGATAATTTTACCTAGAATTCCTCTCTATGACCTTATATATGAGGCTATGTCAACAAGTGCAGTAGAAAGTACCAGGGGCTACATCTAAACCAATGTATTGTCAATGACATTATCATACATTTAAAGACTGTGTGCGTGTTTTGGAGACGTGCTGGCACTGGAGATGTCCTGCAGGGACCACAGGGCAATGGGTTTAGGGTCAGCTAAAGGTCAAGGGTTAGTTTAGCTAGGGGGGTTAGCTGGCTAAATCCAGTTTACAGCAGTTTAACATTAGGATATTCTCATTGGCTGTTAGTTTTTTGGCAGGTTTAGGTTGCGCAGAGGTGGGAAAATGGTTGGCCCTGATTGGTCAGGATTGAAGCAAGTGGCGTGCGCTAGTTAGGACTAGTTTATATATACCAAGTTTAAATTGTGCGGGCTTCACGCTCTGAGGGACTTACAGAACAAGAGGGAGAGGTTTTGAGCTTCCCACCTAAACCTTTTATTTCATTATACTGTCATAGGCTGGGGAATTAGGAGTAAGGTCGCCTCAAATACGAGGTGGATTGAGGCTTAAGGTTTAAGCAATCTGGTTCAAGGGCGATTGTTAGGTTTAATTTTGGTGAAATGGTTATGGAATTAATTTTAAAGTGTTTGGTAGTGCCTCTAATTACCCTCAATAAAGCTACGGCCTTTCCATCCAATGTTAAATGGTGTTGGTTCTTATTTATTATATGGTATTTGTGTTGTTTATTGATAGGGTCTTTGGTTTTGTTTGTTTGCAAATATGACCATCTGAAGGACAATAAACATTAATCACACACAGTGCATTGCTCACACACCTCTTGGTTCAGTGTTCTGCTGCACGTTTACAACATGCATTATTTTTTTCTCAATCAACTCAAAACTGACTTAAATAGATAGTGAATATTTCACAAGAAGAAAAAAAAAACAGAATGGCGTAACTGTAATATCCTGTGTCCGGGGTGTTAAACATCAGCCACCACCGGTTGTTTAAGAACTACAAAGTTCATAATTCTCTGCCAAATTATGGGTGTGCCTGCATTTTCAGAATGAAATAGATAAGAGAAGGAATATTTTCTATATTTTATATATTTTCCACTCCACAAAAGAATAGGAGAGCATATAAATAACATTTTGTAGGGGAGTCACTCATCATAGTGTCTAACATGGATCCGAAGGGTTTAATTTTTTTTAGGAATTCAAGTAGTGAAGAAATCATGCAGAGGTGGAGATTTTATTTCTAAAATTGGAAGAGAAGAAATGATGTGGGTTCACAAATTGAAAACCTTAGAACCAAGGGGCCTTAATATAGAATTCGACCTTTTTAATTTTCTATAATTTTATATCAGAATCCTGCAAATTTTTATTTAATTTAATTTTTTATTTTTTTAATAATTTTTTTAATAATTAATAAATAGACTTATTTACATTCTGAATATATAATTGTTTAAGTATTGAGAAAATTGCACTTTTTTGCATGTTGCATGTTGCATATTTCACTTTAAGATATGTAATCTAGCACTTTAAATGTGATTCAGAAATATGATATTATACAATGGATTAATTTTATCCCTTTCTTCCTCTAGTCAAGTAGGTACTGTGGAAATAGTTAGTAAATCATATAAGTATATACTGTTGTTATATTTTATAAGTTATATATGTGTACACAAATACATTTTTAGACATTTAATGAATAATCCCCTTGTCCTATCGAGTGTGTACAAAAACGTTTGACATTCATAGATGTTAATGAGTTGGTTAAGGTAACCAATCAAAGGACAGAAATTTCAGACTCTTTTGGGTAAACACGCCCTGTGTAAAAGCTTTATAATGAGACTGTGATGGACTAGTGGGCGGATCTGATGAAGCCGAGCACGTCGGCGAAACGCGTCATCACGCTCTGACGTCATTACGTCCAACGGCTGTAAGCCCCGCCTCCCGGAACAAGTGTGAGAGATAGCAGCCCTGAGAGCCTGAAAAGGACCAACAGAATTGTTTGGGACTATACCACATCGGTGAGGAAAAGGACATACAGCCAGACAACTGCTTTTAATGATTGGAGTGTCTAATAAAGGATTTTAACTATCATCACAGCCTCAAGCCTCTATATATCGAGATGCCAATACAGTTCAGAGCAGACTAAATTGCTCTACTCTTGTGAGTGTTTTTGATCTATATTTTCTGTATTTTAATTCTATGCATATTGCCCTATGAGTTTTTTTCTGTTTTCTTTGAGTATATCACTGAAGTGTTAACAGAAGCAACCTCAAAACTTTTAAAAGTGAGTTTATTTTTCATTTAGCACTTATGTGTTTTGACACTAATGCACTTTTATGATATTACATATGTATGTGGTATTCATATCACTTAATTTGATTTGTAGTGTTTAAGCACAGTGCACTTTATACAACCTTTTGAAAATGTATTATTATTTAATATTTGTGTGAAAATTATTCACTTACATTGTTGATGGTCTTAAAGGCACAGCACACTTTATTTTTTGTTTTTTGCAATTTATGTGAGAGGAGCTTTTTCACCATATATAGTGCTGCTTTATATTTATATTGTACTGTACATATTAGTTTTAGCGCCATTTTTTACTTGTCTTTTGGTACCTTAATATTTCCTATGGTATTTTAGAATATTCTGAAACGACGACTTCCTTTCTGCTATTCAAGATTTGATTTGAAGGGTTTAAAAGTAAACTTATATGAGGGCATCAGCACCTTCCGTGTGGTCAAATTAACCTATTAAAAGATCAGAGGCAAAACGCCCTGCATGTTAGCTAATCAAACACTATGATTTTTGTATTGCTTTATGGAATGTCATTATAACCTGGTCACTGTGACCTCTTACATCCAGATTTATGCACAATCCCATAGTTAATAAAAAAAAAAATAGATATGGCTTTACCTATTTTGGTTGTTTGTTTTTTTAGAAAACATTTTCTATGATATCATTTACATTGTGTACAATATTGACCTAGCCTATCCAGTGCATACCAGGCTGACTAATGTAATCTTCATTGTACTATATTTACAGGCACAGGTGCCTTCATGTCACTCTGGAAGGAATGCTTGCTATGTCTTTGCACAGATACCAGAGTGAGCACCAGGGGGTGAAGGCTATCCCTCACCAGAGAAGTGCTGAGGGAGTTAGAGTAGTTTACACTCACATCCACTGCACAAATCACTGCAGTTAGATTTTCAATAGCGTTTAGTGCATTGGAGGCCTGGCAAGGGCCTTCCAATAGTCCCAATTTTGGGATCCTGTCCCCCTCTAGTCCCCTGGTGTGTCCCCAGGCAGTACACGCTTGTGCTGTGCAGCAGGCACTAGGACCATTCATAGAGTTTTTCAGCAGCGCTCCCTGCATGGCACTGAAGGCTTGGAGACAGCCAGGGAGCAAGTCAGATCTGCCTCTTTTTCCAGGTGTGCCCACCCACTAAGGGCATTGCTAGTGAAGTCGGTTGCCTCCTTGGTGAAGTCCCCTCAGGGCCGCACCCAGCCCATCCCAATTTCCTTATTTCAATTGTTTGGAGGTATGGAAGGGGGCGGGGCAATCACCCCATCTCCCCCAGGTCACTATCATGCAGGGATTGTTGGCTGCAATGGGATGTCCGCATGCTAGGGATAGGCATAATGCTATCTTAGCTATAAGATAAGGCCAGGGACTAATGAAAGTTTTTAGAAAATTGGGCAGACTAGATGGGCCAAATGGTTCTTATCTGCCGTCACATTCTATGTTCTATGTTTCTACCTTACTGTAGTAGTGAAGCAGGAATTGTGCAGGGCCTTTGCTCTTTGGGTACATGGACTGGTGGCTCACAATCTCAATATTCTTTGGGACGGGCATAGTGCACTGGGATGTTTACTTGTTGACTGCAGTATCAGGAGTTCAACAGGATGCCAGACTATAATATGCACGTAAGGTGTCCCTGGACTTGGAGTTGTTTACAAATAACTGCAGGTAGAGATGAGACTGGGTTCATAACATTGAATCCATAGATCTCTGTGAATGTCCAGTCAGGGCTGCCATCAGAAACTTTGGGGCCCCTTACACAGCTCAAGGCCTGAACCATTGGGGTCAGCCCCCGAATCTGCCCACAATGTCTGCCCATAGGCTACAACCCTGAGTGGAGTGTATGTGTAGGGGATGTAGTGTGTGCATAGGGAAAGCAGTATGTGTCTGTCTAAAGAAAGTGTGTGCATATAGTGCAGTGTTTGTGTAATAATGGATGCAGTGTGCATGTTAGGCAGGGATGTAGTGCATGTGTTTGTGTATGGAATATAGTGTGTCTATAATGGGTGCAGCGTATGTGTAAGGCATGCATGCAGTGGTTTGTGTATATAGTAGTTGTAGTGTGTTTGTGTATAAATGATTCATGCAGTGTTTGTGTATAAGGGACGCATGCAGTGTTTGTGTATATGGTAGTTGTAGTGTGTTTGTGTGTAAGGCATGCATGCAGTGTTTCTGTATATATTAATTGTAGTGTGTTTGTGTATAAGGGATGCGTGCAGTGTTTGTGTATATGGTAGTTGTAGTGTGTTTGTGTGTAAGGCATGCATGCAGTGTTTCTGTATATAGTAATTGTAGTGTGTTTGTGTATAAGGGATGCGTGCAGTGTTTGTGTATATGGTAGTTGTAGTGTGTTTGTGTGTAAGGCATGCATGCAGTGTTTCTGTATATAGTAATTGTAGTGTGTTTGTGTATAAGGGATGCGTGCTGTGTTTTCGTAAATAGTGGATGCAAACATCCCCTCTGATGATGGCCGTGTGTTCAATCATGCTGTACAGCTCACAGTGATGAAGATTACACAGGTATATGATATCTCACCTCACAACCTGTGTCTCATGCTTGTATGTGGTAGGCCATGCAGACAGAGATATGTGGATTTTGTGCACAAAATAGGCCATTTGTTTAGACGCGCTCTCACAGCTAAAGGTTGCTATCGCCGCTCCCCTGTTTACCTCCACAGCAGTGGAAACTCTTATTTATTCACAACACTTATTTTAGCCACATAATATTTTAAATATGTCCTCTCAGGCAAACTTGAAGGCAATGTCTTCTTTGGAAAATGTAAACTATTTAACATTATGTGGTATTATCAAAAATAGCAAACATTCCTTTGGGTTAAAAAAAAAGTAAAGAAATAGGAAAAAAGTAAGCAGCATTTAAAGGATTTGATGCTTTTAATATAATTAATTTAGCATTTTACCTACACATTATAAAGACTAGCTTTGTGCTCCTATACCACTTTATTTAATTGAAGTGGTCTGTGTGCAGTGCCCCTTTTTTGGAGATACAGGGGATGCTTCCACTGTGAGAAAAGAGACAGACTTAATTCTTGACTTCCGACACATCACGTATTGCATGAGGACGTCAAACGTTCAGTTAGTACTTCTCATAGAGAAGCATCGGATTTAATGAACTATAAACAGCATTTGATTGCAATATCATGATGATTGCGGCACAGGCATCTTTTGTCTACAGTACTTTCCTATGAGATGAATTTCATTGGAGAAAATGTTATCAAACATGATGACATCAAGAGCTGGATCGGGCTGTTCAGAAGAAGCTGTCTTGGTGCGGAATTACGTAGTTTTCTCATTGAAAAGGGGGTCTCTGAAATCTGAAACACTATCTTTCGGAGAGACAAAAATAAATAAATAAATAAAATACCTCTTCTAATAGTTTAACTAATGTATGCAACGTTCGTAAAATGTGACTGAAAGAATGTAAATAATCCGAAACTACTAAATTCCATGTAGTAGTTCCTTTTAAAAGCCGTTTTTTTAAAATCTGATATAGAAAAATTCAGGTAGGAGGCATTACTTAAAGGCACATGACAGCAGAGCAAAATTTGTAACATTGAAATGAGTGCATTTATAAGATCCTGTTCCTTTTAAAACTGTCTTTTTTAAAAATGGAAAATAGAATAGTGCGTGTATTATACCCACTGCACCATTCTGTATTGCATACACATACCCCGGCAACTGTCTTAGATCAAAACTTTGGCAAATCACTCCTTCTAACCTTCATTTGGCTAGTAAATAACCATTGCAAATCAGCCGCCATGCCATTGTTTTGCAATCACCGTTTTCTGTCGTGGTCCGCTATTTAGCAGTATGAGCAACATGGGAAATATAGGAATGTTATGGGAAATGTAGTTCATAACAGAAAAGTTTGTGATTATCAGTGGTATATATTGTGGACCATAATGCTCAGCTAGCAATTCTGAAACATCTAGCTTGCCACTGTTTGGCCATAACTGGCATTTTATTTCCTACACTGCTCAGACAGACATTTGGCCAGGTCTGCAACCATTCTGTAGTTAAAACTGATTTTGTATATGGAAGATGTTCTCCTACTCCTGTGTGATAAGGCTGTGATTATTTAGAATATTCCCAGAAGAATGAGTGTTCTCAGGGGATACAGAGAAACAATATATGGGATTGGTTGATTTTGTCCTGTAAGATGAACTGAATATATATAGGAGTGGTAATGAGTAATGCTAAGTATGTGGATTTAGCGTTATTTCTTTTTTTGTAAAGTTAATATTTTTGGTTTTCAAATACATATATGTATAGTGACAAACAAAAGCAAGAAGAAATAACCATAGCTTTAGCAATTTAGAGTTGTGTCAATATAAGAACCTCTTCCAATGCACATAATAGAAGACCAATTATGAAACACTTTTGAGAGCCTGGCTGGAAACTGCAGCTATAGAGGCCACCTCAACCCCCACCCATTCTGGAGGCGCCTATGTATGACGACCTGCTCAGAGTCAGCATCTGATTTTGCAGGGTTGGACCACACAAAAGGTCCAGGTAAGTCCCCTATAATACACCTTGCTGCATCAACTTGCCAGTAGAGTCTTCCCAGTTGGTGAGTATACAGGGAGGAAGATGTCGCTTTTCATGGGTATTTGTACCATCTTGCTGTCCAAAGGAGTCAGGTTTGAGAAGAGGCTTTATTTGTGGCTGTTGCTTTGCTGGTGGTTATTACAGGCTAGAATCTTGGTGGGAATGTTGGAGAACCCCACTGGGATCACCAGGGCATTCCCCCTGCTCAAACTTAGCCTAAAATTGGCCTCAGATTAAATAAAATGCCCACTGTTGTCTGCAAGAGTCCTCTGAGGTCTACCACTCTTCTCTGACTCTATTGTGTGCTGGGTGACGGTCAACTTGGACAGCTTATGCTGACTGGCTACACAGGCCCTGACGTTTTCTGGCCTCTGCAGATGGGACTAGGATAAACCCCCTCAAGTCCAGTGGGTGGGCACAAAAAAAACCTCTGCTTTGAGCCAAGAGCAGCGCTCATATCAGGCAGGAGATGGCCACCTTTCACACCAGAATGGCTGCGTAGGTCCTAATGCTTGGCAGCTGATATACGTTGCGGGTCCAGAACAGGCTGGTGCCAAATAACTTGATCATATCCTCTATAGGTTCCAATGCCCATTGGTACCAGGAGCAGGGTCTGCAGGTAAAACAAGCCTAATAGCTGAAATATCACTAGAAGCTAAGAAGCAAGCCCTTTAGACGTGTTTAGTTTGCCTAAATAGGATTAATGATGTCACTCACTGGCTCTGTATTAGGTCATGAGATTCTGGACTGACAAAATGTAAATGCAAAGCTAGGGATGGACTGACAGCCATCTAGGCCCCAACGCAAAATAATACCCTGGGCACCTTGAAGGCCAATATAAGTGCTCCAGATTAGAGTTTACCCCCCTTTTAAAATATTATCTACATAATGTATTTTAAACAAACTATATAAAAACTGGGATGTCCACAGGGTGGCTTGATGAATAGGGCTAGCCCTGCAAACTGCATGCTTGCGCAAGGAAAATTTCGACTCACACGCTGCAATATATGTTTTGTATTTGTATGTAGTATGATGAGGAGTTAATACAAAGTGTATATGAGTAAATGTATGAAATGCAGGGTGGTATTTGTGTGTGTGTAACTGTAGGGGGTATATGGCAATCTGTTCGAATGTATGTGTGTATCATGGCAGTGTGATTGAGGAGGTATAATATGCAAAGTGGTGTGTGTGAATGGCATACATTACGCAGTGGGAATGTGGGGATACATTATGCTGTGGGGTGTATTTGTGTAAATGTGATGGTGTATTCTGCAGTGGGCCAGTATGGTTATACATAATGACAGTGTTTGTGGGACTGTGAATGTGGCAGCAAGCGTTTATGAATATGGAGGTGTATTATGAAATGAGACTGTGAATGGATATGGTGGTATGCATTGAGTAGGTTTATTAATTGGGTCAGCGTGTCTGTGAATGTAAGGGTGTATTATGCAATGGTACAGTATTTGTCAATACAATTCTATATTTCAGAGGCAGAAAATATGTAGAGAGGGCCCTGGTACAAAAATATTTTTTTATGTCCTCTCCTAGCACAAGGATGGGTAAAAAGGTAGACCTCCATCTCTTGTACAACTCCCATGATACTTTTCCAGCTGGGGATCTATCATTTGCCCATCTTTGCATGGTTTTTGTATTTGTGTGTGGCCAGGAGGAGAGGCTGACACGTGGCCTAGGGGGAAAACACTCCGTTTAAGCAGATGGTCAGTTTATAACTGGCCAAAACATGGGCAGGCTCCCTATAGTCTAGGGCCCTTGTTGAGTGACTGATTTTCCCAAGTAGTGCTCAGCCTGCCCTTAAGCAGAGCCCAGCAGGTCAATGGAAGATTCACATTCAGGGGCTAGAGTCTAGCACCCCTCTACCACTGATTCTTGCTTTAGGGAATTTTCCACTCTTCTAGTTCTGAAATATTTTAAAGTTGTCTCTCATTCACCATACAACACAAAGACTGCTTCTGCTGAACTACGCATGTCAGGTGTGCGCAAGCATCGCTGCACAATGGACCAGTGCAGAGCTTCTACCAGTGCCAGCTCAAGCTTCCTGCAGGACCTTTGCAGTACAATGGTAGATTTATTTTGTTTTATTTAAAAGTCTACATACAGTATTATTAAAGATATTTCTAGATTGCACATTGACTTCAATAGTTCCTTTTAACTTCCATTTCTTCATAACATTTTGGATAGTGAACACTGCAAACTGGAAGGGTTGATCTTATCTTTTCTCTATACAATCTTTCAATGCTTTGTAAGCAGTTTAACAATGTATTTCTGACCATCAGTCAGCTGCTAAGATGAGCCCATGACTGTTGGCTGCAAGCAAAACACTCTGATTCAGAGAATTCTATAATCTTTGGAACCATCATCATTAGACTATGATCAAGGACTGATGAGTCAATTCAAACATTTAAGTTTTTGACTCCTGAGACGTAAGAAATAGCAAGTGGATCAACTGAATGTTTTCCAAGACTTTTGCACATGTCCCATTTACTGTTTTATGTGCAATAAAATTTGCAGAAATATGTTGAGTTTACTTTTGTTCACTGCAGAGGTTGTGCTAACTCCTTTTCAATTAAAAAATCAGCACAATATATAGTCAGGGGGACCCAGACCTATGCATACAAACGTACTATCAATTATCCCCATGGCTACAATTTGCCACTCTTCTCCTGCCGATGATATCAGGATTTGTCAAGACTTATGAAACTCAGCTACCATAACGCTCTTTAGTTTGATAAATGGCGCTTGTGACCAAAGGGGACTTAAAGGGATACCGTAGTGACAGGAATACAAAGCTGTATGACTGGCACTACAGCTCCCTTTGCCCCCCCTCCCTTTGCCCCCCCCCCTCCCTTGCGCCCCCCCTCCTCCGAGAAATAAAGATAAAAAAAAACTTTTATTTACTTACCCTTTCCAAGAGCTGATGTCCCTCGGCACTAGGGCAACGCTCTGCCTCCTCCGTCCCGCAGTCAGCGGGATCTAATGTGCAAATGCAGCACACGCATTAGACCTCCCAATAGGAAAGCATTGAATCAATGCTTTCCTATGTGGAAAAATCTGACACTGAAGGTCCTCGTGCTCCAGCGTCAGATACTGAACCAAAGTCCATTTCAATGCAGAAGCCTTCAAGTGGCTGTCTGGTAGAACGGCAAAATCTCGTGGTCACTACTCTAACCTAATTCTCCTTGACCTTTCTGCGGCTTTTGACACTGTTGATCATCAACAGCTTCTTCTCATCCTCCGCAATATCGGTCTACAAGATATTGCTCTCTCCTGGTGCTCCTCCTACCTCTCCCAGCGCTCTTTCGGTGTTTCTTTCTCTGGCTCTGCTTCTTCTTCCCAACTCCTCTCTGTTGGTGTCCCCCAAGGTTCAGTCCTTGGTCCCCTACTGTTCTCCATCTGTACTGCCTCCCTTGGTAAACTCATTAGCTCCTCTGGCTTCCAATATCATTTCTATGTGGATGACACGCAAATCTATCTGTCCTCTCCTGATCTCTCCTCGTCCCTCTTGACTAGTGTCTCTGACTGCCTCTCTGCTATTTCTAACTGGATGGCTACCCACTTCCTTAAACTCAGCTTGACCAAAACTGAAATTCTGGTCTTTCCTCCCTTAAGTGTTGCTACTCCTGTGTCTGTCTCCCTCTAAGTCAATGGTGCTAACATCAGCTCCACCACACAGGCTCGCTGCCTAGGTGTTCTCTTTGACTCCGATCTCTCCTTCACGCCTCATGTTCAGTCTATCGCTAAATCCTGCCGCTTTCAGCTCAAAAACATTGCGCGCATACGACCCTACTTAACTCCAGATGCGACTAAGGTGCTGGTCCATTCCACTGTCCTTTCTCACCTTGACTACTGTAATCCGCTTCTCAGTGGTCTTACGTGCTACCAACTTGCACCGTTACAGTCTATAATAAATGCGGCAGTGAGGCTGATCTTCCGGTCCGCCCGCACCGCCCACGCCTCACCATTCTGTCAGTCCCTAAATTGGCTTCCTGTAAGATAGAGGGCTGAATTTACAATTCTGGTTCTTGCTTTCAAATCTCTACATAATGCTACTCCCGCCTATCTATCCTCCCTAATGCACAAGTATGTCCCATCTAGGCCCTTACGCTTTGCTGAAGACTTACATCTATTTTCTGACCGTACTCCCACCTCTGATGCTCGCCTTCAAGACTTCTTGAGGGCTGCACCGTTCCTGTGGAACTCACTTCCCTCCTCCGTTAGATGCTCACCCAGTCTCCACTCCTATAGCACACTTTAAATAAGATGGCGGGCAATGGGCAGCAGAGCCTACACTATGCGATTTGCAGTAGGAGTTATTAAATATACACGTAATTTGTGCTGTGTTGTAGGGCTGCTACCTTTCTAGGGAAAATATACTGGCCATGCTAATGTGCAGAATTAATTATACATGGGTGACATCACAGGATATGACATCTCAGGATGTTTATCACAAGGAGTGACATAAGAAAAAAATATATTTGGAAAGGGGAAAATTCTGCAAATCACAAAATAAATAACAATTACAGTTTGATTCTGCTGATTAAACACCAAATTATAATGAATTACAATCTGAATTGCAAAATGTAGTCTAAATTAGCCAAGCTGTGACTAGGCTGAATTGGAGAATATTAATTCAATTATTTTTGTCTATAATTTTCAATTTATATTTTAACTCACTACATTATGCAATTCATAGTTTAAAGGCATAAAAACTTTAGAAATTAAGTTGTTATGGTGCCAGGAGGTTCAACCCCTAAGTCTGTGTGCCAGTGCCGGATCTCTCTGCTTCTTTGTCCTTCTGTTTTCTCAAAATCGTGAAACTGGAAGGCTCTTGAAGCATCAGCTGATTGGCTGCCAGTGGTCAGCTGAGGCACTCAGCCAGTCAGTGACCCTACCATTCATAAAACTGTCTAGAAAAGAAACACACCTAAAGGTGTGCCAGCGCCAGGGACCTCCTGACACCACAACAACTTCATTTTGATGAAGTTGTTATGGTGCCTGGATTGTTCCTTTAATGAATAAACCTCTGTAGTTTATTTATTGAACTAAATAATTTAGTGGTAAAGAATTGAAAACTAAACTACAAAGTTCATGCCAAAGTAGTGGATTTGGAAAAATTCTCCAGTTCTGCTATAGCTCCCACCTTCTCAATGAGTAGTACTACAGCTCAGGAAGATACATTGGAAAGCCGCCATCACGTGCACCTGTATGCATGACTTCAGCACAGAGGCTTATTTATTTTCTTTCTGGGAAAGGGAGGATGGCTTGCAAAGGCTATGCAGAAATAAAATAAATCCTTTTTTAGTTGTTGTGGAGGTATATCTACTAAACACCGGTGTCTCTCCTCAGGTGCCATCCCCATCTGTCTCCCCCGTTTCAACCCCCATCTATTTCTCTCCTTCTGTTCAAACCCCTAATCTTTGTCACTTATCCTTTCCTTACCTCCATCAGTGTGTCTACTCCTATATCAACCTGCATCTGTTTTTCTCCTTCTGTCCAAACCTCCGATCTTTGTCTCTTATCCTGTCCTTACCTCCATCTGTGGGTCTCCTAATGTATTAACCCCCAAACTGTGTCTCTCCTCCTGTTTAACCCAACTGTGTCTCTCCTCCTGTTTAACCATTATGCACACATAGTGAATAGTGAATAGATCATTTATTCTCGAGCACCAAACCTTAAAATGCTGTTAGCTCCAACATTGAAAGAAACAAGAAACAGAAATATCAATATAAGTAATGCAGGGTTCTATAAGTGCAATAGGTGTCTGGGTTGCAAGAACCATCCAACTCAAGAATAAACTATTAAAGAGTTCAAAACATGAAGGGAGATGAGAGTTTTAAAATAAGGACCCATTTGAGTTGTAACACAGTTGGAGTCATCTACCTTCTAATATGTCCCTGTAAGAAATATTATATTGGGAGAACTAAGAGGCCTTTTAAGATAAGATTGGGGGAGCATATATCCAAAATATCAAAAAGGGACTAATTACCCACAATCTCTCCAAACACTTCTCTATCCATCAGTTTATGGCTATAGAAAAAGTCAAAATCCACTGGAGAGGAGGGGATCTGGAGAAAGTCCTAGACAGGACAGAAGCAAAATGGATTTTTAGACTTAACAGATTGGAACCCATGGGCTCAATGCTTTCCTTTAGTGTTCAGGTTATGGGAACGGGGACTCCCCCCTATTCCCTTTCTTATTCCTTTTTCTCTCTATATATATTTTATATTGATGAATCTTCCCATCAAAGTGTCTATGTCTACTGGACATCCCATTTTTTGCACTAGATTGATTTATTTATATGCAATGCTAATTTTTATTCTATATTTCTTTATTTATTTTATACCAGTTACTCTTATTAATTAATTTATTTTTTATTATCAGATTAGAGTATCCATGGACATCCCATTTCTCGGCACTAGATTGATTTATTCATATTGAATTCTAGTTCTTTATTTATTACATATCGGTCACTTTCATTTTCACTATCAGATCAATTGAGGATCTATGAGCTAACTAATAGGTTTTAGACATATACATAAATTTAACCTACAATTGACACATATAATATCCCTTGTAAGACATCAGGTGACTTTTATGATTATCCCAGTGACTCATTAGTAATATTTTTCTCAATTTTATGTTCTACTTTTTATTTTCTGTTTATTTTAATGTTCTCTATTTATTTTTATTATTATTATTATTTCTAATTTTCATTTGAATTTTCATTTAATTTTCATATTCTTATCCATTTTATTTTTATTAAAAAAATTATTTTAATTTTATTTATATTTATTATTTTTATATTTATTTTTTTAATTTATATTCATTTTTATTATTTATCATTCTTTAACAATTGTTTATCCTTAACAGATCAAAGATGCATGATTCTAAGGAGATGTGGAATATATGTTTTATTTTATTTCTATTTTTATATTTTTCATATACGCGTAAGGCAGGGATACTACACGAACACGAAGCGCTCAGGAGACAGCCAAGTGGAACACATCCCAACCTGAAGTGGAACGCACGCGGCGAGTATCCAGTGTTTACCAACTCGCAGAGATCCACACTTCCCACGATCCGGCCGGCAGGAGGGAGCTACAAGGATCTTCTAGTCTGTAGAATATTGGCCTGGTACCTGATGCCACTACTTTGGACGCTTCCATAAGTGCAAGTTTTATTCATTTATCTTTGACAGTGTTCATCCATTTTTCAATACATTTTTAATAGAGATCACCCTGTCTCTGCATCACTAAACCCATCGTGCACAAGGGACTTGGCACATACTCTGTAGCAATACTGATACATATCCCGGCAGAGATTGTATCATTCCATGATTAATATTATTATTTTTACACCATTAGGTATTAGACCGATACTATATTATTCTCAGCTTTACCAGAGTTTCTTCCTACTTATCCCATAGTAGGTAACCAGTCTGGAATTAATTTAGCTGATACAACTCTATCTATTGATATTTTTATCCCTTTATCTATTTAATATTTATTTATGTTTAGGGTAAATTAACCCCTTAAGGACCAAACTTCTGGAATAAAAGGGAATCATGACATGTCACACATGTCATGTGTCCTTAAGGGGTTAATTTATATCTAAACTTGTGCAATAAGCATTTAGTTTTTTCAGATTCTCTGTGTAACACCATTTAGTAGATCACAGTCAAATCCAATCAATTTTAACAAGCCATTGTGCCATTTCATTTCTATATTCCTATTTTTTGTATTTTCACTAGATTCCTGATCACACTATTGATCTTCTTCAGTAGGAATTTCCATGAATAAAATAAACCAGAACTAGCACCGAATTTAAATGTTACTGTTTATGCTGTTGAGGAATATGTATGTTGCCATACAGATCAAAGTGTGTTGCAAAAACCTATTCAATGCTTGAACTCAAATTTACTACCACTATGTTATAATGTCCTAAATTAAATCTCACAACCTTTACATTTATCATTAAAATAACGCCTATTTTTACATACGTTAAAACTCACTTAAAGGACCACTATAGGCACCCAGACCACTTCAGCTTAATGAAGTGGTCTGGGTGCCAGGTTCATCTAGGTTTAAACCTGCCTGCGAGAATGCTTTCCTATGGACTGACTGAATGCGCGCGCAGCTCTTGCCGCGCATGTGCATTCAGCCAATGACGACTGAAGGAGGAGGAGAGTCCCCCCCTGGCGCTGGAGAAAGGTAAGTGATTTAACCCCTTCCTCAATCTAGAGCCCGGCGGGAGAGGGGCCATGAGGGTGGGTGGAGGCGACCTGTTAATACTATAGTGCCAGGAAAACGAGTTTGTTTTCCTGGCACTATAGTGGTCATTTAAAGGGTCTGGGTGCAGTGTCCCTGTCCCCTTAACAAATAATGTAAAACATTGCAGTTTCAGAGAAACTGCAATAATCACATCACATGGTTAACTCCACCTCTAGAGGCTTTAACTTAGGTGAAATGACACTGGTTGTCCTCACACTTTGCATGAATATGTCCAGCTTCTTCTGTAGCAGGACTGCTGCTAAACTGTGCATTGCCCTGATTTCCCTGTTGTGTATGTACTGTTTTGGGCATGTGTTCTAGTTCCCTTTTCGGTATTTTCCCTATCTTACTCCTGTAGTTTGCTATGTGTGTTCGCCTAAAACTGCCTGCTCCCCGTTCGGGAGGTGCCGTCACAAAAGGAATCCATTCACCTCCCTAGTGGAGACCACCACGAAACCCCAATTAGAATGTTGTCTTAGAAAGTTTGCACCTCGTAACTAGGTGTCAAAACCATAAACCGCAAGGGAAGCCTCGGCGCGTGCCTACCCTCAGTGGCGCCCGTTCGCCATCCAGGGGGAGCATTCGTGGATTGCTTCACGAATGAGGACCTCCCCGGTGCCCCTTGGAATGTTCGCACAAATCAATTAGAACGTTAGCAACTCGCAACATAAGTGTGAAACCGCAAGGGAAGTAATTAATTAGTGCTTCCCTGGGTGGCCGCCATTCGTATAGATGGGCAGGGGGAGCATTCGTGGTCCAAAAGGAGATGCTTCCCTTGCCTGGTTTCACCCAGGGACCTTGCGAACGGAGGCTGTTCATGACGGTTACCGTTCTGGGCGTTCCCGAGATTGGTGGGAACACTCTTTGGGGACAATGGTGGTTTGGCGGCCTTTCTGTAACTGGCAGTCCAGGAGGCGAGAAGCTTTCCCGCACTGGGACTCCCAGGTATAGAGGCTCATGGGATGAAGCCGGAGGTGGGAAACCCTGAGGATGGGTGGTGGGAACAGGGGACAAAGGGACTGGAGTTCTGTTTCCATCAGGAGACCCCTGTGGGGAGGGGGCCCTGGGAGGGGAAACTGAGTGGCGGGAACAAGGGACAAAGGGAGTGGGGTTCCGGATCCATTATACGACATTGCCTTTGTGTGTGATCCACCCCTTGCATGGGAAAAAGTATAAAGTTGAATGTGGAACTCTAACTCTGTGTCGTCCGGTTACTTGGGGGGAAATGGGTCTTTTCTTTCATGAAAAGCGGAGGTAACCAGCCGGGTTACTCCAGGTCCGCTACATCTTCAAACCCCCAAAAGGAAACTATTGATTCAATACTTTCCTATGAGGAAGGCCTAATGTGCTTGCTATGTGAATGCACATTAGATTCTCCTATTGCCGTTACGTCACTGAAGGAGACCTCATCGCTAGAAAGAGGTATTACATTTTTTTTTTTTACCCTTTCACCACCAAAGTACATTGGCAAAGAGACACTATAGCAGTGATGGCGAACCTATGGCACGCGTGCCACAGGTGGCACGCCGTACCCTCTCTGTGGGCACGCGGCCACAGGTCCGCCATCACTGCAGAGTAGGCACCTGCCTGCCCGAAACGGCAGGCGCCTACTCTGCTTCCGTGTCGGGAGGCAGGGGAGGGATCTGTGATGCTGATCCCCTGTCCTCCCGCGCGATGCTGTGTGGAGCGTTGCCGAGCGTTACCATGGCAACGCTCCACACAGCATCGCGCGGGAGGACAGGGGATCAGCATCACAGATCCCTCCCCCTGCCTCCCGACACGGAAGCACTGCCTGCCACCACCGGACCACCAGGGATGACGGTACCACCACCGGACCACCAGGGATGACGGTACCACCACCGGACCACCAGGGATGGCTGTGTCCCCCCCCCCCCACTTCATTAAAGGTAAGAAGGAGGGAGGGGGGGGGGATACTGACACACAGCACCCCTACCCCCCCCCAGAAGTACCCTTACCCCCCCAGCACCACCCCTATCTCCCCAGCACCACCCCTACCCCCACAGCACCCCCCCACCCCCCCAGCAGCACCCTACCCCCCCACAGCACCCCTACCCCCCCAGAAGTACCCTTACCCCCCCAGCACCACCCCTATCTCCCCAGCACCACCCCTACCCCCCCAGCACCACCCCACCAGCACCCTACCCCCCACGGCACTACCCCACCCCCCAGCAGCACCCTACCCCCCCCAGCACCACCCCACCCCCCCAGCAGCACCACCCCCCCAGCAGCACCCTACCCCCCCAGAAGTACCCCTACCACCCCAGCAGTACTCCTACTCCCCCACAACAGTACCCCTACCACCCCCAGCAGTACCCCTACCCCCCCAGCAGTACCCCTACCCCCCAAAAGTACCCCTACCACCCCAGCAGTACCCCTACCCCTGCAGTACCCCTACCACCCCCAGCAGTACCCCTACCCCCCCAGCAGTACCCCTACCACCCCCAGCAGTACCCCTACCCCCCCTCAGCAGTACCCCTACCACCCCCAGCAGTACCCCTACCCCCCCACACACAGTACCCCTACCCCCCCACAGCACCCCTACCCCCCACACACAGTATCCCTACCCCCCACAGAAGTACCCATACCCCGCCAGCAGTATCCATACCCCCACACAGTACCCCTTTCCCCCCCAGCAGTACCCCTACCCCCCCACAGCACCCGTCTCACACACACACACAGCACACCACACACACACAGCACCCCCCTCACACACACACAGCACCCCCCTCACACACACACACAGCACCCCCCAAAGACACACACACACAGCACCCCCCTCACACACACACAGCACCCCCCTCACACACACACAGCACCCCCCAAACACACACACACACACAGCACCCCCCCAAACACACACACAGCACCCCCCACACACACAGCACCCCCCCCACACACACACAGCACCCCCCCACACACAGCACCCCTCATACACACACGCACACACACAGCACCCCTCATACACACACACAACACCCGCACACACGCACCCCCACACACACACGCACCCCCCCACACACGCACCCCCCCACACACACACACACGCCCCCCCACACACACACGCACCCCCCCCACACACACACGCAATTGCCGTGTTGGCACTTTAAGGAAAAAAAAGTTGGCATGTATTGCGGTTTGGGCACTCGGGCTCAAAAAGGTTCGCCATCACTGCACTATAGCACTTAAAATACAGTTTTGCATTTGTAACAATATAGTGTTCCTTTAACTCTGGTCATGTTATATCATAAATGGTTCCAATCAAGAAATCTGAGCAAATACAGAAAACATATATAGAGATCCTACAAACATTCTCTCTTGGTTTAACCCCTTCAGGACCGGCCTGTTTTTGCGATGTTTGTACGTTAAGGACCAGAGCAGTTTTAACACTTTTGTGGTGTTTGTGTTTAGCTGTAATTTTCCGCTCTCTCATTTACGGTTCCCATACAAGTTATATACTGTTTTTTTCACGACAAGAAGGGCTTTCTTTACATACCAGTATATATATTATGTCATATATTGTATTTAAAAAAAATAATAAAATATGGTGAAAAATAAAAAAAAAAACATGTTTTTGGACTTTTACTTGAAAAATCTTTTACTTATCTACAAAAGCTAATGAAAAAAACTGCTAAATAGATTCAAAATTTTGTCCCGAGTTTAAAAACACCCAGTGTTTACATGCTTTATTGCTTTTTTTTGCAAGTTATAGGCCTATAAATACAAGTAGGAAATTGCTGTTTCAATATATATATATTTTAAATGTATCAATAGTGACATTGTTACACCGTTATCTGTCATAAATCCCTGAAACACACCTAACATGTACATATTTTTTAAAGTAGACAACCCAGGGTATTCAAAATGGGGTATGTCCAGTTTTTTTTAGTAGCCACCTAGTCACAAACACTGGCCAAAGTTAGCATTTATATTTGTTTGTGTGTTAAAAATGCAAAAAACGCTAACTTTGGCCGGTGTTTGTGACTAAGTGGCTACTAAAAAAAGCTGAACATACCCCATTTGCAATACCTTGGGTTGTCTTCTTTTGCAAATGGTATGCCATCATGGGGCTAATTCTCATTCCTTGGCTACCATACGCTCTCAAAGGCAACCTAACCAATCTGACAAATTTCAATAAAAAAAAAAAAAGTAAAATCAAGCCTTATATTTGACCCTGTAACTTTCACAAACACTATAAAACCTCTACATGTGGGGTACTGTTATACTCAGGAGACTTCGCTGAACACAAATATTCGTGTATCAGAACAGTAAAATATATCACAGCAATAATATCCTCAGTGAAAGAGCTGTTTGTGTGTGAAAAATGCAAAAAACTTCACTTTCACTGACAATATCATCGCTGTGATATGTTTTACTGTTTTGAAACACTAATATTTGTGTTCAGCGAAGTCTCCCGAGTAAAACAGTACCCCCATGTACAGGATTTAGGGTGTCATAGAAAGTTACAGGGTTAAACACAGTGCTAGCAAATTAAATTATCTGGACTTTTGGCCTGGGTTGGCAGGCAGGTCCCTCAAATTGCAATCATTAAAATTACTTAATTAGGTAAAAATATTACATAAATATGCACGTAGAATTTTAATATATATACATATTTATATATTTGACGTCTACGTGTATATTTATGAAATTATTTATGTAATTATGTATGTGGACATATGTATATTTCGTATTATTTTTATTTATTTATTTATACATAGATATATATATCATTACATTCTAAGTGTATTTTGATATAAATATATATATATCAATATCAAAATACTGTTAGAATAAAACTGAATATATATATAATTTTTTTTAATTATTAAAAATTATTTTTATTTTTTGTTATTTATTTTTATTAACATATTATTTGTATTTTATAATAATATATATATACCATATATATAGTTATTATATATATTGTATATATTCGTGTGTAATTTAAATATAAGTGTATTTTTATAATTATATACGTATATATAAATATAAAAATACACTTAGTGTGACATTATATATATGATATATATACATATATTATATATAGGTATATATAGATATAATACATGTATATATAGCATATATATACACATATTATTTTTTTTTTTTTACACAGATTTTTTTTTTACACTTTATTTTGGATTTTTCACTTGCAGGGAGACTGCCTGTCAGCACAGACAGTCCCCCTGCAGGCAGATACACAGACCCCTATTGCGGTCATGTGATCGAGTGATCACATGGCCGTGGGGTCCTGATCTGCCGAGGGGGGACTGCCCGGGCAGACAGGCAACCCCCCTGGACCGGGAGGAGAGCTGATCGCCGCCGTGGGACCGACGGCGATCAGGTAAGTAGCCCAAAACCGTTATGACGGTTCAGGACCGTCAGCGGTCCAAACGCACGTTTTACCGCTGACGGTCCTGAACCGTCAGCGGTCGTTAAGGGGTTAATAAAAAAAACAACCTAAAAAAAACAACAAGTTCATAAATATTTTTAAAAAATTAAACTATATTTGGTCTCTTACAAGAAGTGACATAACTCAAACACTCTGTTTTTTTGGTTATTGCATACATAGATACATTAGGTTTCCTCCTGCCACATTTTTAATTCCTATAAATTTAAAAGCACAATTATGACACAATTTAAAATGAGATAATACGTAAAAACATATAATCTATACACGAACTCTTACATGTGGGGCATCTGTCACCATTATATACACTGCTCAAAAAAAATAAAGGGAACACAAAAATAACACATCCGAGATCTGACTGAATTAAATATTGTTCTGAAATACTTTGTTCTTTACATAGTTGAATGTGCTGACAACAAAATCACACAAAAATTAAAAAATGCCAGTCAAAAGTTTCAACCCAAGGAGGTCTGGATTTGGAGTCACACTCAAAATTAAAGTGGAAAAACACACTACAGGCTGATCCAACTTTGATGTAATGTCCTTAAAACAAGTCAAAATGAGGCTCAGTAGTGTGTGTGGCCTCCAAGTGCCTGTATGACCTCCCTACAACGCCTGTGCATGCTCCTGATGAGGTGGCGGATGGTCTCCTGAGGGATCTCCTCCCAGACCTGCAACGTGACGTTGGTGGATGGAGCCAGACATGATGTCCCAGATGTGCTCAATTGGATTCAGGTCTGGGGAACGGGCGGGCCAGTCCATAGCATCAATGCCTTCGTCTTGCAGGAACTGCTGACACACTCCAGCCACATGAGGTCTAGCATTGTCTTGCATTAGGAGGAACCCAGGGTCAACCGCACCAGCATATGGCACAAGGGGTCTGAGGATCTCATCTCGGTACCTAATGGCAGTCAGGCTACCTCTGGCGAGCACATGGAGGGCTGTGCGGCCCCCAAAGAAATGCCACCCCACACCATTACTGACCCACTGCCAAACCGGTCATGCTGGAGGATGTTGCAGGCAGCAGAACGTTCTCCACAGCGTCTCCAGACTCTGTCACGTCTGTTACGTGTGCTTAGTGTGAACCTGCTTTCATCTGTGAAGAGCACAGAGCGCCAGTGGCGAATTTGCCAATCTTGGTGTTCTCTGGCAAATACCAAACGTTCTGCACAGTGTTGGGCTGTAAGCACAACCCCCACCTGTGGACGTCGGGCCCTCATACCACCCTCATGGAGTCTGTTTCTGACCGTTTGAGCAGACACATGCACACATTGTGGCCTGCTGGAGGTCATTTTGCAGGGCTCAGGCAGTGCTCCTCCTGTTCCTCCTTGCACAAAGGCGGAGTCAGCGGTCCTGCTGCAGGTTGTTGCCCTCCTAGAGCCTCCTCCACGTCTCTTGATATACTGGCCTGTCTCCTGGTAGCGCCTCCATACTCTGGACACTACGCTGACAGACACAGCAAACCTTCTTGCCACAGCTCACATTGATGTCCCATCCTGGATGAGCTGCACTACCTGAGCCACTTGTGTGGTTTGTAAACTCCGTGTCATGCTACCACTAGAGTGAAAGCACCACCATCATTCAAAAGTGACCAAAACATCAGCCAGGAAGCATAGGAACTGAGAAGTGGTCTCTGGTCACCACCTGCAGAACCACTCCTTTATTGGGGGTTTCTTGCTAATTACCTATAATTTCCACCTGTTGTCTATCCCATTTGCACAACAGCATGTGAAATTGATTGTCACTCAGTGTTGCTTCCTAAGTGGACAGATTGATTTCACAGAAGTGTGATTGACTTGGAGTTACATTGTGTTGTTTAAGTGTTCCCTTTATTTTTTTTGAGCAGTGTATATATACACATATACATATATTAAGCTATATGAGCATTCTAACATCTAATTGCTCATTCGAGCTATTTACTGCTATTAGAGTTGCTGAAAAAAAGATCTCCCCAATTTTCCTCAATCGACTAAAACTTTTAATGACCATTAGTGTTTTTTATTTATTTATTTTTTACAGGATGCACCAGTTTTAAAAAGGTAAAAGCCTTCTCATGGAGTTAAGAAAAACAAAAAAACTTTAAGTTTACTTTTTATTTATAAGGTGCCCCTATTAAAATAATAATAATAATAATAATAATAATAATTTCAGGTGTAACACTTGTAGAATGTTTTCTCTTTTCTAAAATCATTCCAATGATTAATAAAAATGTTTGATAGTCTATGCATCTATCAATTAAATATCAAAATGACTCGAGACTGTACTGTATTTAGGGATTGTTTCTATTTCAGCTACTTTGATCTTAAATTTGAAATTCACTTTAAAATTGGCACTTTAGTAAATAACTCTGAAATGCATGTTTTTTTTCTTTTAAATTATCTTTTACCATAATGGCCTGAGTTCTAAATTCAGAACATTAAAGGGACATGCATCACTTGGCAATTTTTTTGTTTTTAAACCAGCAAGCCCTTTAAAACAAATATACAAACCAAAAAAGCAAGAAAACTTTTAAAATGTATGCAATAAAAAGTTCATAAATATTATTGGGCACACCTCTCAGCTACGGAGGTTTTTTCAGCTATTTCTTACCAACCCTTCTTAGTTTCACACCAGTCCTCTATCGACAGAAACAGGACATTTTTTTTATTCAAGAAATCTATTTGTGTTTCGAAATAGTGAGTAATATGTACCACGCTCCACAGGTTGGTGTCCAGATAATTAAGAAATAGCTTCAAAAATAGTCAATCCCCTTTCTATATTAAAACTATATCACCAATGCACTGCTTATCTGGCACCAATTTTGCACTCAAATCATGTTGGTTCTTCCAAATCTCTATAAACAGATCTGTAGATCTTTACAACGGTCCGGGAGTTTTCTTTATCTTCACGCTGTCAAAGAGGGAAAACATTTAGCCCATACGCTACGAGGTATACAAAAGAGTACTCAGGTACATTATTATTATTTTATTATTTATATAGCGCCCTCAGATTCCGTAGCACATAAGTTAAAGCTGTCCTAAGGGGTGACTTCTTTACTCCCCAATATCATAGCCGGAGAATTTTGGATGTTCTACAACTCACCGTATAACATTCTGGAGACAGCAACTAACGTCCAAGGGGAGGATAATCATAAGGCTGCCTTGATGGATAGCTACTTATATGCTCACATGAAGTAATCAATTACTTCAGAGATGACAGAGACATTAGAATCCCCAATTAGAGAGAACAAGATCACTGTAGCTATTAAAGGACCACTATAGTGCCAGAAAAACACTCGTTTTCCTGGCACTATAGTGCCCTGGTGGGGAGCTCTCCTCCTCGGCTGAATGCGCATGCGCAAGAGCCGCGCACACATTCAGCCAGTCTCATAGGAAAGCATTCACAATGCTTTCCTATGGACGCTGGCGTCTTCTCACTGTGATTTTCACAGTGAGAAGCACGCAAGCGCCTCTAGCGGCTGTCAATGAGACAGCCACTAGAGGCTGGATTAACCCTAATAAAAACATAGCAGTTTCTCTGAAACTGCTATGTTTATAGAAAAAAGGGTTAACCCTAGCTGGACCTGGCACCCAGACCACTTCATTAGGCTGAAGTTGTCTGGGTGCCTATAGTGGTCCTTTAAGGATTCTAAGCTGGGTAATGTTTCAGGTCCTGATGGGTCCTCTGCTGGATATTACAAGAAATTTGCCTCTAAATTAACAAGTTAGAGTTTGGGCATCGTTAGCAGCGACGATCACAGTCCTGTTGAAGCCTGGAAAGGATACTGAATAATGTGGTAGCTATTGCTCTATTTCGTTGCTTAAGGGGTTAAAGTCGATGCAAAGTTATTAAAAAAAATTCTTGCCACCAGACTGTGTACCGTTTCATCTGCACTAGTTCATCTTGATCAGACGGGGTTCATTCCAGACCTGGAGGCCAGGGATAGCACACTGAAATTATTCTAAATACAACATCAGGTTAGGAAGAGGGATGAGCGGATGATTCTATCCACAGACACCAAGAAAGCATTTGACTGTGTTAACTGGTCGTTTATGTTGGCTACATTGGAGAGGATGGGTTTTGGAGACAATATGCTGAAGTGGATAAGGGCCTCATATAGTAGTAAACCATCAGCGAAGGTATGGGTAAATGGCGCTCTTACAGCTGATTTTCAGATTTGGAATGGAACAAGGTAGGGATACCCACTCTCCCCCTTGCTGTTTGCGTTATCACTTGTAATGATATCATATGGAATCAGGAATTAGATACGTTGTTTGAGGGAGAGCACAAAACGCTTGGATTTCTTTTCATTATGCACAATCGAAACCTTAGGAAAAGCTACATAGAAATCTCACCTGATTTGAAGACCTTTGCGTGAGGGACATAGGATTAGATGACACAATCTTGACGCTATACCAATATTTGTTGGTTGGGGCTAGACAGGAGAGAAACATGTTTCGGAGACAATTGGAGGGGGAGCTAGGTAGAAAATTTTTGGCTGCACAGTGGGAGAAATTTCTTTTATGGCAGTATAGGAGTTCTATCAATTCCCACTACCAGGAAGTGAATTATAAACAGCTTTCTATGTGGTATAGAACCCCGGCCAACATGTACAGAAATATTACTGTAATCTCCGACAATTGCTGGAGATGCCAAACAAAAAGGGGAACCCTGTTGCATATTTGGTGGGATTGTCCTATTTTAGCTCCTTTCTGTACAATAGTAAGAAAGGTGGTGACTGAAATATTTGGAAATTTGGTAACCTGGAGTGCGGAAACGGCCCTGTTACACTTGACTCACATGTCTAAAATCAATTTTGCAATATTTACTCTATGCTGCTAAAGCACAGATTCCATTCCTTTGGAAGACAGTTGAGATACCCACAAAAGAACACTTGTTTCAGAAAGTTGAGGAAATTCAAACTGCGGAAGCTGCACATGCTGCTTCTATCGGTATAATTGACAAACACGTAGAAAAGTGATAACCATGGCTCGTTTATAGCAGAACGAGAAGGAGGGAATCGGGGGTGAGTTGAAAGTGGTAAAGAGTCAGGAGGATTATTGGGGGAAAGATTGTTTTATCTAGGTGTTTTTTTTTCCTCCCTTCTTTCCGCTTTCTGTTTTTCTAATATGAACATCTTAGCGATATTTTGTCATCACAGATATGGCTCTCATTGACAATACAGTGAGGTTTTCTTTTACAAAATGGGGAATGGAGACATTGAGATGGGGCCACTTTGATAAATAAACTGTTAACGGGACACACTTCAATATGATAATAGTTTGAGTCGATTTCCTTTGTTGGAGAAAACCATAGTATTTTCTGCATTACATTTGGCTCCTTGTGATGTTATCATCATGTCTGTGTAATAGAAACCTGCGTGATGACTTTCAAGTTTTGTAGGGAGGGGGGGCAAAGCCCGTCCCCCCCCCCCTTCCCCCGCGCGCGTTTTTTTTTTTTTTTACATTGCCAACCAGGGGTCCCAGATCTTATGAAAAGATCTAGTGTTTTCGTGAATTAGTGCGGATAGTTCGTCCATCTCCATGGCCTCCTTTATCTTTCTCTGGGCCTCTGAATCCGCTGGGATTTCTGGGCTACCCCAGTGGGTAGCAATGGTTCTGCGTGTTGCTAAGGCCACTTTCGCTACCAGTTTATTTTGTGCTCGGGTCAGGTTTTCTAGGGGCCTGGACAGCAGCCAAGTCCATGGGTCTAGGGGGATGTCGGTTTGTAGTGCTCTCGAGGTGGCAGCGGCCATCTCTTTCCATATTTGAGTTAAGTTTGGGCATTGCCACCACACATGGATGTATGTACCCTGTTCGCCACACCCTTTCCAGCATCTGTCCGAGTCTGTGCACTTCATTTGTTTGAGTCTCAGTGGGGTGAGATACCACCGAAGCAGGGTCTTGTACGCCTGCTCTCTGTGGTTAACACAGATAGTCACTGTCGCTGTTGCCTCCCAAATGTCTGCCCAGTCCGAGGGGTCCTCTGGGGGGCCTAGATCCCTTTCCCAGGCCTTTATGTAGGAGAAGGCGTCAGGTGGGGCTTTAAGTGTCATAAGGGTGTATAGATTGGAAATTTGGCCCTTGTGTATTGGGTTATTTAGGCAGCCCCTTTCAAATGCAGTGGGTTTCAGCACCGCCGCTGCGGCTATGTTAGGGGTTGACAAGAAGCTTCGGAGCTGGAGGTATCGGAAGTGATTGAACGTGTTATACGGTGTGTCGTTTGGCAGCTCTGGGAAGGGAATGAGGCG
The DNA here is from genome assembly GCF_036172605.1 of Pelobates fuscus. Lineage (NCBI taxonomy): Eukaryota > Metazoa > Chordata > Amphibia > Anura > Pelobatidae > Pelobates > Pelobates fuscus. Next base: position 105,302,759 of record NC_086318.1, on the reverse strand, counting down.
GTCATTCTTGTAAAATTGGTATATTCTCGTGAGATCATTGTCCTCATATCTGCTGAAATGCTGGGGTGTCATTCCCGGTGCGAATTGAGGGTTTCTCAGAACAGGCATAAGGGGTGAGGGTGTGTGTATGAGGTTGTATTTGTCGGTCACCCGGTTCCAAATGTGGATGGCTGTCGTGAGGGCTGGAGTTGTGTTTGGCTGGCGTGGTCTGTGTGTTTTCGGTATCCAAAGGTAGAGTGTTGGCAGGTCCCTTCCGAATAGGTCGTGTTCCAAGTCCACCCAGCGCTTGACCCCAGGGGGGGCATGCATGGTTTGGATTTGCGCGAGTTGGGCTGCTTGGTGGTAGTCCCAGAAGTTTGTCAGGCCTAGTCCCCCTTGTTTGTGTGGGATATACAGGGTGATCTGTTTTATTCTTGCTCTCTTCCCTGCCCATATAAATTTGTCTATGTGCATTTGTAGATTTTTGAAGTCTGTTCGGGAGAGTGGGATGGGGAGGGTCTGGAAGAGATATAGAAAGCGCGGCAGTAGGTTAATTTTAATCACTGCCAGCCTCCCAAGCCATGAAATGGATAATTTTTGCCAGGTCTGTAGGTCTTTTAGGGCCTGGTCGATTAACGGGGGATAGTTTAAACTGTATGTGTGATGTAGGTCTGCCGGTATATTTATTCCTAGATAATGAATACTTTGCGTCTGAAAGCGGAATGGGTAGTTTTGTTGCAGTAGTGTTCGTGTGTGGGAAGGGGTCTGGATTGCAAGGGCTTCGGTTTTCTCTATGTTGAGTTTGTACCCTGAGATTTTTGCGTATGCGTCCAATAAGTCTAACAGTGGGGGTAGGGACGTCTCTGGGTCGGTCAGGGTTAGGAGCAGGTCGTCCGCATACGCCGCCACTTTGTATTCCTCCCTTCTAATTTTTATTCCTTGTATGACCGGTGTATTGCGGATCTGTTGTAAGAGGGGTTTGAGGGAGAGGGCAAAGAGGAGAGGGGACAGGGGGCATCCCTGCCGGGTGCCGTTTTGTATGTGGAACGGGGTTTGGCGAGCATTTGGTATGAGTAGTCGTGCTGTCGGGTTGGTGTAGAGGGTGCGAATTGCTTGTAGGAGGGCCCTGGGGAAGCCGAACTTTGTCAGGACCGAGAACAAGTATGGCCAGAGGATCTGGTCGAATGCCTTTTCGGCGTCTAGGGATAGTAGTAGTAGCAACGGGATCCTTCTGTGAGTGGCTGTCCAAATTAGGTCATATGTGCGTCTCGTGTTGTCATAGGCTTGTCTGTTGGGTATGAAGCCCACTTGGTCTGGGTGGATCAGTTTCGGGAGGAATTGTTTAAGTCTGTTTGCGATGAGTTTGGTAAATATTTTGACGTCTACATTTAGGAGTGAGATGGGGCGGTAATGTCCTGGTTCTTGTAGGGATTTATTCGGTTTTGGTATTAGGCTAATATTAGCTTGGAGCATTTCCGCTGGAAGCGGTTCCCCTTTGAGGATCGACGTATATAGCTTGCTAAGATGTGGGAGTAAGGTTGCAGAATATGTTTTGTAGTATAGCCCGGAGTAGCCGTCGGGGCCTGGGCATTTGTTAGGTTGTAGGGCCTTAATCGTCTCTGCCACCTCCTCTATTGTAACTTCTGCTGCTAGTGACCCTCGTGCTTCATCAGTGAGCTTTGGTAGGGGCATGCTGTGCAAATAGCGTGATATGGCTTCCTCTGTGTCTGTTGCGTTTTGTCGAGAGTGGGGATCGTGGTCATAGAGGGAGGTGTAAAATTGAGTGAAGGTTTCCGCTATTTGTTCGGGGAGGGTTTGTGTGTGGCCGTCAGGTGTGGTAATCGAGGTTAGTCGGTTATGCAGCCTTTTCTTTTTAAGCCTGTTGGCTAGGAGGGAGTCTGCCTTGTTAGACTTCTCGTAAAAACATCTGCCTCGTCCAGAGCAGTGCTTTTTTCGAGTCTTGGGCCATGAATTCATGAATCGCTTGTTTATGCGCCTGTATCTGTTGTTGTAAGTCGGGGGTGGGGTTTTGTTTGTGTTCGTGTTCCGCCTTGCGGAGTTCGGTGAGGTGATGGTTTAGTCGGGATAATTTTTCTTTCTTGTGGGCCGAGGCCGCCGAAATGAGGCTGCCTCTAATGACTGTTTTATGTGCAGCCCAAAGTGTGCCTGCTGAGGGTACCGAGCCTTTATTAATCGTGAAGAAGTCTTTTATGGCTTCATTGATTGTGTCCTTGATGTGTGGGATGTGAAGTAGTGTTGGGTTTAGTCGCCAAGCCCATTGTCTGGTCGCGTTCGGGAGCTGTATAGTTATGGTGATGTCGGCGTGGTCTGACCACGTGATTTGTCCTATCTCTGTCCTGTCTGTGTGTTGCATTAGAGATGGGGAGGTCAAGAACATGTCTATACGTGAGTAGGACTTGTGTGGGTGGGAAAAGAACGTGTAGTCCAGTGTCTGTGGGTGTTGCGTTCTCCACATGTCCACTAGATTTGTGTTTGTTAAGAAAGAATGGAGTAGTTTGTCTGTTTTTCCCTCGGGTGGGGGCAGCTGTCCCCGGTTTTGTGTCCTGCGTCTGTCGTTGGACGGGGACGGCACCGCATTAAAGTCACCCCCCACCACCTTGTGATGGGCGGGGAATAGAGCCAGGTGGGCCTGTAGGGCCGTCCAGAAGTGTGCGTTAGGTACCGTAGGGGCATATACCAATGTGATTGCATATTTATTTGGGCCTAGATGACCTGTTACTGTGAGGAACGTCCCTTGGGGGTCTGAGGCTGCGTTGGTGAATTGTATGGGACAGGTTTTGCGGATGAGAATGGCTACCCCGTTATGTTTTCCTTGGGGTGAGTTTGCCTGGTGGCTTTCTGTGTAATATCTGTTACGTAGTGGGAAGGGCCTGCTTTGCTCAAAGTGCGTCTCCTGTAGGAGGAGGACGTCTGCGTTAGTTCTAGTGGCCCATCTGAGGACACGGTGCCTTTTGTTCGGGCTGTTCAGGCCCTTGCAATTTACCGAGACACATGTTAGCGTGGCGGTTGGCATTGTGTCGCTGGAGCTTGTGCTCACGGCGCGCTGGGTTGTATTATTATTATAATTGTGTTTTTTTTTTCAGTCAGGAGGATTCAGTTGCGTCTCTTCAAGTCTGGGGGGAGCCCACCCCGTCCCTTTCCTAACTTCCCCCCTCCGCTCCTTGTCTTCCTATGTCCCAGTTCGTTCAAACAGCATATGACAAGGGGTTCAAAATACCAGTAACAGAAAGCAATATAAAGCATAATAGAGGTGCGCAATATTAAAAAAGGATATAACGGTTATTGACATGGGCCATATAGCATAATGGCGGTAAAAATGTCCTGGGAGTGAGAGTCTCTGCATATCTTGGCGGAATCTTAGGGCCGTTGTGGGCTGCCGTCTTGTGGTCATGGAGGCGCTCTTTTTCTTGGTGTGCGTCGAGGTGAATGGCTGATGGATTCTTGATGTCTCCGGGAGCTCCCTCTGTGGCCAGGTGGTCGATTTGGTTGCAGAGGTAGAAGCGTGAGGCCTAGGGATTCTGTGAAGGGGATCATCTCTGCTGCGTTCGATAGTATGTGTGTCTGGTTTTCCCTTCGGACCAGTAGCTTGAAGGGGTGCCCCCACATGTACCGTATGCCGTGGTGGTTGAGGGTGTTTGTCAGTTGCCGCAGGTCCCTCCTTTTCTTAAGAGTCGAAGGTGCCAGATCCTGATAGAGGGCTACAGTCTGCTGTTGGAAAGTTGGGGGGTGTTGTCGTGCTTGTTGGACCAGCTGCTCCTTAATGGGGAAACGGTGCATCCGCACTATTACGTTCCTGGGGGTGTCTGGGTTTAGCGCCAGAGGTCTGAGTGCCCTGTGTGCTCTGTCCATGGCGAGGTGTGGCCTCTGGCAGCAGTGTTTTAAATAGGTCAGTGAGGGAAGACTGAAGCTGGTCATTGGTGACTGTTTCTGGTAAACCTCTCACCCTGATGTTGTTTCTCCTGGACCTATTATTGAGGTCTTCTATCTCTTCTTCAAGTGCTGCCATTTTGCCATGCAGGTAAGTGATATCTTGGTAGTGAGTTTGGCCTCTGCATGGTCTGTGCGGTGTGACAGGGCCTCTAGGTCCGTTTTAAGGGACTGAATTTGGCGGTTCAATTCTGCCTTTGTGTGTGCCTTAATTTCTGCAGTGGCTTCCTGCAGTAAGTTTTGTAGGTCTCTTTTTGTTAAGGGGGAGTCTGTTGTGGTCGGGTACCTGTGCTGTGCATGATCCTTATCGGCACCCTCCATTTCTGAGCGGCAAGATGGCGATTTTGGCGCGCTCTGCGGGCGGAATAGTGATGCCACTGAAGGGGTTTTCTCCTTCCTCTTCTTCCCTCCACGCATGGGCGAGAGTGTGCCCGGGTCTGTGGAGGCTGGATCGCCTATTTTTGGTATATCGTGTCCGTGGTAGCCGATGTGAGCGGATTGCGATCACGGAGGAGAGAGAGCCGCCGGACTAAGCGTCCATCTTCGATCACGGTCAGGCTCCGCCCCCGTTAAACGGTAATTTTTTAAATTCTGTCTAATGCCTTTCTATATTGAATAGTGTAATCTGTACTGTTACGTGTTGCTATGATAGCTTTTTGACGCTAATAGATAACTAGCAAGCTCGGCAGAAGCTAGGTTTGACTATTCCAGCATTGAGGCCAGCTCGTGACTGGCTGGACCCATGTGAGAGTTACAAAACGTTTTACTTCCCTACCGGGTCCACCGGCATGGTACTACCTTCATCATTACCACCACAATGTGTTGTAGTGGTTATGACGCTCAGAGTAAACCTTTAAGTCACTCAAGTATGATTTGTATATGGAGAATGTTCACTCAAACTCTTTTTTGAAGATACATCAAACTGAATTGCCTTAACCCCTTAAGGTGACATGTCATAAGTCCCTTTTATTCCAGAAGTTTGGTCCTTAAGGGGTTAAGTGTCTTTGTGCACGTATATTGCAATTGAAAGGATTTAGATTTTTCAGATAACATTAAGCACCATACCCCCTACGCTCTGCTGTTATTGTGCTTGGAGAGCTCTGGGGGTGGGGGGTGTTTTTTCATTTTAATAAAACATTCTGGGGTGGTGGTGGTGGTTGTTGTTGTTTCTTGCACACGTGTATATTTATATAAATATTTGTTTTAATTGGTTTCTAATGGAGGACTTGAGGTTTTCAAACCAAGTGGCTGGTGGTTCTGATAAAGAAAACCACCCCCACAAAAAACAATAAGATGGTCATTCTTTTAAAGGGAAACTCCAGTACCAGGAAAACGATCCGTTTTCCTGTCACGGGAGGTTCCCTCTCCCTCCCTCCCACCCCCCAATCCCCAGTTACTGAAGGGGCGAAAACCCCTTCAGTCACTTACCTGAGGCAGCAGCGATGTCCCTCGTCGCTGTCTCCTCCTCCGCACCGCTCCTCTTCTGCATTGCGTCGGCCGGTGGCGAACTGATCCCGCCCACCGGCCTAGGAGACCTAATGTGCATGCGCGGCAATGCCGCACATGCGCATTACATCTCCCCATAGAAAAGCATTCAAAAATAATTTCAATGCTTTCCTATGGGGAAATGAGCGACGCTGGAGGTCCTCACACAGCATGAGGACGTTCAGCGACGCTCTAGCACAGGTTTCCTGTGGTATGAAGGAGGAAGTGCCCTCTAGTGGCTGTCTAGTAGACAGCCACTAGAGGTGGAGTTAACCCTGCAAGGTAATTATTGCAGTTTATGACAAACTGCAATAATTACACTTGCAGGGTTAAGAGTAGTGGGAGTTGGCACCCAGACCACTCCAATGCGCAGAAGTGGTCTGAGTGCCTGGAGTGTCCCTTTAACTCTGCTTACTTCTATCACCTCCCCAAGACCCCTTATTAAATCTTAGTTTGCTAATGGCCTTGAGAATATTTCCCCCTCTTTTGACTCATCTTTTTGAATGGGGATATTGCACAATATTTTTTGTTTGTGGTGATGATTCTGGCGGGAGGGAAGAAGCGTTATCCCCTTAACCCTGTGTTTATAATATATAGACAGACTTAAATATTTATTTTAAAAAATGGGTCTCTTGTTCTGCTTTGCTTCCAATCCAACAAAGAGTGGGGAGGTGTTTCTGTGTGTTTATTTTTTATTAGTCCCTTCATTTGCATATTTATTCTGACAACTGACTTTCATTAAGAGTTTTACTTTTCCATTGATGTCATCCAGCATATCTTGTGCATTGCATCACTACACTGTTTAGTTTCTATTTCAGTGTGGCTACTTCCAATTGTAATAGAACCTATCTTTATGATCTAACTTTCCTGGTTGAAGATTCTGGCTTCAGGAATACAAATGACATGCACGCCCAAGGCTTCCATTGACTCTCGCAAGAATCACTACAGAGTGACAGTGACATGCTGCTGTTAGGAGTCACGAACTGTTGACAAATGCCATGGAGCCAGACTAAAGCACCACATATCCTTCGTATAAGGAAAAGTAGTCCCTATGTATAACTTTCAAATAAACTTTGAGATAGACGGGTCGATGGTGACAGTCGCTTAAAGCGTTCTCATTTAAACAATTCAAAGATTTAGCTTTATGCTTAGCGGTGATATTCACTAGTTCCGAGAATCATCTTTCCCCACTTAGAACCTTCTTCATGCACGTCCCTAAAAGATCTCTCCACTTGTATTCTCAAACACCTAGGGATAACATTATCTGGCTGACACTGGTGTAAACTTGCAATCTCAGACATTTAGTCTGCATTTTTAAAATTCATATCAAAGCATACTATATCTGTACCAACATAACTGGTTTTCTTTTTGGTAAAATGAAATCACTGAGCATTTTCTTTTAAAATAAAAAAAAGAAATTGCAACATAGGATGATATTTCTTTCAACTCCACTAGGGTATTATTAACCATTAGTAACATTAAAAAAATGAAATAAATTGTCAGCACTAACACCATATGCTGAAAAAAAAGTTCAACAATGCCGTAAAGCTAAATATTAACAACTGCTGAAAGGCACTCTTTATATGCCTTTGTTTCTATACAAGATTTACTAAAAGACCAAGTAAAGCCATTACAATTATTTAATTTTATGTATGAGTAGATCCCTCGTTTTACTTTGTTTCAGTACAAATCTTACAGTAGAATCATTGAAAATAGTAACACCTAGTTTGCTTTACAGCTGTTACCCAAGTATAACTGCATCTGTTTTAAACTTTTGCAATCTATAAACATATTTTCAAACCACATATATACTACACTCTGTATTGCAAGTGCTCACCCCAGGTAGTAGTACCTGCAAGTACCTTACATTTCAGGACTTCTAGAAGCCCTGTTTTGTAAAAAGGACAAAAAATAAATAATTAACAGTCAAAAAGCAATAACCATTTTCTTGCATAATAACCACTTCAATAAGCTAAAGTGTCTGTAGTACCTAGAGTGCATGTATATTTTTCCCCCTAATTAAGCAAGTCATGACAAAAACATTGAGTATGTTAAAAAGATTTCAAAAATTACATTCCTCCCATTGCAAAACGCTCTATACCCACTACTACAGTGGAGCAGAGTATTTTTCAAAATATTCTAGAGCCATGTATTTCAACAAAACTGCAATTTAATTTCAAAAAAATGTGTTAAAATAGATATCTTTACAATAATTTCTGACAAAGACTTGTGTTAGTATACACAAAAATTATGCTCTCGCAAATGTATTTATGAAATGTACATTTGTATTTTTTTCAATTTAAATACTCCTTATAAACTGCACTGAATCTGCATGTTGCATTTATTAAATACATTAAAATCTGCAATGTAACAAAACTTGTTTTTTCTTTTGTATACGAAATTTATAACACCATTTTAAATGAACAAAAGATGGCTCACTTCAATTTTGCTTGCTTTTCTTATTGTATAACTAGTGTATGACACTAGCTCATCTCCACCCACACCAGCAATTTGCTCTGTTTATTGGACGTAGTTCACAGATTACATTTTACAATAAGAGTGCTGGACAAATAAAAAAAACAAACAAAAAAACAAAACAAAAAACTGAGGTACGAAAGTGGTTCAAGATTATAGATCATGCAGATCATGCTATACAGCAAAAATAAAAAATGTGAATGACAGAACACTAAAAAAAATACAGAAAATGTGCATTGTAAAATAAAAAAAAAATTACACAGCTTTGCTTCTTTGGTTACAAAGTAGGTTGAACAATTTCACAGTTTTTTTTTTTTCTTAATCCCACCCCAGAAAAAATAAAAATAGAACACATAAATTCTCTTAAAAGCATAGCAATCGTGGCAATTTTTCCCTCTGTCAGAAAGAAGATAAATGAACAAAGTTTTCTTCATCAAAATAGCTAATCTATCATTTATTTTGGAATTGTGACTGTTGCTTTCCTGTACAGGTGCATTATGGGTTTATACTTACACGCTTTACAACATTTACATTCAAACTGGGGTCTCTACTTTTGTAAAATAAATACCTAAAGTAAATCTGCTGTTAGTGTTCGATATAGATGCCAGAATACTTTTGCTCAGTTATTGCCTAAATATTACACTTCTTGAACGCAAATCCAGTCTATCAATTTTCTTGCTTTTTACTGATAATTACATTTATTTAAAAAAAGAAAAAAAGGAAAATAAAATAAAAGTTTCTGTGACATTGTTCATACATATTATGAAAATAGCAGCCCTGTAATAAATAGAAACACAAACATAAAACAGAGGCAAATATTACTTATAGTTAAAGTATGGTGGCTCTCACGGAATACAATGAAGTTCTGCTTACATAGTACTGATAACATGGCTCAGAGTATATTCTAAGGGAGATGTTACATGGGAGAGTCACCAAAGCTCTGTAAGACCTTTTGCTGTGTTGCAACATCAGATATTAACAATCAAAAGCAGCATTTTATGTTATGTGGAACCCTTTTAAAAAAAATGTTAAACAGTGGATGACTTGAATATATAGATATATGAACTTATATTCTAGGAGAGATCCAGTCTTGAAAATCAACATGTGTTCCAATACAAAACCACAGTGCTCTCCCACGGTCAGCTCAGTGCTGTTTCTTTGACCACTCAGGAGGGGTCTTATATAAAGAGGAATTGTGAGACAACCTGCACAACATTTAGCATGGATAACGATGGTATGTTCTAGGTGATAATTCGCCTCATTATATAAATGTCAGCCAAGCTAGAATAGACCAGATGGGAAAAGGTTTAATTGGAGAATCTTCCCAGCTCAGCTATTTCTGTGGTTTCCATTCTGTACTTTTTGTGGCTTTGTGAATAAACCATGACCATGTTTTAGAGAAATGGGTAAACTTCAATGCGTTTAATCCACACATTAACTCGCTCTCTCATGTTGCATACAAGGGGCTTTGATGACAAAGAGGGCTAACCATTTAAATACACATTTTGTCTCTGTATCATCACGTAGTATGGAGGTGATATTTCTATATTATCCATCTATCTCCACTCCCCCTAAATACTATTTATTTCTAATATATTTCTACTGTAGTTTGTATTATATAATATATCTATATATCTCCACTGTAGTTATTATATTTATAATATATATTGCCTCTGGAGTCAACGCAATGTTTGACTACTGCTCCAATTTCACATATTCTCTCCCACATTTTACTTTTATATGTAATCCACTCATTGTTTTGCAATGAGGTAAAAGCTACAGAATATCCACATTACCAAAATACATTTAAAAAAAATATCTGGTTTCAAGATGCTACCTTTACCTAGAAGTGTGATTTAGAATAAAAACTCACAAACCTAGTAAAAACCTGATTTGCAAAGCAAAAGAAGTGTATTGAATAGACTATATTCATCTAAATATAATGGCAGCATAAACGCATCCAATTATATAGTCAGAAAAAGCAAGGGAATGTATCTGGGGAATATGGAGGAATCAATTTAACCTATAGCAAAACAATAAATAAAAATGTGTTCTTATTTCATGAGGCAAATGATCAAACATTACCTTGCAGAATATATAGTACTTATATACTAATATGGTTAGATATATGCTCACAGATTATTGAAGCCAAAAAAATTGATGAAATTATATATTGGTAATTATTCTAGGCAAAGTCACTTTCTTTCTCAAAAGGGTTCTCGTTCAGAACATTAAATGCTGCTTCATCCCCATTAATAGAAATAATGGAAACATACTGGTTTCCTTACATAGAAAGGGTTAACCACAAATGTATAAGGGGGTGCATCCAATGCATGCATGTTTAAACACTTTGGTTAAAACCTGATGCACAACGCAATAGGCATCACCTCTCTCGCAGTGAAATCTTGGAGAACGATTGTCTAATACTGAAAAGGCCAAACACACAAATGAAGCATGGCTACTTGCTTTCATTTTTTTTTTTTTTTTAAGGTTTTTTTTTTTCTTATCCTTTTGTTTTTCTTAAAGTGGAAAGAACAGCAGTGGCACACAACAGGTTGCTCTCAGTCCGCTGAATGAAGCAAGAAAGTTTTGTTTTGTATTGTTTATGCAGAGGAGACATTCGGATGCTGCGTGGGGTGTGCTGTCTGCGAAGCGGCAAGAGAAGCTGTAGTCACTGGAGGCTGTTGCTGGCAGTTGCTAAGACCCGCCTGGGTGGAGATTTGAGACAGCTGATCGCTGTTGGAAAGGGATTTTAACAGTGCATTTTCACGTTCAAGTGTAGAGTTCTTCTCAATTAATTCCTTTATTTGTTCCTTCAGGACTTCCACCTCTTCTCTTACAGCATACATCAGATGGCTTTTTACCAGGTCCTAGAAAAAGAAAATATACAATAAAGACCAAATAAGAAGAAAACACTGACTAATAGAAGTGAACCTACTTGTTGATAGAAAGGTCTAAAAAAAAAATTTTTTGTGAGACCTAGAGAGCATGTAATCTACACAGATTATTTAACGTGACTCATAGTACATCTGTATATCAATTTCCCATAAAATGTAACTTTAAAGGGTACCTACAGTCCCAAAAATAACAATAGTTTCCATGGGACTATAAGTTCCCTTCAATAATTGTGACCATTGTACACCCTCTTTTGATGTACGAAAGTGAGGATTACTTACCTTGTTTCCAGCACAAGACACCGCGGCTGCAGCCACCTGCATGACAACTCTTCTGCGTTCTCGTCCAGTCCAATGCTTCTCATAGAGAAACACTGGGGATGAGAATCGTGTGGGAAAATTCTGTTTTAAATACTAAGGCTGCCTCCCTTCTACATTAGGTCCTCCCCCCATTGGGGACAGAGGAGGTAGAGCATGACCTTGTGCCAAGGGATCTCGGCACTAGAATTGGGTAAGTGAATAAAGAATTATTTAAACCTTTACATCGCAGGGAGGAGCCGCAGGGCACATTCGTAGCAGGAATAGATCTGTGTTCCTTTAACCCCTTAAGGACACATGACATGTGTGACATGTCATGATTCCCTTTTATTCCAGAAGTTTGGTCCTCAAGGGGTTAAGCCAATGATTCTAATGCATACCTAGGAGTAAGCAGTAAATATGTGCTGTCCTTCTTTTATCACTTTCAAGAGGAAAGCAGGGATTGACGGATACATCTGCCACTGGCATTTTTTGTAATAATGGTAACCCGTAGCAATTCTCTGACTGTCACGGGACTTGTGAGAGTTAGACAGGTGAGCTGAAGGGAAGGTAAGTAAGAGTGTGCTGGGCCCCCCCCCCAGGGTCCTGATGGCAGCTCTGGTCTGCATTATTGGCAATATCGGTATCTATTTGCCAATACCGATATTGCTTAAAATACAGAATATCAGCTAGACTGATAATCGGTCAATCCCTACTAAAGGCATATTTCCTTCTGACTGAAGAAAGGTAAGAAAAATGCTTGAGCACATACACAAAAGAGACTAAACCGCATATGCTGGTTTTAATAGGATATATCATTCTAATAATGATCACACTCTTCTAAATCATATTGCAGGCTATGATACGATTTGACGATAACCTCACAGGATTTGCCATATAACATTTCAACACGCTGATAAAAAAAAATAAATTTTGGTGTCCCAATTAGAAAAGGGAAAAAAAAAAGGTATACCATCCCAAGTCAAATCATTATCCACTCCTTCTCTGGGACATACTTGAAAATTTTAATGTACCATTTGTGGTAAAACATTTTTCAAATAAATACCTTAAATAAGGAACATAAGTGAAAAACACCTATAAAAGTGGAGAGTTAAAAATGGGGTCTCTTACCCTTTAATAACAGTGGTACATAGGCAGGAGTATGGATACGACATGAAGAGGAAATACCTCACTGAAGCTGGAGGAAAGGGCAGGATGCCCAACATCTTCCTGGACGGACACTGAAATCATGAGATCATGTTGAAAATGAGGGTGCCACCATTTAAAAAAAAAAAAAACTGGGACAGTATACCAAGGATCTTTAGCTGACTGAAAAAAGCCTAGACTGTTGGCAAAACGTGTTTTGGCACTTTGCTAATTCTTCCTGTTACTGCACTTTTGTTTTATATGGGAGTATTAATACATATTGGTATATATTTTATGACATCTCTATAGTATATTTTAGCAGTATCCAGCACCATCATCCACTGGTACACCATTGTCGGCAGTATCACCAAGCTTATATACCTAGAGCCAGGACCTCTTTGGCACATGCAGATTTTTGTTTATATTGGAGTGGTTTAGATATCTGCACTATTACTGCATTTGTTTTTTCTTCTCCCTTTTGAGTATGGAGTTTCATAAGAAGAAAGGTTTGTCGCTACCTGCAAAGGCAAACCTGTGCCAACATTGAGTCTTATTGTTACCAGGTTCTGCTGCATGTGAGTATTCCTAGTTATTTAAACTATATGTCACTTGTGGACATTGTACCATTTGCACATGCTTCTCTTCTGCCAATGCAAAAAAAACAAAAACCTAGAATAAAGCATAAACATGAATCTAGTTTGCATTATGTTTGCCCTCTTGCAGCCCACTTCAGTTTTCATTGACCAGTCCAATATGTGTGCAGTCAACATTCAACGCTAGTGAATCATGTCCGGAAGTACTCTTCCTTTTCTAAAGTTGAATACGTGTACACGTTACTCAGCAATGAAGGAATTTACTACTTATACCAACACTGGTAGGATGAAAGGCTGAGCTGATCATAATGGGAATCAATAACTGTGACTGAGTGGAGGTATCCCTCGTTTCTCTCAAAATACAGTGTTTACTGAATAAAGCTTTAACCCCTTAATGACGAGTGACGGACGAGGTCCGTCACTCAGGGGATTGCCATAACGACGAGTGACGGACCTTGTCTGTCACCCGTTAAAATTAACCCCAGATCGCCGCAATCGCGGCGATTGCGGGGTTAATGGTGCTCCGGTCTGCCTCTGTATTAGAGGCAGACCGGGAGCACCCGATAGTGCTGCCCCAGCACATGTGCCCGCTCTGACAGCATGTTCCGGGTTCACTGTGAAGTGCAGGGAGACGGATCTTCACTGATCCTGCCCCCTGAAAAAAAAAAAAAAAAAAAAAAAAGTCAAATTTAAAATCCCACCCCCCTTTACCCAGTTTAATAACAAATTACCCCTTCTGTGCCAATTGATCACTGACTACAGTGATCAATTGGCAGGGATTGCATTTTACTATGATCTGAGGGTTAATTATTTTTCTTTTTTTTAACCCTCAGGGGTTAAATTTATTTAATTTAAATATTTTAAAATTATAAATTTAGCTAGCTGGGGAGGGTGGAAGTTGGTGGGGAATTGGAGGATTTAGTGTTAAGCTAACTAGGGGTTAACGCTAAAAAAAGTTTTAAAATAAGCTTTAAAAAGTTAAAAAAATTCAGTTAAAGTTTCAATAATGTTTAAGTAAAAAATACAAAAAAAACCCTTTAGCCAGTCCAAATTAAAATTAACCCCTTCCCTGCCAGTCGATCACTGCCTACAGTGATCAAAATACAGATCACAGTATTATACTGTGATCTAATTTTTTTTTTAAACCCCTGACGATTAACTTTTATTTATTTTTTAACCCTCAGGGGTTAAATTTATTTAATTAACTAACTTTAAATATTGTATAATTAAATATTTTGCTAGCTGGGGTGGGTGGGAGTTATGGGAAAATGGGGAATTTACTGTTAGTGCTGCTTACTGCTAGTTAGGGGTTAACTGTAAAAAAAAAGCTTAGAAAAATGTTAAATCTGTAAAAAAAAAAAGTTTTAAGAAAGTTTAGGAAACTTTAAAAAAAATTAATAAGCAAAACAAAAGTTTAAAAAAATAGTTTGAAAAAGTAAAAAAAAAAAAAAAAGTTTTAAAAAGTGAAAAAATACATTTAAAAACGCTCATTACCGCTACACCTGGAACAAACTAGAGAAAAAATGATCCCATGCCAAGGTTCAAAATATGCCTTTTGAATTACCCCAGGGTGTATTCTTTAATAAATAGTATGTGTTTGTGGGGAAGTTTCAATAACCAACCATCTAAACTACTCCAAATTGGAACATGGACACAGCGTAAAACTTCAAAGTTAGAAAAAACCTGAATGGCTGCGTCTCAAATGTGCCCCTTCAACATCCACATATACCTGGCAAAGGTACATACGGGGGTATTGCTGTACTCAGCAGACATAGCTGAGCAACATATAAAGTATTATACAGTGGTAGCACACATAAGGTTTGCAAAATATACTGTGCAAACTCACTTTGTGTGTCAAAAAGGCAGAAAAACGCTTATTACCACTACACTTGGTACAAGCTAGCGGAAAAATGATCCCATGCTAATGTTCACAATATGCCTTTTGAAATACCCTGGGGTGTCTACTTTAAGAAACGGAAGGCCTTTGTGGGGTAGTTTGAATTTAAAACCTGCAAAGATGCTTGGAAATTGCACATAGGCCCAGCGTCAAAATTCAAAGTTCGGTAAAAACTGATATGGCTTGGTCTATATGGCACTGTAGCTTCACAAAATCGTGCCAAAGACATTCATTGGGGGTGTCTTTTTAAATCAGAAGACTTAGCTGAGCATAATTTGGGGGTTTTGAACCTAGTGGCACATATGAAATATACAAAATGCAATCTGTATGTAAAAAATGCACAAAATTATTTACCACATACTTTGGCATATATTGGTGAAATAATGGGGGCATGTTAAGGCACAATATGCACCTTATGAGATACCCTGGAGTGTCTACTTTTACAAATGGTAGGCCTTTTTGGTTTTTTTTGAACAGTCAAACTACTATAATACCCCAAATGGAAGCATAGGCTCATTAATTCCGTCTCTCATAATTCGACTGTGAATACTGAAAAGGACAGGTCTCCTATATGGCACTGTAGCTTCACAAAATAGTTCCAAAGACATACAATAGGGGTGTCATTTTACTCAGCAGATGTAACTGAATACAAAATAAAACTTTGTACAGGAATAGCACACACCAATTTTACAAAACACACATGAGAAGTTCTTTGTTATAAGTTTGCGTGCCAAAACCCCCCAAAAACTAAATTTTACTCCAATATTTAGCAGAGGTTGGCGGTGAAATGGCTACGTAGAAATTGTCAAAACAACCTTAGGTAAGTAGCCTGTGGTGTCTACTTTATATAAATATATACTTTTGTGTGGCAATTTTGTTTTCTTTTATGGCTATTAAAGGGAAACTCCAGTGCCAGAAAAACGATCCGTTTTTCTGGCACTGGAGGGTCCCTTTCCCTCCCACCCACCAATCCCCGGTTACTGAAGGGGTGAAAACCCCTTCAGTCACTTACCTGGGACAGCGGCGATGTCCCTCGCCGCTGTCTCCGCGACGCTCCTCCTAATGATTACGTCGGCCGGTGGGCGAGACTAATCTCGCTCACCGGCCGAGGAGACCTAATGCGCATGCGTGGAAATGCCGCGCATGCGCATTACGTCTCCCCATAGGAAAGCATTGAAAAATCATTTCAATGCTTTCCTATGGGGTTTTGAGCGACGCTGGAGGTCCTCACACAGCGTGAGGACGTCCAGCGACGCTCTAGCACAGGAAACCTGTGCTAGAACCCAGGAAGTGACCTCTAGTGGCTGTCTAATAGACAGCCAGTAGAGGTGGAGTTAACCCTGCAATGTAAATATTGCAGTTTATGAAAAACTGCAATAATTACACATGCAGGGTTAAGGGTAGTGGGAGTTGGCACCCAGACCACTCCAATGAGCAGAAGTGGTCTGGGTGCCTGGAGTGTCCCTTTAAGCTTACAAGACAAACATACCAAATTCTAAAATCGCTCCACATTAAAAGTTTATTTTACTCCTTGTGCTTTGTGACCTGTAACTACCAAAAAAAAAACAAAAAACTTTAAA
Source organism: Pelobates fuscus (assembly GCF_036172605.1). Lineage (NCBI taxonomy): Eukaryota > Metazoa > Chordata > Amphibia > Anura > Pelobatidae > Pelobates > Pelobates fuscus. The sequence goes on along the minus strand of NC_086318.1, from coordinate 105,286,465 downwards.
TCCCAGACACATTATATATTCTGTAAATCAGGACAACTAAATTTATTTTTAATTACTTTCCTTAACCTGCACTAATTGTGCACACATTATTAAAGCAAAAACTGTAAAAAAAATAAAAAAAAAAATAAAAAAAAAAGTATTTTTTTTGAATTTTTTGAATATATGTGTTACATCAAATTAAAGCCCTTTCTGTCCTTTAAAAAACGGTATATAATATGCGTCGGTGCAATAAATTAGTAAAATGCTAATTGCAGTTGAATGCAAACAGCAAAAAATGCAAAAAAATGCCGTTGTCATTAAGTGAAAGAGGGGTTAAGGAAAGGATTATACTAACCAGAACAAATACAATCATCTGTAGTTCTGGTGACTATAGGTCCCTTTTTTAAAATGATTCTCATAAATAAGCACTAGTGTGTACTTTGCTGAGTTTCTCAACCTTTTAAAGAAAAGCAGGTTTAAAAAAAAAAAAAACTAAAACTAAGTATCCCTGCCCCAAGACAGTAATTTCTATTGATTTAAATGCAAAATAAAAAAGTAGACACTCATATTTAAAGGGACACTATAGTCAAAAGAACAACTACAGCTTATTGAATTTGTTCTAGTGAGTAGAATCATTACCTTCAGGCTTTTTGCTGTAAACACTGTCTTTTCAGAGAAAATGCAGTGTTTACATTACAGCCCAGTGATACCTTCACTGGCCACTCCTCAGATGGCTGTTTGAGATCCTTCCTGGGTCATGGCTGCCTAAAATTCATCCAAACATTCAGTATCTCCTCCCTCTGCGTGCAGGCACTGAACTTTCCTCATAGAGATTCATTGATTCAATTCATCTCTATGAGGAGATGCTGATTGGCCAGGGCTGTGTTTGAATCATGCTGGTTCTGCCCCGATCTGCTTCCTTGTCAGTCTCAGCCAATCCTATGGGGAAACATTGTGATTGTTTTAAGCTACCACTTCTGCTGATGTCAGCAGGCAGGTCTAAAGGAAACAGTGACAAAGCCAGCAGCTTCAGGCTTGAATACAAGTAAGATTTTGCTATTTTTAGGGAGGCAAGAGGGGGCCAGGGTGGCTAGATGGTGATTTTAACCCTATAGGGTCAGGAATATGTTTGTGTTCCAGACCCTATAGTGCTCCTTTAAATTAATTGGAGAACAAGCCTGATTAACTGTAATAAAGAATGTTTAAAAATAATGTGAATATTGTGTATGAACTATTAATCTAAAGTATAAAAGTCCCAAAATGAAAATATAATACACACTTTAAGGAACTGTATAGTGCCAGAAATACAAACGTATTCCTGACACTATAGATTTAAAATGACCATTTAGGTTCCCCAGTCCTCCTTAGGCAGCCAGACCACTTCAGCCCATTGAAGTGGTCTGGGTGCCAACTCCCATCACCCTTAACTCTGCAAGTGCAGTTTCCGGCTTCATAGACTACTTTTGGTCTTCTAAATGACGCTGGATGTCCTCACGCTATGCATGAGGATCTCCATTGTTGCCGGAATCCCCATAAGAAAGCATTGAATAATGTTTACATTAATGTGCACATTAACTCCTTAAGGAAATTTTCCGTCATGATTCCCATTTATTCCAGAAGTTGTGTCCTTAAGGGGTTAAGTCTACCCTGCAGGCAGACGTCGGTAGGGGAGGAGAGTGAGCGGAGCCTGATCCAGCACTGAGGGACATCCGCACTGGATTCAGGTAAGTGTCTGAAGGGTTTTTAACCCCTGGGATGGGGGCAATCCAAGATTCTTGGCAGATTCCTTGGCAGATATCATCAAATTTGATGATCTCAGCAAATTCAATGGTTTCCCATAGGAAAGTATTTTGAGGTTATTGCACATGTATTGTACCAAATCAGCATCTCCTCAGATACACTAAATCAAGGCTTCGCTATGGGGAGAGAACTTCCTAGCTTTGGTATGCAGATCACAGTTTGAGAATCTAGGTGCTATGGCTTATGTATGGCAATCACTTTGCTCATAGAAGCACTGCCTACCCGCTTTGAGCAACTGCTTAAAGCATGGAAGAGCATAATGTCTGCGGCACCTCCATCCTCTTCTGCTCCTGATACTCCAGCTGCCAGGAGTCAATGTCACTGCTGAATTCACTCACGCGAAAGCACAGCAGAGAGGTCTATGGCCAATCCTGCAAAGTCCTTTAGAGATCGAGACAATTTCCAGGTCTGCCATCCTTGTGACGATTTCCACTCCTTGATGGCAGTAGCTCTGCCCAGTGTCAAGAATGTAAGGCATAGGAAATAAACAGATACAAAGTAGACCCTACTTTGTCTAAGCATATCTTTTGACTGCGCTGGAATTTCATTGAAATTACAACAGAGTATTTCATAAAGATTCTAACTTTATAAAATAATCATTTTGCAGGGGGGGGATGACCGTGCTGCTTTAACCCCTTAAGGACACATGACATGTGTGATATGTCATGATTCCCTTTTATTCCAGAAGTTTGGTCCTTAAGGGGTTAAAGGGTGCCAGCTTGCAGACTGAGGTTAAACCATTCATTAAATGGCTTAATTGTTTCATGTAAGATGGTGCCTTTGACCACCTGGCACCATAACAACTTCATTTTTTATTAATGCTATGGTGCCCAAAATGGTTCTTTAACCCCTAAATTACTTCATGGATTTGGAGAGTTCCTTTAAACAGCTCAGTAAGTTATTTTGCAAACATTCACAGCTCTTTTTAAAAGTATTTATTTTCAAGAACAAAACACAGAATTCTTTAACAAGATCTATATAGATTTGTCATTTGTGCTTCCGCCCTATTAAGAGCCCTGATGAAGGGGGTGGAGGAGGCAAATCAAATAGATTATCTGTAAAAGAAATTGCATGTGTATATATAGGCCTTGAGATACATCGTGGAGGTTTAGTTAATCACTGACAGGAGACATAGAAAATTCTTACTAATCCAATCAATGGTATGTACATACAGTATACATTTTATTTTAGTCTTCTGCAAACTTGTAATCATTATATACTCCAATAGCTTGTTCATGGGATTCATAGAGCCAGTAACTTAAAGGACCACTTTAGTGGTCTCTATAGGGTCTTTGGGTCCTCCCCACCCTCCCCTCTGGGTCCCACTCCCGCCGGAGGCTGATTAACGCTAATGTAAACATAGCAGGGTTAACCGTAGATTGACCTGGCACCCAGACCACTTCATTGAGCTGAAGTGGTCTGGGTGCCTATAGTGGTCCTTTAACATTGAATAGATGAGCTTACTAATCAAAGTTTGTCAGATGGACCAACAATTAAGAGCATAATTAAATCACCAAAAACACATTCCAGAAAACTAGTTCCCTCAGTTTAGAATTATTTCATTTACTCACCATTGCCTGTTCTATTTTGTTGTCGATTGCTACAACATTTGCACTTGATGAACTGCAGAAGAAAAAAAAGAAAGAAAAGGGGGTGGGGGGAGATTTTAAATTAGACAATGCAAAATTAAATTATTTTTTGGTAAATACCAAGACACTGAAGCATCATAACCAGTATGACCAATTGTTTTTGTTTTTTATGAAACCAAGTAGTTTATTTTAAAAAATAATTTTAAAAAATGGCTAACTCAGAACCCAAAGACTGGCAATTTCTTATGGCACAAAGACATCTTGCACTGTAACCACAGACCAAATACAAAGTGCATTTTTTTTTATTTTTCTCTTTTTTTTTTTAAATCAAGGCACCCTAACCACTTCATCCTTTAGTGGTCATGGTTCCGAGTGTCCTATGTTTTTGATCTTTTTGAGACTGAGTGAGTATACCAGGCAATCTGAAACCCTGTCTCCATGATGGGCAGCAGTGATTGACTGAGAAGTTTACACCGTCTATCACTGCCAACTGCTGGTGTAAATTTGTATGGTTAATGTGAAGTTTCCTTTTGCAACAGACATACCACCAGCTGAGGGCTGAGCCACTGGCACTAAAAGGACCTCATTCAGTATCAAACCGATCAAAAAAACTATTAGACAATAAATAGTGGGTTGACACTAGGAGCTTCAAGTCACCATCATAATCACAACAATGAGATGAAGTAGTTATAGTTCCTAGAGTGACCCGTTCGTATTTAATCTAGTGAAGACATTTATTTGTATACATTGCATAACACAGATCTCAAAACCAATATCAATATAACATTAGCCTTGGACTTGGAGATGTTTGCCAACTTAATGTGTGGCGTAATAAATTTAGTTTTGCAAGCATCTGAAATGTCAAGGCTACCCATCACAAATACAAGACATGGTTAGATTTTCATCAACATTACACCACTAGGAAATAGTTTTAGCTTTTAACACATTAAGAGCTCATCCCAGTGGCTATTTAATGGAATGAGCACAATTATCATTTGAAGTTTAAGCTCACCGTTTAGGGGGGTAAATAAGCACTATGGCCAAGCAGTCATTTTCTACACTAACTGCCATAGACACTAGATACTTGGTTACACTCCAGAATGAAGTGATTATGGTGTCACAAGGGTCCTGGCTTAGGGGTTAATTAACGGTTTAACCTGAAAGTCTACTGTCCAGCGATATACAGCTCTGCCTAATCAGTTTGAGTAATAAGCTGGAAATAGGATGCTGATGCACTCAGCATGTCAGAGGCTCCTTAGTATAGTAAATAAGAAGCTACTCAAGCTGAGAGCATGAGCTGACTCTTTCAGCGGCACCCAGTCTGAGACGTGGTTTCAGGCCTAGGACTCAAGCCTAGAAATGGGTTTAAAGTGGACAGAGCTGAATCGTGTCAGACAGAAGATTATGGGGTTAAACCGTTATTTAACAGTTCCAAGGCAAGCCGGAGCAAGGGACCTAATGGAACCATAACTTCGGCACTGGAAGTGGATTGGTACCTGCAAAGGACAAGAGGGGATTCTGCCATGGAAAAAAACATCCCCTCAAAGACCAATGACTTTATACCATCCAACTGTGCTTTCATTTCAAAATGAAAAAACAACATTCAATTAACCAGAACTCACAACATTTTCGCTTCGGCTCCTTGGTGTCCTGTACCTGTGGATTCCAGGGAACTTCTCTTAGGCAACACAGCGCAAGTGCATCATTAGATGCAATTGCAACATGCAACGAACACTAGGATCATGTCAGGACTTCAGCAGTGCTTCATGCATGGTCCAGAAGGCTGAAAGGCTGGACAAGGATACGGTCAGTGCACGAGCCCACAATTTTTTTGGCATCACCAGTAACACGTATTACTGGCGACCCCACCTGGGCGCCGCCCACCCCAGAGTTTCCTCTCCTGTAGGGAAGCATGGAGTGGCCAGGAACAAGACACTTCATAAAGAACCAGACTAAATAGTGGTAATTTGCAACCTTTGATTAAGGGGTTAAGATTTTCCGTTGCTGGAAAGTTAATTCAATAAGATGGAGGCAGATGAACCATGAGTGAGTAAATAAGCACTCCTTCTACATGGAAGTTTAAATGTAACATGCAATGACAGCAAAACAAATCTTAATTTTATTTACTGGTCTATGGTACATGGTTTAGCTTTATTGCTCCTTTGACTGAAATATAGAATCATGGATCACCCATCATGATCAGCAGAGGACTATGGACGCTCTGCACGATGCATGCGAAATTCACATCCAGCGTCGCATATGCGCCTCCAGTGGCTGTCCGGAAGGCAGCCACTAGAGGCTGGATTAACCCCAAATGTAAACATAGCAGTTTCTTTGAAACTGCTATGTTTGCATCTGAAGGGTTAAAACCTGAATGACCTGGCACCCAGACCACTTCATTGAGCTGAAGTGGTCTGGGTGACTATAGTGTCCCTTTAATGTACGCATCATCACATACGAACGTATTGGATTTGCGGAGATAGTCAATTTTGATGACCGCAGCCAGGAAAGTGGGGTAGGGGCGGAGGAAAACACCACCATGCCCAATCAGCATCTCCTCAGAGAAGCATCGAGTCAATGCACCTCCTAGCAGAGCATGGAGATGCTGAACAAGTGTGCAGCACCTCTAGTGGCAGACTGAGGAGTGGCCACTAGGGCTATTCCTAGGCTATTATGTACACACTGAAAAGGCAGTGTTTACATTAGGATCAACTATACTTACCAGAACTACATTAAGCTGTAGTTATTCTGGTAACTATAGAATCAGTTTATCACAGACTGCTATAAATAATTTATTCAACACTGGTTTGTTTTGGAATTCTATTAGTATTCCAGTATAATTTAACATCAGAATGGAGATTTTAGAGTAAAAACAAGAGGTGGGGCAGGAAATTAAGAATGCATTGACACAGCATAAAAGAAAAGAATTTCAGGAATGCATTGACACAGCATAAGGGAACTAAAGGGTTACAAATAAAATATATTCTTGGAATCACATTCACACCTTTACATTTTATTTTTAATGATCAATATTGATCAAACTAATTAAAAACAAAACAAAACCCTAAAATAAAAAGACCAAAACAAATACAAAATTATTTCAAGTAGATCGGTTTACGTTTTGCATTGTATATGAAGGGTCTGCCTACTTTAGCAGTTCTCATTTAGGATGGTTTTGTATCTTACTTTAGGTAATACAAATAGGAAAGGAGGAATTGTCAGTGTAGTGCACCCCTTTAAACGTTAAGGTTCCAGGACCCAGACTATTGTAGTTTGCAAAGAGCAGTTCCACATAGAAATTTGCCTCTGCAGGTTGCGATTGGCAATGCACTTTTAGGTCACGGGCTGTGATGTCACACCAACACTATGCATCATTGCAGCAAGAGCTGTGGCGATTACAACCAATTAACGCACAAGAAAAAACACAACAATAGACCTTCGATGCAGGGCTTGACAAATTTGCTTGATATCTAGGAGCCAGCTTAAAAAAAAAAAAAAAAAAAAAAAAGCACAAAACAGAGAGCCAATACTTTTTATTTTAACAAAGCTTAATTTTCTGCGACAAAAATACAATTCTTAAAGGGACACTGGTCACCACAACCACTGCAGCTTAATGTAGTGGTTCTGGTGTCTACAGCCTGTCCCTTCAGGCTTTTCAAAGTAAACCCTCCCTTTCTAGAGAACAAAAGCATTAACATTGCTGACTAGTAACAGTGGCCGTCACTCAAACGGTGTGCAGCTGAATGATGCGCTGAATGTTCCCCATAGAGATGCATTGATTCACTGCAACTTTACGAGGAGATGCAGATTAGTGCATTCACAATAGCCTCCCAATGCTTTCTTATAGGAAAGCATCGGCATGGCTGAGATTATCAAGATTAATTATCTCAGCTATGGAGGCAGGTCCATCCCCAGAGACTCATGGCGAGGGGAAAAAAGGGGAGTAAAATAACCTTTTCCGTGCCATCAGAAGGGGGACCAGTCACCTAAACAGTCACGCTTAAGACAAAACACAAAAACAGACATGGCCCTAGGTCAGTTTTTTACATTTTATAATTTTAATTGAAATCTACCCAGCCTCACTACCTTTGGAGAGCTGGAGTAGATCGGCTTCTCCTGGGGTCCAGTGGGGCTGCTGTCACCTCCCTGCTGTGTTGTCGTGCACGGTTTAGTGTGCTGGGGCCGGAATGATGTCATATTCTAGCTCCTGGCATCACTGCAGGGTGCGCAAGGGAGCACAGCAGGAAGGTTACAGCTCCCTCCCTCATTGCCTAGCTCCATTCAACACAGCGATCACCGGCCCGCCTCTGCTCTCCCACAGCAAGCCGACTGACTGCATTCTCTCTTGCTGATTCGGCCTGACATATCCCAGGCACCAGGACAAAATTCATGCCCATGCTTCCTCATTAGCCAAAGCAGCACATAATAAAGGAGTTGCTGAGTACGCTTGTTTAACGTTTGAACATTAAAAACAGTTTAATGCGGAATGAAAGGACTGTTTAATAAGACTTTAGGTTTGGGGTAGGCAACATTTGGCACGCCAGATGTTGTGGACTACATCCCCCATAATGCTCTTACACCCAATAATGATGACAAAGCATCATGGTAGGTGTAGTTAAAAACATCTGGAGTGCCGAAGGTTGCTTTAGGCACTAACTACTTCGATAAAAAAAAAAAAAGCAGTTCTGATTCTTACAATGTCCCTTTAAGAGGTTTAGTAATAAGGAGAGTGTGAGGATGCATTGGAGAGGCAAAAGAATGAATATACACCACTACATTAAAAAAATACACTGACCCTTCAGGCAGACATCCTGTATTGACTCCACATTACATGAAAACAAAAAATTCTGTGCACAAATATCCAACTGGAGATGCTAAACCATTCTAGGGGAGGATATACACAAACACTGATATTTTTGTAACTGTATGGTTTTAAGTTTAGTTTCATGATAAGTACTGACAAACTGAAAAAGAGAAAGACCATGGCAAACTAAAATGGAAAGCTATGGGCACCGCCACATTATAACATTCACAAATGCCAATTGCAAAAATATGAATTTAAAACGGAAAGGTTTGAGGATTTTTTTCATTTCTGAAAAACATTCAAAGACATACTTGGCACAATTTATGAATGAATAATATGCTTGTTGACAACTGCAAAAGCACATGATTCACATTCATCATCATCTCAAAGTAATCAATTTATTGAAAGCACTAGATGTCAACATCAGTGCAGACCTGCAACCCTTATAAATTTATAAGTAGTCCTATTCAGTTGGGTTTTGTTGCCCTATTTTTGCACAGATTTGAGAGACTTAAAGGGACACTATATGCACCTAGACCACTTCAGCTCAATAACCCCTTAAGGACACAGCTTCAAAGGCTTGTATTTGCAATTTTTTTTTTTTTGCTGTTGGCGTTCAACTGCAATTTGCATTTAACTAATTTATTGCACCAACACATATTATAAACAGTTTTTTAAAGGACAAAAGGGGCTTTAATTTGAGATAACATACATATATAAAAGCTTATAAAAAAAAATACATAAATATGCAAAAAGGTTTTTTTTTTGTTTTTTTTTTACAGTTTTTGCAATAATGTGTAGGTTAAGGAAAGTAATTAAAAATAAATTCCTCTAGTTCTGATTTACAGAATATATAATGTGTCTAGGATTTTAAGGTTTTTTTTGGTAGTCACAGGTCACAAAACACAAGGAGTAAAATAAACTTAATGTGGAGCGATTTTAGAATTTGGTAGGTTTGTCTTGGAAAGCTTAAAGGAACACTATAGTCACCTAAATTACTTTAGCTAAATAAAGCAGTTTTAGTGTATAGGTCATTCCCTGCAATTTCACTGCTCAATTCACTGTAATTTAGGAGTTAAATTACGTTGTTTCATGCAGCCCTAGCCACACCTCCCCTGGCTATGATTGACAGAGCCTGCATGAAAAAAAACTGGTTTCACTTTCAAACAGATGTAATTTACCTTAAATAATTGTATCTCAATCTCTAAATTGAACTTTAATCACATACAGGAGGCTCTTGCAGGGTCTAGCAAGCTATTAACATAGCAGGGGATAAGAAAATCTTAAACAGAACTTGCAATAAAGAAAGCCTAAATAGGGCTCTTTACAGGAAGAGTTTATGGAAGGCTGTGCAAGTCACATACAGGGAGGTGTGACTAGGGTTCATAAACAAAGGGATTTAACTCCTAAATGGCAGAGGATTGAGCAGTGAGGCTGCAGGGGCATGTTCTATACACCAAAACTGCTTCATTAAGCTAAAGTTGTTCAGGTGTTCAGGTGACTATAGTGTCCCTTTAATAGCCATAAAAGAAAACTAAATTGCCACACAAAAGTATATATTTATATAAAGCAGACCTCACAGGCCATTTACCCAAGGTTATTTTGACACTTTAAGTAGCCATTTCACCGCCAATGTCTGCTACATTTTGGAGTAAAATTGTGTTAAGATCTTCTCAGATGTATTTTGTTAAGTTGGTGTGTGCTATTCCTGTGCAAAACTTTATTTTGTGTTCAGCTACATCTGCTGAGTACAATGATACCCCCATTGTATGTCTTTTGCACTATTTCGTGAAGCTACAGTGCCATATGGGAGACATGTCCATTTCAGTATTTACAGTAGAATTTTGAGAGCCTGATTTGAATGGCCCAGGTTTACAATTTGGGGCATTATAGCAGTTTGACTGTAAACCCCCCACAAAGTAGACACTCATGGGTATTTCAAAAGGCATATTTTAAACCATTTTTAAAAATCATTTTTTTGCTAGTTTGTACCAAGTCTAATCACAATTAGATTTTTTTCCTGCCTTTTTGACACACTTTGAGAGGTTACTGTTTGGTAACAGCATGATTAGGTCCCTGACAATTTTCCCCACTTGTCCCTACTATATCTGGGCAACCTGGGGTATCAAGGTGGCTATCCCTTCCTTCGTATACACGGAAGGTGTACACATAGCCACTGCCACTTTCACACAACTTATAAGAGGGATTCATCAATAGAAACATGTTTTTTCGGCATAAATAGTGGCAAATTTTAATTGTTAAAGTGGGCAATTAGAGGGAGTATATTATATATAAGATCATACTGCGGATGACCTTTTGGGGGACACTTCGTATGATCACTAAAGTGCATAAATCGCAGAATGTCTTCATATCAGGGACTACTCATTGTCTGGGAAAAAAAGGGGGGTATCCCCATTAGCATGGTCAGTGCCCAGAATTGTTTCACGTCTGGCACACTGGTGGGGTACCATCTCGTGATTGTGTGCCAGATACTGCTCAGCGTACAGATAAGTCTGGGTGACTAAATCTAGATCACAGTAAAGTACAGAGATCTGTATTTTGATCACCGCTGGCAGTGATCAGCAGGGAAAGTGTTAATTAAAAAAAAAAAAAAACATAAATAAATACAAAAAAAAAAAAGGGAAAGGAAAGGGGATTTGGAACCTCTTCAGACAATCTATTCACTTCAGGGACACTTCAAAAACCCACAAGAGGTGGAGGGAGGCTGATCTGATATCCCAGCAGCATTGTGACTGCTGTGACCGATCACATGCGCTGGGACATCGCGATTTGCTGTTGCTGGTCTGCCACCGACACTGAGACACCCAGCAACAGTGTTAACCCCGCGATCGCCGGCACCTCAGTGATCTGGGGTTCATTTTAGCTGATGACAGACCCAGTCTGTCATGCGTCGTTAAGTGCTTCCTCCGCATGACGTACTGGGTCAGTCATGCATCCTTAAGGGGGTTAAAGAGGTTTGGGTGCTCTCTCTGTCCCTTAACATTGCAATATTAATGGAGCCCTCCACTGCCCATATAGTAAATACATTACTATTTAGTAGATATACCTCCAGTGAATACATGCATTCATTTTTCCTACATACACATGGAACTCACAATGACATCAAATGCCTCAGCATTGTATAAAGCTTTCATCTTAATTAAGTCAGTCAGTAAAATGCATCCAGAATTTTCACTCTGCAAGCTAAAGCTGTGCATTTCAGGACTGGGATTGACATAGGTGTACCAACCCCAGGGCCTGGTTAGATTATTACATTGTGCATTAAGTGACTCAATCGCAAACCTATTTACATTTTGTCACATTAAAGATCCCTCAACAACCAGAAGAGCTGTTCATAAGAAGATTACTAAACATACAGTCCACCTATCTTGCTGAATTACTACTAAACACAGAATTAGGACAGCCATCCCTGTAACCTTTAAAATTACATTTGTGATCTTTCCTCAGTAGAATTTCTTTAAAAGCCGGGTGAATTTGGTTTAAATCACAATCTAAAAATCACTCTTCATGACTACTCTAAAATCAAGATTTAAAAATGTGAAGACAGTCTTTGTTAGTTGTTCTAATATTTAATATTTGCCACCAGTTGAATATTTTATATTAAAAGTAATCTGTGAGATAGTAAAACAGCTATATCAAAACAGATTTTAGCTTAATAATCACTCATATTTGGAGAACTACAGTTTTATTTAACTAACACAAACAAGCTTCCTGCATTGATTGTCCCCAACTGATTTCTCAATTTAGAATGAACAAGTGCAAAAGAGAATATTCTTTCAATGCCAGATATCAACGAGGTTTGCGAGAAAATTATCTGGAGACAGTGCTTGTCCTTAATTTAAAATTAAATATATCTGTTTTAAATGCATACATACCATAAACCACATTTCAACTGTACCCATCGTGCCACCATATAATCATCTTCTGCTTTCTATGCTGCTTCTTGGTAGACAAGTATTTTTGTAACATTTACAGACCATTTTATCTTACATGGCAACCCACAATCTTTAATAATAAGTTTAGGTGTGAATAGCTTGTTTACTGTACCGTATTATAACTATAATCTAGTCATTGTTAAAGGACCACTATAGTGCCAGGAAAACACTCGGTTTCCAGGCACTATAGTGCCCTGAGGGTGCCCCCACCCTCAGGGTCCCCCTCCTGCCGGGCTCTGGGATGAGGAAAGGGTTAAAACTTACTTTTATTCCAGCGCCGGGCAGGGGGCTCTCCTCCTCCCCTCTCTTTCGGCTGAATGCGCATGCGCGGCAAGAGCTGCGCACGCATTCAGCCGGTCTCAAGGAAAGCATTTACAATGCTTTCCTATGGACGCTTGCGTGCTCTCACTGATTTTCACAGTGAGAATCACGCAAGCGCCTCTAGCGGCTGTCAGTGAGACAGCCACTAGAGGATTTGGAGGCTGGATTAACCCTATTATAAACATAGCAGTTTCTTTGAAACTGCTATGTTTATAAAAAAAAAAAAGGTTAATCCTAGAGGGACCTGGCACCCAAACCACTTCATTAAGCTGAAGTGGTCTGGGTGCCTAGAGTGGTCCTTTAAAATGCAAAACCAAAATAGCCTTTACCTGCTTGTACTTAAACTGCACTGAAAAAACTCTAGACATATCTAGACATACTAGACATATTAGAAACCGCAGTATTTCAACAAAGTGTTTAATAACAGAAGTTATTAAATGATCAGAATTCAAATAGTACCATCGTTGCATGGAGATTAACATACGGACAAACTATAGGAACCACATTAACTAGTGCACACAGTTTGCACCAGAAGAAATGCTAGATTAAAAAAAAAAAAAAAATAAAGCACTAACCCTTTTAATTACTGAATACAGAAGAACCATAAGCTTTCTGACCAAAATTCGCACTTCTGGCTCCTCTTTGACCCAGATTTAAACCTAATTATTCTGTGTAAAACAATGTATTGCTGGGAAAATGAAACCATGATTGGTTTATGTATTTAGAACCCTAAGAAGGTATTAATTTCACCACCTAATAAATGTATCTTTGGAAAGTAAGGACTCATATTGCAAAGGAAAGGTTTTTTTTACTGTAAGAACAATCAGGATGTGGAATTATCTTCCTGAAGAAGTGGTTTTATCAGAGTCCATACAGATGTTCAAACAGCTACTAGATGCATACTTGCAAAAACAGAATATTCAAGGATATAATCTTTCAATGTAGGGTAATAACTGCTTGATCCAAGGATAAATCTGACTGCCATTCTGGGGTCAAGAAGGAATTTTTTCCCTAGCTTGTTGCAAAATAGTGCTTCAAACTGGGTTTTTTGCCTTCTTTTGGATCAACAGCAAAAACAAATGTGAGGAAGGCTGAACTTGATGGACGCAAGTCTCTTTTCAGCTATGTAACTAACTATTAGATTAATGAAGCTATAGTTATCAAAAAGAACATGTGTAAACCATTCAACCATGGGTTTTATGGTTCTGTTTACTATAAGAAAGTTTGCTCACTAATTATAATACACACACACTATATATACACATACATATATACATACACATACACATATATATATATATACATATACATACATATACACACATACATATACATACATATACACATACATATACATATACATATATATATATACACATACACATACATATATACACACGTATGTGTGTATTGGTTATATACGTATGTACATACAAATACGAGAGAACACTTTTTTTAAATAAAACACCTCCCCCCAAAAAAACACTACATGTATATGCACATACATCACGCATAAATATTAAAGCATACTAATTAACAAATGTAGCTGTTATTTTAATGCACTTTTAGGAGAGACTGATCAGTGAAAGCATTATATTGCAGTCGACAGCAGATTATTAATTTACAGTTCATCATTTGCCCAAATGATAGAATACTGCTGATTAACTGCAAAGAGAACTGAGAATCACAACAAATCCAGGACTATTTGACACTAGACAAATACACTCAACTTCATAATATCACATTAATTTGTTTTATTTTCAAGGTGTCATCAAATATTACTACCAGCTGCTTCCATTTTTATAAATCTAACTTTTTTTTAGACTGAACTGTATTTATAAATTGCAAATATGTAGTTTATTCTATTACGTTTGTCATTAAAATAGTAAATCATAAACTAGCCTACGTTATCTAAATAATAAAAAAAATAAAAAAACAAAAAAAAACAACAACTCACGAGTAAGTCTTCACCCGTCGATGGGATAAAGAGGAGTACATATAAGAGCGCCTACAATCCATTTCCAGCATTAAAACAAAAATAAGGAATCTGACAGAGGAAAGTTTACAAACATCCCTTCTGCACGTACAATGTGTTGACTTGTGCAACAGAGTAATGTGTCACTAAATAAGACTGAACTGCAAACAACGGGTGTGTTATTACCTGCCTACTTGATAAATGAACCAAGCAGAAGGGGTGGGGAATGGAGTTTGTGAACTAGTCAGTAACAACCCATTTAAAGTGTCATAATCCGTCTAGTCATCCTAATTTGATTATATTAAGTTGATCAATGATGAACTGTGTGTTATGGGACTATATTACACAATCTGTTATTTCAATTGGCAGAACATGTTTCCATATCTTATATTGCATGTCAGGTGACATCACACAGCGCAGAAAAACAAACAAAAACAAAAAAATACATGACATTGTGCAGCATGGAATCCATTAGTCTCACAGAAAATGTGGCCTGGATTGATAGAGTGATGGCAGTGGAACTTAAAGAAAAATATAATTGTGTAACCAACATCACCATCAACAAACGTTTTGAAAACACCACAACCACCTTGGAAAATTAGGAGAAGAGAGAGTGGTGGTAGTTACACTTCAGGTAAAAAAAGCTCTACTTGCAGCTGTGGTACCTTAGATCAGCACCTCTCTCTCATTACGGTTGTACTGGGAGAGTGGCTGTGGAGGCAGCGCTTAACTCCTAGCTCATTCTTCTGGCATTAATAATGGAAAATATTTAATTAATGCCGGCAACTGCACTGCTGCCTATTACTTATAGGCAGGTTAAAGAGGTGTGGAGAGAAAAGCTGTATATGTTCCCCCGGCCACTTCAATTGCATGTCAGTATTACGACGAGAGATGGATTAATAACAGCAGCTACAAATTGAGTGTCTTAGAGTAACTTCCACATACCCTGCGCAGGGCGATATGATATTTCATGTCCTGGTGTTGCCCTATGATTGACGGAATCCAAGTCCTACTTAAACCAATAACCCCCACACCTAAAACCCACATACGCATAATACATAAAAGTTCAAATATGTTTAATGGAAGAATTATACAAGGGAGACAGTCTAGAGATATCCATAAGCTACTCAGCCTTCGGTATCAAGATGTATTACTTCTTCCTAGGATGGTGATTATGTTACTTCAGAGAGGGGGAGGGGGCAGTTAAGGGTGGCTTCAGGTCCCCACATCGGACAGCTTTGACATGAGTAAATCTAGGAGAGGAGAAATTAACCTTTTTTCCTGCTGCTGAAAACTACTAATAACTTGCACATCTAGTTATTGACAGGATGACAGCAGTTTTGCAATTAAATGGAAATTCACTGTGATTATCCAGTTTGTGAATTAATCTTACTGATAAAATATATAATCTACCGTATATACTTGTCTATAAGTCGATCTACTCTAGTCCAACAATTGTGAAACATGCCATCACTCGTGGATAAGTCGAGGGTACTGTATTCAAATGGACTTGTTCCCCTTCTGTTCGGTTACTGAATAGACTGTGGTCCTCCTTGTTAACACCTTGTAATCACCGACCACCCCTGGCTGTCAACCACAAACAAGCATTCCCTGGGTGGCCGCCATTTGTATATACGAACGCACGTGTTCAATCTTGTCTCCCGAACGCAGGTAGCGGTGCATGGTCGTCGACGGCATGGATCTCTGAGTTGGCTACGTAAGCCTGCGAACCCCGCTGAAACTTGTACCCCTGCACGTTCAACTTCCCGAACAGCTAGGAGAACGACGTTCGGGAGTTGAAATTCTATCGAAACTAGCACTGACCCATGGATAAGTTGACTCTGCATTTTAAAATGAAGTTTAGGACAAAAATGTATCAACTTATATGGTAATATAATTTGAGTGACACCACAATCATTCACATAAAGAGCAATCTGGAGAAGCCAGAAATAGTATTTGGGCATAGTTTCCCCCGCCACAAATTATAGCTGTAAACCTACTTTTCACTAAAGGGACACTATAGATACACAGGCAACTTCCTAATGAAATGGTCTAGGTACAAAGTTCCTGTAATTTAACCATGCAATGTAAAATATTGGCATTCTGCATGAACTGTAATGCCTCTAGTGGCTGTCCCCATAACGTTGAAAAACCTGATTTTAAAGATACCTTAATAAAGTTTGGAATCTTAAAGACCATGAAATATAATACTTTATAACCACCTCTCAGCTTGACAATATACAATGATACCAAAATCAAGTATTGTCTAATGAAAAGTGATTTGCTGCTCAATTTCCCTATTTAATGAGAACAGAAAAGATTTAACACATTATAAAATGTTAAGACTTCCAAGCTGAACTGTAAGATCCTAATCTAGTCCTTGACCTTCCTGCAGCTAGGAACAAAGGTCAAATGGTGACCAAAATCTACACTTTAAATCCACACATTCATGCAATAATACAGGTTGTTGAGCTTATTTCAGTTTTTTTTTTATGTAAATCAATACAGTACAAATAGGTCAAAGGGCAGTCTGTTATTAGTCATACTGGCACAATTTCCAGGATAAGGTAAAAATGAACTTATCAGCCCTTTAAGATATATTATACCAACAAACCCTCTGCATCCAGCCATGCTTCATGCAGACATAGCTGAACTGGGCAGATATAGTAAGTTAAGTGGACACACAAATCAAATAGACTAATGCTTTAAGGGGACCCTCTTTATTCCTGAAACCTTAATTGGTGTTTTGTTTTTTATAGCTGTAGGAATTGACAAGAAAATTAAATGAACAAAATAAAATAAATACACTGCAGCTCCAAGCTTATATTCCCAAATATGGTAGTGCAAGAACAAAAATATCAACTAACCTGCACAGGCTCTCTTGTAAAAAGCTATGATAGAGCCTGTAAAATAGATAGTGGCATGTCGAGTTACAAATTAACAACACCCTCTCCTAAAAAACCTCTGCAAACTACGGTAGCCTAGCTTGAAGAGTAGCCTCCTTCACATATTTTGTTCATGAAGCAAAGAGCTAGCAAGTGCAGAACTACGGGTAACGTAAACCCCAACAGAGCAGGCAGTTTTAGGATAAGCACTACACTCCCTTTAAAAAATTAGGAGAGGGACAGAATTAGCTAAGCAAGATCAACACCACGGCCCTTATAAAAGTTGAAGACAAAAAACAGTTTGATTTCACAGAAAAATATATACCTGTGAGGAATTATCAGTCCCTTCCTGGTGCATATAAGAGCTGAACATGAGGAAGCTAAGAGAAAGGATTCCCAACTGCGCCTTTAATGCAGCATTTGTCAGGATGTCTACAGCTAGCCACCAGAAAAAGGCGTTTACTGTAGATGCACCGTTTTAGGATACTTGGACACTGGGTTGAATCTGATAAAAGGCATTTTTTGTAATTTAAAAAAAAAAAAAAAAAAAAAAAGATACAAAATTGAAGTAGAAAAACAAATTTTAAACAGATGCGGTACATAAAACTTCCAACATTTTCACACTTATTTAATAAAGGGGGAAAATGGGCGCAAATATAAGCATGTTTAAGCAAGGCCTTCTCCTCGTCACTTACAATTTGTTTCTATGTCAATTACTAATTTTCAGATATCTGCATTCTAGAACTGGAAATTGCTGCAAAATGTGTTTGAACTATATAAAAGATAACATGCATTTTTCTTTGCCGTTCTACACATGTACCCTCATTTACATGTTTTATCAAGTGTATGACTGTTGGAATAAAATGGGCAGGAAAACAAAAGCATGTGTTTAAGCAGCGAAAAAGTGGGTTATGTGAAATTTGATGAAAATTTGTTAAAAACTCTAGTAACGATCACTGAATAGTGCATTTAGAATGTACCGTGGCACTTGTTCAGGTAAATATTGTCTCAAATCAGATTATGGCATTACCCTTGATAAAACAATTGCATTAGTCACTGAACAGCAGTGCTGACTAAAGAGATGGACTTTGTAAACCTACAGCTCCCATTGTTAATTCGTAATGACTCACCAGATTATGATTCAACTATCTTTTAGTCCACATGTCTTAACATGATAAATTGCCCCAGAAAACTGGTTTAAAATAAGTGTTCAATAAGGTTTGTACTGTGCAACACATTTCCTTTCCATTTCTCAATTGAAATATCCCTTTAACCCATTAAGTGCGACAATGTGCCTAACAAGTCTCACACCTTCACTTTACCCAGTTTGAAAATCAGAACATTTTAGACGTATCGTGTTAGACGTACGAGCAGAACATGTTACACGAATTAGGGATCGACCAATATTGATTTTTTTTTAGAGCCGATACCGATAATTTACCGATATTCTGTACATTTACCATTTTGAATTTTTTTTACTATTTCTAAAGGTAAATGCACAAAATATACATGCCACATGTAGTGGATGCAGTGCGTATTTGCATAGTGCGTATTTGCATAGTGCGTGCGTAGTGGATGCAGTGTGTATTTGCGTAGGGCGTGCGTAGTGGATGCAGTGTGTATTTGCGTAGTGCGTGCGTAGTGGATGCAGTGTGTATTTGCGTAGTGCGTGCGTAGTGGATGCAGTGTGTATTTGCGTAGTGCGTGCATAGTGGATGCAGTGTGTATTTGCGTAGTACGTGCGTAATGGATGCAGTGTGTATTTTTTCTCTGAAAAGTCAGTGTTCACATTTAAAAGACTGCAGGGACAGGCTAGACACCTGAACCACTATATTAAGCTGTAGTGGCCCTGGTGACCAATGTGTCCCTTTAAGAATTAATTTTTGTCGTAATATAAAAGCTATGAAAGTTTAAAAAAAAAAAAAAGGGAAGTAGCGCTGAGCACAGAGGGCACATATATAGTACCAGATAATAAAAGGAAAAAAGGAAGGAAGAGAGAGGGAAGTCACATATAAATGGGTAAAGGGATGGAAAGGGTGGGAGGGAGTGAACAGAGAGAAACTCCTTCTCCACCCTATACCACCCACAGCTTCCTAAATAAAAACTAAAATAGGAGCTGATAACCCAAAGGAAAAAATTTGAAAAATCCCTACTATCATAAGGCAGACTAGAAGTCCTATAGGCAAATGGGTTAAACAAACCCTGGATAAATAGCCCTATATAAGGTCCAAAAACACCACACAAAGGACTAAAGCTGCCTACCTAGAAATCCTAAACAATCTGGTAAACTAACTAACTTATCCCATCATACTGACTACCCAAGTGCTACCTAAAGTGAATATATATATATATATATATATATATATATATATATATATATATTTATAGGCGCTCAACGCGCGTTTCAGCATGAATACACGCCGTCGTCAGGAGCAAATTCGCATGTCTATCCCATTGTGCCGATTAAATACCTGTTCAATTAGGGAGAAAGTCCCTACAGCTGATCGTATGTGTTGAGGGATGTGGGTGAATGACGTGATGTCACCACGCCCCCTTACCGCGTCATAGCTTGTAGTGCGAGCCATTGGAGAACAGCGAGATCAATCAATGTTGTACCGACGGGAGAGGGGTGAGTGACGTGAAGTCACCACGCCCCCTCGCCGCATCATAGCTTATAGTGTATAGCTGTTTGAATACAGCAGAGTCAATCACTGCAGGGGGAGGGTGCACAATCGAACGCCCCTCCCCTCAACATCACGGCTAGTGCAGAGAGGAGTTGTAAAGACAATCATCTCGCTAAGTATTAATGGCCAAAGCATAAAGTAGATTAAATTAATATGAAACCTAAGGTAATGAGACAATTAAGGGTTAAGCACTTTAACCCCATCATATCAAGGGTCTTCTATACTACAAAGGAAATACCCTCTACTGTCAAGACACCAAGTACTGTTTCCCAAAAATAAGCCTAGGATGGTGAGAAGCCAGACAATCTAAAGTTTCCACCTTCCAGAGGTCACTCTATGCAAGTATTCCTGTACCAATACAGATGAAGGATTTCTATATAGTAGACCCTGTATAGTATTAAATTAATTACCCAATTCTAGATTATATGTGACTCACACTATACAGAGTGAGACAGAAAAAGGGGAAGAACATTTCCAATATAATAGTTTGCTTCTACAAAATATAGAAGAGTATAGAGAGGACCAACATTAGAGTTAAGGTAAAGATATTAATATTATGATCTTAGACAATGGCAGCCAATTAGATCAGCCATATAATCAGGTCAGAGCCGGTAAGGATTTATGCAGTTATTAAGTGAAAAACAAAAAAATCTTTAATTATTTACATATAAACATATTTACAGACAGCAATTAAAATAAGGTTGGACAGATGGATAGACCCATTTTCTGTTGATGGAAAAACCTATAAGTCTATAGAAATGTTGCAAACGAAAAACCTTTGTTTAATCCCTGTGGTGAAAGTGTTTTTAAACTTATAAATCCAGTAGGATTCTCTTTGCTTTAACTTACGGTCCCAGTCCTCTTTACGTAGGGTTTGGGTTATGAGTTCTATGCCCATAAAGCGTATCCTACTGGATGAGTTGGCATGGTGTACTTTGAGATGCCTTGAGATGGGGGTTTCCAATTTCCTTCGGACTGAATTTACATGTTCCCTAATACGGAACTTAAAAGGACGGAAGGTCTTTCCGACATACTTTATTCCGCAGGAACATATCAAAAGGTAAATTACTCCCTCTGTGCGGCAGTTGAAAAAGGACTGTACTGAGTGAAAGTCCTGGTTCAAACTATCAGAGAAGGTCCTAGTTTCCCAGGCTACATATTGGCAAGCACTACAATGGCCACACCTGTACGTGCCTTTAGGTAGGTACAGTTTGGGAGAACTACTAGGGGGACCAAAATGACTGGGTACCAATAGATCTTTGAAATTCTTCCCTCTTCGTGCTGTAACTGAGGGGAATGATGAAATCACTGACTTAATATGGACATCTGATGTCAGGATTGGCCAATATCTGCCAAGAATTGACAACATTGTATGCCAATCTGCATCATATGTCCCGATACATAGAATCTGGTGGCTTGGGAATTAAATTTTATCCTGGAGAAGGTTCACTCTATCTGAATTTAGTGCCCTAGAATATGCCCTTTTTAACACTTTTGGGTTACCCTTTATCTTTGAATGACTTCCGTAGGCCAACAGCCTTTGTTTTGAAATCTTCAAGAGTTGAGCAATTTCTGCGTAACCGCAGATATTGCCCAATCAGGATACCTGCTTTAGAGGGGTAAGGGTGGTAACTATGCCAATTAAGAAAGCTATTCGTAGCTGTTTTTTTACGGTACAGAGTTGTAGATATTCGACCATCCTGTAATCACAGGGTAATGTCCAGAAAGTTTAGATGTTTACCCCCGACCTCGCTTGTAAAATGTAGATTCAGTTCGTTCAGATTCAACAGTCGTACAAACTCATTAAAGTCGTCTACTGAATCTAGCCATACTATGAGCACATCATCAATGTAACGTTTCCAACAGTGTATTTGTGTCAAATATTGGACCAAACGCTCAATTTGGAGGTTACTTTCCCATGTGCCCAAGTATAGGTTTGCGCATGAGGGGGCACATGAGGTGCCCATTGTCGTACCCATAATCTGATGGTAAATCACGCCATTGAAAAGAAAGACATTTTTAGTAAATACAAAGCTCAAAATTTTACAGACAAAGTCTATGTACTCTGGAGAAAATTTAGACTGTAGCTGTAAAATAAGTCTAAGGTTCTCAATCCCTAGATTGCATGGGATAGAGCTATAGAGAGCTTCCACATCGAGACTACACAATAGTGCCTCTTTAGGTGCAGTGAAGCTCTCCATAAGTTGTAACATTTGTTTTGTATCCCTTACAAAAGAGGGGAGTACTGACACAAGTGGGCCCATTATCTTGTCAAGATATATGCTCATGTTTTGAGTTAAATTGCCTGTTGCAGAGACTATCAGTCGCCCAGCAGGGTCAGTCATGGACTTGTGAATTTTCGGGAGACTGTAAAAAGTGGATGTCATAGGATGCCTTGTAAACATAAATTCGAACTCGTCTTTTGTAATGAGTTTATTATCAAGTGCTTGAGACAGTAAACTTTTCACTTCGATAATGTATTCACTGGTGGGATCATTCTGTAAAGTTTGGTATGTCTTGGTATCGCTCAAAAGGCGATTAACCAGATATATATAGGGAGGACGGTCCATTAACTACATGTTACTGTGACGTTGTGGCTCTATCGCTCAAAAGGCGATTAACCATAGATATATAGGGAGGACGGTCCATTAACTACATGTTACTGTGACGTTGTAGCTCTATCGCTCAAAAGGCGATTAACCATAGATATATAAGGAGGACGGTCCATTAACTACATGTTACTGTGACGTTGTGGCTCTATCGCTCAAAAGGCGATTAACCATAGATATATAGGGAGGACGGTCCATTAACTACATGTTACTGTGACGTTGTAGCTCTATCGCTCAAAAGGCGATTAACCATAGATATATAGGGAGGACGGTCCATTAACTACATGTTACTGTGACGTTGTAGCTCTATCTTGTATCTCTTTTTTCACTTATTGTTTTATTGAGTTCTTATTTTATGCACATTAGATAATTTACGAGGAATAACCATCTATATCCAGAACTACACTATATCCTTAGGTGGATATTATACCGCAACGCTTTTAGATTGGAGCTTCAGAAAAGTTTAAGTGTAAATCCTATACTAATTTCCGCTCTATCAAAAGACCTACCGCACTATTAGTTCTTGTTCTCTCTTTTTGTATCGTTAATTAAGCTCCCAAGGTGCTCCACCCACCGTTCTGTTTTCCATACTAATCATAGCATACCAGGACCAACTCCAAAGGCTAGCCATTTTTGAGATGCTCTGATCCAGTTATCTAGCCGTCACTATTTGGCCCCTCACGTGCTTATTTTCCATGCTTCACACATGTAATTCAAGACAGGTGCCATTGAAACTAAACCAATTTTATGCATTACACGTCAGTGGTTTTAATGTTGTGGCTAATCAATATATTTAGATTATTAACACATCCTTGAGGATATGTTCTGCACAGAATTATGCAGGAATAAAAGAAATGTAAAGATAGACTGAATACAATTTCAGAAAGAAAGGAAAAAAAAAACAGTCTGGGTTCATGACAAAGTGTCTTTTTTGCAGCATGATATTTAGTCATTTCCTTAACAATAGGATAATGCAAAACAGAACGTAGTTATTTCTCAACATCAAGGTCAGGAGTTACATGTGTACACGTGCTGTGGAAGAAATCAAATGAAGGGAAAAAAAATATACAATATCAAGACCAGGCAATGAGTTTTCCAGCACACTCATATCAACATGTACATGATATATGGACCGTGATCTAGATACTTAGGTGAACACGCCAGTGGTGCTTAGCAGATGAGGAATGCAACAGCAAATCTCACCATAACGACTGTACAAATAGCTTTTCAATGATCTTCATCAAAAGGTCCTTCAGTTGCCTGCCAGTGAATGTTACCAACATTAAACAACAAGACTGTACACATAGATTTAGTACCACCGCCATACTTGCTCAGTCAAGAGGTCTTCTCATTCAATCATGGAATAACTCCCTGAAAACACACTTCCAGTTTAAGGTTCAAAACTATCTGCAGCATGAAGAATTGCGATACCAAAGGCTTAAATTTCCCCAATATTTTGTGTAGGTCCTAGTTTTTGACATGATAAAATATATTCACCCTGACTTGTGAAAACAGCAGAATCTGAAGCCATGCTTTCTGGCAAATGCAAGAACATGTATAGCATCTACAACACCGGTCTTAAAGCTTGGATTTATCACATACAAGATGGATTACACTACAGATACAGCAGCTGCCAACCTGTAGCTTTGAAGTGTTAAAAAAAAAAATCACCTCTTCATAGATCTTTGAGGATGACCACTGGACTCTTTGCACCATCTGATTGCCTCAGAATAACAAGATATTTCATTAAATCAAACTTCCACCTGTGAGATTTTATAGTTCGATCAAGAATTTGCACTGGATGATTAAATACAACCCTATGAAATATTCTTAATAAAATCAAACATTTTTGTGTGTTTCCAGAAAAAAAAAAAAAGTTAAACAGTTACCAATTAAACAAAATGGATCACTATACAGAAAATAAAAACGAACCACAAACTCACATATGCTGAATAAGGTAGCAAGTATTGCAGCAACCACACTGTAGAAACAAAAAGCAGTCATTAAACGTAATTTGCTAGTGTGGCATTTTGCACATTGCAGACAAGTAAGTGCTAACCAACTCCTGTTTTCATTAAAACCACAACAGTTGTTAAATCAAATAATCACCACCTGCATGATAAGCCAATACATATGACTTGTAACAGGTTACATGTTTCTTGGTTAAAAAAACAAAACCACCAACAGCACAACTTTGTTTCATCTGCTGTAAATAAGCAAATGTTAACCAGGACGGTGTAAATCTTTTAAGACGTTTCGCCTTAAAAGGTAAAGATGAAAAATGACATTTAGGGTGCATCCTGACAAGTTTGCAGTATATACATGAATTACAATGCAAACAGTAAATGTCAGGCCTATTCATTACTGACTGCAAACCACCCAGTTATATTTGTAGAACACCCGGCCCCGCCTCTGCTTCAATAAATCACAACGAAAGGGCCCTGCTGTATGAAGTTTGAGGCTCAAAAG
Organism: Pelobates fuscus; assembly: GCF_036172605.1. Taxonomy (NCBI): domain Eukaryota; kingdom Metazoa; phylum Chordata; class Amphibia; order Anura; family Pelobatidae; genus Pelobates; species Pelobates fuscus. Next base: position 105,261,394 of record NC_086318.1, on the reverse strand, counting down.
TGTTTAAGCGGTTAAAATTGTAAGCGATCAATACATGGCGCTTTGCAAACTGGTAAACTGAGGCATATCTTCAATAAAACCAAAATAAGCAACATTTCAGATGTAGGTTTAAAAAAACAAAACAAAAAAAAAAACAGGATATTTACAGGGCTGGTTAGACTGGCTAACAATTGCAAGTAAACATTTATTTAGTTAGGAGTGCTCTTACATAGGGATTGACTAATGTTTATGTAATTTAAAGGGACACTCCAGCCTGCAGTCGGCTTTTTTTTTTTTTTTTTTTTTTTTTTTTAAATGGAACAATCTCATGTGAGCAACCAGATAGCTAATAAAAGTTGGATATTTGTTCTGCAAAAAAATTATATAAAATGAAAAAATAAAAGTAATGACATGAGGTACAACATGAAAATTATATTAATCCCTGGACATCACCAGTAAAAGTGTAACAAGTATGCATGACTTTTTATATTAAAGGAACACTATAGTGTTAGAAATACAAAGCCTTCCTAGTCAATAGAATACACACACACTCCAATTCGCAGTTTATACTTTTTTGCTGACATAAGTTACGGACACTCTCAGCCAATGACCGATCTAAAAACTTACACAAAATGGCCATAGGTAAAGTGAAATCCAGTTCAGCTTTACAGAGTAGACCAGAAGCATAACAGATGTTCAATGGTTTGAACACAGCCATTACAGCAGTCTATAGTGCTTGAGGTGACTCTTTATAAAGTATACAGACATCCTATTTCTGCACACCAAATTTATTCCTCTAAAGTTAGAGGAATACATTTTAGAGCTGAATTCCAAAATAAAAAATTATGGGAATTCAGCTGTAAATACAAGACAAAAGGTATCATAGCAAAACACAGTTTAGTAAATAAACTTAAGCAACCAAGACTGCTATAAGTATCTCCAGCTATAGAAGCCAAGTACTAGTGTATTTTTATACACATTTTTACACAAATGTATGAGTGCTGGAAGAGTTTAATATACTAGTGTTTATCTCAATAACCCTAGCAAGGCCACAGAGATGGTAGAAGGGTATCAACAAAGCACAAACACTTCCACTTATAGAGAGGGGAGGGCAAAAAAAAAAAGTCAGTCATTCTTCACAAGTCATGACACCATACTCCTCAATTACCCTTACTCATATCCTCCCTGTCACTGCAAGCTGTACCTAACACAGCTAAAACCAGCAGCAGCTCCCACATACAATAAGCAACGCCCTTCAAGGCCATTTCCCCTCTGCACTCCTTTCACGTAAAAGGAACATTCTTTGTTTCTCACTATAATGCAGTATGGAGGTATTACTGAACACCAAGTACACCAGGTCCTCATTTTACATTCTGTGATTGCCATTTACGGTGCTATATGGGGCATTACAACAGAAATCACTTTTTATGCCTTGCTCAAGTGTATTGTTGTTGGGACACTTCTTTTTCCATTTTTAACGAATAAAGTGTCTTGACTGCAACGGTTTTAGCAAAAGCAAAAAACCAAAAACAAAACAATGCCAATTTTGTATTAAATGTTTTCACGTGAATTCAGTAACACTGTTACAGTCAATGACACCATTTCGGCTTTGCCTTTACATGGTTTTTGGGTTATTTCTTTCTTCACGGGGGATTAGGGGTTAAATATATATATTGCTAGAATGTATCTTCTGGGTTGTTGGGGGGGAAAAAAAAGTCAGTTTATATATTGGGGTGTATAAAGTGTCAGAGGACATCAACAAAAACTGGGAATGATCCAGGGGAGATCTGCAATATATCTTTTCCAGACTAAGATTGCCTGAAAAGGTCATCACAGATCCTCCTGGACTTTTCCCAATCTTGCATTTTTAAAAGATGCACAAAAGGTAGCAAGTTGAGAGAACGTAACTTCTACTCGTTATTTTATTTTTTATGAAACATTAACTGCCTATGTACACTGACATTTATTTTTAGGGCCACAAAAAAAAAAAAAAAAAAAAAAGGAACATCATACTGCAGGACGTGATATGAATGCAGGAAAGCAGTGAGCAATTTGCAAAAATCCCTGGAAAGAAAGAAGTTTAACATATAAGCAATAAAATAAACACCAAATCCTTGTTTATATTTGTATATAAACCAAAACACAGTTCTGTTTTAAGCATAAAAATATAAGTTAAAAATAGTTGAACCATCAGAGATTTGTGTTTGTACTAAAGACCTTTTACTGTACTTTCAAAGATACTAGGACCAATGTGGTAGGCATTACCTCTCCACACCAGCAGATGGAAGCATTACACAGGGATTCTAAAACGTCACCTTTAAGAAAACTAAAATAAATAAATGTGAAGTATACACCAAAGGGATAATGCAAAATCACAAATTAAAAAAGCCAAAATCTGTTGAAATTGCCATTGCTGTACTTTCCTCCATATATAAAACAAAAACAAAATTATTGTAGTTGGTCAGCTATTAGAATTTATGGTTTATATTCTTCAAAATTATAATCTTTGGAAAATTAAAAGCTGAAGAAAAATAAAGTCCCAACATTTTAGTTTTTAGAATAAGGTGAAGAGCTTGCATTTTCTTTTCCTCTGAATACAGATACTGTAAAGCCTATGAATGCCATCAATTTATTTATGACTGCACAGAAGTTGGCAAGAAAACCGCAACAGACCAAAGTATGAGGTTTCAAAATGGCGGCAGGGTGGATGTTCCAACTCTGGCTAGCATCCATTTTGGTAATACAAAGTCAGAGTAATATTCATATCAAACAGAACAATGTAAACTTGCTTACTTTAACAATACATTTGTTTTTATTTTTTTGTAACACTGCTGTATTTTAAGAATAAAGGGTTGATAAATCATCTTTTACTCATCTTCAAGCACAGGGGCTATTATCAAATATATAATTTGCATTAGTGCCATCAATGAACTGCAACTACACAAATTCTGTCTACTGAATGTATTTGGTGGACCTCTAATTAAATGGAAAATTACAAATGCAGTAAAATGGGGATTGCTCAAGGATAGAAGGCTTGCTTTACTTGCATTTGGCAAAATCATTCCATGGCATTAAGACAATGTACCAAAAAAGTCTGCATTTCTGTGCGTTTCGAATTTGGAGGCACAAATTTGTAAACCTCAGATTATATACTGTATTGGAAAACTATTGAAAAATTACTACAATACAATATACCTGTATTGTTTGATGCAATTCACTCAGTGACCCGTTCAAGTGTATCTTTTCCATAACATATACGGTAAGTAAAACCTCTACAGGACTCAACGTTAACCAAGGAAACAAATGTACCTCTAAATCCTGTGCTGGTGTTAAGAGCCACTGATTGGTGTTAAGTGCCTCTTTATATATGTATATGTTACAGAAAGACCTATTGTGTAAGATACTAGGAACTAAATCCATAAGAATGAGGATAACTTCCTGACTAAAGTATATGGAGGGTTTTCATTTAAATGCAACATTCATGAAAAGTTGGAAGTGCTTGAGGATAGATTTCTCGCACCACAATAAGCCCCATTTATTCCTCATTACATCACTCATACCAAAGCCTCTGAAATACTTGAACCAAACACATTTGTGAAGGCATTTAGGCATGGCCTAAATGGCTGTAAATATTTCTAAGATCAATAAAGAGATCATAAAACTGAAAATACTTGTAAGTTAGAATGAATTTTAATTACACATTCCTTTTTCAAATGTCACTAAGAAAACAAAATGTTCCACTGCTATACTGAAGAAACCAATAATAAAAAAAAAATAAAAAAAATAAAAAAAAAAACACACCTCAATTCTGCTCACAATGTCTGCATCATGGGGCAATCATAATCACTAAAAGCTCATGTAGTGTTTTTTATGGAGTCACCCCCTCATTCTGGATAAAGCGATTTAAGCGGTTGGATCAAAACTGCTGGTCTCCAATGCATGTTTGGGACCTTAGTATGTCAAAACACTTTAAAATGGATTGAACGAGAAAAATAAAAGTATTTCCAAAGCCTAATAGAATCAGAAATCACTGCATAGGCATGTATAAAAGAAACTGAAATAATTGGAGACACCCTCAGGGGTGCTGAAGGGGTTAAAACCCCTTCAGTTACTCACCTTACTCACCAGGTTGGACAGGCCTGCTTTAAAGGTATCCAAACAAACAGTTCAGAAACATGGGATCAGTAAAGCGAAGAAAGATCTGCTTCAGTTGTCATAGGGATATGATAAAGATATACATTTAAAATAAATATCTTCAAGAAGGGGGCATATTTTTGCTGGTATGGGAAAAAAAAAATAAAAAATAAAAATCCACAATTCCATGAGTCCTCAATTCCAAGCATTGTTTTTAATTTAACTCTATTGCTGCAACTGTTTCCTCTGTAGCTCTTCACACTAAATTCATCAGATATCTCCATCTCCACCCCCCCCCCCTTTTTTTTTTAAAGGACCCGCTCTAAACCAAGTGAAACAATATAAACTATTCATAATATCAGATATTTAGGGAATACATTAAATAATTGCTCAAAATTAAAAGTTTTTTCAGTTTTCTCCATACAGCTCCAAGTTCTCTCCTTAGCTTTTCCAAGATCGTAACACAAGTATAATGCTCTATTGATTCCACAGGAAATGGACTTTTAAAAGGTAAACACATTTTTCTGGACAAAAATGATAAAAATTTAATCTGTTAGGTCGTACAGCTCTGAACCTGCTTACATGTCTTGGGAAGTTATTTTCTCACGAATAAGTAACATGACAGCATGCGTTTACATTGAACAATCAAAATATATTTTACATTCATAATACACTTCATCCTCCATACTAATCTAAACAGATACATGTAGAATCACTGTTCTTAATAACTACTAGAAGGATGATCTCATCCTAGTGTAGACCGTTGCAGAACTGTTACTATATAAATAAAATCATAATAAGCCTGACCAAAAATATGTGATCCTAGTTTCTGCCTTAATTACCTGTTGCTTGCAGCCAAATGGATGTGTCACATGAGTCCACAAATCAAAACATAGATCACGAGTTTCTCCAGTGAGACACTACTAGAAGTCTGTGTTATACACACACCTAACAGTTTAGAGTTAATCCAAGTCATACAAAATATGCTTCCCCTCCCTGTAAATTCTATTGAAAGATATGTCGGATTATTTACTAAACTAGTAGTATGTTCAAGGGAATTGCAACGTTTAACACTCCTCAAACCCACTTTTGCACTTCCAGTTCACAAAACTGCGATGGGGGCATGACACTGAACAGTATGAAAAACACAAAAAAAAAAAAACACCCACACACCCCACAACCTCTAGATCAGTGATCCCCAACCCAGTCCTCAGGGACCTCCAACAGTCCAGGTTTTGTCAGTATTGATACCGGAGAAACTGACGGAAGCGAAGCACAGAGAGATGGACACAGGTTTCTTCAGGAAGGAAGAGATTCTTTATTGGATCACCGATCGGGACTCAGAGGGACTAATGTCACCAAAATACAGCAAGTTCTGAGCCCCGGACAATAGTGCAGGCTCCTTATATAGGCATATAACTCCTCCCATATTAAGCTCCACCCGCACATTCTCTTGACCAATCAACACAAATAAGAATTAACTTCCTGCTTGACCGCATGGCCTGTCCAGCACAATGGAGGAGGGGAATACTACATCCTGTATTCTTGCACATGCTCCTTACACTACTGATCGTATCTTGCCTCGTGCAACCAACTGATCGATACGTCAGCATATGCACGTACACATGCCACGTGGTAATCTCGGCCTACTAAATTTATTTTTACCGAGATTCCACCACAGTATCTCCATTGGAATAAAACCGGGAAATACATAAATCCTGGACTGTTGGTGGTGCCCGAGGACTGGGTTGGGGAGCACTGCTTAGATCAACCAACCTAACCTTTGCAATGCTTTATAACAGGCTTCCCCAAACTCTGGCCCTCCAGATGTTGCTGAACTGCAACTCCCATGATTCTCAACCTATGTCATTCATAGAATCATGGGAGTTGTAGTTCAGAAACATCTGGAGGGCCAGAGTTTGGGGAAGCCTGCTTTATAAGGTTCCCAATGGCCAAGTTCGGTTTGAATTTTGTGAATAGTTGGCCAATGCGGCCAGCAGGTCCCTGCTAAACATTGACGAATAATCAGAGAACTCAGTTTTAGAATTAGCACCTATGTTAGAAAAGTAAGAGACTGCAGTATCCCAATAATTATGCAAAACGACATACAGGTATATAAATCTGTATGTTTGAAGTGCTAGGTTGCTCTAGCAATAGAACTGGAAGGGGGCTTAAAAGGGACACTATAGTAACCAGAACTACAGCTTAATGTAGTAGTTTTTGTGATTAAATTCAGTTCCTGCAGGCATTTTGCTGTAAACACTGTCTTTTTAGAGAAAAGGCATTGTTTACATTGCTGCCTAGGGACACCTCCAGTGGCAGACACTCAGATTGCCACTAGAAGGAGTGCTTCCTGGGTGTGCAGCACGGACGTTAGAAATGCTGAACTTTCCCCACAGAGATGCATTGATTCACACCTCTTTTGTCCTCTGCACCAATCACCTGACAGCACTGTCTCTAGAAGGCAGTTCTCTGCCACGGTGTAACGCCCCTTTAATGAATAGCTTCCAATCAAGTTGTGACTCAGATATACTATACTTCCACCTAAGTGTAGATGTGAAACGCACAGAGAGCCCTCTTAGGCATTTACCTAACAACCCTTTCCAGCAGGCACAGGGTTCTATTTTGGAATGGTTTTTTTGTGGTATGTTTACCTATTAATAAGGCTTACCTGCTATACTTCATGAAATAAAGATGCACTAATTACAATTTAACTTGTGGATATTACATGAATGATAGTGAGTGCCCATCTTTTGGAGTAATGTGGTGACATTTTCAAATAGGATCAGTCCAGCACCAGTGAAAAGTTCATGCATTACGTTCCTCTCCCTGTGAGATATTCCAGGTATTAATCATTACCAATTCACACTTTATTTAAGTGATTATCCCAACAAAATATCAATGGTGATAACGATAGAGGTATTTGTTTCCATTCTGTTTTTTCTTGTTTTTGTTTTGTTTCAGCAACATGCATTACCTTCTGGCACTTAAATCAATTGTCCGTTTTATGAATTGAACACCCATTTCTCCAAGTTTGGATGGTGGGTTTATTATGTTATTTATATTGCAGGAACAAATTCCACAGTGCTTTACAGTGGGTGGACGAACAAACATGTAGTTGTAACGAGGTAAGTTGGATACACAGGAACAGAGGGGTTATGGGCCCTGGTCAATGAGCTTACATGCTAGATGGAGTGGGGTAAAGGGACACAAAAGGTAAGGATAGTATTAGACTAATGACCGTTGCAAGAGAGGAATCAGTCAGGAGCTATTAACAGTTTAATTGATATGATTTTATGAAGAAGTGGGTATTTAATGATTTTTTTTTTTTTTAAGGAGTGGAGACTGGGTGAGCATCTAACAGAGGAGGGAAGTGAGTTCCACAGAAACGGTGCAAACCTGGAGAAGTATTGAAGGCGCGCATCAGAGGTGGGAGTACAGACAGAAGATAAACGCAAGTCTTCAGCAGATCATAAGGGCCTAGACAGGACATACTTGTGTATTAGGCAGGATAGATAGATGGGAGCAGAATTATGTAAAGATTTGAAAGCAAGAACCAGAATTTTAATTTTAAATTGAGCCCTATATCATACAAAAAGCCAATGTAGGGACTGACAGAAGGGTGAGGCATGGGAGGTGCGGGCGGACAGGAAGATGAGCCTCACTCATTATAGACTGTAACAGTGCAAGTTGGGAGCACGTAAGACCACTGAGAAGCGGATTACAGTAGTCCAGGTGAGAAAGGACAGTGGAATGGACCAGAACCTTAGTCGCATCTGGCATTAAGTAGGGTCGGATGCGCGCAATGTTTTTGAGATGGAAGCGACAGGATTTGTCGATAGAACTGAACAGGAGGCGTGAAGGAGAGGTCGGATTATGTAAATATATATCTTAAAGATACCCATTTGGCTCTGTTAACTATATGAGGTCACATGATCATTGGTCATATTATTACTATATTTACCATTTACCATTTCACTAAACCAAACATTTAATCTGTCCAAACTTACAAATAAACCTCCATGTTATTTGTGTCCAGTCATAAAAAAAAACAAAAAAAACACAAAAAAAACAAACACAATTTATATGAAGGGTATGCATGTATCCATCATACAGAGTAGGCGTATGTATTAATTTTAGCCACTCCATGCACAGATTTATACTTTGCATAAAATTACTCATCAGTTCAATAGGGGTGGTTAACTAAGCAGTGAGAAGTTCCTGCATGAAAACAGGAACATAAAGTCCCTCTTCCTGCGGGATGCTCCAGTTAATTACTTCATCGTTCTCTATTCACATTTAATAAATAGCTAGCATTGTATACCTTAACAGTATATCTGAAGTTAAGTATCATAAGGGCGTCTTTAATGTTTGGTTTTAGTAACTAGAAGAGACCCACCTTATCCTTGACACCATATTGGATCTTTTATGTACCTAGTAAAGGAATACAGGTCTCCTGTTTCCTTGGGCCAAGTATCATTTCCCAATAAACATTATGTTGAACAAATCAAACAGTTTTATGTTTAATCTAGAATAAAATATTTATATGAAAAGCCTTCATTTAGGCCTGCTGGACTTACAGGTTTTCAAAAGGTAGATCAAACACACTCTCTGCCTTAATCTAGATCTCCTTTTTCTGTCCTAAATCTTAGGTGTCCATTAAGTTTTAAATGGACAAAAAAATTCCAACTTATATTTGTCTACAACTACAAGTCAGATGGTATACAACTCCACTCGTTCTGCGATTAAAAGAGGCTTTAACTGGAAATGTATTTTTTTTTTACACGTATATAGTTGCATGCAACACATCTTCCGCATTGATATTAGACTGAATGTCTTTTCGGTGGTTGAAAATGACTAGGGACCAAGAGGTCACGTTTTCACAACTGTCCAGCTTGAACCAGCATGGGGAGGCCTGCACTCTAACAAGCATTTGTTTTAGTTCTAACTTGCTTCTTCTGCCCAAATCCATGAGTAGTTTTTGGTAAAGTCCAATGAGACCTTACCTGCTAAAAAATATTCCACCACAGTGCTGCAGACTGACATGTTTTGGTGCTTAAACCAACTTTTCTAGAAAAATTGAATATACCGGTACTTCTTGAAACTGACTGCAGATTCCCTTTTTGTATCAGGTTTTTTTACTCACCACAAACTACCACAATTACTTTGCTAAATGAATCACCTTATTATTTCTCCTCCATTCCTTCCTTTAAGTTTTGGAGTCTTTTAAAAAGGGATAAAAAAATGGCACTCCCACTGAGAACTGACCTGTCTATAGCAAGTGGTGATGTAAAATTCACAACAGGGCAGCAACTGGACTGCCATGGTCTATAACTCTCTGCATTTTGTAGCACAATAACCAGCTGTTAACAGATGTAGATGTGTGTTTGAGAAGCCAAACATGCCTGTCACAATACATAAAACAAACAAAAAAAAAAAAAAACAAGCATGTCTGAAACTTAACACCAACTTTGTTCAGGAAGGTGTCTGTACCCTATTTTCAGAAGCCAACCATGATAAGTTATCAGGCTCATTTTTTTACCCGTACGTTCAGGTAGCGTCTGACAGAAAAAAAAGTCTAGAATTCGACACAAAATAAAACAAAAAACAAAATAAAACCTTAAAAATGTGAGACCACTACCTACCTGACTTGGGAAAAACCAACGACCATTCATACAGGAAAGGTAGATCTTGATCAAGTGTTTTTTTTTATACACAAAATGCTTTTATTGCTGACTGTTAATCACAATTATGAGGGAGCTTGTCACTATCTAGTGTGTATAAAATAAACTATTTAACAAAAATGGAATACATGTTTGACATTCAAGGAGCAAGCAGTGCTTAATCACTGTGGCAACTAGTATTTCATAATTTACTACTACAGGAAAGAAGTAGATTCTAATCCTGTCTGTAGGAAGTGAAGCCTATTCAAATGAGAATATCAGGAATGACAAGAAAATACTCCAGAGGCATTTAAAGGGACTATGTTCACCAATAAAGATTTACAAAAAGTAATTTGAAAAATATATTGCATCCCATTAAAAAAAAAAAAAAAAAAAAAAAAAAAAAAAAAAAAGGTATATATATATATATATATATATATATATATATATATATATATATATATATATATATATATATATATATATATATATATTTTACATTCATTCTCTTTTACACACACGGTTTCCCCTGAAGTAAACAGGTTTGTTTTTAAAACAGAAGGACCTCGATGAAAAAAAAAAATCACCAACCAACCTTGGAAAAGTGAGGTTTTTTTTTATTCATGAAACAGACAATGGTTTTAAACGCCAGAAGGTAATGCATCTTACTGAAACAAAAAAACATACTGAAGAAAAACAAACAAACAAACAAAAAAAACCTTTAGGCAGCAGCATAAAAGCGGTGTCAGGTCTACCGTTTCCATATATTTTCCCACTGGCAACCAAGAATAAGAGGGCATTACAGAACAGAGAAACCACAATAAAAAGATTAGGATCTAAGAATTCAATCATTCTTTCCTGAACCACATTTATCCTGAAGATACGGAAATTAAAATAACCAACAAAGATACATTTGAGGAAAAATGTGGTATCCCACAAAGTAAAAATGCACTCCAATTAATATACGTGATAACCCCAACTGAAAAGGATAGCCATCTTGTAACAACGCAGAACAATTTACATTGCTAAAGAGTCAGATTAATATATTTGTGGGTTAAATTGGGAATGATTGCCAATAACCCAAAATAAACCTCTAGTCTTGGAATTGAATGAAATAAAAGAGCTCCCAGTGATGGACTCTTTATTGTGCAAGATGCAATTTGTTTGTAAATACTTACATATACCTCACATTTATTTTGTTTCTGAATAAAATTGATGCTTTTCTAAATCTGGTCAACTAATACGGTTGACTTATTTTCTCATCATGCATTTCTCAATTCATACCATTGGGAAATATAAAAGAAGCAAATTAAAACCAATGTGACTAAACACAATGGTCAGTCAAATAACAGAAAAGGGCATTCAAAACATTTAAAAACCAGAGGGGTCGATTTTGTGTACACACACACACACACTAAAACAAAAGTGCTTTGTTTTTTTTATTGCCTAAAGGTTAAGAGTAAAAGTGTTAGTCCATTAGAGATGGAGACGAGCGAGTTAATCAAGGAGGATTAACAAAAGACAGAAATTCTAAATAATTTTTCTCAGCATACATGGAAGAAAAGTCTATGGCTGTAGATTGGCAAATCCCGGTTATAAAAGTATTACAGCAAACAGGCAATTAGTTAACATATAATGAAGATTGGTATTCACCCACATGCACTTGGGCAGCTTAGTGTAGCACAGTTTTTAATTTTTCAGAATTTTCTTTCAGGAATTCTACCAGAGGATTAGAGAAAAGAAGACGTGGTGACTATTTAAAAATTAAAAAAAAAAAAAAGTTCAAAAGCTGAACCTGGAAAATATAGACCTGTGAGCTTAACATCTGTGGTTGGATTGATAAGGGCTTAATATTCAAATGTTAATTTTGAACAAGATTAGCAGGAATAAACATGGCTTTACGAAAGACACGCCTAACTGACGTTATATGAAGAAGTTAGAATAAATATTGATCATGGCAATCCAGTAGATGTGATCTACTTGGATTTTGCCAAGGCATTTGATAAAGTTTCACGTAATACTGAAATCAGTTGGTTTAGATGAAAAACTGTTCTTGAAAACACTGGGTTAAGCATAGACTGCTGAGAGTAGTTTTAAATCTAAACTTTTAAAATTGGACAAAAGTGATAAGTGAAGAGATTCAGTGTTCTGTCCTGGTTCCATTTCTGCTTACCGTAATTTGTTTATAAATAACCTTGAAGGTATTTGCAGGCTAGTGGCAGAAGAGATTTTTTTGTGGCATAATTGGAAATGGCTTCTTTTGGATCAACAGCATAAAAGAATGGGCTTGGGAGCTGAACTACCTATAGACAACTATGTAACAACCTACACAACCTTCTTATGACGGATTCCACTTCTGGAAACAGAGTGGAGCACTGTATTTTGGTCTTGGGGACAAACTTTATCGAATTGTTAACATGTACAAATATATTAACCCTTACAGTAAACTTGGATGGGTTATCTGCTCTCACTTTCAAATAGACTACAAAAGGAAAAGAAGAACTACCGTAGTGGGAGATTTTTTTTTTTTCCTCCATGCACATACAGTTTACACCTTTTTAAAACATGAAATGCATATAAAATCTTCAAATTGCTCTGCCTTTTGTAGATTCAGTAAAAGTCAGTACTTCTGGCGAATGCATCCATTTGTATTTATTCCTGCTTATGAACTGGCTTCCATCTCTCCAGACGCAAAGGGATAAGTTACATAGCAACCTTAATGGTTATGCTTAAAATAAAAACTTCCCAGGAGGAAGCATAACACACACAAAGTCTATGTCAATTTATCTGCTACTGGCAAGATATTTTCTTTATTAAAAGAAAAATCATTTATGTCGAACTAAAAATATAAACCTGTGCAAAGTATTGTTAAATGCCACATTATGAGAAATTTATAATAAAAAGTCCAAACTAGTAATTTATTTTGTTAAATGGTTGGACTTAGTAAAAAAAATAAAATAATATATGTGGATTCTAATATTTACGTTAAAGCCCAATGGGAAACTTGATTTAGTTGGGAATTCCCTCTGGTCTTGTAGATTCCACTGAACAGGCTGAATGCAAATTATGATTATCTATTTACAGGAAGTTCACAGATTATCCCTGCTCTAAGCAAAAAGGCTTGTTAAAATAGGTGGTTTTACCTAGAAGCACCACGTGCAGTGGTTTGGTCCACAGCAGCTAGCCATAATAAGGATCGTAAATTTCTTAGGGTAATACACGTATTCATATCTCTTAACAATTGCCACGTTCTGAAAAGGCTCATTTAGAAAGACTTCCTTTAGTCACCATGACTACTTCAGTGATTTGAAGTTAGTAGTGTCTAAATCTGCAGGTGTTTTGCTCTTTGCTGCCAGAGGTGTAACCCCACCAATGGTAGCACCATTAACCAGCCCATAGCAAGAGTTCCTGACTGGCTATGGTCAATTATATGCATATTTTATACGCAGCTGCTCATTCATTGGCTGAGAGCACCCAGTTGACCCTCTTGGTCAATGAATGAGCAGCAGGATTAGTATGCGGCTTCAGCAACTCTGCATAAGTCAGATGTCATTAACCTGCCTTCAGAGACCAGGTGCCCGGTGTTGTCCCAGGTAGGAAAGCAAACCACTGCTAAATAGCTTAACCTAGTCACTGGGGATTAGCACCAAGCTACCCCCTCAGTGGCTGTGATGCTTGGAGTAACCATTTAATTGATTGATAAATGTAGGAACTATTAGCTATTTTTATGGTTTAATTTTCCTGGTTGCAAATGTCTAAAAAGTTTCCAAACTTTGATGTTGGTCCAAATATAAACGGGAAGCAAAATAAATAAATGAAAATTACAAACAGCCAAAATGAAAAAATATCCAAACCTCAGATTTAGAAAGTATTGTGGTTTGGGTTTTAAAAAACAAAACCAAAACAAACAAAAAAAAACAAAAAACTGTAGATAGGTAGGATAACCTACCTACAAACCGATGTTCCTTAATTTAAAAATATTACTTTTACATTTTTATATGCACAAATTTTAAATAAACACAAAACTTACACTGCCCATGCAAAAATTACATTACGTACTGTATGAATGTATTGTAAGTGATTAAATAATTTTAACTTTTACAAGAAAACCGCCCAATGAAAATTCCTCCATAAAAAATTTAAATAAAAACTCAATCAATACAAGATATAAAATATGCAAGACACACCCCATGTGATCAGCCAATGCATTTGCAGTTTAGAGTAAAATTAGTAAAGTGCATCTTATGTACCACAACCAAAATTTATTTGATAACAGCTTCACACAGCATAGCTGCTTAGCTGCAAAAACAACAGCTTGTGAATTAAGCGTTCAGACTCCTGATATTTCGCAAGTCCTGAGTAAAATTCAGTGAATTTCTTCAAAATTCATGTATTTAATTAACGGTTATAGAGGAGCTTTTCAAAAAGGGAAATTAATCTTACCTTTCTGAATTCCTGGTTCTCTCATTGGGCCTTAGAATAAGTTGCTAACACAGTCGACGTTCACATAGTGTTAATCCCACTTATTTCATTTACGATATTCCCTGCTCCCTTGACTGCTCTAATCCAATTCCAGTTCTTCCAAAGCAAAATAGCAATACTGTAGATCTAAAAAGACTAGAGAAAAAAAAAGTTGTACACAATTAGAAATGCAGCTCCCTACACAGATACCCCAGATGTCAAGGTTTAAAGGATTGGCAATTGAGGTTTCTGGACCAAAAGATGAATAGTCAGTCAATGGATAACTTTAACTTCGATGAGTGGCCAATGTGCCATAAAATGTGAGCAATGAGAGAGATGTTCATCCAAGTGGTGAAAGCACAAAACCGAATGTCATTTAAACTTCAAAACTCTGCTTGTGAATGGATAAAGGACACAGCTCATCCTGGTTCCTGGAAATAATTTAAAAAAATAAAAATATATAGGGGGGAAAAAAAACCCTCCTTATGGAAAATATATTTAGACTGCAATTTCCCCTTACTGTCCCGTAAGTGGTAAAAATGCAGTGGGTAAGTTAATATTTTTAATTTTATTTTCTAAATCCAAATTTTAGGTGAAAAAGGAATGCAAAGCTATATTCTGTAACCATGCCAATAGCATGGAGGAATTTAAAGTTTGCAAATAGGGTATTTAAAAGTTTGTCAAGTTTGTCTTATACATTTTTATTCTAACTGCTTGTAATATATAAAAATTGGCAATAAAACTAAATGGCATTGTATTTTTGAACAGCCTTAGAAAAAAAAAGTATTCCAGTTATCTAAACTGTTTACTTTAATTTCCTCTGAAATCCACGTTTAGGCAGTTAACAGTAGTTTATTCAGCAAATTAACTGCTACTTTAAAAATATATTAAACTGTATTATATCAAAATTTCCTACAAAAGCAATGTACATTATTACATTGTTATAAACTACAAATTATAAAACCATCTAGTAGAAAGGTGAAAATAGCCCTTTTTACTTAGAAAAGTATCTTCTCTGAATGATTTTTGGTTTAAGAGTGCTCAAAAAAATAAAAACAAATACACTCTAAAATTTGGTGTTTTGTATTAAATATTTGGACTATTTTAAATACTTTTTTTCTGAAATGGCTCTGAGCACAGAGCACAACCATGCCAAGAATGTATAGATAAATCATTTTGTTCAAAACATTATAAAAAAAAAGTTACAAAATGTATAGAGTATAGGAAGTTAAATTAATACATTGCTACCAAAATGGTAATTTTTTTTTTTTGGGGTGGGGGGTGGGGAGGGAATTAAAATATATGTATCTTTCTATTCTTAAGCAAGATGGTTATCGAAAGGCTAACAACACTCTAAACAAATATATAAATTCTTTCCACATCTGGCTTCAAACCATAACATTCTCTAATTGAATACAGAGAAATGTTCTGCAAAGGCAAGCCTCCAGTTCTCTTCTTAAAATCGTTTCCGCTGTAATGAAACGTCAAGCTGAGGAATCCATCTTGGAAGCACACGCATGCAGATAGCAGGCATCTCTTTGGATGCAAACTTCTTTTTCATTCAATCTTCAGAGACTAATTGTGTTCACCCCATGCATCTTCTAGAAAATTTCATAAATCTGAATGGTCTCACTGATAACTAGATCCAGCTTCAAAATTTTCTAACTTGAGGGATAACAAGTCAAAATATAGAGAATAGATGAAGGCCTTCACGCATTCCATTGGTTAGGTTACATTCCAGTTTCTGAAACCCTATATGAAAAGTTCTATTTTCCATTATTTTAATGTTCCAATATATGTAGTAGAAGAAAGAATTTAATTTATATAGATTTATATAAATTAAAATATACATAATTCAAAAACCTTTAGGAGGACTAGAATTGGATTTGAGCATTGAAGGGAGCAAGAAATAACCTAAAAAGAAAAACCAGAATTATTTGAGCTAAATATGCAGTTACAAGTTGCTACAGCACACCTAGCAAAAAGCTACCATTGTCGTAGCACCTTCTGTCAGTTAGTGCAAGAATCAAAACTCAGCACAAGCTATTCATGCAAATCTCTGCATGTGGGCATTTGGATCATACCTATCACACAGTTTCTTTGAGCCACGAACCTTCAGATGAAATGCTTCATAGAAAGCAGATAAAGGATTCCTGCGAGACCCAAGAACCAAAACGAGAAACAGTTTAACCAAAATTTGTAGCAGGAGTGGCTTAAAAAAGATAAAAATCTATCATACAAATGCAGTTGTGTAATTTTGCAAATTAAAAACAGAAAATCTACAGTACGGTTACTTAGGCCATGATAAAACATTAAATCAATATCCATGCTTCATAAAAAAAAAAAAAAAAAAACTAAAAAATAAAAAAAATCTAAAGCATTTAGAATATATCGATATTAAGATACAATGTATAAACTGTATAAATCAAGCGTGTGCCTCTGAGAATCCCAGAATGCACTTTGTGCTGCAGACACCCATTATACTAACCCAGTAAGTTTAAACTTATATCAGATCAATTGCACGGTATATATATATATATATATATATATATATATATATATATATATATATATATATATATATATATATATATATATATATATATATATATATATATATATATATATATATATATATATATATATATATATATATATATATCCCCTAAACAAATTGGTATTGCAGAACACTGAAATCCACCGAGTGAGGTATAGAAGAAAAATGTACATTTTGACAAATATTTCGATAGAATTATAAACTTTGTGCTGAAGATCACAGGTACACAATACGTTCAAGTATGGACTGAAACATGAATAATTTCATTAGTCAACACCTAGAACAAGGAATGTCAAGGAAATCTAGGATATCAGTGTTCATAGGCCACTTACCAGCTGAAAAACACTATAAAAAAAAAAAAAAACAGCAATTATCACGATTTATAGGTGCATTAACTATTCACACTGCGGCAGTTCTGTAGTCTGCATACCAATTGCTAATTAATAATTTACCAAGGTAAATGTGTGCATTATGATAGTTACAAAGACATAGCTTTTAATGTGTATAAAAGCACTGTAAAGAATTAAAACAAAGAATGTGCCGTAGGAGCTCTTCCAATGGTACTAGAAGTAACAATTGACTATATGTTTAAAACGAAAAAAAATAAAAAAAAAAATTTCTCAATGTATAAATGTTGAGTTTGTAGAAATTACTGAAATAGCAAGGTTGGATCAATTAAAACAGTGGCTTTGTATTGATCTATGATAAAATAGTGTATGCTACAGAGGAATATATCTACAATGCTTCCAATGGAGTGTCAACGTAAAGGAAAACCCTTTAACTGGAATGGCGATTTTACAATTAAAATTGGATAGATCCTTCCATCTAATTATTCAAGGAGATCTTAGGTTTCCACCTTACCAGGTTTAAAAAAAAAAAAAAAAAAAAATATTATGTACGGTTTGATTTTATGGGTAACAATTCCTCAAAGACAATGGATGCTAATTAACTGCAAATCTCATTATTCCTGGCACACAATGGTGAAATTCACAGAAAATTTGTTACACTGAGGTAGTGGATATGAGAGTATGGTCAGAAGGATGGGGTTGCCCATTTTTGCGATTCATGTAGAGAAGGTAGGGTTTTTATCCCCCCCCCCCCCTTCAAATTCACCTAAGCTGTATATTAGATTTTTAATGATTACTGAGACGACCAAACAAACAAAAAAACAAAAAAACTCCCCCCCCCCCTTCCATCCCCCCAAAAATACCTTCAAAAACCACAAGTGATAAAAAAAAAAAAAAAAAAAAAAAAAAAAAAAGTTTCTTGCATATGAACAATGTGTTACAACATGTTAAAGGAGAATTGATGAACATTACTTTTAGGCGACAGCATATTTTTAGTAAAACTGAATGTAAATTTGCACCATTTTCAGTTTGATTTTGCAGGTTAATTTTATCGGTTTTCAACAGGACAAATTTGCTTTAAAAGAACATACAAACACAGGGCATTATTTTATAATATAAAGCCATTGCAAACCACAACTCTGCGTCGAGGACAGACATTAAGGAGCTTTTCAATGGCCCTAATGTAAAAGGAATAAATGATATACTGCAATTCCTGCAGGTCATAGAAAATTATTTAATCAAAGATGTAAAAAAAAAAAAAAAAAAAAACAGAGTGGCGGCTGCTTAAGAATGGATGCTTTTTGCAGAGGTACATTTGAGAAGAATCTGTGTGTACATGTACTAAAAATCTATTGAGGTTGGTCATTACACATTTACATTGTGTAACTGATTTCTGCACACTGTTTTGATTTATGTGCAGATTTTCAAGGTCTCAGTACAGAGTAGTCCAGACTAGAACAAGGTCTGATATTACGGTGCATCTGGTCCTGGGGGGGAGAGTGAGAGACTCTGGCATAGGATGGTCGTTGTCAGAGGGTCTGATCTAAAAGTTGTATTAATGGCACCAGGCAGCTATACTTAGACTTCAGTCTAAGAATAGACCACTAACACTTGTAGAAGCTTGCACATTTTTATTTAATCACAATGCTCTCTTACAAAAGAAGCCAAAAGCTAATGTAACAGGAAAGCTTAAAAGTATACATCAGCAATGACCAAAATGGCAGAAGCACAGCCAAGCATCAAGGGAACTGGAGACAAAAGCTAGGGATCTCATTTGGTGGCAAACAGATCTCAAGGACATTTTAAAGTAATACTTAAAACTGGTATAGAAATCAACGTAAATAGTTCAAAATGGTCATGTTTGGAATGGTTCTCTATCAGCTTCAATTAACACTGCACAAGCAAGTCTTTAATGAAATGAGGCAACAGGCAATCCAAAAATGAGGTGCCTACAATCCATTTTTTAGCTGTCCAACAGTTCACAATCACAGCCATTCATTAGAGTTCTTGGAATTTGGCCTGCACAGTTCATACTGGTCAGCTATCTATGGAAGACGATCTATGCTCTGTTCTTATTCCAACACCAAGTCATATGGAGTCAAGGAATGCAGTCTCGTCTGTACGTGCACCGAACATGTTCAACTTCATATAAACATAGCAGTTTAAAAAAAATTAAAAAATCTGTTCAAGTCTTCAGCTCTGAATGAAGCTTGTTATAGAGCAGATTATGCAGACTGGACGATCTAAAATTAAGGCTCTCTCCTATATCTCTCTACATTTCACTTTAATGCATAAAACCACTTTCAGAAGCCATTTTTAACTCATATACCTAAAGCAAAGAGTATTTTATGCTATGTAATATGGATAAGATACTTTGATAAAACAATCTTTTTCTAGATAGATGCAGCTGATAAAGCTGTATGCATATAAAGGAATAATGTTTGGCCTATGTTTTTCTTATATGGAACACTCCACGCACTATAAGCATTACAAACGCATTCTAGTGGCTATTGTGCCAGCAGTACCACTGCACGATGTTAAAGAATTGTGTACAATTACAACTTACTTTGATTGCCCTGCATATATCTATTGATGAATCTACATTTTCCTGCTGGACAAGACTGGATGTAGAGGAGGCGGCTATGGGTGCCTGGTGGGACCCAGAAAAGTTGTCAAGTCATACTAAAAACAGTTTTACATATTACCATGTGATGAAACCAGTGCAATCCTGGCACCAAAATCCTGTAATGGTTAAGATGCTTGGGGTGTTTGTTTTATCTAGTGCTTTAATAAAAGATATTCATAGAAGTACGCCAAAATAATTTTCTCTTCTCTTTAAAATTTGAAATAGGACGTCAAAATAACAAGAATGATAATACTGTTTACGTCAGAAAGGCTTTTCCAATTCTGCCTCTTCAGACCTAAAATCTTAATTAATGACAATTTACAGTTTAGTGATCAGACATAAGGTGCATCCATTCACAGGTTTATACAGCTGTGCAACTACCTGCTAGTTTAGGGGAATGTATGCATGACGAGGTGGTATTAATATAGACAATTAGTTTCTCTGTACACATGACTATTGGGGCAGTAAGAATAACTTGTGGTCAACTGAATATCACAAGTAAAGGGAAATCATTAAGAGACGGAAGTAGGAACTAAACATATTTAGGTCAAAAAGAACAAGGTTTTGAGAAAACCCACCAACATTTCCACTCTGAAAATGACAGGCAGACACAAATGTGCTGCTTATAAAATACACATATGTGCTGCTTATGAAATAAGACTGCACATCTGACTAGCTAATAATATATTGTGTAGCCGGAAAATGAAAATGTAAGTTAGGTGTGTACAATTCCATGTACTGAATATGTCTGCATGCCACCTCTGTGCCTACCCCACTGGCACAATGAGTTTTAGTGTGCCTTGGTAGTAAGAGTTACAGGTGTTAAGGTGAGAAGAAAGGACGAGAGAGAACAATTCACCTCAATGCATTTCCCCTGTAAGGTTGGCACATGATATAGATGGTCTATTCAGTCACAGGATCAATATAGAAATAAGTTCTGCTCTCAATTGGACTAGGCACAACTTTAGGAAGTAAAAGAGAGAAGTTCATATTTTTTTGTACCTTAAAGATCAGTGATTCTTAACCATTTTGGGCATCAACCCAGATTCAT
This sequence comes from Pelobates fuscus, assembly GCF_036172605.1. Lineage (NCBI taxonomy): Eukaryota > Metazoa > Chordata > Amphibia > Anura > Pelobatidae > Pelobates > Pelobates fuscus. The sequence continues at coordinate 105,240,576 of NC_086318.1, read as the reverse complement.
ACTTCCCGATTGTCGCAATATAGGACTATTTTAGGCACAAATCCCTCTCCCACGTTTCTATCCCAATATCCTTTTTTCTTAGGAGCTCCATATTGTTGGGGAATCAGAGCTTCATAGGAATAATACAATAATGTGTCTTAAAGCTGCAATAAATGTTTAAGAAAACAGTCCCCATTCTGAATTACATACTTTGTTATTCGTAAGTCATCTAAAATTTCTCAGAACTGCCCAGCATCCATCCATCTATATATTTTTTTAAAAAATAATGCATCCATATATGTAATTTATAAAGTTTCTAAAGACATTTTTAATACCGAGTATAAGTTGACTCGATATTAAAAATATCTTTAGAAACTTTATAAATTACATAAGAATATGGATGCATTATTTTGTAAAATTAGGGTCAGATAATTGTGTTAGAGGATATATGGGCACATTTAACATTATAGAATAGTAATGTAATATTGGTATTGATGAATATGTTATGCTGAGATGGATGTATATCAGTTAGGCAAATTTTGCCATTGTTTTAATTAATTTGTAAACTGTATACGCGCCCGGGCGCAGGATAGATAAACCACGTTGCCAGGGATCCTGTAAACATATCGGGTAACCCTGGTGACGGTTGGTGACATCAACATGCCACTTCGGGTTTCAGCGTATTTGCACACGCGCAAAGACGGCGGAGAGACGCCGGGAAGGCTGCGATACAGGTGGTGAGTGTTTTAATGATTAAATAATCAGTCTGTTTAGCTATATAAATGCAAATGTTTGTAAATGTATTTTTTTGCTGAACTGATCCTGATGAAAGCCACGTAAGATGGCTGAAACATTGATGACTAAGATTATGTTTTAACAAGATTTGGAATAAAGAAGAACACTTTTATAAAAGAAACAGACCGTGAGTGCAAGCCTTTTTTCATACATACATACATACATACACTCATATACACCACACATACAAGTGTGCAGTTTCCTTTTTTGTGTTCCTTTTCGGTTACCACTATTCTTTCTATTTTGAGCTTGGCATTTGGATTGTTAAAATGCAACTTCCCCTTCATTTAAGAGGAAATACATTTATGTTTTGGTTTCTACATTCCCGTTCTGTCTAATGTTTTCAAATTGTACCCTATACAACTTTCCCTATTCATTACTTTTCTAGCAAATGCTGTATAACAAGCTTTTCATATATAAATGGGGTCGAACTATGATGCAAATCCAGTCAAGATGGAGGCTGCTTGTAATGTAAGCAATGGGTATGGAAACAGTACACTTTAACAAGGCCTGTGTAAGTAGTCAGATCCCACTCCATTGTAGATGAATAGGAAACACTCGTTATGCAAATAAATTATGGTAAACAAACCAATTTAAAAGGGACACTAGTGTCAGGAATACAAACGTGTTTTCCTGACACCAGTGCCAAAGTTGCTGCTTAGATGTCCAGCCCTCCCTCCAGTAAAAGTGATTTTACTCACCTTTCCTCCCACACTGCATCTGCCTCACCATAGCTGGCTATGCCTCCATGGCAGAGATCAAACTTCATTATCTCAGCCAATCTAGTGTTTTTGGGAAGCTACTGCACCAATGCATCTCTATGAAGAACGATCAGAGTCTCCACGCAGAGCGAGCACCACTGAGATAGGAAGCTCTAGTGGCCATCTGAGTGACTGCCACTAGAGGTGTTCCTAGCCGCTCTTAAAATGCAGTGTTTAGAGTGCCAACACTGCAGGCATATGCTACAGACACCAGAACCACTATATTGAGCGGCAGTGGTTCTGGTGGCTATAGTGTCCCTTTAACCGTGCTCAATGCACAAGTCTAGGAGGCAATAATTAATGCCAGTTTAAAAGTGCTGTGCTGTTATCAACTTGCTGGTTTGCGAGTCAAAAATAAACTCATGGAAAAAACACCTACACAAGAGAAGATAACAAATCTATATTATTAAATAGCACCAACATATTCTGTAGTGCTTTATGACCATAGAATGGGAATATCTGGCAAGATAAAAAGGTGAAGATTAAAAATATTCTGGAATATGGGAAGCCAAAGCCACCTCTTTTTTTAACATAACAAAAAGCATGGTGTTCAACAAGCAGCATGCGGTCACTTTTGGGATGTATCCTTTCAAGCAACATACTAGGCCACCTAAGTAAGCTACAAAACCTGCCTACCTTTAGTATACAATCCTTCAACCTTGGGAGAGAATGATTTGACAGTTGCTGGGTTATTCACAAAATTGAGAATTTACAGTGAAATGCAAATTAGAATGTCAAGATAGCTGAACTGGAATTTTTTTTCTAAACCAGCTATGCTCTCAGTTTGGTTAGTGGCACTTGACACTGAATTCTCACTATTAAAAAAACCTTGTTATCTGTGCCTTCTCTGCTTCACTCTCTGCAAAGAAGCAGGGAAATTGGTTTTCAAACCCAAGGTGCATGTATATGGCTGAAGGATCTTCTCAAATAGTAAAGTGACTGGCTTTACTAATTAGATTACATCAACATTTAATTTTAAGAAAGGATTAGTATATTAATACATAGTGTTGAGGTGACAGTTGTTCTTGAGAGTATGTTTGAAAATGCATAAAAAAAAATTGCAGTTTTTAACCTATAGCAGACAGCGTTCTGTAGTTAAAGGGACACTGTAGGCAGTAGTGGTCTGTGAGCTAACTCCCATCACCCTTAGTCCTGCAAGTGTAATTATTGCAGTTTTTATAAACTGCAATAATTCCCTTGGAAGGTTTATCGGGACTCCAGTGCCAAGAAAACAAATTGTTTTCCTGGCACTGCAGGACCCTGCAGTGCCCACCTTCCTGCCGCCCCCCATCCCATGTCGCTGAAAGGGTTAAAATCCCTTCAGTGACTTACCTGAATCCAGCACTGATGTCCCTCTGCGCTGGGTCAGGCTCCGCCCACGCTCCTCCTGACATAAGCGGGGGAGATTAATGCGCATGCGCGGCAATGGCCACGCGCACAGATATTAGTTCTCTCCATAGGAAAGCATTATTCAATGCTTTCCTATGGGGATTCTGGCGACGCTGGAGGTGCTCATTCACAGCGTCAGGACATCCAGCTTCATTTAAAACACTTTGTTTTAAGAACACGGAAGTCCCTCTAGTGTCTGCCTGATAGACAGCGGCGGGGAGGAGCGTGGGCGGAGCCTGACCCAGCACCAAGACACATCGGCGCTGGATTCAGGTAAGTGTCTGGAGGGGTTTCAACTCCTTCAGAGACATGGGGAGACACTGGAGAATCCCTTTGTTTCCAATTTTGTTTGGTCCACCGTCTTTGTAAGCGCGGGATATTGTCCAATCATATGGTTCTTACCGAGGACAAAATGGTGCAGAATCTTAGAATGACACTAAGGATCAGTGATCAAGTGTCAGATTCGAACAAAACAAGTCACCAATTTATTAGTTTGCTTACATTTAAAAATCCTTCCAAAATGTTATCTATATTTCGCCAATACTCAAACAGAGTATACACTGTGACAATACTATGTGCACCTACTTCAGCTTTAGTAAAGTTAGCATCACCACATCAGATAAACATATGTATAGTTAAAGAATAGAATATAATCAATCACACACACACACACACACACACACACGTACTTGCCTATAAAAACCATTTCATCAGGATTCCCTAAACATTACAAGTGTGACACCCAATTCCTTTCCAATTAACTGTGAACACTTTGTCCAATGCCAAACGTACTTTAAAAGGGACACTGTAGGCACCCAGATCACTTCTACCCATTGGAGTGGTCTGGGTGCCACCTCCCACTACCCTTAACCCTGCAAGTGTAATTATTGCAGTTTTTTTTATCACCTGCAATAAATTACCTTGCAGGGTTAAAGGAACACTATAGTCACCTAAATTACTTTAGCTAAATAAAGCAGTTTTAGTGTATAGATCATTCCCCTGCAATTTCACTGCTCAATTCACTGTCATTTAGGAGTTAATTCACTTTGTATCTGTTATGCAGCCCTAGCCACACCTCCCCTGGCTATGATTGACAGAGCCTGCATGAAAAACAAAAATGTAATTTACCGTAAATAATGTATCTCAATCTCTAAATTGAACTTTAATCACATACAGGAGGCTCTTGCATGGTCTAGCAAGCTATTAACATAACAGGGCATAAGAAAATCCTTAATTAAACAGAACTTGCAATAAAGAAAGCCTAAATAGGGCTCTCTTTACAGGAAGTGTTTATGGAAGGCTGTGCAAGTCACATGCAGGGAGGTGTGACTAGGGTTCATAAACAAAGGGATTTAACTCCTAAATGGCAGAGGATTGAGCAGTGAGGCTGCAGGGGCATGATCTATACAACAAAACTGCTTCATTAAGCTAAAGTTGTTCCGGTGACTATAGTGTCCCTTTAAGTCCTCACCTAGTGGCTGTCTACTAGACAGCCACTAGAGGGCACTTCCTGCTCCATAGCACAGGTTATGAGCATCGCTGGACATCCTCGCACTGTGTGAGGACCTCCAGCGTCGCTCAATTCCTCATAGGAAAGCATTTTCAATGCTTTCCTATGGATAGCTCTAATGCACGTGTGCAGCATTGCCGCATTAGGCAATGCTGCACACTAATGCGCATTAGGTCCCCTCAGCCGGGATCAGTCTCGCCCACTGGCTGACGTAAGGAAGAGAAGAAGCGGCAGCAAGCAAAAACTACCACGGGACATCGGCAGGGGTCTCATGTAGATGACTGAAGGGGTTGGGAGGGAGAGGGGACCTGCACTGCCAGGAAAACAGACTGTTTTCCTGGCACTGGAGTCTCCCTTTAAGAAAAACTATAGGCTACCAGACTGCTTCATCTCATTTAAGTGCTCTCATATCAAGGAAAATTAAGCCATTTTGTTGACTAACAAATGTAACATTACAATTTCTCCAAAATTTGTCAGCAGGAATAACAGCATCTAAGCACCAAGTCCACTACCTTAAGCTGTAGTGGTTTTGATGTTTAGAATTTTCCTTTAATGAACTGTACCTTAAGAAAGTGTTTATCAACCAATTACTAAGCATTACCAGTTAATATCTTGACAGCTGTCATTAGTTTGCCAAAGTTTCATTCACCTGTTTCATGACGGAGACATTTTACATCCACCTGCTGAATTACATAAATATTTTCTTTTTATAAATTGCCATTTCTGTGCAGGAATTCATAGGCTATGTAGTTCTCTCCTAAGGGATGACCAGAACTGGGCAACAAATCTCAACAACTCATTCATCTCTGCAGAATTTAAAGTAACAATTCAACAGTACTTTGCTTCTCCGTGATGCATTATTAAAAGTGAATGGTTGCCTTCAGTCTGTAATGCCCATTTAAGACGAATGAACAGTTCTAGGTTTAGGAGTCTAGTGTTGTTCCAACAAGAAAGCTGACAAAAGCTGGACCTGTGCAAGTTGACAGGCTTTGGAATCACATCAGGAGCTATTCTAGGGTTTGGAAAACCTCAAGAACCAGTATTTCTAAAAATTCTAGTTTTTTTTGTTTTAAATGGACCACCATTTCACTCTTACATCCTGGCAGTTTGTACAAATTTAAAAAAAAGGTTGACTCTTACAGGAATAATTGGATTCTTAAAGAGAAGCGGTCACTAAAATTAAACTTTATTAGAGAATAATAGATTAGATAAACGTTATCTAATCTGCTTGAATATAGTTCCCTTGGTTTGAATCTCTTGTTTTCCCGACTGCTACCGCTATACATAAGGAAACGTATGAACTACTGTAGCTTATGTATAGCAGTAAAGTTGACAAAACATGACGATGGGTGTAGCTTAAACCAAGGCTGTTTCAGTTGCCAATAAAGTTTACCCACAAATCATCAGTAAAATTAATCCCACAAAAGAGCAAACGGCATTTTGTATGTATTAACAGCAAGTCCCTCCATAGAACTAGCACATGTGCAATAAGAAACCATAGGCATCTACTGTGCATCATGTGAAAAAAAATCTGTGCCCCGCCATCAACAATCTCAATGGCCACTGGACATAGATTAACAACATCCATCATTCCAATAATATAGAAAGCAGACATCTTTCTAACAGACCTCATAAGTCACATACACATTCAGAGAGTAATTAATAATTTAAATACATATTAATGCTTTCAAAATTCAAGGTAAAAAATAAACGATGACATTCAAAGCAAATCCAGCACGAATCATCACCTAAAAAGGAAACTATTTTCAGTGACCTTATTTTAGCCGGTTTACATATGTATATGCATATCAAAAGGAGACACCCAACTTATTTTCCGTTACACACAGGTGAGTCAGTCATGTTGACTGACTTTAATGAACTTTAGCAAGTGCTTAAAAAGGTTTAGGATCTTAATCTGAAAGGGACAGCAGAACCATGACAGCTTAATATAGTGGTTCTGGTGTCTATAGCATGTTCCTGCAGCCTTAGCACTAAATACACTGCCTCAAAGAGAAGGCAGTGTTCATATCGCTGACTTGTTACATTTCTAGTGGAAGTCATTCAGATAGCCACTAGAGGTGCTTCCTGTGCCAATGCACAGTAAAAATCACCTGTAATCTCCATAAAGAGGGGGGCCAGGGACCAAATGCTGCATTAGAGTACTATAGTGTCAGGAGTACATGTTCGTATTCCTGACACTATAGTGTTCCTTTAAGGAAGAGATTGTTACTCAGTTATGCCACAGGCCTAAATCACAGAATTACAAAATCTCTCTTGTAAAACTTTCTGAATGACAAGCCACTCACATGCACTATTCGATACCAAAGATCACTACTGGGTCAAATGCCTGACATTCCATAATACGATAAACAATACAGTATAACCATAATTACTTGCAGTTTTCTTTATGAATAGTATACCATAAACATTTTGATACATTATGAGCCATATAGCATGTTCCTCCGCTTCCTGTAGATTTTTTGCAGTATTGCCAAACAGTAACTAGTTAAGCGTACTAAAAAGGTTCTTTATTTTCAACTTCAAGTAAAGCTTAGGCATACTAAAAAAAAATAAAAACATGAAGTATAAAGTATGCCCTTATGCAATATTGATCTGCACTAAATACCTCCGAGTTCTGACCCAATATGAAGATGGGTATAAGAAGAAATCAACCAATATTATCACATATACACCCCATTTCACCAATGGTTTCGAAAACCATATGCATTACACTCAACAAGTTGCCAGAATAATCACCTTTATGCACGTCACTGCATTTGCACTTAATCTACAATCTAAATGTGTAGCCCTATATACATCTGACGAAAAAAAAAAAAGAAAAAAAATGAAAACATCTTTGAGAAAACATCTTGAGAACATAACAGAGTTGGCACAAGGTTTTAAAGAATACTGGCCATGGACACAGGTGTAATGTAAAACAAAAAGATAACATAGGCCACAAACTTGGCAGATGTTGTATATTATACATAAATCCACTATAGACTTAAGGAGTTCACTGAGTAACTGGAACTATAGCCCATAGTGGAACTGAATTTATACAGCAAAAGAGAACAACCATTCTCCTGCCTTTCAGCACATTTATGAATCTCCTATTCAAGTATGTCATTCAGTCTACAAGCAATAATGTAAGTTCCTGGAAAAGAAATGCATTTATAGCACTGACACATGGTAAATTCATCATACCTGTCATCATCACCATCAACCGGAATAGGTAATCCAAATACAGGTAAATGGAGTGGGTTTGTTAGACTGTCTGTGATAGGAACCTTCACAAAAGACTTCTCAGAAATTAGGGATATTGGCGGCTGAGGTAGGGGTTCCGATTTTCTTCTATCATCAATTTGACCAGTCAATGGCTGTGACTGAAATGGATTAATGTTCGACTGTGGCAGACTATTGTGCACATTTGCTGTGCCTTGCATTGTTGGAAGACCAACAGCTGTGACTAGGCTATTACTCCTGACAGACGTATGGCTGCTTATCTGAGACTGTACAAAAGTAGTTGGAGCAATTGGCATAGTAACGGGAGTGGCAGACACACTGGGTACACTACTGACACCTGTACCAGGTGCCGCCACAGACACATTCTGCATTCCAGAGGGCAAGACACCGTGTCCACCTGGAATACCTGAAACATGACTAACGCCACTCACTTGTGGAGTTATAGTTTTCTGTTGCATGACTCCAAAGGATGCCATATTTGACTGTGCCACACCTCCTTGTTGCTGTATATGGACAGGATGGCTCGGTGGGGTTTGTCCACTTTGTAGGAGCCCTAACCCTTGGCTGAGTGAGTCACTGGGTTTGGAAAGAAGACCCATAAGTTGTGCTCCACCTGCTTGAAGGTGCTGCTGCTGTCCTGGAAGACTAGATGGAGCCCCAGTACTTGTAGTAACCGAGGTCGTGGTGGCTTTTTGAGTTGTTCCTTGTGATTGTATAACTGTTATATGTTGCACATACTCTGTCTGGCCAGAGGCCTGGGTGGACATAAGTCCAGATTGGACTTGGGCCTGGGGGTAAGCAAAAGGGCCTTGTGCCTGACCCACAGAAGCACTAGTCTGCTGTTGTGTATTAGACACTGGGGGGTGGACAAGGGTTACATTCTGAGCTGCTGTGCCTTTCCCATTATGTCCAATGCTGGGTGCAGTTCCATGGGATGGGGTCTGCTGGCCCAACATGTGTTGACTGGTGAGTGCAGCAGGCGAAGGATACATGGGCTGAGCACCCCCCTGAGACACTGTTCCGCCTATGCTTTGCTGCCCAATGATGAAATGCTGCTGCGGGGAGGGCTGGTTCATCTTGTCGGTGTGCAGTAGCTGTGACACAGCAGTAAGCGAGCTGTCAGCCAGGGACTCGGGACCGTGACCTATGAGCAGGGCAGAGGCCACCACCGAGCCCCCCGTGGCCCCCAGCCCACTGTCCCTGTCAGCAGCCGGGTGCTCGAAGGTGCTGCCGTGCCGGATGGAGTCCCCAGCCCTGGAGAGGATGGCGCTGTCCGAGTCCCTGTCGTAGTAGTCCGTGCAGGTCCACCGCCCCCTGCGGTAGGGCTCCCCGGAGCCGTGGTCCAGCTTGATCACCCTGAAGCGGGAGCTGCAGGTGGCCGTACCGCTGGCCGTGGACGGAGAGTTGGCCGAGGCCCCCGCGGGGAGTGCGGCGGGCAGCACATGGCCGATGTGGGCATGGCCGCCCCCGGGGGTGCTGGGCAGGCTGCCCCTGGCTCCCGTCACGGGGCCCGGCTCCTGGGACAGGTTGGGGGACATGGTGCCGGGGGTGCCGGCCTCCCCCACGTTGTTCAGGGTCTCCTCGGACGAGCTCCGCTCCACCACGTCCTCAGGCCCCCCGTAGTCCGTGGCCCGGGACACGTCGAAGATCTCCGAGGACACATCCTCCGTCCGCGACTCGTCCGGGTCCTCCAGGCTCTCCGTGTCCTCCGTCAGGCTGCTGGCGGCCTGGGCCGTGGTGACGCTGGTGATCTGGAAGCAGCTCTTCTTCTTGGCCGGCATCTTGGACATGGTGCGATCCCCCGCGGGGGGGCTGGGGACAGAGGCCGGGGATTCCCCCCTTCCCTCCCGGACACTGACACGGAGAGAGAGCCGCTCACACACGGGACCTAGCGCAGCGCGCACATCCTCTCCGGGGCTCACTGCAGGCGGCTTCCTCTCTCAGGACAGCCCGGGGATGGCACAGGCCGCTGCCGGTCTCTCCGCTCTGCCCCAGCTCCGCCTGACGGGGACAGCAGCTGCTGGCTGGCGGCCGGGGAGGAGAGCTGTCTGGGTCCGCGTCTCTCACACCTCCCCAGCAGTAGCGCGCTCAGAGGAAGTGACAGACAGTACGGACACTGCAAAGTACAACCGACAAATGACTGTTACTGGCCGCCCCACCCCCTGCGCTCTCACGGCCCCTCCCACCCTTCACTCAGGCCACGCCCCTCTTCGTTCCACTCACACTGAAATTCAAACCGCTCGCCTTACCCTCCCTTTTCCAATATGGCCGCCGGAGGATCAAAAAAAAAAAGGCTATTGGCTGACAGCGCCGACGTAAAGGGGGCGTTTAGGGCGTGGTTTTTGCAGTGAACGGGCAAGAAGAGGAAGGGGGTTCCTTGTGATAGGTGGGTGAAACCAACTCCTCGGGCGGCGGAAGAGGGGTGTGCGGGGATGATGGTACAGTCCTGGGCTGCGGCTTTGTTTCTGACAGGATCCTGGAGGTGAAGTTAGTGTGCGGTCAGCGCTGGGACAGTGACCTCATGGCTGCCGGCCTGGCGCCTCCAATGGAATGAGCTCCGAGCCCCCATACAGGGTTAATCTATACACTAACCCAACATAAAGACATGGACTATCTATATATTTATCTATCTAGACAAAAACATGGAAAAGTAAATAAAATAGTGTTTAATTTTTATGTATTAATATTTTTTATGTATATATAATTTTTTTAATTACATATGTGTGTATTTTTCTATATATATTATATATCATATTTTATTTTTTAATAATACATATATTATTTTATATTATATATATATATATATATATATATATATTTATATTCTTTTAATTATACATATATTATTATTATTTTAGTTTTGTTAGGAATTAATTTGCTACACAAACCCTCCATTATTACTTTACACTTTACAGTCTGCAGGGCATGACATTGTGCTCAAGCCACTGCTGCACAAAATTCATTTTATTTATTCATTAAAGTGAGTAATTCATAGTGAATTTCAAATTTAAGAGCTAAATAGCTGAACTGGAAAAAAAAAATCTAATTCAGTTATGCTTTCCGTCCGGTTGCTTTGACCTTAAATTTGAAATTCTCTGGGAATGCTCACTTTAGTGAAAAACCCTGTAAAACTCCCCCCCAAAAAACCTTCTCTATGCTCACGTACAACAGGGATTAGCGATAGTAAAGCAAGTAGTGTGATTGTCTGAGTCACTTGCTGGTGTATTGAGAGCTGCCTGTGTGAAAGTTATACAGCCTGGGAATGTGTCACTCAGCAAGTCCGTACCTTTTTTTTTTTTTTTTTAATAGTTTTTTTTTCCATATAATATTACACTAAAAGAAAAATAGAAAGAGTTGCCTCCATCATTGAGTGTGTTTGTTTTTTTTTTTTTTCTTTTTCCATTCTTTGATAAATTAACTTTTTAATATAAATATAATTCTCTGAGTGCATACTTAAATTGTGTGTGATGTGCATGCTAATGGGCATAGGAAATAGTTTCATGCTTTAAAGAATTGCTTTCTTCCTGAAACTCAGTAGGGAAGGCATATTGATTGTACCCGGTGGTATGTTCTTAGACTACACTGTTACACATTTTTATCACATTAAGGAGGCGCTCAGTAGCAAGACGAGGAAAATTGTGAATTTCTAAGAAGTTTGATCATCCTTTTTCAGTTACAATGGGCAGAAAAGGGGAGTTTGCTTTCATTATCAACTTTCTCAGAACATATAATACCCTGTATAAATGGGCTTATACAGAAACACTGGTGATAATCCACAGTGGCTTCGCTAATAAAAGTGTGAAGAAGAGATCCCCCTGACCTTCTTAGTGCTCTCAGATAACAGTGAATTCCCAGATTGGTTGTTGCTTTTATATTCACATTGATGGTTTTAACTGCACTCCTTGATACAGCAGATGTTACAATGTGTGGGTGTTTTATTTTTATTTTTTTTCTTGTGTTTTGGCTTTTCCAGAAATTCTTCAAGGGGCACAGTAATAACTTCAGCTCATTCAATCGGATTTGGTGCCTGTAGTCTCCTGGACACCATCTATTGTTTAATTTCAAAACAGTTTAACAATGATTCAGTTTAACTTGGCACCCACTGGCAAGGAGTTCTGTTCTGCCTTCGCTACACCAAATCGTTCCAGTTATAGTAGGCAGTGTTAAGCTGAGACCATCAGCTGATCACTGCCCACTATGACTAACGTGAATCATGTCTCACATGGCAAATATGGTTTGAACCTGGTGCCTGCAGTTTTGCTAGGTGTAAATCTATGATTTAGGCTACAGCTCACGCATTGCTATTAACTTTCTGGATGCTATTATTATTATTATTATTATTATTGCCATTTATATAGCGCCAACAGATTCCGTAGCGCTTTACAATATTTTGAGAGGGGGGGATGTAACAATAAATAAGACAATTACAAGAAAACTTACAGGAATGATAGGTTGAAGAGGACCCTGCTCAAATGAGCTTACAGTCTATAGGAGGTGGGGTATTAGAAACATTAGGATAGGAAATATCAAGTAGGAGTGAAGCAGAGCTGGAGGAGAGAGCAAAGCACTATCCCATAGGAGAGCAAGCGACAGGTATGTAAGGGAGAGATTACTCTGGGAGGCCATACGCTTTCCTGAAGAGATGGGTTTTAAGGCCCTTCTTAAATGATTGAAGACTAGGGGAGAGTCTGATGGCAGTAGGCAAGTTATTCCATAGGAGAGGAGCCGCCCGTGAGAAGTCCTGCAAGCGTGAGTTGGCCGTACGGGTGCGAGCAGCGGTCAGGAGGTGGTCGTGGGCAGAGCGGAGGGTGCGAGGAGGGGCATACCTCTGGATCAGTGAAGAGATATAAGAGGGGTTGGAATTGTTCAGTGCTTTAAATGTATGGGTTAGCACTTTGAATTGACTCCTATAGGATACAGGGAGCCAATGTAAGGACTGGCAGAGGGGCGAGGTGTGCGAGGACCGACTGGATAAGAAAATCAGTCTAGCTGCAGCATTCATTACAGACTGTAGCGGGGCAGTACGGCTTTTGGGGAGACCAATCAGGAGAGGGTTACAGTAATCCATGCGGGAAATTACTAGAGCATGGACAAGCTCCTTGGTAGCATCTTGCGTAAGAAAGGGGCGGATGCGGGCTATGTTTTTGAGTTGGAACCTACAGGACTTGGCAACAAACTGGATGTGAGACTCAAAGGTGAGACCAGAGTCAAGTATGACGCCAAGACAGCGCGCTTGTAGGGATGGACTTATGTGGATATCACTGACTTGAAGGGAGAGTGAGAGAGGAGGATCAGTATTAGGAGGAGGAAAGACAAGGAGTTCAGTTTTTGAGAGGTTAAGTTTGAGAAAGCGTGACGACATCCAGTCAGAGATGGAAGAGAGGCAAGCAGTGACACGTTGCAGGACGGCCGGGGAGAGGTCCGGTGAGGAGAGGTATATCTGAGTGTCATCAGCGTACAGGTGGTAGTTGAATCCAAAAGAGGCAATACGTTTTCCAAGAGAGGCAGTATAAAGAGAAAATAGAAGGGGACCAAGGACAGAGCCTTGGGGAACTCCAACCGAGACAGGGCGAGGGGAGGAGGTATCCTTGGAAAAGGAGACACTAAATGAGCGTTGGGAGAGATAGGAGGAAAACCAAGAGAGGACAGAGTCACAGAGACCGAGTGATTGAAGAGTTTGAAGGAGGAGAGCATGATCAACTGTGTCAAAGGCAGCAGAGAGGTCAAGGAGAATTAATATGGAGTAGTGACCTTTGGATTTAGCATGGACCTGCTCCACTCTTTGGGGCAAGGTGTTAAAATAAGGCTGTAATTTCCTGGTTTGAGAATGTGGTTGTCAACGTATTAAACGGGCTGTGGCAAAAGACACAATAACAGACTCTGTTTAAGAATTAGCTCCAAAATGTTTTTTTTTTGCACACCCAGCATATTTCCAGTTATATACATTTATTTTATTCCTTCGCCATGGCTACTAACCGGGGAAATTTCTCCGAACATAGACAAGTGCACCAGAGCAGGGAATCCCTTAACTCATCACTTACCGACCAATTCGTTCTACGACTGGGTCGTAGGAACGGAACCCGGTCAGTAAGTGAGGAGTACCTGTAGCAGTTTTACTCTGCTTTTTTGGAGATCCTCTAGTGGCTGTGGGAAAGACATCCACTAGAGGCATTTAAACCCTTCAATGTAAACATTGCCTTTCTTTCAGTTGCAGGGTTAAAACAAGGGGGGCATGGTTACATTAAGCAAACTGGAAATTATGTGGCTGAATTATTTAAATTCCTTCAAAATAAGTTTCTACCATAAGAGCTCCACTCATAAAAGTAGTCATGTTATTGTGGCGGGACCACTGCCTGTCCATAAATTGCCGGTATTATACTATGCGTGTTCCCCTAGTTTTTGTGTAATGTGTCCACTCCCCGTTCGGGAGGCCTTCCCCGAAGGAAATTCATTCATTTCCCGAATGGGGACCACCCCGATACCTCATTTAGAATGTCGGGTTAGAAAGTTTGCACCTAGCAACAAGGTGTTAAACCACAAACTGCAAGAGAAGCCTCAGAGCGTGCCTCCCCTGGGTGGGCGCTCTTTCATATAGACAAACAACATCCAGGGGGAGCATTCGCGGACTGCGTCCCACCCCGTTCTGTTTCCGAACGAGGACTCCCCCCAGTGCCCACTGGAGTGAATCAATTAAAACATTCACCACTCGCAACATAAGTGTGAAACCGCAAGGGAAGTAATTAATGAGCGTTCCTCGGGGTGGCTGCTGTACGTATAGACAAGCGCCAACCAGGGGGAGCATTCGTATCCCGAAAGGAGACGCTTCCATTGTCTGGTTTCACACAGGGACCCTGCGAACTGAGGCTTTTCAAAGGAGGCACCGTTGTGGGGGTCCCTGGAGATTGGTGTAGGCACCCTTTTGGGACAATGGCCGGTTTGGCGGTCTATCTGTACCTGGGAAACAAAGAGGCAGGAGGGTTTCCCGCGCTGTGATTGCCAGGTACAGAGGCTCATGGGAAGAAGGCTGGAGTTCCGGTTCCGCTCCAAGACCCCTGGGAGGGGATATTGTCATTGTGTGATGTACTCCCCTTGCATGGGGTTTTGCATAAAAGGCGAGTGTGGCAAATAAAGTGTTTTTGTACCCCCAGGACCTTGTGTCCTCCGGTTACTGGGAGGGAAATGGGTCTTTGTATACTTTACACAGTTCTATTCCAGATGAAGGACGTGGTTTAGCGAAGTCAACCGACCTAGTAGCTTTGGGCCCACTACAGTTCTAATGCATTGTTACCTAGTAATGGCACAACTCATATATTTTTGCCCCCAATTCTTTTCCTTTATACCTGAGACATGATGATAGCTGGTGAGCCTTTCTGGGTCTAGTCAGCGTATGGAAAGATGATCATAAATTGATAGAACATGTCTTACTGCTGCTCAGAGTCTTTAAGCAAATCTGGGATCTTTACCTTATTAAATCCCAATACAATATCTGTCTGTTTCATAAAGGTTGATGAACCTCCTCGGCCATCGTTCTTCTCATCATATTTTTTTTTTTATCTGGCCACAATTTTGGGGGATCTATTTAGTACTAGTTTTTGTTTATGGAACAAATTAATAACACTCATGTGTACTTAAAGCAATGATTGACAGTGATTGAAGGTGGAATATAGAGCTACATACAGCAATGTGAATTTCTAACTTTGATTTTATATCAGACTTCACAAAAACATGATATTATATATATCAAATATCAGTGGAGGTGGCATTTCCCCTTTAAGGTAAAACAGCTATCTTACTTTAAATAAATGCATTGATTTCTCTAATTTAAAAAAAACAAGCAAAAAACTTGAAGCTTCTGGAAGTGACCGTTCCCCATTCAGTGCAAGTGACTTTTGACACGTCTGCAAATATCTCTTGAAATGTACTATTCATAGACAGTTATGACAATCATGCTTGATATGTCACTAACATTTCATGCACATGACATTATTTGCCGATATTATGATTCTTAGCAAGGTCGACACTACAGGTGTCCCAGGGGGATCTTTGGACCCAGGTGGCAATTGTAAGGGTGTTACATTTTGCCACGTGCTGAGCCCCCGGTGCCAACTCTCCCACCTGCCAAGAATAATAATCAGTAGGCATGTGCATGGGGAAACTTTTCGGTTCGGCTTTCTGAAATTCAGGATTTTCGCAATTCGGGACTTCGGCACTTCAAGACTTCGGCACTTCAAGACTTCGGAACTTCGGCACTTCGAGACTTCGGAAATTCGGCAGCTTCGACACTTCAGAAATTCTGCAACTTCGGCATTTCGGGACTTAAGCACCTCGGGACTTCTCTTGCAGCCGCTTGGTAGATAACTCCCTAATTCCCACGGTATTAGGGCGTTATCTACCAAAAGGCTGAAAGACCTAAATTGGTCTTTCAGACAAATTTACTAATACTAAGTAAAAATTAATTTTGCCCCTACTCGCTATACCGCGAGTAGGGGCATGTCTAGTAAACACAGAGCAGTACCGCCCCCACCCCTGAGCGGCGGGTGGGGGCCCTAACGTAAAATGATGGGGGGGACACACCTATTGTCCTCGCCCATGGCCCCCAACCCTGAGCGGCGGGTGGGGGCCCTAAATCAGAATATGGGGGGGGACCTAATGTCCTCCCCCCTGGCCCCCACCCCTGAGCGGTGGGTGGGGGCCCTAAATTATAATAAGGGGGGGGACCTAATGTCCTCCCCCTGGACCCACCCCTGAGCGGTGGGTGGGGGCCCTACAGTAAAAAAAAGGGGGGCCTACTGTCCTCCCCCCTGGCCCCCACCCCTGAGCGGTGGGTGGGGGCCCTATAGTAAAATAAGGGGGGGTGACCTAAGGTCCTCCCCCCTGGCCCCCATCCCTGAGTGGCGGGTGGGGGCCCTGAATACTAATAAGGGGGGGGACCTAATGTCCTCCCCCCTGGACCCCACCCTTGAGCGGTGGGTGGGGGCCCTTAATTGTAATAAGGGGGGGGGACCTAGTGTCCTCCCCCCTGGCCCCCACCCCTCAGCGGCGGGTGGGGGCCCTAAATACTAATAAGGGGGGACCTAATGTCCTCCCCCTGGCCCCCACCCCTGAGCGGTGGGTGGGGGCTCTAAATACTAATAAGGGGGGGCCTAAGGTCCTCCCCCCTGGCCCCCACCCCTGAGTGGTGGGTGGGGGCCCTAAAAAATATGTTCCCCCCAGGTGACTAGGGGTCCCCAAACCCCTAGTCACCCCCTCCCCCCCAATAATAATTATCCCCCTACCTCACCCCCTCACCTTAAAAACTAATGAGGGGGGACCTTTAACTAAGTACCTGTAAAAATAAAATAATAAAAATAAAACTTACCATTCAATGTTTTCTTTCTTCTAAAATCTTATTGTTTCAGCCCCCAAAAAGGGCAAAAAAAAAAACATAATAACCGATGAAATTATAAAAAAAAAAAAAAAACGAGCGCAAAAAAAAAATCCATCTTCACCTATGAAGGGCTCCGCGCAGACTGAGCTCTGCAGGGCGGGGAAGGCTTATAAAGCCTTGCCCCGCCCTGCAATTGGGCTCAGAGCACTCTGATTGGTTGGTTTAAGCCATCCAATCAGAGTGCTCTGACAGGTAAATGAAGAGACTGACAGGTAAGTCTCTACATTTACCTGTTACAGCACTCTGATTGGTTGGTTTGAAATCCACCAATCAGAGTGCTCTGTGTCATTTTACACAGCGTAGGAAAGTTCTTTGGAATTTTCCCACGCTGTGTAATTTGACTCATAACTCTCTGATTGGTTACTTAATCCACCAATCAGAGAGTTATGAGTCAAATTACACAGCGTGGGAAATTTCCAAAGAACTTTCACACGCTGTGCAAAATGACACAGATCACTCTGATTGGTGGATTCCAAACCAACCAATCAGAGTGCTGTGACAGGTAAATGTAGAGACTTACCGGTCAGTCTCTTCATTTACCTGTCAGAGCACTCTGATTGGATTGCTTAAACCCACCAATCAGAGTGCTCTGAGCCTAATTGCAGGGTGGGGCAATGCTTTATAAGCCTTCCCCAGCCCTGCAGAGCTCAGTCTGCGCTGAGCCTTCGCCGGGTGAAGAAGGATTTTTTTTTTTTTTTTATAATTGCGTCGGTTATTATGGTTTTTTATTTGGCCTTTTTTGTGGCTGAAAAAAGAAGATTTTAGAAGAAAGAAAACATCGAATGGTAAGTTATTTTTTTTTTTTTTTACAGGTACTTAGTTAAAGGTCCCCCCCCCCTCATTAGTTTTTAGGGTGAGGGGGGTAGGTAGGGGGATCATTTTTATTGGGGGCGGAGGGGGTGACTAGGGGGGGGATTTTTTATAGGGCCCCCACCCGCCGCTCAGGGGTGGGGGCCAGGGGGGAGGACCTTAGGTCACCCCCTTATTAGTATTTAGGGCCCCCACCCACCGCTGAGGGGTGGGGGCCAGGGGGGAGGACATTAGGTCCCCCCCCTTATTAGTATTTAGGGCCCCCACCCGCTGCACAGGGGTGGGGGCCAAGAGGGAGGACATTAGGTCCCCCCCTTATTAGTATTTAGGGTCCCCACCCGCCGCACAAGGGTGGGGGCCAGGGG
The DNA here is from genome assembly GCF_036172605.1 of Pelobates fuscus. NCBI lineage: Eukaryota > Metazoa > Chordata > Amphibia > Anura > Pelobatidae > Pelobates > Pelobates fuscus. Next base: position 105,222,297 of record NC_086318.1, on the reverse strand, counting down.
GGAGGACCTTAGGTCCCCCCCTTATTTTAATGTAGGGCCCCCACCCACCGCTCAGGGGTGGGGGCCGGGGGGAGGACATTAGGTCCCCCCCCTTATTAGTATTTAGGGTCCCCACCCACCGCTCAGGGGGGAGGACACTAGGTCCCCCCCCTATTTTACTATAGGGCCCCCACCCACCGCTCAGGGGTGGGGGCCAGGGGGGAGGACATTAGGTCCCCCCCTTATTATAATTTAGGGCCCCCACCCACCGCTCAGGGGTGGGGGCCAGGGGGGAGGACATTAGGTCCCCCCCTTATTCTGATTTAGGGCCCCCACCCACCGCTCAGGGGTGGGGGCCCGGGGGGAGGACAATAGGTCCCCCCCCATTATTTTACATTTGGGCCCCCACCCACCGCTCACGGGAGGGGGCCGGTGGGGAGGACAATAGGTCCTCCCCCTTTTTTTACTTTAGGGCCCCCACCCGCTCAGGGAGGGGGGACCCTTTTTTTATTTATTTTTTTAACAGTGAGCAGCCACAGACTGCTCACTGTTTAATAGACATGCCCCTACTCGCAGTGTAGCGAGTAGGGGCGTAATTTACTAATACTAAGTAATCTTTACTTAGTATTAGTAAATTTGGCTGAAAGACCAATTTAGGTCTTTCAGCCTTTTAGTAGATAGCTCCCTAATACCGTGGGAATTAGGGAGTTATCTACTTATTCATTCCTGTCATACATTAACTGGCTAAGTAACTTACATTTTATATGAATGTATGTTACTTGATTGTTGTAAGTGTTGCAAATGCTTACAGCGGAATCCTGGCTATGTTTGTATACTTTTTATTTAAAATTATTTACAATGTAACATTCTTCTTCTTTCACTGGCTAAGTATATTAGTACTTAGGCAATACTGTGCTTCGGAACTTCGACACTTCGACACTTCGACACTTCGACACTTCGACACTTCGACACTTCGACACTTCGACACTTCGACACTTCGACACTTCGACACTTCGACACTTCGACACTTCGACACTTCGACACTTCGACACTTCGACACTTCGACACTTCGACACTTCAGAAATTTCGGAACTTCGGGACCTCGGCAATTCGGACATTCGGAAGTACCCGAATGTCCGAAATTCGTCCGAATACATATTCGGACCGAAACAAATTGCACATGTATAATAATCTGAATATGGGACTGGAGGGGCCAGGATCGGACTTACTTCTTTATTAGTGCACATGGAGATTCTGGCATTATTATGAAGAGCTTTATAGATAAGCACTAGGATTTTAAGTTCAACCCTAAAATTTATAGGAGCCAATGTAAGGAAAAGTGGAGAGATGGGCCATGTGAGGTCTGGAAGATGGGGCTTTTAGTGGCATGCAGCATGAAGGTTAAGGGGGCAATCTGAGCATGACTGAAATAAAAAAAGAACATCAAGTTTAAAGGCACCACTTGCCTGTTAAATGTTTTGTTACACGGGGTCTATGTGTGTTTTGGAAAAATAAATAATCTTTTCTTAGTTAACCTTCCACTGGAACCTGTGGACCTCAAGCACATTGGAGTTGAAAATATGTTATTGTACAGTTTTGTTCAGCTTTTTTCACTACCATGGGTAGAACTTTTCATTGCAAAGCAGTGAATTCCTGTTCTCTACATTGAAAGTTTTAGTGTAGTTTGTGTTTACATTGCACATGCAATGCATGTATGGAGCTTTAGTTTTTTTCTACATGCCACAATGTTGTTTTATGGATATTGAGAATAATAGAAGTCCAGAAATTAAAGGTGGTATTAGAGAGGCAAAATGGTTGCGTTATCCCATTGATTGCATGGGTGTAAATTCTAGAAGGGGATATATATATATATATATATATATATATATACATACATAAACACATTTTTATACATATATACCTTGAATTTTAAATAGTTACCATGTCCAGGGCCGGATTAACATAGGGGCTGATGGAGCTGCAGCTCCAGGCCCAGGCCCATGGAATAGGCAAATTGATAAAAAAAAAAAAATATATATATATATATATATATACATTTTTTTTTTCTTTTCACACACTACTCTTAGGGATTCCACCTGGCTTTTATTTTATTGGCACAGCCAGTATTTGAGGCTGCCTGGCTGGTGCCAATATTGCAGTGATATTGGCAATACAAATGCTGGTATTTTTCTCAGTATAAACAAGAGATTGCTATGCGATACCAGCACTGGCCAGTAAGGGTCAGTGTGTGTGTGGAGACAGGCAGGGATAGGAAGTTCCAGCATATCCCTCCCTGCATATCTCTACTCACTGATCTGCAGGGGTGCAGCTACAGAGAGTCCAGACAGCAACTGTCCATGTCTATATTGTTGAATGGTTGGATAAGCCTTATTCCCACTACCAGCAGTGTTTGCACGCATATATTTCGTGCTAATGGGGGACCTAGCCAGTGGTGGATCTGAGTAAAATACAGAGAAATAACACACAGATCTGGTCACAGTAGTTAGGCACAATAGATAGTTAATACTCATAACTAGTGTTGTCGCGAACCCGAAATTTTCGGTTCGCGAACGGCGAACGCGAACTTCCGCAAATGTCTTCAATGGGCAGGCGAATTTTAAAACCAACAGGGACTCTTTCTGGCCACAAAAGTGATGGAAAAGTTGTTTCAAGGGGACTAACACCTGGACTGTGGCATGCCGGAGGGGGATCCATGGCAAAACTCCCATGGAAAATTGCACAGTTGATGCAGAGTCTGCTTTTAATCCATAAAGGGCATAAATCACCTAACATTGACACCTGTCCTCAAAGCCCTGCCCTGATACACACTGACACAGAGCAGAATAGAGACTGTTCCCCGTCCTCAGAGACCATGATACACACTGACACAGAGCAGAATAGAGACTGTTACCCCTACATAGGGTCACTTGGCAGATATGGCGGGGTCGTGGGAGGGGGAGGATGACTTTCACCTCTTCCCCTGTTAGATTCCCGTTGTGCTGTGACATCACCCTTATACGCCGTGTAAAGCATACTATTTAATTTGATCAGCATGGCCACTTGAGTTTTTATAGTTTTCACGCTGCTTCTAGTTTATATATGGTTCACAAAAATCAAACAAACGATAAAGTAAACATGTAAGGATTCAGAATATTCTTTCAAACCCTTACACATTGTGTGTACGTATTTTTTGTCTTAAGTTTGTGGCTTTAAAGAGGTTCACGTTGTTTCTATGATGTGCATAACATGTTCTTGTAAATGTTTGTTAAATTTTTCCTGGAATTGTAATTTTTCAATCTGAATAAAGATAGTCAAATCCCTGATACACACTGACACAGAGCAGAATAGGGACTGTTCCCCCTACATAGGGTCACTTGGCAGATATGGATTGACACCTGTCCTCAGAGATCATGATACACACTGACACAGAGCAGAATAGGGACTGTTCCCCCTACATAGGGTCACTTGGCAGGTATGGATTGACACCTATCCTAAGGATCCCTGATACACACTGACACAGAGCAGAATAGGGACTGTTCCCCCTACATAGGGTCACTTGGCAGACATGGATTGACACCTGTCCTCAGAGCCCCTGATACACACTGACACAGAGCAGAATAGGGACTGTTCCCCCTACATAGGGTCACTTGGCAGATATGGATTGACACCTGTCCTCAAAACCCCTGATACACACTGACACAGAGCAGAATAGGGACTGTTCCTCCTACATAGGGTCACTTGGCAGATATGGATTGACACCTGTCCTCAAAACCCCTGATACACACTGACACAGAGCAGAATAGGGACTGTTCCTCCTACATAGGGTCACTTGGCAGATATGGATTGACACCTGTCCTCAAAACCCCTGATACACACTGACACAGAGCAGAATAGGGACTGTTCCCCCTATATAGGGTCACTTGGCAGATATGGATTGACACCTGTCCTCAGAGATCATGATACACACTGACACAGAGCAGAATAGAGACTGTTCCCCCTACATAGGGTCACTTGGCAGACATGGATTGACACCTGTCCTCAGAGCCCCTGATACACACTGACACAGAGCAGAATAGGGACTGTTCCCCCTACATAGGGTCACTTGGCAGATATGGATTGACACCTGTCCTCAAAACCCCTGATACACACTGACACAGAGCAGAATAGGGACTGTTCCCCCTATATAGGGTCACTTGGCAGATATGGATTGACACCTGTCCTCAGAGATCATGATACACACTGACACAGAGCAGAATAGAGACTGTTCCCCCTACATAGGGTCACTTGGCAGACATGGATTGACACCTGTCCTCAGAGCCCCTGATACACACTGACACAGAGCAGAATAGGGACTGTTCCCCCTACATAGGGTCACTTGGCAGATATGGATTGACACCTGTCCTCAAAACCCCTGATACACACTGACACAGAGCAGAATAGGGACTGTTCCTCCTACATAGGGTCACTTGGCAGATATGGATTGACACCTGTCCTCAAAACCCCTGATACACACTGACACAGAGCAGAATAGGGACTGTTCCCCCTACATAGGGTCACTTGGCAGATATTGATTGACACCTGTCCTCAAAGCCCCTGATACACACTGACACAGAGCAGAATAGAGACTGTTCCCTGTCCACAGAGACCATGATACACACTGACACAGAGCAGAATAGAGACTGTTCACCGTCCACAGAGACCATGATACACACTGACACAGAGCAGAATAGGGACTGTTCCCCCTACATAGGGTCACTTGGCAGGTATGGATTGACACCTGTCCTCAAAGCCCATGATACACACTGGGGGGAGCTACTGTCCTCCCCAACCCCTGCGCGGTGGGTGGGGGCCATAAATCACAATGGGGGGACCTACTGTCCTCCCCCCCTCGGCCCACACCCCTGTGCGGTGGGTGGGGGCCATAAATCACAATGGGGGGGCCTACTTTCCTCCCCCCGGCCCCCATCCCTGCGCGGTGGGTGGGGGGCATAAATCACAATGGGACGGACCTACTGATAGGAGTGGAGTATTGTTCATATCAGTTTAATACCTTCCGCGTCTCCTATCCGTGGACATGTATATGGCAGCCATTTTAGGAACCGCACACCTGGGACCTGAGCAAGGTCACCTCGTTCAAGCTGCTCTGGTTCCTGAAGCTAAGCTGGAGGAGGATGGTGCGTCAAGGTTCCGAGCGGAGGCTGTACAAGATTGGGTGTCCTGTGTTAGCCAGTCAACTATGTTCTCAGAACTTTTCAAGTTCAGGGTACGTGGCTTCTGAAAACTGGGCATTATTCTAGGGCAAAAGGGAATCACAGCACCACGACCACGAAGGCCCCTGCGGGGTGGCCTGCCTCTGCCTGTCATTTTTTTGGGGATTAGTGGTACTATGCGTGCAAGCTACTGTGAGACCAGATATGATTGGCAATGTGAACTGTAACAGTTCTGCAGAGCACACACTGTAGGCCTGACACACCCACTTGAAGTCAAGTAACTGCTATTCAATCTATAACAGTGAAAAACAAATTTTCTTTGTAAAAGCACGCTATAGAGACACCAGATATGATTGGCAATGTGCACTTGAACAGTTCTGCAGAGCACACACTGTAGGCCTGACACACCCGCTTGAAGACAGGTAACTGCTATTCAATCTATAACAGTGAAAAATGTTGGTTTTAAAAGCACGCTATAGAGACACCAGATATGATTGGCAACTGTCAAAGCACGCTGGCACAGGTCTGCAGAGCACACGCTGAAGGAAGGACTGACAGAGCCGCTTGAAGGACACTAACTGGCTGCTATTAGCTTACACTAGAAACCTTTTTTCTTTGTTAAAGCACGCTAAAGAGACACCAGATATGATTGGCAACTGTCAAAGCACGCTGGCACAGGTCTGCAGAGCACACGCTGAAGTAGGCCTGACACCCAGACGCTTGCAGACAACTAACTGCTCTTCTATTACAGTGAAAAAAAATTATTTCTTTTAAATGTAAAGCTTAACCTATTGTTAAAACAGATATGAGTGGTGGCACTGACTGTGCAAATGGGCAAGGCATCCAACCTGACACAGAAGCTGGCAGGCAGGCAACTGCTCTTCTATTACAGTGAAAAAAAAAAATTTATTTTAAATGTAAAGCTTAACCTATTGTTAAAACAGATATGAGTGGTGGCACTGACTGTGCAAATGGGCAAGGCATCCAACCTGACACAGAAGCTGTCAGGCAGGCAACTGCTCTTCTATTACAGTGAAAAAAAAATATTTATTTTAAATGTAAAGCTTAACCTATTGTTAAAACAGATATGAGTGGTGGCACTGACTGTGCAAATGGGCAAGGCATCCAACCTGACACAGAAGCTGTCAGGCAGGCAACTGCTCTTCTATTACAGTGAAAAATAAATATTTATTTTAAATGTAAAGCTTAACCTATTGTTAAAACAGATATGAGTGGTGGCACTAGCTGGCAGGCAGGCACCTGAAATTACATTACACAGGAAAAAAAAAAAAGCAGCCTGATGTTCTAGCCCTAAAAGGGGCTTTTTGGGGTGCTGTCCTTACAGCAGAGATCAGATGAGTCCTTCAGGATTGTAGTGGACACTGAATACCCTAGCCTAGCTATCAATTTCCCTATCTAATCAGCAGCAGCTAAACTTTCCCTCCTCTCACTAAGCATGCAGCTTCAGAATGAATCGAAAATGGATGCTGGGAGGGAGGTTGGAGGGTGTGTAAGGGAGGGAGTGCTGCTGATTGGCTGTAATGTGTCTGCTGACCGAGAGGCACAGGGTCAAAGTTTGCCCAATGATGACGAATAGGGGGCGGATCGAACTGCGCATGTGTCCGCCCGCCGCGGCGAACGCGAACACGCTAAGTTCGCCGGTAACTGTTCGCCGGCGGACAGTTCGGTACATCACTACTCATAACTATCCCACACAGCCAGGATCACTGTGATGAATTACACAGATGTAATACAAAGATACCTACATGTCTCTGTATAATGATCCAGCTCTCTTTATGTCTATTATCCTACTCTCTCTTACATGATGTCATCTTCAGCAATGCTGCTGCTATGATAACTTTAGCTTTCTACTAAATATTGCTCCTGTTATGTATTGGTTATGCATCAAAAAGAGACACTGGCAGATTGTGAAGAAGCATCTCTTCTGATGGACAATACTGAGTGTCAATAACTCCTTGCTCTTGTGTGTCCCTGAGCAGATGATGTTTTACATCAATGTGCTTTGTTCTAGGATTTACCCTTTCCGATTGCGCCAACTTTTCTATTTCTTCCCAGCATATTTGTTCCTGTATTCCATATGTCTTAGCAGTGTATGACAGCCTGCGGGGTGGTATTCCTTTTGTCACCCGAGTGAATCGTCTGATTTCTGATTCTTCGGTAGATTCTACTGGTTTGTCCATTGTAAGCTCCACTTCTTGTTCTGACTCTTGTGCATCTTCACTTTGGTCAGTGTCTCTTCACAGCTTTCTAGGATCAGATTTTCTGATGCTTCGCTTTCATCAAAATAAACACTGAGACTTATTGTAACCCTGTTGGTCTTTGGGTGAAGGATTCTATATCCCTTACTTTGTTCACTGTAGCCCACCAGAATCCCTTCTACAGATTTGTACTCCAACTTGGAACGTTTCTCGCTTGGGACATGGGCATATGCTTTACAGCCGAACACTCTATGTCCTATACTGGATTTTGATCCATTCCACATTTGGTATGGGGTACTTTCAATTGTTTTTGATGGTAGCCTGTTCTGTAGGTATGTTGCAGTCATTATTGCTTCTCCCCAGTACTTGTTAGGTAAGTTGGCACCTGAAAGCATGCATCTGCCCATTTCTGTGAGAGTGTGGTTTTTCCTTTCTGTTACACCATTTTGATCGGCAGTGTATGGTACAGTTGTTTGGTGTATAATACCTTGTTTCTTTAGATATGATTCCACTTCCTTTCCCATATATTTATCTCCATTGTCAGTGCGTATTATTCCTGGTTTCCGTTTAAATTTGTTGCTAGTCATAGCTAGAAATTCTTGAAGTCTCTCTGATGTCTCGCTTTTGTGCTTCAGCAGATATGTCGTTGTGTATCTAGAATAAACGACAATGAAGGTCAGTAAATACCTGTTCCCGCTAGGTGTGGGGGTTTTAATTGGTCCACACACGTCACTGTGTATAAGTTCCATTGATTGAGTCGTCTTTCTTTGACTGGTCTGCGTGTGGCCTTTGCTTTGATACAACACGTGCACTGAGCGTGTGGCAAGGCAAAATTGTCATACCTTCTGATAGACCTCTTTTTGCAAGATCCTTTATGACTTCTGGGTTTCAATGCCGCAATCTTCTGTGCCACAGGTGGATACACTTGTCGTGTACATCATGAGTTGTTGCTCTGGCTTGTTCGCTTGCAGTGATGAGTTTGTAATCAATTTCTGTAAAAAACATTTTATCACTTGTCATGTGACTTGTTGCCCCTGAGTCAATGCACCATCTGTGTGATGTGCTATTCTGAGTTACTTTAAAGGTACCACTCCATGATGCACCTGCAGTTTCCTTTGTGGCTGTTTTAACTCTTTTTCTCTTGTTGGTGGCTCTTTCCTTCGCTGCTCAGCTTTCCAGATTGAGCAGTTCTTTTTTAGGCGACTGGCCTTTTTGCACCTAAAACATACCCTGTTTCTTTGCTTTGTCTTATGCCTACATGCACCTTTAGAGCTACATCTGGTCTCTCATCCTCTTCCATATGCATATTTTCCTTTCTTTTGTTGTATTCATCAATTAATTTTCCTTTAGCATATTCTAGTGTTAGTTCCTGCTCTGGTCTAGTTTATAGAGCATTTATAAGGGCACCAATTGACTCTGGAAGGCTGCATAGTAATAATGCTACTACATGATTGTCTTTCATATCTTCACCTATTGCATGTAGCTGTTCCACAATCTCTAGCATAGCCTTCACATGTTCGCCATCTTTCAGTAAATTGGATGCAGCTCCGTACTCAGTATTTACTGGGATCATAGATGCAAGACTTACTTTTTTGTGGTTTTCCTTCAGTGTCTGGACCCATAACCTGTTGGCTATGCATCAAAAAGAGACAATGACAGATTGTGAAGAAGCTAATGCCTCGTTTCCACTGAGCGGATCGGTTCGGTTTGGTTCGGTACGGTTCGCTATTTTGGGTGTTTCCATTATGAAAGTAGTCCATACAAGCGAACCGTACCGATCCATTCAGGGTCCTGCTTCAGATCTAGGGCCATAGGAAATTGAACGGTTCGGTTAGGGTGGAGCTACTATACAATCCATTGATTGGTGGACAGGAAGAGCATTTTTTCTAAACCCTGCTTGTCCTGAAAGGTCTGACTTGCAGTGGAAACGCTCACCAGAATGGGCTGGTCCATTCTAAACCTTCCAAACTGTACCAACCCGAACCGATCCGCTCAGTGGAAACGAGGCAATATTGGGCTTTACTTGTGTGGATAACCAGCAAACATTTATAACATATCAGTTACTTAAAACAGCAGCCAGCAGGGTGAAAGGTAAAAGGAAGAGAAACAAAGAGCAAGTAAAAAAAACAAAGAACTTCCTTCCTGTGAGTACCAACAAGTTCATATCATATATAAGAAGTACTCTTGTGATGTAATTCCAGTAAAATACAAGTTTAGCAGGCTAAGATTGCCACAAGGCATATGTATGTATATGTGTTTGTAGTACACGTAGCTAAGATACTGTTATCACTGTACTGACCAGGTGCAGGAATGTAAGAACTGGAATTACGCGTCCCTCTCCTTTGTATCAGATGAGCCACGTGGTTAGACCGGATGGATGAGTTTAGACTCTATTCATTAAATAGGTTAAGGGTATGTGTGGGTGTAGTTAATTGTGGGAGGAGCTACAGTGCTATATAAGGAATGTACTCTATGTATTCAGGACTCAGACTTTGCTGTATTTTGGTGACGCTAGTCCCTCTGAGTCCCGATCGGTGATCCAATAAAGAATCTCTTCCTTCCTGAAGAAACCTGTGTCCATCTCTCTGTGCTTGGCTTCCGTCAGTTTCTCCGGTATCATTTGGTGCATTGGCCGGGAAGCTCATCGTTCAACGGTAGCTGAGAGGCAGAGGCGTGAGACGGTCTATCTTTGCCCACGTTCTCTACGGCTGCACCCCTGAACTTCTGCGTGGACCTCCCTTCGTCTCGGCGCCACTGGTCTGTTGTCCAGGAGATCATCGGCCTCTACGTGAGAAGTGCTGGGGTGTCCCCGTCGATGAGTGTGAACTCAGGTTCAGGAACGAGGAGGTAAGATAACTGCTGTTTTAGACGGCAGGACCCGCTAGGGGTATACCGATTGTGCGGTAGGCCCAAAGGGGTTTTTGAATCTGTATCTGCCCCCTCTGTCGGAGGGAAGGAGCGAAGGCGCACCGCTCGATCGAACGCTCTTTAGTCAGACCGTTTGATTTGGTTAGTCAGGCGGGGTCCTGGTGTAAATAGCCCTAGCCGGACACCGGTGTCTTGTCTAGACTAGCGTTCTAGGGTGTATATTACGTTCGCTAGGTCGGAGGGACCGGGAGACTAAGCGGCGCCTGTGTAAATTCGGTTCGCTAGTTCTCATCCTATCTGGGCTAAGTGGGAAGGCGTGTAAATTTGGAACCCACTAGACTTTTGATAGTGCGACTAAGAGGCGCCTGTGTAAATTCGGTTCTCTAGCTCGCTATATATGTGGTGATTGGGCAGTGTGGCTAACCAAAACGGGTGTATATAGTTTTAGGTAGTCCATTCAAGGTACTGGCCAATAGTTTAGTTGGGAATTGTAAATGTGTTAACGATTGTTTAGTAAAGTGTATATCTTGTTAGATAGCGCGAGCTCAGCCGTCTAGCGAGAGTGTTAATAGTGTGTTGCTGTATTATAGTGCACGGTACCATAACCCTGTATATTTACTGACATTATATAATAAGTACTAATCATTGTCGTCCATTGCATGTTTAACACCATAACCACTAATAATTGTATTGTGACCTTAACTTGTGCTTTGACCTATGCTAACCGTACTGTAACCGCTATTTGTAAAAGACGATGTTACTGGGGTGTGTTATAGACGGGTAATTCGTATATAGAGAATTATAGCGTGGGTGACTGTGTAGTTACGCCAAAGGGCATAATATTGATTATATAGTGACTGGTGTAGCAGCTGTGTGTGTACGGGAATTCCCTGAGTGTTTATTGTTATTGTGTACGTTTCACTTGATAACCGTACCACGTGGTGCTGTTGCCAGAGGAAACGGGTGTGACTGTTGAATAGTACGCGTGTATAGTAATCGTTGTCGACAACGTTCCACTGTTAAATATGGGTGCGTCGCAGTCAACGATTCCGGATCCCTTAGGATGTATGGTTAAGAATTTTAAAAAGGGATTCAAAGTTTGTGATTTTGGGGTTAAGATGTCCCCTGTACGTTTGGTCACTTTGTGCACTAGGGAGTGGCCTACTTTGGTTGCGGCATGGCCGCCACGTGGCAGTTTGGATCCAACTCTGGTACAGCGCTTACACGTGGCTGTATCAGGTAGGCCTGAACTTTACGGCCAGTTTCCTTATATTGATTGTTGGAGACAGGCCGTAAATGACTCGCCAAAATGGCTCCGGACATGCCACGAGGAACAGTGTCGCCTCATGGTAGCTAGGACTTGTTCGTCCACTAGGGCTGGTGTTAGGCCCATTTTGGACACGCCCCCTGAGTCCGAGATCCCTTTGCCGCCCCCTTACTTTCCGTTAAGAAGAAGTGACGCAAACGCAGGAAGTCCTGTAACCCTTCCCTCACTACCCCCATCCACTTCCGCTTCCTCCTCCAGTGCAGGATCCACCCCCCCTCGTACTAAATCCCCCCTTCCGGAACCAGATAGACCAACCTCCATTAAAAATGAATATCCTGATTTGGCGCCACTTCAGACTTCCGGTCAAGCTTCATCTAGCTCGGCCCGAAGTGTTCTATTCACTACCTTTTCCCAAAACCAACCTCCCACATCCCCATACCCTATCTCTCCCCGACCGGAACCCATGACTGACGCTTCCCTACGTAGCCCCATCCAAACCCGACAGTTGACTGGTGCCCAACAATTAAAGCACTATCAGATGCCTCTTCGCTTAAATCCCGGGTCAGCTTATATCGATGCCGCAGGTCAAATGGCACACGCTGACCCTGTCTTCGTATATGTCCCTTTCACCACTACCGACCTTTTAAACTGGAAGACCCATAATTCCTCGTATACTGAGAAACCACAAGCCATGACTGATCTGTTCACCTCAATAGTACAGACGCATAATCCGACATGGGCTGATTGCCAGCAGTTACTAATGACTTTATTTAACAATGAGGAAAGGACAAGAATAAATCAAGCAGCCATTAAAGCATTAGAAGATAGAGCCCGTGCTTTGAACCAAGCTAATCCAGCAGCATGGGCCGCAACACATTATCCCAACACTGATCCCGATTGGAACGTAAATGGTGCTGATATGGTTCAACTCAGAGCCTATAGAGACGCTATAATTGCTGGCATGAAAGCCGGAGGAAAGAAAGCCATTAACATGTCGAAGACAGTTGAGGTGATCCAGAAAAGCGATGAAGCGCCCAGTGTCTTTTATGACCGATTATTGGAGGCGTACCGCTTGTACACCCCCTTTAATCCGGAAGACGCAGACAATTCCCGAATGGTTAACTCCGCCTTTGTCAGCCAAGCTTACGGAGATATTAAGCGCAAGCTACAAAAGTTAGAAGGGTTTGCAGGTATGTCAATCTCCCAACTAATGGAGGTAGCTAATAAGGTCTATATGAATAGGGAAACAGAAAGCAAGAAAGAGGAGGAGCGCAAGATGCGTAAAAAGGCTGATATGCTAGCGGTAGCGATCGCAGGCGTAGATAAACGGGGCCCAGATAGAGGCAATAATAGATGGAGTAGGGAGCCTTTGAGTAGGGATCAGTGTGCGTATTGCAAGGAAGAAGGGCATTGGAGGAACGAATGTCCGCAAAGAGAGCAGTACGAGAGAGACCAACCCAGGGCAGGCTACGGAAACTTTAGAGGCAGAGCGAGAGGTAGAGGAGGCCCCGGAGGGAGTAATGGGTATAGAGGGAGTAATGGGAACAGAGGAAGTGTTAGGGAAGACAGATATATTCCAGCAGCGCAAAGGTCCCGCGATAGAGAAGGTAGGGACTTCGTAGGATTGGCTGACACGGTCATGGAGGACTATTGATACCGACCGGGCTCCATCCCCCTTGGTCGAGCGGAGCCTATGGTCGATGTATCAATAGGGGGGAAAAGGAGTGCGTTCATGATCGACACTGGTGCTGAACATTCAGTGGTGACTAATCTAGTTGCTCCTCCATCTGGAAGGACTATTACTGTGATAGGAGCAACTGGAAGAAGTGCTGAAAGACCGGTTCTTAAAAGTCGACTCTGTACATTGGGAGGCCACGTAGTAAAACACCAATTCCTTTATATGCCTGAATGTCCAGTCCAATTGCTGGGACGTGATATGCTATCCAAATTACAAGCGCAGATTACGTTCCTACCAGATGGAACAACATCTTTAAAGTTTAATGGACCTTCAGGTATTATGACTTTATCCGTACCAAAGGAAGAAGAGTGGCGACTTTATACAGTGTTGACTAGCCAAAACCCTAGGAGTGATGAGACATTGTTTAACATACCAGGAGTTTGGGCAGAGAACAACCCACCAGGACTGGCCCGCAATATTCCACCAATAAAAATTGAACTGAAACATGGGGTTTATCCAGTGAGCCTAAGACAATATCACATTCCGCAGAAGGCTAAGAAGAACATCCAATCCTATCTGGATAAGTTCATACGGTATGGTATCCTAAAATTCTGTACTTCCCCCTGGAACACCCCATTGCTGCCTGTTCAAAAGCCCGGCACAGATGAGTATCGACCTGTGCAGGACTTAAGAGCAGTCAATGATGCGGTTGTTAGCATACATCCAGTTGTACCCAATCCATATAACCTGCTTGCTTTAATTCCGGGCGGGGCTACTTACTTCACAGTCTTAGATCTCAAAGATGCCTTCTTTTGCCTCCGAATTGCCGCAGAAAGTCAATGTATTTTCGCTTTCCAATGGGAGAACGCTGTAACGGGCTCAAAACGCCAAATGACTTGGACAAGACTGCCCCAAGGGTTTAAAAATTCACCTACCCTATTTGGTTCAGCTCTAAGTCAAGATCTACTGGATTTCGAGTCTATCCCAGGAGAATGTGTATTGTTACAATATGTAGATGACTTGTTGATAGCAGCAGTTACAAAAGAAAAATGTCAGCAAGCAACGCACGATCTACTACATATTCTCTGGAAGGCAGGATACAAGGTGTCCAGGAAGAAGGCTCAGTTGTGTTTGCCAACTGTCAAGTATCTGGGATTCCATATCTCTGAAGGTCAAAGAATTATGGGGCCAGAGAGAAAAGAAGCTGTCTGCCAAATACCAATACCCAAGAATAGAAGACAAGTGCGAGAATTCTTGGGGGCAGCAGGCTTCTGTAGGATATGGATTCCCAGTTATGCGATACTAGCAAAACCTCTGTACGCAGCTATCAAAGGTACAGAGCACGACCCCTTCTTATGGACCCAAGAACAGCAAACGGCATTTGAAGATGTGAAGAAGGCTTTGATGAGTGCCCCAGCATTAGGTCTACCTGATCACACACGACCATTCTACTTATATGTACACGAGCAAAGAAGAATGGCTGTGGGAGTATTGACACAGTACTTGGGATCATGGCAAAGACCTGTTGCCTACATGTCTAAGCAACTGGATGCAGTGGCCAGCGGACTTCCACCTTGTCTAAGAGCCGTAGCTGCAGCCGCCCTGCTAGTAGCTGAAGCCGATAAACTCACTCTGGGTCAAGAACTTTATGTACGAGTCCCACATGCAGTACAGACGTTGTTGGATTACAAAGGAAATCATTGGTTTAGTAATAGCCGTATGACCAAGTATCAAGCAATGTTGTGTGAAAACCCAAGAGTGCATTTAGAGACTGTAAACACCTTAAATCCAGCTACCCTTTTGCCACAACCTACTGAAAGTCAACATGATTGTTTGGAAGTAATGGATGAAGTATTCTCAAGTAGACCAGATCTTCGTGATTTTCCCATCCAGAACCCCGATGTTCAATATTACACCGACGGCAGTAGTTATGTGAAAGAAGGGATCCGCTATGCAGGATATGCAGTAACAACCATAGACAAGGTGATAGAAGCTCGGCCACTGGCGAAAGGAACATCAGCACAAAAGGCAGAATTAATAGCACTACAACTAGCGTTACAATTGGCTGAAGGTTTAAGAGTAAATATCTATACGGACTCTAAGTATGCGTTTTTAACCACTCATGCCCACGGAGCTTTGTATAAAGAAAGAGGACTACTGAATTCAGAAGGCAAA
This sequence comes from Pelobates fuscus, assembly GCF_036172605.1. Lineage (NCBI taxonomy): Eukaryota > Metazoa > Chordata > Amphibia > Anura > Pelobatidae > Pelobates > Pelobates fuscus. The sequence continues at coordinate 105,206,901 of NC_086318.1, read as the reverse complement.
GAAATCAAGTACGCAGCCGAAATCCTACAACTATTGGAAGCAGTGTGGGAGCCGAAAGAAGTCGGTATCATACATTGTCGAGCGTATCTGAGAGGAGATGGTGATGTAACCAAGGGAAATCGGATGGCAGATAGTGCAGCTAAGCGTGCTGCTGAATCAGGAAGACAGGAGTATGTAGGGCATATAGCTGCTCTTATACCAACTCCACTGTCCCAATGGACTCCAGTTTATACAGCTCAAGAAGAGGAGTGGTTAAAGACTGAACCGGGAAAGTATCTGGAGAACAAGTGGTATCAGCTAGAAGATGGAAGAATAGTTATACCAGCATCGCTAGCGGTAGAAATTGTCCAAAATTATCACAACGGGACACATTCTGGGAGAGACAGTACTGAAGAATCTCTTAGAAAACATTTCTACATACCAAGATTGTCCAACTTGACTCAGGCCATTGTACGCAGATGTGTAACGTGTGCTAAGAATAATGCAAGACAAGGACCAGTAAAGCCACCAGGAGTCCAGTTTATGGGGGGACTCCCCATGTCCGATCTACAAATAGACTTTACAGTGATGCCTAAATCGGGTGGACATCGTTACCTGCTGGTAATTGTGTGCACCTATTCAGGCTGGGTAGAAGCATGTCCTACTCGTACAGAGAAAGCAGGAGAAGTTGTGAGATTCCTGCTACGAGAAATAATACCCCGATATGGACTACCCTGTTCTATAGGATCGGACAATGGTCCAGCTTTTGTTCACCAGTGCCTACAACAACTGACTCATATGCTTGGTATAAAGTGGAGGCTTCATACTGCATATAGACCCCAGAGTTCTGGTAAGGTAGAGAGAATGAATAGAACTATAAAGAACCAGTTGGCTAAAATGTGTCAGGAAACCCAACTTAAGTGGAACGTTCTCTTACCTATAGCCTTATTGCGAATCCGCAGTACCCCTACCAGAAGGATGGGCCTCTCTCCTTTTGAAATCATGTATGGGCGACCACCTCCCGTACTTGGTAACTTAAGGGGGGACTTGAGTCAGTTGGGAGAAGGAATTACCCGGCAGCAGGTTGTAGAGTTGGGTAAGACTATGGAGGAGGTACAGAAATGGGTACAAGATAGATTACCTGTGAATATTTATCCCCCTGTTCATAGTTATCATCCAGGAGACCAAGTGTGGATTAAAGAGTGGAATAATGTACCGTTAGGGCCCAAGTGGAGAGGTCCTTATGTTGTTCTTTTGTCTACCCCTACAGCGATAAAAGTAGCCGAAGTAACTCCGTGGATACATCACTCCAGGGTTAAACCAGCAGCAGTCGATTCTTGGCAAATTACAGCAGATCCAGAGAATCCCTGCAAGATCCGGTTGAAACGCACTACTCAGTCGGAGTAACGAGGAATTATTGTGGATTACAAATTTTATTGTTACAGGTGTGAGTGAGAAGGCCATAATAAAGCCTGTCCGCTTACCATCACATAGTGTATAAGCCAGGAAAGTCTCGAAGGGACACCTGTGAAGATGAGCAGAACTCCATTCCCTGCAGCCCCTCACATCCTGGAAGCTGAGGCGCCATCGCACGGACGAAGACTGAGGATGACGGCGAAAGATGTGCTTTTGATAGTGTTTATTTATATGTGTTTTTATATTCAGGAAGGTAGAGGTACCGACACTCCTAGCTGTGAGGTATGCATTAAGACTACGAGAACAGGTAACCATATTTCCCAAACCCTAATTTGGCATTCACAATACGAATGTAAAGGAGATGTATCGAGATGTAGATACTTAAATATAGATTATAGTGTGTGCCATTTAGGAGTAGGAGAACCTAAGTGCTTCAGTCCGGAGTATCAGCCTCGTACAATTTGGTTGACTCTCAGGAATGGAGATCCTCAGGGGACCCTAATTAATAAAACGGTGTTAGAATCCGTACATTCTTCGGGTGTTCTGCTATTTGATGCATGTAAGGCGATATCAAGTGGTAGAAAACCGTGGAATGTATGTGGGGATCTTAGATGGGAGAGGACGTATGGGTCTAATGATAAATATATTTGTCCCAGTAGTAAAAATAAATATGTAAGTCCTAGATGCCCAAATAGAGATTATAACTTTTGCCCATATTGGTCTTGTGTGGGGTGGGCAACTTGGGGACAGACAGTAGACAAAGACATGATAGTGACTAAGTTGCCGACTAGCCCTTATTGTAAGTCTATGGAATGCAACCCAGTCCATATACTTATTAATAACCCCGACAAGTTCCTAGATAAGTATGGAAATTTATTTGGGTTTCAGATATACGGGACGGGTTTAGATCCTGGGACATTATTGTTTATAGGAATAGAGACTGATACGGTATCCTCCCAGACTCATCAAGTATACCATTCCTTTTACGAAGAGATGAGTATAGATAATAAGATCCCCCATAATGCTAAAAACCTGTTCATCGATTTAGCTGAAAGTATTGCCGGTAGTCTTAATGTTACCAACTGCTATGTGTGTGGAGGTACTAACATGGGAGACCAATGGCCTTGGGAAGCAAAGGAGGTAATGTCCGGTTCTGAGGCAGTTGACCAATTAATATCTACACAAGCCGATTATCATATGAGTGTTAGAGGTAAATCTGAGTGGAGATTAAAGACCTCCATCATAGGTTATGTTTGCATAGCAAGGAAAGGAATGATGTATAATACTTCTGTAGGAGAATTAACTTGTCTAGGGCAAAAAGCTTATGATGATGATACAAAGAATACAACTTGGTGGTCGGCTTCAAATGTCTCAGAACCATCTAACCCGTTTGCTAGATATGCCAATTTAAAGGATGTGTGGTTTGATCTATCCATCACATCTACCTGGAGAGCCCCAGCAAATTTGTACTGGATCTGTGGTAAGAAAGCCTATTCGGAGTTGCCACAGGACTGGGAAGGGGCATGTGTGTTGGGTATGCTCAAACCATCCTTCTTCTTGTTACCGATTGAAACAGGTGAGACTTTAGGTGTTAAAGTGTATGATGTGAATCATAGGAAGAAAAGGGGACCCATAGAGATAGGCGCCTGGGAAGATAATGAATGGCCTCCCCAGCGTATTATAGATTATTATGGGCCAGCCACGTGGGCTGAGGATGGTACCTTTGGTTATAGAACCCCTATTTATATGCTCAACCGTATTATAAGATTACAGGCGGTGGTTGAGATTATCACAAATGAGACATCACAAGCGCTCAATCTTCTAGCGAAGCATAACACCAGGATGAGGACAGCAGTCTACCAAAATAGATTAGCCTTGGATTACCTTTTGGCAGTAGAGGGAGGTGTATGTGGGAAGTTTAACCTAAGTAATTGCTGTCTTCAAATAGATGACGAAGGGCAAGCAATAGCTGAGCTTACTAGCCATATGGTTAAACTAGCGCATGTGCCTACTCAGGTATGGAAAGGGTACAATCCAAGTAGTTGGTTTGGTAGCTGGTATGAGTGGTTTGGAGGGCTTAAGGCAGTGGTAGGTGGAGTCCTACTGATTTTACTGTTGTGTCTACTCCTACCGTGTCTTATACCCTTAGTAGTTAGGTCTGTGCAAAGCCTGATAGGAAGTATAGCAGAGAGGAAGGCTGCTGCACAGATAATGGCGATATATAAGTATAAGGCTCTAGATCAGGGAGAACCAATGCAGGAAGATGAGTGTTAAAAGATTCACATCATAAGATAAGTCTGGTCTGGTTCATGGTAACCTGAGGTATATGCAAACCAAGGTTAAGTGATGCCTCAAGTAATTGTGAAATATCAGAGGCATCAAAGGGGGGAATGTGATGTAATTCCAGTAAAATACAAGTTTAGCAGGCTAAGATTGCCACAAGGCATATGTATGTATATGTGTTTGTAGTACACGTAGCTAAGATACTGTTATCACTGTACTGACCAGGTGCAGGAATGTAAGAACTGGAATTACGCGTCCCTCTCCTTTGTATCAGATGAGCCACGTGGTTAGACCGGATGGATGAGTTTAGACTCTATTCATTAAATAGGTTAAGGGTATGTGTGGGTGTAGTTAATTGTGGGAGGAGCTACAGTGCTATATAAGGAATGTACTCTATGTATTCAGGACTCAGACTTTGCTGTATTTTGGTGACGCTAGTCCCTCTGAGTCCCGATCGGTGATCCAATAAAGAATCTCTTCCTTCCTGAAGAAACCTGTGTCCATCTCTCTGTGCTTGGCTTCCGTCAGTTTCTCCGGTATCACTCTGAATTGCACAGCGCCATCTATAGCTCAAGTGCTAATTATATACATATTATGCAGTACATGATGTTGTATTCCCAACATTATGAAACGTCAGCCGCTCCATTAGCTCTCAGCACACAGTAAACACAGGGTTAAAGCAGCAGGATGCTGATAGATTCCTTATTACCTTTGCAGCTGTCGATATAATTACTCTGCAGTGGTATTTTAGAGCCAAGACGTAGCCGGCATGGTTAACAGAATTAACAATCATTACCGATTAAAACAGATTGAAATCAGAATCAGATGAATCATCAGAGTCACAGCCCCATTCCTGCAGTTTGAAGCTTCACAATGTTTCAACTAGTCACAGCATTTGCGTTTCAGGTCTCAGCTGTAGAGTGACTGAGCACTACAAAGAAGATTGCGGTTATATGCAGAAAGAGTTATTAAAACTATTAGTGACAGGCAGAACAGTGCACTACGTCAGAAATGTTCCCCTACCCTTGCCAGCCCTGGTCTTCCCTGGCTTTATATATATTAATTATATATTTAAATATATTCCCTTGCTTAAGCTCCCTGGCAGTAATCCCAAGGGTGGCTTGGGGTTAATTCTCAGTACCAAAAGCGGTAACCACGAGCCACGCTCGGGATTACACTGTAGTATCACTTACCTTGTCCCTATGAGCCCCTGGTGTCCTCCCGCAGTGTTCTCCGCCCAATGCCAGCATCCGTCTTCTGGGGTTTCCTTTCCTTGCGAGCGCTGCTGGAACCAGGCAAAAAAACAAACAAACAACGACACACATCCACACAATACATTTTAAAACAATGTACCACTTTAATATTAAATAATACTGAGATAATCAGACCACCAGGGAGGTTAATTAGCTTTAAGGAGGCAGTCACTTGTGGGACATAAAAATATATTATATACTGACATTTGGCAGGAGCTGCTGCTGTTTTGCTCACCCTGTGTTACTTCCAAGGTGGCTTCTTGCTTCTCTCTGTAACCGCACCCCCTGGTGCTATCAGCCAATGATGGCCCCTAAATAGGGAGACCAATTACATGCACCCATAAATGGGCAGCTGGCTCTACTACCCAAGTAGTACTCTCACCGCGTGCTTCCTTGTAACTATCAGGGACCCTGGAGCACTTCAGACCCACTCACCGAGGCTTGACTGGGATCACTGAGGGCCTTTTCCACCCTGGACCAGGCTACTGTGTTTATAGCCTTGGACACACTTTCCATCAGCAGATTTCAACACTTAATGAAGGTTAAAACAAAAACTGACTTTACAAGACATGGCATATATACCGTATTTTAAGCCCCCAATAGCCTAATTTACATACAATGTTGCATAGAGCACTATAGTACAAGGAAGAGTGGGGTAAGACAATAGCAAGGGCTGATGGGAGATTGATGAGGGATAAAGCAGCTAGTTTAAACTGGTCTGGCAGTGTCCCTGGGACAACTCCCTACTGGGGAAACAATGGGACAGGAAAAGGGGGGAGGCGAAGAGGCACAGACAAGCAATACATTCAACATACCCTGCACTAATACTGGGCACAGGGTGACCAAAACACAAGAGGAATCTGGGAACCTACATATTGTGTCTGTCTTCCATTACCAGTGACGGTGACTACCGTTACATCAACTCAATGGAAATTCCTTCTTAAAGGATACTAGGCATGTGCAAAACCTGCTGTAATAAGGCAGATTTCAAACCAGCCACATATTTTGACATGCTTAGATGCTCTTAAGTAAACGTCTCCAAACAGCTACTAATGAGTGGGGAGTAGCCCTGCAGAACTGAAAGCTATTTCAGAATTAAAGAGACACTAATTTTCTTCCCATATATATATATTTTTTAGTTACCACCCTCCCCTCCATTAAAATAATTTAAATTTGTGTTTCTAAACTACTGCAAATATTTTTTCCTCACATAAAAACTAGTGGGGCACTGCCCCATGAGCCTGTATAGACAAGCCTCCACTGGATCTATCAGAAGGAGTTCCCACACACACTATATGTATCATGTATTTTATATAGCGAATTTACATTGCCCTCCATTATATTTGATCTATGCTTTTACACAGATCTTTCTTAAGAGCCTCACCATCCATTTCCACTATTTGAAATTTTTAGGTTTCTTTGTCTCATGTTAATCATTTTAACTATTAAGCAGTTTTGTTGTTTTTTTTTATTTTTTATTTTTAATTTTTTTTATTTCATTGATGCTAATATTTCTTACTTTCCTCTAATCCCTATACTAATGCCTTGCTTTGTAGGCAAGATTTTCAAACAGGTTATGCACTTCTCAGGAAATAATTATGTCACTATCTGCCAGGTACATTGAGAACGTCTGTTCATGCGTAGAATGAACTAATATAAAACAAGCATTGTAGATATACCTGTGTCAAATCCAACAGATTTTACTGACAGGGCTATTCACTAAACACCAAATTGTGGCCGAATTCTGACCGAAAGAGCAATTCTCATATTCACTATAGGTAATAGTAGTTGAAATCCAGTCAGCCTTACTGAATTTGCACCAGTTGGCTAGATACATTTGGTGTATGGTTGAAAATCAGTGCTTTTCACATCCAAGCCCTATAAAAAAATGTGGGGGTTTGTAATATTTACAAGGCACCAATTTTAAAATGAATAAAGACTAAATGCATTCATCAGGATACTCATTTGCAAATTAAACACATCATATGCTTTTGGCAAGCGAATGGTAATTTGCGTACTATTTGCCCACTGACTGTAGCATTCGGTGGACATAAAGTTTAAAAACCTTTGGCAGTGAGAAGGTTACCCATTTGACGGTTGTGCTCGCTAACCAACCAACACAACATAAAAGTTAAAACATTTTTAAAACAAGCAAAAGCTATGATCCCAATATAAGCATAGGGGAGCTTATCTCACCTCTCTTATGATTCAGTCTGTCATGTCACTAGTGGGGCATATCTACTAAACAGTAACAAGCCCCTAAACACCTTTACCCAAATAAAACATACTCTGACTACCCCCCATATCCTAATAATAGTGAGGAGAGGGGGCAATACATCAAATAATCTGTGGTTTATTTCTTTTCCAATCTTGTTTCCTTCATCCCCATAAAAGCCCTAAAGAAACCCTAATAATTCCTGACTTTACTAGTGCCCTCTCGGGGCATAGAATGACCTTAAAGGTGGGAAAAACCTTGTAAGCCAACCAATCAGGGCTCTATGACACTTGTACTTCTCTCGAGACGTGCTTGGGAATATTCCCCATTATATAATTAAAAGCCCCCACCCCATGACCAAGGCGTTTCTCAATTAGGCCCTCCCTCCCACATTTATTTTACAGGCTTCTCTAGCGACTGGGCAATAACTAGCAAAACTAGATTATAGTTATAGTTACAGTAAGCAGCCGCTGGCTTTATTGACCTCCAAAGGCTTATTTATTTATTTACTTATTTATTTATTTCTATACTTTTGACTGTGGTGGCTGGTTATCAAGTGCTTTCCAGCTGCCCGCAGACAAACAGTTTGGATTTTTAAAATCCTGGATTGGATTCCAGCCAACCGGCAGAGTTTGGTCTACATAATCCAGAAATTGTTTAAAAGTGTTAACAATATCAGGATTTTGCATTCTGAATTGCCCTGTACAGCACCAAATGGTGTTGCCCAATTTGGTACGGAGCTATTCGGACCTTAGTTAATTATCCTGAGTTCATTAGAACCCCTTTTTAGGCACATATCATTTTTTATATCCTGTTTGTCCAGTTAGGTGGAGGGCTTCTAATCAGAATATTTCAATACATGTAAACACAGCACTGAATATACCGTATTCTAAGCCCCCAATAGCCTAATTTACATAGCAACAGTATTTTCCACAAAGCTGGGCATTCTGACTCTCCTTGCAAATAACACTGCTTACAAAACTGTCAATTCCTTGTGTTTGCACAGCACATGTAGTTTGCCCAAGGCTCTCTCATTTTACTTGCAGGTGAAGGAGAAGCATAACATTTTTAATCCTCTATTTTTAATTACTTGTTCCAGCTGTAGGATCTTACAAGGTCATTACTAATACGTTTCACTTGTATAGTCCGCAACCACACAGAAATACGGCTATTTTTAAAATACCTTTTATCCTCTCTTGCCAATGTGAGATAAGCTGTCTGTCACCGACAGAGTGTGTCATTTAACCCCTTAAGGACCAAACTTCTGGAATAAAAGGGAATCATGACATGTCACACATGTCATGTGTCCTTAAGGGGTTTTAAAGTGGCTTTGTCAGCTTCTCGGGTCCTTGCATATTTTGCATTCAGTGTGTTGCGAAGCTGAGGGTAGATATAGTTAACAAGAGCTATACGTGCTTGTGCATCAATTTTCTTTCTTATGCTCCTAGTGCCTTCCTCACTAGGAGTCCATGTGACTGCTGTACACTTGCACATGCACAAGAGTGCAACACTGACGTCTAAGATGAGGATAATAATGTAGGATCCAACAAGACTGTGGCATCCACAAGAGACCATCTCTTGTGATATGCAAGAAAATGCCATTTACGAGAGGATTCCCAAGTGATCTCTGTGGCAACTGGCAAAACTTGATGGTGAAAGCTCTGTCAGGCTCTCTGTTCTACACAAAGTAGTTCTGATTTTGTCTTGTAATATCTTTTAATAAGATTCCAGCTTAGTCAAAATACTTATTTTGGGTGAGGAGTAGCATAGCTTAACCCTTTCTATGAGAAATAAGCATTTTTTTTTTTATAAATTTGCTAGGAAACACCCCCCTGGCTGTCAATCAAACAGCCAGGGAGGATTCCTTCCTACTTTTGTTAGCTCCCTTGAGCTAACTGAAGTGGCAGGCATGCGCTACTTGAGCGTGCCTGCCTCCCCACTCACCAGCTCCAGACCTTAGACCAGTCGTGTGCGCGCACACGTATATGTGCGCGTGTGCACAAACTGACACTTGCACATGTAGCTGTGTGTGCGTCTGCACGAGCCAGTGCGCGCGCGTGAACATGTGCACCAATTCAGAGGCATCTCAATGAGAAGCCTCTGATTGGTTAGTTTCCTATGAAGAGACTGCCTGTCATTTCCAGGGGGAAAAAGGGAAGGGCATGCTAAGGCTGCAGTTCATGAGATCTACAGCCTTTGCAACCTCTTTTAAGATATACTCCAATGAATACGTGCTTGAAAATTCTTGCATGTATTCATTGGGAGTATATCTACTAAACATTGATTTTTTTTTTTTTTTTTTTTATCCATGTGGGCAGCGAGAGCTCCTTTGAGGTCTGTCAGCAGTGGGCCTTAGAGTTAACTGGTTCATATCAAGGCTTGAGCTCTATGATGTGATGCCTCCAAACCCACAAACATAGAGCGATGAGAACAGAGTGGGGAGAATGGTGAAGATAACGTCAAAACTAAAAATTATGGGATTGGCATCCAAACATTCCAGGATTTAGATGAATCTAAGGATCATCATGGACATACATTTATAAAAGTGCCGCATGATATTGATAAACTGCATTACAATTACAATTATTTATATAGTGTCAACATATGGTGCAGCGATGTACATATATATTGCAACCTTCCAGATATATGCCCTAGTAGAGGCTTTCCTAAAGGAAGTCAGAGAATGCCAAAGGGAAATTGGAATGTGTACGCATTTCTAATGCAAGATTATCTTTGGCAGCATCTCAGAATTGAATGTGCAGAAGCTAAGTCTACTATACTTTAGTGGGTATATGAATTGCAGTAGATCCCCCAGCCTTGTTATGTACTAGATGAGTTTTAGTGCATAGACTGTAGATCATACAAATGCACTACTGCTTCCCTCCACAGCAGTACCTTCCTGATTTAGGGCTTTTATTCTCTGGTCTTGGGTTAGCTCCCTGGTATCATGCATGCAAGGCACCAGGGAACTGTCTCCAGCAAGCACCATAAAAGTACCGTACATCATTAGATGTGCTGATTGATGTCAGAACAGTAGGATCATACACCATGCTCTGTCTGTGGTCTGCCCTGTGTGTTTTCTCAATTGGATGATACTGCTCTCTTTACAGACAGGACTTTCCATTATGAGAATTTCATACCTCCCAATTTTGGGTGCTGCAACAATTAACCAAATCAATGATAAATGTATTGAATTTGTTTCCTTTCTATTTTTGTTTGTAGGAAAAGTTTATAGTATGCAAGAATGTGGAATCTTGGACATATATTGATAATCAGTTTTCGAAACTGTTCTTTAAAAAAGGGAAACTTGTGTTTTAGCTCCTGTTTCATTCTAAATTACTGCCAGAAAAGAATGCATTAGTCATAACCAGATTTGTTTCACAGTTATCCCTTGAAAGAACATCTTAAACTTTATTACATTCTCAAATGGCTTGTTTAAAAGTTGAAAATTCAAATATATAAAAAAATATATATATATCTTCCACTCTGTGGAAAGATTAAGTATATTAATAGGATTTACATATGGAACTTCAGTAAAATGATATACTGTACAGTTTGGCTATCCTTAGTAAAAACCTGAGAAGTTATTTTAATAGGAAAGAATGCTCCAAACTTGGTCTTTGTTTAAACAGACTCTCTGCAATCAGATTTTCTAAATCAAATTAATCCAATTTATTTCCCCCGGGATACAGTTGGCAATTTGCTTCCATTCTAAGTTTTCAACTCGGGTAAAACAGACTGTCAGACTTATCAATGTTATGTATCCTGTTTCTCTGGATTGATAAACCAGTGGTCTACTTTGACATGTCCATCATATTTCTAAATGATTTTAAAGCACGCTTAACACAAAGCAAAATGCAATGCAAAATAGATGTTCAGATTATATTGTGATTTAGATTAGATTGTGCTTTTAAAATATAGATATGTAGATTCTTTGTGAAGAAGTGCAATAATAATTACCATATTTATGTAAGATGCATCTCCATTAAGTGGTCCAAAAGACCACTCTTTTGGAATTCCTTTATAAGTAAAAGACTGAATTGGATTTATCTCATAAAGCTGACCAATGCTAGCAATCCTTATAAAAAAAATAAAATAAATAAAAGTAAAAAAAGACCGTGAGATTGTGTTGGGCATGTGTGAAAACGGTTAGGACATCAGGAACAGTTGGTGGGTTGTAACCTGATTTTGACAAGTCTAAAATGTAACTACATTCACTTGTCTTTGAACAGAAATGTTGCTCTTGGTAATTGGGAAACCTGACCTTGTTTGAAGTAATGCATTTAGGAAATACCAAATTCAATATCGTTCCACATTCCATATTTGTGTTAAAGATAGACTTATCAGATGATTACGCTCCAAATCTATTTTGAGTTTACGTTCAGCCCTAAAATGTATCTTTCGTGAGATAACACCAACCCAAACAAACGTTACTTCTCATAGGATAATAGGGACAGGTCTTATTTCAACCTGTTACAAAGCTGAACTAACCAGTCCATTGGCCTATAAATTTTTTAAAATGTATTAATTAATTTTATTTTTCCATCTCATATTTATAACCTTTCTCTTTTTTTTCTTCTCCCCGTGCTTTTTTCACGGAAGACTAGTAGAACACTATGTTAATCAAATGGTTTACCTGAAAATATCTGATTCCCATTCATCATGACATACACCAAAACCAAATGTAGTTCTTTTGTTTTTAATTCAAACTCCACTCCTTTCTCAAGAGTCAGTATTATTTATCGATTTTATATTTGTAATGACTGGATTTTTTGTGTTTGTTTTTTAATCTGTCATATGGGATTTAACCAGGGGCAACAGAAGAGTTATCCAAGATCATCATTATTGTTTGAAGAGATGCTATTTTATTACACTACATTATATATATATACATGAGTGTAAATTAATTGGAAATATTGGCACTTTTCCCACAAGTTCAAACGATATTGCACCATTCTTTGTTTTTTATGTTTTATTATAGGAGTTTTATCTAACAGAAAGAATAGTTCTTGTATGTGCATGTAAGATACTCCGTCTAATCTATATTTGTGTTTTATACTATTGGTGAAGATTAAGGGGACCCCACCTAGACGTTAGAGTATTCTACAGTAGCACTAAGCACCCACTTAATACCTGCATATTTTATTTCTACATATCTATTCCCCTTGTATATGCTGAAACTTAATAAAGTACAAGTAAGAAACGAACAGAGCACATACCTCTCAAAGAGCCTAGCAATATACATCTGGCACACATTACTCAGTTTTTAAAGTTAAATCCAAGTTTTATTCCGCTTATGAGAAAGAACACAATTTGGAGGTATCATGTAAATTGATATGTAAGGAATTTGGAGGGGTAAATCAGTGTAACCAGCTATAATTTGGCTAAAGAGGGATGCCATGCACTTAAGGATTCACATCTGATCTAATTATCAAGGAATCTGATAAAAGTAAGATCAAATAAAAAATTGATAGCCATGGGCACTCTGCCATTACAAACCAGATTGCCAAGGAGGATCCGAATGCCAATTTTTTACAGTACGAACTGGCTTGCTAAGGGCTAGTTTTTAGTTTAGAGATTTGCTGTCTGACTTCAGTTACTCATTGAGTATAACAGAAAAAAAATACTTGATTGACAGAACATAACTGTAAGTCTGTTCGATTGACATATGCTAGATTTGTCCTGTTGCTGTTCCATAACACATTTGAAGTAAGTCATTTTTCCTTTAGACAGGATTTAGACTTAATACAGGGAGGAAAATATAATGCATATATCCAATGATCTCATGCAAAGCAGGACCAGTTCTTGCACTGTATAGGGAAAATTTTAATTGCTTATTAATATATACATTTTAAAACTATTTGAAACTATTTAACTTTTTTACTTTTCTTCCCCTTGTTATAAATAAGACTGTGGAAACATCATGCATAAATTTGGAAGTCTGCCCCGAGCTTCACTTAGAGCATTGTCTGAGCTCTATAATGTGTGAGTAAAGTGATATAACTTTTTTTATATTAATCACCAAAATTCACAAGTTGTACTATGTCTGTATATTTCTGTTTGAAGAAACTCAATCCAAGTTTGGATCTGAAGCCCACGGAACAACGCAGAGGGGGAGTGGGCCTTGACAGGGCCAGAGAGTGGGCAGGGAAAAGATTTGGGGGTGGGCTTAGGGTAATGCAGCGTGGGGGTGGTCTAAGAGCAAGTTAAATAGCGGCCATCTTAGAGAGGAGCCATTTTAACAGAATTTCACTCACCTGTTCTTTGTCAGGTCTGTGGGATTCTTCTTTTTTCTCGTTTCTGCAGGTATGGCGTCGTTGGAAGAGATCCTGGAGGGAGTCCGAGCGGCTGTCAGAGACCGAGGCATGGCGTGGCTACATCAGCAGCTCGGCGCTGCTGCAACATCCCAGGAGTCGGAGCGGAGGCCTACACGGAGGACAAGGCCGCCTCAGCGACTAAGCCCGGGTTTGGCACCCGCAACTCGTCGTCGGAGGAGCCCATCGGTCGATGACAGGGTGATGGCGACTGGTTCCGGCAGAGGTTTGTCGAGGCGGGCAGCGCCGGTCACTGGGACGGCTGGCCAGGCGAGGAAGGCCGCGAATAAAGGAGCACGCGGGAAGATGGCGCCCCGCAGATCTGCGGCTGGCAGGAAGGCGGGAGCGGAGCCGATGTCCAGGACAGCGGTACAAATGATCGGGTCGGGAAGCGGCCAGGAGGCCGGATTATCTGGATTCGGTGAGTCGAGCACCAGGGGGGGTGCGGGGAGTCAGGGCGAGAGTCTTGCTGCTGGCTCTTATCTAGCGGTCCCGCCACAGGACCAGGGGGATCTGGACAGCGGTATACAGAGGGCGGCCTTGCCGAGGGCCAGGTCGGGGAGCATGACGGAGGGAGGAGAGAAGGGGCGCAGCAGGGTCAGCCACAATTTGAGAAAAGCGGCAACAGCCAGGGATGCTACTGGTAGTCAGTCGGTGGTGGCCAGCAGAGGACAGGAGACGACGTGTAGTGGCCGGCCGGGCGGGGAAGGGCGAGGGACCACGGCGGCAGGCGGAAGCAGGCAAGGCGGAGAGGAGCGGGAGGGCCCGACAGGCAGCTCCCAGGGGGGTGCGAATAGAAGGGCTAGCGCTTGGAGGGGAAGGAGTGAAGAACGGCGCAGCGCTAGAGCCAGGCACAGCAGAAGCAGGTGTATGGACAGAGGTCGGATGAGCGGAGGGAGGAGCCCGTTGCGGGACAGGCGTAGCGACTCCAGGTCCGGTTGCGGAGTTAGGCAGCGGAGGTCAGTTTCCAAGAATTGGAGGGGGAGTAGTCGGCTGAGTGCATCCGGTTCTTCTGACAGGAGTGGCCGGGAACGGAGGTGGAGATCTGTCAGCGGGGACAGTAGGGCGGCGAGGAAGAGCCGGGATTGGGACAATGGAGAAGAGCGTAGGGAGAATAGGCGGGCAGGGGACCGATCAAGCAGACTGCCCAGGTTGTCTTCTCCTTACAGGTCGCGGAGTCACACGCCTGCGGTTCCGAGGAGAGACCAGGAGATCAGGAGTCGACGATTCACGGTAGCTCCGGGGCCTGACAGGGCTGGAGGAAGGACGGCATCCCCTGGGCCTGAAGCGGCCGGGGGGCAACAGCGGTGAGTTGAGCTCTGCATTACACTCATAGGCTGTTTGAAACACTCATAGGCTGTTTGAAATCTTTATTGGACACGTGGGAAGAAGGTAGGGAGTCTCCACAGTTTGGTAGAGTATGGGCCGCAGACGGGGACCAAGGTAAGGTAAATACTAGTAGGGGTTCAATATCGGGAGGGGTTGTTAGTGGTGACGCGGGTGACGCGCCTCCGCTTATAGAATCGACCGAAGGGGTGTCGGAGCAGGCAGCGGGATTCGGAGACATTTCGGAGGCCGCACGGCAAAACGTGCACGTGTCCTTCGCAGGGCCCCTGGGTTGTATTTGAAAGTGGAGGTGAAAGAAAAGATATGGAAAGGAGAGTTCGTAGAAATCTTTTCCCTTCTCCCCCTAGAGGAGTTCTTAGACCTCAAGGAAGAGGACAAAAAAGACGCCAAGAAAGAGCAAGAAGAAAAGAGGCGTAAGTATAGGAAGATCCCGAAAACTTTTGGGAATTGGCTGAGGGCATTTTGTATTTTGGCCAGCGTTATAGGCGAAAAGCGTCCGGATCGCTGCTCTCAGCTATTTTGCTATCTCGACGGGATAGGAGATGCGTACCGGACTTATGGGGGGCTGGCGTGGTGGAAGTACGACGAGCAGTTTCGTCAGCGGCTGGCAGCGAATGCTTCCATGCGGTGGGACCAGATGGACTTGCCGCTATGGATGCGGCTGATGATGGCGCAGAAATCTGCTCCCTTTCCAGGGACAGCCAGCACGGCCTCTGGGAGCGCTGTGTCGGCGGGTCCGAAAAAAGGTTTTTGCTGGGCGTATAACGAAGGCCAGTGTAAGTGGGGGGGCTTCGTGTAGGTTTAGACACGAGTGTTCGGGTTGCGCCGGGAGCCACGGGGTCAATCGATGCTTTAAGAAAGGAAAGAGTAGCACAGGGGGTGGTACGTCAGGATCAGCTACTACAGCGACTACCGCTGGGGCGGTCCCCAGTGAAAGTCGGCGCGATGTTGCCATGGCTAAGGCAATACGATAGTCAGCACGATGCAGAGTTTTTGTGGAAAGGTTTCACGGAGGGCTTCAGGATCCCCTTCAAAGCTAAAGGTCCGAGTGGGGTAAGCGCAAATCTTAAGTCAGTGCAGGAACACCTGGGGGTGGTGGGGGAAAAGTTGTTGAAGGAAGTCTCCTTGGGGAGGATGGCGGGACCGTTTGCGGCCCCGCCATTGGCGGATCTGCGGATATCCCCTTTGGGTGTGGTTCCCAAGAAGGAACCGGGTAAATTCCGTATGATTCATCATTTGTCGCACCCAAAAGGGGGTTCGGTAAATGATGACATTGACGAGGACCTGTGCTCGGTCTCCTATACATCATTCGACAAAGCCGTCGAGCTGGTACGGAGAGCAGGTCGGGGGGCGTTAATGGCGAAGGTGGATGTAGAGGCAGCGTTTCGGCTGCTCCCCATTCATCCGGATTGTCATCACCTCTTAGGTTGTCATTTCGAGGGCGGGTTCTTTGTAGATTTGTGCTTGCCTATGGGTTGCTCTGTGTCATGTGCCTATTTTGAGAAGTTTAGCACGTTCTTGGAATGGGTGGTGCGCAAAGAGTCGGCGGGGGGATTAGTGGTGCACTATCTAGATGATTTTTTGTATGTCGGCCCTCGAAATTCGGGTAGGTGCGGTCAGCTGTTGGGGATTCTGCAGTGGGTGGCACATTCATTCGGGGTGCCTTTAGCTGCGGATAAGACGGTGGGCCCCACTACGTGCATTTGTTTTTTGGGTCTGGAAATTGACTCGTGTGCTGGGGAATGTAGGTTGCCGGTAGATAAGCTGCAGACTTTGCGACACGTGGTAGGCACGGCCAAAGGGGCAAGGTAGGTTACGTTGCGGGGCCTGCAATCACTTCTAGGGAGCCTTAACTTTGCATGCAGGGTCATTCCTATAGGGAGGATATTCTGTAGAAGGTTAGCTCAGGCAACAAGCGGGGCGCGGCGGCCGTCTCACTATATTAGGGTGTCTGCCGACATGAGAGAGGACCTAGAGGTGTGGGATCATTTTTTGAGCAACTTTAATGGGACGGTGTTTTTTAGGGAGCTGTCTGTGTCGTCTGAGGCTATAGGGTTGTTTACAGACGCGTCGGGCAGTATTGGTTTTGGTGCTTATTTGGCAGGGGAATAGTGCGCGGAGGGGTGGCCGGAAGTGTGGTTGTCATCCCCGCTTATCAGAAACCTGGCGTTTCTGGAACTGTTTCCCGTGGTGGTCGCGGTATCGCTCTGGGGAGGGGAACTGGCCAACAAAAGGGTCACCTTTCATTCAGACAACATGTCAGTAGTGCAGGCGATTAATAGCCTGTCTGCTAGCTCGCCACCGGTGGTGCGTTTGTTGCGGCGGTTGGTTTTGCTTTGTATGTCATCTAACATTGTGTTCAAGGCTAGGCACATTCCAGGGTGTAAGAATGTGGTGGCTAACGCTCTATCTCGTTTGCAGTGGGAACGTTTTTGGGAAGCGGCTCCTGGTGCAACGAAGGTGGGGCGGGCGTGCCCAGTCGAAATGTGGCAACTCGGGATGGCCTGCTTGGGGAGTGCATAAGGAAGTCGCTGGCGCCAAGCACCTGGTCGGCGTATGTTAAGGTCTGGAAGGTATGGGAGGAGACGGTGAATCAGGTAGGGGGGGAGCTTTCCGTGGAGCGGAGACTGGATGTTGTGTTGTGGATTCTTTGCCAGTTATTCGTTAAGCAGGCCTCTCCGCCCATGGTCGACAGACACATGTCGGCCCTGGCGTTTTTATTTAAGTTTAATGGGTGGGAAGATGTTACTAAACATTTCTTGGTTCGGCAGGCTATCAAGGGCTTCAGGAGAGGGAAGAAAACGGCTGACTCGAGGCGGCCGGTGTCTTTCGGGATACTTCAAGGGTTGGTGGAGCTGCTGCCCTCGATATGCCGCTCGCCATTTGAGGTTGAATTATTCGCAGGTGCATTTGTGTGGGCCTTTTTTGGGGCTTTTCGGGTCAGTGAACTGGTGAGTGGGAACAAGGCGGGGGTTGGGGGTCTGCAACAAGAAGATGTGGTGATCTATGCTGACAGGGTGAGTATCAGACTGTGCAGGTCAAAAACGGACGTTTTTGGAAAAGGCTGCACGGTGGTCTTGTATGGGTTGCCAGGGTCCAAGGTGTGCCCGGTGCTACGGGGAGCAAGTTATTTGGCGCTCCGACCAGAGGGTAAGGGCCATTTTTTCATACACGCTGACGGGTCGGCGTTGTCACGTTTCCAGTTTGCCAGGGTCTTCCGGATAGGTCTGGGGAGGATGGGCCTGGAGCCCATGCAGTTCGGTACTCATTCGTTCCGTATTGCGGCCGCAACGGAGGCGGCGAGGTTAGGCTTGGGTGACGATAGGATTAAAAGGATTGGTAGATGGGAATCCTTGCGTTTCCGATCGTATGTGAGACCCGACAGGTTGGTGTAAAATAAAACTTGAAAAAAAAAAGTGAAAGTTAAATAAACTGAGTGGTGAGGGTGTTGGTAACGGGACTGTGAGTTGGAGGACGAGGTACTAACTTTTGTTTCGTTTCAGGTTGGAAAGTGTGGGTGATCGGCCATTCGTTTGTGTATTGGGCACAGAAGAGAGCTGCAGCTAGAAGAAGCGGAACACAGCTGGGCTTTCCTCGGGAGCGGGTGGCGATCTCATGGTTTGGTTTTAGGGGATTTAACTGGCAAGGTTTGAGCAGTGTTTTGTTCAGGAAATTGTATGGGGGGGCGAAGCCTGATGTGGTAGTGTTGCATGGCGGGGGGAACGATTTAGGGCTCGTCCCTCAGAGGGAGTTAGTGAGGCGGATGAAGAGGGACATGGATCGGCTGGTGGGGCTGGTCCCTGGCGTAGTAGTGGTGTGGTCAGAGATGGTTCCCCGATTTGCGTGGAGGCACGCTAGGGACCTGGCTGCAGTGGCCCGATGCAGGGGCAAGGTGAATAGGGCTATGTCAGCATTTATTAGGCGTTTGGGAGGTGTAGTTGTCCGACACAAGGAGTTGGAGGCCATGTTGCCCGGTTATTTCAGGAGGGACGGGGTTCATTTGTCAGACGTAGGGATTGACATACTGAACCTGGGCTTTCAAGAAGGTATTGATAGGGCCCTGTTTTTGTGTAGTGGGGGTCGCGCATGTCCTTAAGGGGTCAAGGAATGTGCTATGGCGGAACAGGGCATGATAAAGTCGGAAGTTGGCTGGAATTGGAAGTGGATAGGCCAAGGCCTAGGCCGGAGTAGGCCAGGTGGATAAGAGTGTTGGTAGGTTCAAGCTCTTCGGTGGCTACGAACCTAGGGGGTAGGGGTGTCTGGGTACACCCCTACAGTAACGTTTTGTTGGGGCCTCTTTGGTAGGCCGTGTGTTATAAGTTAAATGTTATTGAAATGTTATTTATTGTTTAAGTGCTAGGGTCATTGTCAGGGGTATTGTATGGGGGGATAGTAACGAAATGTCAGAAATGACAATGACCCTAAATTTGTTAATTTGTTTAAGATTTAATAAAAGCTGTGGACGTTATACTCCAACAGAATAACTGGTGTCCGAGTCTTATTAAAGGTAATTTAAACTAACACCTGCCAAATAACGACAGTGCCTATGTCATAAGTATTTCACTCTATTCAATGTCAGATTAAGAGCTCATTGGGCCTGGTGCTGACAATTATGATGGACCTAATTACAAAATCATATATTCATAATTCAAACCCTATGCTAATCTCTCGCTTTCATCTCCCAAACAAACCCCCCAACATTGGCGTCCTGTGAAACAGGATGTTGGTGGGCGGGTTAAAAGGAGGTGGGCCAGTGACGCAAATCATATCACTGGCACCGCCCAAAGGGATGGACCCGCCCAGAGAGGGGTGCACGTCTATCTGAAGAATTGGGAGATCCGCCTGAAGTGAATGCATGCCAGACTACCTCCCAATTATGCAGGCCGGCTAACTCAGGGTGGACTATGCAGACAACCCTGAGCTTGGCATGAACGCATCTAATGATGTGCCCGCTCTACGCTTTTTCAGAACAATTCCCTGGTTTCACCCGGCACTCATGTGTCTTCTCCTTTCCTTCTTACTAGCAGGCAAAGGCTCCTGCTATGCCATCTGGGACAGAGAAGATTATGAATGTATTAAGTGTAGAACAAAGGAGACATGTACAAATTCAGCTTTATCTTGACTGGTTTATAGTCAGCCAGTTCACCAAGTTTAGTTCCCATACATCCCTTCTTAGTCCCCGTGCTTAATGCCCTCTGCACAAAGCAAGAGCATTTGAAAAGTAGTAGTAAAAAACTCTATGCAATTTCACTTGACTGCGAGTTATTTTAGTTTGTATCATTTAGAAAACTAATATTCTGTTTTGTTTGTTTTTATCTTTCAGTTTCAGAATGTTAATATATCATTTATAAATCCTGTGATAAACTCCTCTGTTTTCGCTGCCACATTTTACTGAATTGTGTAGTCAAGATAGAATTGACATTTAACTTGTAAACTATTAAAATACAATCAAACACTGTGATATACTCCAGGGGTGTAAGATGTTTAGTTTAGTGGTATATTTTTTTTTTATTTTTTTTTTAGAGGCCATGTGATGTCATAATCTAAGACACACAAATCCTCACTTTCTCAGCTGATGCTCCGGTAATTTAATGTTTAATAGGAATGAATGTGAGAATTGGGGCTTGATTGAACACCGAGCTGTATAGCATATAACAAGGTTCTGATTCGGCATAGAAAAGCCACAAATTATCAGGCTAATCCACAGTCGTACATGGTTTCTTTGGGCCGTATCAGCTTCCACTCAATGCAAGCTCTAGCTCTACAGCAGTGGTTCCAAACCCAGTCCACATGGCCTACCAACAGTCCAGGATTTATGTATTTCCCTTTTTATTCCAATGGAGGTACTGGCAAAATCTGGAATGATGGTGGACCATGAGGACTGGTTAGGGAACCACTGCTTGGTTCCTCTCTAAAGTTTATTCAATTCTAAATAGTGGTAGTTTGTTATCACCACTCAAACAATGCGATATCACAGTCAGTTCAATGGTACGTTGAAAGTTTTTGTTCTTAGTTTTCCAGTGAGCCACTATTGGAGGTAATACCACTCCTCTCTAAAAGCTGGAGTCTCCCCACCTAATATATGTCATATTAGCACAAAAGCTGGCTTTCGTTTGACAACTTACATTCTTTTTCTATTCTAGACCTTTTTCCGTTCACCTTTCTCTCTCTCTCTTTCTCTCTCTCTCTCTCTCTCTCTCTCTCTCTCTCTCTCTCTCTCTCTCTCTCTCTCTCTCTCTCTCTCTCTCTCTCTCTCTCCTGCTTATGTATACACTCTGTTTGTCATGTCCTATTAATGGGTGTAAGGTGCTACGTGTTGCTTCTTCAAAATGTTTTATGAATTAGCAAATGCTTTGTTTTTCATACCAACATGTTTTCATAGATTCTGTGCATTCTGTGTGTTTTGACTTACTACAAATTTCTGAGATGGCCATATATATGAGATGACTGATAGAAGTGATTGCACTAAACATACACTTTCTTGATATTTTCATAAGAACAGTGTATGTGTGTGTGTGTGTATATATATATATATACTGTCCTGTCTCTTCCTTAAACACATAGGGGAACCCCACTAAATACCGTCTTACCTTATATGTCCCGCATTCAATCAATATGAACTTGATTGAGTCAGTAATTCTTTTGCCAATCCAGCTATTTTTTTAATTCCTTAATATTGGCTATCCGTCATTTCAAAACAACTGTTAAGTGACTGAAGCCCAGAGAGCAAGACTTACAAAGAAACTTTTGTAAGTTATAGAATCTAGCACATTTGTTTCTGAGGTGTCAGATATTGTATGCAAGACCCGCTTGAGAAAAGACAATTATAACTTTATTTTAGGGGTGAGCAAATGTTATTGCACACATATTAGCTGCTGACATATAAGTTGTTGTGCATAATGTTCTTGTGAAAATTGCAAGAAAATTTATGTTTAGTGCAATCAATTCTATCAGTCATCTCTTAGCATTGTATGATAAATTCTGATAACAGGCAACAACCTAGAAAAAAAGACATCCTTTATCTTTGACATTTTTTTATATCTTGATTTACGAGATTATGAAAACGTAAAAAAAAATAAAAATCCTTCCCTATCATGTTTTACTGAATGATAAAACTTTTTTACTTGAAAAAATTAACAAACAGATTTTGTGGTTCGTAGATATAGCTTTAAATCCCAAAGATGAGATTCTAGAAATCAGTTACGATAGTTTAGAAAGCTGAGATACATATAGTTCTTTGAAACACTTGTCACATAAACAACTTGCGCCATACTCAACTATTCTTCCCGTTAAACACTGTTCTTCCCACCTATGAAAGCCAAGCAGCATTTCAATATAACTTTCTCTAACCCAGAATCAAATTGAGGGTATTTTTGAATGATTCTCATGACTTTAGCCAGAGGTATGGCTTGTCTAATCAGTGTTTTCTCATCCATCTAATTGTAATTAGTGGCTACTTTATTACTTGTGAATGGCCAAAGAACACATTAGGTATATGAAGCCTGACATATAAGGCATGCCAACTTGGTCAAGCGATTTCTGAAGATTTATAAAAAAAAAAAAATGTTGCATAGAGAAAAGTAGGCCAAGGTTCTAAAGTGGTGCAGTTACCATGGTAGCTAATGGAGTACTTCCTCTGATTCCTTCAGTGTTAGGATTCTGATTAATCTCATTGAAGTGGTTTGGGTGCAGTGCCCCTGTCCCCTTAAGCCTGCAATGTAAAACATTATAATTGCTAGGTTAACTTCTCCTCGGTGAAACGTTGCAGGAAGAGGGTGCCGATCCAGCACCAAGGCTACTTTGCACTGTAATCAGATAAATGAAAGAATGGGGTTTTAACCTTTTTAAGATGGGGTGAGGGGGGGTTGGCGGCAGAGAGACACTGTAGTGTTAGGAATAAAGTTTTGTATTCTTAACACTATAGTGTTCCTTTTATTAATAATTTTAGAAATATTAATTTAGTTGTTGGTTTACTATTTGAATAGGTAAATAGGACGTTTGACAATGGTGGGATTGTCTGTGTTGGATGGGATGGTTAACAGCTGAACTACTGGGATTTTCATGCACTACAGTCTGTGGAAATTTTAAATTATGATGCGACATGCAGAACCATCCAGGGAATAATATTTGGTGGGTAAAAATAACTATTTAAGGAGAATTAACATGTCCATTAAAGCTGAAAGGTTGCATATCCTCAAATATATATATACTTTATGTATTTTTACAATAGAAGTGTACCAAATGGCATTTCCACATAGACTTTTCGTTATTGAAAATCTGCTACAGAAGTGGAAGGCTGCAATGGTTTCTATAGCTGTAAGATAAGATCAGGAACACAGTGGTCACATGATTGCCAATATTGGGAGATTGATAAAGATTGGGGGAAAAAAGATTGCTGATCTGACAAATCTCTTTTCACTGTAACATAGATGGTTGAGTCAAATATGAAACACTTGAGTATATGGATCTACCCTTCCTTGAGTCAGCATTCTAGGCTGGTTGAATGAAGCGAGGAATGTTTTGTTGGCACTTTCTGGATGCTATAATACATATTTTGCATAATTTCAAAGTTACATTATTGCAGGTATTGTGTATATCTGTGTATTGAAATTCTGATCTTTCAACGGTTTACTCCCTAATTCGGTGCCCTTATGTAGGATTGTTTAGACTGTTTAGTAGATAGCTCCTTTATTTGGTAGCCTTAAAGGGACACTCCAGACCGCTTAAGCAATGTGTGAAGAATGTGCCCTCTTTTTCATTTTGCAAAAAGTTCAGATTTCAATGGAAATCGACTCTTTTAAAAAGTAGCCTGGTTACACCAACTTGGCTTCCAGCCAGACAATGGATCCTGTTACTTCCTGGTTTGGTAATGTCAGTGGAGCATGAAGTTTTCATTTGAGGAATATCTACTAAACAGTGATTTTTATTTATTTTAGATTTGGGCAGTGGAGTGTCCCTTTAAATATGGCAATCTCACATAAAGATACAAAATTAAGGAGTTATCTACTAAGCAGCTGAAAGATCAAAATTAAGAAAATTAATTTGGTTGATTTTAAACTTTCATCTGTTTATTTGATAACTCTTTAAATAGAATTTTCATCCAAGTTACTATTCTTCCGATAGTGAATGCCCCTTTTTGCAACAGAGTCACTCTAAAACAGTTTGCAAGATACTATACATTTATTTTGTGCCAGATATGCTTGGACCTTTCTGATTTTGGACTCCTAGCCTGCTATTCATCTGCAAATGAAATGCAAGAGCATCATTAGACATAGTGTCACATAGTGGGCTGAATAGTGTCAGGGCACTAGGGTTTCAAACCCCAAGCTTGATAAAGGTCACAACTTGTGACCAAAACATTTCCCTGAAAAAAATTCTGTATTAAAAGGCTGATGAGCGCCTGGACCCTTATTTTGCTTCTTTAAATATGCTTCCATATTTTGGCACATTAAACACAGTGATATTATTATCCTGTAGAATTAAACTCTGTTTACTGTTAATATAATTAAAAACAAGTATGTTGCCACATTGAATAGGATCTAATTTTGGCTATTTTAATAGATTTAGTGGGGGCTGAAATGGAGAGGTAATATGCATGCCAAGTCACTGTATGGAAATTCAGATAATTGGAAATGGATTCCCCATAAGCACTATTAATTACATGAGTTATTTGACATAATTACAGTGAAATTATATTTTGAACCAAGCTGCATTTATTTCATTTGAGATCATGTCTCTGCTGTTATGTTATATTTTATTAAATTTCCTGAGCCAGAATTATTTGGTAATTACACTTTTTCACATTATTCAGAGCAAAATTGCCAGTATAACAGAGATAATGTTCATTTTTTTCTCATTATGCTGTTTCTAAATAATATTTATTTCTGAATTCAGTTACTGAACATTAAACCATACATGAGCTATTACTGATATCTTAAATAACATTTGATAATAGTTAGCAAGTGATCTTTTATTGGACAAAGCTTAAAGACATTTTTATCAAATGTTTAGGTTTCCATCCAGTTTTCTATTAATCCAGTTTTCTAAACAATAGGACTAGGCTTAAAAAAAGCATTACACCAACTGAGAAAACTGTCTGAGACTGGCCATGTTTTTAATGGAAAGGATTCTAGATCTCTACATAAAAATTCATAAAGAAGCAATATATACTACATAATTTTAAATATAATTTTAAAGGGAGCCTGTAGTCACCAGAACAACTACAGCTTAATGTGGTTGTTCTGGTGCCTACTGCCTGTCCCTGCAAGCTTTTTAATGTTACCACTGACTTTTCAGAGAATTACATTACATTACTTTGCTGCCTCGTTACACCTCTAGTGGCAGTCACTCAGAAGGCCACTAGAGGTGCTTCCTCAATAAGTGCTGCACAATGTGCAGCACTGACATTCAGCATCTCCACGCTTTGCAGGAAGGAGCTAAACGTTCCTAACAGAGATGCATTGATTGAATGAATCTCTATGAGGAGATGCTGATTGGCGTTGCTCAGCGTTTTGCTGCGCATGCGCAGTAGCCTCCCAATGCATTACTATGTGAAGGCATTGGATTGGCTTTGATCACCAAAGAGGCAGAGCAGGGCAGGTTCAACCGCGAGGAGACCCGCACGGTGCTGGAATAATGGTGAGTAAATCACCTTTTTTTACCGCAGGGAGAGAGGGGCAAGCAACCTAAACTGATTTAGAACTATAGTGTCAGGAATACGTTTGCATCCCTAACACTATAGTAATCCTTTAAATAAAGTATTTTACAGTGGTTACACGTGCACGTATGCAATTTATTTAATCACTTTTTATTTTCCAAGGTTCTGTGTGTTTGGGACCAAGGTCTTTTTGTCACCCTTGCTTTCTCTCAAAGAGCAACCTGTCATGGGTTTAATGGAGATTTAGTTAGAATGACACTTTGGTTCATAGTCTGCATAGTCTTCACAACCTAAAGATACATGCATGTCGGTTCACTAAGTGGTGTAAATAGCCATGCAGCAGCTTGGAAGTCTGTTAAAAGATCCTTGATATTTACATGTTGCAAGCTGGCTTCTGAGCATAACTGAGCTGAGTCAGTGCATCTGTTTCCCGAATGTATGTACTAAGAAAGCACAGTGCTAGGAAAATAGCCATCTTCATTGCTGCTTGCAGCTGTAATTATTACAAGCCAATAGAAATGGTGATAAAAAAATGATTTAATAAAGCATGCTGAGGTCTTGGCATTTCATCCTTGTCAAATAAATAAATAGTAAAATTAAAAAATTTTAAAATTGGGGTATCAAAAAACATGACAGGCCCGACAAGTAGGCTCAACTCTTTCTCCATCCCTGCAAGATATAAAGTAATATTAGAGGGCCACAGGAGATGCCCAGCTTCCTGGGCCCAAAATAACACACATAGAAACATAGAAACATAGAATGTGATGGCAGATATGAACCATTCAGCCCATCTAGTCTGCCCAATTTTCTAAATACTTGCATTAGTCCCTGGCCTTATCTTATGGTTAAGATAGCCTTATGCCTATCCCACACATGCTTAAACTCCTTTACTGTGTTAACATCTACCACTTCAGCTGGAAGGCTATCCCATGCATCCACTACCCTCTCAGTAAAGTAATACTTCTGGATATTATTTTTAAACCTTTGCCCCTCTAATTTAAGACTATGTCCTCTTGTTGTGGTAGTTTTTCTTCTTTTAAATATAGTCTCCTCCTTTACTGTGTTGATTCCCTTTATGTATTTAAATGTTTCTATCATATCCCCCCTGTCTCGTCTTTCCTCCAAGCTATACATGTTAAGTTCCTTTAACCTTTCCTGGTATGTTTTATCTTGCAATCCATGAACCAGTTTAGTAGCCCTTCTCTGAACTATCTCTAAAGTATCAATATCCTTTTGGAGATACGGTCTCAAGTACTGCGTACAATACTCCAAGTGAGATCTCACCAGTGTTCTGTACAATGGCATGAGAACTTCCCTCTTTCTACTGCCTCTCCCTATACAACCAAGCATTCTGCTAGCATTTCCTGCTGCTCTATTACATTGTCTGCCTACCTTTAAGTCATCAGAAATAATCACCCCCAAATCTCTTTCCCCAGATGTTGAGGTTAGGACTCTATGAAATATTCTGTACTCTGCCCTTGGATTTTTAGGTCCAAGATGCGTTATCTTGCACTTATCCACATTACATGTCAGCTGCCACAACTCTGACCATTTTTCTAGTTTACCTAAATCATTTGCCATTTGGCTTATCGCTTCTGGAACATCAACCCTGTTACATATCTTAGTATCATCAGCAAAAAGACATACTTACTATCAAGACGTTCTGCAATATCACTAATAAAAATATTAAAGAGAATGGGTCCAAGTACAGATTCCTGAGGTACCCTACTGGTGACAAGCCCATGCTTTGAATATACTCCATTGACTACAACCCTCTGTTGCCTGTCACCCAGCCACTGCCTTATCCATTCAACAATATTGGAATCCAAACTTAAAAATTGCAGTTTATTGATAAGCTTTCTATGTGCAACAGTGTCAAAAGCCTTACAGAAATCTAGGAAAGCAGTCTACTGCACCACCCTAATCTATTATTTTAGTTACCCAATCAAAAAAAATCAATAAGATTAGTTTGGCATGATCATCCTGAAGTAAACCCATGTTGTCTCTGATCTTGAAATCCATGTGATTTTAGATGTTCAACAATCCTATCCTTTAACATGGTTTCCATCACTTTCCCCACTATTGAAGTAAGGCTTACTGGCCTATAGTTGCCCAACTCCTGACTACTACCTTTCTTATGAATGGGCACAACATTCACTAACTTCCAATCTTCTGTTAACAATGATTGGTTCAATAAATCTGTTAATGGTTTTGCTAGTACACCACTAAGCTCTTTTAATAACTTTGGGTGTATTCCATCAGGTCCCATTGACTTATTTGTCTTTACTTTTGACAGTTGAAATAGAACCTCGACCTCTGTAAACTCACATGTAACAAATGACTAATTTGTCCTTTTTCCTAACCGAGGCCCCTTTCCTTCATTTTCATCTGTAAATACTGAACAAAAATATTAATTGAGGCAGTCAGCTAGACCTTCATCCTCTTCTACATACCTTCCTTCTTTTGTTTTTAATCTAGCTAATCCTTGTTTTACTTTCCTTTTCTCATTTATGTATCTAAAAAATGTTTTGTCCCTTTTTTTTTACTGACTGTGCTATTTTTTCTTCTGTGTGTGATTTGGAAGCTCTTATAACTTGCTTAGCCTCTTTCTGCTTAATCTTATAAATCTGTCTATCTTTCTCATTCTGTTTTTTTAAAAATAATTACTAAAGGCTAACTTTTTGTTTTCTTACTATTTTGGCTCATCTGCAGAGTACCACAGTGGTTTCTTTAAATTTTTGCTTTTACTGACAAGCCTAATGCAATTTTCTGTTGCCTTCAGCAGTGCAACTTTTAAATAATCCCATTTCTCTTGGACTTCATTTAAATTGCTCCAGTCTGATAATGACTCCTTTACACATATTCTAATTTTAGAAAAGTCTGTTTTTCTAAAGTCTAAAACGTTTGTTTTTGTGTGGTGTGACTCAGTCACTGTTTTTATATTAAAACACACTGACTCATGATCACTGGATCCTACACTTTCACCTACAGTAATATCTGATACAAAATATCCATTTGTTAACACTAAATCTAGTATGGCCTCTTTACAAGTTGGCTCCTCAATGACTTATTTTAGAGACAATCCCAGTAGGGAGTTTAGAATATGCATGCTCCTAGCACATGAGGCTATTTTGGTTTTCCATCCAATATCCCAGTCTCCTGGCCCTCTTATTATAATTGGGGTCCAACAGATAGTCTCCATTACTCAATCAGCATGGCCCAATATTGACCCATCGAACCAATATTGATTCATGAAATCCCAGAAGCTTCTGCATAAAAACTTATCTAAAGCTGGCTAACGGGAAAACCCCACTGCATAAGTAAAACCTCCCACTCAAGTAGATCCAGGGAAAAAAAAGCTACATTGATTGAAAAGTCACCATTAAATGAACTCTGCAACCACCATAACCACTAAGCCTCTGTAGTGGTTATGGTGTCAGGAGTGCCGTGCTGCCCTCTCAGTGTAAGTAGTTAAAACATTTCAGAATGATTTGACAACTCCGCTGCTACCTCCTCATCACCTCAGTTGATTAACAGACCTTTCATGGCATGAAGGTCCTTGTAGGCAGACGCCAGGAAAGTAAGCAAGCTATTCTTAAACACTTTTACTACTATGGTGAACTGGCACCATAAACACTGCAATGGACATTGAAAGACGCCTGAAGCTGACATCCACACTTGTGGTTCCAATTTGCTTTAATTTGATTTCAGAGAGTAGTAGTTTGTGCATGGTTTATGTAAATTTTGATATTATAGTATTTTTGATTTCTTAATAGGGATAGCACTCATGACGTAAAAAATACAGTACGGTGCTAATGATTTAGTTAGGTGCTAAATAATGCAAAAAGTAAGAATGCCATAAAAATTAGAAATGTTAACGTTTTTTTTTTTTTTCAATTAACAAAATGCAATGTGAGCAAACAGGATAAAAATCTAATATAAATCAATATTTGTTGTGATTTCTAATAATGATATGTCAGCTGAGGAGCTGGGGAGACACAGCACTGGTTCTGTCTCCTCAACGCCTTCCCCAACATAAATTAATCTAACAGGAGAGGGGTTCAAAATAAAATGGTTGCTGCAGCAAATAGCGTAGATCCCACAAATTTTGGGGTAGACCAGGACATGCATGACCCACACTGTATGGTGTCCATCACACTATGCACTACAAAGAATATTACAGAGATTATGTCATCCACAATGCAGGTGATCTGTCTGTACAGACGGGTTCTACCAAACAGGAAAACCATGACAAATGTATAGTCTTGTTTCACTGGCAAAGGTATAAAAGGTTTAAGTGACCTAGCTACTTGAGCTTTTGATTTCAAGCTCTGGTGAGCAACTCGTGACTCTCAAGTGACTTAATACTTCTCTATTTATTGTTCCCTTTTCTTTTCCTTTCATTTTACTGGATGTATGGCCAAAGCATTTTCTAATAAAAGTATGTGTAAGTGAATGTGAAGCTTTCAATAGATAATTATAGAACTGCTGAAAGTGTTCAGAAACATACAAAAAAAAACATGCTAATTCCTCTAGCCTCACTTTTCAAAAACATTTCGAGTTAGGTGTATGCAAGGGAATAGCAGGGGTGCAGTCAAATCCCAGTAAGACGTTTAGCTACCATGTGGGTATATATATATATATATATATATATATATATATTATTTATTTAGTTATGTAAAAATGTACTTAACAGTGTTTAAATAGTGCTCTTATCGATAAAGAATTATGAAATGTAAAAAAATGATTAGAACTATTGTAAAAAAGATACACAAAACCAGTGCCCGTAGTGGCCTCATTTTAGGTGATGTAGATTGCTAGCCCCGAATTCACCAGCAAAGAATGTCATCACTGAACCTTAAAGGACCACTATAGTGCCAGGAAAACAAACTGGTTTTCCTGGCACTATAGTGCCCGGAGGGTGCCCCCACCCTCAGGGTCCCACTCCCTCCTGGCTGAAGGGGGTTAAACACTCACCTTTCTCCAGCGCCGGGCTCCCTCTGCGCTGGGGACTCTCCTCCTCCTTCCGACGTCATCGGCTCAATGCACATGCGCTGCAAGAGCCGTGCGCACATTCAGCCAGTCCATAGGAAAGCATTCTCAATGCTTTCCTATGGACGCTGGCGTCTTCTCACTGTGAAAATCACAGTGAGAAGCGCGGAAGCGCCTCTAGCGGCTGTCAATGAGACAGCCACTAGAGGCTGGATTAACCCATATGTAAACATAGCAGTTTCTCTTAAACTGCTATGTTTACAGCAGGCAGGGTTAATCCTAGATGGGCCTGGCACCCAGACCACTTCATTGAGCTGAAGTGGTCTGGGTGCCTATAGTGGTCCTTTAACCCCTTAAGGACACATGACATGTGTGACATGTCATGATTCCCTTTTATTTCAGAAGTTTGGTCCTTAAGGGGTTAATGATCAGACTGGTCCACATGAGCAGTTAAGTGAACCTTGCCTTCCTGTGGACCTTACTGCTGTGAAGCAGTGGAGCTTGTGCATGTGAAGGAGATATTGGAAGCAGCAAAGGGGTATGTAATTCCATATTAAGAAATAGCATAGCAAAATAATAAATGCATGAAAATAAATGTTTCTGTTATATCACCATTAAAATAAAACTACAAAAATATAGATTACTCACAATGTACAAAAGTTATGCAACAGAATATAGTTATATATATATATACCGTATATACTCGAGTATAAGTCGAGTTTTTCAGCACATTTTTTGTGCTGAAAAAGCCCCCCTCGGCTTATACTCGAGTCAGTGTCTGTATTATGGCAACTTACATTGCCATAATACAGACCAGGACCGCCGGGCTCATTACAAGCCCGGTGGTCCTGTTGGGGGCCGGCAGCAAGCTGTTACTTACCTTTGCAGCAGCTCCGTTCACACACACACACACACACTCTGCATTATATACACACACTGCATTCATACAAACACACACTCTGCATTATATACACACACTCTCTGCATTATATACACACACACTGCATTCATTATATACACACACACTACACACAAACACACACACACACTCTGCATTCATTATATACACACGCTACACAAACACACACACACACACACACACACACACTCTGCATTCATTATATACACACACTACAAAAACACACACACACACACACACACACTCTGCATTCATTATATATACACACTGTAAATAAATATTCCATTAATGTAATTTTATTGGGAACTAATTTTATTTAGAAATTTACCAGTAGCTGCTGCATTTCCCACCCTAGGCCTATACACGAGTTCCCAGTTTTTTGAGGTAAAATTAGGTGGCTCGGCTGATATTCGGGTCGGCTTATATTTGAGTATATATGGTAATAAGAAAATTTAAATTTTTTTTGATTAGCAATCCAATTTTGTACTGAAAAAAAGGTGACGTGAAATGACAATAAACAACATTCTCTAAAATATTTTTTAGCACATGACGTTCTATATTGTTTTAAGATTTATGATGAATACAGATGTTAAAGGGACACTCTGGAACCCTAAAGCACTTTACTTCCCTGAAACGCTTTATGTGTGAAGAGTGTGCCCTCTATTTTCATTATACAAAGAGAGCAGATTTCAATACAAATTGGCACCTAACCTGGTTACACCCCACTGGCGTCAAACATATAATGGGTCCTGTTACTTCCTGGGTTGGGCTAGTCCTGTGGAACTAAACTCATGAGATATCAATTGCCCAGAACAGCTGACTTGCAAAGGCTTCTCATTGATCTACATGTGGAAGTCTGTGATTGGACAGACATAGAACGTCTGGGTGGGGTTAGAAGGGGAGAGTTTGCAAAGGCCTCAGAATAGAAAACTGCAGCTTTTGCAAGCTGTTTTCATATATACCCCCAATGAAAAAAGGCATAATTAAATGCATGCAAGTGTTCATTTGCAGTATATCTTCTCAACATCATTTTTATTTATTTTGTATTTGGGCGTGGAGTGTCCCTTTCATAATGAAGATATGTACAGAGCACTTTATCATACTTAAAACTAATGAGGAATTCAATTAGTAAAAACATTTACTTTTCATATTTGAAACATAGTTAATTTTTCATACAAAGTTCACAGTTATACCTTTAATGACCCACAATAAGAACCAAGACCACTTTATCTCAACAAAGTGGTCTGGGTGAAGTGGACGTGCATTTTGGAGTTACAGCCATGTTTGCATTGTTACACTTCTGCTGCAAGAACAAAGTCAGATTCTAATCTTGACGTTCGATGGCCTTATATATTGCACGAGGACAATAAACGTTCAGTCAATGTGCTTCTGAAAGAGCAGCCTTGGATTCAATGCTTTACTATGATAATCATTTGACGGAACAAAATGTCATCAAGCCTGTAGACATCTGAGATGTGGACCATGCTGCTCAGAATAGACTCTCTGGGCACTGAGTCCATGTGAGTCAAGTGTAATTTTGATTGATGTTTTTTTTTTATTATTAAAAAGGGAGGCCCTGCAATCTAAAACACCCTGTCCTGCAATTTTAGTGACAACATTATTTTAATGAGGGAACTATAGTTTTCCTTTACACAATATGACCGAGATGAACTAACGTTGATAAATAGCATGTCATGCTGCTTCGTGCTTGAAACTGATTGGTTAATCCATAAAGATCCATATTTTATGACAACAAGGATCAATTTATGTTAAAGAGATTGCTTGACAAACTTGCTATTTATGTAATCCCTTTCCCCTTGCTGTTTTGCGTTAAATCCACCAGTATTTGGCTTGGTTCCTCTAAATTTAGATTATGTAGGTGCTGATTTTTCCTCTGCTGATCAACTTTGGGAATATATTCCTGAAAAAGGTCATTACTGTTCATTCTGCTTCTTATCAAGAAAAGATATGTATAATATAAAATACTGTGGGATGTGGAAGTAAAGATGACCTGCATATGTGATAAAGTCTTTTTATCTCATCACATGGCTATCCTAATATTATAAAATGAACTTTAGTCATTTGTTTACAATGTATGCATATGTAAAACCACTAATAATATGCGTGAGATACTGGATTGTTTTGTATATGTAACAGTAAATGAGAAGTCATCAGCTGGTACTTCTGATAAAACAGTGTTTAACCCATTGCACCAAATAAATAATCCTAGTTCCTTTTTAGTTTACTTTGGCATATTGACTTTCCACTTTCCATTGTCCTACTTTGTGCCTTACGTGATAGGAGTATCTAGTCTCCGCACACATTCAGAACATGAATTTTTAATAGTATTATTTATCCTGTTGATGTCATTGATAGAGACTCTTGTTTTTAAGTCCACTTATTAGGTGTTACATTTTCTGTTTGATCTAGGGCTTTGGGAAAACACCCATTGCTTTTGGCAGCACATATTCTAGTTAGGAATAAGCTCCATGGCTACATAACAACTTTGGGTAAAAAAAAAAACACAAAAAAAAAATAACATAAATCAATCAAGTTCAATCTTCCATGTAACGATTTTCACTGTTCCAGAAAAGGATTTATAATTAGCAGCTATCTTAATGTTTTTGTAGCATTGGATTAAGGACTTCATGAACTTGAACCCGAAGACTATGACGGGCCCAGGAATTTTGGATACAGAAAGACTGAGGTGACAGGAGAGGTGAAGGGTCACATTGTCACCCTATCGGTCCAGTACTTTGCAGTATTCTTGAATTTCACTGAATAAATTCTGATAATTGTCATTTGCAGACTCGGTATGGAAAACTTGGCAAAATATTTAACATATAAACACACTTATGAGTGTGTTCTACATATTGCACATATTACTGGTCTAATTTGAATCTACAGTCCAACTATTGACTTTTACCCCTTCCACAAACCGTAAACTTCTATGAAGAAATGATTAGACATGTGCAATTCGTTTCGGTCCGAATGACAATTCAGATAAATTTCGGGCAATTCGGACATTCGGGTACTTCCGAATGTCCGAATAGCTGAATTGCTGAATCGCCGAAGTTCCGAATTGCCGAAGTTCCGAAATTGCCGAATTTCAGAAGTGTCAAAGTTCCAGAAGTGCTGAAGTTCCGAAGTGTCAAAGTGCCAAAGTGCTGTGACCTGAGCGATGGATGGGGGCCCTAAATACCAATAAGGGGGGGGAACCAAATGTCCTCCCCTCTAGCCCCATCCCTGAGCGGCGGGTGGGGCCCTAAATAATAATTTAACCTCCCCAGGTGACTAGGGGTCCCCAAACCCCTAGTCACCCCCTCCCAATAAAAATTAACCCCTACCTTCCCACCTCACTCTGAAAATAAGGAGGGGGGGGACCATTAACTAAGTACATGTAAAAAAAAATGAAACTTACCATTTGATGTCTTCTTTTTTCTAAAATGTTCTTTTTTCAGCTCCAAAAAAGGCCAAATAAAAATCCATAATGACTGTTCGAATTAGAAAAAGCCTTGCCCTGCCCTGCAATTCACTTTTCACACATAA
Source organism: Pelobates fuscus (assembly GCF_036172605.1). Classification (NCBI taxonomy): domain Eukaryota; kingdom Metazoa; phylum Chordata; class Amphibia; order Anura; family Pelobatidae; genus Pelobates; species Pelobates fuscus. The sequence continues at coordinate 105,171,977 of NC_086318.1, read as the reverse complement.
TACCATTTCCACATTTGTAAACATCGCTAATTCCCTTTCCACTCCCACAACATCATTTGGAACTTATGCACCTCAGCAAGCATGCATACAAACACCGATACCTGTGGTTAACTGCCATGGATGCATTTACCTTCCCAGGGAATGGTCACCCTGCCAGGCAATGGAGAATCAAAGTCCTTTCCCCACTACTTCCACGAGCATAGTCTACATTCACCACTCACACCAGCATTGACAACCATACACTTTCCAGACACATAAATCCCGAGTTCCCCATACATGTCATTTCCGTTTCTACAAATATAACCAAGATTTATTTCTAAACACACACACACACACAAACACACACATACGTTATCTATGTTACTAAGCCTACAAATCTACTACACAGTAAATGTTACAGTTGTCTTATTGACTCTCATACACCCAGCGAATAGATAAATCAAAGGCTTTGTAAAGATTTTCAAATTTTTGCACTTTAAAAGTTTTGAAATTTCAACAAGTGTTCCTTTGACCTCAATGTGTGTGGAAGTGACTCACATTTTGTCACACCATACAATACTCTGACAAAGCTTTGTTTTTCCCTGCAGGAAAGGAAAGGCCCTGTGACAAAAACAGACAGAGCCAAAATGTTTAATTGAAGAAAATCTGTGTGTGGATATTTTTTGTTATTGTCCAGTAGAATGTTAAGTGTCAGTTAATAGTGGTTCTGCGTGTAAGCCTGTGTCCTAAAAGTATTGATCTCATAATGTTTAGTAACATACCTAGCATGGTGGTAGTAGTACAGTGGTGAATATTGTGTTAGTTATAAATTTAAAAAGAGCTACATCTCTGAAAAGAGAAAAGTAAATTTGCCTATTGCCACCCAGATGATTTGTTTTCGCTACAATTGCATAACTTCTGGTACCAATAATTTATTTCATGTCTTAACTGGAGGAAGCAGTTTATAAACATTAGTCTTAAAATTCTAGTTGTTCTTTAGTTCACTGGTTTTGAAAATTACTGTTTTATTTTGTACACTCTCGTGTAATGGTCTGAAATCAAATGAAATATATTCCAGGCACTCATTGGAGCAAAAGTGGAGGAGGCTCGCTGGGAATTTATTCAGGTTATCTACAGAACAGTTCAGAATGCACATTCCATCTTACACAACACGTCCACCGATGCAGACCTTATTAGGAAACATTTATTTAAAGTGACATCCCTTAGTAGTGTTTATGGTACTACTGAGCTGTGGCCTTTATCACCCAGTTCTGGCTCAAACATTTTTAAATACGTTTTATCAGATCAAGAGGTGAGGAAACCACAGCCTGACCCTCGCTCACCATTTTGCTTCGTTGTAATTTCCTCTTCGGTGTTATTAGTGCCCTTATTAGTGCCCTCCACTAATATTTATCTATGGTAAATATGGTCAAAGAAGGCTGTGAAAATTTGTCTTTATTGTTTAACATGTGGATCTTTTGTTAAAAAAAATATACAAAGTTTATCTGCTCTCATGGATATCAAACAATTACAAACTAAACACAGGTCTATACAAAATAATAATTCATTTTGTTCAATATATGTGTGGTACAATTACTGGCATCTTTTTTAGTCAATACTGTAATGCCTAATGAGGTTGGAGAATACATGGCAAGGGATTTAAGACCATTCCTCCATACAGAATCTCTATAGATCCTTCAGATTTCAAGGTTGATGCTGGTGGACTCTCCTCTTCAGTTCACCCCACAAGTTTTCTATGGGGTTCAAGTTAGGAGACTGGGATGGCCATGGCAGGACTTTGATTTTGTGGTCAGTAAACCATTTTTATGTATGTTTTGGATCATTGTCCTGCTAGAAGATCCAACCACATGCAGAGGCAGTAAATTGTACATTTAATATCTGTTGATGCTCATTCTGGTCCACTTTCAGAAAAACAGCCCCAAAACATTGAAGAGACACGCATATTTTTTTTTTTTTTGTAAATATGTTTTTATTTAGTATTTTCAATAACAAATTGTACCATTATACATAGTATTGTAAAGACATGCAGATGGTGGTGACACGCAGGTCGCCGTATGGCACTTGAGTAAGCAATATTCGAGCAAGTAGGTAGAGGTGACACGCAGGTCACGTCACGGCTTTATGGGAAAAATGTATGAGCAATCAGGTAGTGGTGACTCGTAGGTCACAGCCTAGTATTTCTAGAAGCATTTTATGGACATGTAATCGAGGTAGGTGCATAGATCCCTGCATAATAGGCGTATAATTTCTCCACCTGCACAGTTCAGCCTCGGCCCAGGGGAACGAGCGCAGTCCGAGCGGCGGCGGCTCTGGTCAGGGCACTCTAGGTTTGTATTGCATCTTATGTATGCCGGCCTCCCCAGCTGCGCCCGTCCCCATGCGCCGATTGGGTTTTCGTGTACCGTGTCCGTTCGTATGGCTGCGATGTGTCGGTCAGGTATCTCTCCTGTGAGGTGATCTGGTGTCGTGACAGAGTATTCTATCGGTCACAGTGGGGCTCGGCAGGACGTCCAACCCCCGTTATCAAGGGTCTGTTCGTGGAGGTGCAGTTACTGTGGTCACCCCTTGGGGAAGTGAGTATCGTCGTATGAGCTGATCATGTCCGCTCTGTTGTCGCTCCGGCTGTGAGCCATGCTAATGATCCGTGTGTGTGTGCCTGTGGGTAGGGGGGAATCGGGAATGGCTTGTCAGGGAGGGTAGGGGAAGGGTGCGTCTGCGTCCAAGTCCCTACTGTCTGAGTCTGTCCTGTGATTGTCCGGTCTTTTCGTCTCCTCGGTGTGTCATTATGGGTCGTGTTGAAGTCTGGTCGCAAAGTCTGCCCTTGTGGTGGTCAGTATCCATTGGGTCCATATTTCCATGTACCTGGTCGTTGTGTTTGATGTAGTCATAATGAGTTCCTCTATAGCCCTAAGCTCCTCCATTTGAGAGAACCAGGATGTTAGCGGAGGTGTCATTTGCCGTTTCCAGAATTGGGGTATTACCTGCTTGGCAGTATTTAGGATTCTGATGGTCAGTGAGTGTTTGTAGCGTGTTCTCGGGGTCTGTGTGTGGTGAAGGAGCATGTGTTCTGGAAGGAAGGGGGGTGGTATGTCGGTGAAGGTTTTCAGGATGCTGTGTATGCCCCGCCAGAAGGGCTGCACCAGTTCACAATCCCACCAGAGGAGGAGTGCAGTGCCGGTCTCCCTATTGCACCTCCAACAGAGGTCTGTATGTTCAGGGTCTATGGCATGCAGTACCATTGGGGTACGGTACCAGTTCGTTAGCAGCTTGAACGCTGTCTCTTGGGTTTTGCTGAAGACTGAACAGTGGTGTGTCAAGTAGCACATCTGTTCCCAGTCTTCCTCCGTGAAAGTCTTCCCTAAGGTTCGTTCCCATTTCCCCATGAATTTAGGAGTCTCCCCAGGTGTTTCCCTTTGTAGCAGGGCGTATATGTGTGAGATCCCGTGAGGTTGCGGGTCTGGCTCCATACATAGCCTCTCAAATGTGGTGGGGTCGCGTTTCCTTGCCATGCCCTCAGGGAGGGTGTGCACAAAACTCCGAAGCTGTCTGTGTTTAAGGTGGTGTAAGAGGGTGGGGGCGGTCCCTTCCAGTAAGGTCGGGAGTGTCTTGCATTCCGTCCCCGCCAGGAGGTGGTGTAGTCTGGGGATTTTATGTCTGATTAGGTCCCTGAACGCGTTGGGGTCAAGCCCCGGGGGGAAGCTGTTGTTGTGTGTGAGTGGGAGCAGGGGAGACGGGAATGGGGCCAGTCTACTTCTCTTCGCTACTCTCTCCCACACCCTCAGGGTTGCGGTCGTGTATGGCGTGCCCAGCCCTCCATAACCCCCTCTCCCTGTCCACGGGATAGTGGACAGTGGTGTCCCCGTGTCCGTTTCCTCCGCCTCCTTCCATCGCTTGTGAACATTCTCTTTTGTCCACTCCATGACTCGTTGGAGATGACATGCGTCATAGTACCGGGCGAAGTCCGGTATGGCTAAGCCCCCCCTATCTTTTGGCAATGTCAGTGTAGTTAGTTTGACCCTTGGCCGTTTGTGGTCCCAAATGTATTTCCCGATGTCTTGTCTCAGGGTTCGTAAGAATGAGCTGGGGATGGTGACCGGTATGGCTTGCATAAGATATAGCAGGCGCGGGAGAAGGTTCATCTTTATAACTTGAACCCTACCCAGCCATGAGATGTGCGGGTATGCCCATTCAGATAGGTCTTTCCGGAATCTGTCCAGTAGGGGTGTGAAGTTGTGTTTGAATAGGTCAGTGTCCTTCCTTGTTAACCAGGTGCCCAAGTACTGTATGCGGTGTTGTGCCCATTGGAAGGTATGGCTCTGTCGTAGAGGGGAGGCTCTATGTTCCGATAGGGTCATGTTCAGGATGTAGGATTTCGTGTAATTGATCTTAAGGTTAGCAATCTCCCTAAAGGTCTCAAAGGCCTTCAGGATATTCGGGAGTGAGACCTCCGGGTTGGAGACGAAAAAAAGGAGGTCGTCGGCATACGCCGCGATTTTGTGTTGCGTGTCTCCAGATCCAATTCCCCTGATTGCCTCATTGTGTCGTATGTGCGTCAGGAAGGGTTCGAGCGTCAGCACGAAGAGCAGGGGGGATAGGGGGCATCCCTGCCGCGTACCGTTGGTGATGGGGAAGGCGCTCGTCAGGGCTCCGTTCACTATGACGTGTGCGGTGGGCCCGTCGTACAACGCCCCGACCCACCCCCGGAAATGCGGCCCCAGTCCGATGTGTGTCAGTGTGTGGAACATATATTGCCAGTCGACTCTGTCGAAGGCCTTCTCTGCGTCTGTCGACAGCAGCAGAACGCCCTCGGTCCCGCCATGTCGTCTGTGCATGAGTGTTAGCGCTCTGATCGTGTTATCTCTTGCTTCGCGTCCCCTGACAAAGCCTACCTGGTCTGGGTGTATGAGGGTGGGGATGTGTGTCTGGAGTCTTGTGGCTAGTATTTTAGCCAGCAGTTTGACATCGCAGTTAATCAGTGAGATGGGCCTGTAGTTCCCGCAATGTTCCCTATCCTTGCCTTCCTTGGGGATGAGCGCGATGTGTGCTGTTAGCGACTGTTTCGGTAGGTGGTGGCCCTCCCTGAGTGCGTTTAAGGCCTCTAGTAGGGGTGAGTATAGTAGGTCTGCGAACGTAGTGTAGTATTTGAGAGGCAGCCCGTCTGGGCCGGGACTTTTGCCTTGTTTCATCATTTTAATGATGCGGGCCAGCTCTTCTATGGAGATCGGTTCGTCTAGCCTGTCCGTGATTTCCGGTGTCAGGGACGGGAGGGAATGTTCTGACAAATAGTCCTGTATTTTCGCATGTAGTTCTTCCCCGTGTTTGTGTTGGTGGGGTCTGGGAAGGGCATAGAGGTTCGCGTAGTAATCCCGTGTTATGTCAAGGATCTTGGAAGGCAGTTGGTGTAAGGTGCCCTTAGAGTCTCTCATTCTGTCAATATATGTCCCCTGTCGTCTTTTGGCTAGCATTCTAGCCAGTAGCTTTCCACTTTTGTTGCCGTGGAGCAGGAAGAAGGCCTTGTGTCTGAGTACGTCCCTGTGGTGTTGTCTGTGTAGGAGGCCCGTCAGGTCGCGTCTAAGTTGCAGTAATGTCGCCTGGTGTGTCGGTAGTTGTGCGGTTTTATTAAGTGTTTCCACCTTGTGTATTTCTGTTACTAGGTCTGCCATGCGACTATTGGTCTGTTTTTTGAGAGTGGACCCCTGGCGGATGAAGTGGCCGCGTATCACACTTTTGTGTGCCTCCCATCTGATGGTAGGTGAGGTGTGGTCTGTAGTGTTCATCTCAAAATATTCCTTGAGTGTGCCTGAGATTTCGGACGTAAAGTCGGGTCTGGTCAGTAGGTAGTCATTAAGTCGCCATTTGTTGTGGCGGGGCCTGAACATGGGTGAGGAGAGTGTCAGGGTCACCGGCGCGTGATCCGACCACGTCGGCACCCCGTGCTCCGCCGCACTCGTGGTCGGTAGATTATAGTGAGAGGTGAAGATGTAGTCTAATCTGGTGTAGGTGTTGTGGACCTGTGAAAAATATGTGTAATCCCTCTCGTCAGGGTGGTAGGCCCTCCAGCAGTCTATCAGTTGAGATCGGGTCAGGAGGGTTTTGATTGCATTCAAGTGTTGCGACGGGACCCCCGATTTCCCGGTCGAGGAGTCCCACCTCGGGTTGAGCGCGACATTGAGGTCGCCCCCTACTATGAGGATCCCTTCCGAGAAGGGCTTAAGTATCCTAAGTGTGCGTGCCAGGAACCGGTATTGTCGAGTGTTCGGAGCATATACATTTGCGAACGTATAGGCCTGACCGGCTATTGTGCCCTTAAGGAAGATGAATCTACCCTCTCTGTCTGTTAGCTGTCCCGTTACTACTAGTGGTATGTGTTTCCCGATTAGAATGGCCGTCCCTCTGGACCTCCCCGCGTGGTAGTCACTATAATATCCAGTGGGATAATGTTGGTTCGTCAGTTTGGGCCTAGACCCTTCCCGAAAGTGCGTTTCCTGAATTAGCACTATCGAGGCTCTGTGGGTGTGGAAGTCTCGGAGCGCTCCTGAGCGCTTCTCCGGTTTATTAAGACCTCTGGCATTGATGGAAAGGACCGTGAGGCAGTCCGGCACGAGTGCCCTTGTGTCGGGGTGTGAGGGTGGCTGTGTCATTCCGTCCGTGGGTCCCAGTCCAGTCCAGGGGTCTGTGGTCGTCCGCGTCTGCTAGTTACGGGTCAGATGGGGTATACAGGGAAGGAGGGGGGAGGGGGAAGGTGATGTGTGAAGTATATGTAGGTGTGTCCTCGCCTCTGTAAAGAGACGGTGAGGTGACAGCGACGGGGAACGGAGTAGTCAGCGGCCACCTGTGGCCCGCTGATCCCGTTCACCTTGCCTTGGTCGCTGGGCCCTGTAGGGCAGAAGAAGGAAGTCGAGCGACTTCGGGTGGAACCAGTCCTCCCCGCGTCTGTGCGTCTGTCTGTGGTAGACAAGTGGGTACCTGATTGTGTAGGTCGGTTTGTAGGGTCCGTGTAGTTTCTCTGTCGGCTGTGTCAGCTACAGTCGGGTTTGTGTTAGCGTCCTCCTCGGTTGAAGTCGTAAGTAGTAGGCTCCGGGTCTTAGCACTAGTCGCCGTCTGGGGTGCCTGTCTTGCGCATGTGGAGAAAAAGCAAATAACATAACAGTTACAGAAACACTTGCCATATAACTCTCTCAACATTAAACATCAAACAATAAACTGTGTTGTGGTGTACATCCGCCTGCTGCGTAATTCAATTCTTGTCATAGTTACGTACCTAACTAACGTGCCCTCTCCTCCCCCTCCCGCCACCCGTGTCCCAGCCCAATCGCCATTTTCCCAGCCCTCCCCAAAGAGGTTCCTATTCCCCCCCTATGTCAGTTTTCTCCATGTTCGTGTCTCACCACGTGTGAGTGATGAGGGAGCGGGAGTCTAGGCCGCTGAACAGTGTGGCTCTTTTCTCCAACCCTTAAGCTATATGTGAGTGAGACCCCCCGGTGGAGCCCGCCCCCCTGCTCGTTTAAGTCATCACAGGGCAGGCAGGGCTCCAGCGGCGGGCCCCAGTCCTAATAGAGCTCCGCATTCATGACTGCGCCGGGCCTAGTGGGCCCCTCTCTCCCCCCGCCCACCCCCCCACCCTCCCCAGCGGTCGTCAGATGGTTGTTGTGGATAGCTATGAGTGCCAATTGTATAGGAGCGGGTGGCTACCTCAATGGAGCGAGTTCTGTTCCTTTTACTCCTTACGTATCCCCCAGTGTCTGCCTCCCTCCATGTGTCCGGGCCGGATGGGTCCCCCCTATATCCCTAATCTCCCCTTGCGTAGAGCAGTGTGTCTATGTGAGATAGTCTGGGAACCCCCAGTGTCTCTGGAGGGACTAAGCCCCGTTCAGGGGAGTGAGTCCCGTCAGTTGGTACTTGCGATTATATGCTGCAGCAGTCGGTGGTGTGCACTTAAACCGCCATCCCGGAGGGTCGGATAGCCTGTTGTCTAGTCCCTCTGCTCCTGGGCTGCTGTGGCCGAGGCCCTGAAGTCATCTGTAGCGGTGCGTAGAAAGCGAGAGGATCCGGCCATTGCAGGGTGATAGGTGGGAGGCGTAGTTCCAAAGCTAGGTCGCTCAGGTCTTCCGGATTTCGGATAGCAAAAGGTCCTTGCTGGGTAATGACTTGGAGTCCGGTCGGGAAAGACCACCTGTATCTAAGTCTGTGACTTTGAAGGAGTCTGGTGAGGGGCTTCATAGCCCGCCGGTAGGCCAGGGTGGCCGGTGAGAGGTCCGGGTATAATTGTAATTCCACGCCATTTAGCTGCACTTTTTCAGTGTTGCGTGCTTTCTGCAGGATTTCTTCCTTCAGCTTGAAGTCGGCTAGGCAGCAGATGGTGTCTCTTGGAGGAGCCTCAGGAGGGCCCCTTGGTCTCAGGGCTCTGTGGGCTCTGACGAGCTCTATCTCAGAGTGCTCGGGGCGGCCCAGGATCTTGTTGAACAAGTTCATGAGGGTGTCAGCTATCGGCGTCGCCTGGTCAAGGTCTTCTGGGATGCCACGCACCCGAATGTTCTGGCGCCTGCCACGGTTGTCCAAGTCTTCCATGTGCAGGGCCATTTGTCTCATTTGTGCCGTGTGGCGGCGTACTGCATCTGTGGTTGCAGATTGAGCAGAGGTTAAATGGTCGGTGTCTGCTTCTAGTTGGGCCACTTTGGTGTGTAGGCCCTGAATGTCCTCCCTGAGGGAGTGCAATTCAGCTGTGATAGAGGCTTTCAGCTCGGAGTTGGCCTCCTTCAAGTCTTGTCTGGTAGGCAAGGCTTTGATTAGTTGGACCCAGTCTGGGTGTTGGTCCGGAGGGGTCTGGGCAGCAGTTGTTGGGCCCTCACCTCGTGGCGACGCTGGGCGGGAGGCGTCCGCATGCTCTTCATTGGCGTAGGCCTGAGTGGCCGCGTCCGCGGGAGCCACGAGGAAGTGCCGTAGCGATGTCGTTGCTGTGCCCTTCGGCGTGACCGCCGGCTTGGTAGTGCTCGATGCCCGGTGGGATTTACCCATTTCTGCCCGCGGTATCAGTGCTGTGAGGAGGATTAGTGCTCAGCCTGCAGAGGAGCTCCGGGTCTACGCCGCCATCTTCCTCGGCTTCCAAGCCACGCCCCTGAGACACGCATATTTAACCATGGGCATGATGTACTTTTCCAAAAGGCTACCTCTCTCTGTGCACCAAACCTACCTCGGGTGTTTATTGCCAAAAGGCTCTATTTTAATTCCATCTCACCATTAAACTGATCCCATATGAAGTTCCAGTAGGGTCTGGTAAACTGAAGATGCTTGAGTTTGCTTTTGGATAAGAGTAAAGGCTTTTTTCGTGAAACCCTCACAAACAACATGTGGTGATATATGTGACGTCAGATTATAGTTTTGGAGACTTTATGACCCCAAGATGCAACAGATTTCTGCAATTCTCCAGCTGTGATTCTTGGAGATGTTTTGGCCACTTCAACCATCATCTTTACTGTGCCTTGAGACAAAGTAGACACAGGCCCTCGTCCAGATTGATTCATAACATTTCCAGTTGACTAGAACTTCTTAATTATTGCTCAGATGGTGGAGATGCACATTTTCAATGCCTTTGCTATTTTCTGATAGCTATGTCCCATTTTGTGAAGCTCAACAACCTTTTTCCACACTTCACAGCTATATTCTACTAATTGTGATGAAAGACTATTTGGCCCAAGTGTTGCCTCATATTTATAACCCTGTGAAACCAGAAGTCATAGTTGAACCATTTCCTGATCCTAGTCACCCAGGTGTACTAAAATATATTAAATATTAAACATCACAATCTTCCTAAACTCGACGGGACCGTTCCTTAGAGTCCTGCCCCACCATCCTGATATTGTTCCCTGGTGTCCCACATTTGGGGACACTAAGGACCTGTTCCCCAAAAAGTGTATTGCGAGTGCATCAAAAGACATGCTCATGTTATGCTAAGAGCTATGGGACTATTCAGAGAATACTGAAGTGTTTCCTGCATGGGTGCCCTCCACAGACTGCCAAGATGACTTTCCAGTTCTTTGGGCAGATCTGTGATTTGCCCCCTTTTAGCCACCCACCGGATGTTCGGAACTCTGCACACCTGTGTGCTTAATAGGTTCCCACTCACTGTTTTGCTATGCAATTATTTTAAAGGATATTACAGGACAATATTCAGGAATTAATTTAAAATAAATAAATTAAGAGAAATCAACTTTCACTGTTATATGAAAGCATGCAAAATAAACAAGGATAATGCACTAATGTGTGTATTATGGTGTTTCCTTGTTTCTTTTGTATACCTTTTATCTAAGGTGTTGGGGAAACACTTTTTTTTACACATGAACGTGAACACTGTATATGTTTAAGAAACGCCAACACACTTTTATTGGTATTCTTCTTTGTATGGTTATGTGAAGGACACATGGTGTTAGAGTAACATAATTGCAACTGATGAAAAGGTATATAACAGGATATTACAATAGATGCAGTGTACTTGGACTTTTCTAAAGCATTTGATATGTTTCCATATAGCATGCTAAGGTACAATTTGAAAACAGTGAAAATACAGTAAAATAACTGAAGTTGTGTCAGTGGCAAATTAACGAGGATGTCACACAATCTCCTCTAAACTTTCTCTTGCCTACTAAAAACAGCTTTACTAAGTCATTAAATCCACACTAAAATTGTCCCTCCTTACTAGCTATTACCAAACTGTCAGGATTACTAGTTGATCCAGCACGTAGAATTGTGTCACACAGATGACTAATAGGTAACATATTACCGGGCCTTAGAAAGGCCGGACTTAACGTACCAAAGAATAGTCAGGATATTTGCCGAGGTCAGGGGATACAGAAAGAGGCACAACGATAAAAGAAAGCCAGAAGTCAGGGATACCAGAATACAGGGAAGTCAAAATCAAAGCCAAAGTCAAAAACCAGAAGAAACTTGAATCAGGAACGCGCTCTCAGACAACCACAAGGGAAACCACGACAGGGCACTGAGCAGGATTAGAACTGGGCCTAAATAAATACCCCTCCTCTAGATCTGACCCCAAAGGCAGTTACCAGGTTTTCATTTGCATAATTGCTGCTCAGCATTAACCCTTCTGTGGATTTGGTTGCTGCTCGGCACAACGTTTCCTGTGTGGACAGTAAATGCCATTAACCACATTTTTATAAGCGGATGAATACGTGACACAAACAATCCCAATCAGTACACTAATGCACACCCCAAAACTCTACAGAAATAAAATGTATAAACATAGAAACCTAGAATGTGACGGCAGATAATGTGACAGCAGAAATTTATAAATGGACAATCTAAAACATTGAGGGCTACCATTGGCACCCCAGATGTTTTTGAACTACATTTTCCACAATGCTCAGCCAGCCTATGGCACTGGCGTCATTATGGGGTGCCGTGGGTGCAGACTGCACCAGGCCAAATGGCTCCATGACCAGCCCATGCAGAGGGTGATGTGTTCCTTCATAGGCTGGTGATAGAGATCAAAGTACCCAGAGAACTTCTGGTCTGCACCTTCATTATGTGCAGATCCTTCAAATCCCCCTGCTGAGCTCCAGCCCAACCATTGAGATAATTGGAGTGTTGTCATGGTATTTCACAGCAATGCTCTGACACTTTTAGAGAGCCAGAACTTGCAACAAAGATATACAAGGTCTGCTTCCAGCAAAAGAGCAGAACAGAAAGGTCACGATTGGACCACCAGAGGTTTTATATGGTCTGCTATGGGAGAAAATCCATGGGGTGTTACAACCATGAATCACCGCACTGGCTGACACCAAGCCTAATAAGCCACTGCTTTGATCATATCACATATTCTTATAGAGATGTTTCCATAAACTTTTGAGAACACATATTTGCTTAACCCCTTAACGACGAGTGACGGACGAGGTCCGTCACTCAGGGGAATGCGTTAATGACGAGTGACGGACCTCGTCCGTCACCCGTTAAAATTAACCCCAGATCGCCGCAATCGCGGCAATCGTGGGGTTAATGGTGCTCCGGTCTGCCTCTGCATTAGAGGCAGACCGGGAGCACCGGATCGGGCTGTCAGAGTACATGTGCCCGCTCTGACAGCATGTCTGAGCGGGCACATGTGCTCTCTATACTCACCTCCGCCTCCCTGCACTTCCTGGTTCTGTGTGAAGTGCAGGGGGACGGATCTTCAGTGATCCTGCCCCCTGGTGTTAAAAAAATAAAGTAAAATTAAAATCCCACCCCCCTTTACCCCCCCTTTACCCATTTTAATAAAAAATGAACCCCTTCCCTGCCAATTGATCACTGACTACAGTGATCAATTGGCAGGGATTACATTTTACTAAGATCTGATTTTTTTTTTAACCCCTGAGGGTTAATTCTTTTTTTTTTTTTAACCCTCAGGGGTTCAATTTATTTTATTAATTAATTTAAATATTTTAAAATTATAAATTTAGCTAGCTGGTGAGGGTGGAAGTTAGTGGGGAATTGGGGGATTTAGTATTACGCTAACTAGGGGTTAACGTTAAAAAAAGTTTAAAAATAAGCTTTAAAAAGTTAAAAAATTAAGTTAAAAAAAAAGTTTTAATAACATTTAAGTAAAAAATTAAAAAAAATAAACCCTTTACCCAGTCCAAATAAAAATTAACCCCTTCCCTGCCAGTCGATCACTGCCTACAGTGATCAAAATACAGATCACAGTATTATACTGTTCTAATTTTTTTTTTTAACCCCTGACGATTAACTTTTATTTATTTTTTAACCCTCAGGGGTTAAATGTATTTAATTAACTAATTTAAATATTGTATAATTAAATATTTTGCTAGCTGGGGTGGGTGGGAGTTATGGGAAAATGGGGAATTTACTGTTAGTGCTGCTTACTGCTAGTTAGGGGTTAACGTAAAAAAAAAAGCTTAGAAAAATGTTAAATCTGTAAAAAAAAGTTTTACGAAAGTTTAGGAAACTTTAAAAAAATGAATAATCAAAACAAAAGTTTAAAAAATAGTTTTAAAAAGTAAAAAAAGGTTTAAAAAGTAAAAAAAGACATTTAATAACGCACATTACCACTACACCTGGTACAAGCTAGCGGAAAAATGATCCCACGCTAAGGTTCAAAATATGCCTTTTGAAATACCCTGGGATGTCTTCTTTAAGAAATGGTATGGCTTTATGGGGTATTTGGTTTATATAGCCTGGTAAAATACTCTAAAATGGGACATGGGCACAGCGTAAAAATTCAAAATTTGAAAAAAATGGAATGGCTGTGTCCCAAATGTGCCCCTCCGATGTCCACATATACCTGGCAAAGGTACATACGGGGGTATTTTTGTACTCAGCAGACATAGCTGAGCAACATATGAAGTATTATACAGTGGTAGTACACATAAGGTTTGCAAAATATACTGTGCAAACTCACTGTGTGCCAAAAAGGCAGAAAAAACGCTTATTACCACTACACCTGGTACAAGCTAGCGGAAAAATGATCCCACGCTAAGGTTCAAAATATGCCTTTTGAAATACCCTGTGATGTCTTCTTTAAGAAATGGTATGGCTTTGATTGAGGGGCGTGGCCTGACCGCGATGCTGAGCGGACGCAAGTGAGCTGAGCTCCCGCCGAATTTAGGCCCTACAGCACACAATAGCGTACAAACGAGCCGAAAATCAACCCAAAAAAGCACCCTGTAAAACAGCATGGAAAAGAAGAACCAGCGAAGACCAAACAAGAAGCCGCTGGAAGCAGGTACGTCCGTGGCGGACATGTTCGCAGCATCCCGCGCGGCCCAGCCAGATCGGCAAGATGGCGGCCGTCACAGCCCCAAGACCTCATCGACGCCGGCGCATCCGGACTCTCCCCAGGGCCCCAACTCACCACAGGGGGAAACCTCCCAGATCCTCACCAAGCTGATGGAAGTTAAAGCTTACCTGGCTGGTGAAATCAGCAGATCCACAGCGGAGGTCAAAGCTGAGATTGCGGCACTGGGACACCGCACGGCCACCCTGGAACAAAGACAGGAGACTGCCATTAAAGCACATAATGAGGTAACCAGCCATGTAAACAACCTCACCACACGGCTGATGGCGGCAGAAAACGCGCTTGTGGACTTAGCCCACAGCTCCCGCCGAAACAACATCAGGCTGAGAGGCCTACCGGAAAGAGAGGGAGAGGGAAGCCTGTCTGACACTGTTATGGCGATCTTAAAGCCCCTCGCTCCAGGCATCCCTGAAAACCAGTGGCACCTTGATCGAGTGCATAGAGCCTTGGGCACCAGGAAAGCGGACAATGAACAGCCGAGAGATATCATCATGCGCTTCCAGCACTTCCAGACGAAAGAAACCATAATGAAGCGCAGCAGAGAAGGCCCCATCACCTACAAAGGGGCTACTATCCTCCTGTTTCAAGACCTGGCCCCAGCGACCCTCCAGAGGCGCAGAGAGTGGCGGCCGATCACAGACATCCTCAGAAATCACAACATAAAATATGCCTGGGGACACCCCTTTAAGCTCATGGCGTTTAAGAACGGCAGACCGAAGATACTAACACCTGATGGAGACGCGACGGCCTTTCTACAAAAGCTGGACATCCAAACCCCACCGAACCTACAATGGCAGACCGCTAATCCGGCGGACCTTCAACAGCTACCCAGAGAGTGGTACACGGCAGGGGAGTAAAGACACAACCCACAGCGCAGATTTACCGAACATTATTATTCTACCTTCCAAGAACCACCTCGCATGGACTAACAATCCCAGATGGGAGAAATATGCAGGGACGATATGAGCAAGTATTTGCCCCCATGGCCCTACTTCCCCCCTCCCCCCCCCCCTTTAGATGCACCAAGTACGTGGCCCGGGTTACCCAACTAGAATAAAAAAAGGGAAAAAAGGGATAAAAATCTTTTAAAAAAAAACAAAAAAAAAAAAAAAAAACCTTAAACTTACATTTTAAAAATTATTAATATAAAAAAAAAAAAAAGGGAGAAAAATTCATACACCCCAACGAAAAATTACAAAAAAAAAAGGAAAAAAGAAATAGACAAAAAATAAATAAAAATGAGGGTATACACCTGTATTTATAGATATATGAATAACAATAACTATGATTACAAAACAAGGGGTAAATTACATGATCAGGGGGCAGCAACGCCTCTCCACCAGCCTGAAAAGGCAACGCACCACCTAGGCATCAGATTCCAGATTGCTTTGGGTGAGGGAACCGGGAGAAGCTTCGGGGCAATGGGGGGGCAGATCCTAATCACAGTCCCCATCGACCGCACACAGCGGTCCAGAATAAGGACACGTGCATCACAGGGCAGGGAGGCTAAACGCGCACCCCCGCCCGACGTAGGGTAACTCCGGGGTATAGGGTAGCCTGATGAAACAGTTCCAGAAAACCCATAGAACTGACAAAATTCACTTCCCCTAAGAGACACACTGGCCGACGGGCAAAATCGCCAAGGCACGAAGACAACCCCGCAGGCGTGCTCATGCTAAAACCTTAGGGCCTAAAGGACTAGTTGGTACAAGTCCGGGACCATGCATCCGTGCGCTAAACCCAACAATTGTGGGCTAGCAGCACTGATGCAGACGCCCCACACAAGTCTGGCAAGAGATAAGACCAGACGGTTTAATTTCCTTTTATGTTTTAACAGTTTTATCTGTTTATGTTTCTGTAAATATGTATATGTTCAGTTTAACAAACTTTTTTTTTCCCTCCCCCTCCTTTCCCTCCTCATGGTGGCCGGAACGTCTCAACCCCGGCGATATAAGCAACAAAGATCAGGGACACCCCACAGACAAATTCTCAGAATCAGCAGGACGACAACACTCGTAAGTCTGCTCACACGCACTCTCCCCAGACACCACAATGTCCACTCGCATTAACTCCCTAAATGTCAAAGGGCTAAACGCCCCTAAAAAGCGCAGGCTTTTATACAGAGAACTTAAAAGATTAGGCCCAGACATCGCCTTCCTGCAAGAAACCCACCTACCCAAGACTCTGGGTATATCACTCAAAGACCACATATACAGTACGGGATACGAAGCTAGAGCACTCTCCAAACGCAATGGAGTTGCTATACTAATTCACAAACGCTGTCCACTACGGGTCACGGGGGTCAACACAGACAATGAGGGACGATACCTTATAGTCTCCGGGACGTTATATGCACACACTATACACCTTATAAACATATACGCGCCTAACGAACCATCCAGAGATTTCTGGGATCAAATGGCTGACAAACTGCAGGCACTACAACACGGCATGATTATAATGGGGGGCGACTTTAACACCGCTCCGTGCCCAGCCACAGACAGGGGGACTATAAGGGGACTTCCACGCTCACATGGCAGAGGGAGACAAGATAGATTGGTATACGATTTCATTAGCACGACGGGTCTAATAGATGTATGGAGAGCCCATCACCCAGGAGAGGTCGACTACACATTCTATTCGGCACCACACGACTCATATTCCCGCATAGACTATTTTTTAGTTAACGACCAAGCCATCCAAAGGACCACAAAGTCCACAATAGGATCTATCACATGGTCCGACCATGCAGACATAAGCATAGAACTAGGTAACCTTTGCACAGCAACCCAATGGAAGTGGAAATTAAACACCTCCCTACTGCAGGATCCAATGATCAAAGAGACTATACGCAAAGAGATAGTAGAATATTTCCAACTGAACACCACCCAGGACCTGACGCCCACCACCATATGGGCCGCTCATAAATCGGTCATTAGGGGTACCCTCATTAGGGAAGCAACCAGAAAAAAGAACTTAAAAACACGACACCTAAAATCCCTCCTACGGGACCTTCATACTCAGGAACAGAGACACAAATCTAACCCCACCCCCGATGGACTCACGGCCATACAGACTACCCGACGCCACATCAAAGAGACCCTACTAGACGATGTAGCGAAAGCAATGACATGGTCAAAAAGAACTTTCTATGAACAGGCCAACAAAATGCACACGCTATTAGCACGGACTCTTCACCCGCGACCAAAACAAACACACATCACGACAATTAGGGATCGCACAGGTCAGATTAAGACAGCACCTACAGACATAGCTCAAATATTCACAGAGTTCTATAAAACCTTGTACAACCACACACCCACGGACGCCGACAAAGCGCCACGCATGAGGGACGAGATCAGACAATACCTTAGCAAAATAGACCTCCCAAAATTGACCCCCTCAGTAATAGAAACCATGGGGGAAGAATTCACGGCTGAAGAAATAGACAGAGCCATATCACGACTTAAAGGACGCAAAGCCCCAGGTCCAGACGGATACGACGGCAGCTATTATAAGACATATAGAGAGGAACTGACACCCCACCTTCTAAAGTGGTTCAACCACCTGATGCAGGGCGGATGCCCCGACCCAGATATGTCCACGGCCCACATAGTATTAATACCAAAACCGGGAAAAGACACGACTTACCCAGACCACTACAGACCCATATCACTGATCAACCATGACGTGAAACTACTGGCCAAGATATTGGCAGACAGACTATCTCCACACTTACATAACCTAATACACGCAGACCAAGTAGGATTCATCCCCGAACGCCAGCTATTTGAAAACACCAGACGCAACATAGACCTAATATGGACGCAGACGACTACTCAAACCCCAACACTCATCCTCTCCCTCGACGCTGAAAAGGCGTTCGATAGAGTTAAGTGGATATACCTGTTTGAACTCCTACGACATCTCCGATTCCCTGAGACGTACATCAAAACAATACAAGCCATGTACACTGATGTCAAGGCACTCATACGGATCCCAGGCGCCACAACAACCCCCATCACCCTGCACAACGGCACACGCCAAGGCTGCCCACTGTCTCCCCTCCTGTTCGTACTCACATTAGAACCCCTATTACAGGCAATCAGATTGAATAAATCCATAGAGGGAATCGCAGTGGGCGACCAAACATACAAAGTTTCGGGATATGCAGACGACGTCCTTCTCACCCTTACAAACCCAGGGAACTCAATGGAGGCTCTAGATAGAGAACTAACAGAATACGGGGCCCTCTCAGGTTACAAGGTCAACTTGTCCAAATCCGCTGCTCTCCCAATAGCTATGACAGCTAATGACACGACACTCATAAGGAACCACCACAACATACATATAACACACAATGCCATAAAATATCTAGGAATACAACTGACTGCAGATCCCCAAAAGCTTTACGGGGCTAACCACACCCCCCTTATTAGGACTCTTAACGCTGACCTCGACAGATGGACAGATAAACCTATCTCCTGGATAGGGAGAGTCCACACGATAAAAATGAACATCCTCCCCAGACTCCTCTTCCTCTTCCAAGCCCTCCCCATCCCCGTCACAAAAACAGACCTGGCCCCTTTACAGAGAACAATTGGGGACTTTATCTGGCAAAATAAACGACACAGAGTGGCCCGCAACACATTATATCGACCTAAAGACGGAGGGGGGCTGGGGTTGCCCCATCTTTATAACTACTACCAGGCGGCCCAACTGGCACAGGTGGCCATGTGGCACTCGACACCGGGGGACCGCAGATGGGCGGACCTAGAATCCGGTTTAACGGGAGCCGACCTACCCCAATTCTACATCTGGCTTCCCAGAGAACACAGGGCCATCCTACGCACTGTTTGCCCAGCCATTTTAAACTCCCTACGGGTGTGGGACACTACAGCCCTGAAACATAAACTAACCACGGCACCCTCCCCAATGATGCCCCTGTTGAGAAACAGAGCTTTCCCACCGGGAATGAGGGCCCGAGATTTCAAAAATATAGAGGAGGCGGGACTACAAAGGGCGATACACCTATATGAAGGGGATCAAATAATGTCATTTGAGAAGTTAACGGAAAGGACCAGGCTAGGCCCCTCAGACTTTTTTAGATACGTCCAACTTAGAGACTTCGCACAACACGACCTAGCGAAAACAGCAGCAAAAACTACACTTACTGGTTTCGAACGAATGTGCCTCAAAGAAAATCCCCCTAAGGGACTTATTACAAACCTTTACGCTCACCTATGCACAAACAGCACCGACTGGGGCGACCTACACTACACCACACAATGGGAAACTGACCTAAAGGAGACCCTAGAGGGCACAGATTGGAGAGAAATATGGGATGCGAACAAAGCTATCTCAGTATGTGTCACCCAACAGGAGCAGGCATACAAGACCATGCTGAGATGGTACACAACCCCGGTAAAACTATACCGCATGCAAAAAACCCCGGACGACCTGTGTTGGAGGGGGGGTGGACATAAAGGGACTTACATCCATATGTGGTGGGAATGCCCAAAAGCACAGGCCTTCTGGGGGGATATTGGGAACCTACTCAGACAAGTATTCCATAGGCAAATAAAGGTAGACCCATGGGTATTCCTGCTATCTAGAACGCTTGAAGATTGGCCGAGAAAGGAACAAAAACTTTTACATAAAATTACGTTGGCGGCCAGACTTACCATGGCGCAGGCGTGGCTTAAACCAGCAATCCCCCAGGTACACGCAGTAATCCAAAAAATAAAAGACATACAGGTTATGGACAACCTCACAGCACGAGTGAGAGGCAACATAAAAACCTACGAAAAAATTTGGGAATTATGGATGGCTGGAGACTGGGGAATTTAAAAAAAAAAAAAAAAAAAAAAGAGACCATACTAGGGCCACCCTACAGACCCAACAATCCAAGGTGACACCAGGAGAACCCCCCCTACTCGGCGCTCCGACCCCCACCATGAGGAACCTCCCCCCCCCCCCCCCCCCCTCTGCCCCCTTTTCGGCATAACTTTGTGGATGGGGTTCAGACCTCGTCTATCCATCCACAAACACAGGAGGTCACGCACCCTACATATCCGGCCACTCCGCAATGTGTAAAGGTGTATAAATAGGTGCACTGAACCCGGAGTGAGAACTTTAGCCAATAGACATGACCCTCCTAACAGGATACCAATATCTGTTTACTATGCTTCCTTTTTACTATGTTCTTTTTATGTTTTATTTGCAAAATTTAAAAATATGACACCAAAAAGCGAATATATGCAAACCTGAATAATTACACCTGACCTACAAACGCGGTATATTCAAATGCAAACCGAAACTCGAAATGTGTTTAAGCTAATATAAACGGATGAATATGCCATGTAACTTCTGGTTCAACGCATTTATGTATAACAATGTCATTCCAAAAATAAAGAATTAAAAAAAAAAAAAGAAATGGTATGGCTTTATGGGGTATTTGGATTATATAGCCTGGTAAAATACTCTAAAATGGGACATGGGCACAGCGTAAAAATTCAAAATTTGAAAAAAAATGGAATGGCTGTGTCCCAAATGTGCCCCTCCGATGTCCACATATACCTGGCAAAGGTACATACGGGGGTATTTTTGTACTCAGCAGACATAGCTGAGCAAAATATGAAGTATTATACAGTGGTAGTACACATATGGTTTGCAAAATATACTGTGCAAACTCACTTTGTGTGTCAAAAAGGCAGAAAAAAACGCTTATAACCGCTACACCTTGTACACGCTAGCGGAAAAATGATCCCACGCTAAGGTTCAAAATATGCCTTTTGAAATACCCTGGGGTGTCTACTTTAAGAAATGGTAGGCCTTTGTGGGGTAGTTTGAATTTAAAACCTGCAAAGATGCTTGGAAATTGCACATAGGCCCGGCGTCAAAATTCAAAGTTCGGTCAAAACTGATATGGCTTGGTCTCCTATATGGCACTGTAGCTTCACAAAATAGTGCCATAGACATACAATGGGGGTGTCCTTTTACTCAGAAGACTTAGCTGAGCATAATTTGGGGGGTTTGAACTTAGTGGCACACATGAAATATACAAAATGCCCAGCAAAAATGCAATCCGTATGTAAAATATGCACAAAATTATTTTTTACCACATACTTTGGCATGTAATGGTAAAAAAATGGGGGCATGTTAAGGCACAATATGCACCTTATGAGATACCCTGGAGTGTCTTCTTTTACAAATGGTAGGCCTTTGTGGGGTGTTTTGAACAGTCAAACTGTTATAATACCCCAAATGGAAGCATAGGCTCATTAAATCCGTCTCTCAAAATTCTACTGTGAATACTGAAAAGGACAGGTCTCCTGTATGGCACTGTAGCTTCACGAAATAGTGCCCTAGACATACAATGGGGGTGTCCTTTTACTCGGAAGACTTAGCTGAGCATAATTTGGGGGGTTTGAACTTAGTGGCACACATGAAATATACAAAATGCCCAGCAAAAATGCAATCCGTATGTAAAATATGCACAAAATTATTTTTTACCACATACTTTGGCATGTAATGGTAAAAAAATGGGGGCATGTTAAGGCACAATATGCACCTTATGAGATACCCTGGAGTGTCTACTTTTACAAATGGTAGGCCTTTGTGGTTTTTTTTTGAACAGTCAAACTACTATAATACCCCAAATGGAAGCATAGGCTCATTAAATCCGTCTCTCAAAATTCTACTGTGAATACTGAAAATGACAGGTCTCCCATATGGCACTGTAGCTTCACAAAATAGGGCCAAAGACATACAATGGGGGTACCGTTGTACTCAGCAGAAGTAAATGAACACATAATAAAACTTTGTACAGGAATAGCACACACCAACTTTACAAAATACACATGAGAGGGGGGCGGGGCCTGACCGCCAAGATGGCCGGACGCACATGCTGCGTGCTCCGGTGGCAAGGGGCATAATCTGAGCCCTCACGGCGACCTACTGAGACTATATTTACTTACCAACCTGAGGGGGTTAACCAGCACCAGAAGCGGCACCCAACGGTGCGCGAAACATGCAGCTCCGACCACGGAACCCGGAGCAGAGCAGCAGGGCCTACCGGTCACTGAACCTAGTGGACCACGGGGGAGACGGCCGCTCTCCTGGGACCATACTGGGCCACGACCTCAACATGGGGCCCCGTTCCCCCCCCCTTGGACCGGTGGGGGTCATCCCGGTATCCATCAAACCAGGGCAAGCGACTTCACAAGCCCCGGCTAAACTCCGCGGCTCGAGCAACACGGCCAGTGGGCCTCTCAAGATGGCGGCCGCGACTCAACGGCAGAAAAGCGCGCCAGCCCAACCAAGCAGCCAGAGTTTCTACACGGCAGAGCAGTACGCTGAGAGGCTAGACAAGCTCTTCCAAAGGCTCTGGGAGCGACTGATACTGCGCTGTAGATGGGAACCACCCGACCCGGTGGGCACAGTAAGGAGGGACAAGGTGCGGAGCTGGCATGGACCCGCAACGGGCAAACCACGCAAGGCGACAATCGCAGACCGCCCTACAATCCTTCCCGGGCTGAAGGCCTCCCGGAGGACACCTCCACGGCACCGACCACACCGCCAGAAGCCCGACCGTCGCAGGCGACAGCAGAACATCCGAGCTCCCCACGGCGCCCGACAGAGGGTGGACCCGGCCTCGACTAAGAGAGCACGAGTCCGTGGACAACAGGTGCTGGCCTTCATTCCGGCCTGGGGCTGGAGCACTCCTTCCTTGCACCAGCGGCTCACCGGCCTCTCGCTGACCCGTCCGGCACATGGCTCAGACTTTCCCAGCAGGGGTATTGGCTGATGGATGGCCTGTAAGCCCGCAGCCCCATCACATGCCGCCCACAACTATGGACTCTTGGTGGACAATATAGCAGGCAAATTGTTGTATTTCTGTGGGTATGACTACTCACAATACCATAGTGTGCCATGTAGATGGTTTACCTTTCCTTTCCTGTTCGTCCTGCTGTTTAAACGACGTAACTCAGCTTCAGTATAGATGACACTCTTGATGGATAGCAATGTTTTATTTTATTTTATTTACTTGACCTAGCTTGTCTACGTTCAGCGAGTAATTATATGATCGTTGCTGTAGCCTATGTACTCTAACTCTTAAAGGGTGTACCTTACTCAGACACCCAAAGACCATAACCAGTTCATAGCTTAACATACCCGACCAGCACTACTGACGCTGAACTAGCCAGACCTGCTTGCATATTGAAGTTAACATATACCTAGCATAAGTAACCAATGTTTTTTCTCACCCATGTGTCTCCTGACACCTGACTAACATGATCTAGTGAGTTACCAACCCGGATCCTTTGATCCATAGCTTGTATTTTCAAACTGGAGTTTAACTACACTACATAAAAAAAAAAAAGAGGCATTGAAAATTTGGAAATGTACTCTAATTTTGCATATTGTCGTACCAACCCTATGTTGTAAATCACTTAAACGTTTCCCCCGATTTCTCTTCTGTATCCCATACTTTATGCCTTTAATAAAAATCAGATTGACAAAAAAAAAAAAAATACACATGAGAAGTTCTTTGTTATAAGTTTGTGTGCGAAAACCACCAAAAAACACAATTTTACTCCAATATTTAGCAGAGGTTGGCGGTAAAATGGCTACGTAGAAAGTGTCAAAACAACCTTAGGTAAATAGCCTGTGGTGTCTACTTTATATAAATATATACTTTTGTGTGGCAATTTTGTTTTCTTTTATGGCTATTAGGCTTACAAGACAAACATACCAAATTCTAAAATCGCTCCACATAAAAAATTTATTTTACTCCTTGTGCTTTCTGACCTGTAACTACCAAAAAAAACTTAAAATCCCAGACACATTATATATTCTGTAATTCAGAACAACTAAATGAATTTATTTTTAATTACTTTCCTTAACCTGCACTAATTATGTACACATTATTATTGCAAAAACTGTAAAAAAACACACAAAAATTATTTTTTTTGCATATTTCTGTATTTTTTTTATAATAAATAAGCATTTATATATATATGTGTTACATCAAATTAAAGCCCTTTCTGTCCTTTAAAAAACGGTATATAATATGAGTCGGTGCAATAAATTAGTAAAATGCAAATTGCAGTTGAACGCAAATAGCAAAAAATGCAAAAAATGCCGTTGTCATTAAGTGAAAGACAAGCTTCTGAAGCTCTGTCCTTAAGGGGTTAAAAAGAATCTCTGCATTCTATTAGATACAGCAACAAAAAAATTAGTGGAAATCCAATAGATATTAGGGACTGTCCAGTTCTTTAACCTAGCTCTCCCTCAAGTCACAGCATCAAAGATAATTAATGTAAATGTCACTATTTCAGAGAGATGTAGCATTAAAATATAGCCACTTTTGTGAGGACTTCCAAAATCATGCCCTGTAATGCATTTAGATAAATGAGCCTTTAATGGGGTAAATGTATCTTTAAATAAAGTGCAGATACTAATGTGATAACAAACCAGTTTTTATTGCAAAGTTTAAGCCTAAAATCTGAATGCTTTTAACTCTAAGCCTCAGATTTTCCAGTAAGTATCCTAGTCGTAACCAGATTCACTCGATGGACTCGTAACACGTCCTGAACTTTCTCAAGGATACTGCTCAGCTCTTCACAAGCATTTTTCTTTTGCACACCCAGAACGAAATCCGATGATGTAATTCCACTTTGATCTTAACATGTTGTTATTTTCTGCTAGTCGCTTTATGCTTTTTCAATCATGAGACTCCTTTATGTGCCAGATTCACTTTCTCTAAATATGCACTGCCAGCTTAGGATCCGTCTGTATTGGGTTTTGTGTTTTTCTTCTGTTCTTCTGTACGGTGAGAGTTAGAAACCTGTCTGGCGCTGGCATTAGTAAATATCCATTGTACAAATTTCCCATAAATTATCTCCACTATAGTAATTGTCAAAATATGATATTCTGTTTTAAAAGCCAGGATAACCAAATATTTATTCTCATGAAATATCAAAAATGAGAAATAATAAAAAGTGTTTTTTTTTTTTTTACATAAATGTTAAAAAGTATATCAATGTATTATAGTCTGTTACAGTAGATTGAAATACTAATTACTGTTAACTAATTAGCCAATAAGTGGCATTTTTTTTTTCTAGATGCAATTAGAACAGCTGCAAGAGACTGTATCTGATGAACAGGTCAGGAAAGGAATGAAGATTGCATGTTTACTGGCATTTTAAAAAAACAGGGAAAATTCCTTTCTACCTTATTCATTTACTGCAAGTAAAACCTGTAGTTCTCAATTTGGAGTTGAAATGGCCAGATGCTACCTCCAAGCAAACTATCATTCATGTTATTGTATTGATTATATTGTGTTTGTTCGTTTTGCAAATTCTGCATACATTTTGTACCTGTTTTTATGCCTTGATCTAAGTGCACTGTCTTTTAGACAAGATTTTCCTTGTGTTCTAAAAAAGTAAAAAAAAATAGTTGGAAAATCTATCAGGGCTGTACTGACCAAATCATTAGTGCTGGAACATATTCTGATGGTATTATCAATATATATATTGCGTAGATGAACTGGGAGATGCATTTCAACATGTCCAGTAGACAATAACCAGAGCGCCTATATTTAATATTTTATGTTAAACAGAAGCATTTTAAATGTCCCCATTGCATAAAGACAATTGCATTGTCCCCATTGCAGAAAGGCTTTCTGACCTACCCATTTCTTTACCTAATGGGCTACTGGGTGCAGGATATTTTCATGTATTTAAGTATGTTAGAAGGGTATCAACAATTTTGTTGTTGCTGTTTCCTTTTTACAAATGGCTCAAAATAACTTTTGGGATTTGGGGGAATTGAAAAAAATTATTGAAGAAAATGTTCTACTTGCAGCAACAAAATTTTGGCAATTATCCCATGTTTTTTTTTTTTTGGATGAAGGATATTAACTGCTGTATCAATATGTTAAATACAAATATATATATATATATATATATATATATTTTTTTTTTGGTGTCCATCGTGTAATTTTTAATCAAACTCTGTTATCAGGACTAAGAAGATCAGATTATATTTGTGTCAAAGTAATGCAGTAATATCAATAATTATGATCTATTCACAGACTTTCTATAATTCCAAAGGTAAAGCATTTTTCTTTACGTTCGTGAACTGGATACCTGAATGGAATGACCCATTTTGTGTGTGACGTCCTGATGGTGAATAGCTTCAGTCCACTCATTCTTCCAATTTCCCTAGAAAACCCCTGTTAGTACCAGTGAGGGACCTATTGTACAACAGTTACAGATTACAGTTTAGAGATCACAGCAGCAAGTTCCACCAGTTTGAATGAACATACGGGAACAGATAGTGAAGAGGGCCCTGCCCAACTGAGCTTATAATCTAAAGAGTAATGACAGCTCACATATAGATGACCTCATCTTTAAAGTGACACTACTAAAGTGGCACCCTGACTACTTCATATAAATGGGGAAGGTCTAATGTGCAATACAGTTTTGTGTTCTTAACACTATAGCGTTCCTTTAAATCTAAATGGAATCACATTTTTGAATCCAGTACTGGAGGTCTGATTTATTTTCTTGTTCCTGAATTTTTTTTTTTTTGAACAATGTGCTGTCTGTGGATGACTGTAGATTATAGAATATATGGAGTCCGGTTCCATGTGTCATAATGTCCATTTATGATGACAGAAGAATTGCCTGACTCATTCCGGTAATGCAGTCCTTGCCAGCTGTTTTTTGAACTATGCTACGAGTGACAATTAGCTATCCGTGCTTTGACAGCTGTGGAGGGGAACGACTACATGGCCGCTGGGGGGATGTAAAGGGAGGAAATTGGAGGAAGAGAGTAATGTGAGTGAGATAATAAACAGGATGGAGAGCTGAGGGAGACTGGATAACCTGGGTAGTGGCCAGCATTAAATGTTCATTGTAGTTGATACCGAGCTCAGGAAGATACGAGAATAGAGCTTACTTTCAATATGAAACATATGATGCCATAAATAGAGTAGAAATAGGGAAAAAAGCTATAGTTCTGCTTGCCTGTCCTTTTGCTAAAGTTCAGTCACTTTCCGATCTCACAGTTAAGTATAATGACTTATTGTGACTTGGCATTATGCCAGTTGGACTTGGCACACTACTTCTCAATGCACGAGCAGAACCTCTTCTCTTCTTTTGCATCCTTGCAACTCTACATGTAATGCATGTGAATGCTATATGTAATGCATGTGAATGCTGTTTAAGTCTACCGCCCAATTCCAGGTAAATTCTCTGTTCTGAAAGCTTCCTCTGCCCAAGCCAAGGGCCTCTCATGGTCTGTGTGTGTTTCTGTGACTTATTGTACTGAACTTTTGTGATTAGACTTGTCAAGTATCTTCACCATGATCAGGTGTTTCACTTTTCAACTCTGGCATTTACTCTATGTTCCTGTACTTCGTATCTTGAAACTGGCATATGCTATATCATCCATTGCTTCATTCTTAACCTGGCATATGTTGTATGATCCTATGATTTGTATGCTATTAACATATGCCTTCTGGCCATGTGGTCCCAATCCTGAAACTGGCACATACCATCTCATCATGTGCTTCATTATTTAACTCTTGCATATACTCTATGATCTTCGAATCCAAACTCTGTGATCTTCATTTTGTAATTCTGGTATGTACACTTTGATCTTATACCTCATGTCCCAACAGTGATATCTACCCTATGATCCTGTGCTTCATATCCAATCACTAGCATGTACCTTATAATGCTGTGCATCAAATATTAATCTGCATGCCTTAAATGAGATCCCTTTTGCGTCTCTGCTTCTATTATTTAAACCTTTCAAGTCTGTGCTCTTCCCTTCACATGACTTAAAAGGATACTGTAGTCACCAAAAACAACTTTAGCTTAATTAAGCAGTTTTGGTGTATAGATCATGCCTCTGCAGTCTCTCTGCTCAATTCTCTGCCATTTAGGAGTTAAATCATTTTGTATATACAGCCCGAGTCACACCTCCATGCATGTGACTCACCCAACCTTCCTAAACACTTCCTGTAAAGAGTCATCTAAGGTTTACAGTTCCTGTATTGTACAATCTGTTTAATTTATATGTTTTATGTATCTCTGCTAATAGATTGATTGACCCTGCATGAGCCTAATGTGTGTGCTTAAAGTTCAGTTTCCAGAGCAGGAGATAAAAAAAAACCTTTAACCCCTTAAGGACCAAACTTCTGGAATAAAACGGAATCATGACATGTCACACATGTCATGTGTCCTTAAGGGGTTAAAGTTAGTTACATCTGTTTGAAAATTAAATTTTTTTTAATTAATTTTTTTCATACCAATAGGGGGGAACCTAATGTCCTCCCCCCGGTCCCCACCCCTGAGCGGCGGGTGGGAGCCCTAAATACCAATAGGGGGGGACCTAATGTCCTCCCCCCGGCCCCCACCCATGAGCAGCGGGTGGGGGCCCTAAATACCATTAGGGGGGACCTATTGTCCTCCTCCCCGGCCCCCACCCCTGAGCGGCGGGTGGGGGCCCTAAATACCAATGGGGGGGATCTATTGTACTCCCCCTGGCCCCCACCCCTGAGCGAAAGTGGGGCCCCTAAATGCCAATGGGGGGACCTAATGTCCTCCCCCCTGGCCCCCACCCATGAGCGGCGGATGGGGGCCCTAAATATCAATAGGGGGGGACCTATTGTCCTCCCCCCCGGCCTCCACCCCTAAATGGCGGGTGGGGGCCCTAAATACCAATAGGGGGGACCTATTGTCCTCCCCCCGGCCCCCACCCCTGAGCGGCAGGTGGGGGCCCTAAATACCAATAGTTGGGGGGACCTATTGTCCTCCCCCCGGCCCCCACCCCTGAGCGGCGGGTGGGGGCCCTAAATACCAATGGGGGTGACCTAATGTCCTCCCCCCGGCCCCCACCCATGAGCGGCGGTTGGGGGCCCTAAATACCAATGGGGGTGACCTAATGTCCTCCCCCTGGCCCCCACCCCTGAGCGGCGGGTGGGGGCCCTAAAAAAAATGTCCCCCCAGGTGACTAGGGGAC
The DNA here is from genome assembly GCF_036172605.1 of Pelobates fuscus. NCBI lineage: Eukaryota > Metazoa > Chordata > Amphibia > Anura > Pelobatidae > Pelobates > Pelobates fuscus. Next base: position 105,143,134 of record NC_086318.1, on the reverse strand, counting down.
CCCCTCCCCCCCAAAAAAAATGGTCCCCCTACCTACCCCCCTCACCCTAAAAATAATTAGGGGGGAGTCAATAAAGCTAAAAACCTGTAAATAAATAAAAATAAACTTACCATTAGATGTCTTCTTTTTTCTAAAATCTTCTTTCTTCAGCCCCCAAAAAGGCCAAATAAAAAGTCAATATAACCGTCGCACTTTAAAAAACAAAAAAAAACAAAAAAAAACGAGCGCTAAAAAAATTAATCCTTCTTCACCCTTCGAGGGCACGCCGCGTACTGAGCTCCGCAGGGCGGGTCAAGGCTTATAAACTTTCCCACACTGTGTAAAATGACACAGAGCACTCTGATTGGGTGGATTTCAAGCCACCCAATCAGAGTGCTCTGTGTCATTTTACACAGCGTGGGAAAGTTCTGTGGAATTTTCCCACGCTGTGTAATTTGACTCATAACTCTCTGATTGGTTACTTAATCCACCAATCAGAGTGTTATGAGTCAAATTACACGCTATGTTTGCCGGGAACTATTCGCCAGCGAACCGTTCGGGACATCACTACTCTCCATACCTACAACTTGGGACTATCCTCAATGAAAGTGGCATAAGACCCCTTACAGACACCATCCTGAACACCATGCATCAATTTAGGTTTAACCAACTTACACATTTCATAACTTCAACACCAGATCTAGCACAGGGACTTAGACCTAGCACGCCATATTAAAAGACTTGCTCTGACCACAACATTAAGACGAAACATCTATCCACGTTCTACAAGCTCATACAACAAGTAGAATGCCTCAGACCCCCCACCCCAGGGCCGGACTGGCCCACCAGGATACCGGGAAATTTCCCGGTGGGTCGTCGGCACCTGGGGCCGGGCAGACAGCTGGGTCTGCTGCCCGCTGGCTGAGTGAGGTCTGCTGCCCGCTGGCTGAGGGAGGTCTGCTGGCGGCCGCAGGGGGAGCAGGCTCTTCTGTCTCTGCTCCCCCGCCCTCGCGCGCAGCTTAATGAGACCGGGGCCGGAATATGACGTCATATTCCGGCGCCGGTCTCTTTCTAGCGCGCGAGGGCGGGGGAGCAGAGACAGAAGAGCCTGCCCCCCCTGCGGCCGCCAGCAGACCTCCCTCAGCCAGCGGGCAGCAGACCTCCCTCAGCCAGCGGGCAGCAGAAGACCTCCCCCTGCGGCCACTAGCAGCCGGTCACCCACAGGTAAAATGTGTAATTCTGTCAGTGTCAGTGTATGTGTGTGTGTATGTGTCATGGTGTGTGTGTGTCTGTGTCATGGTGGGTGTGTCTGTGTCTGTGTCTGTGTCATGGTGTGTGTCTGTCATTGTGTGTGTGTGTCTGTGTCATGGTGTGTGTGTGTCTGTATCATGGTGTGTGTGTGTGTGTGTCTGTGTCATGGTGTGTGTGTCTGTGTCATGGTGTGTGTGTGTCTGTGTCATTGTGTGTCTGTGTCATGGTGTGTGTGTATGTGTGTTTGTGTCATGGTGTGTGTCTGTCATTGTGTGTGTGTCTGTGTCATTGTGTGTGTGTCTGTGTCATGGTGTGTGTGTCTGTGTCATGGTGTGTGTGTCTGTGTCATGGTGTGTGTGTGTCTGTGTCATTGTGTGTCTGTGTCATGTTGTGTGTGTATGTGTGTGTGTGTCTGTGTCATTGTGTGTCTGTGTCATGGTGTGTGTGTATGTGTGTTTGTGTCATGGTGTGTGTGTTTGTGTCATGGTGTGTGTCTGTCATTGTGTGTGATCTATAGACATAAACCGCTTCATTAAGCTAAAGTTGTTTTGGTTACTATAGTATCCCTTTAAATATTGTAGCGGACCACCTGGTAACCCGACCGGTTACCTCCGCTAGTTCCCTTCCTTCAGCCGATCAGGAACTCTTCCATGGTTAGGAGACTTGGCTCTATGCGCTACACGGCACTCAGTCCTGGAAGCTCTTAGTCCTTACAAGTACTTTCCCCATTGCATCCTCTGCAAGCTGGAACAGCAGACACGGGAGTTGAATCTTCCCTCCCTGTGATGTAGACATGTGGTCAATGTTTTCCTCGCATACTGTATGAGAAACTCGGAGGGGTTGGGTCCCAATAAGGGCAGCATCCTCTTCACATGCCTGTCGAGCTCTGTCTCACTGTAGCTGGGCACCATGCTTGTTCCTATCGGCTGGGAAGTATGATCCCGCCGATGGCCACTGGTTATAGCGGACCACCTGGTAATCCGACCGGTTGCCTCCGCTAGTTCCCTTCCTTCAGCTGATCAGGAACTCTTCCATGGTTAGGGGAATTAGCTTTATGCGTTCCCAGACCTCTTCCAAGACCTCATTAATGACGTATTACGTGACTTCCATAGTGATGTCGCGAACATTACATTTTCCGTTCGCGAACGGTGAACGCGAATTTCCGCAAATGTTCGCGAACGGGTGAACCGGGCGAACCGCCATAGACTTCAATGGGCAGGCGTATTTTAAAACCCACAGGGACTCTTTCTGGCCACAATAGTGATGGAAAAGTTGTTTCAAGGGGACTAACACCTGGACTGTGGCATGCCGGAGGGGGATCCATGGCAAAACTCCCATGGAAAATTACATAGTTGATGCAGAGTCTGGTTTTAATCCACGAAGGGCATAAATCACCTAACATTCCTAAATTGTTTGGAATAACGTGCTTTAAAACATCAGGTATGATGTTGTATCGATCAGGTAGTGTAAGGGTTACGCCCGCTTCAAAGTGACAGACCAAACTCCCCGTGTAACGCACCGCAAACAACCGCAAACAGTCCATTTGCACAACCGCAAACTCCCCATTTGCACAAGGTTGGATACCAAGCTAGCCATGTCCCGTTCCTTGTCCTCACTGATGTCATTGAAGGTCTCTTCCTCCACCCAGCCACGTACAACACCAAGGGTCCCCGAAAGGTGACAACAAGCCCCCTGTATTTTTTTTAAAAAAAATGTACACTACTGTTACACCAGATATGAGTTGCACTGGTGTGACACTGTGCCATGGTAGGCCCTGAAACGCACACGTGTGAAGGAAACTGACTGCGATTATTTCACAGTCAAATTTCTAGTTTTTTTTTAATGTACACTACTGTTACACCAGATATGAGTCGCACTGGTGTGACCCTGTGCCCTGGCAAACCCTGAAACGCACACGTGTGAAGGAAACTGACTGCTATTAGATTACAGTCAAAAAAGTTTTTGTTTTTTTTAAATGCAAGCTATTGTGACACCAGATATGAGTGGTGGCACTGGGCAAGTGGGCACAGTATACGCTGTAAGCCTGACACACACGCTGGCAGGCAGGCAACTGCAATTAGATTACACAGAAAAAAAAAGCAGACTAAAAAGGGCTTTTTGGGGTGCTGTCCTTACAGCAGAGATCAGATGAGTCCTTCAGGACTGTAGTGGACACTACACTAGCCTAGCTATCAATTTCCCTATTAAATCAGCAGCAGCACACTGTCCCTCCTCTCACTAAGAATGCTGCTTCTGAATGAATCTAAAATGGATGCTGTCCAGGAAGTGGGAGGGTCTGGGAGGGAGGGTCTGATGCTGATTGGCTGGAATGTGTCTGCTGACTGTGAAATACAGGGTCAAAGTTTACTCAATGATGACGAATAGGGGCGGACTGAACATCGCATATGTTCGCCATCTGTGGCGAACACGAACAAGCTATGTTCGCCAGGAACTATTCGCCTGAGAACCGTTCGGGACATCACTAGACTTCCAGCAAGAGTGTGTGATAGTGTATCTTGACAATATCCTAATATACTCGAAGGATAAAGAAACACATAAAAAAGTGTTAAAAAGTTATTGTCTCGACTTTTACAACAGCGGTGCGGTGGGTGGGGAACCTAAACAAGAATAAAGGGGGGGGACCTAATGTCCTCCCCCCGGCCCCCACCCATGAGCAGCGGGTGGGGGCCCTAAATACCAATGGGGGGGATCTATTGTCCTCCCCCTGGCCCCCACCCCTGAGCGGTGGGTGGGGCCCCTAAATGCCAATGGGGGGACCTAATGTCCTCCCCCCTGGCCCCCACCCATGAGCGGCGGATGGGGGCCCTAAATATCAATAGGGGGGGACCTATTGTCCTCCCCCCGGCCTCCACCCCTGAGCGGCGGGTGGGGGCCCTAAATACCAATAGGGGGGACCTATTGTCCTCCCCCCGGCCCCCACCCCTGAGCGGCAGGTGGGGGCCCTAAATACCAATAGTTGGGGGGACCTATTGTCCTCCCCCCCGTCCCCCACCCCTGAGCGGCGGGTGGGGGCCCTAAATACCAATGGGGGGGACCTAATGTCCTCCCCCCGGCCCCCACCCATGAGCGGCGGTTGGGGGCCCTAAGTACCAATAGGGGGGGACCTAATGTCCTCCCCCTGGCCCCCACCCCTGAGCGGCGGGTGGGGGCCCTAAAAAAAATGTCCCCCCAGGTGACTAGGGGTCCCCAAACCCCTAGTCACCCCCTCCCCCCCCCAAAAAAATGGTCCCCCTACCTACCCCCCTCACCCTAAAAATAATTAGGGGGGAGTCAATAAAGCTAAAAACCTGTAAATAAATAAAAATAAACTTACCATTAGATGTCTTCTTTTTTCTAAAATCTTCTTTCTTCAGCCCCCAAAAAGGCCAAATAAAAAGTCAATATAACCGTCGCACTTTAAAAAACAAAACAAAACAAAAAAAAACGAGCGCTAAAAAAATTAATCCTTCTTCACCCTTCGAGGGCACGCCGCGTACTGAGCTCCGCAGGGCGGGTCAAGGCTTATAAACTTTCCCACACTGTGTAAAATGACACAGAGCACTCTGATTGGGTGGATTTCAAGCCACCCAATCAGAGTGCTCTGTGTCATTTTACACAGCGTGGGAAAGTTCTGTGGAATTTTCCCACGCTGTGTAATTTGACTCATAACTCTCTGATTGGTTACTTAATCCACCAATCAGAGTGTTATGAGTCAAATTACACGCTATGTTTGCCGGGAACTATTCGCCAGCGAACCGTTCGGGACATCACTACTCTCCATCCCTACAACTTGGGACTATCCTCAATGAAAGTGGCATCAGACCCCTTACAGACACCATCCCGAACACCATGCATCAATTTAGGTTTAACCAACTTACACATTTCATAACTTCAACACCAGATCTAGCACAGGGACTTAGACCTAGCACGCCATATTAAAATACTTGCTCTGACCACAACATTAAGACGAAACATCTATCCACGTTCTACAAGCTCATACAACAAGTAGAATGCCTCAGACCCCCCACCCCAGGGCCGGACTGGTCCACCAGGATACCGGGAAATTTCCCGGTGGGTCGTCGGCACCTGGGGCCGGGCAGACAGCTGGGTCTGCTGCCCGCTGGCTGAGGGAGGTCTGCTGCCCGCTTGCTGAGGGAGGTCTGCTGGCGGCTGCAGGGGGAGCAGGCTCTTCTGTCTCTGCTCCCCCGCCCTCGCGCGCAGCTTAATGAGACCGGGGCCGGAATATGACGTCATATTCCGGCGCCGGTCTCTTTCTAGCGCGCGAGGGCGGGGGAGCAGAGACAGAAGAGCCTGCTCCTCCTGCGGCCGCCAGCAGACCTCCCTCAGCCAGCGGGCAGCAGACCTCCCTCAGCCAGCGGGCAGCAGAAGACCTCCCCCTGCGGCCACTAGCAGCCGGTCACCCACAGGTAAAATGTGTAATTCTGTCAGTGTCAGTGTATGTGTGTGTGTATGTGTCATGGTGTGTGTGTGTGTGTGTCTGTGTCATGGTGGGTGTGTGTGTGTGTGTCTGTGTCTGTGTCATGGTGTGTGTCTGTCATTGTGTGTGTGTGTCTGTGTCATGGTGTGTGTGTGTGTGTCTGTGTCATGGTGTGTGTGTGTCTGTGTCATGGTGTGTCTGTGTCATGGTGTGTGTGTATGTGTGTTTGTGTCATGGTGTGTGTCTGTCATTGTGTGTGTGTCTGTGTCATGGTGTGTGTGTCTGTGTCATGGTGTGTGTGTCTGTGTCATGGTGTGTGTGTGTCTGTGTCATGGTGTGTGTGTGTCTGTGTCATTGTGTGTCTGTGTCATGGTGTGTGTGTATGTGTGTGTGTGTCTGTGTCATTGTGTGTTTGTGTCATGGTGTGTGTCTGTCATTGTGTGTGTCTGTGTCATGGTGTGTGTGTGTCTGTGTCATGGTGTGTGTGTCTGTGTCATGGTGTGTGTGTGTCATTGTGTGTGTCTGTGTCATTGTGTGTCTGTGTCATGGTGTATCTGTGTCTGTGTGTATTTAAAAAGTGTTTTTACTCACCTTTTTTTTCTCCCCACGCCGCGCTGGTCTCCCCTCGACTGGCCCTGCCTCTATGGCTGAGATCATCAAGCATGATGATCTGAGCCAATCCAATGCTCTGCCATAGGATTGGCTGCAAAGGCCCTGATAGTAGGTGCTGCACACTGTGCAATCACGCTGTGCAGCACTGACACAGGAAGCACCTCTAGTGACTGTCTGAGTGACTGTCACTAGAGGTGTCACTAGGAAGCAATGTAAACACTGCATGTGAGTATGCTTAATATACAATTAAATTAAAAGGACCAATATTATATATTAGAAAAAGCAATATATATATATATATATATATATATATATATTACTCAACCATCTGGGGTGGCAAGGCATTGCCTTACATATTACATACGGCAATATATGGCGCAATGACTTATGGGGCTGGCATAGATTTTTTTTTCCAGGGCTGCTTTGTATCCCTAGTCCATCCCTGCCCCACCCTATACTAAACAATGGCAGGAGGAGCTTAGCCTCTTGATAACCGAAGAGGACTGGAAGCGCATTTTTGCCAATCTATTTAAATCCTCTATTAGTAATAGTACACATGAAGATAACTATAAGAGACTCTCGAGGTGGCATTACACTCCAACAAGACTACGTAGGCTCTTCCCTGGTACATCAGACATGTGTTGGAGATGTCTCCAAGCTAAGGGCACACCAGGCCATATATGGTGGCATTTCCCCGTAATACAAGGGTACTGGGATAGAATAGAAACTCTTCTTCACACAATCACAGGCATACGCATACATAAGGCACCTGAAACTATGCTATTCCTCTTATATCGTGCCCCTTTGAGGAGGCCCCAGTGTACCATTCTATCTGCAGCCAACCTGCTCATCCCACTGTGCTGGAAAGGATCCTCGGCCTCCATCAGGGAGTGGATTCAAACAGTGGAGTCAGTGAGACATATGGAAGAACTCACATATTCTGTAACACACAAATATAGATTTTACACCTTAACCTGGGAACACTGGCTTAAATTTATGTGATCCACAACATGAAAGAGCCAGTTGACACCCCAAGCAATGCACACCGACACAAGATGATGATTGATGGTGTATGTGCATGTTACCTGTTCTCTGCCTAACTATTTCTGTAACTTATGTCAAGTCATATGAACATTCCCCATTGCCTTTATTCTGACTATGAATTTATCCTGTTTTTAACAAAGTGATGTTATCCTAATAAAAATCTTTACAAAGAAAAACCACTGACAATCTTTATTTGGAACACACATCTTTTATGCACAGACCCCCCCCAGGGGTCTCCAGTCAGTTCAACACAATCCCAGGCATGAGGGGGTTGGGTTACAGATAGCCATCTCCCGCTCTGGTAGATACCAACAGTACACAGGGATCTGGAATCCCTGCAAAAAGCGGGGCGATCGGATGTACAGAGCCTGAGAAATCATTGTCTAAAATCTGGGGCTCGAGGCTCTGTACATCCTCGAAATTAGTTCCATGAAGTTGATGGTTTAGTCCAGCGAATTCAAACTTCGCACCCAACACAAGCAACAACCAATCAGCTGAAAGGCGTGAAACCCATTTGAAAGGGCACTCCTTCTCTGATTGGTTGCATGTGCGACCAATCAGTGCCCATTCATGCCAACCAATCAGTAGAATGGCGCAAACCCAGTTTAAATGGGCACGTCCTTTCACATTGGTTGACACAGACTTCCATGTCCTGCTGGCTGTGTAGCCGACTCACAGCTCCAGGAATACCGCTGGGGCTCGTGCCCCTCTCCGGCGGCTACCTCCACTCAGGTAGCACCGGAGAAAGTGCTCGCTTGGGCAGCTACGAGCACAGCCTCATAGCTCCTGGGTAAGGGGGAGGGGGGAGGTTGAACAGTGATTATAGCTTCGTTAGGAGCAGGTAGGGCGATCCCCGAGACAGGGACCTAAAAACAGTGTGAGCACCCTGGTTCGAGATATGAATGCTGTCCCTGGTTGGCATTCGGTTATACGAACCGGTGGCCACCCAGGGGAAACACGTGGGGTTTTCACACCTCGTTACTAGGTGTGAACGTTCTATACTAACATTCCTGAGGTATCGGAGAGCAGGTAAAACACATGGGGAAACACAGAATACAAGGATAAACCATGGGAATAAGCATTGGGAACACAAAATACAAGGTCAAAACATATGAATATTCGGTGGACATGGTACTTAGCCACAAATATCTTCACCGCTTGTATCAAATCCTATCTCCATCACACACAAGTATTTTCATGAGTTGTCCCATATTTCTGGAACTTATCATCAAATGAACAAATCACCATTTTCAAATCTCTGATCCATTCCCCTTTCAGATTGTAAGCTTGTGGGCAAGACTCTGAATCATCTGAATCAGTTAGTATATGACTGTCAGTGTTTTTCTTTATCTTTTACTTAGAGTATACAGTGCTGCAAAATTTGTTGGCACAATATAAATTAGTGATAATTATAGTAATTATATGTTTAGCCACCCGGCACAGACATTAACATCTGCACAGACATCTGTCAGTTATATGGATCTGATGCCAAATGCCAGCTCAACCTAATTGACAATATATAATAATGTTTTATCTTTACAATAGCACACATAATGTGTGCTGCACTTATGACAGTTTGTATAAATAAATTTAAAAAATATTTCCACAATATTTTTTTATAAATTGCCAATACAATGGCATAGTATGTGTCAAATCCTTAAAAAAAAACAAAAAAAAAACCTGATGTTTTAAAGATCACTATAGGGTCAGGAACACAAACATGTATATATGTATTCCTGGCCACCATCTAGTCCCCCTGGGCCCCTCAAGCCTTCATAAATATATCAAAATCTTACTGTATTCAAGCCTGAAGCTGTAGATCTGCATGCTGTTTGCCTCAAAAAAACAAGCAGTCTGCTGACATCATCAGAAGTGGTAGCCTGATCCAATCACAGTGCTTCCCCATAGGATTGGCTGAGACTGACAAGGAGGCAGATCAGGGGCAGAGCCAGCATGATTCAAACACAGCCCTGGCCAATCAGCATCTCCTCATTGAGATTAATTGTATTATGAGGAAAGTTCAGTGTCTGCATGCAGAGGGAGGAGATACTGAATGTTTGGAGGCATTTTAGGCAGCCATGACCCAGGAAGGATCTCTAACAGCTATCCGAGGAGTGGCCAGTGAAGTTATCACTATGCTGTAATGTAAACACTGCATTTTCTCTGAAAAGACAGTGTTTACAGCAAAAAGCCTTAAGGTAATGATTCTACTCACTAGAACAAATTCAATAAGCTGTAGTTGTTCTGGTGACTATAGTGTTATTTTATGACCACCATTAAACATTTCGGCCCAGTATATCATTTAAAAAAAAAATTAAAAATTATTTTTATGGTTTAATGATTTGATGGCTCCATTTGGTTTGGTGTAACAGTATCCAGTTGAGGAAATAAAGCCTATAGATTTGGTAAACATGAAAGAAAGATCTCCATTTCGAGACAAGGTAGATGCCTCTAGAAGACAGGCACCCATAGGTCCTGCTCATGTCCCATGACAAAAGAGGCCCTTAGTAAATCCTTTTGAGGCATGAAAGCCCAAGATATACTTATTCCCTGGATCTCTTGGAGAAACAGTTGACTAACAGCCCTTGCTTTTCATATATTGACATGTATCTCTATTATCTCTGATACGGCAATGGTGCATGAATATATGGAATTATACAATTTTTACTGATGTGTATATTGCTCAGGTCTCCTACGTGTAATAATGTGTTGTATCGGAATAAAAGGAACGCCAAATAAATAATTAACAAAGAAGTAGTGTTTCCACGTCAAAACTGATAAGTCAAGCAAGTAAGTCATAGTTTATTTTGCTAAGCTAGTGGATGAAAATATTTGCTCTTGGTATTGCTCTCTTTTTCAAATATTTTTTTATAGAGTACACACAATATATGCATGACAAACTGCACACAGGCAGCAGTTTCACATCATTGACACCATATAACCATGACTGTGTGCAATTTAAGATTTTCTGCAATAACATACAGTAAAGACAAAGAACAAAACCTAATTGTCAGACGAGTTGATTCGATAAACAATAAATGCTTCGACGTATGAAGATAAAAGAGAACAGAAAAAAAATGAAAAAGTGGACGGCCTATCGTGACGACATGAATTCACCTTTGGGTTTCACCAATCAGACCAAATGTGTTTGTATCTCATTGATATCTCCCTGCGGAAGAAGAGCATAGTATATGTTTTGTGTTCATTCATTTTTAATTGTGCAACTGGTGGAACCTTTGCCTTTTTTCAATATCTAGCGTAAAGGGTTTTGTGGTTATCAATATGTGAGCCATCATCGTACAAAAATGTCCTAGTTCAGATAGATATATTTGAAACATCTGGAAGAGGTCAGTGGGACAAGCAATCTCAACTGTTTGTAAATCATAATTTCATTCTCAAACTCTATAGGCTACAAATGTTTACTAGACCTATACATTTGTCATCAACTAAATTGTAATTTGTCTGAATTGAAGCCGATTGTGGGACTGTCCAAATTCTGTAACTCTAAAGCACTATATGGAGACATGTTCATTTATTTGTATTTCAGCGTTTCGATGATTGATTGTTAGGGGAGTGACACAAAATTTCATTTTATTCACACAACACGTGATTATGGACTAAGAGAGGGGTAAAAAGGAGGCCCAGTAAAAAGACTATATATTATTTATTTAATATCTATATATAATTTATAATTTATTATCCTCTCTATTAGCTACTTTTTCTCATTTGATATGTGAACCAAACGGCAGGTAAATGCACTTAACAGTGCACTGCAAAATATATACATAATAGTTATAGTATGTATATTGTTATATTGTTGTACCATTTTTAGTTTGTCTGAATATTTTTCCAAACATTTTGCCTAGACGAATATCGGACGAGCTGAACCACCACATGGACAAGTATCGGACTACCCAAACTAAATAAAATTTTCGGACTAAGTGATTCAGACTAACCCAATTTTTCCACTTTGCAGAACTCTGTTTGCATCCCTGCCAAACATGTGTCGTGGTAGCTTTCTCCTGCCAACTTCCCCAACAAGGGGAATTTGTAAAATGCAGCAGTTAAACAAATGCCTGCAGCTGGTAGCCATTTGAAGCAAAAAAACAAACAAACAAACAAACAAACAAACAACACAACACAGGTTTTTAATGGTCAACACTACCCTACTGATACCAACCACCATTTTACGTTTTCAAATTGTATCCATATCAAGAAGGAGCAACGTTTACAGTTCATTGTTATAGAAACTCCACCAGGACACCATAAAAGGTTTGTTTAGTACATGCACACCTCATCTGCAATCATCCAAGAAATATGACTTACAAAATTTCACTGGTATAAATTTAAAACTACACATACCAGACATATATATATAGACCCTGCGGGTCGAAACGTCGATTTTCTTCACGGAATAAATTGCTTGAAACAAGTCCTCTGGAGTGCTCTACTCTTTTCTTGGATATACATTTACGCTGTGCAGCACCGAGGCTTTTTTCCTGTTGTTCTATTTAAAGGTAGAGTGCCAGACTCTGAACATTTTGTATATATATATATATATATATATATATATATATATAATGTGTGTGCGTGTGTGTGTGTTTTATTGCTAATTTATACGTTTTATTGCTTAATTATCAATAAAAATTGATTTTACATTTTTTACCTAAAACATTTTTAAAAATCACTGACATTTGATATTTTGTCATTTTGACAGAAACGTCACATGAGCTGAAACAGTTCCTTGGGAAGTATGTCCAAATGTTGCTCTTAGTAAGTCCAAATGTTGATCTTTATGACCCTTATTAGTCATTTAACCTGAGGGTGTTTAAATGACCGAGCTATAGATTCTCATCATTCTTTTCCTTTCCCCCCACAAAGAATCTTTTTCACATCTTATGAGCTAATTACAGATTTCAAAGCTAGCTAAACTTCATATTTTAAGGTTGCCAATTAATTCATTCCAGTCCGAATTGTACTGATAAAACATTCCATAACTTGGAAAATAAGGACAGCTCATTGACTAACAAAAACATATGATTTAAATGACACAGTACTGTTACAAATTGTGTGTTGAATGCTATATTCATTCAGACTTATATGGAAAAATATATTCTGGCACGTTATGCATTTGAACGTGCAGTACGGAGCATCCAGGAATTATCAATTTAAATTGTGATACTGCGGAATATGTTGATACTTTATAAATAATAATACTATTAATATGGACTGATAAAGCATGAGAATTGCCAATTACCAGCATAACAGTTAAAGGGACACACAAAGCACCAATTTTTTTTTAGCTTAATAAAGTATAAGAATTATGCCCCTGTCTCACTATTCAGTTATTGGCCATTTAGGAGTTAAATCACTTTATGTATGCATCCCCAGCCACACTGTGACTACCACAGCCTCCCTACAACTTACTAGCTTCTCTTGAACAGTGAACACTGAACAGTATATTTAACTTAGAATGTCTTACCTCCTATTCATTAAATTGCCTGCTATAGCCTATAGGGCCTAGTGTGTATAATTAGAGCTCAATCAACAGAGCAGGAGATGCAAACATCTAAAGTAAACACACTGTGCTGTAAGATCTGATTGCAAATTAAAGCTTTTTTTCGGAGGCTGTGTGCATCACAGCCAGGGGAGGTGTGGTTAGGGCTCCCTAAACAAAGGGACTTAAACTGCAGAGAATTGAGGGACATAATCTATACACCATAACTACTTCATTAAACTAGATTTTTTTGGTGCTTTGACTGTCTTCTTACTCCCATGCATAGATCGGTTCACCTTCCAATATGTACATTCTCCAAGCTGTCAACCTAACATGCACCCCCCAAATATAACATCACAACCTACTTCTTCAGCAAATATGGCTGTAACCCCCAAAACATAACTAAAATAAAGTTATTTATATTTTTATTATTTATGAAATACTGTAAACTGCAAGAATTAATTCACAGTGTGTGTATATATATATATTTTAGATTTTTATTTTTATAATAATTATAATTTTTATTACATTTGCTATGTATAACTGGCAATTTTTATGTGTTAGTTACAAGAAAATTATTAGCTATATTTGCATAAATAATCGTGGTGAGTGGTGTGTAAAATATTCTTTTGACGTCTCCAAATTTAAACTCTCCCTGCATTTTTAAGTTGTATTTTTAGTAATGTTCTTCCATAAAGGCTCAGTGACAAATTCACAGTATAATTTTGTTTCTGAATGTACGTGTCTTTCAGCGAAACAACGATCATTTTAAAGAGTAGTTACAGAGGGCACTTTGAGAAGCAGGGGCCTAAATGTTCTTTGCGAGACTTAAACTCCAGAAAAGCAATTCAGTCAGAGCAACTCTCAACCACTATGACATGGAAAAGAGTTTATAAAAATACTCAAACACCATAGACCATCAATCTCGTTTCAAAGAAATTCTTTTTCCTAGAAATTTGCTGCTTTTTACCTATAAATGACGGCTTGCTATTTAGTAAAGTACATGTTTTGCTTTTTATTTTATTGGCTCCACCAACATTGCAACAGAGCAACATTGTTCTCCCGAGGCATGTGAAATATGACAGCTCTCAACTGTACCAGCTTTCACTTCAGTTGCAAATTGATTTTACATTCTGTTTAAACGTGCACATTTTTACCAGTATACGGTTTTTCGAGGTAACGCTTAAATCTATGCACATGGCCTAAACGCTCGTAATTCAAAGGACCATTTACTTTGATGAATGAAGGTCTTAGATTACAAAATATTCCACATTCCAAGCTTATGATCAAATGGAATTTAGATCGGGTTTCTCTGAATCTATCTTGAAAGAATTTTATAAATGGTTGCAGCCCTCTTGGGTGTTACAAATTATCACTAATTTAATTCTTCAAAAGAAGCTAAATGTTGTGTCTATGTTTAATTTTTTTGTCATTAAATTGATAATTTGCAGAACCATGAAATTAGGGAGTATTGGTGATTCTTACAAGTATCTATTATATTCCACAATCTTAGATTTCAGAAAAATGTAACTGATAACATAGCAACTACTGTGGCGTTTACCCACTGAGCAGTTAGAATTGATTAGATGATACATGACTTAAAATATTCGGAACAAAATAGCAGAGCTGAAATATAAAATTCTAACTCAATCTCCAGATGTTTTCTGTTACAGCAAAGGCCGTTGTGGATTATATATATTGTGAGTCATCAACACATTATAACTGAATTGATAATGAATATGCACACCATAGGGGGTTATTTACCAAGCTCCATGTTTGCATTCAATCAGTGCTTTACAGCATTATGAATGGGGGAATTTAACAATAAATTAGACAATTCCAGGATGTTACGGGAACAATAAGTATATGAGGATACATGCTCAAAATATATTTTTTGGCCATTTGCACAGGAGCCCATTTTACTATATCTACAAATGTGTGTGTAAAATATAAATGATAACAGAACACGGTTCCATTGATCTGTGTTAAATATTTATTCTCAACAAACAGATGGAGATTCCGCTAGTGAAGGTAGTGATCCAGATGAAGGTTGCACAGGTCGGGGGAGAGGGATGTTGGGAAAGGATTGGATCAAGTGAAGTGAGGCAAGCCAACCGTAGGATTGTGTTGCTGGGCATGTGAGAATGCTTTAGTATATATGTGTGTCTTCAGAGTTTACAAAAGGGCGAGAGAGAGGGAGCTGATTGGGTGTACCCAGGCCTACGAGCCATTGGCAATATCGAAACATTCACAATCTCAGTTGTTATTGCAATTGCGGTTCGGTAAAAAGGACACATTGTCTTACACTTAACAGTCAAGTTTATGTGATCAAAGTCCTTCCAAAGTAGAATTATCAACATAATAATGCAGGGTTTTCAAATGATGGCCTTACCCAGATGTTGCCAGCCTACAACTCGACAAAATCTTTAAATTAAATAGAAAGCCAGAGAATCATGGGCGTTGTAGTTCAGCAACATCTGGGGCAGAGGTTAAGGTGTAGTGAAACCACTACACCTTAAGTGAAACCACTGGATACTTAGTTTATTCAGCCCCCTATAAGATTTGAAGCAGCACAGAAAACACTTTTCTAACATTTTTTTTTTTTACATTAACCAAAATGTGTCATTTTTTGTGTAGGAGCAGAACAAACATCACAAACCCCTAAATTGATGATGATGTTGAAACATAAGTCCCAAAATATTATCAATTCCGTGTTAATCAGTAAAGCAAATAAAGTAAAAATAAGCACTGTGAAAACAAAAAACACAGGAATTGATAACAAAACATACACTAATTGACACTCCACACCCATTGTTCAAATTAAAACTTACATAAAGAAATATACATACATATGAATGTCAGTTTGGAACAACGTGTGTCATTTATTAACATCACCGTTGCACAGGAGTCAAACAGGCAAATTAAATCATACCAAGATGGATCCAACTTGTCTGTCGTTTACCTTGAGAGCTCCAGATCATGTTATTAATGATGATGACTGAAGTAATTTAGTAGGACTTTGTTATGGCCAGAAAAATGTGACGTTTTTGGAATGCGTTTGTACTGAAAACATTTATATGACACCAGATGTGTATTATTGAGTTTATCATTATAACTGATCAGATCATGATGCTGGATTTCAATTTACTCCTTGCTTTGGAGGTATCCAGGTCTGATGAAAAACTAGCAAATTATAGGAATTTGGTCATTTGTCAGCAGATTATCTCCCATTTTATTAATGTTTTTCTGATTTTTTTTTAGGTCTACATAATTTCTGTTAAAAAAAAAAATGTATCCATTATTATTATTTTATTAATATAAAATAATGTTAACATAGTAAACAACACAAGGAAATATAATGGAACCCAGCCAAACAAACCTGCCTTTCAAAATGACAGGGGTTGGGGATGTCAAACTCCTGCATTCAAGATTAAGATTACGTTTTTTGTTATTATAGTGACGATGCTGCATGATTTGAACATTTCAGTTTTTTTATTTAATGCCTGTTATAGATGCCCATTTCTTGGGAAATCACATAATAGTTTTGCAACTACTTACTAAAAGGTTATATTCACTACTCATACAGCTTTTCAATGCTCTCCTTTTGTTTTCTTTTCTTTCTATCCACCTTTTTCATAAATCTCACTGTATCTCCAGATAACTATAATAACAACCCCCACGATGTCCATATTTATCCCTCCACTCAACCCGAACAAACTGCTTTGTTTTTCCCCATCTACTTCTTCTGTCTCCAATTGTCCCTATCCTACAAGTCTCATTCTCACTTTCTCTCACTTATGCCTCGTTTCTACTGAGTGGAACAGTTCGGGTCGGTTTGGTCTGGTACGCTATTTTGAGTGTTTCCATTATAAAAATGGCCCATACAACCGAACCAAGCCACACCATTCCTGGGCCCCCTTCAGTTGTAGGTCCATAGGAAATGGTACGGTACATTAGGGAGGAGCTACTGGCGTCACATGATACATTCCATTGATTGCCAGACAGAAAAACGACACTGCTCACGTCAAAGGCAAGCTCGAAACAAACACAACATCGCTGTTCAGTCAAGATAATAGGAGAAGGATGCCTGCAAACAACAGCAAGGTCTGGTTGGCTCAGGAACTGTCCACTTTCCTAACTCTAATTAGCGATACCGTTATTCAGAGTGAGCTTGATGGATCAGTGAGAAATGAAAAGGTGTATAAAGATTTTTCTCAGCGGATGTCAGCCGAGGGATTTAAACGGACATCGGTTCAGTGTAGGGCAACGCTTAAGAAGCTTAAAGGCCAATATAAAAAAATTAAGGACGCCAACAGCCATAGTGGAAACAGTCGAAGTACTTGGAGGTGGTACGACGTAATGGATGCCATTTACAGTCACATGCCGGCAAACCAAGGCTGGGAGGGAGGTCTGGACTTGGCATCTGCACTTCTTGAATCCAGTATAGAGCCCGCTGGTAAGTATTTTTTTCAATTGGCATTGGCTTTCGCTCTGCTAACCATTTATAAAAAATACTGCACAAAACCATTCACTCTTTGGACAAAAACACATTTTGTTTATACAGTGGAATGAAACACAACACATTTATTTGTAAAGTGGAATGAATGGAAATGGTAGGGTAGTTAGCATCTCATTGTTTACTTACTCAGCAACTGCCATTTAAGATAGTTAACCGTTAATACCGTGTATTATTCTCGTTGTTTGTGTATCAAACTCGTAATCTGTGCATTTTCAGATACAGTTAGGGACTCTCCAATGATACCTTAACCTTATCCGACGATGGTCCGTCAACGTCGTTCAGCAGTGCCAGTACGATGACGTCAACACCGACCCAACCACAGATTACGCCCAATGCACCCCAGCATCCACACACTGGTAAGACATGATGATCAGAGTGAAAGTTGTAATTGTGCATTTTCCTAACTTTTAATTCACATTGAAGTGTGAACCCACTCAACTTCCTCTGTGTAGTTTATGTTTGCATAATCAAATCCATAATCATAATTGCGCATTGTCTGTATATACTTCTATTTAATTTTCATTGTGTTTTGAGCTTCTCTTGTTTATATTGTGTTTATTGAGTTTATTTTAATTTGTGTTTACACAGTTCTTATGTTTTATATCTGTTCTTTATTTACATTATGTTAGCTAATATATATCCACCTAATTTTTGTACCATTGCTAAAAAAAACACTATTCTGGTCTTTTGTATATTCCAGGTGATAGGAGACGGTTGCAGCTGGATGTACGCACAGTCATGGAGGAGATGCGGACAACAGATAAAAGGCAGCAGGAAAGTATGGAGAACCTTTCTGAGCGGCGGTTTCAGGCACTGCGTCAGAATGCCCAGGAGGCTAAGCGCCGGGAGGCAGAAATCACCCGGCAGCAGATAGAGCAGTTGGCTACCTTCACCCAGGCCTTCCATGGTGTCCTTTGGCAGCTTGTTCAAGTGCTGGGAGGCAGTCATGATGCCAGGCCACCGTCCAGACAGTAGTGCCTTTCAGCCAGCACAGGACCTGTACACTTTTGTTTGTTTTTTTTTCTAAAAATTGTTTGTTTTTTGTAAAAATGGTTTAGTTGTATATATATGGAGAGATTGTGGGTGGGTCTGATTAAAGGTACAACTTTAAACAAATCATGGTATAAAATTAAATGTTGAGGTGCCGCATCAGAGCTCGACGTACTTCACTGCACTCTTCTTCGCTATCCCGTGCTATTACCCATACTGGCTCTTCTGCAGACGTATCCCATTCCTGGTGGAAGTCTTCTCCATGACTTTCACAAAGATTGTGAAGAGCACAGCAAGTAAGCACCATGGATTTGACAAATTCAATGTCACTGTCATTCTTCTTCATAAGACACCACCTACCCTTAATGCATTTTCAACTATGACCCGTGCCCTGGATATTTTCTTGTTGTAAGTTTTTTGTTCTGGTGTCAGGTGGCCATTGTCAGGAAATGGTTTCGGAAGCCAGTTTTGTAAAGGGTAGGCAGAGTCCCCCAGCACACAATAGCCAACATTCACCCCCCAAATGTTCTTAGTGGAAACAGGGTACAGGCCTCCCTGCCCAGTCAAGTCCCAAAATGTGGACAATCCTAGAACCCGAGCGTCATGCAAACTCCCAGGCTTTCCTACATTCACACTCCAGAATAGTCCTTTTCCATCCACTACTCCTTGGAGGATGATGGAATGCCAGCCTTTTCTGTTGAAGTAGTCAGTGTGGTATTCTTGTGGTGCTATTATTGGTATGTGTGACCCATCAATAGCACCAACACACTGTGGAAGGCCCCACCTGTTCTCAAAGTAGTCAGCCATGTCTTTAAGCTTTTCCTGGTCCGGAAAATGAATATTTGAATTTCAGGCACTAGCAATGTACAGACAGACTTACAGAAGTCCTGCACACACCGGCACACTGATGATTTACTGACACCAAAAAGATTACCTATACTGCTGTATTCATTGTTGGTAGCCAGCTTCCACAGTGCAAAATGGGAAATATTGCAGCTGGCATGAAGTCCATATAGTTCAATGAGTGGATGCGAATTGTTTCTTTCTAGCATTGGTGACTGTATAAAGTTAAAATCACCTCATAAGAAGATACCTCCTCGATTTTGTGTTCAAGTTTAGTAAGAATATGTTGAAGACAGTTTCTATGGTCAGTATTAGTAAAATAAACCATTGCTAAAGTATATTGTACATTGTTAAATAATCCTATCAGTATAAGATATCTTCCGTATGAATCTACAGTTGTTTGTTCAAACTGTAAAGTAACATCTTTAGGTATCAATATAGATACTCCCTTAGAGTTAGGTAGTGGGTACGGAATAATTAAGTCATGTTAAGTCATATATTGGGGCAGCGGTCCAAATATCTGTAAACAAAGGTAACGCGGTATGTACGTACATTCCAATAAGAAGTCCCTGTAAACTTTCTGATGGCACAATGTGTGTAGACATCTCAGGCTGTTAGTAGTTATTGTATATATATATATATATATATATATATATATATATTTTATATATAGCATACAGCCAAACACCATTCGGAGAATAAATGAGTAATATTGGGAAACGTATAATGCGCATTTGTGTGTCCAACATCTGTTAACGCACCTGCTTGGAAGGACGTCAAAAGCAGCAAGATGAAATACGTGATTAATTACCATTGAGTTAAAAAAAAATGATATAATGTCACACTAAATCTAAAAAAATAAATAAATACTGTAAAAAATATTGTGTTCACACTTGCATGACACCTATCACTTCAGTCATAGTGAATAAGTCATTTTTGTTTAGCTCACCTCAAATATGCATAACGAGGTCATTCTCTTGCTGGTGATGCACACAGAAAGGGTTGAATGAACCAATACTGAACTAACAGTAGCGTCAAATATAGCTGGTTAAATAGTACTTAGCATGGTGACACTTTCTCCTTAACGTATGTAAAATATATGAAGATGTCAAAACACAGCTGCTAAGCAGTCATCGATCATTTAACTAATTACACCTCCATTGTCTCCGATGTTGCATTTCGGAGATGAAAAGAACCAGTTTGTACTATACATAGATGTCTAGCAGAAGAGGTAACAGCTGGAGTATATGCAGGATGCTGGACTCCCCTCAAAAAAAATGATTCACTCTTGCCAGCATCATCGTTTGAAGACCACCCATCCATGGCATTGTCAATTGATGATAAATGATAAATGTTATACCGAAGGAATATTCTGGGTCAACAGTACCATGTGCAATGTGCTAATTGGGTGTACATGATTCTGTCCCGAGAAAGAGTTAACTATGCATGATTAACTGATCATCAGTCAGTGTGGTTTAATATAAGAACACTGACTGAGTCACACCACACAAAAACAAAAGTTTTAGACTTTAAAAAAAACAGACTTTTCTAAAATTAGAATATGTGTAAAGGAGTCATTATCAGACTGGAGCAATTTAAATGGAGTCTAAGAGAAATGGGATTATTTAAAAGTTACAATGCTGAATGCAACAGAAAATTGTATTAGGCTTGTCAGTAAAAGCAGAAAATTCAAGAAACCACTGTGGTACTCCGCAGATGTGGCCATAATAGTTCAAACAAAAAGTTAGCATTTAGTAATTATAAAAAACACCAGAGTGAGGAAGACAGAATGATCTATAAGATTAGGCAGAAAGAGACTACGCAAGTTAAAAGAGCTCCCAAATCACACACAAAAGAGAAAATAGCACAGTCAGTAAAAAAGGGGACAAAACATTTTTTAGATACATAAATGAGAAAAGGAAAGTAAAACAAGGATTAGTTAGATAAAAAAAAAAGAAGGAAGGTATGTAGAAGAGAATAAAGGTCTAGCTGACTGCCTCAATGAATATTTTTGCTCAGTATTTACAGATGAAAATGAAGGAAAGGGGCCTCAGTTAGGAAAAAGGACAAATGGGTCATTGGTTACATGTGAGTTTACAGAGGAAGAGGTTCTATTTCAACTGTCAAAAGTAAAGACAAATAAGTCAATGGGACCTGATGAAATGCACCCAAAGTTATTAAAAGAGCTTAGTGGTGTACTAGCAAAACCATTAACAGATTTATTTAACCAATCATTGTTAACAGGAGTAGTCCCAGAAGATTGGAAGTTAGTGAATGTTGTGCCCATTCACAAGAATGGTAGTAGGGAGGAGTCGGGCATCTATAGGTAAGTAAGCCTTACTTCAGTAGTGGGGAAAGTAATGGAAACCATGTTAAAACATAGGATTGTTGAACATCTAAAATCACATGGATTTCAAGATCAGAGACAACATGAGTTTACTTCAGGGAGATCATGCCAAACTAATCGTATTGATTTTTTGATTGGGTAACTAAAATAATAGATCAGGGTAGTGCAGTAGACATTGCTTACCTAGATTTCAGTAAGGCTTTTGACACTGTTGCACATAGAAGGCTTATCAATAAACTGCAATCTTTAAGTTTGGACTCCAATATTGTTGAATGAGTAAGGCAGTGGCTGAGTGACAGGCAACAGAGGGTTGTAGTCAATGGAGTATATTCAAAACATGGGCTTGTCACCAGTGGGGTACCTCAGGGATCTGTACTTGGACCCATTCTCTTTAATATTTTTTATTAGTGATATTGCAGAAGGTCTTGATGGCAAGGTTTGTCTTTTTGCTGATGATACTAAGATATGTAACAGGGTTGATGTTCCAGGAGGGATAAGCCAAATGGCTATTGATTTGGGTAAACTAGAAAAATGGTCAGAGTTGTGGTAACTGACATTGAATGTGGATAAGTGCAAGATAATGCATCTTGGATATAAAAACCCAAGGGCAGAGTGCAGAATATTTGATAGAGTTCTAACCTTAACATCTGAGGAAAGGGATTTAGGGGTGATTATTTCTGATGACTTAAAGGTAGGTAGGAAATGCTAGCAGAATGCTTGGTTGTATAGGGAGAGGTATTTGCAGTAGAAAGAGGAAAGTGATCATGCCATTGTACAGAATACTGATGAGACCTTACTTGGAATATTGTACGCAATAGAAGGATATAGATATTTTAGAGAGAGTTCAGAGAAGGGCTACTAAACCGGTTAATGGATTGCAGGATGAAACTTACAAGGAAAGGTTAAAGGAACTTAACATGTATAGCTTGGAGGAAAGATGAGACAGGGGGATATGATAGAAACATTTAAATACATAAAGGGAATCAACACAGTAAAGGAGGAGACTATATTTAAAAGAAGAAAAATTACCACAACAAGAGGACATGGTCTTAAATTAGAGGGGCAAAGGTTTAAAAATAATATCAGGAAGTATTACTTTACTGAGAGGGTAGTGGATGCATTGAATAGCCTTCCAGCTGAAGTGGTAGAGGTTAACACAGTAAAGGAGTTTAAGCATGCATGGGATAGGCATAAGGCTATCCTAACTATAAGATAAGGCCAGGGACTAGTGAAAGTATTTAGAAAATTGCGCAGACTAGATGGGCCGAGTGGTTCTTATCTGCCGTCACAGTCTATGTTTCTATGTTTCTATCTCTTAGCCACAAACTCGGTGGCTTTGAGAGCCTGAGTTATCTCCACATGTGGGAGTGCCGGACTGGTAGTCAGTTGTCGCTTGCGGCACGTTGGCCTCCGCAGGTGTGGACGATGTTCCCGGGTGGGCTAGGGAGAGTGAGAGTTGGTGGGTGTACAGGTGCTGTGCCTGAGAGTGGCCCCTTCGCTCCCCACTGCCTGCGACCCTGCTCACCTGTTACGGGCACGTCTTGCTGCTCGGTCCGGGCTGCTCACTTGTGCTTCCAAAGTTGCTCCAAGAAGCAGTTGAATAATTCTTCTAGGCGCTGCAAGTTAGCATCGGTGGTATCGTGATTTTGGCTTATGAGTGGGCTCGGCTTATGTGGTGAGCTATCAGACGCCATCTTGAGTACGCCGTGTGGGGGAAGTGCCATTAATTCTTTGTTCAATGCTTAGGGCTCGATCCGGATGGATTGCTCCAGATGCCCCAGTATGGGGTAGGAGAGAGGAGAGCTGAGGGACCCTCGTGCCAGTTTGCACGCAAGGAGAGCGGCCACCTCTCCCCGGCTCGATCCCCAGTAGGCATCAGCAGATTTTTCTGGGTTCCTGGGTTGATGATAAGTATGAGACTGGTGTCCAAGAGTTCACCCGGGTGTCCGCAGCACAACTGTAGCCCTCCAGAACGTGGACGTGTCAATTTTCTGGGTTTTTTCCCCCGAAGTGATGATCTTTGGCAGGAGCTTGGTCTCGGCATGTCTGCTCAGCCTGGAAGCTAGGCTCCACCCCCTCAGCAGGATTATTTATAAATCCTGGACTGGTAAGGGGTACTTGAGGACTGGGTTGGGAACCCCCGATCTATATAATTGAGATAATATGCTATTTGTTATATTCAATATTTTGCTATTTGATCCCTTGTGGACCTTATGTTTAGCAATCCATTTAATGTTTGTCAGGAATGGAATGCTCTTGGTTCTTAAGGGACTCCCCTGTTGTAAGTTTCTCAGGGGGGACATTGTAGTGTATATTCTGGAATAAAGTTTACTCTCTTAGTCTCATGTTCTCAATGTAGTATTGATTCTGGGTATTGCAAGCATTTTAATTGCCAGTGGAAGGTCTCTCCAGTTCCCACACCATTCTACCAGGTCTAATCTTTCAAGCAATATTTCATTTGATAGCAGAACAATAAGGAAAACACCTGAACATGAAGTCCAACTACTTCTTGCTTTTTCTGATGTTCAAGGGGATTCTTCTGGGTATCCTACATAAGGAATCCACAGCCAATATGTGGCTTTAAACTAGGGAGTTATCCAGGTATAATACATTATTGCTTGCTTGTAACAAACATTTGGCTGATATTTTCTCCTGATCTCTGTACCTATATCCATGTAAGTAATGTTCATTCCTGACATTCCATAGATGTTATATTTGTGAATTTTATGTTTGGACTGGTGTTGTTAATATCTCTACAGATAAATTCTGCTTATTTACATGTCTGTTGCCACAATGTATCCTGTGCCACTGGTTACCACCTTTTCATTACCTAATTATATTGATCAACAGCCTGTAATAATTTTGATTCTGTTGGGCATGATTTGTACTATTCACAGTATTTTTTATCTTTAAATGTATGTCATGCTGGTATTGGCCTAAATTTCCTACTTAGAATTAGTAGTTGCCACAATATATATGGTTCATCCTCATATTCTTTCACTACTATCTGAATGTGGTGATGTGCTCATTCTTGCCTTTGCCTAGGAATATCTACTATTGGTGTTATTGGTTTCTACCTCTCCTATAATTTATCATTAAGATATCAAACAATCAATTTATGATGTGATATGCAGGTGAGTGTCTGATATTTGCAAAATGTAGTCATTGTGCAGTGTTTTAATAACAAACTCCCATTTCTCTACTAGGCTCTGCCTTTTCTTACATACAGATATTATTTTGAGTTTCCTATACCTACAGGTAAGTAGCTCACAAGGCAAAATGAAACAGTGAGAATTGTGTCATAATTAAATACATACTTCCAGAGAACGGTGGGACTTTCAGTTTAATGTATCCTCCCTGTTGATAGCAGAGTATGGCCGTTTTTATTCAGCAGTGTCTGGAATTTCACGGCTTGTTCCAGACTGGTGTCATTCAGTTATGCCTTTGAGAAGGTTCTGGTTTGAAAGTGCCATCCATTGAGTAGGACATTCACTTCTGTTTTTTCCAAAAATATGTTTAGAATTTACAGATATGTACAGATATGTTGTGATCCAGGCAGAAGTGCCAAAACTCTTTCGCTAGGTTTGTTAGTATCATCGATCTCGTGCCACCCAGATGGTTGATGTAGCGGACCGCCGAGATATTGTCCATGTGAATTAGAAGTGAACAATTGGTTGTGCCCTTGAAGAAGCTTTGAAGGGTGAACAACCCCACCAGGAGTTCCAGACCATTGATATGAAGCTCCTTTTTCTGTGAGGACTATTTTACACCTGTAGAAGTGGGACCACAACACACACCCCAGCCGAGCATGCTCACATCGAATTCTATGATGAAATCGGGGTGGTTCCGAAGATTGCCCTGCCATTCCATGCTCCCATGTGTTGAAGCCACAAGTGAGTTCTTCTTTTGCCGTGCAATTGAGTGGAACTGAATTGGAGTAAGACTGACCCAACCATAGGTACGCGGCCTTGAGCTGTTGTCTAGGCCTTTGTCTCGTGGGGAAAAAACAATCCAATATGGTAGTGAGATTTTTTTCCAGGGCTGCTTCGTATACCCAGTCCGGCCCTGACCAGTAGTGCTAGGACCAGTGGACACAGTGGGTAGGCGGTGTCTACTGGGCCGAACAGAGGCATTAGGAGTAGCAGCCTGCATATCAGAAGGGTTCTGCATAATGGCACTAGACTAGCAAAAAGAAACAGTCACCACAGTGGGTAGAAAGGAGTTAAACCTGACAGCAGGAGGTAACTAAGGGCTGAGCAAGGGAGGAAGCACAGAGCTAGGTACTGAAGGGCAGAGCACAATAAGGGCAGCACAAACTTTTATGGCAGGCAGGCTTGCCGAGTGTTCCCTCAGGAATGGCTTCTGGGGAACA
This sequence comes from Pelobates fuscus, assembly GCF_036172605.1. NCBI lineage: Eukaryota > Metazoa > Chordata > Amphibia > Anura > Pelobatidae > Pelobates > Pelobates fuscus. The sequence continues at coordinate 105,117,242 of NC_086318.1, read as the reverse complement.
CTGTTAAGCTGCCTGACAACCCAGGCAGCCAATCAGCTCGCGCCCGCCCTTAAACGAGCGTCACAGAAGCCCGGCAAAATTTGTCAATCACAAAATGGCTGTCGCGATGTGCGGGCAGCACTGGAATCGGTTTAGGCCGCGATTTGGAAGGCAGCCAGGGAGACTTGCCCTGAGGTAAGGGGGATGGTGGGGACACCTCGGAACCCCAAGGTCATCCAACAAACGGCTAAACTGGGTTATAAACAACCTGAAGTTGCAAGGGGTCAGGGTTATGAGTGAGAATAGTTTTAATAGTTACTCAAGAGGATACGTATGCATAACTAGTAATTATAATACAGTTGTTAATTTGCACTTAGTGTAAACCAGAACTTCAATTATGAAATGAGTAATCGAGATATGAAACAGGTTAGGTGTGATCTGTATATACTTACTATTTTGGATGCATTTCAAAACCATAAATCAAAACTTCAAAAAAATCTAAAAAATATGTTTGTGCTATAGAAAAAGCTAAACTTTTTTGGAATGTGTATTAAATCTCTTGGTACTAGTCTATTAAGACTATTTACATATTCCAATCTCTCCTCCCTTTTGGGTAGGTTCCCATATAGGTGTTAACATACAAGTGACTGTGCAAGATACATGCATGAGAAACATCTTCCAACACTGCTAGATCTTGGCAACAGGCAATTTACGATAATGGTCAACACTCCATCAGTTGGTAGATGCTTATTGAATTAAAGGTTAATTTTCATGCTTTTATTTCATGAAATTTTTTGTTTTCAATTTGTGTTTTTTATTAGAGTTTGGATACTCATAATATATCTTTGCTGTAATATTAAAGTAGTAACAAGGTTATAACAATTTCTCAGAGTACAACTTTGCCGTAGTGTGAAAGTGTTAACAAGGCTTTATCAATGATCATCATCTGGATATAATAATAGTAATCGTCCGCTAGGGCTGCAGTATTGGCAGTGTGCAATGAAGTTAAAGTGGTGACTCTTGCGCTGCAGTTGGTCAACTGTGCGGGATTTGAAGGTATGCGTGCTACAACTATGTATCAAAGCTTATGTGTGTCTCTTTGACATTGTCGGTATATACAGGCTCTTCTTCGGACCATGATTGCTTTTGGGCATACGCTGCGTCGCAGTGTCTTCTTCCCTGGGTTCCCTTCTGTTGGCCTCTGTGAAATGCAACTGGTGGAGGAACTCCTTTTGGTCGTCCGTGGAGGCCAGGGTAAGCATCTGGTCTCCCCGTGGTACCGCCAGGGATCCATCAGCTCCCCACCGGTATCTGACTCCTGCTTCCCGAAGTTGTTTGGCAATTGGTGCCAGCTGTCTCCGTTCCGCAAGTTCTGCGAATGGGAGATCCCCATATAGGGCCACGTGCTACCCTCCATTTGCACAGTGCCCAGGTCTCTGGAGCGGGACATGATAGCGGAGCGAGTCGCCATGTCCTTCGTGACCGCTATAGTGTCTCTGGGTGCGTCTTCTGGAGCTGTTGCAGCTTTTCGGATTCTAAACGCTGAAAGTATTGTGTTGGGGTCAGTGCCTCCTTTAAGGCCCATTGTAGACATTAGGCGGTGGATGTAGGGTACTAAGGCCTCTCCCTCCCTCAGGTATTCCTTGGAGGCGTATGTTCCGCCTTCTATGTCGAGCTTCCATAGTGGTGATAGTCCGAGTAAGTTTCTGGACTTGTGAGGAGAGATTCTACATTGAGTCTTGGGAATGTTGTATCTGGTGCTCCCTTGCACTTTTCCATGTTTCCATTTCTGTGAGCCTTTGTTGGAGGTCCCCCACCTCCTTCTGTGTGCTTAGTATGTCAGCTCTCCACACCTCTCTAATTTCTGTTAAGAGGTCTCTTATGTCCTTTTTTGTTACAGGGGATGACTCTGCCTCTGATTCTGAGTCAGGACACTGGGTTTCAGTCTCTGCTGGAGGCGAGGTAAGACTTTCCCTGTCATCCTGGGATTCTCCTGAGTCCTCCTCCTCACTGCTAACTGCGGGTGCCATCTTGGAGGCAGCCTGTGGAGTAGGCCTCGCAAACGAGAGCCGAATATTGATCATTTTGGGTGTCTCTGTGTGGCGACCTTTTTTCTTTTTGCTCCCCATTGGTGTCTATGTACGGGAGGCGTATGTGTGGCCGTGTATGGGAGCCGTTTGTCGGGTAATTGTCTTATTTTATCGTGCACTGGTACGGAGCTCCACACACACGCGTCTTGTTCGCTCGGCAGTCGGCCACGCCCCCTATTTCATGAAATTTTAATATGATGGCAGCTTAAAAACAAACAAAACATTATAATAAAACAGAAAAAAAATCATGAGAAAATAATTATTGGTGAATGTTTCTGAAATTAAACATGCTTTGTGGTTTGCTCCAGGCTAATGATAAATATACAACACATTTTATTTAAATTTGTCATATCAATATATACAATACAATATAATTATTACAAAGGATATTTTGTCATATATAAAATTTACATAGATCAAATATAAAAAAAAAAAAAGATCAGGGCTAGCGGTTGGTCTTGTTTGGTAGTTTAAAACCGAACAAACTACCGAACATAGTCAATATTCTTACACTGGAGCTTGTTTCCCTTGTTTGTGGAAACGTTTCCACTGAACAGTGTCTTCCTAAGTGTTGTAGAACCAAACGCAGGGGATGCTAGAAGTTCAGCGGTGTTCGGGAGTTTCTGTGTCCTCTTTCAGTTCCATGAACTCGATGACCAAACACCGCTGCCTGCATTTGTGCGAACAAGATGGCCGCCACCTCGTGGTCGTCCATAGGAAATGCGGCCACCAGGATGAACACGTAGAATACTGGAGTGGAAATTGCTACAAAGTAGCAATTAGGCTTTGCAAGCTCCCGAGTGGTCTCAGGTTAATGCGGCTGTTCGGTTCCTGAACTATATAGTCCAAATACACGAACTGAGACTTTTTCAGTGTATATTACAGGGCCCATAGTTTGTGGGCCCTGTGGCTGGCAAGCAGGCTCCTCCAGGAGCTCGTGGCAAACTCACTTGAGAAGGGGAGTTTGTCACAGTACGTTTTCTGTAGCTTTTATAATACTTAGAAGGTTTACAGAACACTCCATCACACACTCCTAATTATACATTGTCCTTACCAAATATTTCCCCCTTAAACAATTTTAGAACCTTGTAAAACCATTAGGGATGTGCATATGAAAAATATTCAGTTCGGCATTTCGAAATTCGGGACTTCAGCACTTTGGATTAGGGGTAGGGTTAGGTTAGGGGTAGGGTTAGTTTAGGAGTAGGGGTAGGGTTAGGGTTAAGAGTAGGGTTATGGTTAGGGGTAGGGTTATGGTAGGGTTATGGTTAGGGGTAGGGTTTGATTAGGAGCAGTGTTAGGAGTAGGGTTATGGTAGGGTTAGGGGTAAGTTTAGGGTTAGAGTAGGGTTAGGAATAGGGGTAGGGTTATGGTAGAGTTAGGGGTAGGGTTGGGTTAGGAGCAGGGTTAGGATTAGGAGTAGGGTTATGGTAGGGTTTAGGGGGAGGGGAGGGTTAGGAGTACAGTTAGGGTTAGGTTAGGGGTAGGGTTACCCTACCCCCTACCCCTAACCCAACTCCAACCACTAACCCTACCCCAACCACTAACCCTACCCCTAACCCTACCTCTACCCCAACCCCTAACCTTACCCCAACCCTCTCCTGTTTTGCCACTTTTCAGAAATCCAAAGAACTTCGGCAATTCGGTTTGGCACTTTGGAGAAATTTGTCCGAATTTGCATTCGGAACGAAATGAATTGCACATGTCTAAAAACCATTTCAGTATCAGTCATAACTTCTGATAAAGCTTGTTTGCTCACAGTTTATTAATTAGAATCCAAGGTAAAAGACACACACATAATCACCTAATAGATCTGCAATAAATGCTACCTCCTTAACAAGACCACATTAGACATGCAATATCCAGGGTAGCCAAAGTATGTTCTTATTGAAGTAGCCATTGCATCCACTGCCAACTATGTGTATCCATCTGTAACACCTCTGTATATTATTTCAGTAAGCCTCAAATACATGCCCATTCTTGTGTTTGTGCTTTCTCTGGGCCCACTTGGGACTACTTAACCCTTCTGTACCCATTGGCATTTTTCAAACAGTGTTGACCTTTGGAAAGCAGGCTACCAAAGGACCTATTGGGTTACTTAAACAGATAGCATGACCAGATTCGCTGCCTCGACTATTAGTCATTTTAGTTTCACGTAGTCTTATGCCTTAGCTGTTGTAACAACACAGGCTGCCTGACTTGTTTCTCATTTTTGTGACCTCTTGCAGCCCAGGTAAGATTAGTAAATGACTCACTGTCTGGCTTGGACACTTTTACCTTAAAGCAGTACACCTCCTAACAACCCCCGGCCTATGTGTATAGTTTGCCTTTGATCTAGTCTTCAAATATGACAGTCATTCACTTGGATTCCTTTACATAACCATTATCTTACTTATTTTAGTCTTTCTTCTCTTCATTTTACAGATGAATTCTATTATACATTAATTAAGAAATATGCTGGAAATTATATATTAAGCAGTTTATGAATAAAACCACAAAAGGAAAATGCATATAATAATAACTATACAGTGGTTTACAAATGAAAATCCATTGAAAATAATGCCTCGGTTTACACATTTTTCTTCGCAATACAAAGCAAGTTTCCCCAGGATGCATTGCACCTGGAAGGTTTATGGCACCGCCCACTGCATGCTGGAGTCTGTGGGTAGCATGTGGCGTCGAGTGTGGAGGTGTTGGAGCGGCTTTTGCATCGAGTTTTGGAGCCATTCTGGAAATTGTTTGCAGTTGTTTTGGGACTTTTTGGTGCATTTCTCAAGCTGTGGAAAGGTAGGGGAGCTGAGCTTCATCATTTGCATGCCTTTTATTTTGTGTCCTGCATTGTGGGTTGGTTTCCATGCCAGCTCATTCTGACTTTTTTTCTGACCTCCAGAACAGATTAATTGGTTTTAAATAAATTCCTATGGGAAACCACGTTTCGGTTTACAAATTTTTCGCAATAAGAAACGTCCCAGAGAACGCATTACATTTGTAAACCGAGGTCCCACTGTATACCTTTTCATGTATGGTATGAAAAGGTATCTAGCTATTATTATTATTAATGAGTATATAAAGGGTAGTGGAAATAACTAGTTGCTAATAATCAACACCTTCCCCTTCTATAGAATCCTGAATAATTAAAATACATTATTGTAGAATACTAGTAGTACTATGATGGTTCTCGCTTAACAAATGATCTAAATATAGGAAGATTTGGGATCCTTGGATTACATACCTGACAAAAAAGAGCAACACAAAATGGTCAAGAACAACCCAAAGCTCACGTAAAACTTGCATCAAAATCCAGCCATATACAACTAGAGGAACAGGAATTTACAAGATTAAAACTCCTCCACCTTCCGAAATTCTCAGGTGCAACCAGCACGCTACATCGCAATAAGATATTATAACTTACTTCTTTTTGGAACTTACAATGCAAATAGTAATAGACAGACTCCAATGTAAATAGTAATAGAAATAGAAAGACCAGTGGCTACCCTTATATTCATTATATTCATTATTTTCTTTTAGAGCTTATCCTCAGTTTATTCTCCCAGTGATATCATCTTCCTATGATAATTTCAGTCTTATTTACCATCATTACTTCAATAAAACACATAAGCAATCACATAATGACACACATATATAACATATTCATGGCAATTGAATGCTCATAGTGGCTTATATATATCGGAATACGTTATCCATTATGTATAATGCTAAATGTTGGAAATTTCGGAATCATAGGGCACACCGGGCAAATGGGGCTGAGGCCGGCAGGGAGATCACAGGATCTCCCCTGCCGGTCTTTGCAGGGCCGGCCCTATCCGAGCGCCGGCCCTGCAGTAGTCCATGGTGGGCCGGTGGGGAGATCAGAGATCTCCCTCACCGGCCCACATGCAGGATATTGCGGCCGCCGGCGGAGAGGGAGGGAGCCAGCAGAGGACCCCAGAGGAGCTCTAACTTTAAGCTCCGCTGGGTTCCTCTCGCGAGATTCGGAGCATTGCCACTCACCACTAAGACTACCAGGGATGGATGCCAGCAGCAGGATCCCCCCTCCCAGGCATAAGGTAAGCAGGGAGGGGGGGAAATAATCATACAGGTCACAGCAGCTTCACAGACACCCTGCACCCCTAACACTCACAGCACACACACACACACACTGCACCCCTGACACTCACAGCATCCCTGACACTCACACTGCACCCCTAACACTCACAGCACACACACTGCACCCCTAACACTCACAGCACACACACACTGCACCCCTGACACTCACAGCATCCCTGACACTCACACTGCACCCCTAACACTCACAGCACACACACACTGCACCCCTAACACTCACAGCACACACACTGCACCCCTAACACTCACAGCACACACACACTGCACCCCTAACACTCACAGCACACACACAAACACACACACTGCACCCCTGACACTCACAGCATCCCTGACACTCACACTGCACCCCTAACACTCACAGCGCACACACACACTGCACCCCTAACACTCACAGCACACACACACTGCACCCCTAACACTCACAGCACACACACACACGCACTGCACCCCTAACACTCACAGCACACACACACACACACACTGCACCCCTGACACTTACAGCGCACACACACACACACTGCACCCCTGACACTCACAGCACACACACTGCACCCCTAACACTCACAGCACACGCACTGCACCCCTAACACTCACAGCACACACACTGCACCCCTAACACTCACAGCACACACACACACTGCACCCCTAACACTCACAGCACACACACACACACACACTGCACCCCTAACACTCACAGCACTCACAGCACACACACTGCACCCCTAACACTCACTGCAAACACACACACACTGCACCCCTAACACTCACAGAATACACACACACACTGCACCCCTAACACTTACAGCACACACACACACACACACTGCACCCCTGACACTCACAGCACACACTCACACACACTGCACCCTGACACTCACAGCCCACACACACACACACACTGCACCCCTGACACTCACAGCACACACACACACACACACTGCATCCCTAACACTCACAGCACACACACACTGCACCCCTAATACTCACAGCACACACACACACTGTACCCCTGACCAGGGCCGGACTGGGAAAAAAATTAGGCCCAGGCATTTTTCAATCAGAGCGGCCCCCTAAGAAGGGGGCGGGGCCAGAGAGGGTGTGTTTTGTCATCACTAATGACAAGCACACCCCCTCTCAAAGTGAGCAAGTTGGTTCAATGCGCAGAGCCACGCTAAAGAGCTCTGGCATTAGAAAAAGGCTTGCGCTGTGTTTGCTTTTAAATTGTCTCTGGTGTCTCCACAAGTGGGATACCAGAGGACAATTGGGCCAGGTAGTGTGGTGTGGTGTGGTAGAGTGTGGTGTGGTATTGTGTAAATAGGTCAATTTAATTTGTGTTTGTGGTGTAATATGTGTGGCTAGGGGCTGTTGGTAGTGTGTGTATAGGGGGCATAGTGTTATAGGGGATGTAGCGAGTGTGTGCATACAGGCTGTAGTGTGTGTGTGTGTGTGTATAGGTGACGTAGTGTGTGTAGGGGTTGTAGAGAGGGTGTGTAGGAGATCTAGTGTGTAAAGGACCCAGAGTGTGTATAGGAGATTGTGTGTGTGTGTGTGTGTGTATATATAGAGGATTAAGAGTGCATATAGGGTAAGGGATCTAGCGTGTATCTGGAGCGTAATGTGTGTGGTGGTGCAGTGTGAGGGATGCTGTAGTGTGTGTGTGTGTGTGTGTGTTTGTGTGTGTATATATATATATATATATTTGGACGTATTGTATTGTATGTGAGGGGCGCAGTGTGTGTGTATTTAAGAGGGGTGCTGTGTGTGAGGGTGTTTTTATCTGTCACATCTGTCACATTCTAGGTTTCTAATTTTCTTTGTCTGTTAACTCACTGAGGGTTATTTTATATATGTGTATGTGTGTGAGCGAGGGTGCGGTCTGTCTGAGGGTGTGGTCTGTCTGAGGGTGCTGTCTGTCTGAGGGTGCTGTCTGTCTGAGGGTGCTGTCTGTGAGTGAGGGTGCTGTCTGTGAGTGAGGGTGCTGTCTGTGAGTGAGGGTGCTGTGTGTGTCTGAAGGTGATGTGTGTGTCTGAAGGTGATGTGTGCTGAGTGTCTGAGGGTGCTGTGTGTCTGGGTGACCTGTGTGTCTGCATGCGCTGTGAGTGTTTGGGTGCTGTGTGTGTCTGGGGGGGCTGTGTGTGTCTGGGGGGGCTGTGTGTGTCTGGGGGGCTGTGTGTGTCTGGGGGGCTGTGTGTGTCTGGGGGTGCTGTGTGTGTCTGGGGGTGCTGTATGTGTTTGGGTGCTGTGTGTGTCTGGGGGTGCTGTGTGTGTCTGGGGGTGCTGTGTGTGTCTGGGGGTGCTGTGTGTGTTTGGGTGCTGTGTGTGTTTGGGTGCTGTGTGTGTCTGGGGGGGCTGTGTGTGTCTGGGGGTGCTGTGTGTGTCTGGGGGTGCAGTGTGTGTGTGGGGGTGCTGTATGTGTTTGGGTGCTGTGTGTGTCTGGGGGGGCTGTGTGTGTCTGGGGGTGCTGTATGTGTTTGGGTGCTGTATGTGTTTGGGTGCTGTCTGTGTCTGGGGGGGCTGTGTGTGTCTGGGGGGGGGCTGTGTGTGTCTGGGGGGGGCTGTGTGTGTCTGGGGGTGATGTGTGTGTGTGAGGGGGCTGTTGGTGTGATTTTTTTTTAATTTAAATATTTTAATTTAAATATATTAATAATTAATAAAATTTTTAATTTAAATATATTATTAATAAAAAAAAAGTTATATCCCCCCCCCTCCCTTCTTACCTTTAGCATGGGAGGGGGGGAGCCGTTCTGCCTGGGGGGGATCCTTTCTGCAGCTTCCTTCCCTGGTGGTCCAGTGGTGAGAGTGAACTCTAACCTGCCGGCTAGAGTTCACTCTCGCGAGATCTGAGCGTTGCCGCGGTAACCGCGGCAACGCTCAGACCTCGCGAGAGGACCCGGCGGAGCTGCTGGATAGAGCTCCGCCGGTCCTCTCTGCTGCCTCCCTCACACCCCACAGCCGGCGGCCGCCTGTCAGTGTCTCTGGGCCGGTGAGGGAGATCTTTGATCTCCCCACCGGCCCATGGAGGCTCAGAGCAGGGCCGGCGCTCGGGTAGTGCGCTGGCCCTGCTGGGGCTGGCAGGGGAGATCCTGTGATCTCCCCTGCCGGCCTCGGCCCCACGGCCATCGCGGCCCACCGGGCATTTGCCCGGTGTGCCCGATGGCCAGTCCGGGCCTGCCCCTGACACTTACAGCACACACACACACACTGCATCCCTGACACTCACAGCACACACACACACACACACACACACACTGCACCCCTGACACTCAGAGCACACACACACACACACACTGCACCCCTGACACTCACAGCACCCTCACACACTGCACCACTAACACTCACAGCACCACTCACACACACACACACGCTGCACCCCTGACACTCACAGCAAACACACAATGCACTCCTGACACTCACAGCACCCTCACACACACACTGCACCCCTACCACTCACAGCACCCTCACTCTCACACACACACACACACACACACACACTGCACCCCTGACACTCACAGCACACACACAATGCACCCCTAACACTCACAGCACCCTCACACACACACGCACTGCACTCCTGACACTCACAGCACCCTCACTAGTACACACACACACTGCACCCCTGACACTCACAGCACCCTCACTCACACACACTGTACCCCTGACACTCACAGCTTCCTCACATGCACACACTGCACCCTCACACACAGCTTCCTCACACGCACTTAGCACCCTGATGCAAACACAGCACCCGCTCACACACAGCACACACACACTGCACCCATTACACACACAGCACCCTTACCCACATAGCACCCTCACGCAAACACAGCACCCATCACTCACACACACACTACACCCCTCACACACACACACACACTACACTCCTCTCGCAAACACACTACACCCCTTACACACACCCTCACACACACTGCACAATATGCTTTCCTAGCATTTTTGTCTCCTGGTATCCCAACTATGGAGACACCAGAGACAAATTTCAAGCAAACACAGTGCATGCATGTTATTAAATTTGCTTGCGCTGTGCAGAACAAATACAGGGTCTTTTTATCATGCCAGAGCTCTTCAGCAGAGCTCTGTGCATGGTCTACCCTGGAAGAGCATTGAACCAACATGCTCACTTTGTGATGGGGCGTGCTTGTCATTAGTGATGACAAAACACACCCTATCTGGCCCCGCCCCCTTTTTAGTGTAATTAAAAAATGCCCGGGACGAATTTTCTTCCCAGTCCGGCCCTGTATACACTGCTTGCCACCTATGTGTACACTGTTAAACGCAGTATTCTCTAACGTGATAAATTACTTTCTGAACCGAATCTGAAAATCAAATAAAAATATAATAAAATAATAAAATAATAAAATAAAAAAAGAGTAGTGGAGAAATACAAACCATAGAGACCGATTTAAAGCACAGGGCTTTGGTGTCTGAAGTACAGTGACAACTTTCAAAGAAAACAGGAAAGGCCAGAGTTTATAATGGGTTGACAGGTCATACTTAATAACAGGAGAAGCAAGTTTGCAATCAGAGTCAAAAAAAGATTCATCTCTATAGTCAGCTTCTTAAGTGGTTGGAATTAACTCAATGGATTGGATATTGAAAGAGGGAGTGACATCAACATTGCATATGATTAATATTGTTGCAAATATATACATATATTTTTTTAAAAAATGTTTTACACTATTTCATTAAGTAAAACATTGAAGATTACTTGTATCTTGTGTTAGCCTTATTTTCTTTTCAATGAAATATTTAGGAAATGACATCACAATCCAATTCAGACAAGGCAAACATGATCAATGAATAGGAGATTCTGGATAATTGGTATTACACATGTGCTGATACATTTTCTGGTACTGGAGAGTCATCACCTAAGAATCATTTAAATGTTTACTATTGCTGATGTTAGTTCACACAATAACTGCGACATTGGAAACTCTGCCAACGAGGTAGTCTCATAGCTTTTGTTCTTTTAGTAATGCCACACTGTGCCACGTGATCACACATCTCACCATATTAACTAGCAACAATGTAACCGCCATACATTACTCACGCAGGGCTGTTTATGAAATAGGTGATGTCAACAGGAGCAGAAAGCCCAACAAAGTTACTCACGGTTATCGTTTGCCTGAATCATCTCGCTATTGTTAAAACATGCCACAATTTGCCCCTGAGCTAAATGACATGATGCCAACAAGTACAGGAAGCATTATGTCACTAGTAACCTGTACCTGACATTTTACATTATATTATACACATTAAATTACTTTTTATTAGGCAGATGTCTTAATTTGTGGTTTCATTTAGTTTTGCTTTGTCCTCATTTTTCTACTTAATCATTAAAAATATATTGTAAATACAAGTGGGTTAAATGGTTAGTGCTTTACATCACAGTATTCTCTCTCCTTACTGTGCTCACGTACCTACAAGTGAACGCATGTTGGTCATCTTGACTCCTAATTTTATTCACCATAATTATATATATATATTCCAGAGCATGGCTTAAGACCTACACGGTTTTAATAGTAGCAAATAAAACTCAATATGAGCAATGGTGACCAAAATAATAGTATATAAAATGAGAATATAATAGCATATTGTTATATATAATATATCATGAATTGTAATTGTGAAAAAGTGTCAAAAGTCAAATACACTTGTCCAGTCTTGATACAGGCACATTGAAAGCAGCATATGTAAAAAGAGAGAAAACTGATTGTAGTTTTTTTATATGATGATACAAAGCCAAGTAAAAACAAAAAAACAAAACAAAACAAAACAAAAAAATCTTACAAAACTCCAATTCACATGAGAACTGTGTAGCATCACATTTTCGTATATAGGTTACATTGAATAACATCTTCCCAAATGGCTGCCTTGAGCACACAGGACACACATTGTATGAAACTCCTATGGTACTCCTTGGCATTGAGTGAAAATGTCCAGTGTGAGCCAAAATAAGCTTGATATGCAAAGTCACAGAAGGGTGTAAGTGTTACATATATACTGCAAGGAGTCCAGATGTTAGAAGAATGGTACACAGGCACTAACGCTCATTACCGCCAGTGCTATGTGAATACGCCTCTTTGTTCATCAACTGAATGTAAAATATACTTTAAGCGTGATTGAGTAAATGTCATTTATGGAAAATTGTGTACATTTCTGTAGAACTGCAGCAAACAAAGCCTGACTTTGACAGTCTGAAAGAAATTATTTGCATCACATCCAAAGGCAACACTGAACTTGGTATTTGGGTACCAACGTTCAAAATACACCTAACCCTTTAAAACCAGAGGAGTAAGCCAAGTAGTAAAAATCAATGAATTGCTCTTGCCCCTTTTTTACAAAGGCTTAGCTTATTGATAAGTAGGTTTTGAACCACAAGGTTCAAGTAGCTACCTTTGGAATATATGCAGAAAGTACACATTTTAATACTAATATTTATTGAGAGAAATCAAGAACACTTTTATAAAAGCATTAATAGATAAATGTACAATACAATTAAAACAATGCATTGCAGTGCACAGATCTCTATGTTAAAGTTTGTTTCAGCTAGCATCTATATACATTGAACAGTCATGACAATAGCAAAGTTTACAAGTATATAAACCAAATATTTAAATCAGCAACTTTTAATGGAACTCTCCCCTTCCCACTTTTCTTTTTGTGTTTTAACCTTTTGCCATGCATCAAAAGCTTTGGTGGGCAAAAATAAATAATTTAATCAATAAAATAAATAAATAACATATGTTTAAAACAAAAATAAAATGGAAAAAAATAAATAATAGCTAAACAGTCTCTCAGACATACTGACAAAGCAAAACACAACACAAGGATTGACAAAAATCCTAAAACAACAAAAATCAACACAACATCAGCGACCAAGAGAATAGAAAGTGGGAAATTAGTGAAGGGGAAATAAATGAGGAAAACCAGAACTGTATGTAAATTATTTAGAAAACAATACAGGCAAGGAACATAAATAAGAGGGGAGGTTGTAATGATGTACTTTTTGATAAAAATAAAATTAAAAAAATGATAGATTTAATTACTGCCGAAAGGACAAACTAATGCCATTATGTCTGAGAGCTGTTCTCTTCACTAAGGAAACGAGAAAGAAAACTATAATGTTGTAATATTTATTCACACACAGGGTGTAACAATGTTTTGTGACAACAGATGGACTACAGCCAGAGTCACCTTGTGACAGTGTGACTGACATCTAGCTCAGATGACTGTATTAAAGGAACACTACACTGCATAAAATACTAAATAAATACAATTCACAGTTTAATAGATATACCCCAAACGTGCCTTTAATTGTGTATTTTTCCTTGGGGATATATCTAAACTCAGCTTGCAAAACCTGCAGTTTTCTCGTCTGCTGCCTTTGCAAGCTCTCCCCTTCTAACCACTCCTAGACTTTCTGTCGCTGTCCAATCACAGACCTCCCAACGCAACTCAAGGACAAGTCTTTGTAAGCCAGGTGCTCTGGGCAATTCCTGCCTCTTGAGGTCAGCTACGTTGAGCTAACGAAACCAGGAAGCGACATTACCCATTGTATGCTTGAAAACCAAAGGGGTGTAACCAGCTTAATTTATAAAAGTGTCAATCACTATTGAAATCTGCACTTTTTGCAAAATGAAAAAAAAGACACACTGTTCACACATAAAGCTTTTCAGCAAGCTAAAGTTGTTTAGGGGTCTGGAGTCACCCTTTAACTCGACTTGGGTAGTTCCTCCTTCTTTCCACATGAAACTTACCCGTGCAAACTTTTTCTCATTTATAGAATGGAATGACTGGCTCATGCATAGGGTCATCATGAACTGATACAGTTTTCAAATAGTGTCAAAAGTAAACTCAGAATCTCAACCTTCTGGCCGTTAAAATACATTCGTAATACCTCTAATAAGTAAAACAAAATCTTATTTGAGATGATCATATTACTAGTTCAGAAGAAGCCAATTTCATGCTTCCTTGTACAAATGTAATAAAATTCATAATCATGAGTCTGTTTTACCTCTCTTTTCCACTCGTTATTTAACCTAAACATTTGTCCTTTTGAACTCGCAAGGATTAATAATTTAGAGCATAACAAATAATGTATTTTACAGTCTAAATGAATTACAGTATACAGTTCTATGTCCTAGGGACTATGAGTCACATGGCTTTAAATTGTATGCTTGCCTGTATTATAATACATTGTTGTCAGATGTATGTAGTTCTGTGAAAACAATATATTATATTTAATGCCACAGTGCATTACACTCAGGGGTGTATTAGCCGCGAGGCAAACAAGGCATTTGCCTTGGGCGGCATTTTCCAGGGGGCGGCAAAAAAAGCCGCCCCCAAATGCCCAGGGCAAATGCCTTGTTAGCCTTGCAGCTAACTGACAAGGCAGGCTGCTGGGCGTTCGGGCGGCACTGGCGGTCCGGCGGCTAGCGAGGGAGCACTTCCTCTGAGCTGTCTGCTCAGCTCCCTCGCGCGCCGCAGAGTGAGGCTGGGAGCCGGAAGATGACGCGCGAGGGAGCTGAGCAGACAGCACAGAGGAAGTGCTCCCTCGCCGCCCGCCCAGCAGACAGCCCAGCAGACAGCCCAGCAGCCCGACTGGCAGCCCCACTAGACCCCAGGGAGATAGAGAACCCCCACAGCATTCCCAAAGGTAAGGAGGCTGGGGGGGGGGGGGTACATTAAATATATATATATATATATATATATGTTAATGTGAGTGTGTATGTCTGTCTGTTAGTGTGTGTCAGCCTGTTAGTGTGTGAGTGTGTGTATGTATGTATGTCAGTGAGTGTGTCTGTTAGTGTGTGTGTCAGTCTGTTATTGTGTGAGTGTGTGTGTATGTCTGTCTGTTAGTGAGTGTGTCTGTTAGTGAGTGTGAGTGTGTATGTTAGTGTGTGAGTGTGTGTATGTATGTCAGTGAGTGTGAGTGTGTCTTTTAGTGAGTGTGAGTGTGTCTTTTAGTGTGTGAGTGTGTGTATGTATGTCAGTGAGTATGAGTGTGTCTGTTAGTGTGTGTGTATGTCTGTTAGTGAGTGTGAGTGTGTCTGTTAGTGTGTGAGTGTGTGTATATGTCTGTGAGTGTGTGTGTGTATGTCTGTTAGTGAGTGTGAGTGTGTCTGTTAGTGTGTGTGTGTGTCTGTTAGCTAATGTATGCGTATCTGTCAATTAATGTGTGTGTGTGTGTGTGTGTGTGTGTGTGTGTATTTAGAAGGCGGGGCGGGGGGAAGGGTTGGGTGGGGGTTGGGGGGCGCCTGAGTTTTGTCCTGCCTAGGGCAGCACAAAACCAGGATACACCACTGATTACACTATACTTATTCTGACATATCATTCACTATTTGACACTCTTTGACATTATATTAATGTCTTCCTTCGAGTGACAGCTCAGGTGTAATAATAAACTTTAATTCTAATTGCATTTCTTTTGAAATTAAACATTGTTTCCCCAGCAATATACATATACTACACATTTAGGAATCAGTTGAAGTTACGGAAAATACGGTCTCAAGCTAAGCTTACAAAATACATTTTATATTAGACCAGTTTAAATTATGTCAATAACTCCTTATTTAAATGGATATAAAAATCCTGAATGGGTAATCAAGCAGTAAACAGAACACAGTTACACAAATAATGTCATACGATATTTTCATAGAGAACCAGTTTACAAACGTAACAGAATATTGCTTTCAAAAGCTTGTTTTCAGCGATACAGAACGTACAGTAACCTTTACTTAAGTATTGTATATCTGCTATAATAAAAAAATAAACTTTTTATGATTTACATACATTATTGTGTACAAGAAAAATGAGGTCTATTCAGAAATTGAAATAGCTAGTTAAGAAAACAAAAACAATCCATATGCTAGTGATCTTTCAGAGTAAACTTCTCTGTAAAGAACCTGGTTTTAAAGTCATTGTGAACTAGGGAAGTCGGGGTGAACTTGAGAATTCTACAGTGAAGTGTTGAGAGTGACTTTATGATAGCCTTGTTTAACTTTAGGCTGGAGGTAGCGAATACTAATTCTTCATAGCACCCGCCCCCCCCCCCACACAATTTTTTAGCCATAAATGATGTGAATGTGAAGCAGCCTTCCCGAGAGATCAGCTGGGGACAGAGCCTTAATCTTTTGCCAGATTTTGATAAAGTTTTTTTTTTTGTTATTGCTAAAATAAGATATTTATAATGTTAAAAAACATGACAAATCCAATTTAGGTTAAAGACGGAATACATTTTTGGAAGGTACTTGGCCCTTTTTATTCCTTTATAGTTTGTAATGAACGGATCTATTGTTTATTTAGTAAGTTCCAAATATGCCTCAGAATTTTGTGCAAATTGTAAAAAATAATTTCAATTTGAATATTTACCAAAATCATTCTGGATTCACATTACGTGATTATCCCTGAATAGGCTAATTAGATACTGATAATTATATGCCTGCTAAAAAAATTTATAGAAAATAGTGGGAATTCTATGCAAAGTGTAAATATTCAGAATTAGACATGTTTTTACCTTGAATGTGCCCTTTAGGGGGCTTATTTAAATATTTTGGTTCACCTGCTTTTTTTACACCACAACGCAACATTCTAACCTCAATTCCCTAAATAAATAAAAAAAATAAGTTGATTAGTAGCATCTAAGAAACAATAAATAAACAATCTGATTGTGCATGCTTCCAAGCTTGCATCATCTGTACACTACGTACATCAGTTTTTTAGGTAAATTCCCCCAAAACAGGCAATAGTCCAAATCATTGCATACAATAGATATTTTACTCATGGGAAGGAGGGGGGAGACCAGGCTGGTGTGCTGGATAATGCTGCCAAAGTCAAGATTCTCTGGATATATTTTGCAAATAACTAACTATCTTGGAGAATTGTGCATATCGCCAAATCTTTTAGAAGGCCAGGCTTTCCTGTAGGATTATCCTGGATTTATTCCAGAAAGACAGGATTTGGAGCCTCTGATTTTTAGAAGCCATTCAATTATTTTCTCGTTGTAAGCAGAATTGTGTTATTTTTGGTAAGCACCACTTACAGACAAAAAGCTGGATTTGGCTGGGATTATAGAATCACATTTAGTTGGCCTTAGAATAGGTGTTAAATATTCTGTTATCACCTACCCATTTGGCCTCAGGATTTGTGTGAGACAGTTGTTGGTATTTGACGGGTACTTTGTGTCACTCATTGCACCCCTGATATATTGAGGAGAAAAGTAAAAAAAGAAAAGCTTTTTCGAAACAGGAAATTGTTCTTCTTGAAGATCCATGTATGGCATCAATGAACAAATCCCCAGTTTGAAGAGAGGCAGCTCCAGTTTAGACTCCAGAATTATAGTTAAATCTCAGTTTTAAGAAATTCCTCCCAAATCAACCCTGTTTAGTAATCAAACCATTCATTGTTTACATATGTCATATGAATGCAAGTGTTAAAATCATCCCTATAAGTAAGTAAGTCTACCTCAACGTATGCGCTAGGTTTGCACCTTCATGTCTTGCATGATCTGCCAACTATGTTTGTGATTTAATATTGATTTAATATTGCCAGATTAAGCACTTTGGCATTTGAAATTGCTGGTTACACTGTTTCTTCTTCCTGGGTGGACTTAAAGGGACACTCCTTTATTGAAATTAAGTTGTTATGGTGCCAGGAGGTCCCCAGTGCTTTCTTACTTGAAGGCATAAATCAAAACGTAGTTGGCATTCTTCACATTGAGCAAGTTACTACCTCTCCAGTGACAGTATCCTTTGGATTTTGTTTGAAAGCAATGGACCAAACTGCTTTACTAGTAAACAAACAGGTCACTTATTCAATCACTCACATAATTAGCCACTCACACATTGAATGACAGACAGAGTCACGCATTCCTGAAGATGCACTCACAGATACACACATACAGACATACACATCACACATCCACACATACATACACACACACACACACTCAGCCATACAAACCTATACAACTGCACAGTCGGTAACACATGTACACAGAGATACACAGTCAGTCATGCAGGCACAATATACATGAGAATAAATGCATGTGAAAAATAGTAGAATTCCCATTTACTACAAAATGGGAAGGGATCTAGGTTTGCTGCCCCTACTGCCTTTAACCCTTCACCACAGCACCTAGCTCCCTCATTGGTGGGTAGGTGCAGTAGTGGGGTGATAACGGCTGTAGCAAAGATTAAAAGCAGTAGTAGAGGGGCTAGGGACTGTAGTTGGGGTTACAGACTGTAGTTTGGGATTAGGGGCTGTAGTGGGGTGAGGGGGGAGGGGGGAGGGGGGGGTTGGGGCTGCTAAATAGCTCCCACCAGCCAGTGCTGGGAAATGGATTACCAATGGCAATGCTTTAATACAGTAGAAGGAGGGGAGAACTTGACTTGGAAGTACAGACAATGATCATTCCCACGGCATCAGGGGCCAGCTGGGGATCACAGCCAGCACCATGGCTTGGCTTCTCAGTGGGAAGGAACACAGGGACAGTCAAGAAGACCTCTTGATATCCCTGCCAGTTAGTTCAGCACACAGCACTCTGACTGCATTAGGGTGTGCCTATGCTCCTCCCCCACTCACCTCACAATCTTGGCGCTCACCAATGACTTTACTGTTAGAAAAATACCTATTACAAAAAGGGAGAAAATAATGCATCTTGTAATTCAAATATCAAACGTGCATCTCTCTTTCACAACTGAAATTTTATCGTTCATAAGTACAGTTGCTTTCTAATTTTTATGATATTTCTTGTTTGTGTACTGCTGTTTAATATACATTTGAGAAAAAAAACCGAGATGGATGAACTCTTAGTAAAAGGTGAGTGAATGCTGTTTACCTGTAATATAAAGACGGTATGTTACGATTTTAACTGTGTTAAAATACCTGGAAGCAGGTATTCAGTAAATCTCTCCGCTTTTGTGAGCGCAGAGTAATGGGCTGCTGCTCGAGGTCAAACTATACAATAAACAAACCTTTCACTATTATAACACCATTATGGGCGAACCAGGGTTTCACAAAACATATCCAGAGGATATTTTCCAGAGATATTTTAATGCACGTCTATTAAACAGCAAGTGGTTATGAGTTACCACAGTGAATGCAGTTCTTTGGGCCCACATTAAAGGGAACATACCCTAAAAGTTGGAGGCCCACATTCAAATAACTAAATTGAATACAACTTGCCTAGTAAATTAATAAAAAAAAATATGTTGTGCAGCTTAATATCCGCCCCATCATGTTGATGTACAGATCTGCATAGCTACTAGTATATATTTACATAAAACCTGGCGAAGTCTGGTATCAATTAATGGGATTTACCCTTCCTGAAGTTAAGGGATTGCTTGACAATAAGGATCTAATCAGAATAACAAATTAAAGGATGATATTGTCTGGCAGATATATTAATTTGTATGTATAATATTCAAATGTTCAAGAAAAAGTATAGGAGTGGACATTTTTATGATAATGCAGGGATGGAATCACAAATGAAAACTTCTGTAAATTGCTATAAATAATTAAAATAGCACTCTAGGAACCATAACCACTGTATGTCAATGTAGTGGTTCTCGAGCCATTAGGCTACATGTGCTGTTTGATGGGTGTAGTTATACTGGTTTCGGTTTGAATACAAGGGGTCCTTGAGGTACTGGCAACCTGGCCTCCAACTTGACTATTGCTAACCAACTTAACCAATGAATGTCTATAAAAATATAGAAACAATTGATACTGCTAAAGCAGAAGACAATCTTTCTAGTTAGCAATCCTGGCATGTGGGGGCTGGGCTGTCAGTACTCTGAAGCCTAATGGAACCACAACCAAAATATCTACATGTAGTATTTATGGCGCCTAGATTGACCCTTTAACATTAAACTAGTTTACTTGACCGGCGATCTGGATGAAGCTCTTTAAAAATGTAAATGTGCAGATGATGCCTTGTGATGGGTAAGTAATATCTCATCATTTTCATTTTACAAGCCATTTCACTGTTTATTTATTTTAAAATATTATTTCTATTTCTTGTTTGTAAGTTCTGTGCTCTGCTCATATTATCTATAATCGGTATTTGGGTTGAATTATTTTCCTGCGACAGTATAACTATAATACCATTGTGCTCTATGTACTGTCCAGTTGTGACTCCCTTTTCTCATTTAAGCTTTCACCTTGTTTTCTTGACACTTCAAAGACACTCAATTCTGGACAAAGCTTTGCAATGTGAGCACTGGAATGAAAACTAGTTGCTGATATTAAAGCCTATATCATGAAAATGAGATCCCAACCAAGATTTTTCTTCCCTTTTTTTAAATCAGAAGAACCTTGGGACCCGCCGGACAAACAAAATGTTATGAGTTTAGTTACTTCATACCAAGCAAGATCTAATACTTGACAAACTACTTGGCAGATACTAAATTAATAAGATTCATATTTTTTGTTTAATTCTTGTAACATAATTCTGAACTTTGACTGCAGCATGAGGTGATGATTAAATTTTTAAAAAAAATCATATTTTATTTAAATATTTCGTGGTTAAAGGACCACTATAGGCACCCAGACCACTTCAGCTCAACTAAGTGGTCTGGGTGCCAGGTCCATCTAGGGTTAACCCTGCCTGCTGTAAACATAGCAGTTTCAGTGGTAAGCACCACTTACAGACAAAAAGCTGGATTTGGCTGGGATTATAGAATCACATTTAGTTGGCCTTAGAATAAGTGTTAAGTATTCTGTTATCACCTACCCATTTGGCCTCAGGTTTTGTGTGAGACATTTGTTCGTATTTGACGGGTACTTTGTGTCACTCATTGCACTCCTGATATGTTGAGAGAAACTGCTATGTTTACATTAGGGTTAATCCAGCTTCTAGTGGCTGTCTCACTGACAGCCGCTAGAGGCGCTTCCGCACTTCTCACTGTGATTTTCACAGTGAGAAGACACCAGCGTCCATAGGAAAGCATTGAGAATGCTTTCCTATGGACTGACTGAATGCGCGCGCAGCTCTTGCCGTGCATGCGCATTCGGCGGAAGAGGGAGGAGAGTCCCCAGCGCCGAGGGAGCCCAGCGCTGAAGAAAGGTAAGCCTTTAACCCCTTCCTCCCCCTAGAGCCCGACGGGAGGGGGGCCATGAGGGTGGGGGGGGACCTATTAACACTATAGTGCCAGGAAAACGAGTTTGTTTTCCTGGAACTATAGTGGTCCTTTAAGGGAACGTAGGATAGAAGAGGAGCGCGCAGGGTCCGAAAAGGAGATTCAGCATTACAACATTTCTTCCGCAATTAAGGACTGCAATTGAACATAAGCGGTTTTACAGGAAAAGCATACCACAGCATAGTTACATTGTGGACCCTACTACTTTTTAGAGAACGGTTAATATTTCCCCTGCTTGCATAGGCATCCGGTGTGGGATGTGCAACTTTATTTTGGGGTCTCCACCGTTGAAACAGCTCAGTTCAACCCCCCTTAACGTAGTTTCAGTGGGATCGGTGTCTATCGCATCACTAACTGCCCGACCAGGTGATAATTATATAAAGGGTTATTTGATATTGATAAATTATATATGATGACATTTTTTATGTCTACGATATACCATGAAATCTATGGTCAGCAATGCTCAGTAGTATGTAATAGATGACCAACCAACTGTGGCATACTGTAGTTAGTAATTGGTGGTGATATGTACTGACATGCAAACTAGTGCAAGCCTGCAAGGAATGTATATGTGAACATGTGGTGATGGTATGGTAACATATACAGTGCCCTCCACTAATATTGGCACCCTTGGTAAAATGAGCAAAAAAAATGCCAATAATTGTGCAACACATATATTTAACAAATATTTAAATATAAATATTTACTTTTGGATAAACCTGTGTTGCGTTTGCAATTGTTTGATATCCGTGAGAGCAGAGTATTTTGCTTAACAAAAGATCCTAACGTTAACCAATAAAGGTGCCATTATTAGTGGAGGGCACTGTAGTAGGGAATCCGAGACAGAGTTATTCACTAAATGGAGAATTCAAAGTGAATTCAAGTGACTGTCAAATTCCAGGTCAAAATAAATGAAATTGAAAAAAACATCAAAGGCAGCTAGGCTTTAAGTTTGGCTAATCTGACCTTAACCCCTTAAGGACCAAACTTCTGGAATAAAAGGGAATCATGACATGTCACACATGTCATGTGTCCTTAAGGGGTTAAAAGGGACACTATAGTCACCTGAACAACTTTAGCCTAATTAAGCAGTTTTGGTGTATAGAACATGCCCTTGTAGCCTCACTGCTCAATCCTCTGCCATGTAGGAGTTAAATCCCTTTGTTTATGAACCCTAGTCACACCTCCCTGCATGTGACTTGCACAGCCTTCCATAAACACTTCCTGTAAAGAGAGCCCTATTTAGGCTTTCTTTATTGCAAGTTCTGTTTAATTACGATTTTCTTATCCCCTGCTATGTTAATAGCTTGCTAGATCCTGCAAGATCCTCCTGTATGTGATTAAAGTTCAATTTAGAGATTGAGATACAATTATTTAAGGTAAATTACATCTGTTTGAAAGTGAAACCAGTTTTTTTTTCATGCAGGCTCTGTCAATCATAACCAGGGGAGGTGTGGCTAGGGCTGCATAAACAGAAACAAAGTGATTTAACTCCTAAATGACAGTGAATTGAGCAGTGAAATTGCAGGGGAATGATCTATACAGTAAAACTGCTTTATTTAGCTAAAATAATTTAGGTGACTATAGTGTTCCTTTAAATTTGAAATTCACCTTGAATTCGCTTTGAATTCTCACGTTCCTAAAGAGGCCCAGAAGACACGATGATAGTCAGATGAACTTGATGATGAAGAGGCAGACTATGTTAATAAGATTATTTTTTATTCAATGACAGAGCAAAAATAAAAATGTCAAGCATAATTATACACAACCAAATACAATGAAGAAAGAAGATCCTCAAAGCAGAATACTTGAGGCTGATTGAACTAGTGAAACAAGTTAATCAGTTTTGTGAGTTTTCTGCAGGCAATGAGGATGTCATATGTACATCTTCATTATCCTGAGAATGAAAGATGAGAATTCTAAGTGTAACATTAACACACATGGTTTAATTTGACAGGTCACTCCTTCATCCTACACCCTAAGTTAGGCTGACATGCTTAGCCCATTAGGTTCCCAGTTAATCCCTACTCTCTTCTACCTATCTACTTACTATTGCTCATCTTTTGCTTTCCTATACCAACCTCCCTAATACTACCTCCTTCAATCGCACCTTGTACAGTGCGCACAGGGGAGGGAGTCTCCGATGTAACTCCAGGCAGATCTGCCGGTTAGGTTGATGAATGCAATGGGTCTAAACCTACCAGAGAAGCTAATGTGGCTTTTAATAGAAATGTGGGCAGTGTGTCCATTTGATGGTGCAGGAGACGCACTTTAGGGAGGGCTCCATCGCTTGCTGAGAGACCATCACCCTCTAATATATTTTGCAAACCACTCCTTGGTCAAGCAGTCTTGAGTGGTAATTCAGTTCTCTCACTCGGTGGCCTCCCAGCTCCTTGATCTGAGGGCAGAATTCGATGGACACTACGTACTACTTGGTGGAAAATAGTCATATACCTGCATGGATTCCAATAGCGCTTCCATTTGAGCAGGCTACATGGTCTGATCATTCCCTGGCATCTGTACACCTAACTTCCTCCATCTTTAGACCTAAGGAGTGAATCTGGAGACTCAATGAGTCTCTTCTTTTAGATCAGGAAATAGTCCAGTAGATTTAACAACTCTGCCTCAATATTTAATTGAAAAACTCACGTGACAGGTCACCAGTGACACTCTAGGAGGCACATAAGTGTGTACTCAGAGGCTTCCTAATCTCCCTGTGCACATGCCACAAACTGCTCCAATCTGCCGATATTCAAAGGCTGGTGCCGCAGATTATGCCTCTAAAGGCCCAACATAAGCAAACACTAAAAGACAAGGTATATATATCTTTTGGCAGCTAGTTAGCAACTGGCAACACTTTTGACCCATAAGAATTTGATAACCTTACAGAAGTCCAAAAGAATGTTTAATGAACATTTGAACAAATGCGGACGACTTCTAGCGCACGTGCTGAGGAAGCGACAGCAGAGATTTCACATACACAGACTTAGGGTGTACATAATTCCCAAATGTGAAAGAGCCTCAGCATTTCACTACTAATATACTTCATTGTACAATATACAATGAACCCAGACAGTTTGTGGGTGGGAGCAGGAAAGGACCTTACAAATAAAGGAATACCGCTCTACACACATCATGCCTACACTGTCTCCCCGAACAGTTAACTAGTAGAAGTCGAGATTTCTACTGGTGAACTAAAGGCTGAAAGAGCAACCTCAAAGCCAGGTATTATAAGGCATTTTTAGTTAAATTTCTACCACGCCTTTGGGCCTCATTCAACTATCTGGTTCAGGGAGAGAACCTGGGTTTCAACTAGTTGATGGCTTATATAACTGTCTTGCCGAAAAATTACAAAGATCCGTAGCTCTGTTCAAGTTATCATCCATTTATTCACTAAACGGAATGTAAAAGTCCTCTTTAAGATTATTGCTACCTGAGTGAAGATGGTACTTCTGAAGCAAGTCCACCCAGATCAGAGCATTTTGTGTC
Source organism: Pelobates fuscus (assembly GCF_036172605.1). Lineage (NCBI taxonomy): Eukaryota > Metazoa > Chordata > Amphibia > Anura > Pelobatidae > Pelobates > Pelobates fuscus. The sequence continues at coordinate 105,092,401 of NC_086318.1, read as the reverse complement.
AGGGAGAGAGGCAAAAGATAACATGATCCATCTCTTTAATATAATGCATAAATCTAAACAGATGCAGAGTCCCATCCTACTCCTTTCTACTGACATTGAGAAAGCTTTAGACTGGGTGGACTTCGCTCTTTATGCATATGACCCTGCACAAAATGGTGTTTAGATAGAACATATGCAAATGGATCAGAGCCATATACACACACCTGTCTACCAGGATATGGATCAACGGGACACTGACAGAGTACACTGACAGAGTACACAGAACAGAACACGGCAGGGCTGCCCACTATCCCCCCTAATATTAATGCTGCCACTGTAGCAGTTTTTAACAGAGTAAGAACCAACTGTTTAATTTGGGTTTCAATTTTGTACAGACAAAACACAGTGTACGCAGACGACCTACTGGTTTTTGTCGAACCACCCCACCTGTCCCTATTAAATAACCTTCTGTAATTTCAGAAGTATAGTGAGCTTAGCAACTCCAAATGGAATATGGATAAATCAGTGGTTCTTGAGGTGTTACTATCAATGGCAGACAGGGTCACCCATGATTACCTATTTAAATGGTGCACGGACCAACTGACATATCTAGAGGTCAAGGTCCCCCTAGACCTAAGTGTAATCAATTTTTTTAAGCGACATGTGAACATGGTGTATTACCCATATATCCTGGTTTGGACACATTCATTCAATTAAAATGAATTTGCTGCCTTGGTTATTGTATTTTTTTCAAGCGATCCAGATACAAATACCTAAAGCCTATTTCCCCTCAGTGGACTTGGCTCTTATACTATATGTATGGAGGGGTGGCAAACCCCGACTGCGGTTTGCCCAATTGGTGTTACAAGTCCACCCAAATCCTCCCTCCTCCCAATACCTGACTTATTCCTAAACAACCAACTCTCACACCTATAATCCACTTTTCGTCAACTCTTATATTCTTAACTATTTCTTAACTATTTTCTGCAGTCATCTTACGGTTAGATCAAAGTTAGACCACACATATTGACTGGATAATAAAAACAATAATTCACGGGTCTTAACTCAGCGGTTTACCATGAACATGAAATGCGATAACTAACAAGCAATAAATATACTAAATAGTAAGCTAATTATTATTACCACTATTGGGAAAGTGATATGCGGACTGAACTAGATCTACTTCTGATTTCTTCATTGTAATAATGTAACCTTATTGTGTCACTTAAAACTGAAAATAAAAAAACAAACAAAAAAAACATTAGACATGTGCACCAGTCAAATTTTCGTTTCGTACAATTGAATTCGTACTAAATAAAAATTTAATTAGTCCATTCCGAATTTCGTCCGTAAAACATTAGTTTTTTTAGATGACATTCAGTGAAAAATAAAAAGCAAGGGGGGAGCCGGCAGCGCTACCAGCTCCCTCCTTGTAATAAATATTACCAATTCCTACCCCCCCTGCATTAAAACGTATGGCGGTCACTATGACCCCCATATTAATGAAAGGGAGGTTAAATTCTCCCGCATGCCCCTACTCACAGCATGCTGCGTGTAGGGGTATGTCGCTTAAACAGCGAGCAGCCAGTGCCTGCTGGCTGTCATATAAAACAGCAAGTTGCTAGTGTAAAAAGGGGGGACCTGACACAGTTCCCCCATTCCCCCATGGTGGGGAACTCAAATAACTAAGGGGGGACATAGTGCTCCCCAGCACCCCCACCCGTGACCTGCGGGTGTGGGCTATTAATATAAATTGGGGGACCTAGTGTCCCCCCAGTCCTCCCCGTGACCCGCGGGTGTGGGCCATAATTAATTAAATAAAAGGGTGCCCACCCATGAGCGGCAGGTGGGGACCCTCATTAAGTAAAAGGGAGGGAACACTCAATGTCCCTCCCAAGTCCCCACCCATGACCAGCGGGTGGGGACCATACTTAAATAATTAATGGGGGGACCTAATGAGGAGGGTAGGTAGGGTATTTTTATTGGGGAAAGTACTAGAGGTTTGGGGAGCCCTAGTCAGTTTATAATTTGTGGTCCCTGTGAAGGAATACCCATCACTTGGTTAGTCACATTTAGATGAATTTGGTCGTACCCACCTGGTTTGGTTCCCGAATGAGTGTCAAGTATGAAAACCACAAAGGAGACAATTAATAGAATGGTCCACTGGGTTGCCGCCATTTCGTGAAACCAAACGCACGTGGTTGACAGAATGGATGACGGCCATCTTGTCTACCGAATGCAGGCAGTGGGACTTGGTCGTCGAGTGCCTGGAACTGATTTCGGCCAGGCACTCCTGCAAACAAATGGAAGATAGACCTGCTGCCCATTCAAATTCCCGACCACCTATACGAATGGCATTCGGGAGATATGAACTACCGAATGAGGGGGCACTCCACACTTAACAGATTTGATATAAACTATGTGGTTTTTGTACAAAATCCCGCGAAATGAGACCTGCCCTTGCCACAATTTCCCTGGAACTATTTTGAGCTTCGATCTTGTGGCAGGCCGGTTAAAACTTCCCCACGATGGCAATCCAAAACTACCAAACCGATCTGAGTGATTTTTGTATATGATGGTCGCTCAGATCAGGGCTATCCTATCCTGTGACTTTTTCCATGGATTTTTGAGGTACTTTTGGGATGTTTGAAAATTGATATGCTTTTCTGTACCTCAAGATAATTACGTTTGTACAGTTCCTGACTCAATTATCTCTCAGGCATAGAGGAGATAATTCTGTGACTGTGCTTCCATTAAACAGTTCTACTCCCAGCATTAAGCCTCGGCTCATGTGTGGGGGGACATGCGATACTGGCGATATTTTACTTCAGGATTATTGGAGCTATTTTATTACTGGAAAAGGGAATCCGTGGTGGCAATATATTGGCGGTCCGTCACAGCCCCCATCCGCCGCTTATGGGTAGGGACCTGAGGAGGACATTAGGTCCCCCCCTTTATTTATTTATTTAATTAGGGTCCCCACCCGCTGCTTATGGGTGGGGACCTGGGGGGACATTAGGTTCCCCTCATTATTTATTTAATTAGGGTCCCCACCCGCCGCTCATGGGTGGGGACCTGGGGAGGACATTAGGTCCCCCCCTTTATTTATTTATTTAATTAGGGTCCCCACCTGCCGCTCATGGGTAGGGACCTGGGGGGGACATTAGGTTCCTCTCATTATTTATTTAATTAGGGTCCCCACCCGCCGCTCATGGGTGGGGATCTGGAGGGGACATAAGTTCCCCAGATTATTTATTTAATTAGGGTCCCCATCGCCGCTCATGGGTGGGGACATGGGGGGAGACATTAAGTTCCCCCATTATTTAATTATTTAAGGTCCCCACCCGCCGCTCATGGGTGGGGACCTGGGGGCGACATTAGGGGTGTCCCCCCCTTTATTTAATTATTTAAGGTCCCTTTTTTGCTTTGCTGTAAAATTTTTCCAAATCAGTAGTAAACCATGAGTTATATTTACTATAGGTATTAGATCAATGTTTCTCCTATATTGTACATCAAGCAATGTTTTAGGTACATGAGAGATTCCTTAAAAAGCATAACCTAATAAAATGTGTGGAATAATGGCTCTCCCAGGGTACATACAAAAAAGACAAACATGTACAGACAGCTGTGAATAAGCTTATATTCAGTTAGGTGCCCTTATGGACAAGTGACAAGTGTCTTCATATAGAAGGAAACTGGTATAATTAGCTTCATTTGCAGGCATGTTCCTCCCATAGGATCCATCTCCACAATGGATACAATTGATAATGCAATGTTGTCTGACAGTTATTCTCCACCGTCCTGGTCTGGCACTCATTGGGAGAACAACAAACCATAGGCCACATCTGTTGTCGAGAATAAGGCAGAGGTGGGCTATGTATATCCATCAGCTGGTTAGTGTGGCTGCTTTGTTGGGTTTTGGTTCAGCCACTCTAGCTGGTTGATGGTTCTGCTTTATTTGGTTAGTATCCTCTTCTGAGGGCCAGACGTAATCTGCAATAATTCACATATAATGGAGGAATAAGGCACATATGCTTTTTAGTGCTTTCATGGAATCAGCGCTCAGGTCTGTCAAAGCTGCCATGATGAGAACAGCTGCCGTAGTAGGGATTTGTAGATCCTGACTTTAAATTAAAGTAGATCTCAGTGGCCACATGTATAAGTAAGCTCTTGGGACCAGGATAACCCCCACCAGTGCAAATTAGGTGAAACTGGGGCTCTTTGAAATCACACAGAGCATGGGAAAGTCGCTTAAATTGCGAACAAAGCCTACAAAATGAGTGGTACTTCTCCCACTGCTATCATCATTCGATTGATGTCAAAAGATATCCTGGGGAGTCCCCATGCCAGAAACGATTAAAACATTTTTCAGATCAGATGAATAAGTTTTCAATGTGATAGATATACTACAAGCCAGTGGAGCTGTGAAACCACTTGTCTCATCAGTATAGTGGCAAAGCCCTGCACTAAAACCTCCTCTTTTTTGCCAGAACCATCAGAGCCCTAGCTACATCCATGCAACAGTCCCAGGGGCGGGCTGGGCCGGGGGGCAGGGAGGCAATTGCCCCCCAGGCCGCCCTAAAGCATGTTAAAAACGGCCGCTTGCCGTCTTTGACGCAGGGCTAAAGGCAGCTGCCTCTTCAGCCCCGCCGGCCGAGTTCTTCCTGGGGGCCACTAAGGCAGCTGCCTCTTCAGCCCCGCCGGCCGTGTGTTCAAAATTCCGATCCTTCACTATGCGGTCGGCATTACCGCATAGTGAAGGACGAACTGGCTCCTCCTTCTGACCTCCCCTGCGACTGAACGAGCAACGCAAGCGCGTACCGTGACGTCATGGCCGGGAACAGCGCATGCGCATAGCCTCCACCTCAAGGCCGGCGGAACGGAGCACCCTCACACCCTTTCCTTATCGAGCATCCGAGCCCTGAGAGAGCAGCTGCCAGTATCTTCAGAAATGTAAGTGTTTTTTTTTTTATTTTTTATATTGACTATATGAGGGGACTTCTTTTTTTTTTAGGGGGAGGGGGTGGGGGCAGAAATTTACTGTTAATACATATGTACCTGTATAAAAGAAAATAAAAGTCTGCAAATGATAGAAATATTTTTTTAGGGGGAGGGGGTGGGGGCAGAAATTTACTGTTAATAAATATGTACCTGTATAAAAGAAAATAAAAGTCTGCAAATGATAGAAATATTTTTTTAGGGGGTGGGGAGGGGTTGGGGGGCAGTTAATGCAATGCATTTATCTATAAAAGAAAAGTCTGCAAAATAATAAGATATATATATATATAAGAATAAGATTTATGTAATGAGGGAGATATTTTTTAGGGGGAAGGGGCAGTAAATCAATATGTTCAAATATTAAAAGAGAACTAAAAGTCTCCAAAATAAAATATTAAAGTTGTAATGAAGGAAACTGTTTTTTAAGGGGTGGGGGAGGGGTTGGGGGGCATTAAATGCAATGTGTTCATATAAAAAAAAAAGGTTGCAAAATAATGAAAAAATATTGTAATGAGGGCGATATTATTCTTTAGGGGGAGGGGGTGGGGGCAGTACCATAAAATAAATGCAATGTGTACATTTATAAAATAAAAAAATAAAAATCTGCAAAATAATAAATAAAAAAATATTGTAATGAGGGAGATATTATTCTTTAGTGGGAGGGGGTGGGTGGGAAGTACAATAAATGCGATGATGTTCACATTTATATATTTAAAAAAAGAATAATCTGCAAAATAGAAAAAGATTGTAATGAGGGAGATATTTTTGGGGGGTAGGGGAGCAGTACAATAAATGCAATGTGTACATATATAAAAAAATAATCTGCAAAATAGAAAAATCTTGTAATGATATAGATTTTTTTTAAAGGGGGGGTGGGGGACAGTACAATATTTGTAATGTGCACATTTATAAAAAAATAATAATCTGCAAATTAAAGTTGTGTTCTAAAAATCTAGAAATTTGCTCTGTTTTTTTTTCTCTATCATTGTAAGGATTCGCTCTCACTAAAGGGACATTTGATTAGCAGATTAAATCTTAACAATTTTTTTTTTTTTTACTTAAGAAGGGAGCCATGTAGATTTAGAAATACTAATCCATGCTAATAAAATCTACTGTTTTAACGTAGTAATGTACACAGGAATATTAAAGGGACACTATAATCATCAGAACAACTACAGCTTAAAGGACCGCTATAGGCACCCAGACCACTTCAGCTTAATGAAGTGGTCTGGGTGCCTGGTCCAGCTAGGGTTAACCCTTTTTTTAATAAACTTAGCAGTTTCAGAGGGTTAATCCAGCCTCCAGAGCCGATGACGTCGCTAGGAAGGAGTAGAGGAAGAGGAAAGCTCCCCGCCCAGCGCTGGATAAAGGTAAGATTTTAACCCCGGCGGTAGGAGGACCTTGAGGGTGGGGGCACCCTCAGGGCACTATAGTGCCAGGAAAACAAGTGTTTTCCTGGCACTATAGTGGTCCTTTAATGTGTTTGATCTGGTGTCATATAGTCATTCCCTATAGGCATTTTAATGTAAACAGTGCCTTATCAGAGAAAAGCATTGTTTACATTACAGCCTAGGAACACCTCTAGTGGCCACACCTCAGATGGCCGCTAGAGGTGCTTTCTAGGTCAGTGCTGCATAATGTGCAGCGCTGATGATTAGCACCATGCTGTACACTCCCCATAGAGATTTATTAATTCAATGCATCTCTATAAGGAGCTGCTGATTGGTGCAGCGCAGCATTTTGCCATGCATGCGCAATAGCTTCTCAATGCTTTCCTATAGGAAAGGAGTGGATTGGCTGAGATATACTCAAACACTGCCCAGTCCTGTGCATTGTATTGATGAGGTGATGTGTGATATACTTACAAATTGCACATTACTGTGAGTTCTATTGCTGTAGAGCTCAGTGATACACTGATATGCTGCACAGAGACCGGATCTCTTGGCCAGAGAGTCTCTCTAATTAGGCGATTTAGACAGCCTCTCGTTAAGAGCCTCGCGGCCACCTAAACCATGTAATCAGAGAGCTGCAGTGCTTCACCAATATTAACTTACTGCCGGCAGTCTTTCCCAATACAAAAATATAATTGAAGCCGTCCATGCCGCTGCTGTGGCACTACTAATACAAGATGAAACCCCTCACATAGCTACTTTCTTTAAAACACATGGCTATAACTGACAAGTTAAAATAATCTGATTCTCAAACCAGGGTTGTAAGGCTCATTATGTACTTAATGATCAGATGCAGATAAAGTCTTTTTGAGTTTTATTTGTCAAAATCCCAGGAAATTATATTTTTGTTTTTGTGTCCATATAAAGATGAGTAATTTGGCTTTTACCGACAGGTGCTGCTGTCTATTGGGTGTAAAACACCAGGCTGCTTTGTACATTTTTTACCTCTGGTAGCAAGCAGGCTGTATATTGGTCCCCAGAGCATAGAATTAGTGTAAATTACAGGCACTATGTCTGTCTCTCCCCGTGCCCTTTGCTTGTGTCATTGCCGAACATGTCAATTTGCAAAGTGCCACCATTATGTTTTTGACTAAATATTAATATATTGGCCACTGGCCAGTCTCTCCTGACACTAAATCTGCAATCTTCTTTCATTTTACAATAGGTGAGGTGTGCGCTAAGTGATTGTAAAATGCTCACTTAAAAGGACACTTTAGTCAACAAAACAACTTTAGCTTAATTAAGCAGTTTTGGTGTATAGATCATGCCCCTGCTTAATGGAGCAGTTTTGGTGTATAGATCATGCCCCTGTATAGATCTGCCATTTAGGAGTTACATCACTACATTAGTAAATGTTTGCTGTTTTTATGTAACTCATTGTCGTGTTTTGGTGTTAAATACATTTTACAGTTGGTTTCAAATTGATAAATATGGAGAGTAAAACAACATCTAAAGAGAAAGGTGGTGCTCAGAAAATGAGAGAAAAACGGTCCAAAGAACTTGAGTTAGCAGGAAGGGATCCTAAGCAAATGAAACTATCTTTTTCAGTGGTATGTTAAAAGTTCAAAAGTTAAGGCTAGTTCTAACATTTTATGTCACAGAAATGTATATTCACTCTTTTGATAACAAGAATGAATATATCTACCGTATATACTCGTCTATAAGTTGATCTCGTCTATAAGTCGAGTGCAGTTTTTTGACAGACAATTGTAAAATATGCTATTACTCGTGGATAAGTTGAGGGTAAAACTTGGGGCTATGAAATCCTGGGATTTTTATTATTTTGTCAGATATTACCTAGGCAAAGATCCTGGAACAATCAAACTGTTACGGTAACTACTCCTCTGCATCTCAGTGCACACGCTCAGCTCCAAAGGCACATTCGATTAGCGTTATCTCGCCAGCTAGTGGTCCTGCTTGTGGCTCATAACAGCCACCGCTGCAACAGTGACGTGGAAAACGTGCAGATAGGTGGCAGTAATCAGCAATCGCTGCACTGTATTCTAAATCAGCCTGCTGTTGTCCGTGTGTGTACCCGGTATCTGGGTCAACGTACAGCTAAGTACACTAGCACTACCGTTAACTCGATATTGCCCCGCATTCAATGTGAATTAAATTCTATCGAAACTAGCATGGACCCGTGGATCTGCGTTTTAAAATGAAGCTTACAACTAAAATTTCTTGAGTATATACGGTAGTCTGTTTGCATGTGCATGATGAAGTTTTACGTTTGTTAAGATTCATGATGGATTATCAAGGAGTGTGCATACTTGACTTTCCATAGTGATCAGTTTTAATTTGTTAAGATATATTTTTACTTATTTGAAATCTCATAAAATCTTACATGTAAGGTAAGTATGAGTTGTATATCCTTTGTTTGCATGAGGTTTTTTTAATTTATTTTTTTATTGTTACCATGCATGGAGTTCCTGGAGTTTCTTGGTTACCTCTAGAACTTTTTTGGGGAGATTAAAATAGGTTGACAAAAAAAAAAATGTTGTTTTAGGCTGGTGGTATACACATTCCTGTTGATGAGGTTTCTGCCGGCCCAAGTGCTCCTTCAAGCAGGCCGGTTGTGTCCGTCGAAGATGAGGTGAGCCCACAAGCAGAAGAACAGGTGATTGAGGAGGAGCTGGTGTCAGAATGCAGAGAGCAAGCGCAGATGAATGACCCAGATGTTTTTGAAGACCTTCCTGAATTAGAATGTATCACACCTGAAGACATGTCAGGAAGCGTTATACATGATCCATCAGAAATATCTTTTAGTCTTCCTCCTGCATGCTCCATAGCAGAAAAAATGAATTTTGTTGAAAAACACCCTTTTCAGCCAACCAGGACTGAATGCGCAGATCTTCCATTTCAATAAGCAGACTTTTATTACCGCAAAAAGTCTAATGGGGATCGTATTAAGCGTTCATGGCTGAGTTGCAAGATAAAGGATCGAAAGTTAGAAGCATTTTTTTGCAGCATATGCATTGCCTTTTCTAATTCCTCTTCCTCGTTCACTAGTGGTTGTTCTAATTTTCGCCATTGCTATCAGGCAGCAAATAAGCACGAATCTTCTAAAAGTCATTCTGATGCCGTTAGTGCTTATTTTACCATGAAAACGAATAGAAGCATCGACACATTAATAAATCAGGCTCAAGTCTCCAGAAGAAAGAAGGAGATACTACAAAATATTGAGGTATTAAACCGTATATTTAATATTGTAAAACTCCTCGGAAAACAGGGACTGCCATTTCGTGCCCATGGCACTAATGAATCGCTGTACAATTTAAATAACATTGAAATAAACCACGGGAACTTTCTGGAAATTGTCCTACTCCTATCACAGTATGATGTTCCTCTTAAAAATCACCTTGATAAATGTGTTCAGGACAGTGAAAAAAGAAAACAGCGATTGAAAGACAGAAAAACATCAGGAAAACTTTCAACTGGACGTGGATCTCTTGTGACATTTTTGTCCAATAATACAATAAAGAAAGTATTTGCAGCAATAGTTCGAAGCATGAAAAACTTAATTGTGTCTGAAATCGGAGAGAAACGATTCAGTATACAGGTTGACTCCACACAAGATGTTGGAATTGTAGATCAAGCAACAGTAGTTGTGAGATATGTGCAAAATGAAGCCATTAAAGAATGGCTTGTGGCGATTCTCCCTGTTAAAGACGCTACAGGAAAAGGATTTTACGAACTTCTAATGTCCTGTTTTGATATGCTTGGATTAGATTTCCAAAAAAATGCTGGTGAATCATTTGATGGTGCAGCAAATATGAGGAGAGCGTATGTAGGACTACGTGCACAGATTGCAAAGGTAGTGCCAGATGCGGTTTATATTTGGTGCTATAGTCATATCCTTAACCTGTGTGTCTCAGATTGCTGTCAAGTATTGGAAGCCAAAAAATTTTTTGGTCTCTTAAATCGCTTGGCAACCTTTATTGGAGACTCACACAAAAGAATGAATATCTGGAAAGACCAACTGGATAGAAGACATGGACAGGAAAAACTTTTAAAGTTACAAAAAATTGGAGAGACAAGATGGTGGGCAAAAGAAAAAGCCCTTAACTGGATTTTTGGGGAAAGACATTCTCTTTATTTTGACACCCTTGACGTTTTATATGTAATTTCCCAGAGTAACTTGTGTGATTCAAAAACCACTTCTGAGGCCTCATCCCTTTTTCACAATCTTTGTCAGTTTAGGATTATCCTAACAGCAAACATATTTTTACAGGTTTTTGATGTTATAGGGCCAGTGTCAAAGTATCTACAAACCAGTGGCCTTGACTTCAAGGTAGCCTGGCAAATGGTCGAACGTGCAGCCTCTAAAACAAAAGGCTGAACACTTTGCAATAAAAACAAACAAGTTAATGGATGAAAGTGATGTTCTCAACTCCTTGGAAGTCGAGACTATGCTTCCAGTTCGAAGAGTGGCACGAAAGAAACGCTTGGCTGGAGAATCTTAACATGATGAACGACCTGAAGATGAAATGCAATGTTTTCGAGCTAGTGTGTTCAGACGAATTCTGGACCAAATCATACAAAGTATGACGGAGAGATTTTCAGAAAATAAGCAATTGGTCATGGATTCCCACTACTTGGATCCTCGCACTTTTCAGAAAATTAGGACAGATCCCAAAGTGCTAGATGGAGGGGCACTAGAGAGAATTTCTAAGTTAGCCAAATGAATGTTCTCTCAAAACTGAATTAATAAGTTTTGCCAACTTATTTCCAAGTCTTACAGGATGTCTTTCTGAAGATGAGACACAGGAAGTGGAAGTAATTATTGATGATGAGGAGGAGGAGGAGGAGGAGGAGGAGGAGGAGGAGGAGATTAATGACTGGATTCCACCTACTGACAAACTAGTTGAGGTACAAAAGGAATCAAAGTGCGGTTCTTGCAAGCAGTGCTTCCTTTGCTGCCACAGGTTGTTGATAAAATACAACCTTTATTCTGCAGCTTATGAAAATCTTTCTATCACCTATGAGTACCTGTTGACCCTTTCTTTTACACAAGTGTCATGTGAGAGAGCATTCAGCAAGCTAAAACTCATCAAGACCCGACTGTGAGCCACAATGGGACAAGAACTGCTTGATGCTCTAATGCTCATGTCAGTCGAGAGAGATCTTCTGGAACAGGTCCAGTTTCCAGATGTATTGGAAATTATTCGTCAAAGTTCTACCTTGATGATGTCTTTGCTAACCGTTTGATCAAATATTTAGTTTAAAAATTTTATACAGATATTTCTTTCTCTGGCTTCTGTATTTTTTGAAAAAGTGTATTGTGCCCATACATTGTTCATTTGTTAAAACTGTAGATTTTATTTTTGTTAAACATCATTTTTTGCCATTACAATTAAATTATGTTAAACCACATTGTATCATATTTGTCTTGCTTCATAACATCAATATCCGTTATAAAACAAGGAAAAGGTGGGCGTGGATGGTGAGCTGATTCGGTGGTGCAATGGGCCACTTGACTGGGATTGCCCCCCAGGACTAAGGCTGCCAGCCCTCCCCTGAACAGTCCCCACAATTATATTATAATAGGGTATCCTAGTTAGATCTGAGCAATATAAAACAAGCGTATTTCTTGATTATAATCTGTTAAATCTAGCCTTTTTAGGCATTTTGGGCCCTTTTGGTCTTTGAAAGGACACTCTCAGCTTCCAAACCACTACATCTTGAAAATTAATAAATTTATGTTTAAAGGACCACTCTAGTGCCAGGAAAACATACTCGGTGCCCCCACCCTCAGGGACCCACTCCCGCCGGGCTCTGGGGGGAGGAAGGGGTTAAACTTACCTCTTTCTCCAGCGCCGGGCGGGGAGCTCTACTCCTCCTCCTCTTCTTCCTCGCGACGTCATCGGCTGAATGCGCATGCGCGGCAGGAGCCACGCTCGCATTCAGCCGGTCGCATAGGAAAGCATTCATAATGCTTTCCTATGGACGCTTGCGTTCTCTCACTGTGATTTTCACAGTGAGAATCACGCAAGCGCCTCTAGCGGCTGTCAGTGAGACAGCCACTAGAGGCTCTGGAGGCTGGCTTAACCCTCAGAATAAACATAGCAGTTTCTCTGAAACTGCTATGTTTATAAAAAAAAGGGCAAAAGCTAGCTGGACCTGGCACCCAGACCACTTCATTAAGCTGAAGTGGTCTGGGTGCCTAGAGTGGTCCTTTAAAGCAACACTTTAGGGTCAGGAACACAAACATGTATTCATGACCTTATAGTGCAAAACCCACCATTTAGGTGGCTCCTCCCCCTTAGCCCCTTTAAAAGTTAATAAAACTCACCTTATTTCCAGCGTAGCGCGGGTCTGCCGGTGCTGGTCACGCCCCCTTGATGACATCATCAGCATTGCAGATTTTTAGCCAATCCAATGCTTTCCCATGGCAAAGCATTGGATTGGCTAAAATCGGCAAGGGGGTGGGGTCAAACGCCGTTTTGGCCAATCAGCACCTCCTCATAGAGATGCATTGAATCAATGCATCTCTATGAGGAAAATTCAGCGTCCCCATGCAGAGCGTGGAGACGCTGAACAGCACCATTGCCTACTGTGCAACACTGAGCCTGAAAAGGCAGTGTTTGCATGAAAATGCTGCATACAATGATTATACTCACCAGAACAACTCCATTAAGCTATAATTGTTCAGGTGACTATAGTGTCCCTTTAACCTTTTTCAGAGTTCCAGTGGCTCTGAAAGAGTTGCACTTGCACCATAAGCTATAGCACTTTTGACGTGATAACATACTACACTAAAAGTGGTTCCTGTTTAATTTTGTCTCATTTCCTGAGGATACTTTCCGTGACTTAAGAAAGGGTACAGTGCCACCAGACAGCACCGCTGCTGATGTGATTTGAGCTTGTCCCTTTGGAGGCTCTAATCCATGTGAGTTGACATCTTACAGTCTTCATATTTCCCATTTTAAATAACGGACTTACACTATGTGAATTCACTTTTTCCATTTTTACTTATGTCCCAACATTGTCCAAACTTTACAACTGCTTCATAGTCTTCAGAAGGACTTTTACACTCCCAACTAGGGTAGGTGGTCATACTAAAACCACATAGATCCACTCTTGAGGTTGGCAGCTGTCAGGCTTCTTTCCACTGTGTTTATTGTACTAATAGAATCTACATTCCTTGATTTACCAAAATATCAATCCAAGTGGGTGAGCAATCTACTCAAGACTTTAGTTTCTGACCATTGGCATGTACGTAAAATATGTAATGATTGACAAGGAAAGCTGCATATTCTATGTTAAGTAAGGGGAAACTGTTATAAAATTACTAGTGTCTACACCCTAGTAGACTAGTCTAATTTTTTTCCCGAAACTTCCTCCAAGTTTGTGAGAGGTTGTAGTGAGGTCAGGACATACTTTTATATGTGGCAGGAGTGTGATCAGGTCTAGATACTATGGGGGAATATCATATACCCAATGTTGGGCTTTCCCCAAAAGCCTGGTCCATTTTGTTTAAATTTGAACACTAAAGGGCCAGTAACATAATCATGTATTCCTGACCCTATAGTGTTAAAAACACCATCTTGCCCCATACCCCACCTTCCCAACTGGCCCTCCCTAAATTGAGTATACTGTTACCATTACTTAGCAGCCATATGAGGAGTGACCAGTGAAGTTATCACTAGGCTGTAATGTAAACACTGCATTTTCTCTGAATAGACAGTGTTTACAGCAAAAAGCCTGCATAGATTACATATATTTGTTTAACCCACCTTCAATGGTAAGTGTGTTTTCTTGCTAACAGGCAATGGTATAGAGTCTATATTGATAAACTGAGTGACAGCGGGTGCAGTTTCGCTAGCACAATGTATAGATCTATCATATAAGATCAAGTAAAAAGTATCACGAAAGGTACCCTTTAATGAAAAAAAAAAATATCTTACTGCTACAAACCTACGCATTGCTAAATGCTGGAAACTCACTAACTAGTCTACCAGTGTATCCAAACTCAAATATAGAGAATCTAGAATGGAACAGATTATTGCTAAATAGCTTACTGTTTTCTAAAATTTTGGGATACATGGCTGAAGCATTTTCCTGCACTGTACTGACAAAGGAACTGTACATTTAAGGCCAAAACGCACAAGCTGGAAAAATAACAAAGCTGGAGAACTTTTCCAAATTAGGTCGTTTGGGCCTAAAATATACATTTTCCTTGTTGATTCTCCATATTTACCTGAGCCTTATTTACCTAACACTCTTGATTCCTTCCAATCTTTTCTTGAAGATTTCCCGCCCCCTCATCCCTCAATCTGAGAATATTCCAGCTCAGTGACTATCTAATATCCTCTGTTGTCATAACCACGTGACTTGGCTCAATTTTAGGAAAATGGAGACAGGTGAGTGCTCTTCCCTAGGGATTCCAATGTATGGGAATCTGTTCCGCATACATTAATATCACATCTCCCAACACTGGAAATAATGTGATAGAGACTTTTATATTTGCTGCCTGCCAACATTCCAAGACAGATGCAAAGCGTATAAGATTTATGAGTTTCACACGCCTTATTTTAGTTAAGCACAGATTAATTGAATTCATGTCATTTTTATTTCCCACAATTGTCCAAACAGGAGCGCATCTAAATCCTTAAATTCCTTGACAAATATCACATTTAAAAAAACTACAGTACTTTTGATTACTTTTAATGCTTCTTTTTACAGCTTCGCCATTAGATAATGTTGGGAGTTATTTGCTATAAAATCTAATTTAAAGCAGTAAAAATCAGTTGCACGCCTTTACCTGTCCACATTTAAAATGTATAATGATGATGGATTCGTGTAATATGCAGGGAGATGTTTTGCCAGAGGCAAAATAATATCTTTGATGTATAATGTACATGATATTATTTTAGAAATGAATAATTTATTACTAAAAACAATAAGGAATCTCGTGAATTCCATTCGGGGAATTCGGTTATGGAAATATTTTTATTGAATGTATTCCATGCCGCTTAACGACAAACAGAATCATTTATATTAGCTCACAAAGCGCAAGACATCCATCATGTAGATTTTGTAGAAAACTAATGATAAGATGCGGCTATGCCTGATAAGAGTTGCAATTCTTAATGGAGGGAGCAAAGACAGTGTTGGATTTTGTACCCAAGACATTTAACAATGGCCATGTTGTTGTGCCAGAGTCCTCCTACCATCAATGATATTGTCACAAAACCATTTATTCTGATTCAGCAGCTTGTGACATTTACAGAAGCACACCCAATTGCTTCAAAACTACAGATACGCAGTCGCATATACTGCAACGGCCTTATTAATGCAGAGTGATGAGGTAATTGCCTTTCCCTATATACATTCTGATTTCCACTTGGAAAATGTTCTTTTGTAGTTTGATGATTGATCAGGTAAAATGTTCTTTGATTTTCCTTTTGGCCAAGCTAGCTACACAATTAACATGCTCTGTGTACCCTTGACATGGGCTATGTTTT
Organism: Pelobates fuscus; assembly: GCF_036172605.1. Classification (NCBI taxonomy): domain Eukaryota; kingdom Metazoa; phylum Chordata; class Amphibia; order Anura; family Pelobatidae; genus Pelobates; species Pelobates fuscus. The sequence goes on along the minus strand of NC_086318.1, from coordinate 105,076,506 downwards.
CTTTTGACCTTGTTTTATAATAATGCTAATCCTTTGCAAGTTCTTATGAACTTGCATGACACCTAGTCACCGTAAAAAATGATAAAACAATGGACAATTCAAATGCTTCCATTTTCTTTTTAGACGTTGGCATAATCCGATTCAGGCCTGGACTGGCCATTGGTCAAACAGAGCAAATGCCCGGTGGACTGTGATAGCCTTGGGCCGAGGCCAACAAAGGAGATCAAAAGATCTTCCTGATAGGCCCCTGCAGAGCCACTGCTGTCAGAGCAGTGGCCCAGAGAGGGCGCTGTATGACCGGACTGGCCAGTGCAGTACTATGTAGAAGGTTCTCAGGCACCTTGCAGTCTGCATCTCCAGCGGTTGCAGACCATATGAATTCCCCCCAGCCAGTGACTCAAAATCCATTTTTTGTTGTCTGGCATTCCATTTATAGGAATACCAGGGACAAATCATAAGCAAACACAGAGCAAGCATTTCATTAACTTTGCTTGTACTGTGATGTGCAAACTAAACACAGGGACATTTTCCTATGCAAGAGCATATCATCAGGGCTCTGTCCTTGGGATGCCCTAAAATGCATCATACTGACATGGCCACTTTGGGGTAGTGTGCTTGTCATTCGTGATGACACAACATGCCACCTCATTTTGGGCTATTTTGCCTTTAAATGCCAGAGCTCCATTGTGAGTTGATCCCCCTATTTTCTTTATATGGACTATCTTCATAACCTGAGTTAGTAATTAGTTTTTATAATGATTACGTTGCATCGATTAAAATGTGCGTGTGCGTGTGTGTTTATGATAGTTTATGGTAATGCATTAATAAATATGACTTAAAGGAGCTCTAAAGCACAGGTTTGTATTCTGAACGGTTTAGTGTTCCTGTCTCTAGTTATAGAGCTCTCTCCCCATTGTGAGCCATAAAAATGATAAAACTACGTTTTTTACTTACCTTTTTCCAACACTGAGGCTCCCTCCCCACTGCTGCCTTCTTCTCGTCCATGGCCTCCTCCACAATGTTTCTATTCAATGCTCGTTATAGAAGAGCAATGGAGATCTAATGCGCATCCTGGGGACTTCTCCATAGGAAAGAATGGAATTAGTGCTTTCCTATTGACTCAGTCATTGCAGTGGGAGCGCCCCAAATGGCTGTCAGTTTAATAGTCAATGGGGGGTGTTTAAAGAAAAGATTGCAGCTTCTTCAAAATCTCCCATTTTAACCCTGCAGCCGAAAGCATTGCTATTATATGGAATGGCAATGTTTTTATTGCAGGATTTAAATGCCTCTAGTTGCTGTCACTCAAACAGTCACTAGAGGTGCTTCAGGTAAAATAGCATAGGAAAACTCTGCTAATTCAATCAGATGGTTTCAGAGAGAGCTCAATGTCTTTTACTCCCTGCAGGTGGGGGCTGGTCATCTAAACAGCCAATAGGGCACTCTATTGTTTGAAATACACATTTGCATTCCTAACACTATAGTGCTCCTTTAAGGATGCAGTGTTGATGTATAGATCAAGGCCCTGCAGTGTCACTGCTCAATTCTATGACATTTAAGCTTTAAATCACTTTGTTTTTTTTACCACAGCCCCAGCAACACCTCCCCTGGCTGTGGCTCACACTGCCTAGATGAAAAATTGTTTTCATTTTCAATCAGATCTTACAGCACAGTGTGTTTACTCTATTAATTTAACTTCTTCCTTGGACACAGCCCCCTGTCTCCACTACTGCTACAGTACAGGCAGACGCCAACTGCTTAGGAGCTTCCAACAGCTCTTGAGTTAAAAGAACACCATAGCATTTGGAATGCAAAACAGTATAGTATGGCCCTGACCATATCTTTGGGTCTCCCCTTTCCACAATCATGAAAAGTGTTAAAAACACTTTTAACACTTATCTTAATTCCTGCACCAATGGACCTCCGCACTTGATTGATCTCCTCCTACAGCAACATCACACTGATGGAGGACTTAATGTGCCACACATTTAGAGCTTACCCATAGGAAAGTATTGAATCAATGCTTTCCTATGGAGATTTTTAAGATTGCTCTCAGCCAATGAGCTAAGCCTTGCACTGCCGGGCTTCCCTGTTGTTGTTGTGGGAGTAGGAAATGGACCCCAGGTAAGGACTGAAACTTTCTAAAATAGTTGGACTGCTAATATTGTAGTTATTATTATTGGGATATTCCTGGCACCATAACTACTTTAGCGCACTGTAGTGGTTATGGTATTTGGAATGTTCCTTTAAAAAGACTAAAATGTTTCATAAGTATCAGTTTGGTAAGAAAGAAAAAATAAATATGTCATTCACTGGCTATGATGATTCATGTAGCTTAGATCACCTGCATCACATGCAGATCATACAATACAACTGATTGACTTGGGTTGCTGACATCCCTTGTGACAGTATCTGAATGAATTCATACCATTGACTTTTCTTAATAGTTTATTTCTGTATGTAATCCATGCGTTGCCTGAAGGGACTGCAGCTCACTGCAAATCAAAATACAGGCATTAAGGGAACCTGAGCGTCATCGTAATGTATAATTTAGAAATTTAGGACATTACTGTAATTGTTTGCAGACTGATTTACGTATATTAAACAGTAAGATACTGGTACAGATTGAATGCAGGGCTGCTAATGATTAATGGCTCAGTAATCTTTACATAAAGCTAGTCTGGGGATAAAAAACAAATGCAAATTGTTATGTGATTAAATATGGAAGAAGGAAGCCTTCCAAAGAATGACACAGTTAGGAAATATTGTAAAGACCAGTTTGTATGCAAGATTATTTATAAAAGTGAGAATTGAAAGTGAATTTACAATGTATGGTCAAAATAGCTGAAATTAAAAAATACTCCAAGTCAGCTATGCTTTCAGTTCAGCTATTCTGGCCTTAAAGGGACACTATAGTCACCAGAACAACTACAGTTTAATATAGCTGTTCTGGTGTCTACTGCCTGTACATGCAGGCTTTTTAATGTAAACACTGCCTTTTCAGAGAAAATGGCAGTGCTGCCTAGGAACACCGCTAGAGGTGCTTCCTGGGGCAGTGCTGCACAGTGGGCAGTTGTCAGGATTACTAGTTGATCCAGCATGCAGAAATAGTATCACACCTAGGACTAAGGATAACGTCTAACCGTTCCTTAGAATGGCCGGACTTAACGTACCCAAGAATAGTCAAAATACTTGCCGAGGTCAGGTATACAGAATGAGACACAACAATGAGGGAAAGCCAAAAGTTAAGGATAAGAGAAATCAGGGAAGTAAAAATTAAGCCAAAGGCAAAACCCAGAAAACCACAATCAGGAACACACTCTTGGATAACAAGCAAAGGGAAACCACTACAGGGCACTAACAGAAAGGTAATTTGGGTTTAAATACCCCTTCTTTGGCTGTAATTGGCTGCCTCCGACCATGACATCGCACGCATGTTGGTGCCATCTTTGGTGTGGGCGACGGTAAGTTCATTACAAAAATCGGAACCACAGCGGTCGGCGCACCTAAGAGCGTTGCACCCACTGGGAATCGGACCGGAGGGAGATCGGGCAGTGCTCTGCCGCAAACAAGGTAAGTAAAATTTGTTTCTGTCGGTGTGGTTGCTTACTTTATGTGCAACCACGCCGACAGAATCACCGGGAGCCGTAACAGCAGTACTGATGTTCAGCGTCTCCACCCCGCTCTGCATGGAGATGCTGAACAGTCCCCACCGATATCAGTTGATTCAATGCATCTCTATAAAGAGATGCGGATTTTGCTGTGCATGCACAATAACCTCCAAATGCTTTCCTATGGCAAAGCATTGGATTGGCTGAGATTGTCAAGTTTGGAGATGGAGCGGGGGCAGGGTCAGCCACAAGGAGACCTGAGCCACACTGGGAAAAGGTGAGTAAAATCAGCTTTTATTTTTCTGACAGTGGGGCCGGGAGTCTAACCATCGTTTTCACAGCAAGAATGACAGGAATACATGTTTGTGTTCCTTTAACAATAGTGTTCCTTTAAATTTGAAATTCCCTTTCAATTCTAACTTTAATGAGAAGCCCTTTTAGTTGTTACAAGGCAAACGCCCACTGGCAAGTTTCTCTTGTTCTTTTTGTTTCCGTGAATTAGATCTCCCCCTGTCTGTGTCAGGATCAGGACAGGGATCCAACACGCAGAGTACGAACAGGAGAGGAGTACGTATACCGGACCTTAGAATGGCCGGACTAAAGTAAGGAGAAAGCAAAGAATGGTCAGAGACAAGCCGAGGTCGAGGAACCGAGAGAACAGGTAAGCGAGAGACAAGCCGAGGTCAAAGGACACGAGAGGTAAACAGGAACGATAGTACAAGCCGAGTCAAAACCAAATAGAACAATAGACATAAGAGCACTGAGGAACCAGACAAGCTAGAACCACGACAGGGCAATGAACCATTACACACATCCCTCTTTTATACCCTGGTTCTCTAATTGATGACTCCGCCCTTGCCGAGCCCTGATTCGTTGTTCTGAACTAGATTGACAGGTCGGGATGTGATTGCCGTCATGACGTCGGCTCCTGAGCGTCGTGTCATAAAAGGAAGCGGGGCTATCGCGGCCGGCGTGGGAATGACTAAGAGAGCTGTGAGGATTGGATGAATCAGCCCCCCTGAGAGAACGGCCGTCGGGAAGTCTAACCTCCTCCGAGGTAGAGACTTCAGGTACCCTGACAGTACCCCCCCCCTCAGAAATGCCCACTGGGCGGAAGGAACCGGGGCGAGACGGAAAGCGAGCATGAAAAGCCCTGAGAAGGCGAGGAGCATGCACATCCTCCTGGACCACCCAAGATCTTTCCTCAGGACCATATCCTTTCCAGTCAACAAGATATTGCACCTTCCCCCGAGAAATCCGAGAATCGAGGATGGAATTGATCTCATACTCCTCCTGACCCTCAACCTGGACAGAATGAGGGGAAGGCACAGTGGACGAAAATCTGTTACACACCAAAGGCTTCAATAAAGAAACATGAAAGGAGTTCGGGATGCGTAAAGCAGGCGGAAGAGCCAGACGATATGCAACAGGATTTATACGACACAGAACCCTGTAAGGACCTATGTAACGAGGAGCAAATTTCATGGAAGGAACTTTCAAGCGGATGTTCCTGGTACTCAACCATACCCTATCACCCGGAGAGAATACCGGAGCCAGCCTTCTGCGTTTGTCAGCGTGTCGTTTGGACACCATGGAATTATGAATAAGAATTTGTCGAGTCTGATCCCACAACTTTCTCAGATTGGCAACATGAATATCAACCGACGGTATCCCCTGGGAGGGGGAGGCCGATGGAAGAACGGAAGGATGAAAGCCATAATTCATGAAAAAGGGGCTAGAACGAGTAGAATCGCAAACACTGTTGTTGTGCGCAAACTCCGCCCAAGGAATCAGACCGACCCAATCGTCCTGGTGTTCAGAAACAAAACAACGCAAGAACTGTTCAACCTTTTGGTTGGTGCGTTCGGCAGCCCCATTGGACTGGGGATGATAGGCAGAGGAAAAATTTAATTTGATACCAAGCTGAGAACAGAAGGATCTCCAAAACCGGGAAACAAATTGGGAACCTCTATCAGAAACGATTTCAGAAGGAATCCCATGTAAACGAAAAATCTCCCTCGCGAAAATTTCAGCCAATTCGGGAGAAGAGGGCAATTTGATCAGAGGTACAAAATGAGCCATTTTGGTAAACCTGTCAATTACTGTGAGGATAACCGTATGTTTTTTAGAAACCGGTAAATCAACGATGAAGTCCATAGCCAGACAAGACCATGGTTTCACAGGAATTTCTAGGGGGTGCAAAAGCCCACATGGAAGCGTATGAGGTTGTTTAGTCCTCATACAGACATCACATGCCCCGACGAATTCCTTAAGATCCTTACGTAATGAAGGCCACCAGAAATCTTTAGAAATCAGAGAACATGACTTGCGTATGCCAGGATGTCCGGCAAATTTACTGTTATGAAAACACTGCATAAGTTCCAGTTGGAGTTTAGGAGGAACGAAGTAACGGTCCCCCGGAATAGGTCCGGGTGCCAGATGTTGTAACTTCTTGATCTCATCCAGCAACGGAGAGTGAATCTTGATGCTAGTGCTGGCAATAATATTACGCTTGGGAACTATAGAAGAAAAAAACACATCAGGCATAGTAGAAGGTTCATGTTGGCGGGACAATGCATCGGCCTTAGAATTCTTAGAACCAGGTCTATAAGTGAGAACATAGTTGAAATGAGTAAGGAACAAAGACCAACGAGCCTGCCTGGCAGATAATCGCTTGGCTTCCCCTATATATGACAAATTCTTGTGATCCGTCAAAATAGTAACCGGGTGTAAAGTCCCTTCCAACAGATGTCTCCACTCCTTTAAAGCCAAAATTACAGCTAACAGTTCCCTGTCACCAATATCATACCTGCTCTCAGGCCCAGACAATTTCCTGGAAAAAAAACCACAAGGATGCAGTGGTTTATTCAAACTTAACCTTTGGGACAGAATAGCGCCTACACCTGTCTCTGAGGCGTCTACCTCGAGTAAGAAAGGCAAAGATGTGTCTGGATGAACTAATATCGGTGCTGAGGCAAACTGTTCCTTGAGAGTACTGAAAGCAACAAGCGCCTCCGGGGACCATGTCTTAGTATCAGCACCCTGTTTAGTCATGTTGGTAATAGGAGCAATAATAGACGAGTACCCCTTAATGAAGCGCCTGTAGTAATTCGAGAATCCGATAAACCTCTGAATGGCCTTGAGTCCCTTGGGCAATGGCCAATCCAAAATAGATTGGAGTTTAACAGGATCCATCTTAAACCCCTCACCAGAAATAACGTAACCAAGAAAGTTTACCTGAGATTGGTCGAAGCTACACTTCTCCAATTTGCAATACAACCCATGCTGTAGGAGTTTGTGCAATACCCTTCTGACTTGTTTGTGATGAACCTCAGGCTCTTTAGAGTGTATTAGTATATCATCCAAATAAACTATAACACATTCATGTTGAAATTCCCTAAGAACCTCATTAATCAAGTCCTGGAATACAGCAGGGGCATTGCAAAGCCCGAAGGGCATTACCGTGTACTCGTAGTGGCCATACCGGGTATTGAAAGCCGTTTTCCATTCATCGCCCTGCTGAATTCTCACCAAGTTATAAGCTCCCCTCAGATTTTACCAGACTAACTTGGTAAAAATCTTAGAGCCTTTAAGGCGATCAAATAGCTCAGTAATTAGGGGAATCGGATAAGCATTTCTGATAGTTATCTTATTCAAGCCCCGATAATCAATGCAAGGCCGTAGTGTACCGTCTTTTTTATCTACAAAAAAGAAACCGGCTCTGGCTGGAGAAGAGGATCTTCTAATAAATCCTTTGTCTAGATTCTCCTGAATGTACTCTTCTAAGACTAAGTTCTCCTTAGTGGATAGAGGATATACATTGCCCCTCGGAGGCATAGTACCAGGTAGGAGATTAATCTTACAATCAAAGGACCTGTGTGGGGGTAAAGTATCAGCCTTCCTCTTATCAAAGACTGCCTTTAAATCCTGGTACTGGGAAGGTATCTGTAATTCTGTGGGCTTGTTAGAGTTACTAGGTGTGTCCACTACGCACAGTGGTGAGACTTTCTGTACACAACCTTTCTGGCAACCCTGACCCCAAGAGACTATTTCACCTTGCTCCCAATCAATAGTAGGGTTATGCTTTTTAAGCCAGGGATACCCCAAAACTATAGGAACTGAAGGGGATGAGATAAGCATGAGAGAAATCTCCTCCTCGTGTAAAATACCAATGGTTAACTTACCGTATATACTCGAGTATAAGCCGACCCGAATATAAGCCGAGGCCCCTAATTTTTCCCCAAAAAACTGGGAAAACTTATTGACTCGAGTATAAGACTAGGGTGGGAAATGCAGCAGCTACTGGTAAATTTCTAAATAAAATTAGATCCTAAAAAAAATATATTAATTGAATATTTATTTACAGTGTGTGTATAATGAATGCAGTGTGTGCGTATGAGTGCAGCGTGTGTGTATGAGTGCAGTGTCTGTATGAGTGCAGCGTGTGTGTGTATGAGTGCAGCGTGTGTATGAGTGCAGCGTGTGTATGAGTGCAGTGTGTGTGTGTATGAATGCAGTGTGTGTGTGTATGAATGCAGTGTGTGTGAGTGCAGTGTGTGTGTATGAGTGCAGTGTGTGTGTATGAGTGCAGTGTGTGTATGAATGCAGTGTGTGTATGAATGCAGTGTGTGTATGAATGCAGTGTGTGTATGAATGCAGTGTGTGTATGAATGCAGTGTGTGCAGGGCCGGTGCAAGGATATTTGCCCCCCCCATATGTCCTGACCTCCCCTCCTCCTCCCTCAGTGGTCCTTACCTCCCCACCCCCGTGTTCCTTCACCCCCCTCCCCCAGTGGTCCTGACTCACCCCTCCCCTAGTGGTCACTACTTCCCCCTCCCCTCCCCTAGTGGTCCTTACTTCCCCCTCCCCTCCCCTAGTGGTCCTTATCCCCCACTCCCTCCCCTAGTGGTCCTTATCCCCCCCTCCCTCCCATAGTGGTCCTTATCCCCCCCCTCCCTCCCATAGTGGTCCTTATCCCCCCCTTCCCTCCCATAGTGGTCCTTATCCCCCCCTCCCTCCCATAGTGGTCCTTATCCCACCCCCTCCCTCCAATAGTGGTCCTTATCCCCCCCCCTCCCTCCCATAGCGGTCCTTATACCCCCCCTCCCTCCCATAGTGGTCCTTATACCCCCCCTCCCTCCCATAGTGGTCCTTATCCCACCCCCTCCCTCCCATAGTGGTCCTTATACCCCCCCCCCCACAGTGGTCCTTATACCCCCTTTTTTTTAATTATTTTTTTTATTATTATTATTTTATTTTTTTATTATTATTTCTTATTTTATTTTTTTTTCGTCCCCCCTCCCTGCTTGATACATGGCAGGGAGGGGGGCTCTCCTTCCCTGGTGGTCCAGTGGCAGTTCAGTGGGGGGGAGAGGGGGGCTGGCAGAGCTGTACTTACCTGTTCTGCAGCTCCTGTCAGCTCTCTCCTCCTCTGCGCCGTCCGTGCAGCTCCTTCTATCAGCTCACACTGTAAGTCTCGCGAGAGCCGCGGCTCTCGCGAGACTTACACTGGGAGCTGACCGAGGTGCTGAACGGATGGCGCGGAGGAGGAGAGAGCTGACAGGAGCTGCAGAACAGGTAAGTACAGCTCTGCCAGCCCCCCTCTCCCCCGGTCTGTATTATGGCAATGCAAATTGCCATAATACAGACCTTGACTCGAGTATAAGCCGAGTTGGGGTTTTTCAGCCCAAAAAATGGGCTGAAAAACTCGGCTTATACTCGAGTATATACGGTAACTGGTATAGTTTCACGAGAAATCACAGGATCTGATAAAGGTCTACCATCTATGGCCTCAACAGCCAATGGAGTCTCCTTTAGCTGAGATGGGATAGAGTGGTTTTTGACAAAAGTTTGATCAATAAAGCTTTCAGCTGCTCCGGAATCTATTAATGCCATAGCTTTAAGTACTCCCTTTTCCCAAGTTAAAGGAACCTGTAGTAGTAACCTATGATCCCTGTAATCATATGTAGAGGACAAAATAGAAACACCCAAGGCCTGTCCTCTGGAGAAACTTAGGTGCGAGCGTTTCCCGGACGGTTAGGGCAATTTAGGCGTAAATGCCCGCCTACTCCACAATACATACACCGACCCTCCCTTCTCCTATATTGTCTTTCATTCTCTGAAAGACGAGTGTTACCAATTTGCATAGGTTCTGGGAGAGCTAGTATAGTAGATTCAGAATTCTGAAATGCGGGAGTTAGTCTTAAGGAAGGTCTATAACCATTATCACGAGTGTTCTGCCTCTGTCTCATACGTTCATCTATACGAGAAATAAATGAAATTAATTCCTCTAAATTTTCAGGAAGATCCCTTGTGGCAGCCTCGTCTAAGATCGCATCTGATAATCCATTCAGAAATACGTCCATATAGGCTTGTTCATTCCACTTCACCTCTGCCGCCAAGGATCTGAACTCTAGCGCATAATCCACAAGGGTTAGATTATGCTGTCTAAGACGTAATAGTAATCTAGCTGCACTGGCCTTTCTCCCTGGGGGATCAAAAGTCCTCCTAAAAGTAGTAATAAACGCATTATAGTTATAGACTACTGGATTATCATTTTCCCACAGAGGGTTAGCCCATCTAAGAGCTTTGTCAATGAGTAGCGAGATTATGAAACCAACCTTCGCCCTGTCAGTAGGGTAGGCGCGGGGTTGTAATTCAAAATGAATTCCTATCTGGTTTAGGAAACCTCGACAGGTATCCGGAGCACCGCCATACCGTAAAGGGGAAGTAACACGGGAAGAAGTTCCCACTGTGGCTACCTCTAGGCCTGAGTTAGCAAGAGAGATAGATGGAGTACGCATCTCCTCTGCTTGATTACTCGGATGGGATAGTAATGCTTGCAGCGCTAGGGCCATTTGGTCCATTCTATGGTCCATGGCTTCAAACCTCGAGTCAGGCGGACCAAGCTGAGCGTTTGTACCTGCAGGATCCATGGCCCTGTCGTAATGTCAGGATCGGGACAGGGATCCAACACGCAGAGTACGAACAGGAGAGGAGTACGTATACCGGACCTTAGAATGGCCGGACTAACGTAAGGAGAAAGCAAAGAATGGTCAGAGACAAGCCGAGGTCGAGGAACCGAGAGAACAGGTAAGCGAGAGACAAGCCGAGGTCAAAGGACACGAGAGGTAAACAGGAACGATAGTACAAGCCGAGTCAAAACCAAATAGAACAATAGACATAAGAGCACTGAGGAACCAGACAAGCTAGAACCACGACAGGGCAATGAACCATTACACACATCCCTCTTTTATACCCTGGTTCTCTAATTGATGACTCCGCCCTTGCCGAGCCCTGATTCGTTGTTCCGAACTAGATTGACAGGTCGGGATGTGATTGCCGTCATGGCGTCGGCTCCTGAGCGTCGTGTCATAAAAGGAAGCGGGGCTATCGCGGCCGGCGTGGGAATGACTAAGAGAGCTGTGAGGATTGGATGAATCAGCCCCCCTGAGAGAACGGCCGTCGGGAAGTCTAACCTCCTCCGAGGTAGAGACTTCAGGTACCCTGACAGTCTGAAATTGAACCTGAAAGTAATTGCTATATTTTGTAAAGCACTCAGACACTATATGAGAACTGGAGATTTTTATTTCATCATATAACTGGACTCAGCAACTTTTCGAGACACACAGTGTCTTTGTCAAGCTTTAACAAAAACACTGTGTAACGGATCACCTGGCACTCCGACTGGGTACCTCCGTTGAAAAATGCTCCTAGCGCTTCCTGAGGACTCCAAGCACTGCAGCAGACACCACAACCACCAAACCAGAGAAGCATACAAATGCTCTCAAGCATATGAATGCTGTAAACAGCTGAACAGGAAAAGCATACAATCAGCTTACACTCCTGGCAATCAGCATACAATATAATTCCCCCAATAACGAGACGACACTTCGTTTTGAGGTTGTCAGGGTACCTGTGGTCTCTACCTCCGAAAGAGGTAGAGACTTAGCTGTTCCTCCATGCAGACGGTCTGATGGCTCCCTTCCCCGCGGTCTATCCGGTCATGCTAGGCCGGCCGCGAGGGAGTGACTGCTTTTTACAGCATCTAGGCAGGAAGTAGTCATCAGGACACTCCCCCGGAACGACCTGTCAGTCAATTGCTGCAGGACCAATCAGGACGCCTCGGAGGCGTGGTTACTGCTCTGAACAGGGTATTTAACAGAGCTTCTTTCATTAGCTCATTGCCCTGTCGTGGTTCTAGCTTGTTCTAGTCACTCAGTGCTTGTGTATTCTATTATCCCTTTTGGTTTTGACCCGGCTTGTTTACCTTACTCTGCTTATCTCTGTTACCCTTGATTCGGCTTGTCTCTCGCTTACCTGTCTTCTGTTACCCTCGACCTCGGCTTGTCTTTGACCATTCTATACTGTACTACTTACGTTAGTCCGGCCATTCTAAGGTCCGGTATACGTATCTGGCTACTGTTTGTACTCTGCGTGTTGGATCCCTGTCCCGATCCTGACATTACGACAGGGCCAATGGATCCTGCAAGTACAAACAGTCAGCTGGCTGCTCCTGATCCTAGGTTTGAAGCCATGGATCACAGAATGGATCAGATGGCGCTTGCGCTACAGGCTCTATTAGCTTGTGCCAATAACCCACCAGAGGAGATACGTAATACCCCTGTTTCTCCTGTCGGTTCAGGTCTAGAGGTAGCCACAGTGGGTGCTTCTTCTCACATTACCCCCCCAGTACGCTATGGTGGGGCTCCTGAGAAGTGTCGTGGTTTTTTAAACCAAATTAGTATCCACTTTGAATTGCAACCTCGCTCCTACAGATAGGGCAAAAGTAGGATTTATTATCACCCTACTCATTGAGAAAGCTCTGAGATGGGCCAACCCACTATGGGAGAACGATAATCCATTAGTTTATAACTATAACGCATTTTTAGCTGCTTTTAGAAGAACATTTGACCCTCCAGGTAGAAAGGTTAATGCAGCCAGATTACTGTTGCGCCTGAGACAGGAGAACCAAACACTGGTGGATTATGCACTAGAGTTCAGGTCTCTGGCGGCAGAAATCAAGTGGAATGAGCAGGCGTATATGGATGTATTTTTGAATGGCCTATCTGATGTAATCCTTGATGAGGTTGCTACCAGAGAACTCCCTGAGAATTTAGAGGATTTAATTTCGTTCATCTCTCGTATAGATGAACGTCTAAGAGAGAGACAGAACACTCGAGAGAGGAACCAGAGACCTTCTTTTAGGTTAGCTCCCGCTGTTCCAAGTCCTGACTCCACGATATCTTTGCTTACTGAACCTATGCAGATAGGGTATACCCGCCTCTCTGAGGAGGAAAGACAGCACAGGAGAAGAGAGGGTTTGTGTATGTATTGTGGAGCCAAGGGTCATTTACTCTCGAACTGTTCTAACCGCCCGGGAAACGCTCGCACCTAAGTCTCTCTAGAGGACAGGCCTTGGGTGTTTCTATTTTGTCCTCTACTCCTGATTATAAAGATCACAGGCTTCTGCTACCAGTTTCCTTAACTTGGGGGAAGGAAGTAGTAAGGGCTATGGCATTGATAGATTCCAGTGCTGCTGAGAATTTTATCGACCAAGCCTTTGCTAGTAAGAACAATTTCCCATCCCAGCTAAGGGAGACACCTTTGGCCGTTGAGGCCATAGATGGTAGACCACTACTAGACCCTGTTATCTTTCGTGAGACCATACCCATTAATTTAAATGTTGGTATCCTACACGTGGAGAATTTATCTCTTCTGCTCATTTCGTCTCCTTCCGTTCCCATAGTTCTGGGGTACCCATGGTTGAAAAAACATAACCCTATTATCGATTGGGAGTTAGGAGAGATACTCTTGTGGGGCCAGGGCTGCCAGGATCGGTGTTTGTGCAAGGTTTCTCCATTAGCTAATATTAACATACCGGAGAATCCTACTCAGTCCACAGAAATACAAATACCAGACCTTTACCTAGACTTAAGGGCAGTGTTTGACAAGAAGAATGCCGATTCTTTGCCTCCACACAGGTCATTTGACTGTAAGATTAAGCTTCTACCCGGCACTATGCCTCCGAGGGGCCATGTATATCCTTTGTCTGTTCAGGAAAACTCGGTTCTAGAGGAGTATATTCGGGAGAATTTAGAAAAGGGATTCATCAGGAGGTCTTCTTCTCCGGCCGGGGCTGGGTTCTTTTTCATTAAGAAGAAGGATGGCACGCTGAGACCTTGTATCGATTACCGAGGCTTGAATAAAATAACTGTCAGAAATGCCTATCCTATCCCACTGATTACCGAGTTATTTGATCGTCTTAAGGGCTCCAAAATCTTCACCAAGTTAGATCTCAGAGGGGCTTACAATTTGGTGAGAATCCAGCAAGGTCACGAGTGGATGACGGCATTCAATACCCGGTATGGCCATTACGAATACACTGTTATGCCATTTGGACTATGCAATGCTCCTGCAGTATTTCAAGATTTGATTAATGAGGTACTTAGGGAGTTTCAGCATGATTGTGTTATCGTTTACCTGGACGACATACTAATACACTCTAAGTTTTGATCAGTCTCAGGTAGACTTTCTTGGATACGTGATTTCTGGAGAAGGTTTTAAAATGGATCCTGTAAAACTTCAATCTATTTTAGACTGGCCCTTGCCCAAAGGACTCAAGGCTATCCAAAGGTTTATTGGTTTTTCCAACTACTATAGGCGCTTCATTAAAGGATACTCCTCTATCATTGCGCCTATTACCAATATGACCAAACAAGGGGCTGATACTAAGTTCTGGTCTAAGGAGGCTCTGGGTGCTTTCAAGACTCTCAAGGAACTTTTTGCCTCGGCTCCCATTCTAGTCGATCCTGATACGACTCTGCCTTTCTTGCTCGAGGTCGATGCCTCTGAGACAGCAGTTGGGGCTGTTCTGTCTCAAAGGTTAGGGGTGGATAAACCGTTACACCCTTGTGGGTTCTTCTCTAAGAAATTTTCTGGGCCTGAGAGCAGATATGACATCGGGGAAAGGGAACTGTTAGCAGTCATTAAAGCCTTAAAGGAGTGGAGACATTTGTTGGAGGGGACCCTACACCCTATTACGATTTTGACGGACCACAAAAACTTGTCCTATATTGGGGAGGCTAAGCGCTTATCCTCTAGACAAGCTCGTTGGTCCTTATTCCTGACTCACTTCAATTATGTACTGACTTACAGACCTGGTTCTAAAAACTCTAAAGCCGATGCATTATCTCGCCAATATGAACCTTCTACTGTACCTGAACCAGTTCTTTCTTCTATAGTTCCGAAATGCAATATCATTGCTAATACGAATCTCAGGATTCACTCTCCATTATTGGCCGAGATCATTAAGTTGCAACATCTAGCACCTAAACGGACTCCTGCGGGCCGTCATTTCGTTCCTCCTGCTCTTCAACTGGAACTTTTACAGTGTTTACATAATAGCAAGATGGCGGGACATCCTGGTATTCGCAAGACTTACGCGTTGATCTCTAAGGACTTCCGGTGGCCTGCTTTACGGAGGGATATTGAGGAGTTCATCGCTGCATGTGAAGTTTGTACTAAAACCAAACAACCCCATACGCTTCCATGTGGATTCCTGCAACCCTTGGAGGTTCCAGAAAGACCATGGTCCTGTTTGGCCATGGACTTTATTGTCGATCTACCTATCTCTAAAAGACAGACTGTTATCCTCACCGTGGTTGACAGGTTTACTAAGATGGCACACTTCATTCCCCTGCCTAAACTCCCGTCTTCTCCCGAATTGGCAGAGATATTCGCTAAGGAGATTTTTCGCCTACATGGGATACCCTCTCAAATTGTATCGGACAGAGGCTCCCAATTTGTTTCCCACTTTTGGAGGTCCTTCTGCTCTCAACTTGGTATTAAATTAAACTTTTCTTCTGCCTATCATCCTCAGTCTAACGGAGCTGCTGAACGTACCAACCAGAAAATTGAACAATATTTACGATGCTTTGTTTCTGAACACCAGGATGATTGGGTCGGTTTGATTCCTTGGGCGGAGTTTGCACACAACAATCTCGTTTGCGATTCTACTCATTCAAGCCCCTTCTTCATGAATTATGGTTTTCATCCGTCTATTCTTCCTTCGGATTCTCCTTCCCAGGGGGTACCGTCGGTTGATGTTCATGTTGCCAATTTGAGGAAGTTGTGGGATCAAACTCGACAAATCCTTGTGCACAACTCTATGTTGGTCAAGAAACACGCTGATAAACGTAGAAGGGCGGCTCCGGTCTTTGTTCCTGGTGATAGGGTATGGCTGAGCACGAGGAACATCCGTTTAAAAGTGCCCTCCATGAAGTTCGCTCCTCGTTATATTGGACCCTACAGGGTGCTGACCCGTATCAATCCAGTTGCGTATCGTTTAGCTCTTCCTAATACCTTACGCATCCCGAACTCGTTTCACGTTTCATTGCTGAAACCACTCATATGTAACAGATTTTCCTCCACAATAGCCCCTCCTCGCTCCGTTCAGGTGGAGGGTCAGGAGGAGTATGAGGTTAACTCTATTATTGATTCTCGAATCTCCCGGGGGAGAGTACAATATCTGGTTGATTGGAAGGGATATGGTCCTGAGGAGAGGAGTTGGGTACCTCAGGAGGATTTTCATGCTCCCCGTCTCCGCAGGGCGTATCACTCTCGCTTCCCATCTCGTCCCGGTTCATTCCGCCCGGTGGGCGTATCTGAGAGGGGGGGTACTGTCAGGGTACCTGTGGTCTCTACCACCGAAAGAGGTAGAGACTTAGCTGTTCCTCCATGCAGACGGTCTGATGGCTCCCTTCCCCGCGGTCTATCCGGTCATGCTAGGCCGGCCGCGAGGGAGTGACTGCCTTTTACAGCATCTAGACAGGAAGTAGTCATCAGGAGACTCCCCCGGAACGACCTGTCAGTCAATTGCCAATCAGGACGCCTCGGAGGCGTGGTTACTGCTCTGAACAGGGTATTTAACAGAGCTTCTTTCATTAGCTCATTGCCCTGTTGTGGTTCTAGCTTGTTCTAGTCACTCAGTGCTTGTGTATTCTATTATCCCTTTTGGTTTTGACCCGGCTTGTTTACCTTACTCTGCTTATCTCTGTTACCCTTGATTCGGCTTGTCTCTCGCTTACCTGTCTTCTGTTACCCTCGACCTCGGCTTGTCTTTGACCATTCTATACTGTACTACTTACGTTAGTCCGGCCATTCTAAGGTCCGGTATACGTATCTGGCTACTGTTTGTACTCTGCGTGTTGGATCCCTGTCCCGATCCTGACAGAGGTCAAGCAGAACTGACTGTACTGGCACATACAGCCTCTTTTATTCCCAATCCACCAACATAGTACTGCCCACAGGGTTTTACAGAACAACCAATCAATCCGTACAATACACACAGACACTCCCACACAAAATCCTCCCCTCTGCCTGTGATATGGTTACTGAACACAATGGGTAATATAATTATCACAGGCACAGAAATACAGTTTTTACAAAATATTAATAACTTCTAAAATATACATGCCATTCACATAAGACTATCAGACTTCGGGAGGATCAGCCCCTTGTGATCGTGGGATCCGGTAGATGGACAGCTGAAAGTACTCACTTGATGACCGGTAAAGTGTAAAAGTAAAATTCCATTTATTCAAACATCAAAGAGAAATGATAAAATTGAAAGTATACTCCTGCCACTGGTAAGAGTCCAATGAGTCCAGAACTCCGTTGGGAATGGAACAAAATAGTAGTTCTCTACTGTTCGGTCAGCGGTTCTAGTTGCTGACTTGTTATCGGCTCTCATCCAGCGCAGTTACTTCCGACTTCCGGTCCACGCAACGTGTTTCGCCCATTGATGTTTGAATAAATGGAATTTTACTTTTACACTTTACCGGTCATCAAGTGAGTACTTTCAGCTGTCCATCTACCGGATCCCACGATCACAAGGGGCTTATCCTCCCGAAGTCTGATAGTTTGGAGTGGTACTTCAACCACTCCACAATTGTGAGTGTGAATTTTTCCTCATTTTAAACTTTATTTACCTCAACAATATTGCACTAGGTCTGTGTCTTTTTATGTTTTAGATTGGACAACCTGAGCAGACCTGTGCAAGTATATATTTTCTTTATATTGGTGTATATTTACCTGCACAGTTAACATATATGTGGTGTTTTCCTAATATACATATATCTGCATTTATGCACATATTTGCATGACACTTCTGCATGCTTGGCACATTGTATTGTACAATTTAGCTACCCTATATATTTTGCGCACCTATTTTTTATTGTGTATCTATATAAGTGACCATCCCATTGTGTTCCAGACCAACATCAATCCAAATGGAAACATTTGGCTATATATCCTCTTATGTACTTGCCACAGAAACAAGAATTGCATCTATGAATTTGTTACCATTTTCACAATCCATAGGTTAGTCATACTCCTTACTTGTGACCCAATATAGCAGACATCTCAATCCCTTCCCCTGTGGTTAAGTTACGCAAATCCTGTTTGGGCTTGATTAGAAGATGGTGCAGGTCACATTCCAAATATAACAAAAATGAGGCTTAATTATTATTCTGTGGGTAAATGTTAATGTTTTTTTCTTTTGGATATGATACTGGAACACAAGGCTTGTTGTTGTCTCTTTTCTTGAAAGCTGTTGATCATTAACATATCAAAGAAATCAACTCATCAAATAAAAGGTAGAGGCCATATGACTTACATTGGAGCTAGACTTCCAGGCCACTTATGTGTGACTTCTCAAACCTTACAGAGCCTTTGATTAATCAAGGGATCAATCCATATGAAAACCATCTGCCCCCTTTCACATTCCTATGCAATTCACACTACCCCTTCTGTCATCTGACCTTGCAACCAAGTGGCCAATTCATCTATGCACTACATAAATTACATTAAATGGCAATATTCTATTGTGCAACAATTAATTATGCACCCTTGGCGTGATATGGTCCATTATATGATAACTGTTAAATAAATAAATATGGAGAGTATTCATTGGATGGGAGTGCTGGAAGTGTTAGTCACTACTGTACAGTTTGGACATTATTGACACTGCTAATAAGATAGTGTTCTATTCCTTATTACTGATTCAACAAAAAAGGGGGTGGTCCTTCGGCCCAAGGAGGATCCTTTGATTTATATCACATAAATGGCTAATATTAAAGGTACCAAGGAACACTATAGTCACCCAGACCACTTCAGCTCAATTAAGTGATCTGGGAGCAGTCTCCCTGTCCTTCTAACCCTATAATAAAAAAAACAATGCAGTTTTTTAGTAATTGTAATGTGTACATTGCAAGGTTAGGTCCACCTCTAGTGGCTGTATGACAGCCACTAGAGGCACTTCTGCTCCACTGACTGAGTAAAACGCAGTTATGTGACGTTGAAGCACCCATAAGAAAGCACTGATTCAATGCTTTCCCGTAGGGAAAGTTTGAATGTGTATGTGGTGTTTACTTAGCATGCACATTAGATTTCCAATGCTCCTCTATGAGGTGTATTGGATGGCAGATCGCAGATGATGCCATCCCTCCTCTGGGAGGTCATGGGAGGCATGAGCTCCGAGGAAGCCTCAGCACTGGAAAAAGGTAACCTTTATTAATTTTTTTCCAATTTTCATTGCGAATCGGGTTTGAATTCATTAAACTATAGTGTTCCTTTAAACACACGGAATGCTCTAGGGAAGTTTATGCAGCATAACCATTACAGAAAGCTGTAGGGGCTTTGTTTCTTAGAGTACTTCTTTAATTTACCCGGGACATGGGCATTTGCAGTTGCTAGTATATGGTATTGTTTAAACTAAAAATCCTGTTGCATTTTGGAGCTGATGTCTAGAATATAATAGTAAAATGGAAAGACTTACCACAAAATAATAAAGGTTTTACCCTAAACACAATACCTCACTGACTATTCTATGGGTTAAACTAGGGGGACCATTACTGACTAAACAAGTTGATACATTTTATAATTACTCCTAAAACAAACTACGGTAAGCCTCAATTACTAAATTTTAAAACAAATAATTCTCAACCAATTTCTGAGCTACTCTGCCCCAACATGCGGCTGTTTTGGTGGCTTTTCAGATACGCTTTCATTTGTTCAAAATTGGAGACAATTTAATTTAGGCTGTGGGTGGGAATAATTTTAGAAAATAGCAAATTTAGTGGATATCTCAACCATTTAGCTGTTTATCTATTATTTTCACTAAAAACAAAAATCTGAGTAAAACTAATATAGAGTTGTTTGAATAATGACTTGTTACAGCTAAGAGAAGCTGTGCCTGCTGGAATTGTGACTAAACATCAGAAGTTTATAATTTAACTTAAAATAACCAACATTTGCACATTCTTGCAACATCGATGCCTAGGACATCATGGTATTTTAAGTGGTATGATTCATGATCAGCAGAATAAAAAATGACAAAAAGAATATTTTTTTTCACTAAAAACCTCCATAATAAATCAGAGCATTGTTTGATAAACTGTGTTACATACTCACAGTGATATGCACATAATACGGGTACACCACCTTCTCAGACTAACTATCTAGTTCAGTGGTAAGCAACCTTCGGCAGTCCAGCTGTAGGGGACTACAGCTCCTTCAATGCTTTGTCAGCATTGTTGATTTAAGAGCATTATGGGAGATGTAGTCCACAACATTTAAATGCCCTAAGGTTGCCAAACCATGCACGGCCTACTTGTTCCAGGAGGAAGACAGCATCCTAATTAACTCTATCTCAGCCTTCACACACTGTCTGATATGTTTTTTTACCTGTAACATCAGGAAAGAGAAGCTGCCAGATTAAATTAAATATCCTGCAGTGTAATATTTGAAAGGAAAATTAACCTTCCTGGAAATGATTGACATTTAAAAGCTTTATCATCCAGTTTCTTAAGCCTACAATAACATTAGCTAAATTAACATTTAAGTGAAGTCGATTACATTACTTTTTTTTTTTTTATCTTTATTTAAAGAGTTTCAAAAACGTACATTGAGTAGATACAGAATCGAAGAGTGTATACGTTAACTGTCCACAACACTGTTTTAGGTCATCACGATGTAATGGCAGAAGGGCTATACATTTTACAATGCATATTGTCTAACCAAGTACCTGAATTTAACCCAGACTGTGGTCAAGCCCAAACTGTAAATGAGTAAACATTTTGAATGAGTAGCATTAAAAGCACTAAGCATTAGTGAGCACAGCAAATTACATTAGGGTGTGCACCCAGAGAAAATTACTAAATTCCAAACTTTGCTTAAAAATACAAGTTATCTAAAAGAGGTACAAAATACACATTTCTGTTCTAATGATAACTAGGTGTTTACAGAGCTTTTCTTCTAAAACATAATAAGCTAACCCCAAAATCACACAATAGCGCCCACATAGACCGATACAGTGGACAGAAAGGGCAGCATGGCCCTCCTTTAAGGTGTGCATAGGCACACCCCTGTGCTTGCCTATGTCACTAAGCATCTTTCTGAAATATGTAAACGTTCCAGGGGTGCCAGTGTTCAGATGGAACAATGTCCTGACAGTGATACATTACTTACACTTTCATTTTTTAATAACATTTTTAAAATGTGTGAGAGGAGGGAAAGAAAAACAAAAAAAACAGCTAATATCGATTTATTTTTCACGTGGGTGCAAGGTGGATTAGGCCATCGAAAGTTTTCTATGGGTAAGTTTCACATTTAGATCCTGAAGTGGGGTTCTCTTTTATAATAGAGAAGGAGTAGGCATCCTTCAGCACTCCAGATGTTGTGGACTACATCTCCCATAATGCTCTTCCAGACATCATGCTGCCAAAGCATCAGGGTAGATGTAGTCCATCACATCTGGAGTACCAAAGGTTGCCTACCACTGTCATAAAGGTTATAACGTTATCACCCATCTACTTCACATTTTGTCCCAATGTTGTTTTTCTATGGAAAGCACAACATTTGTAAAACAATAGTTTTTGGCTGTCTTGATAATATAAGCCCCCATTGCCTGCCTCACAGTTTGCTCTCCGCTTTTCAAAATACAGACTGACAAGACAGGAGGCACATTTAAGACATAGATGAGAAAACATGCATGGAACACAAATGTGAAGATTACACTCAGTTTGAAATGCAAAATACTGTTGGCCAGTTGTTTTTTTTCTTTTTCGTAGCAGTTTATACATGTCTGTATTTTTAATGTACTGTGATTTCTTAAAGGAGCACTATAGGGTCAGGAACACAAACATGTATTACTGACCCTATACTTGTAAAACTACCATCTAGCCCTCCTGGCCCCCTCTTGCCCTTCCTAAATGTATTAAAATCTTACTTGTATTCAAGTCTAAAGCGGCTGCCTCTGCCTGTGAACTGCCTCTGTCTGTTGCCATCATCAGAGGTGCTGGTCTGAGCCAATCACAATGCTTCCCCATAGGATTGGCTGAGACTGTCAAGGAAGTAGATCAGGGGCAGAGCCAGCACAAGCCAAACACAGCCCTGGCCAACCAGCATCTCCTCATTGAGATTAATTGAATCAATGAATCTCTATGAGGCAAGTTCAGTGTCTGCATGCAGAGGGTGGAGACACTGAATGGCAGTATTGCACACTGTGCAGCACTGCCCCAGGAAGCACCATTAGCAGCCATTAAACGAGTGGCCAGGGAAGTTATCACTAAGCTGTAAAGCAAACACTGCATTTTCTCTGAAAAGACCTTGTTTACAGCAAAAAGCATGAAGGGAACGATTCTACTCACCATAACAAATGCAATAAGTGGTATTTATTTTGGTGACTATAGTGTCCCTTTAAGAACAAAACCTGTCACCAAAAATAGAGCAGTTTGTATGGCTCCATTACATATGTGCTGCAAGATTAATTAATCAATGTTTTGATTGTATTTATATGTTTTCTTCAGTTATAAAGTTCATATCTAAAAAAAAAAAAAAAAAATACATAGGACCATCAAATGTAGAATCACTCAGATTAAGTTTGCAGAAGGAGAAAAGTTTAGAGATTACTATAAGAAGTGGGCATATATTCATATTCCTCTTGGGTTATTCACTAAAATGAGAATTGTTGGGAATTCAAAGTGAATTTCAAATTTTAAGCCAAAATAGCTGAACTGGAAAAATATTTAACTTGGATAATTTTTGCAGTTCGGCTATTTAAAGGGATACTATAAGCACCAAAACAACTTTAGCTTAACAAAACAGTTTTTGTCCATAGCTCATGCTTCTGGAGTCTTACTGTTCAATTACTTGCCACTTAGAAGATAAGTCACTTTGTCATACCTCCATGCATGTGAATTACACAGTCTCCCTATGCACTTTCTGTAAAGAGAGAGATACGTTTTAAACTTCTTTCATTGCACAGTCTGTTTAATTTAGAATTCCTTATCTCCTAATATATTTATAGACTGTATGTGATTAAAGTTAAATTTACAGAGCAGGAGATAAAAACTTCTAAGACAAGTTAACATCTGGTTGAAAATGAAACCACGTTTTAATGCAGGCTGTGTGAGTCACAGACAGAGGAAGTGTGGCTAGGGCTGCATGGACAAAAACAAGGTGATTTAACTACTAAATGGCAGAGAACTGAGAAGTAAGAATGTAGGACTTAGTCTATATCAGGGCTGGGGAACATCTATCCCGTAGGCCATATAAAGCCCACAAGATCATTTGGTCCTACCAGAGCAACCACAGACAGGACTCGAAATTCAACAGCCCTGATGATATTTCAATTATTTTACCCGTCAGACTGTAAAGAGGGAGGTGCTGGGGGCTGGTGCAGCTGCATTACGGCTGTCGGTGGCCGCAGGGAGGACTGTAGGGAGGGACTTGCTTTTAATTCCCAGTAATTCCAACTTTAGTGAATAACTTGCTTCTGAACTTTCATTCACAGATACATCTTCTCTCACGATTCAGCATTGAATTACTCATCCTACACAGCAAACCTTTCTGTGGCCTGGAGAAAATACAAAATTACAAAACTTATTAAAATGTATAATTGCAGTATAAGGATTGATTTTACTCTGTGGCAAAGTAATCTTAAATGCATGTCTAGTTTATTTAACCTTTTTGCATAAATTCTGCTAATTAGACTGTCTTATTGCTATAGATCCCTATGTCTTCCTGAACCTTTTACTCTAAGCTGACTCACAACATATTGCCTACCACCGGGTGCTAAAAGGGAAGCACCGGGCTGCTTATGCAGCAATTGGGCAACTCTAATATTATGCAACACCGACTGTGCACCAATATTTCAGATTATATGACTAACGCATGGGCTAAGAAAGTGGTCTGGAGTGAATAGGAACCTAATATTCTAACACTTCCTCCAGCTAACAGCTAAATAGGTCATACATTCTTTAGAATAGCATAACTGTGATAAATATTAAATAATCATGTTTGTTTATAACACTATTCCTAATAAAACTGATTTATGAAAATTTTTAAATGATGGTACCAAATACATAACACAATGCTTTCTCATAAAAAATACATTGAAAACCATAGCTATATTTTTGCCTATGACCTTAAAGGGATGCAGATGCATCAAAACAACTTTAGCTTAATAAAGCAGTTTTTGTGTATAGATCATGCCTCTGCTGCCTCACTGCTCAATTCACTGCCATTTAGGAGTTAAATCACTTTTGTTTTTGTTTATGTTGCCCTAGCCACACCTCCCTCCCTAAATAAAACAGAATGTGCAATAAAGGAAGTGTAAACAATAGATTACTCTTTACAGGAAGTGCTTAGAAAGGTTTCCTAAGTCACCTGAATGAAGGTGTAACTAGGGCTGAATAAAATGATTAAACTCCTAAATGGCAGAAAATTCAGCATGGGGCATAATCTATACAGTTACACCAAAACTGCTACATTAACCCCTTAACGCCGTTACGGCATTCTATGCCGTCCCGGCTTTAAAGGGCTTTAAAGCCGTTGCGGCGGCATAGAACGCCGTAACAGCTTGCAGCCCCAGGAGGAGAGATGTACTCACCTCCGCCGCGATCCTCTTCTGGAGGGCTGCCTGACAGCCCAGACAGCCCTCCCCCGGCAAATCAGGCCCCCGGGGGCCATGTGATCGCTCAAAGAGCGATCACATGGCCCCCTATAGCTTGCTGTGGATCTGCCAGCAGGGGGGCTGTCTGAAATATCAGACAGTCCCCCTGCTGGTGGGATCTGTAAAAAAAAAAAAAAAATTAGACAAGTGTAAAATTAAATTAAAAGTATTTTTATATATAATATATGTATATATATGTAACGTCATATGTAATGTATTTTAATATTAATATTAGTATATATATTAATATTAAAATACACTTAGAATGATGTTACACTTAGAATGATATATATATAATAGATATATACACATATATTATATATATATATATACGTATAATTACAATAATAAATAAATAAAATAATTAAATAAATAAATAAAATATGGAAACAAAATTTAATATAAATTATATATTCATATGTAATTTCATTCTAACTGTATTTTGTTATAAACAGGACCGGACTGGCCATCGGGCACACCGGGCAAATGCCCGGTGGGCCGCGATGGCAGTGGGGCCGAGGCCGGCAGGGGAGATCACAGGATCTCCCCGGCCGGCTCCTGCAGGGCCAGCGCTATCCGAGCGCCAGCCCTGCTGTGTGTCTCCATGGGCCGGTGGGGAGATCAAAGATCTCCCTCACCAGCCCAGAGACACTTCCAGGCGGCCGCCGGCAGGAGAGGGAGGGTATGAGGCAGGAGAGAGGACCGGCGGAGCTCTATTCAGCAGCTCCGCCAGGTCCTCTCGCGAGGTCTGAGCGTTGCCGCGGTCTGAGCGTTGCCGCTTGCAGGCTAAAGTTCACTCTCACACTGGACCACCAGGGATGGATGGCAGAAAGGAACCCCCTCTCCCCAGGCAACACGGATCCCCCCCGCCCCCCATGCAACACGGATCCCCCCTCCTCCCAGGCTAAAGGTAAGAAGGGAGGAGGGGGGAATATAATTTTTTTTTAATTAATAAAAAAAAATATTTACATTTAAATTAAATATACATTCACACTCACACACACAGCACCCCCAGACACACACAGCACCCAGACACACACAGCACCCCCAGACACACACAGCACCCGCAGACACACACAGCACCCGCAGACACACACAGCACCCCCAAACACACAGCACCCCCAAACACACAGCACTTCCAAACACACAGCACGCCCAGACACACACAGCACCCAGACACACACAGCACCCAGACACACACAGCACCGAGACACACACAGCACCCCCAAACACACCCAGCACCCAGACACAGCACCCCCAAACACACACAGCACCCCCAAACACACAGCACCCCCCAAACACACAGCACCCCCAAACACACAGCACCCAGACACACACAGCAGCCAGACACACACAGCAGCCTCAGACACACACAGCAGCCTCAGACACACACAGCAGCCTCAGACACACACAGCACCCCCAGACACACACAGCACCCAGACACACGGCACCCAAACACACACGGCACCCATACACACACAGCACCCTCAGACACACACATCACCCCCAGACACACACAGCACCCAAACACACACATCATATAATATAATTTTTTTTTAATTAATAAAAAAATATATTTACATTTAAATAAAATATACATTCACACTCACACACACAGCACCCCCAGACACACACAGCACCCAGACACACACAGCACCCAGACACACACAGCACCCCCAGACACACACAGCACCCCCAAACACACACATCACCCAGACACACACAGCACCCCCAAACACACACAGCACCGAGACACACACAGCACCCCCAAACACACCCAGCACCCAGACACAGCACCCCCAAACACACACAGCACCAAGACACACAGCACCCCCAAACACACAGCACCCCCAAACACACAGCACCCCCAAACACACAGCACCCCCAAACACACAGCACCCAGACACACACGGCACCCAGACACACACAGCACCCAGACACACACACACCCTCAGACACACACATCACCCCCAGACACACACAGCACCCCCAGACACACACATCACCCCCAGACACACTAAGCACCCTCAGACACACAGCACCCTCAGACACACAGCACCCCCAAACACTCACAGCACCCCCAACACACACAGCACCCCCAAACACACACAGCACCCCCAAACACACAGCACCCAAACACACACAGCAGCCAGACATACACAGCACCCTCAGACACACACAGCACCCCCAGACACATACAGCACCCTCAGACACACACAGCACCCTCAGACACACACAGCACCCTCAGACACACACAGCACCTAAACACACACAGCACCCTCAGACACATATACAGCACACTCCCACATATATATATATATATATAATATATAAAATAACCCTCAGCGAGTTAACAGACAAAGAAAATTAGAAACCTAGAATGTGACGGCACATAAAAACACCCTCACACACAGCACCCCTCTTACATACACACACACTGCGCCCCTCACACATACAATACGTCCAAATATATATATATATACATATATATACACACACACTACAGCACCCCTCACACTGCACCACTACACACATTACTCTCCAGATACACGCTAGATCCCTTATCCTATATGCACTCTTAATCCTCTACACACACACACAATCTCCTTTACACAGTAGATCTCCTACACACACACACTGCACCACTTACACACACACTACATTCCTTGTCAGCAAACACATACAACATTCTCTAAACACAACCCCTACACACACTACGTCACCTATAGACACACACACAGCCCGTATGCAAACACTCGCTACATCCCCTATAACACTATGCCCCCTGTACGCACACTCTCTACAGCCCCTAGCCACACATATTACACCACAAACACAAATTGGCCTATTTACACAATACCACACCACACTCTACACACACGCAATCCCACAAGCAGGCTCCAAACACATGCACCATACACTTTCCTGGCCCTTTTGTCCTCTGGTATCCCCCTTGTGGAGACACCAGAGACAATTTAAAAGCAAACACAGCGCAAGCATGTTATTAAATTTGCTTGCGCTGCGCAGAACAAATTCAGGGCCTTTTTCTAATACCAGAGCTCTTCAGCGGGGCTCTGCGCATTGAACTAACATGCTCACTTTGAGAGGGGGCGTGCTTGTCATTAGTGATGGCAAAACACCCCCTCTCTGACCCCGCCCCCTTCTTATGGGGCCGCTCTGATTGAAAAATGCCCGGGCCTAATTTTTTTCCCAGTCCGGCCCTGGTTATAAATATATATATATTGGTAACAAAACACACTTAGAATGACATTCTATATATATCTAATGATATAATGACATTCTATATATTCCATATATATCTATCTATATATAAAATACAAATAACCGCAAATATATATATATAGATAAATATATATAATTACATAAAAGATTACATTAGTATACACGTCGAATTTAAATACCTATAAATGCATATATATAAAAATTCTACGTGTATATTTAAATAATCTTTTAGCATAATTATGTGATTTTATTAATTAAAATTTGATTGACATGCCTGACAACACAGGGAGAAAGTGCAGAAAATGTAATTCGCAAGCACTATATTTGACCCTGTAACTCTCCAAGACACCATAAAACCTGTACATAGGGGGTACTGTTTTACTCGGTAGACTTCGCTGAACTCAAATATTAGTGTTTCAAACTGGTAAATTGTATTACAACGATGATATTTAAGTAAAAGTGAAGTTTTTTGCATTTTTTACAAACGAACAGCACTTTTATGGACTATATTATTGTTGTAATATGTTTTACTGTTTTAAAACACTAATATTTGTGTTTAGCGAAGTCTCCCGAGAATAACAGTACCCCCCATGTACAGATTTTATGGTGTTTTGGAAAGTTAGAGTGTAACATATGAGGCTTGCATTTAATTTTTCTGACATTGAAATTTGCCAGATTGGTTATGTTGCCTTTGAGAGCGTATGGTAGCCCAGGAATGAGAATTACCCCCATGATGGCATATCATTTGCAAAAGTAGACAACCCGAGGTATTGCAAGTGGGGTATGTCCAGTCTTTCTTAGTATCCACTTAGTCACAAACACTGGCCAAATATTAGTTTTTTGCTTTTTTCCACACAAAAACAAATATGAACGCTAACTTTGGCCAGTGTTTGTGACTAAGTGGCTACTAAAAAAGACTAAACATACCCCACTTTCAATACCTTGGCTTGTCTACTTTTTCAAATGGTATGCCATTATGGGGGTAATTCTCATTTCTGGGCTACCACACCGTCTCAAAGGTAACATTACTAATCTGGCAAATTTCAATTTCAATCTATATTTGACTCTGTAACTTTCCAAAACACCATAAAACCTGTTAATGGTGGGTACTGTTGTACTCGTGAGACATCGCTGATTACAAATATGTGCATTTTTTTGCAGTAAAACCTAACAGTATTATGACATTTACAGCTAAAATGTGAGGCGGAACTACAAATTTTTAAAAACATTTAACATTTCTCACAGTTTTTTTTATTTTATTCATAATAAATTATGTTTCATATATAAATAATTTACATTATATTTACATAATTTACATTAAAGCCCTGTTTCTCCTGAACAAAATGATATATAATAAGTGTGGGTGCATAATATGAAAGAGGGGAACTACGGGTGAACAGACATATAGCGCAAATTCCAGTTTTTGTTTACGTTTTGTTTTGATCAGAATGTGTACTAGTGACTCCGTCCTGAAGGGGTTAAACTAATGATTTGGTTCCTTTAGTATTACTTTAACAAAAATGTTTTCATGGCAGTATATAGTTTAAAAAATAGACAACTTTAGCAACTAGAAATGTATAATATTTTGGAAAACAAAGATTGCAATACGTTTCTTAAATAAATCATGGAAAACAAGAGAGTGACTGGCGCCGAAGGCTTATTCGCGGTCGCCGCGGCGGGCGAACATATGCCATGTTCGGTCCGCCCCCTATTCGTCATGGAGGTGGGAAGGTCTGGGAGGGAGGGTCTGCTGCTGATTGGCTGGAATGTGTCTGCTGACTGTGAGGTACAGTGTCAAAGTTTACTCAATGATGAGGAATAGGGGGCGGACCAAACATCGCATATTTGCGCCCGCCGTGGCGACCGCGAACAAGCTATGTTTGCCAGCGAATAGTTCCCGGCTAACTGTTCGGGACATCTCTAATTCCAATCTCTGTATCCCTTGAACTTTGGCTTGGCTCCTGACTATTCTGACTTCTATATTCCTCGACCTTTGGCTTGCTTACCGTTTTCGTGTTTTCTGTGTTCTTGTCCTCAGCCTGTCTTGTGTTTTTCCTTTTATACGTTAAATCCGGACGTTCTAAGGCCCGGTAATACGTCTTAGAGTTTTATTTTTATTTTACTTCTGCGTGTTGGGCATACTAGTGTATCCTGACATGATCTTTATTTATAACGTAAATGCAGATTACATATGCAGAAAGTAAAATAACCGAATAGTAATTCTTTCAATGTGCAAATAAATGTCTTTAAAGAAAATAGAGTTGTGGCGGTACCGCCGCTGTTCGTGGGTTTTGCCCTTCTTTATTATATGTGTAACTTGTGTATTTGTGTGCTATGCCTGCTCTCCGTTCTGGAGTGCTTCCACGAAGGGAATCCATTCGACTCCCGAACGGGGACCACCCCAATGAACCACTTAGAACAGGGGTTCCCAATTAATTTTTCCTGTGGAACCCTTTGACATATTGTGTCAATACCCCCCTACCGGGAAAAAAAAGTGCAATTTTTTTGTATGTGCCAGTGTGTGTCTGTGTGTCAAGGTGTGTTTGTATGTGCCAGTGTGTGTATCTGTGTTTCAATGTGTATCTGTGTGTGTGTATGTATCTGACACACAGATACACACACACACTGGCACTCAGATACACATACATTGACACATAGTGTGTATCTGTGTGTGTATGTATGTATCTATCTACTATCAGTGTGTCAAGGTGTGTGTATCTGTGTTTGTACATGTCTGTGTGTATGAATTTGACACACAGATACACACACACACACACACACACTGGCACACAGATACACGCAACTTGACACACAGTGTATATGTGTATGTATGTATCTATCTGTGTGTCAAGGTGTGTGTGTCAAAGTGTGTGTATCTGTGTTTGTATGTGTCTGTGTGTATGAATCTGACATAGCACATAGTGGCACACAGATACACACAATGACACAGATACACACAACTTGAGTGTGTATCTGTGTGTGTATCTGTGTGTCAAGGTGTGTGTATCTATGTTTTAAAGTGTGTTTGTATGTGCCGGTGTTGTATATCTGTGTCAGTGTGCATCCGTGTGTGTGTGTGTGTGTGTATATGTATCTGACACACAGATACACACACACACACACACACACACTGGCACATAGTGGCATACAGATACACACTGACACAAAGACACACACACACCTTGACACACAGATGCACACACGCAGATACACACTGACACACACATCTTGACTCACAAATACACACACACTCAGATACACACAGTGGCATATACACACACTTGCACCCACTGATACACACACTGGCACATACACACACTTAGATACACACAGTGACACATACACAAACCTTAACACACAGATACACACTGACACACTCAGACACACATACTCTTTGACAGACAGACATACACTCTCACTGACAAACACACATACTCTGACAGACACACATACGCTCCCACTGACAAACACATACTCTTTGACAGACACACATACACTCTCACTGACAAACGCAAATACGCTCTCAGTGACAAACATACATACTCCCTTACAGACACACATACAAACACATATACACTCTTACTAACAAGAACACATACATTCTCACTGACAAACACATACACACTCACTGACACGCACACAACACTCTCACTGACAAACACACATATACTCTTTGACAGACACACAAACACATGCAAACTCACTATCAGACACACATACAATCTATTTTTTTGTAAACATTTTACTCCATCCAGCCCCCCTAACTTTGGGAGTGCTGGCATGGAGTCTCCATGGGCTGCTGGGCTGAACGTGCGGTCCCTGGTGTCCTCTTAGTGATGCCGGAGCAAGAGGGAAGTCATTTTCCGGCTTCGGCATCACTGCTGTGCGCGCGAGGGAGCTGAGCAGGGAGATTACTGCCCATTGCTCCTTCGCCGCCCGTGGCCATTTTATTTTAAAACATTTTTGGCGGAACACCAGTTGGGAAATGCTGACTTAGAATGTCGATTAGAACTTTCACACTTCGCAACAAGGTGTCAAACCACAAATGCCAAGAGAAGCCATTGGTGCGGGCCGCCCCTGGGTGGCCGCCATTTCCCGAATGGGGACTGCCCCGGTACCCATTGGAATGTTCACGCCAATCAATTAGAATGTTAACAACTCGATACATTAATAGGAATTAATTAATGAATGCTTCCCTGGGTGGCTGCCGTTTGTATAAACGAACACCACCCTGGGGAAGCATTCGTATCCTGAAAGGAGAAGCTTCCCTTGCCGGGTTTCACACAGGGACCCCGCGTGGAGGTTGTTCGAGGCAGGTACTATTATGGGGGTCCCTGGGATTAGTGTGGGTATCCTTTGGGGACAATGTCTGGTTTAGTGGGCTTCTGTAACTGGGAGTACAAGAAGCGGAAGCTGTCCCGTGCTGTGACTCCCAGGTACACAGGATCCTGAGAAGAAGACCCCCCTGTCACCGGAAGTGGGAGACCCGTGGTTGGGTGGCAGAAACAGGGAACAAATAAACTGGATTTGCGTTTCCGCAATACAACCCCGAGGAGGGGGAGGACCCTGGGAGGGGACACTGTCGTTGTACGATGTACACCCCTTGCATGGGGATTTGCATAAAAGCCGAGTGTGGCAAATAAAGTGTTGTTGTACCTCCAGACATGGTCGCCACCAGAAATTTTGGGGCCCCTAACTGAGCTCAGGGTCTGGGCCCCTGGGGGCCCGCCTCCAAAACCGCCCACAGACACCGCCTCCAAATCCCGCCCACAGGAATACACACACAGACACAAACACATTCACTAAAACAAAAGCACACAGATACACAAACACACACACACTGATACATACTATCAGACACACATACTGATACGCATATAGGCATACATACTGACACACATACTTAGACATACACACATATACAGACACACAGGCGTACATAGTGACAGACACATACTAACATACATACAGACACACATGCATAAGGACATACAGACACAGACACATTCAGAATGACATACTGACATACACACGTTCATACTGACATGCAGACATACATACACTGACATTCATACACACATAATGACATGCATACAGATAGACATACATGCATACATACATGCATACAGACATAAGTTCATACAGACACTGACATCCATACATACACACATTCATAATGACATACAGATATACATTCATACTGGCATACATACATTCATACAGACAGACATACACACATTCATAATGACATGTAGACATACATACACTGACATTCATACACACATAATGACATACATACAGATATACATACAGACATACATAGTTACATACATACATTCATACTGGCATACATACATTCATAATGACATGCAGACATACATACACTGACATTCATACACACATAATAACATGCAGACATACACACACACACAGACATACACACAGACAGACACACATACACACAGACAGACATACAAACAGACATGCATACACACATACAGACATACATACACGCAGACAGACAGACATACACACAGAAAGACATACACACAGACAGACATACACATAGACAGACATACACACAGACAAACATACACACAGACATACATACAGACAAACATACACACAGACACACAGACAGACATACACACAGACAGACAGACAGACATACAAACACACAGGCAGACATACAGACAGACAGACATACACACAGACAGACAGACATACATACATACACACAGCTCATTTTCCAGCCACCCTCCTGTTTCTTACCTTGTCTTTGCAGGAGGGTGGCTGGCTGGGGCTGATGGGACTGGCAGTCGGCTGGCTCTCCCTCTTCATTGTCGGGCGGGCCGGCGGGCGCTCCTCCCGCGCGGAGTGAGCTGGGAGGAAGTGACCACTTCCTCCCAGACCACTTCCTCCCAGCATCACTTGCGTTGTGGCGGCATTTTTTTTTTTTAAAGGGGAAGATATGGGGCCCATCGGGTGGCCCTAAGTGCATGGGCCACCCGATGGGCGGCCGGGCCCCCCAGGGCCGCTGGGCCCGTGACAACCGTTATGGTTGTCACCCCCTGATGGCGGCCCTGCCTCCAGAACTGTGTATCGTCCAGTTACTGTGTGAAAATTAGTCTCTTCATAGTCTAAAAGGTTCCTGTTCGGCTAAAGGAAGGGATTTAGCGAAGGTAACCAGTCGGGTTACCAGATGGTCCGCTACCAGAGTTATTTCACTCAGCAAGGCACTCCAAAGGTGAACCAGTGTAGCAAGGGTTAATACAAAAGTCAAATATGCAAAAGTCCTTTAAAGGAGAATCAGCAGGAACACAGGATACACAGTAAGGGTTTTCCCATAAACAAAGGGTAGGCAATATGCCTCAGGAGATGGCTCTTTACTCCTAGGGATGAACAAAACAACTGAGCACAGAACCAGTTCTGTGCTTTTATAGGGGCAAGGGAATAAGGGCCCTCCCGTTTGGAGGGGGTCTAAGCAGTGGCATACATACAGAGGTCGCGGCTGCGACCAGGCCCGGCCCACCAGGGGGCCCAGCCACCCTGCGACCCGGTATGTATGCCAGTGTGGGGGTGTCACCGGGCGGCCGGTCCTGCGGGCGCGCGAGGGAGCTCTCTTCCCTGAGCACTCTCTGCCCAGCTCCCTCGCGTGCACCGCACTGATGTCAGAGCCGGAATATGACGTCATATTCTGACTGCGGCATCAGTAAGCGGAGCGCTAGGGAGCTGAAGAGGAGGATCTCAGTGCTCCCTCGTGCGCCTGCAGGACTGGCCGCCCAGCAACACCACTGGACCCCATGGAATACCCTCAGTACTCCCAAAGGTCCCAAACATGTGTATGTGTGTTAGTGTTAGAGTGTGTGTGTTAGTGTTAGTTTTTGTGTTAGTGTGTGTGTTACTGTGTAGTGTGTCTGCTAGTGAGTGTCAGGGAGTGTGTTAGTTTTTGTGTGTGTCTGTTAGTTTGTGTGTGTCTGTTAGTGAGTCTGTTTGATGTCTGTTAGTGAGTGTTTGTTTGTCAGTGAGAGTGTATGTTTTGTAAGTGAGTGTGTATGTGTGTCTGTCTATCAGTGAGTGTGTATGTATGTATGTTGCTGAGTGTGTCTCTGTCAGTAAATGTGTGTGTCTGTTAGCTAGTGTGTATGCATCTGTTCGTGAGAGTGTATGTGTGTTTAAAACCCCTTCAGCACTTACCTTTCTCCAGCGCCGGACTCCCTTGGCGCTGGGTATCCCTACGCCCCGATCCGCCTCTCAGCTCTGAATGCGCATGCGCAGCAATAGCCGCGTGACCATTCAAACCAACCATAGGAAAGCAATACTCAATGCTTTCCTATGGACGTCCAGCGTCTTCTCACTGTGATTTTCACAGTGAGAATCGCAGAAGCGCCTCTAGCGGCTGTCAGTGAGACAGCCACTAGAGGCTGTATTAACCCTCAGTGAAACATAGCAGTTTCTCTGAAACTGCTATGTTTTCAGCTGCAGGGTTAAAACTAGAGGGACCTGGCATCCAGACCACTTCATTGAGCTGATGTGATCTGGGTGTCTGTAGTAGTCCTTTAAGTGTGTGTGCATCTGCATGCAGTGGCGTACATACCGTGGCCATGCGTGGAGTGGGGGGGCCCACAGATCAATTTTCGCACCGGGGCCCCATGGGTCGTGTGTATGCCACTGGGTCTAAGGACCTATATAAGGAGACAGGGTAACAAGTGGTCTGGTGAGACAAATCCCCTATGTGGGAGGGACGCTACGTCCGTTTGTATACCCATTAACCTCCACACTGCTTCCATGTAACTCATACTAGGGTGCATGGGATTCTAAGAGTTTTAATAGAATCCTGGAGCAGCATGGGAGTAATGGTACATATGTCACCTGATCCATCTGCCGGATGGGAAACACACCGGAGGACATGTGAGGTCTGCGAGGACACTCCTGCATGACGCGACTCACGTGGTGTGGTTGCAGCATTTAGGGAAACTGCAGCAGGGGTGGCACATCTGGCACTTGCAGCACGCCATTGCGGAGTGGCAGGAACTACAGGTGGCTGGCATGCAGGTGTAGCGTGTCTCTCACTCCTGGGACGCAGAGGAATACGTGGCGCCCAGTGAGTGAGTGAAACACACCGGACCCCCTCCGTGCGTCATGACATTTATGAAGACATTAATATTGTATTTTACATTTTTTTGTGCACCGATATCTTTTATTATTTATTGATTTTATGGTAACATTATTGTTGGTTGCTGCACTTTATTTGGTTATGGGTGCATAGTGTGGTTTATCATTTTATCCTGTACCCTGTTGATTTATAATTTCTGGAGTCAGAATGAACTGCCAATAAATTCTACAAAACTGAAAAGTACTGGACTGTAACATAGATAATTTCTTAGTTGATTTATTGTAAGTGCTGGGGTTGTGGAAGACGGAGGTGCTGTATTTGAGATGTAAATAACCTTGCGTACTTTTCTCCACCCTTACACAACTATCACATTCGGGTGGTGCTTTGATATATTCCTACAGCCTTGGAAATTATAGCTCTATTTTTGACACATTAAAAGAAATATGATAATTTGTTGATGGGTAATCAGGGTCGTTGTTTTGCAATACAGCAAATGGAGGCTTAAAAATGTGGTTTTGTGGTACGTTCTAGGAAACGAGTTTTGCTAACTCAGTAATATGAGATAATTCGTATGAAGACAATCAGGCATAATAAAGAATGCAAAACGAGCATGTATTTGAATAAAAGATGTAAGTGATCTACTACACGACTCCTTAAACTAGATGTGAAGCAGGATTATTGATCTGTTGTTCATTCTGGAGAGGAAACAACATATGATGAGACTGAGCTCCTTGTGATTGAAAAAACATGCATTTCAAAAACCTTTAAAAGCAAATATGTACTTAGTGGACACATGGCAAGTTAAATAAACTCACAGGTGTCCACATTTACGCTTTAGTGTACACACATTTATTACATGTATTAATATGTTCCCTTCTTAAAACAGAGAAAGATAGGGCATTAGGCAAACAAGGTTATTCACTCAAAATAACTGAAATAGAAAAAAAATCACTAAATGGCCTTCTATTTGAAATTCACTTTGAATTCTCACTTTAGTAAATAACCCTGTAGGTCTCTTTGTACATATATACATTGAACAAAATTATAAACGCAAGATTTTTTGCCCCCATTTTTCATGAGCTGAACACAAAAGGCCTAGTTCTCTCAAATATTGTTCAAAAATCTGTCTAAATCTGTGTTAGTGAGCACTATTCCTTTGCCGAGATTATCCATCCACCTCACTGGTGTGGCATCTCAAGATGCTGATTAGACAGCATGATTATTGTGCAGGTGTGCCTTAGGCTGGCCACAATAAAATGGGCAGTTTTCCTGTAGTGGGAGGATGCGGGGGAATCCGGGGGTGGTTCGAGGGGATCCGAAAACCAGTCAGTATCTGGTGTGACCACCATTTGCCTCACGCAGTGCAACACATCTCCTTTGCATATAGTTGATCAGGTTGTTGATTGTGGCCTGTGGAATATTGGTCCTGTCCTCTTCAATGGCTGTGTGAAGTTTCTAGATACTGGAAGGACTTGGAACAGGCTGTTGCATACGTCGATCCAGAGCATCCCAAACATGCTCAATGGGTGACATGTCCGGTGAGTATGCTGGCCATGCAAGAACTGGGATGTTTTCAGCTTCCAGGAATTGTGTACAGATCCTTGCAACATGGGGCCATGCATTATCATGCTGCAACATGAGGTGATAGTCGTAGATGAATGGCACAACAATGGGCCTAAGGATCTCGTCACGGTATCTGTGTGCATTCAAAATGCCATCAATAAAATGCACCTGTGTTCATTGTCCATAACATACGCCTGCCCATACCATAACCCCACTGCCACCATGGGCCACTCGATCCACAACATTGATATCAGCAAACCGCTCTCCCACACAACGCCATACACGCTGTCTGTCATCTGCCCTGTACAGTGAAAACCGGGATTCATTTGTGAAGAGAACACCTCTTCAAAGTGCCAGACACCATCGAATGTGAGCATTTGCCCACTCAAGTCGGTTACGACGACAAACTGCAGTCAGGTCGAGACCCCGATGAGGAGGCCGAGCATGCAGATGAGCTTCCCTGAGACGGTTTCTGACAGTTTGTGCAGACATTCTTTGGTTATGCAAACCGATTGTTGCAGCAGCTGTCCAGGTGGCTGGTCTCAGACGATCTTTGAGGTGAAATGCGGGATCTAGAGTTTCTGGGCTGGTGTGGTTACACGTGGTCTGCGGTTGTAAGGCCTGTTAGATGTACTGCCAAA
Organism: Pelobates fuscus; assembly: GCF_036172605.1. NCBI lineage: Eukaryota > Metazoa > Chordata > Amphibia > Anura > Pelobatidae > Pelobates > Pelobates fuscus. The sequence goes on along the minus strand of NC_086318.1, from coordinate 105,038,319 downwards.
TTATGTAAAACACCTTTGTTGACGGCTTATGGTAGAGAAGTAAATATGCCATAATTCACGGGCAACAGCTCTGGTGGACATTCCTGCAGTCAGCATGCCAATTGCACGCTCCCTCAAAACTTGCGACATCTGTGGCATTGTGCTGTGTGATACAACTGCACAATTTAGAGTGGCCTTTTATTTCCTAAGGCACACCTGTGCAATAATCATGCTGTCTAATCAGCATCCTGATATGCCACACTTGTGAGGTTGATGGATTATCTCGGCAAAGGAGAAGTTCTCACTAACACAGATTGAGACAGATTTGTGAACAATATTGGAGAGAAATAGGCCTTGTGTATGTAGAAAAAGTCTTAGATCTTTAAGTTCAGCTCATGAATAATGGGGGCAAAAACAAAAGTGTTGCATTTGTAATATTGTTCAGTGTATGCAGATTGGGGAAACACATGAACTACATATTATTGGTCCATGATACTATGTCACAGATGCATTTCAGAGCAGCTCAGAGGAAATACTAGCAAAAAAAACAAAACCCTGTTTTATAGACATCATAATTAGCTCTCTAAAAAAATAGCACCAACATGAAAGTCCTGCCTTATCTAGATGCATAGGACATTCCATTTTGAAATAGAACTCGTAAATACACAAGTAACAGGACATCACGGGCTGTCACTAATCCTTCAGGTGTTAAGCTGCTGTTGAAATAATGTGCCTGACCCTTTGTGCATAGATTCTTGGGTTTAGGTTTACACAATTTGGAGACCCATGATCATAGTGACATGGGCTGAAGGCTTACTGTATGTTGCGGGGTGCTCTTGACAGTTCTTTTTAAAGGCATGAGAATTACAGACTTGACAGCCATGTGATTTCTTTATTAGGCAGATAATTTAAAGTGCGCTCCAGGAACCAACAGCGCAGTTGGCATTCTGGATCTGTTGCTTGACGTATTCACACAAACCACAGAGGGCTTTTCAGGAGTTTGAGCAGGTGACGCATCGGGATAGTTAATAAATAAATACTTCAGTGTTTGGATTAAATTACCAGACTAACATCTATTTATATTTAACATATGTATATATTTGCATGGCTTAAAAACACAGTGAACCTCTTTTTTTTTTGGCCCTGTGGGAAATGTTGCGGGAAATAATGATGTTCCTTTCAAAATGTGTGCTATAAATACGGTTGTGCGTGCATTATGTCTTTATTCAGCTCTGGGAGCATTGGAGAACAAATTATTCCATACTGGAGAGCAAATAGCAGGACAGGATAGATATTACTGGAATTAAAGGATTCCATGCATTGGAGATTGCAAGGTTCCGGGATAGAGTTATATTATGAAGGCTTCAACCTCAGAGATGCAGTGTATTAATAGTGCAGGCAAAGTATATGTGCTTATTTTTAACTATGACGAACAGTAACCTCAAGTACTAGCTACCTGCCAGTATTTATATATTATAATTATGTTTATTTATAAAGTGCCAATGTTTGTCTCAGTGCTGTGCAATGGGTACATTAACAAAAAGCAGGAATCAAATACAGAACAAAATATAAATTGACAAACTGATATAAATGGAAAAGAGAGTCTTGATAAAGAGACTAAAATCTAGGACAGGCGTCAGCAACCTTTTCCACCTGAGGGCCAGATGCCATGTCTGTGAATTGATATGTAGCTATGTATGAGTAGTTGTATAGGTTGATGGCTCCTTACTTTGGTATCCATATGTAGGATTGCTATCTACTAAACAACTGAAAGATCAAAGGCATGAAGGCATGACATGATCCTAAAATTAGGACAGTCCTGTCGATATCAGGATAACGGAGAGGTCTGCATTAAGTGTTAGTATATCTGTTTGAGGAGACACACATATCTCTTCTACATTGAGCACATGTAGTATTTGAGGCATTGCAGGCCCCTTAGTATTCTGTCTGGACATCCCCTTTTACTCTACTAGGCAGCAGCACTGGAAGGAAGTGATGCCAGATCACAACCTCACAGAATGAGAAGGAAGTCACGCAAGAATGAACACAAAGCCCTGTACTACTTGCAGCCGTGCAGCAGTTCATTGACTAAGAGAAGCCAACCTCCTTGGCTGCAATGGCAGGCAAACGTCAGGATGGCTAAAACAGAGCTCGGTTGGTGGTGCCAGTCCTTATATATGTATAACATTGTGTGTGGAAGTATTTAAACGTGTGTTTGTGTGGCAGGGTGTATTTCATTGTATGTGCTGTGTATCTATTTTTGGCTATTTGCTTCTTTGTGCGGCAGTGAGCATCTGCTTGTACAAATTCAGAGCAGTGTGTATATGTGTGTGTAGTTGTTTGTATATATGGCAGGGTGTCTATGTGTGTGGCAGTGTGTATTTGTTTGTGGCAATGGGTATCCATATGTGTAAGTGTATATCTGTAAGAATGCATGAGTGTGGGAATGTGCATCTGTGTGTGTCTGTAAGTATGTATCTGTGTGCATGGAAGAGTGTGTGCACATTTGTGTATCCTGTAGTGCATAGGAAGGGAGGGGGAATTCAACGATTTTCAAGTTGTCATAAAATTTCTGATGGCAGCCCTACGTCCCACCTTACCTAGCCATCACCATATGGCATCCATATTGTACACACGGATCATCAATCATGCATCCATTCTATAGACTTGGCAATTTGCTTAGGTATGAACTGCTATTCATCTGACTTTGGTGTGATCAGGTGATCATATGTATTCCCAAACTCCAAAAAGTTGCATGTATGTTCTATGTAGTTCGCTCACAGAACTAACCAATCACCAATCACTAACACATAAAGTGCAAATCTAGCATAACTCCAAATACATATAAAGTGCAAATTGATGAGATTCTAAATTCTCATGTGATTTTTCAAGTTTATATGAGTACATTCAGTTTTTTTTTTCTATAAAAGAAAAACTTGTATATATTGCAGCTGGTTTCCTAAAACATCAAAATCGCTTAACTCCCCTTCTTGGTAAAACTCACATGTATCAGAGCTTGTTATTTCCTGCTCTGGGTTTAATAGGACGATATTGATAGGGTACAAACCCCACCTGGTTTCCAAATCCTCCGGTATACCATCTGCTGTAGTAAAAGAGAAAAGGCCTAGGGGGTGTGAATAGCATTATATCATTCACACTATTATTTTTTAATGTTTTTTGAAGAGCTCCACCTTTCGCTAATACTTACTAGAGGCCATGAAGAAAGGTATGTGGTAAGTGGGTGTATGACTGTGGGGGAATGACATGTACGTGCCTGGACTTTATAGTGAACATTGTTAAGTATCTATCATCTTTTTGTCTAAAACAGGTGAAAAGGGATGTTTTTTTACCTTCATACAAAATGTAAAGCTAATGTTTTATATGTATTGCTAGACAGGCAGGGTTATTCAGTAAAATGAGAATTGACAAAAATTCAAAGTGGGCTTTAAATCTAAGGCCAAACTAGCCAAACTGAAACAGAATAGATATGTATATTTTTTTCTAATCTGTCTATTTTGGACTTTTCTTTAATTTCCCATCAATTCTCTTTTTAGTGAATAACCATGATGTTTATAAATACAAATACAGAAATCTCAATAAGACGTTCTGTACAACATGAATCAGCAAACTGTATTGCTACTAGGCTGATATATGAATGTATGATACAAAAAGATACACATAGTATAAGACAAACAGTATGTGACAATAAAATGATACAAATTTAACGGCAGAAAAAAATAATCATGAGTAGATATTGGGCAAAAACACACTATCTAATGTTATGATTAAATGAATCATATTTTTTAAAAACCAGAATAACATGATGTAATGGGACATCTGCGTTTAGTTTGGGAGCTGGTAATGGTTATAGGGTTACTCCAATCCTCATGCAGGCTATTCTTTTTTTATATTACAATGCCTTATAGGGCATTAACCTTATGATGCCGCTCCTACCTCTCTCCCCCCTCCCCCCCTGAACATTGTAAAAAGTGCTTTACTTACCTTGAATCCAACGCTGGGCAATGCTCCTGGAACTCCTCTTCCATGTCCCATCCTGGCATCACAAGGCACCTTGCTTGCTACAATCACAGACTTCTCACAAAGAAGCCTGCGATTGGACCATTTCGCTGGCTTAGAGTGCATACATGCAACGAGAGCCAGTGAGAGGAGGGAGATTCTAAATGAAAAAAATAATAATGGATTAGCGGAGGGAGGTATGGGAAAGCTGTCTAACCCTTGCAGATGCTCTGCCTGCAAGGGTAAGATTTTTATGTCTGTTGCCAATGTGCAGTGTAGGCTGACAACAAACTTAAAATATGCACAGAATTAACTTTAGGCAGCTTGGAACAAAGTTCTTTGGCTGCCAACATCACATGTGCACATCACGGGTGCTCCTAGCTCCTAGCACACAATTAGAAATAACTCAGTATGTGCCGTGTTTTAATCTGAAACGCTGCCCATACATACTCCTACCACCATGACCACGTCAAATTACTAAAGTGGTTATGGTGATTGAAGTAACCCTTCAACGTGTGTTAACACATTAATTGCTGTCAGCGAATAAGGTGAGCACTGTCGATTTCACTGCTACTATAGCCGAGTAGGATATATTTTCTATTTCTAAATTTTGCCATTTTGTTTTTCAGTTCATTATACTTCATTGATTATTGAATAAACTACGTTATCTTTGGGACCCGCTCACTACACAAGGACTCTTACCTTCAGGTGATAGCCTCTCAAATTCTACATAGTTTTTTTATTTTTTTTTAAACTCACAGTAAAAAAAAAAAGGAAGAACAAAAGGTTAATTTGACTTTTAGCGGTTTTTATTTGCTGTGTGTTTTTTATTGATTCCTCACAGCTTCACTGGACCGCTTTTCTACACAGAGCCTATTTTAAGATGGATTAGGTGTTCCATTAACATAATAAGCACAAACTTCCATTTGTTTAATAGCTAACAATGTCTGCTTCTTAGCATATTCACCATTCTATTTCGTGAATACAGAGAATTTTCCTTTAATTAAATAGATGTTTTATTTAAACTGTCTAATGTTTCCAAGTAAAGTGGTTACGTATAAAGTACATATTCTGCACTGCAGTACCAAGGGTTGTGAAACAAATGCACAGGGTTATTCAGTAAAGTCAGAATAGCTGGATATTAAAAGTGAATTTCAAAGAGAGTTTCCAAATTTAGGACAAAATATTCAATAAATCAGTTCTATTTTCATTTTTATTATTTTGGCCTTCAAATTGAATTTCCCTTTGAATTCCTGGTAATTCTCTCTTTAGTGAATAATCCTGTTAGTCTTCTTGTTTAGTTTGTTCTCATACAAATATTTTGTGAGTAGTAGATGACTATGAATTAAGGGTATAGATGTTTTGGTAGTTCAGCACTCATAAAGTAACACCCTCCCCCCCTCCTCCCCCCCTATTGTACATTGTTTGTTGTCGCTTTATACATGCCAGTAATAATAATAATAGTAATAATAATAATAATAATAGTGAAGCAGTCTGCTTATTTACCTGAGATAGCAGTGATTGTGTTTGATATTTGGGTTCAGGTTGATATACATTGACAAAAAGTCATTAAAAGAACATTAAAGGGACACCGTTGGCACTAAAACCATTACAGTGCAATGAGACCCTAGCACTATCCCTTCATTCAGGGTAAAACCATTTTCTAGCTATTTAACACTGCATGAGGGTGCCTGGCTTTCCATAGCCCAGCCCACACTGGACGTATGACTAAAGAAGAGCTTTCACACTTCCTTGTAGCCATGCTGAATCATATCAGCAATGAGAGCTGTGATAGGCTGAATGCAGTCAGCTGATGCTCTCAGCCAATCACAGCCTCAGTTTGCTTCTGAGGCTAATCCTTACCTATTAGGCCAAGCAGTACAGAGGGGATGGGCTGCTGGGGATATGGTTTAATGCCGAATGTAAGGACAGTGCCAGGGGACTCCAGACATTATAACGACTTCAACGATATAAAACTGCTATGGTGCTTGCAGTGTCCCTTTAAAGGAACACTAATCCAAATAGTTTTTTTTTTTCATGAAAAATATAGCCAATGGGTTTGCATTATATTTGCAAGATGCTTTAGCATTTTCTCCCTACTGCCTTATAGGGTACCCAAGGAAACTGATGGAATTTCTTGCATACATACAAAGTGCCTTCTCCTTGACCAGGTTCATTCTGGAAACATAGGAAATCAGGGTGAAGAAAAGAAGTGAACTACTATAACAGAGCTTCTCCTGACAATGTCTTATAGAACAAATCTTTCAAGTTTAATGTTCCTTTAATGACCTTTTATACTTACTCACCGTAAGGTTTATAGTACGTCAGAAAATGTATGTTGATGTCAATTTCTCATATCAGATGTTCCTTCTTAACTCCAGAGAAGCAGGGAATTTCAGGTTAATGTAATTGTCAATTAAGCTTTAAAGCACTCACTGTACCTGTGAGGAAAATTCAAAGAAAGATCAGAATATTTGTTCTGTGAATGTTTTTATTAATGATCTCAAAACATTGTTTTCCTTTTAAGCCTTATTGCTATTAGTGGAAACCAATGACGCATAAATGTAAATTAGATTCTCTTGTAAACCAGTTACACCCTATTATTGTACGATACTGCAAATACATGGATAAACCACAACATTAAAACCACTGACAGGTGAAGTGAATAACATTGATTATATCGTTACAATAGCACCTGTCAAAGGGTAGGATATATTAGGCAGCAAGTGAACAGTCAACTCTTGATGTGTTGGAGGCAGGAAAAATGAGAAATCAAAACAATCTGAGTGACTTTGACAAAAGACAAATAATGATGGCTAGATGACTTTGTGAGAGAATCTCCCAAACTGCAAGTCTTGTAGGGTGTTCCCGGTATGCAGTAGTTAGTATCTACCAAAAGTGGTTTTAGAAAGGAAAACCGGCGCCAGGGTCATGGGCACTCAAGGCTCAATGATGCACGTGGGGAGCGAAGGGTAGACTGTCTGTGCAATCACACAGAAGAGCTACTGTAGCTCTAATTGCTAAAATCCGAATCCTGGCCATTATAGAAAGGTGAACCCACAGTGCATCACACATGGAGCCACAGACCTGTTGGAGTGGCCATTATGACCCCTGTATACTGCCGAAGGTACCTTTAATTTGGAGGTGAGCATCAGAATTGGACCATGGAGCAATGGAAGATCAGGTGGATGGCCAGTTGCTTGTGTGTCATTTACTTGGGGAAGAGCTGGCAGCAGGAAGCACTATAGGAAACAGAAGCAGTGCTATGATCTGGGCAATGTTCTGCTGGGAAACCTTGAGTCCTGGCATTCATGTGGATGTTACTTCGAAATGTATTACCTTCCTAGAGATTGTTGCAGAGCATGTACACCCTTTCATCGCAATGGTTTCGGCTAATGTCTTGGTACCAGAAACTACAAGACATGTTCAGAAGTCTTGTGAAGTCCATACCTCAATGCATCAGAGCTGTTTTGGCAGCATGTGTTGGACGTACAGAATATTAGGCAGGTGGCTTTAATGTTGTGGCTGATCAATGTAAGTATTTAATTTAAAGGAACTTGTTAAGCTCTGCAAGCTAATTGCAGAGTTTCTAGTGCAAAGAGGTTTTGGATGTAGCTCTCAAAAAAGCAGTGCTATCCCAGTGCCATTAGCCCACCCGATTTGTGGCTGCCAGGATGATGAGGAAATCCGCATCCTAATTATCCATCAAATCTGAATGACATGAAAGGAGGTGACCTTAGGGCAGGCATTGCAAACTCTAGCCTCACAGATGTTTTGAAACTTCAAATACTATGATTCCCTGACCATCTATTTCTTTAGAAGAATTGTCGGTGTTGTAGGCCACCATGATATTGGGTACCAGAGTTTGAGATTTCTGCTTTAGAGTGTTCTTTTCAATAATGAAGACACCCCTAATCTCTTTGACTATTTTAGACATCCCACCCATCCCAATTATGGAGGGACGGTCTTGATTTTATGGTCCTGTTCTGCCATTCTGGGTTTGTTCCTTGATGTCCAGGAATCATATCACTAGATGCTTACACTCCCTGCATGGCATGCCCTTAGTGGACTGGCCTGTGTAATTGACAGACAGCCTTTTAGTGCATTCATGCCAGGCTGATCTGTCAATTCTTTAGGTGGACTCCATACCATTCCATCACTAGCCTCCTGTTATCCCGTTTGAAGGCATCCTGATTCACTGACCAAAGATTCAACAACCAAAGACTTTTAAGTTTTAAGACAACATACCCAAGAGGGAAACATACTTGCTATATATTTTTTCCAATTTGGCCGTTTTATCACAACATTTTAAATTAACTTGTCAATTTCCAACGTATTCAAAGTTTGATGAATAACCCTGTAGTTGTGAAATTTAGTAACCAGTGATAAATCATAGATATTACACCCTGTTGAAAACTTTGACCTTTGTTATCTATGTGTACTATGTCTATATTCCAAGTCTATTAAATACGTAGGAAACGAAGATCTATGAAAGAGTTTCATGTTTTCCCTGAACAGAAATATTATCGCTTCTTAGAAAAGATTCCTAGAATGCGGTATTACAACTTATCTAACAGTGATTTATGTTGTGATTTATTTTTTGCAAGGGCCATATGTTGGTGTTACTGGTATTCTGTATTCTTTTGTCCTGTATGACCAAGTGCCTCCGAGTAATCTTTTTGGCAGACATCCATATCGAACTATACATACCAAATATTGTATTTTATATACATGTACATCTAAGTGCAGTTTTATATATACTTCATTAACATTTTATACAGTTTTTAGTACAACAGAATAAAAAAACAATATAAAGGGATGTTTTCTCCAATTGACAACTGAGATACAAAAAAATGATATTGTACTGGTTATATGGATCCGTTATCTCTCAGAGAATCCAAGCTCTATGTATATCATGTGAACTTTGAAACACGTATGAAATCTAGATAGGCAGCTGGTACTCCAATTCTTTTATCTTGCATGCAGTATAATCAAGTGGATAAAATCTCACATGAGAAAAAAAAAAAAGGTGAGGCTTATTCGCTGTGGTAGACAATATGACAACCTTTTTGAGGAAGTGGTTTAAATTATAAGTCTGTGTGCATCCAGTGTAAACTTGCAGTACAAAGGGCTACCTAGCATTAATTCACAGTAAGGTATGTTTCGAAGTCTGAGTAATCAGAGGGTGTGGGGTGAATCAGAATTACATAGCTGAGGAACAAAGTCATCGTCATCATCTATTTGGACAAAGAAAGAAAAAAGTGAAAACGTAGGTTCTAAGAAATTTCCCATGGGACATTTCTGCGAAATAGTTTGCATTCGATGCATCTGTAACTTGCATGTGGCTGTTTTATTAAGTGGTGTTGATGATTGCAACTGTGTGATATCAGCAAGAACACAACACTTGTAGGTCTTTACAAAGCTGTGCAATAATCTGTGCAATTTAGGGGCCCTAATCGCAAGCAGAAATGGGACACACATGTCCTGGTCTGCACGAGATTAGTAGGAGTTAAACTATATTTTAATGACAGCAGCTGAAAATGCTGCCATTCAGGATTGTAACTCCTACTGCTTTCAGGCAAGACGAGGACATGAATTCCCCAGTGCTCCCCTTAATAAAAATAGATTCTGTTTACTTTTTAATGTTTTTAAAACTTTTCATAGATGCACCCCCAAAGAAAATGCACAGCCATTCTTTTCTCCATGTTTTCTGTAGAGGTATTCGGCAAACAGTTTGCAAAAGTGGGAGGTGTTTGTGCTGGTACTGTGGGCGTGCGGACCTGATTGCGGCTTTCCAATGCTTCTTATTGAGCTGGAAGAAAATCTCCCCAGCTGTCTGGGTGAAAGCCAGGGAAGCGTGTCTGCCCCCAGTTATAAAGGGCTGATTGCTATTAAATTCAATACTTTTATAACCTGTCGAAAAAATGAGACAACTTGAAGTGCCTGAAGTGTCTACAGTATTCCTCCCCTTAACTACCCTAACACATTACACTATGCATTACCCCCTAAACTACACAGCACTAGTTTAAGCTATAACTAAACTTGAACGCCTACATTATACTAAACTATACTACATTGAACCATCACTTAAAGGGACAATCCAGACACCAAAACAACTTAATCTAAATTAAGTTGTTATGGTACCAGGATGCCCTTGGAGACACTCTTACCTCAAGGGGTTAAACTGTTCTCGAACGGTTTAATCCTCCACTCCCCCCAGGCGGAATCCACCTTCTGAATTTTCACTTACAGATGTGCGGATTGCCGCTGAGCAGGGGCGCTGCTAATTGACAGAGCGTTCCAAGCCAGTTTAGTTAATGGGGAGTCACTGATTGTCTGAGAGCGTCAGCTGACCGCTCTCAGCCAATCAGCAGAGCCCCTGTCCAGTGGCACTCCACACGTCACTTGTAAGTGAAAATTCAGAAGTTGGATGCCGCCTGGTGGAGTGGACATCCCCGCTGAAGGCCACCTTGGGGCTAGACTGTTCGAGAACGGTTTAAGCTCTTGTGATAAAAATCCCTTCAGGGGCCTCCTGACACCATGCAACTGCATTGAGATGAAGTTATTTTTGTGCCTGGAGTGTCGCTTTAACGTTGGCACCGTCACTATACTAAACACTTAAGGGTTACTACAAGTATCATAACCACTATAGCCTGTTGTAGTGGTTACGATTCAAGGAGAACCCTTGTCTGATTACCTGGTAAAGGAATAAACCATTTACAATGGTTTTATTCCTTAGTTAAGTCCATGTTGGGCTCCTTGGTTCTCCTTCGTGGTCCAGTGACATGCTGCTGGCTTCAGCAGAGTTGCAGAAGCCGGAAGCCGCAGCCATCACAACTCATTGACTGAGAGCGTCAATGACTGACAATCTGTGCAACGAAAGTTGCTCGGAATTGACATTAGCCAACCTAAAATCTAGCTCCGGGATGGCTGATGACACCCCAATAACCCTGCCGGCTCACTACCTACCATAACAGTAATAATTAACCCTTACATGACCATAACACACGCTAATACTAACTTGGACAGAAAATCATTGCATAATATATCAGGAATATAATGACAAAGCATGTGTTAAGGGGAGTTAGGGGGACTCACAGATCAAGTGAGTAGTTACCAATGAAGGGGAAAAGGAGCAGCAATAAAACAATCTATATTTATATATTTAATTAATTTATAATATGCGAATACATAAAAATTGATATATTTACATTTTTTGCTGCTCCTCTTCTTTTCCCCTCTGTTGGTTACTACTCACTTGATCTGTGAACCAAGGGTCAAGAAAATGCATCTATCAGTGTACTGCAAAATATGCACATCATATTTGTATTTTGCAGTACACTATTTGGCCAAATTTCATGCAATTAGCTTATTCATATGAAACACGATTTAAGTAATTGCAGTTTGCAAGAAATGACCGAAAAACAAGGTGGCCATGGACAAAAATGAGTCCACGCACCTCGTTCATTCGTCATTTGTCTAATTGCACGGAGGGAGCACTACCCCCCCGATTGTAATTTGATCATATAAAATAGATCTAAATACATCCTCTCAACAGGTTAAATTTAAATAATCACTCCATTATTCCCGCCGTGATATGGCCATGTCTACTAAATAGCAAGCAGCCAGTGGCTACTCACTATCATAAAGACTTGCTATCGCTGTCCACTCACTGATACAATCAAGGCTACTAATAAATAATAAAATACATTCGCACAAACCAAACAAAAGCATTGTTATAATCCTTTGTTATAAGTATCGTTATAATAAAATTATTTCATTTTCTGATTGAACTATTTGTGGGAATCTAATTTTCTGTCTGTGCACAAGTCTACAAGTTCTTCTAAATCTTTTCCTTGTTTATTTTGCATGGCTGATAGTTGGTGAAGCCGAACCACCACATGGAGAAATATTGGACTACCCTAACTAAAATATTTTTTCAGATATATTGATTTGGCCACACTGTATTTTTCCACCATGCACGAGCCTATTGCACACCTGTAGTGAGGGCTGAGGGATTAGTAACAAGCAGCCAAGCTTTGCTTTCCACGTGTTAGCCTTAATAGGCCTGTCCTAGAATTCAAAAGGGCCAACTTGAAATTTGAGTTATTTCATCTTTTTTTTTTTTTTTAGGTGCCCTTTATTTCAAGATAAGGCCTTTGTAAGGTGAAGAATCTCGCCCTAGGAGTGAACTTGGGCTATATCAGGGTTTGGTAAATAGTTATCATAGCTAAGTGTGTTGATGAATATTTGTATCACATTACAGCTAATGTTTGTTTTTTTCACTTTACTAGCGAAGAAGGATTGGCCAGGTGCCAGGGACGTGTAGTTAAGGGAAGAGGTTTATTAAATCAAGTATCTCTTGGAAAACTTCAAAGCCACCCCATTAAAAAGAATCACCAAAAACATGGCCACTCAAATATCAGCAATTCAACTAATGTATTTGAAGTTTCCTTTGCTTCTTCAACGATCTATTAATTAACATTCTCAATGCAGAAGAACAGGAAAGTGACCCATTGTATCAAGACATTTAAAATGTCCACATGATGAATGTGCTGTAATTTCATCTGTGCCCTTCTCTGACCTTCACCACTGGATAACCTGTTTAACACTGGAGGTATTTATAAAATGTTCCTCGCTCAAAGTAATGCTAAGATTTATTTTTTTTACAGCGGACCTCGCTGTGTAAAAACTGCAAAGTCTGCACGTTTGTGAGTGAGTAAACTAGCGTGATGTATGGCTGTGCCACATAGAAATGAGTGTGTACAGCAAAGGTATAGGACTGGGATAAGCAACCTTCGGCACTCCAGATGTCGTGGACTACATCCCCCATAATGCTCTTATATCCATAACGCTGGCAAAGCATCATGGGAGGTGTAGTCCAAAACATCTGGAGTGCCAAAGGTTGCCTATGACTGGTAGGGCTTTCTCCATAGGAATTTATGGGAGCTCGCGGAATGAATGAGATATCTCAGCTTTTTCTTAGTCGAAAATACCACTGGCAAGGTTTAGAGCCCAGGGATTTACTACAGAGGGGGTGCCTGCGTCTTTTGTTGTTTTTATTCTTAATGCTTTCTTAAAGCACAATATATAAAATTATTTGAATAAATGAAGCATGTAGTGGGAATGAGAAATATTTATTTTATGTAGTGATTTTGAAGTTTGGAGTAGTCGTATTTATCAATGATGCCAAATTATTGAGTATTACAATATTTAGCAGTATATTTACACTGGAGGTTTTATTGGGATATTATTATTTTACAATTTCAGGCTTTTGGAGAATTCTTCTTTAATGGCTTCCCAAAAGATTGTTACTGTGAAATGCTGTTAATCCAATAATTAGAAACAAATTAGCAGATACTTTAATATCCAGACATGTATTAGTGTGTAATGTTTTACAGCTTTTTACTGGTTTATTACAGCTTACTGCTCAGACTCGTTGAAACATTTGGGCAAGGTAAGTGACACTTTCATTAGAGAAGATTATGTAAATGATCACATAATTACTTTCCCTTTTTCATCTTATAGTTTGTTTGAGTACATATATAATGTGACATTATATTTGTTTCCATGTATGCCCTTCACATTTAAAATCAGCATTTATCAACTTCAGATACCTAATACATGAAAGCTTGGGGACCTTCAAAAAGTACTCATTTTGTAACTTAACATCATGATTCCCCCATGTAGGATAGAAAATACCTTAGTATTTATCACAGGGATAGGCAACTCCAGATGTTGTGGACTACATCCCCCATAATGCACTTACAACCAAAGTGCTAGCAAAGCATCATGGGAGATGTAGTGCAAAACACCTGGACTGTTAAAGGTTGCCTATACCTGATCTATCACATTGTTTCTCCCCATATACCAATCATTGTATTAAAGGACCACTAAAGGCACCCAGACCACTTCAGCTCAATGAAGTGGTCTGGGTGCCAGGTCCCCCAGGTTTTAACCCTGTAGTTGTTTATGCTAGGGTGAATCCATATAGCCCCTAGTGGCTGTCTCACTGACAGTTGCTAGAGGCGCTTTCTCACTTCTCACTGTGAAAATCACAGTGAGAAGATGCTGGACGTCCATAGGAAAGCATTGCGCATTCAGCGCTGACGTCAGGAGGAGGAGGAGAGTTCCCCAGCGTTGAGGGAGCCAGGCGCTGGAGAAAGGTAAGTGTTTAACCCCTTCAGCCCCCTTGAGCCCAGCGGGAAGTGGGACCCTGAAGGTGGGGGGAACCTAAAGACCCTACACTGCCCGGAAAACAAGTTTGTTTTTCTGGCACTATAGTGGTCCTTTAAGTTATCATCCTCATCTCTCTACCACATTCCTCCTTTCTATTACTTCCATTACTATTTGTCCTTCTTTCCTATCTACCTTAGCCTGCATTTAGCGGCATTGTCATTGCCTGGGGACATTGCAGAATTTGCAAAGACCTCAGACGATGACATCACCGCTGGGGGTCTGGTGGCCAAGGAGGCAGGTAAAGGTGAGTTTTGTTAACTTGCACCTGTCCTTCATGGTGTGGTAATCTTATTTCAGCAGGTCCTTTCCAGCTCCAGGAGCAGATGTCACTTCGGGTTACTGTTGTGCATGCATAAGTTGAGGTCTATGGAGGATCTTGCAATCTTGCAATCTTGCGATCCTCCATAGAGATGCACAATTGTAAGTAAAAAAGTTAAATTCTTCTTCTTTGGGTTAAAACACAAAGCAATGGTTCAGAAACAGATTTCAGTTTCATGAGCTATATTTAGAAGTGTCATCTTTTGCAAGTAATCATGCCACAGGTTTCAAAATGATTTGCAATCAATTTATTGAATAAAGTCAAATAATATTTAAAGAAACACTCCAGGTACGATAACAAATGTACTCGAACAAAGTTGTTATGGTGCCAAAAACGTTCCTTTAGTTATTAGGTGTTCTGTGGATCCTATTAGGATAGGGGGGAACCTTTTAATGTCTTCAAGGTTGTAAACACAATGTGGAACAAATCATTATAAAAATGGGGGGGGCAGAGCCTAGTATTTTCTTTATTTAAGTTACCAGTTCAAATTATTCTGTATTATCTTGTCTAGTTCACATACCAGTCATGTCAATTCATCTGTTTGGTGAGCATGGCCGGTAATAGCCTACACAGTGTGCACATTACTATGTCTTTAGCTAACCAAGTAACTTGCCTTATGCGAATGTCAGGCAATACACGTGCATATTTTATCAACTAACTTGCTACTATGCTGCACATCACGTAAGGACCTGCGCACATTGCACACCATACCTATACTGCTTACACGCTACTAAACGCTCCAGACGACAACGACTTGTATTCCTCCTCATAGCATGTTCTGACACGCAAATAGTCTTTACCAGCACAACCTGCCTTCGACAAAGCATGCTCACAGACTAGATAAGAACATACATTTTAGTCGACAGCAACAGGCTACCACTGCCAGCATGTTCAAACAAACCTCATTTACCTAGCGACACTCGACGTAATTACTGTGACTTCTTTGTGTATGACTCATCTAATAACGACTTAATCTGGTTTATGTATAAAAAAGTGCAATGTTTTTTGACGCCATACTATTGTTATCGGATGTCTACATGTTGGATTGCACCAGCTATTGTGGCAGTGCAAATCTGCTTGTTCTCTCTCTGCACGAATAAAATTAATAATAATAATAAAAAAAAAAAAATTATAAAAATGTATCCATTGATAATATGATCAACTTTTCATCCACATTATTGTTTTCCTTGCTTTCAAATCTCTACATAATGCTGCTCCCACCTATCTATCATCCTTAATACACAAATATGTCCCGTCTAGGCCCCTACGCTCTGCCGAAGACCTGCGTCTATCCTCTGTCCGTACTCCCACCTCTGATGCTCGCCTTCAAGACTTCTCTAGGGCTGCACCGTTCCTGTGGAAATCCCTTCCCTCCTCCGTTAGACGCTCACCCATTAAATCATTAAAAACTCACTTCTTCACAAAAGCCTATCAATTAAACAGTTAATAGCTCCCAGGTGATTCCTCTCCTACAACTGTCATTAAAAAAAACACACTAAGTCTTCATTGAATACTATTCTGCCAATCTACTTTCCTAATACTATCCTTACCTTTTGTGTCACTTTACCCCACTCCCTCCAGCATGTAAGCTCATTGAGCAGGGCCCTCAACCCCTCTGTTCCTGTACGTCCAACAATTCTGGTAACAATTGAATGTTCCATTGAAAATCGATGCGGAATTTGTTGGTGCTATATAAATAATAATAAAAATAATAATATGTCTAATTTCTAATTGTATCCATTCACCTTTCATATCCTAATAGCAGAGGTATCAATGTCATGGCTATTCAGTTATATTTGGACTACATTCCCTATAATCCACTTCATACTAAAAATCTATTGAGAATTCTGAGAGCTCATTGACTATTGTTTTGTGTTGCTTGCTCAGTAACTCAATCATTTTTATTCCTTACAGTTTCATGACGCACTCTACTCAACAGATGGATTAATATTCTCAAAATAATTCAGTCCCAAAGTTCTTTTATTCATCTTATATTCTTGGTTTTGTGTTATCTTGTAAGCTGAATCCAAGTAATACCAACCCCAAGATCACTTGTAATTCTGGAAGTAATATAAGTGATTGAGTCACTCAACACCATTGCGTCTTTTCATTTACACGGTGAAAGTGATAACCTCTTTAGAGCCCTGAACTCATTTCATTCTGGTAGTAAAACAGACAGTCACTAGTCATTATTTCCTTTAGCCTGATTAATCCAAGTAAAGAATCCTGCTGATTATTCAAATATGATATATATATATAAATTCACCAATTGGCAAAAAATACTTGATTGCTAATAAAAACCTGTCTCTGTCTCTGTAACATTGTTACAATTATTGTGTTTATAATTCAACATTTGTGGAAGGCTGTGGGGATCTCTGGCATACAACTAAACCGGCCTCATTTTATTTATATTTTTATTCATTTAAAGAAAAAAAAAAACGTAGAAAGTTTTAAAACACACACAGCTGCAGCCAGTTGGGAAAAGAAGGTCAGATGCATGCTGGGAATATTTTTACGACTTATAAATAAGTGTCAGGATTACAAGTTGATCCAGCACGCAGTACTGTGTCACACCTAGGACTAAGGATAACGTATAACCGGACCTTAGAATGGCCGGACTTAACGTCTCCAAGAATAGTCAAAATACTAGCCGAGGTCAGGGACACAGAATCAGACACAACGATGAGGGAAAGCCAAAAGTCAAGGATAACAGATATCAGGGAAGTCAAAACAAAGCCAAAGTCAAATACCAGAAAATCAAGATCAGGAACGCACTCTCAGATAACCAGGCATGAAACCACGACAGGGCAATGAGCAAGAGGAGAGTTGGGTTTAAATACCCCTGTCGTGGATCCGATTGGCTGTAACCGGCCTTTGACCCCAAAGGCATTTATCAGGTGTGCATGATTGCTGCTCAGCACAAACCCACCTGTGCATTTGATTGGCCATGCACATTACCTTTGACCCCAAAAGTAATTACCAGGTTTGCATGATTGCTGCTTGGCACTACTTTTCCTGTCAGGGCAGTAATGTTGCTCGGCACAACTTTTCCTGTCAGGACAGTAAATGCCATTACCCACATTTTTATGTGCGGATGAATACATGACAATAAGGACTTCTTAAAAAATATTAAAATGTTTAAACCATTGAGACCATTGAAGTCCATATGTTGCACGCAATGTGGACAAATGTCTTCATGTAATCATTGTGAAGGCCAGTCACACCCATGCCAAGGCTTAATTGACAAGTCAATGCTTGTGCATTCTGGTCTTATCAATTCTTGTTCTGTCTAATACTACAGTGCTTAGTTACAGCCTGCAATATCAGTACTGTACCACTGTACCAGTACTGCTCTAGGTAATACAGATGCCTGTATTAGGTCATTATAAACATATACAGTCCTGATGTATACATTCTTAAAGTGACGCTGTAGGCACCCAAACAGCTTTATCTTAATGAAGCCGTTTAAGTGTATAGATCATGCCCCTGCAGTCCTCTGCCATGAACAGACTACTTGAGCCTACAGGAAACTTATGTGTGTTATGTGTGACTAAAGTTCAATTTACAGAGCAGGAGACAAAAACTTCTAAAGCAAGTTAACGTCTGATTGAAATGGAACCACAGGCTGTGTGAGTCACAACCAGGGGAGGTGTGGCTAGGGCTGCATAAACAAAAGTGATTTAACTCCTAAATTGCAGAAAATTGAGCATTGAGACTGCAGCATGATCTATACACCCAAACTGCTTCATTAAGCTAAAAGTTTTTTTGATGCCTATAGTGTCCCTGTAAAGAAGCCAGAAAGGTTTTTACAAATACCCAAAAGAAGAGTATTTTTTTTTATTCTTACTTACATTGTGAGACAACAATAGCATTTGCTCTGCATTATACCTGAAATTTACACATTTCACGAAATAGAATAAACTTACATTCAGTAGTAAAAGGGGTTAAAGGGAAACTCCAGTGCCAGGAAAATAATCCATTTTCCTGGCACTGTAGGTCCCCTCTCCCTCCCACCCCCCAATCCCTGGTTGCTGAAGGGGTGAAAACCCCTTCAGTAACTTACCAGAGGGAGCAAAATGTCCCACGTCGCTGCTTCTCCCTCCGCCGCCCCTCCTCCCTGTGATTTCGTCGGCTGGTGGGCGAGACTGATCCCGCTCACCGGCTGGGGAGACCTAATGCGCATGCGCGGCATGCTCCCCATAGGAAAGCATTGAAAATGCTTTTCAATGCTTTCCTATGGGGAAATGAGCGACGCTGGAGGTCCCCACATAGCGTGAGGACGTCCAGCGACGCTCTAGCACAGATTTTCTGTGCTATGATGATGCAGGAAGTGCCCTCTAGTGGCTGTCTATTAGACAGCCACTAGAGGTGGAGTTAACCCTGCAAGGTAATTATTGCAGTTTATAAAAACTGCAATAATTACACTTGCAGGGTTAGGAGTAGTGGGAGTTGGCACCCAGACCACTCCAATGGGCAGAAGTGGTCTGGGTGCCTGTAGTGTCCCTTTAAATTATATATGTAAATACAATAAATGATGAAGATAGAAATAGCCCAGTGGAATCTGGATTAATGATGGTTGCTGATTAAAGCTCTGCTCTTTAACCCCATGTAGTAAACCCTGTTTTCATAAGATGTCATGCTCTGCACAACATCTAAAAATGAAAGATAAATGTATTTGGAAAACAACAACTACTTTAAGGAGGTTCTACTGCACCCCTGATCCTGTTACCCAATGACATCCCTGGAAGACAGAACTAAACACAGACAACCTCAATACAAAGCCGTTGGGTAATGTCAGTAATCCAGTTAAAGCAGACTAAGCAAAGATTGAAAGGTCTATACCAGGGGTCCTCAAACTGTGGCCCTCCAGATGTTGCTGAACTACAACTCCCATGATTCTTTGAATTACATAGATAGCCAGAAAATCATGGGAGTTGTAGTTCAGCAACATCTGGGGGGCCGGAGTTTGAGGACTCCTTGTCTATACTAACAAAATAGGGCATTTGAAAAAAAAAAACGCTCTGAAATGTTTTCAGGATTATTTTTTTCGTCCTCTTAGTTTAGTTTTTCATCCTCCTCCTCAGCCATCAATAAAGGTGGGAGAGACGACACTGCAGAACATAACATGCTGTTTCAAACAAACTCTTATCATGCATTCTTAGCACAACAATAGATGAATTTTTTTAGTGCAAGAAAAACTGGAGTGGAATACCCCTAAAGAGTAGCCTCCGCAGGAAATAACAATTGAACAAATACATATACAAAATGCTAAAAGTGACGCAATCTTTAAAGGAACATTGTATTCACTATAACAACTTCATCTAGATTATAGCTAAGTACATGTTAGCTATAAAACATTAAATAGAAATTATAAAAGTACATATCAAAGCATATTAAACAATATCAAACAGCAATGAATTAAGCCCAGAGACATGATATAAAACATAAATTAATCTTTATAAAAGCAAAGTGCACGTATCATTCAAATGAACAATTCACATTGCAGAAATGAACCTCAAAAGTTACATAAAGATGCACTTGGCACCGCATAAAACCGCAGTTTAATACTTTGTATACCTTGTCTCTATCTCCTGCTAAAGCCAATCACAGTGTGATTGGCCAAAAACAATAGTGACAGTTGTTAACCAGTTGTTAATTAGTAGGTGATACTAGCTACCAACTATTGTTAATATAAACAGCTCATATCAGCAGACTTGGAAACAAGCCCCTAGTGTTAAACAATATACCATTAAAAAGTAACTACAAGCACCATAACTACTATACCACATTGATGTAGCTGCACAAAACCTCTTATTTTGCTTCCTCTGACTCTATTTGTCTATATATAATAATGACAGTGAAAGACACTGTCATTAGAATTAGAGCGGTCTCTGTAGCATTGGGGAATGCAGTGCTGGTACTGTCATAAATGTATTGCAGGCAGCTGATCAGTAGGATGTGCATCTTCAAACCAGTAGGTACCCATTGAAATGCAATATTGAGTTATGACCCAGGAGTTAAGATCCACTGCACCACTGGTTAAAGTTCTCTTTAAGTGTTTCACAGCAGCATTTTATTATTTCCCTTCTACATGTACGCCTCTTTGTAATACTTCATAAGGCAGTTTATTATTTTATTAAAAAGTGTGTTATTAGTGCCAAGAACAGCGCTTTATTTTGTTTCAGTGTTTATTTTACAACTGTGAACAATGTTATTTATTTTGTTGCAAAATGTGATTTTACGAACAATGCATTTTTTCTGATTTATTTTGCTGAGAAAAAGCGATGTTTGAGTTAAGTCTACACAATGTTCTGAATGTGACTTAATAGAAATCTTCCCTGTGGTTAGCATCCTGTTTGCAGACTTTGATTTACATCTGGTTTTTACGTCTCCGAAAATTTACACTGAAATAGAAAATATATACATTTAAAAAAAAAAAAACATTAAAAAAATGCAAGAATGTGTGGAACAAAGGTCAACTTGAAAATAGTATGTAGCAAACAGTCAAGCCTGATATATCTTACTCATATTATTTGACACAGACATTTGTATGTGAAACATGGACATATTCAAAATGTGGGCAAGTGGTGACTATGTTTACTAATGATCGAAACGGCTTTTGAACTGTTGAATACCATCAGAAATGAGCAATCATAATGACTCTCCCTCAAGCTAACCGCACTCCCCCAGAGAGAAACCACCCCAGGATCTAATCATGTTTCTGATACTGATGATTATGCATTCATCAAATACGTTGTTGCATATTGGAACAGGTTGGGCTGTCTTATCAGCTGCTTCTCCCTTTACCTCCCACTAAGAAAAGTAATGCACTGCATTTAAAAAAAAGTATATGGACTTCTGTTCAACAAACATCTAATTCCAACATAATAGTCGTTAATATGGAGGCCACCCCAACTCTTCCACGATGATCTTCTGCATGCCATTGTATACTGTGTGAAGATGTTCTTCCTCTGAGACTAATATCTCCAGATGGCATTGTGCATTGTGAGCATAGCCCTGAGCACACTCGCTGGGTAACAGAAACCCACTTCATGGACAACTTTATGATCTTCCAAACCAATGGAGGCTGGTCTTTAGGGCCCATAGGGACAGGTGGGTTGATGCCCCTGTAGTGTTCGTTTCAAAAAGAAAAAAAAGTCACATTTTCACCATTGCAAGAACTACTTATAAGTGTGATGTGTTTAAAAAAACAAGCAAACAACATGTTTCTGTCAAGATTCTATTTGCAGTTTCCATTTGCCCCGTTATTGATTACTGGAGATTAAGCAGTGTTTGAACAGGGCATGGCATCCAATGGGGGTAAATGGGTAGAGTCCATCAATAAACATCACTGCTTAAAAACAAAATGTTGCAACCAAGGCTATATAGTTTGCTATGCTTTCAGCACTCAGTAGTCCAGCCCCGTGTTCTAAATTTCCATATCACATACAGCTGACTGGAGCAATCCTGTTATGAAAGAATTTTGAAAAAATGATTGGTTAAAACATGTCATCATATTATAATGGCGCACTTTGATACTCATGGGTGTGCATATTATGGCCGAATCCAATAAATAGAAGGAGTGTTCCTATATTTTTGGCGTTTCTAGTGTTTCTAGATCCAGCAAGGATTGCCAGATGCAGCCGTGTTTTGCTCAATACAATTTATTTTATGTAAATGATATCATGTACTAAGCATGCTGAATGGAAGAAATTAATTAATCGAGGAACTGTCATGATTAAATAACCGATCTCCCACCTGTAGCATATGATTTCTACATACTGTAGGCTAGCATTTCTCATCATTTGCCTGCACCACATAGACTTGACAAATGTCAAACAAAACATGGTCAGGGCCAGATTAAGAGCCCAGTGGGCCTGGTGCTGACAATTATGATGGGGCCTAATAACAGAATCTCATCGACTAAAAACATTAAAACAGTCATACCTCTCAAGCGTCGATTATCTGATGGAGATGGTATTGGAGGGAAACTCATAGGGTGCAGCTATGAGAAAACACACTCTATATGCTAATCTCTTTCTAATATGCTTTTATCTTTCAAGTGAATCCATACCCCCTAACAGCAGTGGGCAGGGTAAAAGGGTGGGCAACTGACGCGAATCCCGTGACCAGAACTGCAAAAAGGGGCAAACATGCCCAAAAAGGGGGCATGTCTGTCCAAAGAATTGGAAGGCCAGCCTGGCATCAGTGTCCCTATGTACACACAGTGTCAATGTCGCCCAGTCCCCTAGTCTCCCAGTGTCTCAGTGTCCCCATTTCTCCCATTGTCCCCATGTCTCAGCGTGTCCTGTGTCACAGTGAGACATAGGGACACTGAGAGACTTGGGGACACTGGGAGACATGGGGGCACTGAGACACTTGGGGACACTTGTGGATACAGATATGGGGGACACTGGGAGATATGGGGACACTGAGACATTTGGGGATACTGGAAGAAATGGGGACACAGACACTAGGGACACAGAGACATGGGGACACAGACGCTGGGAGATATTGTCATGATCTTGTGCAAGTCAGATAGGAGACTTATGCCAGGGTTGACTTCAGGTACTTTATTAGTGTTTTTAGATATATTATAAAACTTGAATGGAAACAGACTTTAGGCAATATGCCACCAAACAGGATACTTGCCACAGAACAGGTTACTTGCAAATAATAATGAATAGAAAAACGAATAAGGTGCGCTGTACCTTTAAAAATATATAGATAATAAGTGCATAAATAATTTAAAGTGCAAGTGCAATGTGCAACACGTGAGGGTACCTTCAGTAAGGATAAAACACACTTACAAATAGCAGCTGGAACATATAGTTCAGTATGCCCTCAGGGTAATATATGAAACAAACACAGAAAAAAATCATAGGGTAATATGCAATACCAGAGATAAAAGACTAGGAATTATAGGAGTAACACTCACAATGGTAGTCCCTAGTGTCTCCGCGTCCCAATGTGTATCTCAATGTCCCTATGTCTCACAGCATCCCCATGTGTCTCAGTGTCCCCATGTTTCCCAGTGTCCCCAAGTTTCCCAGTGTCCCCTAGTGTCTCAGTGTCCCCTAGTGTCTCAATGTCCCCATGTCTCCCTGCTGCCTTTCCCCTCATCTTTCACTTCCCTGAGCTGTCTCTGCAGGCTGGGAGCTGCTGTCTAGACTCTCTGTGCTCTGTAGCTGCTCCCCCGTGGATTAGTGAGTAGAAAGAGGAAGGGAGGGATATGCTGTAACTTCTTATCCCTGCCTCTCTCCACACACAGTGACCCCTACTGGCTGCTGCTGGTATTGCAGAGTAATCTCTGTTTATTCTGATAAAAATATCTGCATTTGTATTGCCGGTATTACTGCAATACCGGCATGGCCAGGCAGCCTTAAATACCGTCTGTGCTGGTAAAATACCAGTCAGATGGCAGACCTAAGAATAGTGTGTAAAAAAAAAAAGTAAAAAAAAGTTACATTTTTTTTTTAATGGGCCTATTCCATGGGCCTGGGCCTGGAGCTGCAGCTCCATCAGCCCCTATGTTAATCCGGCCCTGAGCATGTGTCACCCTCTTCTACAATGCTTTTACTAATCTGTAAATACATTTTTCACGTAAAATTGCCTTTGATTTTCCCAATTCCAATTTTTTTTAAATTGTGGAGCCCTGGTTAATGAAGTGGGTTTGGTATGTAGAGCCCTGCAATAAGACTATCTTAAAACATATTTGCCCACATGGCAACTAAATAATCAGTTACACCATAGCATATTTTAATACAACTTCAACTGTCAATTAGTCAAAAACGTCTCACTGTGTTTGAACCAGAGGGACATTCAATCTATACAGTACTGGTAAGTCACACTGCACCGAGACGTAATATTTGTTTCAATCATTCTCACCGAATGTTCTCTTTTAAAACAGCCATTATTCACATAATAATAACTCTTCCCATGTGCATTTATACCATGAGCCTTACCTGTACAGCTGACACATTTTAAAAAGGAGGTAAAAGACTAGATTTCTAGAAAACCCATCATCGTGATTGTATTAGTCTTGATCTACTGAGCCCCCAAACTAGCATTCACTACTTTAACCTTCTGCTTACTGTCTACTACAAAGACAGAGTACATGCAGTGCCCACCACTTGACATTGACATTTTTGTAAGGCGACTTGGCCCAGTGTATTTGAGTGAAAATCTGTCAAGCACCTATAACAGGACAATTATAGAGATTTGAACACAATTGCCACATACTAAGCTATTTACCTGCATAGACATGCTTTTTTACTCACAGATCTAAGCACAGAGATAGCACAGAAAGTGTAAGTGCAATGCAAAAACGCGGTCAGCAAAGATGTTCTGATTGTAGGGAAACCTAAATTGGGCTGCATATATAACGGCTTCCTGTATTCAGTGTCCTCGGGTTCCCTGTTTATTGTACTAAGTTAGAGTTCAATGCATATGTAAGCAGGTTTCCAATCACAAAGAGCATTCTGCACATTTAGTGCTGCATTCATTTAGCGATAGGAGTATCTCTGGCCATTGGATAGTGAATATGTCCTGTACGTCAACGAGGAAGCCACTATGAGACACAGAATTACAGTTCCAGAATCCAGTCCTTAGCATGAAAACCTTTGGGACAATATCTTATTAGTCTATAGTTTGTTTTCAACAAGTTTGCTTTTTTTGTGTTTAGAGGGACAGATAGCATCAGATTATATTCTACCTCCCATTGTCAAACCACAGAGAACTTTGGATCATAGGAAAGGAGTTTTTATGTTAGAGAATACGTGAATAAACAAATTATTTATTTATGGTTAAAGGTAATGAAACATGGCATGTCCTGTATCTGGGCATTTGTACTATAGACTGTTTGTACCTAAATTACCTATACATTTATCTCAGTAATGTTGCTTTTTCATGGTCTGGAAATGTTTAATTTTATTTGTATTGAAGTTTTGTATTAAAAACTAAAATGTAAGGTAGGCATTTTTAATATTTCCACTGCCAATCCTTTGGTACACTATCAAGATATTAGAAAACAATGAAAGTGGATTTCCCTATTGAATGGCATGAATGAGGTAGATAACTCTCAAAAACTCAATTTCTGGGATACCATGGACAGTAAGACACCCTACTCTTAGTGGATACTAGTGGATGGAGTAGTTGAATTAAAACTTATAGCTTCTTAGATTTATGAATGATCAAACTGCCAAGTATTATCATTTTACCACTTTAAGGTTAAATGAAAAGCTGGGACATTCAATAGACAACATGGGGTCAGTTTGCTCAACCATTCAACATTATTCAAGTACAATGCTAGCCTTTTGATATGATCAATGTCCTCTGAGCTCATAGAGACAGAGCATTCAGTTATGTGTGCAGTGCTTGGCGACAACGGTTGTCTATGCATAAGACAACGGTTGTCTATGTATAAGCCAAGAAAAACATGTAAAAAACAAACCATGATTTGATTGGAATCAACAACCCTACCTAACAGTACAGTAACACATGCTGCCTTGATAAAATACTGTCCCAACCTATAGCCTAGCTAATAAACTGATTAACTAGAAATAAGTGATGGTGAAAGATTAAAATTGTACGATAATTAATCTTCATTGTACGTGGGTTTTTTTTTCCTTCCATCCATAATAGACACCTATTAAGTACTAGAAAACAAAATATACATTGTATATGGCAGCTATGCTTCAATTTGAGTGAGGATTGTTCGGAATTCAAACTGAATTTAAAGTGAATTTAAAAGCCTACATGAAAAAAAGTTTTTTTTTTTAAATTTAGGTAACAATAGCTGAATTGAAAAAAACCTCAAAGCAAATTCTGATTTCACTTTGGCTATTTTTACCTTACATTTGAAATTCACTGGAATTCAGTTTAAATTCCCAGATATTCTGTATGTAGTGAATAACTCTGTCTGTATTAATGGGTTTATCACACATATCAATGGGTTTATTATTATTATTATTATTATTTTATTATTTATATAGCGCCATCAGATTCTGTAGCACTGTACAATAAACAAGGACTTGCAGATTGGACTCTAGGCAACGAAGATACAGGGGGGTAAGAAGCCACCTTGCAGTTATTGTACATTTTTGTAAAAAAATGTAACTACTTTTGTTGCTTTGATTGAGGAAGCAGATTATTTCTGTAGCAAATATTTTGTAACCCAGAAAAAAATGCCTAATTTTTGAAACAGGATATCATTATTTTGCCATGGTTCCTCTTTAAATAGACGTATTATTTAAATATAACCCTTACTGGATGTGGTCTCTTATGTTGAAAGTGTGGCCTTTTATACAACTTTTATTCTGTGTGAACACCTGGAACTCAATATTTTCTGAATGATGACCTGAAAATGTAGAATTCATGTAAATAAGTAGAGCTTTGTACATGACCTATGTGTTAAGGCTCTTGTGTCTCTGTTCACTCTGAGGAAACATTAAAAAAAAAAGCACATTGCTGGAACGTAAGGAATTAAAACTTTATCCTTATGAAGTGGTTTTAGTACTAAAGGGTCATCGCCTCCAGTCTCACTGCTCAATTGTCTGCCAGTTATTAGTTAATCATTTAGTTCATGCAGCCATAGTCACGCCTTCCCTGACTATTTCTCACACAGCCTATATGGGGAACTTTTTTTAAACATTTTTCACAGCACAGTGTGTTTACTTTAGAGGTTTTTATCTCCTGATCTGTTAAGTGAAATTTAACCACAAACAAGAGGCTACTGTAAGCTCTAGCAGGCTATTGACAAAGCAAGAGATTCGAAATTCTTAACTAAAACTATGGTACAAAAAGTAAAGCTAATAAATAGACTTATTTTCAGGAAGTGTGTAGGGGGCTTTATGAGTTAGCCCGGGAAGAGACTGTTAGGCATGAATAAACAAAGTGATTTACCTCCTAAATGTCATTAAGCATTAAGCAGTGTGACTGCAAGGGCATGATCTACATACCAAACCCACTTCATTAAGCTAAAGTTGTTTTGGTGCTTGAAGCGCCCCTTAAACCATATGATTCATGCTCTCTCATAAAGGGATTCTTAAGACTTAAAGCCCTAGGAAAACATTTTTAACTAATTGAAGCTGGAATCTCATTTTCTTTTAGATAAGGTGGATGGCTGGGTGCATGTGCATTGCTTACATGGGGAAAAGATGACAACAGGATGCATTATGGGAAGAAAGCAGGCCAGTGAAGGCAGTGCTAGGCTCTGGGCAATATTCTGCTGGGAAATCTTGGGTTCTGGCACTCATGTGGATGTTAATTTGACACGGTGGACGTATCAAGAGACTGTTGCAGTCTATTTATTAGCTTCCCTGTTTGCACCATGGTTTTAGTTCAGAATTTTAACTCTCCTGTTTGTCAATAGCCCGCTAGAGCCTACAATAGCCCCTTTATTGTGATTAAAGTTCACTTAACAGATCAGGAGATTAAAACCTCTAAAGTAAACAGACTGTGCTGTGAAAATAAAATCCCTTCATGGCAATGTTGTTCCTCTTTCAGCAGGATAATACACCCTTCCACACTGCAAATATTGTTCAGGACTCTTTTGAGGAACACGACAAAAGAGTTCAAGGTGTTGTCTTGGCCTCCAAATACCTTGTAACGGATCACCTGTACTCCGACCGAGTACCTTCCGTTGATTGACGCTTCCTAGCTTGCGCCGAGGACCACAAGCACCGCACAAGACACCACAACCACCGCAGTCTCCACAACCGCCGTAGCTTAACTGGAGTCTCGCCGTCTTCCTTCCACCCTGGATCAGCCTCTGTCCTACAGGACCGTGTGGGAAAGACCTCTCCTCCAGGAGAGCGTATCAGGAACAGCTCTTAAAAGAGCTAAGTGATTAAAGCTCATGGGAGTATACAAGGTAAAGCAATCCCCAGTGTGATTATAGCAGTTCCCCTCCAATCATGAGACAAAACTACGTGTTGAGGGTCAAACAGGAACAGAATGCACTGAGGCTTTATTGCTTCTTATATACACATTTTCCCACAAGGTTACCACCCACGTGGACCTTGTGGTACACAGGACTGAACCAGCATCATCAGTATACAAACATATTCAAAAATCATACAATTTGGTCCAGTGGTTCAAAAGATAGATGGAAGTCCTATTTGGCCAGTCTACCTTCTCCTCTATCCTGGAGATAATTGGCTTAAGTGGGTGTGGTAAGCCAATTATCTCCAGGTGCAGAATATATCTCTAAGTCCAAAAACTGTTACAAAAACAACATAAAAATACATAACTTATATAATACAATGTTTAACCTATATGTCCAACATATCCCCTGATAGCTTGGATCTGAGCGCTCAATATGTCCGAAAAGCGCTCAGATCTCATGAATACAGTTGGATTGCCATGGGGTTAAACAATAGCAAGGGCTGATATGAGATTGAGGAGGGACAAAGCCAGTGTCAACTGGTCTGGCAGTGTCCCTGGGACAACGCCCTGCTGGAGAACAATGGGACAGGAAAAAGGGGGAGGGGAAGAGGTACATTCTCCCATGGAATCAAAGGGGCAGAAACAGTGCAATAAAATCCAATATGCCCAAATAACGTTTTTAAAGGGCAAACTCTCTCAGGGGCCATAGTCACAAGGCAAGAGGCTGGCAATTAGTCCTCTCCAGGCACAAGTGACAAAGGGCACTTTGTCACATACCTCACATCTCAATTTGATTGAGCATCTCTGGGATGTGCTCGAACAACAAATCCAAAACATTAAGGCTCCACCTTGCAACTTGCACAACTTAAATGATCTGGTGCTAATTTCTTGGTTCCAGATACCACGTTTAGAGGTCTCATGGAGTAAATGCCTCAACGCAACAGAGCTGTTTGGGCAGCATAAGGGGATCTATATGATATTAGGCAGGTGGTTTTAATGTTGTGGCTGATCAGTGTATGTATACCACTATACATCAGTGTATATATACTACTATACAGCCTATTGAGAACAATTGTCTCATCAGATATGATCTATGTAGCGGAGCTCCAATACCTAGCATCGGTATCTCCGCTCTTCCTTCCTCACAGCTGTAAAATAATCCAAGTCACTTCCCCCCCAGCAACTAGACGACACATAGTTCTGGGAGTCAATTGATTTTATTTTGGCCACACACGGCTTTTATGCACAGACCGCTACATGGGGTCTCCCATACAGTAATACAGGGCTTTTCCTCCCAGGATTCTCTGCAGAAAATATACACTATTCTAAAACAACACATAAATACATTTTCAAAGGGGTTTGATTGTATGGGTGGTCAGAGCTTACAACCCAAAGTCCTCTTTGAAGGTGGAACCCTTCACCACCCTTATTTACTCATTAACAGAGCGCTAAATGTTACTTTGGTGTTATATAGAGATGGCTCCACTCTTCTCAGAACCTCTGAAATAATCTTTATATAAAAAACCTTTCAACAAAAAAATGGGGCTTTTCTGGTTTAAGAATTCTACACTATGGGATGTAATAAAAACATAACTAGCCATTTGATATACAGAAATGTCTGTACTAATGCATTAACTAGTTCACTAACTGAAGTTTTGGAATTTTTCTTTTTTGCAAATCACAAAAAGAAAGCAGAAGTATATTCTTGAAACTCAATAGTTTATATGTGATCTTGCAGAGTCAAGGCAGCTTCCCTAATTATCACAAATTGCTTTAGCAGTGTTTTAAAAAAACAACAAAAAAAACAGCACAACACTATAGCCAGTAGACTATTTTTATAACAGCCACATCCTACAGTTTGCTTTAATTCCATTATTATTATTATCATTGGTATTTAGATAGCTACAACATATTCCGCAGCGCTTTACAAACTTATACGGAGGAGGTGGGGGGGGGGGGGGAGCTGACAATATATCAGACAATTACAAAATGTATGGTTTAATTAAATAAGGATGCCAGGATAGGTATTGGAATAGAGGCAAATCTTTTGTAATAAGTATTTGAGAAACCGTCAGGTATCGTGACTAGGCTGGATGGAAGGAATTTCAAAGTAGCAGATACTTCCTCAACTGTAATTGGCTCAGATAATTTCACTAGATGTTCTGGTTGGAGTTTTGGTAAAGGGACACATACCAGACAGTCTGTGATGCTCTTGGTGGTTTTGCATCATAACTTTTTTGCACTAAATCCCCATCACTCTGTGCTATAAAACACCATTAAAAATAAAAAAGAAGCAAAACTGCCGGGCGCTTGTTTTGGCACTAGTGTGCACCTTCGTCTTGCAAGTCCTGCGAACTAAAAGTTTGGTTGCGTACCTCCACCTGTAGGGTATATTCTGCCTACGGAGCATTTCTCTTATTTCATGGAAGTTTCTTCCTTTTTCGCTTCTACATGAGAGTTGCTTGCTCCAAATTCCTGTACGTCTCTCCTAATGTTACCTATTGACTTCTGGAATTTGGCTAGTAGGTTGCCAAACATCGCATTGAGGAGGATCGGCATCATTGTTGCAATGCTCCCTGAACCATTTTCTTACTCCCCTTCACCACCATCTTGTTCAACTTAATGCACTGTTGATTGTTTACCAGCCGTAGCTCAAGTTGTATAGACTGTTGTTTTGTTCCTCTATTCGAGACCTTTCTTTACTTTTGCTGTGCCATCTGTGTTGTTTGCAGCCCAGTTGTGCATGGAAATCACTTTATACAAGCTGATATAGGGCCTCAGCTGTCGGAGCACCTCCTTGTCCACATCGAGGAATAGGCCATGTCCTCCTCTGGTGTAAGTTAAAACATCTACAGAGTGCTGGTAGAGCACTGTGCAGCCTGCTAGAGCTTTTGCAGCAAAGGATTTGCAAACCATTACAAATATAAATGTCAAGGTCTTCCCTTGGTAAGTTACGGTGCAGAGCATGCAGATAGCATGTGGGCAATTCCTGCCAAGAGAAAAAAAAAAAGTACTTTTTTGAACAATTTGTACTGGATAGTAATACAAAAACCTGCATTAATGGAAAGATTTGCAAAGCAAACTCAAATGAGGCAAAACTCTTATGTTAATAAACAGACTAGTGTTAACCAGTGGTGTTTTTAAGCCAAGTCAAATGTAAAAAAAAAAAAATATTTGAATTTTATTTAAAAATAATAGCATTTAGCAAGAAATTAATGTCATATTATTTGATGCAGCTTTTTCATATTTGATCACGAGCCCAGAAAAAAAAATATTGATCCGATTCATATTTCTAGAAGATTTACGCACTACTTGTGAATTGAGATGTATTTGTGCAAATTGATATTTGTGCTCAATATCAGCTTTCTCTCTTTATTTATTTGTATGTTACATTCTATTTAATTATATGATGCTTTATTTGGGCATTATGAAAGGTTTCTTTACTTTACTTTGGTAACCTGTATATATTTTTTTTTTCATGCATTCTGCAGAGCTGAGTGTTTGTAATCGTGTCATTATTCATTCATTTAAACTCCTTTGATTGATTAGGAATTGTTCACTATTGTTTCTGCCTGCATTATCACCAAAATAATACATTTGTTTTGTAAGATGATAGGGCTGGTTAATC
Source organism: Pelobates fuscus (assembly GCF_036172605.1). Classification (NCBI taxonomy): domain Eukaryota; kingdom Metazoa; phylum Chordata; class Amphibia; order Anura; family Pelobatidae; genus Pelobates; species Pelobates fuscus. The sequence continues at coordinate 105,006,250 of NC_086318.1, read as the reverse complement.
CATATTGACAGGGTTAAATATGTGGCACCCTCCACACCTGTGTCTAAAGTACTATAATCCATAATCCCACATAATTCAATTGCAGTAGAATGACAGTAAAGCCTTCAAGAATAATGATACAATGATTACTAATAAGATGCAGGGTTGTTTTTTAAGTACAGTAACACTTAAAACTAACAATTTCCTGTTAAACAGCACATTTAAGGTCATGAACATTTAATTCACATCAGAGATATGGGTGACATTAGTGCATCTGTCTCTTTTTTGTATTTTTTAGTTACTGAACAGGATTTGGATTCTGTGTTCTGATTGGCTGGACACACTGAAGTGCCAATCAATGGGTAATCAATATTAGTAAACAGTGGAAGAACAGATTATTTTAGATTTTAGTAAATGCAGGTATCAGAAGAGGACCAAACGCCTTTACCAAACACATAAAAAATGTTGATGACCAAGAAAGGATAGTCTTAGCAATCAATGAAAAGCCATAATAATTAAGTCTTCCCATACACTGCACGTTATCCCAAACATAAACACTAATCCCTACCCACACCTGTAAACCCCATGAGGATACGCCTAGTATCCTTATTGGACATGTCAACGTTAGACACATCTCTTACCAGCTTACCAGACATGCCAGCAGTATTCTGTAACCTAAAAACAGACAAACATTCTAAAGTTCATGATACAATAGTTCCCTATTGTATTTGTGAAATAATATCAGATATGTACACGGATGTTTATGGCACAGACAAAGCACCAATATGATTTCTCTGTAGAGTTCCTATGCTCATCAGTGACTGCATAACATGCATTTATGAATTCATCCTAGCGCTACCATAGTCTGTAACAATTGTCTCACATTAGGCAGAACAGTGTATTCTTTTGATCGGAATCCATTTCAAACTAAAATAATTCAGCATAAAGATCACTGTATTACTTACTATGAGAAGTAATCCAATTCTATGTATTCCATAATATGCATTATATAAAAGTAGAGTTTAATGTATTTATTTATTTATTAAAACGTATTTTTTTCTTTATTGAGCGTTTCTACCAAGTTGATTTGATTGTTTCACTTTATCTTTGATACATATGATTTCCATTCATCCTCTCTCCACCTCAGTATAGTTTTTTTTTTTTTCTTTTCTTTTTATTCAAGGGTTATTTGCATAGTTTTAACATACAGCAGTAAAGGCAAATATGTGTTTCAAGAGTAATCTGTAGCTTTACAATTACACGGTATAGCACATTGTTTGATAACATAACAGAAAATAATATGAGGCTACTGCACAGTTAACCTGAGTATGTCTCAGTGTATGTCAGTCTCAATACGTTATTTTATTTTAATTTAGGTCCGAATAGCACAGCAGTGTCAAGTCTTGGCATCGGTTAAATAGCCAGTTATGTCCGGCGGTTCTGATTTTGGTGACGTGAAAAGTGGTAGGTTCTGTTACGTGTAGTCAGGGATTAATTATGTTTTGTTTGCTGGGTGCTGTTTGCTCATGATAGTAAGACGGTACATTTAGGCCTTATAGCAGAGCCTATTACATCTTAAGGTGCCTATCTAGTATATCCAGCCTACTCGGTCTATGTCAACGTCCTCGAGTTGTTAGCCTAAGGCAGTAGAAGCCTTTGTTTAACTTTAAAGCGTTGGAGCAGTTGTAGTGGTCACTAGTGGCACAGGTTTCCAGTGTTTGTTTGGGCCGTTCGGTCCATCATTGCCGGTATGCTGGTTCGGAGCCTAATTAAGTACATTTGGTCAAACAGTAATGACATAAGACTGTGCAAAGCGTAGTATAGGTCACGTCATGTGTTGTAACAAAGTTGTTCCCTCCTTCCAAAAGGGGGAGACATAAAAAGGGAAAAAGGGCCTACGTGAAGTCCCCATTTAATCACCAGAGGGAGTGTCTCCCAGCGGTTTAAAAGGGCCTTGTGCCGTGCACGCGCGGCCGGGAATAGTAATACACCCTGAAGTGGTAAAAGGAAAAAAGTAAGGTGGTGGCATTACAGATATGGAACAGATATGGGCGGTCTCGAATGGTCCTCCGACCCAGCAGCAGTGCCTTTGTGGAGTATTTGCCAGTGTTGAGGTAGTCTCTGTGTGTGCCCGAGTCTCTTTGCGCCTGATCAGGGTGCTTCTGATGTTTCAGCCCCTCCGCGGCGACTTCTAAAGTTGCTGGCTGACTGATTGTCGTGCAGCCCGTGCTAGTGCAGGCGGTCTGTATTTGGGCCGTGCGGGGGCTCCCGTTGCGGCCAGCACTTTCGCCTGGAGGCCGGGGTATCCCCCCCCGGCCGAGGGGGGGGGCAGGGCCGTGCCCCGGGCCGAGGTACTCCCCCCGTCTAGGTGTCCTCAGTGGGACCGCTTGGTTGTGCTACCCGTAGTGGGCGCTGGGTTTCCGGCTCTCCGTGTAGGCCGCGCTCGGCCTTCTCTACTTGCCCGGTTTGCGGTGAGTGTCGGGTATCGGGGGTAAGCTGGTGCCTTCATCGGTACATTTCTGATGGGGCTTTGTGTTTTTTAGGCAGTTTGCGGCGATATTTTCGCCTTCTTGTCAGCATGGATCAGGAGCTCATGAGAATGGCGTCTGGTCGGCCCGGCGGCCCGGCCCCGCCCCCCCCTCAGTATAGTTTTGACCTCATTAAAGCACAGTGTAGCAATGAAGCTGGATTAGCTAGTGTGAGAAGGGTTAATTGCTGTCATCAGTGATAGGAAGAGGGTGTTTTTTGAAGATATAACATGTTCAATACAGCTAATCAAACTACAGCTGTAAATTGAGCACTACACAGTAAAAAATCAAAAATCATGGGACTTACTGGGACTTGGGTCAAAGGGAAAATTCTATGGCGCCTCTCACATATATTAACGTACATCCTTCTCAGAACCTCCCTTTACCGCACCTGTTTCCAACTTTAACCCCTACATTGTTTTAGAAATCACATTATGATGGTTCTATTTTGGCTGCAAAGTGCTAAATGTTGATAGGCATTCTATTGTTTTTTTTGGCAACATCCCTAGAAACACCTCTGAGCTGACATTGTAGTGATGTAGCAAAAACATTATTATATTATTTCAAATAGGAAACAAAACATGTGCCATTGTTTATTGTTAATGGATTATAAATTCAATTTAAAATTACATTGTTTGTTGTGTCTCTTTAAGAAGAACTATTTTGCTTGAACCTCAATTGAGCACATTCACCTTTCAGCTTTTTTAATCTTTTTTAGTCAGGTCAACAAACAGGTAGTGATGAGGTTTTAAGCATGTGGCAATCTTACTTTGAAGTAAATTGAAACAGTGCTCCGGTTTCAACCTTCCTCTCCAAGGAATGTAAAAGGATGATTTAAAATAGGGAAACGTAACATGAACCATAGACATAGTATATTTGTCTCATTTTAGTGTTTGGAAATTAGGAAACGTACGGAAAATGTTTTATATTTACTACTATTTCAGACATTTTTGGTATTTAACAACAATCTTTATGTTATAGGGAAGTTTACAAATATATATATATATATATATATTTTGCCTTTCATAAATTATATTATCTATTCAAACCAATGTTGAAATATTAGTAAATTAAAACAAGTAAAAACAAGTAAAAAACAAAACAAAAACAAGTAATGAATAGCACCGAATTGAAACCCAGTTTGCAAAATTGAGGCTAAATTAGCCAAGGTTTGACTGTCAATGAGTTGAAGAAATTTTCCAAATCAGCTATTTTAGTTTACATAAACCCTTCAGATTAGACATCAAGGGATGGAACATCAAAGTAACTGATAAAATAGATGAATGGATTAAATAACCCTTTGGCCTACATGCTAAATAATAATTTCAGTGACATGAGATGACTTTGTGGGTGCTGGACCAAACATTGGTAATGCAAAATCAAAACAGGTCTGAACTTTCACTTACCCGGATTTCCATTAGATTATGTAAAGTTTTCACTGTATCTAACACATATGTATTTTGTGAGTAGTGAAAAATAAAATTAAATGTAGAACTCCGCACCTCTTTATCCTGCAACTGGGTGCCTCCATCTTAGCTCCCAGTCAGAAAAGAGGACAAATTAAACAATGTTTCCATTTCTCATCTTTATAATGTTACATAATATACATTTTAGAAGAAACAATCAAACAATTTATAGATAATGTTTAATGTTTTATTCAATAGTGTAAATTTCAGGATGTGACATTTCTCCTTTGAAGGAGATCTTAGTGGCACATGAAGAAATGGTCCAATCAAATGGGTTTTAGAAAAATTATTTGTGGGCAAATATTTTTTTCTTCTTTAAAAGTGTGTTTATATTGTAACATATCTTTAATAAATTGAGCTTTGCTATCTTCTATTATTTCCCATTTATTGCCATTTTAGATCCAGCTATATCTGTGAGAGCACTTACATTTGTTGGTAATTCTGCTACTATTTTTGCCACTCACTGTTTATACAGCATTCATAAAGACTGGTCTATTGTGTCTTACTATTGTTTTGAGCACATTTTCTTCCTGCCCCAGTGAATCACTTCCTTAAGTATTAAGAAAATGTTTTGCTTTTATTGGTTCATTAACCCCTTAAGGACTGCGGATGTATGAGGTACGTCCGACATAAAACGGTTCTTAAGGAACGCGGACGTAAATTTGAGCGCTGGAAGCGATCGTGATCGCTTCCAGATGCTCTAAGGGTATTACACGATGCTTCGATACACGATGCCTCGATCACTTCTGGGTTGCCGCACTTGGCGCCCGGCAGTGTAGACAAGAATATCGGAAGCCTTCAGGCAGGCTTCTGATACTCTACCTATACTGAGTTCCTCGAGGGGTCAAGGCACTCAGTTAAAATATATATATTTTTTTATTTACATTTTTTGAAAATGAACCCCTACCCTCCCTGTCCCTCTTATGTACTTACCGGTTGCTGCCGTTCCCACGCCAGCGATCGGTCTTCTTCTGAGGGGGACTGTCTGGGCTCAGGAGATGTTGCTGAACACATATTGGGGTGTTCTTTGTCAGTAACACATAACAAGAACTGATCATCAATGCCTAAAGTACAATGTGAGAGAAAAATAACACAAAAATGACTACCCAAAAGTTTGACAAAGACTGGTGCTGGAATTAGTGCATGGAAAGTGTTAAAATACCACTAGGGTGTCTTCTTTTAAAAAATATATGGTTTGATGGGGGTAAATTACATTGGCCGGCTTCAAAAATGTCCCAAATAGGACATGGGTGCATGATGACCAGCTGTGAAAATTCCAAGTTGGAAAACTGGAACGCACACCCTCCAAATAATGTCTTTTAGCCCTCAGAGAGCCCGACACACCTATACATGGGTGGTATCACTGTACTCAGGAGATGTTGCTGAACACATATCGGGGTGTTCTTTGGCAGTGACCCTTAAAGTTTTCCTACCGTAGGTTGTCTTCTTTTAAAAAATATATACATGTGAAGGGTTATTCAGGGATTCCTGACAGATATCAGTGTTACAATGTAACTTGCGTTAAATTTGAAAAAAAAAAATGGTTTGTAAATAGCAAAGTGCTACTTGTACTTATAACTTTCCAAAAAAAGCTAAGGACATGTTAACATTGGGTGTTTCTAAACTCAGGACAAAATTTTGAAACTATTTAGCACGGGTGTCTTTTGGCGGTTGTAGATGCAAAACAGATTTTAGGGGTCAAAGTTAGAATTTTTTTGTTTTTTTTACATTATTTCATCATATTTTGTAATATTTGTTATAGTAAATTATATGATATGATGAAAATAATGGTATCTTTAGAAAGATAATTTAATGGCGAGAAAATCGGTATATAATATGTGTGGGTACAGTAAATGAGTAAAAGGAAAATTACAGATAAACACAAACACAGCAGAAATGTAAAAACAGCCCTGGTCCTTAACGGTAAGAGAATTGAAAAATGATCTGGTCACTAAGGGGTTAAGAAATGTACTAAGGTGGTAATTGTATGGCATTTATTGTTTTAAATTGCAGCTTAACATGTCCCTGTATTCAGTGAACAAACAACTGAACTGCTAAAGCCATGATCAATGCAAAGAGGTGCCTGAAGGAGCTCCTGTGTTTAACAAACTCTTTAAATATTGTGTTTGCTTTGGCACTTTACTAAAAACAGAGGAAGGTTATTAATGGCAGTAGTCCCAGAATTCACATTGTAATAATTCCCTTTAGAATATATATATATATAGCATGCCCCAGACCTAGACTTAGCCTCTTAAGTGTCCTGAAAAGTAATTTTCAACAATGGCAAAAAAAATGACGATTTAATGAATATTGTGAAATCTGAGAAAGATCTCGGTGTCTAGGACTTCGTCCTATTAAGATCATGCAAAAATTGCTGGTAGGCAGATGGCCACGAGGCTATAAAGAAGATTAGGTTAAAAAAAAAAAAAACATATACTTTTTTCAAAAAGGCAGCACCCCTAGCCCATTTAATCTCAGTGTTATGTATAAATATTGTAACTTTCATTTACTTTGCAAAATAGAATTAAGTTCATAATGCCTCCATCGCCATCTTTTATACTCCAGGAACAATTACTAGTCTGTAAAGGAATTGATTCCTCTGGTTTGAGCAACTGGATGCTTAATGTCTGCAAGTGTACTGAACATTTCTGCTTCCACATTCAATGGGGAAGGAAGTTTCAGTGGGTATTGCAATCCTACAATCAGGGATTGGTAGGGAATGGGCTCTCCCAGTATACTGTTAGCATTATACTAGCATTGTAGAAACTGAAAAATATTGCTATAGCACCCTTTAAATACCTTTCTTTTAGAAATATCTAATTTAACTTTATTACTGTAGGTGGACAGTATGCTTAAATGCAGGCTGTACTGCTGGTTATGCCTTCAGAGTCCTTACAAATATGTATGAGCAGGCAATTTGACTATTTGTATTATCTACTTTGTCACTCCTACTGTGAGAAAAATCATATTTTTGCTTTTATCATCATTTAATAGCCTATCTGAAATATTGCAGGATAGAGGACAATGTGTACTGTCTTTTAAAGCTTTTCATCATTGATAAAAAAAAATGTTATACAGTTACACAATTCTATTTTTTAATTCGTCTTAAAAGCTATTTATACACAAAATCAATGTTTTATTACATGTCTATATGCTAAACATACGTTAATATTTTCAAAAAAAAAAGTGATTGGTTGTGAACTGTCTGTGGAATCAAAGGAATAGTAATACAGCAGGTGGAATATTCTACAAAACACTAGAAGCAAACATCACCCATTAACGGAATATGTGTTATTGTTAAAGTACTTTGCTAACATGCTCATAGTTTATACACTAAATGGTTTGTTTTAACTTAACCTCTCACCTCATTAATGAAAAATACAACCCAGGACCTATAATATGTTTACATGGGTTAAAATATTTACATTACATGTAAAAGATCATGACATCTACAATACATAATAGTAATAGTATTCAATATTTAAAGGTTTAATAAAAAATAGATACAAATATTTGAAAGCAAAGTTTGTGTGTATGTTTTTAGTCAGCAATTTACAATCTGTCATTATAACAATTTCTTAAATGTATGCAGTAACTAACCCGCATTATGTTTGCCTTTTTGCCTAGGTTAGATGTTTTAAACAAACAAAAACGCCAACTATTACCTACTGTGAGCTTTGAAATTGCTGTTTAGTAAATGAGTGAGCGTGCTGAATGTTGTATGATATATACATACACATATATATATATATATATATATAAATTGTTACTGAAAAAAAGTGTTGTGTCAGTCGATTTAGAATTCATTTGTGTGAAGTTTTGGTTCACATGAATTTCACTCATACTGTTATTTTGGGGAAAAAAAATTGGGGGGACAAAACAAAATGGCACCAATCAGAGTACTGCAAAATCTATACATAATATAAATATTCTGCATAGATTTTGCAGTATACCGATAGGTACACATGGTTCACACATCAAGTCAGAACAAGTTACTGATAAGGAGAAAAAAGAGGTTGTAAAATTGTATTATAGTCCTGTATTAAGATCTGTGTCGTATAACCACTCATGTCGCTTTAACCCCTGTATCACAACTCAACTTTGAATTCTATGTGTTGTTTTTGCTGAGAATTGCTTTAGACATGAGAAATGGAGATCCTTGTGAAAGCTTGTATTTCCAAAATTCTGTTAGTCCAATAAAAAAGGTATTACAAGAGACTAATTTCACATCTGTTATCATATAAATATGTGTATATTCTCTCAAGTCTCGTACATGAACAGTGTCAATGGGGTAGGAGCATCATCACAGAGATGAGGACCATGCACAGCAACTAAAACTGTGTATTTGGTGTAGGATTCACATAAGAGCCCAAGTAAGGGCTATGTGATGATGTCCAAGGCTTCATGGAAGAGAAAAAGAGGCCTAATATAAATCATACAATAAACGTCAAATAAGCTAATATATAACTGCACAAAGAGCTTTGACTTCACCTAAACATTTACAAGCAGTAAAATAAGTTGATGTCTAATCCAGACACGACATCTGAGGTTAGTGTTTTATGTATATCTTTAAAACATATATAAAATATTTTTCCTTAGATTTTACAACTTAACTCCTTCCTCATCTAGCTCCAACACCGTACAGGGAATGGCCACAGGTTTCATCAAACAGAGACCATATTTGTATGCAGATCCTGGGTCTTTTATTTTGGGGTGTGGGCAAAATATTTGGGCCTTGCGTGATCTAGCGGTTTGGAACCAGGCATTCAAGGAAGCTGTGCACATGAACATTTACACATTTGACCTATTTAACTACTTTGGTTAATTTTATACTTCTATCCTACAACCATTCGTTCCATAGAACTAAAACTGGACACTTGACCATTTTCTGATGACAAAGTCTAATGTGCTATTTCTGTAGTAGTTATTACTTCACAATACATTTAGACACAGCTCAGTATCTTGGTAAATGTCTCTAACTAGTGATAGCTCGCCACCCCCGTGGTAGATTGACTCATAATGACATTGAACTTCCCCTCTGTAATCATATTACAGTAATAGTGATCTGAGCATTATTAAGATTTACACACACCCAATGTAAATACTCATATATTTATATATTATCTCTATATGACCAAGGGTTAACAAATGTTAGTGCCTGGAACCTCCATTTTCACAACATTTATCTCTTATATCTGTGAGTCTTAAATCAGTAAAAAAAAAAAAAAAAAAAACATCCTGTATATCCTTATAGTGTGTAGTGTCTCAAATATTTAGTATGCTATATAATGCATTGTGTCAATTGTTTTGGAAACAATTCCGGTTATACACACACTTTAATTATTTCATGACAGACTATGGGACAAGTATTTGCTTAACCTTGTGTCCCCACACAGATTAAATTAATATATCAGTGACTAAATCAGTGCACTGTTGTAATATTACAACAATATTGGCTATAGGATAAAATAAAATAATTGATCCATTCAATTCAAATAAGTGTATTGTTCTAATTGTGACTAGTCGGTATGATTCAGATTCAGTGAATAATCGCTTAGATATCAGAAGGTTTATTACACTTTAAAGTGTTTAAATATAATTGTGAATTTTAATGGGTTTTATTTGACACTAATAGGTTGCTATGACATAGGTTTCGATGTATATGCCATTTTGAAATGCACGCAATTACGTTTTTTCATGCACAATATCATGAATACGATAGAAACATAGAATGTGACAGCAGATAAGAACCATTCGACCCATCTAGTCTGCACAATTTTCTAAATACTTTTAATTAGTCCCTGGCCTTATCTTCAGTCTAGGATAGCCTTATGCCTATCCCACACATGCTTTAACTACCTCACTGTGTTAACCTCTACCACTTGTCAGGGTACCTGTAGTCTCTACCTCTGATAAGAGGAGAGACTTAGACGTTTTCCCGTTCAGAAGGGCTGTTTCCTCCGTTCCTCGCGGTTCCTCCGGTCGGTTACACGCCGGTCGCGAGGGATCCACGCCCTTTTATGACGTGACGCTCAGTAGCCGACGTCATGACGCCAAGCCGGCTCGACCTGTCACTCAAACCCTGAACACGAACCAGGACTCGTCGGGGGTGTGATAACCTCCTAGAACCGGGGTATTTAATAGAGCTTGCCGCATTTGCTCATTGCCTTGTCGTGGTTCTAGCCAGTCTAGTCACTCAGTGCTCTTGTATGTCTATTGTCTCTTTGGTTCTGACCCGGCTTGTTTGTATCACTCTGCTTATCTCTGTTATCCTTTGACCCGGCTTGTCTCTCGCTTACCTGTCTTCTCGTTCCCTCGACCTCGGCTTGCCTCTGACCATTCTCTACTTACTCCTTACGTTAAGTCCGGCCATTCTAAGGTCCGGTATACGTACCTACTACACTTTGTACTCTGCGTGTTGGATCCCTGTCCCGATCCTGACACCACTTCAGCTGGAAGGCTATTCCATGCATCCACTACCCTCTCAGTAAAGTAATACTTCCTGATATTATTTTTAAACCTTTGCCCCTCTAATTTTAGACTATGTCCTCTTGTTGTGGTAGCTTTTCTTCTTTTAAATAGGGTCCCCGCCTTTACTGTGTTGATTCCCTTTATGTATTTAAATGTTACTTTCTATTATATCCCCCTGTCCCGTCTTTCCTCCAAGCTATACATGTTAAGTTCCTTTAAGCTTTTCTTGTAAGTTTTATCCTGCAATCCATTAACCAGTTTACTAGCCCTTCTCTGAACTCTCTCTAAGGTATCAATATCCTTCTGAAGATATGGTCTCCAGTACTGCGTACAATACTCCAAGTGAGGTCTCACCAGTGTTCTGTACAATGGCATGATCACTTCCCTCTTTCTACTGCTAATACCTCTCCCTATAAAACCAAGCATTCTGCTAGCATTTCCAGATGCTCTATGATATTCCATCAGCTTACTTGAAAAAAGAAGGGGATCTAACTGGATCTCAATAAGAACTAATGTGAAATTCTGGAAGAAGTATTTGGAGAATTTTCCCAGCCTAGCTATTTTGGCATTAGATTTCAAATTCACTTTGAATTAATTTTAAATTTTTGACTATTCTCTCTTTTGTGAATAGCCTTGACTGTGTTTGCTCTATGTTCCCTGTTTTTATATTGCACAGTGTTTGATCTGTGTTGCCTGTATTGTTTCTACATGTTTTGTAGCCTGTGATGAAAGCTTTTCAGTTAGCTGAAATGTTGGAAAGGATCATGACAACAAAAGTTGGAGTGTGTCAGTCATTCTATTATGTTTATTTTTTTGTGACACTTCGTCATTTCTTAATTCAAGTCGAACCATTCTGAAATGTTTTTCTTGGTGAAACAAGAAGCTATGGAATGTAAAAACAAAATGACCATAGGTAATGAAGCTGCTTGGTAGGTATCTACATAAATGGAGCTACAGATGATCAGAATGACCCAAAGTGAGGTGCTTGCTTGTAAACAGAAAGTCCAACAATTCAAGCAATCGGTCAATTCACAAATAATCACAGGAAAGCAACGGGAATAGTATAGATATAAATAATATGTTTTATTGAAGTTTTATTGTATAGTTTTAATTAAAAGAAGCATTACTAAGCTACAGTGAATCCCCCAAAAGTGTTAAATAAAATCCATCAAAATGCATAACAATATTTAAACAATTTAGAGTGTTATGATCCTCCTGATATCCACCTGATTATTCAATGAATCTGAATAAATAATATATGCATGTATTGACTCACATGTTTTAAAGCATCTATCTGCTGAAACATGCTGTATGTCAAATGATGTATGACGCCCTGATCTTCAGTGAAATGGGTGGTGCACGGTCATCATTATCCTCTGCATAGCTTTCCACTTTGTCCAAACATGCAAAAAAGAAAAAGTAAAGAAATCACACAAAAATAATAATAATTTATTATAAGTCACATAAATTAAGCTCACACATGCTGCATAGAATTTCTGGTGGGACATAGCTCAGGTCTAGGGATCTTCCACTAGTCATTTTACTTGTTCCAATAACTCAATTAATTTTACTTTGTTATATATTATGTATTAGAAGAATAAATCTAATATTATCTACAGACAATTGCATTTTAAGCAGTAGTTTATTTGTTTTATCGTACCAAACCTACCTGAGCTTAAGCAGCAATACCCTTAATTGCTAGTGTGCTGATTGCCCTAGGAAGAGAGTTGTTCCTTTGACGCCACAAAGATAACTTCCACCCTAAACCATTAAATGTTATCAGTTACTAGTGGAACCTAGAAAATACCTCCTACAGTCTATGTGAAACAGTAGTATCACAGTTGGACACAGTGCTACAGATACATATGTAATTTGCACAAGAGGAATGAGAGGTCATCTGAAAATATAGGGACAATTGAAACCTCTTTATGAATCATGGTTAAGTGAATGCAATTTTGAAATAAGAACTATGCTGCCAGGGCCTTCGAAGGCACGGTTGAGGTGCCAAGCGCGCAGCCCAGACATCCCTCACAGCAGTTTCCAGGCAGACAGGGCTCAGGCATTCCCTGGAAATTTCAGGCGTATCGGACTGTACATAAAGAAGACATTTCAACCTAAAGGGGTGAGAGCTGTCCAATAGAGGACCTTATTTGAACCACAGCATCTGGATTATGATTTTTGCTTTTTGTAGTGTGTACACACTGGGACTTTGAAAATAATATTTTTACATTTTCTTACATTTTTCCTTTTTGTTCCTTCTTTTTCTTTTTTAATTTTTAATTTTTCAATATGTATTTTGGTATCTGTGCAATAAGATACTGTTAACTCATATGGGTGTACTAAAATTCAATATTATACATTGTGTGACTCAGTAGTGCAGGAAGCATACTGTGACGAAAGCACTTTCGTCACTGGGATTTGGAGAGGCCTGCTTGCCAGCCTCTTGCCTTGTGACTATGGCCCCTGGGATATGCTGCCCTTTGAAAACACTATTTGGGCATATTGGATTTTAAAGGCACTGTTTCTGCCCCTTGGACTTTTAACTGGAACAGATTCAAACATGTGGCGGCGGCCATCTAAAATTGTCCAGCAGTGTTTTGCCATCAAATGTATGGAACTGTTTTGGGCATGGTACCATGTGCACGGTGGGGCAAAAAAATAAGACTTCCAGGAAATTCCTGAACCCCTGAACCGATCTGGGTAATTTTTGGATATGTTGTTCACCCAGATTGGGGTTGTCAGGGGATGTGACTGTATTTTTGGGGGATATGTTGTATTTTGGGGTACTTTTTGGGGTTTGTAAAAATGTATGTTTTTTCTGTTTAATTGAGTTAGTCCATTGCCTTAGTTAATTGTATCACAGGCAGAGGGGAGGGCTTGTGTACTGTAGGTGGGAGTGTTGGACATTGTTGTATTGACCTGATCGGTTTGTGTGCCTGTGTTCCATCAGGCCCAGGGAGTGTGCCTCTGGCCTGAGGAATTGTATACATTGTGAGTGCTGGCTTGCATTAAACAGACCTGTTCTACCCTTCATGAAGTCTTGGCTCTGGGGATTGCTATAATCACTATACTCCCCAGAGTATAATCACTAGCTCTTCTAAGAGCTGTTCCTGTTCCTGTTTCGCTCTCTGGACTAAGGAGAGGTTCACCCACTGGAAGCTGGAGCCCGGTCTTGGGTCCAGTGTGGGTGGAGGACGGCAAAACCCCAACCAAGCTGCGGCGGTTCGTGGGGTTTGCGGTGGTTATGGTCTCGAGTGCAGTGCTGATGGTCCTTGGTGAGCACTAGGAGCATCGTTCGACGGAGGCACCCAGTCGGGGTGGCAGGTGGTCCGTCACACATACTAACAAGGGATTTTTTAAATCACTGTTCTATGTGACATAGATAAGTGTATACATACATCTACATACTCTAGTGCGATTTATTTTAGTTTTTGATATGTAATTGTGCCTTTGTTTACTACTTTGAAAGAGAACAATATGAGTATGCAATAGCTCTACTACTAAGCATAGGATTGTGAAAACACTTGCTATTGCAGTACCTATATTAGATGTGAAATTTGTTAAATAAATATTAAGTCTTTTGCATCAAACTTTGAGTGTGGTATTACATATTATTATTATATCTATCTAAGGTGTGTTTGTGGGCTACCTTGATACCGGTACCATTAGAGATGGGAGAGTGCCAATACATGCGTAAATAGTTTATGCTGCGTATTTGTCACCAGAATAAAATGGCAAGTTCAGCTTTTAGTTCCCCAAGTAGCCACTGGGTGTGGCAAAATGTATTGGGCTGAGTTCCAACCCACCAAAAAGTGGTAGGTGGTCGTTGACAACCACAACCACACTACCATGGTTCCGGATTTCAGTTTATTATTTACGCATTTAAAGAAAGAGACTGCACATCACCATCCAAGCCTTAACCCCTTAAGGACCAAACTTCTGGAATAAAAGGGAATCATGACATGTCACACGTGTCATGTGTCCTTAAGGGGTTAAAGGACCACTATAGGCACCCAAGCCACTTCAGCTTAATGAAGTGGTCTGGGTGCCTGGTCCAGCTAGGGTTAACCCTTTTTTCTATAAACATAACAGTTTCAGAGAAACTGCTATGTTTATATTTGGGTTAATCCAGCCTCTAGTGACTGTCTCATTGACAGCTGCTAGAGGCGCTTCCGCGATTCTCACTGTGAAAATCACAGTGAGAAGACGCTGGACGTCCATAGGAAAGCATTGAGTAATGCTTTCCTATGGGTGGTTTGAATGGTCGCGCGGCTATTGCTGCGCATGCGCATTCAGAGCTGAGAGGCGGATCGGGGCGTAGGGATCCCCAGCACCAAGGGAGTCACAGTGAGAAGACGCCAGCGTCCATAAGAAAGCATTGTAGCCAAAGAGGAGGAGAGGAGGCGGAGAGGACGAGGAGAGCTCCCCGCCCGGCGCTGGAGAAAGAGGTAATTTTAACCCCTTCCTCTCCATCCAGCCTGGCTGGAGGGGGTACCTGAGGGTGGGGGCACCCTCAGGGCACTATAGTGCCAGAAAAACGAGTATGTTTTCCTGGCACTATAGTGGTCCTTTAATTAATGCTTACACAAACTAGAGAAGGTACAGCCAAAGTGTTTTGTTTGCCTACTAGGGTTAGCTTGTCAAAGGCCTCATCATGAGACCATAACATTGTTCATGTATGCTTTGATCTAGTAAAAGCTTCCATGAATAAGCTGTTGTGTGCCTGAACATCATTGCATTACACTTCACTTTATTATTTGTCACATGAGAGTAGGCTTGAGGTTTAATGGAGCTGCAATTAGGAGCATTTTGTAATTAACATTTTTTTATTGAGATTTTATGTCAATACACAAAAGATAATAAGAGAAAATTCAGAACAACCATGTAAGAGGTAGAACAGATAACACCTAATAGGAAAAGGAATTAGGGAGTAGACGGAGAAATACTCAGAGGATGATGTAAGAGAGGTGTAGGTGAATGTCCAGTTGAGAGTCCACACCAATCGGGCAACAAATGGCAGATTTTAATGATTTGTTTTTTAAGAAATAGTTTTGAAGTTTAATTTTTTATTAAACTATTAAACTCCTGTCTCCTCTTTTCTCCAAGCTATACATGTTAAGATCCTTTAATCTTTCCTGGTAAGTTTTACCCTTCAATCCATGAACCAGTTTAGAAGCCTTTTTCTGAACTATTTCCAAAGTATCAAGATCCTTCTGGAGATACGGTCTCTGGTATTCTTCTCTAGTACTTTTCATGTACGGGAAAAGTAGATTACTAGAATAGTTTACAATGAAGAGTAAGTTTTTTGGGGGAGATAAATGTATTAACAGTTTAATTAATAAGCTTCCTTAAAGAAGTGAGTTTCTAATGATCTTTTAAAGGAACTGAGAGTCTAACGGAGCAGGGAAGGGAATTTCATAGGAATGGTGCAGCCCTAGAGAATAGAGATGTCCCGAATAGTTCATTGGCGAATAGTTCCTGGCGAACATAGCTTGTTCGCGTTCGCCACGGATGGCTAACATATGCGATGTTCGCTCCGCCCCCTATTCGTCATCATTGAGTAAACTTTGACCCTGTACCTCACAGTCAGCAGACACATTCCAGCCAATCAGCAGCAGACCCTCCCTCCCAGACCCTCCCACCTCCTAGACAGCATACAATTTAGATTAATTCTGAAGCTGCATTCTTTTTTTTTTTGTATTATTTTTTTATTTATTTTTTAGACAGAAGTGTGTTATAGTTGAGCATGCTAGGCTGAATGTGCGTATATCATGGCTAGTTGCACTGAGGGTATGAGTATATAGCAGTACATTGTTGTGAAAGATGGCTGTCATGTTTAGGGTGTAGCTTGCACGTTATCAACTGTGTAATTATATCAGCAGCTCCACCACTAGTTATAAATCAAGTGTGAGTTGCCCCATGAGATGAGACTAGTGAATAACATAATGCATGAACGGTTAAGGTAAAGGCATGTAAGGAACTACGACAATAAACTCTTTAGGAGGTGAAATAATGACATGTTTAAACGCTTGCTACTTTACGATTAGTTAATGTGCAGAGAGCAGTTCATGTGATCAAAGGCATGGTGTGGAGGATTGGCTATAGTGGGACATGCTTGGCAGGCTGCTGTTTACTGCTTGTGCTCATCCGATACCTTCTGGGCACCAGGTGCAGACCCTGGGAGTCCCTGATACCTGGAACAACAAAGGCAAGTCTCTGGCTGAGTGCCGGGTTCGCGGCTTGAGGTGGTGGAAGCTTGTTTTGTCGGGTGGTCGGATCTGTCCCGGTGGTGCTTCACGTCCGGTGCGGGATTGTGGTGGCTTAAGGTGGAGGCGAGTGCTTGACGTGGGACAGACTCTGCATTTCTGTTTGTGCCTCCGGTCCCGTCTTCGACGCCTTTTGCGTTGGTGGATTTTCATGGGGACTGCTTCGCTCAGCTGTGGTGGAGCTTGTTAGGGCTGTGGTGGAGCTTGTTGGGGCTTCCTGCTTGTTATTTGCTTCCACAATTGATTAAAGAGTCTGTCCAGCTTAGACTCAATATCCTGCCATGCTTTGCTGGTACCAGGAGGACACGCACCTGCCGCCATATTGGGAGAGTCGCAGATGAGTATGTCAGCCTGGGCAGCTGTGCTCTGTGCGTCCATTAGCTCCAGACTGCCTCTCAGGGGTGGACCGGGATAACCCCCACCGGTCCGAGGGGGGGGGGGTAACGGAGCTCCTGCTGGGAAGTAGCTGCTCCTGGGCATCCCAGGATTGGGAGATCGGCCGCCTCACCCGCCCGGTGGCACACTTGCCACGCGGAGGTAAGTAAGACTCTGTCGAGTTGCTGACCGCTATTAAGCATGTCGGGTCGGTCAGGTAGGAGCAACATTGCTGGGTCATCCCCTTCTGGGGTGAAATTCGCTTGTTGATAGCTGCTTAAAGTGAGATATTGAGGGAGCTCACATGAAGTGCGTCTTTCTTCCATGACAGCTAGGCCCCGCCCCCCGGAAGCTGCATTCTTAGTGAGAGGAGGGACAGTGTAGCTGCTGCTGATTTAATAGGGAAATCAATAGCTAGGCGAGTGTATTCAGTGTCCTCTACAGTACTGAAGGACTCATCTGATCTCTGCTGTAAGGACAGCACCCCAAAAAAGCCTTTTTAGGGCTAGAACATCAGTGTGCTTTTTTTTTTTTCCGGTGTAATCTAATTGCATATATACAAAAACAATTGAAGACAAGAGGAAGTCTTCTGGGAAGTTCTACCCTGTCCAGGGAGGTTCTTTTCTGCTTATATCCTATTGAGCACTTATTGCACTGTGGTTTGAGTACACACACATTGTATTTTTGTAATCTAATTGCAGTTGCCTGCCTGCCAGCGTGTGTGTCAGGCTCACAGCATATACTGTGCCCACTTGCCCAGTGCCACCACTCATATCTGGTGTCACAATAGCTTGCATTTAAAAAAATAATAATTTTTTGACTGTAATATAATAGCAGTCAGTTTCCTTCACACGTGTGCGTTTTAGGGCCTGCCAGGGCACAGTGTCACACCAGTGCAACTCATATCGGGTGTAACAGTAGTGTACATTAAAAAAAACAACAACTAGAAATTTGACTGTGAAATAATAGCAGTCAGTTTCCTTCACACGTGTGCGTTTCAGGGCCTGCCAGGGGACCCTAGGTGTTGTACGTGGCTGGGTGGAGGAAGAGACCTTCAATGACATCAGTGAGGACAAGGAACGGGACATGGCTAGCTTGGTATCCAACCTTGTGCAAATAGGGAGTTTGCGGTTGTGCAAATGGACTGTTTGCGGTTGTTTGCGGTGCGTTAAACGGGGAGTTTGGTCTGTCACTGTGAAGCGGGCGTAACCCTTACACTACCTGATCGATACAACATCATACCTGATGTTTTAAAGCACGTTATTCCAAACAATTTAGGAATGTTAGGTGATTTATGCCCTTCATGGATTAAAACCAGACTCTGCATCAACTTTGTAATTTTCCATGGGAGTTTTGCCATGGATCCCCCCCCCCCCGGCATGCCACAGTCCAGGTGTTAGTCCCCTTGAAACAACTTTTCCATCACTATTGTGGCCAGAAAGAGTCCCTGTGGGTTTTAAAATTCGCCTGCCTATTGAAGTCTATGGCGGTTCGCCCGGTTCGCAGGTTTGCGAACGTTTGCGGAAGTTCGCGTTCGCCGTTTGCGAACGGAAAATTTTATGTGCGCGACATCTCTACTAGAGAAGTCTTGAAGGTGGGCATCAGAGTTGTGAGTACGAACAGAGGATAGACACACATGGTCGGCCGAGTGTAGGGGTCTGAATGGGACACACTTGTGTATTTGTGAGAATAGCAAGCACTAGAATTTTAAATATAACCCTAAATCTTATGGGAAGTCAGTGTAAGGATGTACAGAGGATGGAGGCATAGGACGTGCGGGCAGACAGGAAGATGAGCCTTGCCATTGCATTTATTATAGACTGTAATGGGGCAAGCTAGGAATGCTTAAGACTACTGAGAAGTGGATTGCAGTAGTTCAGACAAAAGATGATGGACCACCACCTTAGTCACATCCAGCATTAAATACGAGCGGATCAGAGCTATGCTTTTGAGATGGAAATGGCAGGATTTAGGACTTGAGGGCTGAAGGAAAGGTTGGCGCCAAAGAACATACCAAGGCAGTGAGTCTGCAAAGTAGAGCTTATGGTAGTGCTTTGGAGAGAGACAGACATGGAAGCAGCAGGCCATCAGCACTTGAAGATGGAAAGATGAGAAGAAAGGATAAACTTTAGATGACTCTTTACAGGAAGTGTTTATGGAAGGCTGTGCATGTCACATGCAGGGAGGAGTGACTAGAGTTCATAAACAAAGTGATTTAACTCCTAATTTGCAGAGGATTGAGCAGTGAGGCTGCAGGAGCATGTTCAATACACCAAAACTGTTTCATTAAGCTAAAGTTGTTTTGGTGACTATAGTGTCCCTTTAAGTTTATCAAAATGAGCAACCATCCAGGTAGAAATAACAGATAGGCTGTCAGAGACATAAATCAAGGAGGATGGCGAGAGATCGGGAGAAGACAGATAGATTTGCGTGTCATCATCTTAGAAGTGATATTGAAAGCCAAATGAGCTGATGAATTTACCAAGGGAGTCAGTATAGATTGAGAGTAGTAGAGGACCAAAGACAGAACCTGTGGGATAACTGACTGGGAGGGGATGCGGAGAATAAGAAGCACTGAAAGAGCACTCGGAGAGGTAGGAGGAGTACCAGGAAAGGGCAGAGCCTCATAGACCGAGAATACAGAGGACGACAAGACGTTGTTGATGATAACTAGTGTCAACATCAGCAGAAAGTTCAAGGACAATTAGAAGTGAGTAGCAACCACTGGATTTAGCAGCAATTAAATCATTAGATACTTTGGTCAGGCCAGTAATCACCATTGGCTCTACACTTTGCCAGACAGGGCCAATTAATTGCAGCCTAACAGATACATACAAGATACAGATGATAAAAAAAGGTTATTTATGAAGCCTGCTTAATGTGTTACATTTACAAAGTTAAAATGGACATTGAAAAGATTCCTACTAAATGCTTTGACCTTTTGCCTTCTCTATGGGTACTACTGTGCCAGGAGGAGCCATTAATAACTGAATCAATAAAGTAAAGTGTGATGACCATTGACATTATTCCTGAACTCTCTCTTTCTTTTTCCCAAGCTTTGTGTAAGCATAAAGTAAACATCTGCATTGCAAAATATCATAGAACCATAAATCTGTCAAATATCTGTCAAAATGTATATGATGGAGTATTCTATTTCCTTTAATAATAATGATCCATGTGTTGGAAAATAGTAATAACAGTATATGTACTATTAAGTTTATTGGACAAAAAAAAAAAATCATTTACACATGACAATCCCTGCAATATGACCCTCACTTTATTGCAAACTCCTACCTCGTTATAGGATCACGTGCAAGACTAGAATCACACCTTGGAATTCCTGAGTGTGGGTAGAATAGTACATTGAACTTTACGCAATGCAAGATGTAAAGCTACACTAACTGACACCCTTTCTGGTTGTTAATGTTATACAAGTATCCACTGCATACAACAAACATATTTTTGTAAGTAAGAATTTTAACTAGAAGTTAATGAGTGCCATCTTTGCAAATAGGTTCTTGGAGTAAAACATATCATGACTAGTGTAAATTATTGAAACTTACTATTTCCTCAGCGTGATCTATTATTCTCAGGTACAAGTCTGTAGATTCTTTAAAGAACCCACTTGGCGACTATGATAACAGATTTTAACTGACTTCTCCATAATTTCCACCAGTGGATGGGCTACCTACTGGGATAAAAGGAATAAGTTCACTATGTAAGTCACCTATCAAAACTATCATTAACCACTAAATGAGCCCCTTAAAATCTAATGAAACAGCACATCAGGAATTCTCAGTTATACACCCACAGAAGACTGTCGATGGTATAATTCCCACTGCTGTCCAATCTAAAATAAAATAACTGATGAATAGCACTGGGGGCCAATAGCTTAATGTAAAGGTTTAGGTGTCTATAACATGTCCCTGCAAGTTTTTCAATGTAAGCATTGCCTTTTCAGAGAAATGGCAACGTGTACATTGCTGCCTAGTAACACCTCTTGTTGCTGTCACTCAGACGGCCACCAGAGGTGCTTCCTAGTTCAGTGCTGAACTGTGTGCAGCACCTAGGTAAAGTCAATGCATCTCTATGAGGACTAGCTTAAATGTTTCAAGTGGTACATGTTTTTTTGCAAATGCTGATAATCTAATGCAATAGTTTTGTAAAAATAATTGAAGTCCATTATGTTCAAATAATTTAGAGGCTTTAGATTAGACATGTGCAATTCGTTTTGGTCCGAATTAAAATTCTGCCGAATTTCTGGTAATTCGGACATTCGGGTGCTTCCGAATGTCTGAATAGTTTAAATGCCGAAGTGCCGAAGTGCCGAATTGCCAAAGTCCAGAAGTGCCGAAATTACCAAATTTCCGAAGTGTGGTAGTGCTGAAGTGCCGAAGTGCCGAATTGCTGAAGTGCCGAAGTTCTGAGGTGTCAAAGTGCCGAAGTTCCGAAGTTCCGAAGCACAGTATTGCCTAAGTACTAATATACTTACCCAGTGAAAGAAGAAGAATGTTACATTGTAAACAATTTTAAATAAAAAGTATACAAACATAGCCAGGATTCAGCTGTAAGCATTTGCAACACTTACAACAATCAAGTAACACACATTCATATAAAATGTAAGTTACTTAGCCTGTCAATGTAATGACAGGAATGAATAAGTAGATAACTCCCTAATTCCCACGGGATTAGGGAGCTATCTACTAAAAAGCTGAACGACCTAAATTGGTCTTTCAGACAAATTTACTAATACTAAGTAAAGATTACTTAGTATTAGTAAATTATGCCCCTACTCGCTATACCGCGAGTAGGGGCATGTATATTAAACAGTGAGCAGCCTGTGGCGAAGTGCGAGTGGGAGCTTTTAAACTAAAGGGGGGACCTATTGCCCCCCCACGCCCACCCCTGAGCGGCGGGTGGGGGCCCTAAAGTAAAAAAAGGGGGGAGGACCTGTTGTCCTCCCCACCAGCCCCCACCCCTGAGCGGTGGGTGGGGGCCCTAAATAAAAAATGGGGGGCCTAATGTCCTCCTCCTGGCCCCCACCCCTGAGCGGTGGGTGGGGGCCCTAAACAAGAATAAGGGGGGGACCTAATGTCCTCCCCCCTGGCCCCCACCCCTGAGCGGTGGGTGGGGGCCCTAAATACAAATTGGGGGGGGACCTAATGTCCTCCTCCTTGCAGCCAACCCCTGAGCGGTGGGTGGGGGCCCTAAATACATATTTAACCCCCAGGTGACTAGGGGTCCCCAAACCCCTAGTCACCCCCTCCCCCCAAAATATAAACTCCTACCTACCCCCCTCAACCTAAAAATAATGAGGGGGGACCTTTAACTAAATACCTGTAAAAATAAAAATAAACTTACCATTCGATGTTTTCTTTCTTCTAAAATCTTCTTTTTTCATCCCCGAAAAAGGCCAAATAAAAATCCATTATAACCAACGCAATAAAAAAAAAATAAATAAAAAAAAATAAATAATCCATCTTCACCCATGGAGGGCTCCGCACAGACTGAGCTCTGCAGGGCGGGGGAAGGCTTATAAAGCCTTCCCCCGCCCTGCAATTAGGCTTAGAGCACTCTGGTGGTTTTAAGCCATCCAATCAGAGTGCTCTGACAGGTAAATGAAGAGACTGACAGGTAAGTCTCTACATTTACCTGTCACAGCACTCTGATTGGTTGGTTTGAAATACACCAATCAGAGGGCTCTGTGTCATTTTACACAGCGTGGGAAAGTTCTTTGGAATTTCCCCACGATGTGTAATTTGACTCATAACTCTCTGATTGGTTACTTAATCCACCAATAAGAACTTTCCCACGCTGTGGGGGGAGGGGGTTTAAATTTTTTTTTCTAATTTTCATATAGGGCCCCCACCCACCGCTCAGGGGTGGGGGCCAGGGGGGAGGACATTAGGTCCCCCCTTATTCTTGTTTAGGGCCCCCACCCACCGCTCAGGGGTGGAGGCCAGGGGGGAGGACAATAGGTCCCCCCATTTGTATTTAGGGCCCCCACCCGCCTCTCAGGGGTGGGGGCAAGGGGGAGGACATTAGGTCCCCCCATTTGTATTTAGGGCCCCCACCCGCCGCTCAGGGGTGGGGGCCAGGGGGAGGACATTAGGTCCCCCCTTATTCTTGTTTAGGGCCCCCACCC
The DNA here is from genome assembly GCF_036172605.1 of Pelobates fuscus. Classification (NCBI taxonomy): domain Eukaryota; kingdom Metazoa; phylum Chordata; class Amphibia; order Anura; family Pelobatidae; genus Pelobates; species Pelobates fuscus. The sequence continues at coordinate 104,983,020 of NC_086318.1, read as the reverse complement.
ACCGCTCAGGGGTGGGGATCAGGGGGGAGGACAATAGGTCCCCCCCAGTTTGTATTTAGGGCCCCCACCCACCGCTCAGGGGTGGGGGCCAGGGGGGAGGACATTAGGTGTGTGTCCCCCCAATTTTTATTTAGGGCACCCACTGCCGCTCAGGGGTAGGGGCCGGTGGGGTCCTCCCCCCTTTTTTTTACTTTAGGGCTCCCACCCGCTCAGGGAGGGGGGACCCTTTTTTATTTTTTTATTTTTTTTAACAGTGAGCAGCCACAGGCTGCTCACTGTTTACTAGACATGCCCCTACTCGCGGTATAGCGAGTAGGGGCATAATTTACTAATACTAAGTAATCTTTACTTAGTATTAGTACATTTGGCTGAAAGACCAATTTAGGTCTTTCAGCCTTTTGGTAGATAGCTCCTAATACCATGAGAATTAGGGAGTTATCTACCAAGCGGCTGCAACAAAAGTCCCGAAATGCCGGAGTTCCAAAGTTGCCGATGTTCCGAAGTTGCCGAAGTTGCCGAAGTTCCGAAGTACCGAAGTGCCGAAGTTGCCAAAGTTCCGAAGTGTCTAAGATCCGAAGTGGCGAAGTTCCGAAGTGCCGAAGTGGTCAAATGCCGAAGTTTCCGAAGTTCTGAAGTGTCGAAGTGCCGAATTGCCGAAGTCCCGAATTGATGAAGTCCCGAATTTCGGAATGCCGAACCAAAATGAATATTTTCCCCATGCACATGCCTACTTTAGATTGAATCTAAATATCAGATTTTTATTGATTCACTTAATTATTCCAATAAACTCTAAATATACATACAGCTGATGTATGCAAACTCATTGACATCTTTGGAAAGAATGTACATTTTAACAGGGGATGTGCATGGGCAAAAAATACGGTTCGGTTCGGCATTCTGAAATTCGGCACTTCAGTAATTCGGGACTTCTGATAAGTGTAGGGTTAGTGGTAGGGTTAGGAGCAGGGTTAGGGTTGGGTTAGAAGTAGGGTTAGGAGTAGGGTTAGGGTTGGATTAGGAGTAGGGTTAGGGGTAGGGTTATGGCTGGGTTAGGAGTAGGGTTGGGTTAGGAGTAAGGTTAGGGTAGGGTTAGGGTTGGGCTAGGGTAGGTTTAGGAGTAGGGTTAGGAGTAGGGTTAGGACTACGATTAGGGTTAGGGTAGAGGTACCCTAACCCTACTCATATCCCAACCCTAACCCTAACCCTAACTCTACCCTATCCCTAAACCTACTCCTTACCCAACCCTAACCCAAACCCTACCCCTAACCCAACCCTAACTCTAACCCTACTCTTAGGCCAACCCTAACCCTACTCCCAATCCTACTCCTAACCCTACCCTACCCCTAACTCTACTCCAACCCTACCCTAACCCTAATACTACCCCTAACACTACTCCTTACACTACTCCTAACACTACTCCTAACTCTACCCCAACCCCAATCCTACCCCTACTCGTTTTGCCACTTTTCAGAAATCCAAATCCGAATGTCCGAAATTCATCCGAATTTTAATTCGGACTGAATCGAATTGCACATGTCTAATTTTAACATTTTATTTTCTCATCTAGTATTACTAAGTTGCAACTTATACATTTGTCTGTAATTTAAAATGGCAAAATCATGGATTCATCAATAAATAAAATTGCTGACATGAGGCACTGTTTTTTAAAAAATTAGAACTGTTCCAATCCCCCATGCTAAGCACAGGGTCAGGCAGCTATTAAGCACCAAATATTGAGAGAGTTGATGATCATGATTGTGAATTTTCAGGAAAAAAAGTGATAAAAGTTTACATCTATATTGAGCACACATTGCATATTATACACTTAGTGAGCCAGTACTGTAGCCATAAAGTCTTGAGATATGATACTACAGAGTACCTAATATTGTATTAAGATGATTCCATGTTCAAACTTTATTTAAAATATAAAAAAAAATATCTAAATATATTTTAAAAAGTTGAATTAAATAGGGAGAGAGCTTTTGTAAAGTAATCAGAGCCATGCATGGTATCTAAAGGTTAAACATGTGAGAAAGAAGTCTACAGAGTAAATTATGGATCATCATCTGATGATTTGTGATGATGTATTGTGTTGAGGTGGAAAACACGGAAAATTTATTTTTTGCATTTTTTGTTTCTCAGGTAAGAGAAGAATAAGTTTGGGCATGCAACAATGAAAACATGTGCTATCGAAAAAAAGTGTCCAAATAGTCTGTACAAATATGCTGGTATGGAGGAAGCATACAGGAAGCAGGAGAAAAAAAAACATGCAGTACATCATTGTGAAGAGTGAAATCAAGGTAAAAAGAGGTGAACCATGAATTGAGACAAAACTAAAATGAGGTATGTTATTTAAATAAACTTAGAATTAAAAAAAAAAAGTTACATTCGCATATGGGGATGGGTAGTGAACCAACAGGTATAGCAAGACTAGACTAATGTGGGGAAACTGAAAGACAAACATACGTATTGTATATTAGAGCATGACTGTAGTATGTATCTACCAGGGTTAAAAGGCTACCTGGTAACATAATTAGACCACTGCTTTAGAATTGTCTAAAAACAGAAACAGAGGAGAAGGTTACTGTCCAGTACATATTGTCAAGGGCACGGGTCATCATTTCCACTGGGAGACATGTACAAACATTAAATTCTGTCCAGCATAAGACCAACACAGATGGTTGTGTGGCATCGATTCAGTTTTGTAATAATAACGTCAATACCTCTGGATATACTTGTGAATTACTAGTAAAGATTAAATGTGCCCCACCTAAAACAGCTATGTGCACCTCATTTTCTGCGCTTTATCAGCACATATTTGATACCATCAATCTAGCAAGTGACTAATGCGACAGGGTCCATACTTTGTATACCCCAGTACACGAAAAAAATGGGCATTTTTGTATTTTAAGTTTATTTTTAAAGAAGAAATAAGGAATTAGAAAATAGAGTCTGTTAAACTTTTGTTGGGTGTTTTACATATCAGAAGGATTTGCATCTGGTCCCGAAAAGGCTTTTACAGTAGCTATATTATGCAAAGGAGAATAATTAAAGCAGTAATGGTTCAGATAGATAGCATAAAAATCCCGTTAGATTAAGTGACGCAGCATAGATTTTATTAAAGTTTTATTTAATTGCACATGGTTTATACAGATTTCTCATGACTGATTGGGGACTTGCTGCATATGCTCAGTTGTATAATGAAAGACATAGTGAGACAATAACTCACTGACACCAAGTACTAAGTTGCAGAAGGTTCTATCTCAAGACATTCTGTATCAAGAGCTTCCATTTGTCTCCTATGGGAAGATTCTTCAAATCCTAGCATTTGATTCAGCAAATATTCCACTCTTTATTGTATTTGTTAATATGTATGTTGTCATTGGTTGAAGCCAACCAAATCTGACATGCAAACATGTGCATGAAAAAAGTGGATTACCAAAATAGAACAGATGTGTGTTGTTTTATTTTATCTAATTTAAGTAATTTTTAATGAGATGGTCTTTGAAAAAAATACAATCACAATCAGATAATGAGCAATCTGACCAGGGACAAATGGACAGAAGACTAGCAGCAACAAGAGTGAGCATGGCCCCTACAGACATAAAACAATCAAAGACAGAACCATTATTAAACAATAGAACAATATAGGGATGTGCATGGGAAAAATATTTGGTTCAGTTCGTCATTCCAAAAATTCGGCACTTTGGGAAAGTGTAGAGTTAGGGTAGGGTTAGGGGTAGGTTTAAGTTAGGGGAAGGGTTAGGTTAGGGGTAGGGTTAGAGGTAGGGTTAGGGGTATGGTTAGGGGTAGGAGCAGGGTTAGGAGTAGGGTTATGGTAGGGTTAGGGGTAAGGTTAGGGTTAGCAGAGGGCTAGGGGTAGGGTAGGGTTAGGAATAGGGTTAGGGTTACCCTACCCCTACCCTTCCCCTATCCCTACTCCAACCACTAACCCTACCCCAACCCCATCCCCTAACCCTAACCCTACCCCAACCACTAACCCTCCCCAACCCTCTCCTGTTTTGCCACTTTTCAGAGATCCAAAGCACTTGAGAACTTCAGAAATTCGGCACTTCGGAAATTCGGCACTACGGAAATTCGGTTCGGTTCAACATTCCGAAATTTGGAAATTCGGCACTTCGGACATTTGGAAGCATCCAAATGTCCGAATTTCCGAAAGTCGTCCGAATTTGCATTCGGAACAAAACGAATTGCACATGTCTAGAATAATTCTAAATGCAATAAAGTATAGAATTTAAAATGTAAAAAGGTATGTTGTCATCAATAATTGTTACAATGCTGAGGAATCTTTCAATTTTAGCAGATTATAGAGAAAAAGAGGGAGAAGGAAAAAAGAAAAAAAGAGGAAAAAGGAAATTGGTGGAGCAAGAAATGGAAGAGATAGGAAGAATGGAAGAAAAAGAAGGTAGATGAGACAATAAAAGGGGAGGAAGAGGCAGGCAGGTTAAAAGACCACTTCACACCACAAAAGTACTTAAGCTTGCTAAAGTGCTCTATGGGTGAGGTGAACCTAGTTTATCCAGGGCCGGCGCTACCATAAGGCGGCACAAGCGGGCGCCTTAGGGCGCACCGGCCCGGGGGGCGCAATCCTGGGGTGACCGGCAGGAGGAGAGCACCCTGCATAGTGCTCCTCTCCTGCCGGTCATTGCGTGTAGAGTGGCCGAGCGGGAGGGCGGGCCGGCGGCGGTTTACCCGGTCTGACAGGAGATGCAACAAACTGCTTCCTGTCAGACCGGGACAGGAAATGGGATCTTCTACCACATACCGCCCGCTCAACCACGCTACATGGAGAGAGAAGGGGGCCCAATGAAAGGTAGGAGGGGAGTGGAGGACAATACAAGTTACAGGGTGGGGAGAAAAGTTACAGGAGGGGGGGCACAATAAAAGTAACAGGGGTGGGGAGAAAAGTTACAGGGGTGGGGAGAAAAGTTGAAGGGGGGACACAATAAAAGTAACAGGGGTGGGGAGAAAAGTTACTGGAGGGGGTACACAATAAAAGTTATAGGGGTGGGGAGAAGAGTTACAGGAGGGGGTACACAATAAAAGTTACGGGGGGGAGAAAAGAGTTACAGGAGGGGGGACACAATAAAAGTTACAGGGGGGAGAGAAGAGTTACAGGAGGGGGGGACACAATAAAAGTTACAGGGGGAGAGAAGAGTTACAGGAGGGGGGACACAATAAAAGTTACAGGGGGGAGAGAAGAGTTACAGGAGGGGGGGACACAATAAAAGTTACAGGGGGAGAGAAGAGTTACAGGAGGGGGGACACAATAAAAGTTACAGGGGGGAGAGAAGAGTTACAGGAGGGGGACACAATAAAAGTTACAGGGGGGAGAGAAGAGTTACAGGAGGGGGGACAATAAAAGTTACAGGGGGGCGACAAAGAGTTACAGGTGGGGGGGACAAGAAGAGTTACAGGAGGGGAGGGACAAGAAGAGTTACAGTAGGGGAGGGGCAAGAAGAGTTACAGTAGGGGAGGGGGACAAGAAGAGTTACAGGAGGGGAGGTGGGCAATAAGAATTACAGGAGGAAATGGAGGGGCAATAAAAGGTACAGGAGGGGATGGGGATAATAAAAGGTTCAGGGGAGGCAATAAAAGGTGGGGGACATTTAAAGGCACAGGAGGGGAGGCGGGACAATCAAAGGTATAGGGGAGGGGGACATTGAAAGACACAGGAATGCTGGGGGGCACAAAGAAAGTCACAGAGGCTGAATGCACACGGGGCAAAGAGACACACAGAGGGGCTGAGGGAGGACACATAGACAGACAGAAGGGTTGTGGGGAGAAAGAGACGTACAAAGGGACTCTGGGGGAGAAAGAGACACACAAAGGAGCTGGGGAGAAGAAAGAGACAGACAAAGAGGCTGGAGTAAGTAAAAAATACACAAATGGGTTGTAAGAGATACACGAGGAGATGAAACACAGCAAAGCGGGTGTAAGACACATAAAGGAGAAAAAGGGAGTAAGATATTCGAATGATAGGATATAAAACTCTGAAGGGGGTAAGAAATTCAAAGGGAGGGGGGTTACTTGACACACAGGTGAAGACGTATTTTTTGGGGGGGGAGGAGGGGCGGCAAAACGCATCTTCGCCTGTGTAGTCAAAAATCCTTGCACCGGCCCTGAGTTTATCCCCAGTTTACAAAAGTGCTTATTTCTGGCTATCAAGGTTTGTATCCTCCTGCCATTAGCTCCCCTCAGTTAACAGAAGTGTGCCTGCCTCCTCCCACACAGAACTCAGACCAGCTCCTCCAGACCTCAGACCCGACATGTTCTCGTCCATGAGCTGGCATGCACACATGCAAAAATGTGTCCATGTGCACGAGGGCACCAATTGAGAGGCTATTGGGTTATTTCCCCATGAGGAGACTGAAAGTCTCTTCTGGGAAAAAAGGAGGGTTTGCCAAGCTGCAATGCATGAGATCTGCAGCCTTTGCCAACTTTTTTAAGATATACACCCAATAAATACATGCATGAAAAATTGAACAATAAGAATATATTTTCTTGTTTTTTTTGCCATTTGGCAATGGAGTATCCCATTAAGTAAATATGAGGAGAACGTGATCTCCATTCTCCATATGTGACTTTATTGAAGGGGTCCATATCTTGCAAAAAAAAAATTTCTTTTTCTTTTTACCCACAAACAGTCTAATAGTTGTAAATTAAGGTTTAACTCCGGCAATTGGAGAGAATAGCAAATGTTATGCCAAAATAGCAGATTTTATTTTATTTTTTCAAAGTCTCCAATTCAACTTTTAAAATAAATAAATAAATAAACTCTGCTTATTTGGCTTAAAATTTTAATTCCTTTGTTACTTCTACACATTTACAGTTTTTGTGAGTAAACCCCAGAGAGTTTAAGAATAAGAAAGGAGTTTGAGAATAATATTTACAATCTACAAGTCTTTCTACAAATGGTAAGTGTATGTTTCTAAATGTGAGAAGACTCTCAAATAGCAAATTGAAGAGAGTCACCCACCAGAGAGTTGAAGATTGCTCAGAAATACAGTCACGGTTATTCACTTAAGTGAGAATTGCCAGGAATTAAAATTGAATTCAAAATTAAATTTTTAAAAGCCAAACTGAGCACTCTTTGAGGAATTTCCTAAATCTGCTCATTTGGCCTAAATTTTGAAATTCACTTTGAATTCCCAGCAATTCTCACTTTCGTAAATAACCCTGAGCATTCATCACTGGACAGAAAACTATAAAATACTAGAGTATAGAGATTTTATTTTAGAAAGAAAAATGGAAATGCTACATACGGCTTTTCTATCGTGGTGTGTTTGCATGTAACGTATACTGGGTGCATAAGTTACCAAGACATGTACATACATGGCAAGAAAAACGCAAGCCCTTCAGCATTTTAGAACATCAAAACAGATTTCTAAGCTTAGTAAAGTCATTATGGAAAAAAACACTTTTGCATGTAGGCAATTAAAAAAAAAAATGTAGAACTTGCTTGTCAAGGAATTTGAGCTATCCCCAGAAGACACATTCATATGCCATATAAAAATGTATCAATTTACATGGAAGGACTTTACCTGTTTGTTTTTAAAGGAACACTATGTACAAACATGTATTCTAATGTCACAGTGTTCTACTTATGTAGGTGTCCACCCTCCCTTGCAGGGGTGTAAAATGTAAACCAATTACATCCCGCAGGACTCCTTGCCGCCACTCCACCTCACTGGCTGAGATCATCAAGATTGATAGGTAAGCATTGAAAGGCTAGTATGTTTTGTGTGTCAATGCAAATTCTCTTTAGGAGAGTCTAACTTGGTTATAGTTAAGAAACACTTCTAGTAGCAGTCATCCTGAGAGCACCTAAAGATACGTTAACTCTGAAATTAATATATTGCCGTTTCTCTGAAACGACAATGTTTCCAATTGCAGGATTAAAACTGCAGGGACATGGCATCCAGGCTTCATTGAATTGAAGTGGTCTGGGTGCTGTATAGACAAACATGGCCGACTACACCGATAGCTCTTCATTTATGCTTTGGAAATTAGATGTAAAGAAGCAGCCATAATATTATGAAATCTGGGGGTTGTTTGATCATTATTCAAACATTGATATCTCCCGATTCCCTTACTGCAATTATAATATATATCTTAATGTGATGTAAACAAAATATCTGACAGGGGAGACAATGTATTGTACAATGGTGTGGGCAATAAGTACCCTGTGCAAAAAACGTAGTGGACTCAGGGCTTTTATACGCACAGAATGTTGGAGTATTTCCATTCTTTATAATGACCACTGTGGTGAAACCAACCTCACCACTGGGCATTGGAGAAGCCTGTTTGCCCGCCTCCTGCCTGCTGACTATGGCCCCTGGGAGATTTGGCCCTTTAAATACAGTATTTGGGCATATTGTATTTTATTATGCTGCTGCTGGCCCTTTAAGAACCATCTGAGGACATACTGTGGAGTTACTGGGTGGCCGCCATTTCATGTATCAGAGGCACATGGTGAGAACAATGGATGAAGCACATGGTGAGAACAATGGATGGTGGCCATTTTAACTCACAGACACTGTTTGGACTTTTCTACATGGTGCCATCTCGCCGGTATTTGGTGCACAAAGACATCGTGCAGTAGTTTTAAACTATACAACAGGGGACACATTATACAGTAATTATTGTTCATATAGCCTGTATATGTTCTGCGGAATCTGCATTAAACTGTATCTTCCAAACTACTGAACGGATCTGGGTGAATTTTGGATATGTGGTTCACCCAGATCCCCCGGTTCCGAGGATATACTTTTTATGGGGTTGCATGCTTTGGGGTCCCTGTGATATGTTTTATAAAACTGTATTTCTCTGCCTGTGATAATTATATTACCCGTTGTGCTCAATAATCATATCACAGGCAGAGGGGAGGATTTTGTGTGGGAGTGTCTGTGTGTATTGTACGGATTGATTGGTTGTATTTCAAAACCCTGTGGACAGTCCTATGTTTGTGGATTGTGAATAAAAGAGGCTGTATGGGCCAGTACAGTTAGTTCTGCTTGACCTCAAAATGAACTGTCGTCTCGTTATTGGGGGAATTGGATTGTATGCTGATTGCCAGGAGTGTATGCTGATTTTATGCTTTTCCTGTTCAGCTGTTTACACCTTTCAATGCTTGAGAGCATTCGTATGCGTCTCTGGTTCAGTGGTTGTGGTGTCTGCTGCAGTGCTTGGAGTCCTCAGGAAGCGCTAGGAGCATCCTTCAACGAAGGTACCCAGTCGGGGTGCCCGTCGATCCGTTACAACCACCATTAATGTATCCATGCTAGGGTTGTGTTCCAAAGGCCACCTTTGGTGGGTTTTTCAAGAGAAAAACCCAGCAATTCTAGACCTCTACCTTTCTTCTAATATGTTGTTGGCTAGTATAGTATTAATAACATATTCTACTTCATTATAGCAATGGACAAAATGTATGTATCATTTAATGAGAATCTATTTATTTTTTTTGTAAATATAATTTTTATTGTCAAACGGGTCAAAATGAGACTCGCAGGTCTCCATTTGCATATAAAACATTCGTTTAGGACACAACATGTGTCTGAGCATGAGAAAGTATAGGGTATTGCATCAAACTTATGAGGTTGGGCGCGCAGGCCCGTAACAGCATCGGACTCGCAGGTCCTTAACCATATTAAGTGGTCCTGTCTAGGGGACCGGGTTCTGATGAAGACTTCCAATTACAACTGTGTCAGGAATTAGGACGGGTTCTAACCTGTAACATACATTTCGGGTCTTATGGACCCCGAAAGGTCCAGGAGTGTCACACGAGAATAGTCACACTCTTTTGTAGCCTCACCCTGTCCCTGTCGGGTAACCGGCCTACTTAGGCCTTCAGTACATGGTTAGGGTTCCGCACCTTCCTGGTCGGTGCGTATCAACTGGGACGGGAGTCGGGGAAGGGGGGAGTGGGTTGGATAGGGAAGGAGGTATAGGGTTAGTATGTCGTCTCTGTGTCTGTCGGTCTTGGGCCTGTAGGTGCTAGGGTCGTCAGTATCGTCTGGAATTCTGGTTTCGCTGTCGTCAGTATCCACTGCGTCCAGATGTCTAGGTATGTTTGTTGTTGCGGACCAGCCGCGTACATAGTGAGTTCCTCTATGGCTCTGAGGTCTTCCATTTGAGCAAACCAGAGGGGTAAGGACGGGGTCTCCTTCGTCTTCCAGTACCTTGGGATCGTCTGCTTAGCCATATTTATGATCCGGATCGTAAGTGATTTTTTATATTTGGATGTGGGGACATTTGTGTGGTGGAGCAGCATAGCTGCTGGTTCATATGGTGGGGGATTGTCCGAAAAGCGGGCAATGATAGCGTGAATTGTGTGCCAGAAGGGTTGTATCAGATCGCAGTCCCACCAGAGATGTCTAAGTGTGCCTATTTCCTTTTCGCACCTCCAGCAGAGGCGAGATGCATTTGTGTCTATGTGGTGTGCTGTGGCCGGTGTGCGATACCAGCGTGTGAGCAGTTTATAGGCAGTCTCTTGGCTCTTACTGAATATGGAGCAGTGGTGTATGATATTGCACATCTTCTCCCATTCCGGGGCGCTAAAGGTGCGTTCCAGGGATTCCTCCCATTTGCCCATGAAGTTCGGAGGTGTAGTTGGTGTGTGCGACTGGAGAAGGGAGTACAGGTGCGATACCCCGTGTGGTAAGGGGTCCGGGTCAGAGCATAGTCGTTCAAAGACCGTGAGATCTCTGCCGAGTGCCTGGCCTTGTGGGAGTAACTTTACGAAATTACGCAACTGTTCATATTTGAAACGCGTTAGGAAGGGTTGGGAAGTCTCCCCACACATTTCTGTCAGGCTTTTCATCCCTCTTCTAGTGCAAATGTGTCGTAGGCGGGGCATGGGGTCGTTCACTAGTGCCCTGAAGGCCCTCGGGTCTAAGCCCGGTTGGAAGTCTGGGTTATGAACTAGGGGTAGTAGTGGGGATGGGTATGTGGAGAGGGCATGTCGTCCGACACTGCCTCGCCACACCGTCAGTGTCGCTTTAGTGTAAACCGAGTATCGTGTTTCCTTCCCTGACCCCCTTGCGGGGGGCCACGGAAGGAGGGCGGCTGGTATGCCCGCGTCGCATTCCTCTGCTATTTTCCAGAGTTTGTGAACCCCCGGTTTGGACCACTCTACCACACGTTGTAGGTGACACGCTCTGTAGTATAGGGCAAAGTCTGGTAGAGCAAGTCCGCCCTTGTCTTTGGGTTGTGTCAGTAGGGTATATTTAAGTCTGGGTCTCCTCCCGTCCCAAACGTAGGTCCCTAGTGCCCCTCGGAGTGCCGTGAAAAAGGAGGTGGGGATCACTATAGGTAGTGCCTGGATAAGGTAAAGCAGTCTCGGTAAGAAGTTCATCTTTACTACTTGCACCCTACCTAGCCAGGATATATGGGGGTAGGCCCACTCTCTCATCTCCTTCCGAAACTGGGTCAGCAGGGGGGCGAAGTTGGCAGCGTATAAATTTGTCGTGTGCACTGTCAGCCAGGTGCCTAGGTAACGTATCCTGTCTGAAGCCCATTGGAAGTTGTGACTCCTACGCAGGTGGTCAGCTCTATGCGCGGGTACATTGATATTTAGTACATACGATTTGGAAAAGTTAATTTTCAAGCCCGAGAGGAACCCATATGCCCGGAACGCCTGCACTAGGTTGGGTAGGGAGACCTCAGGGTTGGTAATAAAGAATAGCAGGTCGTCCGCATATGCGGCTATTTTGTGGTGTGTATCTCCTGTATGGAGGCCGGTGATGTCAGGGTGGCATCTGATGGTGTTTAAGAATGGCTCCAGGGCCAGCACAAATAGTAACGGGGAGAGGGGGCAGCCCTGGCGTGTGCCATTGTGTATCGGAAAGGCCTCTGTGAGTGCCCCGTTGACCAACACGTGCGCGGTTGGCCTGGAGTAAAGGGCTCCAATCCATCCCCGGAGGTGCGGTCCCAGGCCCATATGTGTCAGCGTCCGGAACATATAGTCCCAGTTGACCCTGTCAAAGGCCTTCTCCGCGTCTGTAGAGAGTAGGAGAAGGCCCGAGTCCGTTCCAGATGTCCTGTGCATAAGCGTGAGGGCCCTAATGGTGTTATCCCGGGCCTCCCGACCCAGCACGAACCCCACCTGGTCCGCGTGTACCAGATTGGGCACATGTGTTTGGAGCCTGGTCGCCAGGACCTTTGCGAGAAGTTTAAGATCTGTGTTGATAAGGGAGATAGGCCGGTAGCTCCCGCAGTGCTCCCGGTCCTTTCCCTCCTTAGGGATGATGGTGATGTGTGCGGTGAGTGCCTGCTCGGGGAGATCGTGTCCCTCTCTGATTGCATTAAACATGTCCACTAACGGGGGGTACAGTATGTCTGCGAATCTCTTATAGTATTTTAGGGGCAAGCCATCGGGGCCTGGGCTCCTCCCGGGCTTAGAGCTCTTGATCGCAAGCGCAAGTTCCTCAGGGGTAATGGGTTCGTCCAGCTGATCCGTTATGTCTGTTGGTAGGGTGGGGATTGTATGGGCCGAGAGGTATTCGTCTATAGAGTCCCTGAGTCTGTGGGAGTGTGAGTCCGTGTGCGGTCGCGGAATCGCGTAAAGTTCCTGGTAGTATGCCCTAATGATCTCCTGTATCTTAGCGGGGTGCCTGTGTAGGGTTCCCCCCTTGTCCCGGATGCGGTCTATGTAAGTGTCTTGTCTCTTTTTATTGAGCATGCGTGCTAACAGTTTCCCACTTTTGTTGCCATTTACGTGGAAGAAAGCCCTGTTGCGCAATGCATCCCTGTGGTATTGGGAGTGTAGGAGTGTTGTCAGTTCTCTCCGTAAAGTAAGCAGTGTTGCCTGGTGCGTGGGGAGTTGTAGACGTTTATTGAGTGTATCCAGGTGGTGTATGTCCGCTAGTATTGAGGCCATGCGGGCCTCCCTCTGTCTCTTGAGAAGTGTGCCTTTTTGTATGAAATGTCCCCTAACAACGCTTTTGTGTGCCTCCCAACGTATGGTGGGGGACGTTTGATTTCCATTGTGTGTGAAGTATTCTTGCAGTGTAGTTTCTATGTCGGCCGTTAGTTCTGGCTTGGCTAGTAGGGCCTCATTCAACCTCCATTTGGAGATCGTGGGTCTGAATAGCGGGGACTTCAGGGTGACCGACACCGGTGCATGGTCTGACCATGTAGCAGTGCCCTGGTCAGCCCGAAGTGCCAGCGGTAGGTAGTATTGTGGCATGAAGAGGTAGTCGATTCGGGTGTAGGAGTTATGGGGATGTGAGTAAAAAGTGTAATCCCTTTCATCGGGATGCAGGGCTCTCCAGCAGTCCACGAGCCTTTCTCTCGCCAAAAGGGCTCTGATTGCTGTGAGATGTTGGGTGGGGACGTGAGAGCGGCCCAGGGAGGAGTCCCATTTGGGATCCAGAGCCACGTTAAGGTCTCCCCCCAGCACCTGTACTCCCTCTGTGAAACTCCTAAGGGTGCGGAGTGTCCGGGCCAAGAAGCGATATTGTCTACAATTTGGGGCGTAGATGTTGGCAAAAGTGTACATGGAGCCTGCTATCTCCCCCTTTATAAAAGTGTATCGTCCCTCTGGGTCGGTCAACACCCCCTTTTCTTTAAACGGAATGCGTTTGTGGAGCAGTATTGCCGTCCCCCTTGATTTCCCACCTTGGAAGTCACTGTAGTATCCGATGGGGTAGTGCTGGTTGGTCAGTGTTGGTCGTGATCCCAGTCTGAAATGTGTCTCTTGTAGAAACACTATGGATGCCTTATGGGAGAGGAAATCTCTCAGGGCTCCCGATCTTTTCTCGGGTTTGTTTAAACCTCTAGCATTGAGGGAGAGAACCGTTATGGGGGCTGGGGCAGTGGACATGGTCGATCCCTGTCAGTCAGGTATAGATATGTAGTCTCGTCCGTCCGGCGGTCAAGTACTTGGACGGGGTAAGGGGGGTATAGGGAAGTGTAGGGTAGTAGGGGTGGGAGGGGTCAGGGGTAGAATATATACAGTCGCTGTAAACAGCGGCGTTGGAAAAGAGCGTCGGGGGGCTGGGGCCCCTCCGGCCGTTAACGGGCGGAGGGGAACCGCTCACCTGATTTTTGTCTCTCACTCCAGTAGGGCAGTCGAAGGAGTCCCGGAATTCCCAAGTGGGCCGGGCCCAGGGGACCAAGTGCGCTCGCTAATCGGTCGTCGCTGACCACTATGGCCTCTCGGGGCTCCACCCAGTCAGGACCTTCCGTCTCCCCGGCTTACGGCACTATCTATTAAGGAATGAAACATAGTTATCAACCTCACCTTAAAAGAACAGTAATAACTTCAACAAGGATATCAGCCATAGGAAATAAACAATTCAACAATTTAACATGGGTCCCATTTGTACCTTCACCGTGTAGGTCACCTAGTGGCCTGGCACGGGACCCTCCCCCCACCCACATCTCCATTCCCTCCCAATCTCTCATCACCCTAATGGCAATTCCCACCCTCTCTCCGCTTTCCCTCACCCCTGTGGGTGAGATCCGGTCTCGGTGGCGTGCGTCTGGAAGTTGGTGTTGTGGGGTCTAACCATCGGGCGGTAGGGGCACATTTATTCTCCACATGGGCATAAGGCCCCTCATGCGACTCTCGCCCACGATAATAAAGCTGGTTAATAGTATCCCCCCCTCCCCCCCCCCGGGTTAGTCCCCCCATACTCTTAGGTGTTCCCTAGTATGCCCTCCCTCCCCCTTATCTGGAGCCGCAGCTCTAGCAATACTTGCTGTGTCGAGAAGTCACGGCAGTGTCCATTTAGTGGTGGGGCCTCAGGGGTACCCCAGTGTAAAGTCTAGAGTTCGTGACATGCCTATGGTATCAGGGTAACAGTTCCAAGGTCTAGACTTCGAGCAGGCATGGCAGCTTTCAGTTGGGCATCCCCACTGGTCTAATCGTCTGTGTGCGAGGTGGCCTCAGTCTCTGGGGTCGGGGACCCAGACCTTGCGGTCGGGGGGTGAAGGTGTAAAAGTTCAGCGGGTTCGGCCAGGGTAGTGTCTCCGGTGGCAGGTGCAGCTCCTTCTGGAGAGCCTGGGTATCTTCTTCCCCTAGGACCATGAAGGGGCCGTTAGGAGTCGCAACTTGCAGTCCTGTGGGAAAACACCAGCGGTACCGCAGCTGGGCGGTTTGTAGCTGCCTGGTTAGGGGCTTCATTGCTCTTCTGTATGCCAGGGTTGCTGGAGATAGATCGGGGAACAGGTGGATCTCCGAACCTTCTAACAGAATTTTTTCTGCGGTTCTGGCTTTGCGAAGGATCTCCTCTTTCAGGGGAAAGCTCTCCAGACAGCAGATGATGTCGCGGGAAGGGCCTTCAGGGGGTCCCTGGGGCCTAAGTGCGCGGTGTGCACGTACAAAGCCTATGGGCGTTTGAAGCGGACGGGCCAGCAGTCTGTTAAATAGATCCGACAAGGTGGCTTGGATAGGGGTGTTCTTGTCCAACCCCTCAGGTACCCCCCTGATGCGGATGTTCTGTCTCCTACCCCTGTTGTCTAAGTCCTCAATATGCAGTGCCATTTGCTGTAGTACCTTCGTATGAGATTGCAGCATGTCAGTGTTTGCTGCCTGAGATGCAGACATGTGGTCACTGTCTGCCTCGAGCTGGGCCACTCTCTGGCTGAGGCCCTGTATCTCCTCTCGCAGTGCATGGAGCTCTGTAGTGATGGAGGTGTGGAGTTCAGCATTAGCCTGTTTCAGATCTGCTTTCGTGGGTAATTGCTGGAGTATGGACATCAGTTCAGGGGTGAAGGATTGGGAGTTTGTTGGTGTATGTTCTCCCTGTGGGGACCGTGGGCGGGGAGAGCCCGAGGCCGTGGAGTCAGTTGAGGCCTGGTGGTCCGGGTCCGCCCGTGCCACGAGGTATTGCTTCATGGAGGGGTTCGGAGCACTTTTCAGGGTGTCCGCGGGTCTTTGGGCATTCGATGTGCGGTGAGTCTTCCCCATTACGAGCGTTTGGCTGTGCGGTCGGTGAGGTTTAGTGCTAGGCCGGCGGGGAGCTCACGGTTTAGGCAGCCATGTTCGCGGACCTCCAAGCCACGCCCCCAATGAGAATCTATTTAGATTCAATCACAAACAGGACCTCAACATTAAATTCTTACTATTTGTGGAACCCACATGCAACGATTCATTTTCTAACGAACACGTCTGTGTATATCTGTTGCATTGTTAATCAATTTGTAAAACCAGTATATAAAAGTTTGACACACTGCAGACGGACAATCTTCACAGACCTTGAAATTATTATTTTTTTCCAGTGTATTCTATGTTCACTTTCACCTTGTTTGAGTTTCTTTGAATTGTACTTGTTGTTTGCTTTATTAAGTTCATACCAGAGATTTACTAATGGGTGGAGGGCTGAATTGCATGATCCATCATCAGTGTTTATTTCATGCTTTGCAATCTGTTTTGTATTTACTGAAGCATTTGTATATGTTTATGTTGTTACTAGTGTGTTAATCCCTGGTATATCTCTAAATTCACAGCTCTCATCATACTAGTATAAGACCTTACAAAAACAAGCCCCAAAACAAAAAGTAATACAGTATTATGTTAAATTATGATCCTCAAATGCACACCTTTAGAGTGTGCCCCATCTATTTTTATGCAAAAATGCAGGAAATGCCAATGTCTTTCATTTCACTAGAAGACAGTCCGAAATGTACCAATCAAACCATCTGTCTGCTCCATAAACAAACAGTACAAATCAAGTAAACATTTGTGTAACTTTTGGGAACATATAATAAAATTTCTTGCATTCTAATGAAAAGAAACCAATATACAATGTAGGTGTCCACCCTCCCTTGCAGGGGTTTAAAATATAAAAAAAATTACATCCCGCAGGAATCTGGTCTCCTTGCCGCCACTCCACCTCACTGGCTGAGATCATCAAAATTGATAGGGAAGCATTGAAAGGCTAGTGTGTTTTGTGTGTCAACTCAAATTCTCTTTAGAAGAGTCATTTGACCTATACCAAGTTTAACTCGGTTATAGTTATAGTTTAGGGAACTTATCTACTAAGTTAAAGGGAAATTCCAAATCCCTATAGTTCTACAGTTTGCTGAAGTGCTTTAGAGGGTAACTGAATGTCCTCTTTGTTTTATTTCATAAAAGGGCTGAATCCAAGAGACATCTGCATTTGTATAAACCTCCTTGGCAACACCTACTAGTCACCTAGACAGACGGGAGGATTGTGGTGCTTACTCACTTTGAGCAGTCACTCATAGTGAAAGCCATTCTTGATTCCCTTGTTCTGTATTTAATAATAAATACTTGATAGAGCGTATATATTATTCCACAGGGATATTAGAAACCATGAATAGGACAAACCTTGAAGAATTATCCATCATTATTGGCGTAATGATGGACAATTAGTTAACCAACACTTCTGCACTGCAAACCACAACATAGATGACATTAAAATAACCATCCTCAATTCAAATAATAGATCAATGGATGTAAGAATGATCTAGGATGGAATACAAATGCAGGAACCTATTCAATGATATAAACACAGGGCTAAATCTAAGAATGGGTCTCCAGTGCCAATCGAATTAAAATGTGACACTGTGCTGTGTGCTTTCATTTGACAGCTACTAGTCTCACAGATGCTTTTCAGGTTTGTGTTAATGGGCCTCTCTTATTTCCCATCCTACTTTTTTCTAATTAGTCATAGATCATATCGCCTATCTGCAGGCATTTTGTGTCACTCCGGGCTATTTCCCATCTAGCTTGCATTTGTTCTTTTAAGTTTTATATCACGGGCTTTTACTTATGTACATATATACAGTCTCCTTTTACTTCATTTCACAATTTGCTGGTTTACAAATGTTGCTATACCTATTTGGCAATATTTGCATATTTGCTTACACAGAAAAATAAAATAGCATTGCAGCAATTCGTAACGCATTTTATTTGTACCTGTATAAAGTTTTCTTCTATTTTGGTAATTTAATGCACATTTGCAATGTGATTCCAGTGTGTTGAAAGTGAAGAGATGTCCACTAGATTGTTTCTATTCTTGGCGATACATAATCATTTAGAATTCTTTCGAAGACTTCGTACATAACAAATATAGTACATACTTACGTCTTGTTCAACAAATACCATT
Source organism: Pelobates fuscus (assembly GCF_036172605.1). Taxonomy (NCBI): domain Eukaryota; kingdom Metazoa; phylum Chordata; class Amphibia; order Anura; family Pelobatidae; genus Pelobates; species Pelobates fuscus. The sequence goes on along the minus strand of NC_086318.1, from coordinate 104,964,919 downwards.
GAAGACAGTTGAGATATTTCATGACTACTTTGGAACCATGTTCAACCAGTCGGCACATTTTTACAGAGGAATTCTTTGAATGATGCAGGTTCTTCATAACTGGATAGTCTTTGATACTTCATTTTTTTCTCTGTTATGTTTCTTCTGTCACCTAAGAATAAAAGAATGATTGCTCCTTTGCAAACTCTATGTTCTACGTACATTGCATTCATTCTTCACTGCTAGTCATAGTTAAATCAGATTTAGTGCCTCCATTGTGCATTGATGGACATCTCCTTGTCTTTGTGGATCACTTACAATACACGTCAGTAGTTCAGTTTCTTTCATGGGGTGTGAAACTTGTTAGTGTACTTGTAGTGAAAAAAATTAAACCGTATGTTAAGCTGAAATGTATGGAAGCCCAGAGAGGCCATGTATTTTTAATGTTTTTCAGATTTGTTGTCTGGAAAAAACAACTTGTTTTCTCCAGCAAATAAGTTGTTTTCTTAAGATAACATTTCAGAAAAAATATCAAAACTAAACAGCCTCTCTAGACTTCTGTAGAAATTAGATTTTATGGAGCGAGCTGGACGTGTCCGGATAGAGCTCCGTTGCAGCCACGGTGCCAACAGCCTACAATAGCCGAAATTCGACGGAATTTGTTGGAAACTTAGAGTGCCAGAACAGGGGAACTGTGATGGATAAAAAGAACCCGAGGGGGGGGCGGGGCCGGGCCGCCAGGCTGCATGGCAGCAGAACCTCAGGTCTCCTGGCCTGAACCCTGGAAAACTGTTAAAAAACAGCACACAGAATACAGAAAAGCTGGATTTCTCTGCATATTACGGTAGAGGAACGCATAAGCTACCTGACGATACCACACTGAACCCGGTAATGGAATGGGAACATTGAGACTCCTAACACAGGCCTACGCAACATCCTGAGCCTGGGAATGTACAGCACCTGTAGGCGCACAGATAATGGCACGTCAGGCCAGGGAAGACTGAATACCGGCACATCCACACTGAAGACAGCAAAGATGTGAGGGGTGGCCCGGCCCCGCTCCCCCCCCCGGCTGGTGGGGGTAATCCCGGCCACATGGGGACGACACACTCCAGGGCGGAAGATACCGCATGGGGCCTATACCGCTCCCCAACACAGGCAAAGGCCACCCGATTTTGGCCCGCCTGCAGACTTACCCTAATGGAGAGAGAACGCAGAGGACTACACAAGGGAGACTGACCGGGGCACCTCGTGCTGACCCTGGCGATGCCGGGCGCCTGACAGACCCCCTGTGCTAAGCTCCCGACCGTTAGTGGAGTGGACGTCTGAACCTCTGGGTCTGTGGGGTCCCCAGAGAGCTTTGGTCCCTGATGCCGTGAGCCCGGTGGGGCGGGACCGTCGCTGCCCTCCCGACGGACCGGTGGTCGGGGGGGATAGCCACCAGCTCCAAATATGTGGCCGGCACCGGGTGAGACAGCAGAGTGCACGCTCCAAGTGGACCCACGTGAAGCTGGGGAGGTGCAGGGAGCGGACGACCCGCGGATTTTGGTGGTTGGGTCCAAAGGACGGTTTGTGCTCCTGAGTGCCCACAGTGCAGCGGGGACCCGGCTGGCGGACGGGGGCCGGCTAGGAGGGGACGAAAGGAGGTCGGGCGACCCAGGGACAGTGCGATGGTGACACAGTGAGAGACTCCTCACAGACGGCCATACAGGCCGACATGATAATTCAGCAATGCATAGTTACCTCCATATACGAACACTGCATCAGTTCCCATACCCTTAGGGAACTAACGAAACATGTAAGATCCTAGTTTAGCAAAGTATCAGCTTTGGCTAGATTCCTACCGTTTATGTTCACACCTTATACTACTGCTTCATAAACTACTGCTCCTTAATTAATGCATACTCCGCTATAACGCGCTGTAAGGGGCGGCAAATTAAGTGATAGGCTAAAGTTTACTATTACTAGCTTACACATGAACAGCTAGCGTAACGTACAAGTTAATATGTTTGATTGGATTGTAACTACGCATAATAGATTGATAAGACCCAGACCAGGCAGCTAGGACTTAATGCTATGTTTATGCTCCTTACTAATTGCTTACTCCTGCAAGCATGCATTTTTTAGATGTTGCCTGAATAATTAACCAGATAAAAGCTACTACTGGACTACGTATAGTTACAATGGTTGACATACAGCGCCAATATACAGCTCTTTCACGCTTGGTCTGAGACCTAGATAACTTTGCAAAGTTACTAGAAGCTTAACCTACAACATGGCATGATGGCTGAGAATTATTGGCCTCTGCGCAGGCAACCATAGGATACATTCAATAACATATGCCATAGGAGCCTCATACGACCAGGCATGACTAGGAGGAATTTACGGTTAGCATACTGCGTACAAATACTGATTGACAGCGTATGGCATTTCTTCTCTCGCAAAGCTTAGAAACATTACATTTACTTTAATGCCTGTTATTTTGGATATTTATGCCTCTGCGCAGGCGAACAAATGTTATTTCTATGAATCCGTAATTGCCTGCACACAATTAATTGCGACTCTAATAAAAATATTTAAAACAAAAAAAAAAAAAAAAAAAAAAAAAAAAAAAAGAACCCGAGAAGGCAGACGAAAAAACCGTCTGAGACGGTTACATTGGTCCCTGACATGTTCGCGGCCACCCGTGCTGCGCGATTGAGCATTCAAGATGGCGGACGGGAAGGCCTGGGGACGCCGCGCTCGCCCTCGAGCCCGGGAACCAGCGCCACGGTTGGGGCCTCTGATACGGACACAGGTCAGATTTTAGCAAAACTATCGGAGGTGCGCACCTACCTGGCCACCGAGATCGTCCGGAATACTGCTGAGGTGAAGGCCGAGATCCAGGCCTTGGGCGCGAGGACGGCGGAGCTAGAAGGCCGGATGGAAACCACTATCCGGGCCCATAACGACTCTGCTGCCCGGATCAATACACTGTCAACTCAATTGCTAACGGCCGAAGCAGTGATCGAGGATCTTGGTAACAGGTCACGGCGGAACAACATTCGCCTCCGTGGCCTACCGGAACAGGAGGGTGAAGGCTCCCTCATAGACGTCGTTCTGGACATTTTCAAGCCGCTTCTTCCAGGGGTGCCGGACTACTTGTGGCACGTTGAACGGGCACACCGGGCGCTTCGGGCCAGAAGGGCGGATGACAGGCGGCCGAGGGACGTCATAATTAAGTTCCTGTCTTTCCAGACGAAGGAGGCTTTGATGAAACGGGGCAGGGAAGGCCCCATAGTGTACAAGGGGACTGCCCTGGCCTTGTACCAGGATCTAACCCCGACGACCCTGCGGAAGCGACGAGACTGGCGTCCTATCACCGAACTCCTGCAGCAGGCCTCAGTCAAATATGCCTGGGGTCATCCTTTCAGGTTGCTGGCCTTCAAAGATGGCAGAACCAGAATCTTGTTTGCAGATGGCGATCCGGCGGGCTTCCTGAGAGAGCTGGGGATCCGACCTCCGGAGGGCTTCGCAGTTCCGGGAGCGGCGGCGGAGGTCCTTCAGGCCCTCCCTCGAGAATGGTATGAGGCGGGCGAGTGAGTGTGATCGGTCTATTCTACGCGAATGCTGGTCGGCTACCGGTGGCTCCGGGCGGTGAGCTTTCCTGGGGGGGTCCCTGTTGTTTGGGTCGGCGGGCTGCGGGGGCTGCATTTCCTTCCCCTCCTTTAGCTCTTGGGTCAGACTCGGGTCTCTGTTATAGGCAGTGAGGCCCCCCAAGAATGGCAAGATCGGGTTTTTTTCTCGGCCCCGGGTGGGCAACTTATCTTTGGGGCGGGCTAGGGTTTTCATTATTGCTGTTGTTATTATTACGTTCATTAATTTCATTATGATTATATTTATTGTTATTATGGTCACCGCTATTATCGTTGTCATTGTTATGCTTCGGCTGCCGGTTCTCGCCCACGTTTCCCTATGGACCCTCTGGTTTGTGCCCCGGCTCCTGTTTGCTAGTGCGACCCCGGGAGGGGAGGGATCTGTAACATGTCGCTAGTGGGCTCTGTCTACACAAACTTTGCTGGACTGACATGGCGGTGGGCGATTTTGCGTTTTAAATGTATAATTTTTGTTTTTCACTTCTCCCCTATCCATGGTTCAACAATTACTGTACATGTATTTTGCATTCTAGGCCTGGGGACCTTGGGACGGATCTGGGGGGCGGGCGGGGGATTTTCAGATGCAGTCGGGGTGTGTGCTGTACAGTACATTGTGATGGTTCACGGCCGCGTTGTGTTGCGGAGCATTAGCCTTAGGCTTATATATGCCCTCCCCCCCCCCCTTCCTCCCCCCTCCCCCTCCCCCTCCCCCCCCTCCCCCGGCTCTGGGTACGAATTGTGCTGCCCCTTAATCTGGCCTGGACCCTTTTGCACATTTACAGCTTTTGGGTTAATCATGGGGGGCGGTCTCTCCCACTGGGGCGGCTGGGGATATTCCCTTGCGGGGATGTAAAGATGTTATTTGTTCCCCCGTCCGACAGGCGACCCCTGCTGAGTCCCTCCCTTCTCATTCTTCTGAATTCAGGCGGCTATGGGCTGACGGGGCGGGATAGCTGACCCCTCATTGCCAGCTCTTAAGGACCGGACCATTAGCATCGGCGTAGTAAATGCACGTTGTTTTTCTAGGATACTTTTAGATTGGCACCCTAGGGGTGCTTATCTTTTCGTTGGTCTATGTTTTTGCTACTCTGGAGCCTTTTATGGACTCCGGGAGAGCTTCAACATATTCCCCTATTTTCCCTGGCTATAGGTAAGACCAGGAGTTTGTTCTCATTGTTACTTTTCTTTCTTTTTCTTTCTCATACTTTCTCGATTTTTCCTTCCCCCTCTTCCTCCCACCTCTTTCACAGCCCTCTTCCCTTCCCCCCCCCCCTCTCTGAGTCTTCCCATGGGAGGGGACGTTGATATATTCTATTGCACCTCGATGTGCTGCTCCGGCCAGTGGGACCCGGGTGGCTATATGTCGGAACTATATTGTTTACTACCCCTTGAGTATTGTACTCAGACAAATGTAGTCAGGAGGTTGGGCCACCCCTTTAATAACTACCAATGTCTTTGAAATTGTTAACCTTAAATGTCAAGGGCCTCAACGCTCCAAGCAAACGTCGCCTTATGTTTAGGGATCTCAAACGTAAGAATCCGGATATAGCATTCCTGCAGGAGACACATATACCGACCTCAGCGAAATTCACGCTTAGGGATTATACTTTTCGGACCGTACACGAAGCAAGGGCTCTAAATAAACGGAATGGGGTAGCGGTGCTTATACATCACAGATGCCCATTGCGGGTGGGTACTGTTACGGCTGACCCGGGTGGGCGCTTTATATTAATTTCGGGCTATCTATACTCTCATACCATCCACCTCCTCAATATCTATGCCCCCAATGACCCCTCTGTGGATTTCTGGGACAATATGACCCGGATGGTGAACGGCTTATCTCCTGGCATGGTGGTGGTGGGGGGAGACCTTAACGCCATGCCATGCCCAGCGGTGGACAGAGGACATTGCAGAGGACTCCCGCGGTCACACGGGAGAGGCGGACAAGATAAGTTGCTTCATTCCTTCTTGCATCATACCGGTCTCATAGACATCTGGAGAGCACACCACCCTGATCGACGAGATTACACTTTCTATTCGGCGCCCCACGACACCTACTCTAGAATAGACTTGTTTTTAGTTAACTCTTGTTCTGCACCCAGGGTGTCGGGCAATGCGATTGGCTCCATTACATGGTCAGACCACGCGGAGGTCACGCTGACCCTGGATAGGTTGTGTGTGGCCTCTCCGTGGTCTTGGAAATTGAACACCTCTTTACTGCATGATCCGGCTGTGGTTGAAACTGTTCGTAGGGAATTGCTGGAATACTTTGCGCGAAACACGGGGGCTGGAATTCGACCAGCCACGGTGTGGGCCGCACATAAAGCGGTAATCAGGGGTATATTAATTTGCGAGGCCTCCCTGAAGAAAAAACGTAAAACACAACTTTTATCATCTTTGCTAGAGGCTCTGGGGAAGGCGGAAGAAAAGCACAAAACGGCACCATCATCCGACAACCTGTCGGACGTCCGTAACCTTCGATCCTCGATACGCGACGCACTTACTGACGACAACGCTAGGGCTATGACATGGTCCAAGAGGAACTTTTACGAGAAATCCAATAAAATGGATACGTTATTGGCTAGGTCTCTCCGCCCGAGACAGGGACATTCGCATATAACAAGGATTAAGGGTGCTTCGGGTAAGTTCTGTACGGATCCTAATGAAATCGCTCGGGTTTTTACGGAGTACTTCACTGGTCTTTACAATCACTCTAATGGGACTGCTTTGGACCAACAACGCGAAGCGGAGGATACCCAGGCCTTCCTGGCACGCTTATCCCTTCCGGTATTGCGGGGTGTTGAATCTGCCGCCCTCGGGGCACGCATATCCGCTGAGGAGATAGCCGCTGCCATTTCCATGTTGAAAGGCAATAAAGCCCCAGGCCCAGATGGATTTGAGGGCAGCTATTACAAGACTTTTCATGAGGAACTTGTTCCCCATTTGGAGTCGTGGTTTAATGATCTAATGGAGGGAGGCATGCCGGACCGGGATATGTCGCTGGCGGATATCGTACTTCTGCCAAAACCGGGGAAGGATGATCTTACCCCGGGTAACTTCCGCCCCATCTCATTGATCAATCATGATTCAAAGATCCTGGCAAAAATTTTAGCTACTAGGCTAAACCCCCTACTCACTAGATTGATACATCCGGACCAGGTGGGCTTCGTACCCGGACGGCAACTCTTTGAGAATACCAGGCGGAATGTCGACCTTATCTGGAGGCAAACAACTAGAAAAATCCCAACGCTGTTATTGTCCCTCGACGCGGAGAAGGCCTTCGATAGGGTTAAGTGGCCCTATCTCTTTGAGGTCCTTCGCCATTTTGGCTTACCGGATACTTTCATTACCATGATCAAGGCAATGTATACGGACGTTAAAGCACGGGTTCGGATTTCAGGGGCGTCACTGACGCCCTTTCATCTAGGGAATGGTACCAGGCAGGGATGCCCCTTGTCCCCCTTGCTGTTTGTCCTCTCCCTGGAGCCCCTTTTGCAGGAGATACGTAGTAACCCAGGTGTCCATGGGGTTTTGATCAGGGGTCAGCGGTACGTAGTGTCGGGTTTTGCCGACGATATATTGCTGACCCTAACAGATCCGATTGGCTCTATGGGGACACTGGCGGAAATATTGGATACCTACGGCGGGCTCGCCGGGTACAAGGTGAATATGCCTAAATCGAGCGCACTCCCTCTCTGCATGACTGACACAGATATAACAACTATCGGGGATACCTACCGGATTAGGATAGCGAGGGACCAGATCAAGTACCTGGGGGTAAAGTTGACAGCGGATCCAACACATCTATATACACAAAATTTCTCACCTTTGCTACGTGCCCTGATCACCGATATGGAGAAATGGGTAGACAAACCAATTTCTTGGATTGGTAGAATCCATTCGGTGAAAATGAACGTGCTGCCCAGAATCTTGTTTCTGTTCCAGGCCCTCCCAGTTAAGCTGACTAAATCTGACCTAGGCGGGCTCCAGCAGGCGATAGGTAAATTTATTTGGCAAAATAAGAGGCCAAGAGTCTCCCGAAACATTCTATATAGGGCTAAAACAAGGGGGGGCCTGGGACTCCCGAATCTATACTTTTACTACTTGTACTACAGCGCAGCTGTCACAAGTAGTTCTATGGCATTCCCCTCCGGAGGAAAGGCGGTGGGTAGACTTGGAATCGTCTCTCATGGGTCCCGACTTACCTCAATTTCTGATGTGGGTCCCTAAGGAAAACCGACCCTCGACCTGCATCGAATGTCCGGCTATTGTGAATTCCCTGAGAATTTGGGATGCTACCTCGACTAAATACGGTTTATCACCCGGGCTTTCACCCTTAGCCCCCTTTTTGAGAAACACGGCCTTCACTCCTGGACTGGAGGCTAGAGACTTCGGGGGCATTGAAAGTACAGGGATACAGCGTCTTTGCCATCTGTACAAAGGTGGCTCCCTAGTAACGTTTGAAGAATTGAAAGATAGGGCCACACTGCGCCCTGCCGACTTTTTTCGCTACCTCCAGATTCGGGACTTTGCCCAAACCCCTTCGATTAAGATCAGTGCCCAGAAATCGCTCACATTCTTCGAAACTATATGTCTCAAAGAACGGTCCCCTGGGGGCCTAATCTCCTTATTATACACTCACTTAAGTTCGAGTACGAAAGAATGGGGGGACCTCACTTACATATCTCAATGGGAAGCTGATTTGGGTGAGGAACTGGAAGGCATTGATTGGCAGGAGATTTGGGAAGCTGCGGCCACTTCCTCTATATGTGTCTCCATGCAGGAACAAGCATACAAAACTATATTCCGGTGGTACACCACACCGGTAAAGTTATACAAGATGCGTAAATCGCCCACGGACTTATGCTGGAGAGGGTGTGGTTTGCAAGGGACGTACCTACATATGTGGTGGGATTGTCCCAAGGCACAAAAATTTTGGAGCTTAGTGGCCGGGCTTCTGAAAGATATCTTTGACAAAGCAGTTACATTAGACCCCTGGGTGTTCCTTCTGGCCAGATCTTTGGACGACTGGTCCAGGGCGGAACAGGCGTTATTGCATAAAGTGAACTTAGCGGCCAGGAGGGCACTCGCCCAAGCTTGGCTACATAGCGAGGCTCCCTCGCTTGAAGCTGTCATACAGAAAATCAAAGATGCTTTCCTCATGGATAAGCTAACGGCGCGGGTCAGATGCACCCTCAAAAAGTTTGACAGGGTTTGGGCCCCGTGGATAGATAGCGGAATAGGCGATTAAGACCGGACGGCTAGGATATCTCCCCCGAGCCCTCGTTTCGAGGGCTGAACACTCGACCCCGCTCCACGCCCACGAGACAACGCCCTGTGAGGGTCCTCCCCTGCCTTAAACTTCAAACCCTTGAGGTGGCCCCGACCTCTGTCCAGTGCTTTGGGCTTCTAGATCTATACCACCTCCTATAGCTATATAGCGCTAAACCCACGGAAAATATTCATAGTTATCGACGGCTAGCAGTATATTGCACTCCCCCCTCCCTACATCTTTTCCTCCCCTTCCCTTCCCCCCCCCCCTATGGAAGTTCCTCCTTTCTTTTTCATCTATCTCTCTCTTCTCTCTCTACGATCGTCTCCATTTTCACCACATATCATCCTTTACTCTGTTCCCTCTATAGCAAAACTCTCACGACCTATGCATAGGGAACCGATGCAGCACTGTAGATGCGGTTGGTCAGTTAGACCATATTGATGTTGCAGGGTTGGCTAGTCCACCCTCGCGGGGGCTTCGAATGTTTTGCTGGGGATAGACGGTCTATTTGATATGAACACATGCCCTACATCTTACTAATTACGAGTGCTATGCTAGATCGAACGTGTATGGGGATTGATCGTTTTCTATTTTTTTATATTTCTTAAAAATTAAAAACCCAAGGCGCTGCACCATGACTATTTATATCCCGTTGGAATATGGCGAACAGACAACCGTTAATGGAGACTCCGTCAGGATTATCCGCTCAGTGATTTATTTACTCTCTTCATGTACCAGTAACTGTATTTGATGCTTTCCTATGCGATGTTATAACCATCAGTCACTGCTGTTTACTGTTGTCTTTTTCGAATTCATGTGGTGCTTTGCCTTGTTATAAATAAAGAATTTAAAAAAAAAAAGAAATTAGATTTTATGTACTTTTTACTGTTTATACAGTATACTTCAGACTTAAAGGGCCACTCTAGGCACCCAGACCACTTCAGCTTAAAGAAGTGCTCTGGGTACCAGGTCCCTCTAGGATTAACCCTTTTTTTATAAACATAGCAGTTTCAGAGAAACTGCTATGTTTATACTGAGGGTTAATCCAGCCTCCAAATCCTCTAGTGGCTGTCTCACTGAAAATCACAGTGAGAGCACGCAAGCGTCCATAGGAAAGCATTGTAAATGCTTTCCTATGAGACCGGCTGAATGCGCGCGCAGCTCTTGCCGCGCATGCGCATTCAGCCGAAAGGGAGGATCGGAGGCGGAGAGGAGGAGGAGAGCTCCCGGCCCGGCGCTGGAGAAAGAGGTAAGTTTAACCCCTTCCTCACACCAGAGCCCGGCGGGAGGGGGACCCTGAGGGTGGGGGCACCCTCAGGGCACTATAGTGGTCCTTTAAAAATATAAGTTGTTGTGATCTCAAATTTCTCTTCAAAAGGTTCCAAAAGAAGATACTCAACTAACCGCGTCATTAATGCTATTGTGTTCTGCAGTGTTCAGATGGCCCTTTCAAGAAGGTAAAAGACCTAGCCAGAATCATGAAGATCACATCTTATTTTTTATTTATGAAATGTAACAGTTGGCACTATGCAGTCAGAAGACAATGTTCTCTTTACATGCGCCAAACCCATAATCTATAACACTACCAGTGAATAACATGTGGGTCATCATTTCAAGCAACATACGAGGTCTGTCCAGAAAAAGTCCAGACATTGTTAATATAACGAGAATGGTTAATTTACCTGGTAGCCAAGGCGAGTGGACTGGAATGCTCATGTGTGAACAATAACAACTTCACTGTACTTGTCAGTGGGGAGGCTAAACGCCATGGAGTGAGCATGTGTACTATGTGGCTGCCGCATTCAAAATGACTGAGCGAGTAGAGCAACAAATCTGCATAACATTTTACGTTAAGCTTGAACATTTCTGCATTCCACCATTTTCATTTGAACTTTTTATTTATTCATATTCTTAGCCATTAAAGCCTATTTCTTCAATTACCTGATGAACAGTTTTTGTACTGCATAGTTTGGAGGTTTGAAACCCATAATTTTATTAAGACACGGAGGCTCCTATTATGCTGCACTCTTTCTTTATTTCCCTCAGCAGCAAAGAAAAAACTTTATAAATATAACAGTAGTAACATTAACAGTCTTAGGTGTATTCTTCCTAGTAACAGGAACAGCCAATCAGGAACAGCCAATCAGGTTCCACTTCTCCAGCATAATAGGCTCTGTCAGCCAATCCTGTTCCTCTTTCTTTGCTGCTCCCTCAGTTAAGTATACCTGATCCCTCAGCTCCTTAACTGTGGGATTATTATATCATTATTATTATCATTTTACTATTATTAATTATTATTATTATTACTATTCATTATTATTACTACTATTAGTATTATACCGTTATTGTATTTTACTGTTATTTTAATTCATTTATTGATTCATTCTCATTTCGCTATATTTTTCTTGCCTTTAATCCTTTCCGCGGTCCAGCCTGTCCCCAGAGCCTAATTTAACGAGCGGCTCGGGGACGCCGACTGGAACCGCATTCGGCGCTTCGCGCCCCCCCTTTCATTACTGGCGCCGTGAGCGGCCGCCATCCGCGGAGCTCAAAGAGCTCAAATGCCGGTTCCCTGCTCGCGGCGCTGGAATGTGTACACTTTATAGTGATCACACATTCGCCGCGAGCACAACTTACCGGCTAAATCTCCCTATTCTTTCCATTTCTGCCGCCCGCGGCGGCCATTTTCTTTGCCTTCCCGCGCTCACACACAGCTCCACCCCCAACGTCCGGACCTCGGAGTTGGGTTAAAGCTGTAGTGGCGGTCGGACGGCTCTTTGCTCCCTCCTTGCTATTTTCCTACTTATTACCTGTGAATCTTCAATTTTGGTCAGACAATTACTGCTGTTAGTTTAAAGTTTATGTGAGTAATTCATTTTTTGTTCTTAAAGGTATATTGTTTTCCTTTGGGTTAATCAACCCATTTTAGTTTCAGCTCAGATATTATTATTACTACCAGTGTCATACTAAGCATGCCTGGTGAGAAAGATTTACCCACCCCTTCTGGGTCCCTTGTCACCAAACCAGGGAGTGTTAAAACACCCACAGGGGTATCTGAAATTGGAGCGGCTAACCCCGCTGTTTTTGCTCCCACTGCTGATATGCAGTCTCTGATTGACGACACTATGTCTCATGTTATGACTAAGGCCCTCACATCGGCCATGGGATTGATGTCTGAATCTTTCTCGCAGACTCTTACACAGGCTCTGCTTGAGGCACAGAAATCGGCTCAGCCGACCGTTACCCAGGCCTTGCCAGTAGTGGTCCCTTCACAACCTCACACTGGCCGTAAGGCCACTGCAAAAACCAAACACTCTTCAATCTCACAGATGGACAGCTACAAACCTGTCACAGATGGCGCGCCTAATATACCACCGCGCAAAAGAGCCACTAGCCGGACAAAATCGGCTAGGTTATGGAAACGGGCAAAAGCCCAACTAGATTCTGAGTCAGATCTCAGCGAGATTGAAGAGGAAAACTTCATGGATACTGAGGATCCATCAGATCCCGAATCCGATGATATGGTCGAGGACCATGGCCTCAGAGAGCATAATACGCCTCCATCTGAATCGTTTGACATGGAGCTTAAGGTTCCAGACGATGCAAACAAATTAGTTGACCCCTATGGGGAACCCCTGTTCGACCCCGATGACCTACGTCATCCAAGGTCAGCAGACTGGTCCCCTTCGGCCCATGTGGCCAAATACGTTGCATCAAGGACTCGCAAGCCTTTAAATAAGGCAACACGCAATAAGCTACGGGCAGAATGCCCACGCCCTACTGTCCCGGACGAGGCCTGCAGAACACCTGCAGTAGACCCAAAAATCGTCCAATTCCTGGGCAAGACTGGCTGGAAGCCTAATAAGGGCCTTGATTTCTCCCTGCGCAATTGCCAGGATAAATTACTTGATATATTGGGCCCAGCAACCAACATTTTTGATATGGTCGAAAACGACCAAGACTTAGATCGTACCGCCATAAGTGGTTGGATTCAAAGAGTAATTTGCCTGATCGGCAATGCCAACTGTGCGATAGCCACAGAGCGTCGCAAGGCGTTCTTATTAAAGATAGAGCCAAAATTGGTAAATATGGCTATTACCGAGCCGGGCACCCAGGCCCGTGGTCTCCTGTTCGGAGACAATTTTGTCAAGGAGCTTGGCTCCTTTGTACATACTTTTACTGCCCTAGACAAGGCGCAATCAAACATGCGCAGAGTTTTCCACCCTAAGGTTTTTGGTGGGGCCGGAAGAGCCAGGAGACGTCTGTCCGGCCGTGTTAACAGGGGTTCATTCCGACAGAACCGAGGCTCCTACACTGGACAAACCTCCTTCACGGAGCACCGCAACATCCCGGCCTTCTTCCCACAACGTGGGCAGCCATGGGTTGCTCGTGGGTCACGTGGCACCAGACCAAGCAGACGACCTTATGGTAAGTCATCTCCTACTTCCTTCTTCCCTAGGGGCAGTGGGGGGCAGACTCCGACATTTTTTCCATGTATGGTCACACATTTCATCAGATGCCTGGGTATTGAACACGGTAAGAGGGTATTCCTTAGAGTTCCTGTCCCTCCCAGTACAAATCTCCCCGCCACGGGGAATGTTATTCTCCCAACAAGATGCCTCCCTTGTTTCCAAGGAGGTCTCAGAATTGGCACACAAACAAGCCATCTTAGAGATCCCTATGACTACCCTATTCTTAGTTGCCAAGAAAGGCGGCGGCGTCCGCCCAGTGATAAACTTGAAACAGCTCAACACTTTTATTGCCTACAACCATTTCAAAATGGAAGGCATACACTGCCTCCGAGATCTCCTCCAACCGTCAGATTGGATGGTCAAGTTAGACCTACAGGACGCCTACCTCACTATACCAATCGCACGTCAACACCAAAACTTCCTCCAATTCATATGGCAAGGAAGAAAATGGAGATTCGCCTGCCTCCCATTCGGACTATCCTCAGCCCCATGGTGTTTCACGAAGCTCCTGAAACCCGTGGTGGCTCTACTTCGAAGTCGAGGGGTTCGTCTAATAATCTACTTAGACGACATCCTCATCATGGGTCAATCCAACCACATTATCAAGACCCATCTGACATGGACTCAGAATCTCTTGCAGAACCTGGGTTTCCTTATCAATGGGAAAAAGTCCATCCTGACCCCTACACAACGCATAGAGTTCTTGGGCCTCGTAGTGGACTCTACTCTACAGACACTACACTTGCCGACTGCGAAATTGGCCACCATAAAGAAGGAAATCAGACGCACTCTGAAGATTCCCCTGATCTCCCTAAAACAATTGACGAGAGTGATTGGCCTCTTGGCGGCCTCCATCCAGGCCATCTTCCCGGGCCCTCTACACTATCGAGCGCTACAGCGCCTACAAGCCTCTCATCTGAGAGACGGGTCCTCATACACGGACATGATCTCTCTGGACACAGAGGCAAAAACAGAACTCAGATGGTGGCTCTCCCATATGGAAGCATGGAATGGCCGGGCCATTTTCGGCACCACACCAGACATAGTAATAGAATCCGATGCGAGCTTGCACGGTTGGGGTGCACGCTGTGGCAATATCTCTACAGGTGGCAGATGGTCCGAAATGGAATCTACGCTTCACATCAATTGCCTAGAACTCCTGGCCGGTTCTTTTGCAATCCGCAGTTTCTCAACGACTCAAGCCCGATGTGCCATCCTATTGAAAATGGACAACATATCGGCAGTCCGTTATATAAATCACTTGGGCGGGACGAAATCCAAGGTCCTGGCGAATCTGGCACGAGACTTTTGGCAGTTCTGCCTGGCACAGGGCATCTCGGTCACAGCGGAGTACATCCCGGGCCTCTGCAATACAACGGCGGATTGGTACTCAAGGCACCTCAGGGATTCCAGCGACTGGCACTTGGAATCCAGGGTCTTTCAAGACATCCAATCCCTATGGGGCCCTCTGGACAAGGACTTGTTCGCCTCCCGTTTGAACAAACAACTCCCCAGATTTTTCAGTTGGAAACCAGACCCAGAAGCACTGGCAACAGATGCATTTAAGACTGGTCCTACACAAGGAACTACGTGTTTCCTCCCTTTGCGTTGATTCCCCGATGCCTAATACACCTACGGCAACAGATGGGAACGACAGTGCTCGTGGCACCATTATGGCCGTCTCAACCATGGTTTCCTTCTCCGTTGGAAATGGCGGTAGACATACCCCGCACTCTCCCACACTTCGACTATCTTCTCCAAGACCCGGACGGGTCCCCTCACCCCCTGATTCAACAGGAATTACTGCATCTCACGGCATGGCTGGTTTCCGGGAACCCTACTCAATCGAAGGGGTTTCGGAATCAACTCTCCAACTTCTCAAGAGCGCATGGGCACCCGGCACGAGACAAGCTTATAAATCTGCTTGGAGCAAATGGCACAATTGGAGCATGGAACGGAACCTGGATCCCATATCGGCTCCTCTGAATTAGATCCTGCAGTTCTTAACTTCATTATTTGAAAACGGCAAAGCATACCGTACGGTGAACCTCTACAGATCGCCCATTTCGGCCGCACACCAAGGCATCAATGGCGCACCGATAGGACGCCACCCATTGGTATGCCATCTCATACGCGGCATCAGATTTGCACGACCCCCGCTACCACGCTATTCAGTGCTATGGGACGTCTCCACTATCCTCCTTTTCCTCGAATCTTGGCCGGATAATGCATCACTATCGTTGAAACAACTGTCGGCAAAACTGGTCATGCTCCTATGCCTCATATCCTGCAAAAGGGTCTCAGACGTTAGAGCGTTAGACATCACCGCACGGTCCTACACGCCAGAAGGGGTCACTTTTGATATATCACGGAGAACAAAAAGCTCGACAAAGAGAGTGACATACCCAGCCTTTCCTGACAAGCCTCTCTTATGCCCGGTTAAATGCCTACAACTCTACGAAATGCGCACCATGACGTTGCGGGACCCAAATAAACATGAACTCTTCATCTCTTTCCAAAGACCACACCTACCGGTGTCTACCACAACCCTGGCCCACTGGGTCAAATGGATCATGACTACGGCAGGAATTGACACCTCCATATTTTCTCCTCACTCCATAAGAGGAGCAATGGCTTCCAAGGCCTCTTCCATGGGTTGTCGCCTGGAAGACATTTTGAAAGAGGCCGACTGGTCCTCAGAAACCACCTTCCGTGATTTCTACTTCAAACCAATACAACACTTCGCAGGAACGGTAGTTTCCTCAGCTTTAAACCAGCATAATAGGAGCCTCCGTGTCTTAATAAAATTCAAGGATTTTACTATTACCATGACGTAAAGTCATGATTTTATTAATGACACGGAGGCGAGTATTATCCCTCCCTCCCACCCGGCGACGGTGGAAAGGTAGACAGGAGTTGGGTAAGTTGACCTACAGTAAGTCATTTTAACAGACTATTAAATTACAGTCTGTTGCAACCAGGTGAGTCTTCACTATGATAGTCTTTTGTCTATACGTTCACCAGTATGTACAGATTAAATAATATCCCCTTGGACAAACATTGACCAAACACTAGCTCAAATACCTATGATTATGCATACACCCAGTTTGATGCTAAGATATTACCATATTTCTCCTCTTTTACAGCCTAATCTACCCTACATCGAAAGGGAAAACTCCTTCCTGTACAGTTTCATGTTCGGTTGGACACTTTACTACTTCGGGACTGCAAATAAAGAGGAACAGGATTGGCTGACAGAGCCTATTATGCTGGAGAAGTGGAACCTGATTGGCTGTTCCTGATTGGCTGTTCCTGTTACTAGGAAGAATACACCTAAGACTGTTAATGTTACTACTGTTATATTTATAAAGTTTTTTCTTTGCTGCTGAGGGAAATAAAGAAAGAGTGCAGCATAATACTCGCCTCCGTGTCATTAATAAAATCATGACTTTACGTCATGGTAATAGTAAAATCCTTGAATTATTATGCACAATAAAATGCCTTTCTAGCACTTCTCCTGGTTTTTGCTGTTGACAGTATGTGTCATCCTAATTTCTGTGGGGCATTGTGGCTGACAAAAAGATACCACCACCAACACCAGTTACCCATCTCTTCAGCATGAGGACACAAGTCATACCCAGAAAACACAATATAACCAACAAGTGCCAACCTGTTCCAGTCCCTTAGGCAGTAATCTGCTGGTTTAAATGAAGAAAAAGATCATTCAGTATCCTGAAAGTTCCAGATTGGAAGATTATCCTCAGTCATCAGCCCAAATACCCACCAACATGTGAATATAAGGCTGGTGGCACTAAAATGAAAATGCTCACCATACATACAGCATGCATATGTAAAGAAAAAAAACAAAAAACAAGTACACTTATTTTAGGCTTTCTTTAAATACTGTATGCAAAAAAATTACATTGGAAAATCTGGCAAATATTATTGATGGAATTTCAACTTAATTGTCAAGCATGGTGACATAAAATATTTATAATTTTTTTAAAAGATTTTTTTTACTGGAAATCACTGACTTTACTGTTCCATTGTTGTACCAGTAGAAAAGGAGTTAACCCGAGTCACTTTGCCCAGTACCACCCTCTACAGATAAAGCTGCTGTGCAAATGCTGTGAACGGTTCCCTCAGTAAAATGACTTTGATCCTTCTTCCACCATAAACCCTGAGGTTCTATTTACTTGACCTGCATTAGTATATAGCCTTGTAAAAAGAAAATCTTAAGCAGCAGAAATGACTAAAAGGAATCCAGTGTTTCAGCTCAAGGCTGAAAGAGATCAGGAGTTGATAAAGTTAACACATGCCTACAGCATTAGTACAATGCATTCATGCTACATGTTTACACAGTGCGTAAAGGAGACCTCATGTCAAATATTCCTCGAAAGTAAGAAAATAAGACAACTGTATCTAAGGAATGCCATACAGAAAGGTGCATTCACCATACACAAATTCTGCACTATACATGAAGTTCTGTTTGATAAAATTCAAACAGATGAATACTAAGACTGTTTTGCAATAGTGGTTAGATTATAAACACTATTGAACAAATAAGGCTTTCTAAATGTGCCCATGAAACAAATCTGTCCCTTTAGTTTTCGCATACTATTGCTTATGGTGTAAAAGGTGAAACATTCAATTTGTAGGACCACATAAAATAATTATTTCTTGTCCAATCAACTGAAAACAGGATAGCGCCTAGATATTCGGTGGCCCTATACGACTATAGGCAAGTCAGATTTACTTGCCTTAGTTTTTGCATTTAGATTTAATTTTCAAAAAAATTAAGTTTCATGCATAACCATTTTAGTGATTTGCATACCTTCACTATAACATCAAGTCACAATTACTAGTATCTTCCAAATTGAAATCGAGCAAAGACTGAACAAAATTTTAGCCAATCTAAATCAGCCTGAAATTCATACCTTTTTTTCTTTCTCATAGAGAACTTTTTTCCCTTTACTTTTAGAATCATGTGGAATGAATATAATCACAGAGCTTCCAATATCCTCATAGCTACCCAGAATCCCGAGTTGTGTCTAAGCACTATGAAATGCAGAAATCTTCAGAAACAAGTTAGCACAATGCTCTACTGATTTTATGTATCTGTATTAGAAGGATTTTAGTTATATTTTCAGTCATGACAGCAAGTATTGCATGTTCTCCACTAATTACTGGGAAAAATGATTACAAGAGGAACAATCAATTAGTAGGGTGGAGTGACACAGGCCTAGGGAACAAAGTGACATTATAGTGACACAGAGCTAGGGGGACAGAGTGACAAAAGGTTGGAGAAGAGAGAGTGACTACAGGGCTAGAGAGAGACTAACAGGGAATTATGGGGGGATTTAGGATGGGGGTGTGAGAGTGACAGAGAGCTAGAGGGACAGGTAATTAGGGGTTAAAGAGACAGAGCTAGGTGGACAGTGACAAAGGCCTGGGGGATTAAGACAAAGCTTAGCAGACAGGAGATTAGGGGGGACAAAGTGACACATGGCTAGTGAGACTGGGTGACAGGGGATTAGAGGAACAGAGTGACACTGAGCAAGTAGGACAGAATGGCATTGGGTTAGGGATACTGGGTATTAGGGATATAGAGTGACAGGGAAGACAAAGTGACACAGGCCTGGAGAAAAATAGTGACACAGGGCTACGGTGCCAGCTATTAGGGAGACAGTGTGATAGGGAATTAGGGAGAGGGAGAGGGAGTGACTCTCAGACAGAGTGACACAGGGCTAGAGGGACAAAGTGACACAGGGCTAGGAGGACAGGGGATTAGGGAGACAGTGTGACAGGGCTGCCTCCACAGTAGCCCTTTGTCACCTGGCCCCCTAAACCCCTGTTAGAACTATATGGGAACAGAGTAAAATACGGCTAGAGGAATGGGGCATTGGGGGGTTAATTTAAATATTTAAAATTCCTAAAATGCTGCTCTCCGTATATTCCCACTGGTGATGCTGCCGGGTCCCAATAGCTATGTCTTATCAAATGCAACAGTGGGCATGAGTTCAGTACAGCTAGGACAGCCTGCGAGTTGGATGCAGAGAGTTGGAAATTGTGCCCTATAGACGTCACAGACTTCTACAGTCTCTGCTGTCATATTGGAGCAGAACGGAATGGGCAACAGGGAAGCAGGCCATGGGCAGTTTACATTTTTCAAAATGGAGTTTCAAGCCAAGGGCCCAGGATTCTGATTTTTACGCCCCCTGCCAGGGTGCCTGTGCCTCTCTATGATAGCACCGGCCCCGAGTTTAATATTAACTAAATACTAATGCTGTAAAAAGCAGAATAAAGACAGAAACATTTTGGTTTGAATTTCAATAAATGCAAACATTCTATATAATCAGAAAAGAAAACAGAATTTTGGAAACACTATCCAGGCCAGAACAGAAATTAACAGTGGTGCTGATAAAAAAAGACATCAATTTATGCAAAATAAACCAAAAGGGATGATTTACATTTCTAGATATTGAAGAATGCAGTAATTAACAGTTACATGACTGGGAATGAGGGTCAGGAGAAGTTTGAATTCGGGATGAGGAAGACATAAAGTGGAAGTTATAGGCAGGAGTTTGGAAGCAGGGCAAGTGTTAGTAAGATTAATGAATAAGTTGATGCTAGCAGCCTAACAAATAGGTCATACCACCCATGATCTTAATATCAACAAGAGCAGGCAGTCTAGATATTAAAACCCAGTTCAAATCGATATATTGTTAGGTCAATTAATAGTGTCATGGCCTCAGATACCTCAGAAATGCAACTCTTCCTGCACTATATAATGCTAAAAATAACTACCATGTGTTCTGGCAATTTCATCCTTACTAACTAACAAAGCTATCATTAGCATATGACAAATGAAATGTGTAAAAACAATAAAGATGCAACCCGGATGCGTCTGGACGTGGAATGTGCAGTATCATTCCCCCCTCTATAATCCATTTACTGGAACTCTTCCCAGCAACCACATTCCAAGGGCGTGTGACTCATCGGTGGTTGCAAGAACTGGAGTATAGAACCACAGGAGTTAATAGGCCTTATCAATGAAGATACTGGAATCCTCCACTATGAATCTAGAGCGTGTCTTTTATTGTTTATTTTTAAAGACTGATATTTTATGGGATACATCATCCATCTGCCAATCCTTTCTTTGTTGTGTTTCTTTGTTTTCGGGTTCCTACTTTGGTTTTTACATTCCTTAACCCCTTGAGGGCAGAGCTTCAGAAGCTTGTCTTTCACTTAATGACAACGGCATTTTTTGCATTTTTTGCTGTTTGCGTTCAACTGCAATTTGCATTTTACTAATTTATTGTACCGATGCATATTATATACCGTTTTTTAAAGGACAGAAAGGGCTTTAATTTGATGTAACACATATATACATAAATGCTTATTTATTATAAAAAAAATACAGAAAAATGCAAAAAAAATGAAAAATTTTGATTTTTTTTTTACAGTTTTTGCAATAATAATGTGTGCACAATTAGTGCAGGTTAAGGAAAGTAATTAAAAATAAATTCATTTAGTTGTCCTGATTTACAGAATATATAATGTGTCTGGGATTTTCAGTTTTTTTTTGGTAGTTACAGGTCACAAAGCACAAGGAGTAAAATAAACTTTTAATATGGAGCGATTTTAGAATTTGGTATGTTTGTCTTGTAAGCTTAATAGCCATAAAAGAAAACAAAATTGGCACACAAAAGTATATATTTATATAAAGTAGACACCACAGGCTATTTACCTAAGGTTGTTTTGACACTTTCTAGCCATTTCACCGCCAACCTCTGCTAAATATTGGAGTAAAATTTTATTTTGGGGGGTTTTTGGCACACAAACTTATAACAAAGAACTTCTCATGTGTATTTTGTAAAGTTGGTGTGTGCTATTCCTGTACAAAGTTTTATTTTGTATTCAGTTACATCTGCTGAGTAAAATGACACCCCTATTGTATGTCTTTGGAACTATTTTGTGAAGCTACAGTGCCATATAGGAGACCTGTCCTTTTCAGTATTCACAGTCGAATTTTGAGAGACGGATTTAATGAGCCTATGCTTCCATTTGGGGTATTTTAGTAGTTTGACTGTTCAATAAAAACCCACAAAGGCCTACCATTGGTAAAAGTAGACACTCTAGGGAATCTCATAAGGTGCATATTGTGCCTTAACATGCCCCCATTATTTCACCAATATATTGATACCGGAGAAACTGACGGAAGCCAAGCACAGAGAGATGGACACAGGTTTCTTCAGGAAGGAAGAGATTCTTTATTGGATCACCGATCGGGACTCAGAGGGACTAGCGTCACCAAAATACAGCAAAGTCTGAGCCCCGGACAATAGTGCAGGCTCCTTATATAGGCATATAACTCCTCCCATATTAAGCTCCACCCGCACATTCTCTTAACCAATCAACACAAATAAGAATTAACTTCCTGTTTGACCGCATGGCTTGTCCAGCACAATGGAGGAGGGGGAATACTATATCCTGTATTCTTGCACATGCTCCGTACACTACTGATCGTATCTTGCCACGTGCAACCAACTGATCGATACGTCAGCATATGCACGTACACATGCCACGTGGTAATCTCGGCCTACTAAATTTATTTTTACCGAGATTCCACCACATTCCCCCCTTTGATGCCTCTTGATATTTTACAATTACTTGAGGCATCACATAACCTTAGTTTTGCTTACACCGCAAGTTACCTTGAACCAGACCAGACTTATCTTATGATGTGAATCTTTTAACACTCATCTTCCTGCATTGGTTCTCCTTGATCTAGAGCCTTATACTTATATATCGCCATTATCTGTGCAGCAGCCTTCCTCTCTGCTATACTTCCTATCAGGCTTTGCACAGACCTAACTACTAAGGGTATAAGACACGGTAGGAGTAGACACAACAGTAAAATCAGTAGGACTCCACCTACCACTGCCTTAAGCCCTCCAAACCACCCATACCAGCTACCAAACCAACTACTTGGATTGTACCCTTTCCATACTTGAGTAGGCACATGCGCTAGTTTAACCATATGGCTAGTAAGCTCAGCTATTGCTTGCCCTTCGTCGTCTATTTGAAGACAGCAATTGCTTAGGTTAAACTTCCCACATACACCTCCCTCTACTGCCAAAAGGTAATCCAAGGCTAATCTATTTTGGTAGACTGCTGTCCTCATCCTGGTGTTATGCTTCGCTAGAAGATTGAGCGCTTGTGATGTCTCATTTGTGATAATCTCAACCACCGCCTGTAATCTTATAATACGGTTGAGCATATAAATAGGGGTTCTATAACCAAAGGTACCATCCTCAGCCCACGTGGCTGGCCCATAATAATCTATAATACGCTGGGGAGGCCATTCATTATCTTCCCAGGTGCCTATCTCTATGGGTCCCCTTTTCTTCCTATGATTCACATCATACACTTTAACACCTAAAGTCTCACCTGTTTCAATCGGTAACAAGAAGAAGGATGGTTTGAGCATACCCAACACACATGCCCCTTCCCAGTCCTGTGGCAGCTCCGAATAGGCTTTCTTACCACAGATCCAGTACAAATTTGCTGGGGCTCTCCAGGTAGATGTGATAGATAGATCAAACCACACATCCTTTAAATTGGCGTATCTAGCAAACGGGTTTGATGGTTCTGAGACATTTGAAGCCGACCACCAAGTTGTATTCTTTGTATCATCATCATAAGCTTTTTGCCCTAGACAAGTTAATTCTCCTACAGAAGTATTATACATTATTCCTTTCCTTGCTATGCAAACATAACCTATGATGGAGGTCTTTAATCTCCACTCAGATTTACCTCTAACACTCATATGATAATCGGCTTGTGTAGATATTAATTGGTCAACTGCCTCAGAACCGGACATTACCTCCTTTGCTTCCCAAGGCCATTGGTCTCCCATGTTAGTACCTCCACACACATAGCAGTTGGTAACATTAAGACTACCGGCAATACTTTCAGCTAGATCAATGAACAGGTTTTTAGCGTTATGGGGGATCTTATTATCTATACTCATCTCTTCATAAAAGGAATGGTATACTTGATGAGTCTGGGAGGATACCGTATCAGTCTCTATTCCTATAAACAATAATGTCCCAGGATCTAAACCCGTCCCGTATATCTGAAACCCAAATAAATTGCCATACTTATCTAGGAACTTGTCGGGGTTATTAATAAGTATATGGACTGGGTTGCATTCCATAGACTTACAATAAGGGCTAGTCGGCAACTTAGTCACTATCATGTCTTTGTCTACTGTCTGTCCCCAAGTCGCCCACCCCACACAAGACCAATATGGGCAAAAGTTATAGTCTTTATTTGGGCATCTAGGACTCACATATTTATTTTTACTACTGGGACAAATATATTTATCATTAGACCCATACGTCCTCTCCCATCTAAGATCCCCACATACATTCCACGGCTTTCTACCACTCGATATCGCTTTGCACGCATCAAATAGCAGAACACCCGAAGAATGTACGGATTCTAACACCGTCTTGTTAATTAGGGTCCCCTGAGGATCTCCATTCCTGAGAGTCAACCAAATTGTACGAGGTTGATACTCCGGACTGAAGCACTTAGGTTCTCCTACTCCTAAATGGCACACACTATAGTCTATATTTAAGTATCTACATCTCGATACATCTCCTTTACACTCGTATTGTGAATGCCAAATTAGGGTTTGGGAAATATGGTTACCTGTTCTCGTAGTCTTAATGCATACCTCACAGCTAGGAGTGTCGGTACCTCTACCTTCCTGAATATAAAAACACATGTAAATAAACACAATCAAAAGCACATCTTTCGCCGTCATCCTCAGTCTTCGTCCGTGCGATGGAACCTCAGCTTCCAGGATGTGAGGGCTGCAGGGAATGGAGTCCTGCTCGTCTTCACAGGTGTCCCTTCGAGACTTTCCTGGCTTATACACTATGTGTTGGTAAGAGGACAGGCTTTATTATGGCCTTCTCACTCACACCTGTAACAATAAAATTTGTAATCCACAATAATTCCTCGTTACTCCGACTGAGTAGTGCGTTTCAACCGGATCTTGCAGGGATTCTCTGGATCTGCTGTAACTTGCCAAGAATCGACTGCTGCTGGTTTAACCCTGGAGTGATGTATCCACGGAGTCACTTCGGCTACTTTTATCGCTGTAGGGGTAGACAAAAGAACAACATAAGGACCTCTCCACTTGGGCCCTAACGGTACATTATTCCACTCTTTAATCCACACTTGGTCTCCTGGATGATAACTATGAACAGGGGGATAAATATTCACAGGTAATCTATCTTGTACCCATTTCTGTACCTCCTCCATAGTCTTACCCAATTCTACAACCTGCTGCCGAGTAATTCCTTCTCCCAACTGACTCAAATCCCCCCTTAAGTTACCAAGTACGGGAGGTGGTCGTCCATACATAATTTCAAAAGGAGAGAGGCCCATCCTTCTGGTAGGGGTACTGCGGATTCGCAATAGAGCTATAGGTAAGAGAACGTTCCACTTAAGTTGGGTTTCCTGACACATTTTAGCCAACTGGTTCTTAATAGTTCTATTCATTCTCTCTACCTTACCAGAACTCTGGGGTCTATATGCAGTATGAAGCCTCCACTTTATACCAAGCATATGAGTCAGTTGTTGTAGGCACTGGTGAACAAAAGCTGGACCATTGTCCGATCCTATAGAACAGGGTAGTCCATATCGAGGTATTATTTCTCGTAGCAGGAATCTTACAACTTCTCCTGCTTTCTCTGTACGAGTAGGACATGCTTCTACCCAGCCTGAATAGGTGCACACAATTACCAGCAGGTAACGATGTCCACCCGATTTAGGCATCACTGTAAAGTCTATTTGTAGATCGGACATGGGGAGTCCCCCCATAAACTGGACTCCTGGTGGCTTTACTGGTCCTTGTCTTGCATTATTCTTAGCACACGTTACACATCTGCGTACAATGGCCTGAGTCAAGTTGGACAATCTTGGTATGTAGAAATGTTTCCTGAGAGATTCTTCAGTACTGTCTCTCCCAGAATGTGTCCCGTTGTGATAATTTTGGACAATTTCTACCGCTAGTGATGCTGGTATGACTATTCTTCCATCTTCTAGCTGATACCACTTGTTCTCCAAATACTTTCCCGATTCAGTCTTTAACCACTCCTCTTCTTGAGCTGTATAAACTGGAGTCCATTGGGACAGTGGAGTTGGTATTAGAGCAGCTATATGCCCCACATACTCCTGTCTTCCTGATTCAGCAGCACGCTTAGCTGCACTATCTGCCATCCGATTTCCTTTGGTTACATCACCATCTCCTCTCAGATGCGCTCGACAATGTATGATACCGACTTCTTTCGGCTCCCACACTGCTTCCAATAGTTGTAGGATTTCAGCTGCGTACTTGATTTCTTTGCCTTCTGAATTCAGTAGTCCTCTTTCTTTATACAAAGCTCCGTGGGCATGAGTGGTTAAAAACGCATACTTAGAGTCCGTATAGATATTTACTCTTAAACCTTCAGCCAATTGTAACGCTCGTGTTAGTGCTATCAATTCTGCCTTTTGTGCTGATGTTCCTTTCGCCAGTGGCCGAGCTTCTATCACCTTGTCTATTGTTGTTACTGCATATCCTGCATAGCGGATCCCTTCTTTCACATAACTACTGCCGTCGGTGTAATATTGAACATCGGGGTTCTGGATGGGAAAATCACGAAGATCTGGTCTACTTGAAAATACTTCATCCATTACTTCCAAACAATCATGTTGACTTTCAGTAGGTTGTGGCAAAAGGGTAGCTGGATTTAAGGTGTTTACAGTCTCTAAATGCACTCTTGGGTTTTCACACAACATTGCTTGATACTTGGTCATACGGCTGTTACTAAACCAATGATTTCCTTTGTAATCCAACAACGTCTGTACTGCATGTGGGACTCGTACATAAAGTTCTTGACCCAGAGTGAGTTTATCGGCTTCAGCTACTAGCAGGGCGGCTGCAGCTACGGCTCTTAGACAAGGTGGAAGTCCGCTGGCCACTGCATCCAGTTGCTTAGACATGTAGGCAACAGGTCTTTGCCATGATCCCAAGTACTGTGTCAATACTCCCACAGCCATTCTTCTTTGCTCGTGTACATATAAGTAGAATGGTCGTGTGTGATCAGGTAGACCTAATGCTGGGGCACTCATCAAAGCCTTCTTCACATCTTCAAATGCCGTTTGCTGTTCTTGGGTCCATAAGAAGGGGTCGTGCTCTGTACCTTTGATAGCTGCGTACAGAGGTTTTGCTAGTATCGCATAGCTGGGAATCCATATCCTACAGAAGCCTGCTGCCCCCAAGAATTCTCGCACTTGTCTTCTATTCTTGGGTATTGGTATTTGGCAGACAGCTTCTTTTCTCTCTGGCCCCATAATCCTTTGACCTTCAGAGATATGGAATCCCAGATACTTGACAGTTGGCAAACACAACTGAGCCTTCTTTCTGGACACCTTGTATCCTGCCTTCCAGAGAATGTGTAGTAGATCGTGCGTTGCTTGCTGACAGATTTCTTTTGTAACTGCTGCTATCAACAAGTCATCTACATATTGTAACAAGACACACTCTCCTGGGATGGACTCGAAATCCAATAGATCTTGACTTAGGGCTGAACCAAATAGGGTAGGTGAATTTTTAAACCCTTGGGGCAGTCTTGTCCAAGTCATTTGGCGTTTTGAGCCCGTTACAGCGTTCTCCCATTGGAAAGCGAAAATACATTGACTTTCTGCGGCAATTCGGAGGCAAAAGAAGGCATCTTTGAGATCTAAGACTGTGAAGTAAGTAGCCCCGCCCGGAATTAAAGCAAGCAGGTTATATGGATTGGGTACAACTGGATGTATGCTAACAACCGCATCATTGACTGCTCTCAAGTCCTGCACAGGTCGATACTCATCTGTACCGGGCTTTTGAACAGGCAGCAATGGGGTGTTCCAGGGGGAAGTACAGAATTTTAGGATACCATACCGTATGAACTTATCCAGATAGGATTGGATGTTCTTCTTAGCCTTCTGCGGGATGTGGTATTGTCTTAGGCTTACTGGATAAACCCCAAGTTTTAGTTCAATTTTTATAGGTGGAATATTGCGGGCCAGTCCTGGTGGGTTGTTCTCTGCCCAAACTCCTGGTATGTTAAATAATGTCTCATCACTCCTAGGGTTTTGGCTAGTCAACACTGTATAAAGTCGCCACTCTTCTTCCTTTGGTACGGATAAAGTCATAATACCTGAAGGTCCATTAAACTTTAAGGATGTTGTTCCATTTGGTAGGAACGTAATCTGCGCTTGTAATTTTGATAGCATATCACGTCCCAGCAATTGGACTGGACATTCAGGCATATAAAGGAATTGGTGTTTTACTACGTGGCCTCCCAATGTACAGAGTCGACTTTTAAGAACCGGTCTTTCAGCACTTCTTCCAGTTGCTCCTATCACAGTAATAGTCCTTCCAGATGGAGGAGCAACTAGATTAGTCACCACTGAATGTTCAGCACCAGTGTCGATCATGAACGCGCTCCTTTTTCCCCCTATTGATACATCGACCATAGGCTCCGCTCGACCAAGGGGGATGGAGCCCGGTCGGTATCAATAGTCCTCCATGACCGTGTCAGCCAATCCTACGAAGTCCCTACCTTCTCTATCGCGGGACCTTTGCGCTGCTGGAATATACCTGTCTTCCCTAACACTTCCTCTGTTCCCATTACTCCCTCTATAACCATTACTCCCTCCGGGGCCTCCTCTACCTCTCGCTCTGCCTCTAAAGTTTCCATAACCTGTCCTAGGTCTGTCTTTCTCAGACTGTTCCCTTCGCGGACACTCATTTCTCCAATGCCCTTCTTCCCTACAGTAAGCGCACTGATTTCTACTTAGAGGTTCCTCATTCCATCTACTATCGCCTCTATCTGGGCCCCGTCTATCTACGCCTGCGATGGCTACCGCTAGCATATCAGCCTTTTTACGCATCTTGCGCTCTTCCTCTTTCTTACTTTCTGTATCCCTGTTCATATAGACCTTATTTGCTACCTCCATTAGTTGGGTGATGGACATACCTGCAAACCCTTCTAACTTTTGTAGCTTGCGCTTAATATCTCCGTATGCTTGGCTGACAAAGGCGGAGTTAACCATTCGGGAATTGTCTGCGTCTTCCGGATTAAAGGGGGTGTACAAGCGGTACGCCTCCAATAATCGGTCATAAAAGACACTGGGCGCTTCATCGCTTTTCTGAATCACCTCAACTGTCTTCGACATGTTAATGGCTTTCTTTCCTCCGGCTTTCATGCCAGCAATTATAGCGTCTCTATAGGCTCTAAGTTGAACCATATCAGCACCATTTACGTTCCAATCGGGATCAGTGTTGGGATAGTGTGTTGCGGCCCATGCTGCTGGATTAGCTTGGTTCAAAGCACGGGCTCTATCTTCTAATGCTTTAATGGCTGCTTGATTTATTCTTGTCCTTTCCTCATTGTTAAATAAAGTCATTAGTAACTGCTGGCAATCAGCCCATGTCGGATTGTGCGTCTGTACTATTGAGGTGAACAGATCAGTCATGGCTTGTGGTTTCTCAGTATACGAGGAATTATGGGTCTTCCAGTTTAAAAGGTCGGTAGTGGTAAATGGGACATATACGAAGACTGGGTCAGCGTGTGCCATTTGTCCTGCGGCATCGATATAAGCTGACCCGGGATTTAAGCGAAGAGGCATCTGATAGTGCTTTAATTGTTGGGCACCAGTCAACTGTCGGGTTTGAATGGGGCTACGTAGGGAAGCGTCAGTCATGGGTTCCGGTCGGGGAGAGATAGGGTATGGGGATGTGGGAGGTTGGTTTTGGGAAAAGGTAGTGAATAGAACACTTCGGGCCGAGCTAGATGAAGCTTGACCGGAAGTCTGAAGTGGCGCCAAATCAGGATATTCGTTTTTAATGGGGGTGGGTTCTGGTTCCGGAAGGGGAGATTTAGTACGAGGGGGGGTGGATCCTGTACTGGAGGAGGAAGCGGAAGTGGATGAGGGTAATGAGGGGAGGGGTGCAGGGCTTCCTGCGTTTGCGTCACTTCTTCTTAACGGAAAGTAAGGGGGCGGCAAAGGGATCTCGGACTCAGGGGGCGTGTCCAAAATGGGCCTAACACCAGTCCTAGTGGACGAACAAGTCCTAGCTACCATGAGGCGACACTGCTCCTCGTGGCATGTCTGGAGCCATTTTGGCGAGTCATTTACGGCCTGTCTCCAACAGTCAATATAAGGAAACTGGCCGTAAAGTTCAGGCCTACCTGATACAGCCACGTGTAAGCGCTGTACCAGAGTTGGATCCAAACTGCCACGTGGCGGCCATGCCGCAACCAAAGTAGGCCACTCCCTAGTACACAAAGTGACCAAACGTACAGGAGACATCTTTACCCCAAAATCACAAACTTTGAATCCCTTTTTAAAATTCTTAACCATACATCCTAAGGGATCCGGAATCGTTGACTGCGACGCACCCATATTTAACAATGGAACCTCGTCGACAACGAATACTATACACGCGTACTTATTCAACAGTCACACCCGTTTCCTCTGGCAACAGCACCACGTGGTACGGTTACCAAGTGAAACGTACACAATAACAATAATCACCCAGGGAATTCCCGTACACACACAGCTGTTACACCAGTCACTATATAATCAATATTATGCCCTTTGGCGTAACTATACAGTCACCCACGCTATAATTCTCTATATACGAATTACCCGTCTATAACACACCCCAGTAACATCGTCTTTTACAAATAGCGGTTACAGTACGGTTAGCATAGGTCAAAGCACAAGTTAAGGTCACAATACAATTATTAGTGGTTATGGTGTTAAACATGCAATGGACGACAATGATTAGTACTTATTATACAATGTCAGTAAATATACAGGGTTATGGTACCGTGCACTATAATACAGCAACACA
Organism: Pelobates fuscus; assembly: GCF_036172605.1. NCBI lineage: Eukaryota > Metazoa > Chordata > Amphibia > Anura > Pelobatidae > Pelobates > Pelobates fuscus. The sequence continues at coordinate 104,934,589 of NC_086318.1, read as the reverse complement.
CTATTAACACTCTCGCTAGACGGCTGAGCTCGCGCTATCTAACAAGATATACACTTTACTAAAACAATCGTTAACACATTTACAATTCCCAACTAAACTATTGGCCAGTACCTTGAATGGACTACCTAAAAACAATCTACATACGTTTTGGTTAGCCACACTGCCCAATCACCACATATATAGCGAGCTAGAGAACCGAATTTACACAGACGCCTCTTAGTCGCACTATCAAAAGTCTAGTGGGTTCCAAATTTACACGCCTTCCCACTTAGCCCAGATAGGATGAGAACTAGCGAACCGAATTTACACAGACGCCGCTTAGTCTCCCGGTCCCTCCGACCTAGCGAACAAAATATACACCCTAGAACGCTAGTCTAGACAAGACACCGGTGTCCGGCTAGGGCTTATTTTACACCAGAGCGCCCTGCCTGACTAACCAAATCAAACGGTCTGACTAAAGAGCGTTCGATCGAGCGGTGCGCCTTCGCTCCTTCCCTCCGACAGAGGGGGCAGATACAGATTCAAAAACCCCTTTGGGCCTACCGCACAATCGGTATACCCCTAGCGGGTCCTGCCGTCTAAAACAGCAGTTATCTTACCTCCTCGTTCCTGAACCTGAGTTCACACTCATCGACGGGGACACCCCAGCACTTCTCACGTAGAGGCCGATGATCTCCTGGACAACAGACCAGTGGCGCCGAGACGAAGGGAGGTCCACGCAGAAGTTCAGGGGTGCAGCCGTAGAGAACGTGGGCAAAGATAGACCGTCTCACGCCTCTGCCTCTCAGCTACCGTTGAACGATGAGCTTCCCGGCCAATGCACCAAATGATACCGGAGAAACTGACGGAAGCCAAGCACAGAGAGATGGACACAGGTTTCTTCAGGAAGGAAGAGATTCTTTATTGGATCACCGATCGGGACTCAGAGGGACTAGCGTCACCAAAATACAGCAAAGTCTGAGCCCCGGACAATAGTGCAGGCTCCTTATATAGGCATATAACTCCTCCCATATTAAGCTCCACCCGCACATTCTCTTAACCAATCAACACAAATAAGAATTAACTTCCTGTTTGACCGCATGGCTTGTCCAGCACAATGGAGGAGGGGGAATACTATATCCTGTATTCTTGCACATGCTCCGTACACTACTGATCGTATCTTGCCACGTGCAACCAACTGATCGATACGTCAGCATATGCACGTACACATGCCACGTGGTAATCTCGGCCTACTAAATTTATTTTTACCGAGATTCCACCACAATATGACTAAGTATGTGGTAAAAAATAATTTTGTGCATTTTTTACATACGGATTGCATTTTTGCTGGGCATTTTGTATATTTCATATGTGCCACTAAGTTCAAACCCCCCAAATTATGCTCAGCTAAGTCTTCTGAGTAAAAGGACACCCCCATTGTAAGTCTTTGGCACTATTTCGTAAAGCTACAGTGCCATACAGGAGACCTGCCCTTTTCAGTATTCACAGTAGAGTTTTGAGAGACAGATTTAATGAGCCTATGCTTCCATTTGGGGTATTATAACAGTTTGACTGTTCATAAAAACCCCACAAAGGCCTACCATTTGTAAACGTAGACACTCCAGGGTATCTCATAAGGTGCATATTGTGCCTTAGCATGCCCCCATTTTTCCACCAATATATGCCAAAGTATGTGGTAAAAAAATATTTTGGGCATTTTTTTACATACGGATTGCATTTCTGCTGGGCATTTTGTATATTTCATATGTGCCACTAAGTTCAAAACCCCCAAATTATGCTCAGCTAAGTCTTCTGAGTAAAAAGACACCCCCAATGAATGTCTTTGGCTACAGTGCCATATAGGAGACCAAGCCATATCAGTTTTTAAACTTTGAATTTTGACGGTGGCCCTATGTGCAATTTCCAAGCATCTTCACAGGTTTTAAATTCAAACTACCCCACAAAGGCCTACCATTTCTTAAAGTAGACACCCCAGGGTATTTCAAAAGGCACATTTTGAACCTTAGCGTGGGATCATTTTTCCGCTAGCGTGTACCAAGTGTAGTAGTTATAAGCGTTTTTTTCTGCCTTTTTGACACACAAAGTGAGTTTGCACAGTATATTTTGCAAACCTTATGTGTACTACCACTGTATACTACTTCATATGTTGCTCAGCTATGTCTGCTGAGTACAAAAATACCCCCATATGTACCTTTGCCAGGTATATGTGGACATCGGAGGGGCACATTTGGGACACAGCCATTCCATTTTTTTTCAAACTTTACATTTTTATGCTGTGCCCATGTCCCATTTTAGAGTATTTTACCAGGCTATATAATCCAAATACCCCATAAAGCCATACCATTTCTTAAAGAAGACATCCCAGGGTATTTCAAAAGGCATATTTTGAACCTTAGCGTGGGATCATTTTTCCGCTAGCGTGTACCAAGTGTAGTGGTAATAAGCGTTTTTTTATGCCTTTTTGACACACAAAGTGAATTTGCACAGTATATTTTGCAAACCTTATGTGTACTACCACTGCATAATACTTCATATGTTGCTCAGCTATGTCTGCTGAGTACAAAAATACCCCTGTATGTACCTATGCCAGGTATATGTGGACATCTGAGGGGCACATTTGGGACACAGCCATTCCATTTTTTTCAAACTTTACATTTTTACGCTGTGCCCATGTCCCATTTTAGAGTATTTTACCAGGCTATATAATCCAAATACCCCATAAAGCCATACCATTTCTTAAAGAAGACATCCCAGGGTATTTCAAAAGGCATATTTTGAACCTTAGCGTGGGATAATTTTTCCGCTAGCTTGTACCAGGTGTAGTGGTAATGAGCGTTATTAAATGTATTTTTTTACTTTTTAAAACTTTTTTTTACTTTTTAAAACTATTTTTTAAACTTTTGTTTTGCTTATTAATTTTTTTAAAGTTTCCTAAACTTTCGTAAAACTTTTTTTTACAGATTTAACATTTTTTTCTAAGCTTTTTTTTTACCGTTAACCCCTAACTAGCAGTAAGCAGCACTAACAGTAAATTCCCCATTTTCCCTTAACTCCCACCCACCCCAGCTAGCTAAATTTATCATTTTAAAATATTTAAATTAATTAATAAAATAAATTTAACCCCTGAGGGTTAAAAAAAAAGAATTAACCTTCAGGGGTTAAAAAAAAAAATCAGATGATAGTAAAATGTAATCCCTGCCAATTGATCACTGTAGTCAGTGATCAATTGGCAGGGAAGGGGTTCATATTTTATTAAAATGGGTAAAGGGGTGTGGGATTTTAATGTAACTTTATTTTTTTTTCAACAGGGGGCAGGATCACTGATGATCCGTCTCCCTGCACTTCACACTGAACCCGGAAGTGCAGGGAGGCGGAAGGTGAGTATACACAGCACATGTGCCCGCTCAGACATGCTGGCAGAGCTTATTTAATATTAATGTATATTTATTTTAATATTAATATATATATATAGTGCCTTGCAAAAGTATTCAACTCACCTGGCATTTTTCATGTTTTGTTGCCTCACAAAATGGAATAACATGGATTGTTTGAGGATTTGCATCATTTAATTTACAGAACATGCCCACAACTTTGAAGATGTTTTTTTTTTTTTTTTTATTGTGAAGCAAACAACAAATAGGACAAAATTGCAGAAAACGTCAATGTGCATAACTATGCACCCCTTAAAGTCAATACTTTGTAGAGCCACTTTTTTGTGGCAATCACAACTCCAAGTCGCTTTGGATAAGTCTCCATGAGCTTGCCACATCTTACCACTGGGATTTTTGCCCATTCCTCCTTGCAAAACTGCTCCAGCTCCTTCAAGTTGGATGGTTTGCGCTTGTGAACAGCAATCTTTAAGTCTGACCACAGATTTTCTATTGGAATGAGGTCTAGGCCATTCCAACACATTTACATGTTTCCCCTTAAACCAGCCAAGTGTTGCTTTAGCAGTGTGTTTGGGGTCATTGTCCTGCTGGAAGGTGAACCTCCATCCTAGCCTCAAATCACGCACAGAGTGGTACAGGTTTTACTCAAGAATACCCCTGTATTTAGCACCATCCATCTTTCCCTCAACTCTTACCAGTTTCCCAGTCCCGACTGCTGAAAAACATCCCCACAGCATGATGCTGCCACCACCATGTTTCACTGTGGGCATGTGATCTGTTGGGTTTGTGCCAGACATAGCGTTTTCTTTGATAGCTGAAAAGTTAAATTTTAGTCTCATCAGACACTCAAAACTTGCCATTTTGTTTTTTGCTGAAAGTAATGGCTTTCTTCTGGCTACTCTGCCATATAGCCCAACTCTATGGAGCGTACGGTTTATTGTTGTCCTATGTACAGATACTCCAGTCTCTGCTGTGGAACTCTGCAGCTCCTCCAGGGTTACCTTAAGTCTCTGTGCTGCCTCTCTGATTAATGTCCTCCTTGCCTGGTCCGTGAGTTTTGGTGGGTGGCCGTCTCTTGGTAGGTTTGCTGTTGTGCAATGTTCTTTCCATTTGGTTATGATAGATTTGATGGTGCTCCTGGGGTTCATCAAAGATTTGGATATTTTTTTATAACCTAACCCTGACTTCTACTTCTCAACAACATTGGCAGCTTACTTGTTTGGAGAGTTCCTTGGTCTTCATGGCAGTGTTTGGTTAGTGGTGCCTCTTGCTTAGGTGTTGCAGCCTCTGGAGCCTTTCAAAAAAGGTGTGTATATGTAATGACAGATTATGTGACACTTAGATTGCATACAGGTGGACATCATTTCACTAATTATGTGACTTCTGAAGGTAACTGGTTGAACCAGAGCATTTTATGGGCTTCATAACAAAGGAGGTGAATACGTACGCACATGCCAATTTTCTGTTTACTATTTCTAAAAAAATAGTTTTATGTATATATTTTTCTCATTTCACTTCACCAACTTAGACTATTGTGTTCTGATCCATCACATAAAATTCAGATTAATAAAACATTGAACTTAAGGCTGTAATGCAACAAAATAGGTAAAAAGTCAAGGGGGTGAATACTTTTGCAAGGCACTGAGAGAGAGAGAGAGAGAGAGAGATACATAGGACATGAGGTCATGCGTTTAGACTAGAAGAAAGAAGATTTCGTCTAATTCAAAGGAAAGTTTTTTTTTACTGTAAGAACAATCAGGATGTGGAATTCTCATCAACAGCAAAAAACATATGTGAGGAAGGCTGAACTTGATGGACGCAAGTCTCTTTTCAGCTATGTAACTATGTAACTATGTAACTATGTAATATTAACATACACTTTTAATAAAGATTTATGTATGTGTATGTGCATATAAAAGCACTTATCTCATATATATATATATATATATATATATATATATATATATATATAATCTAAGTATTTTTATTTACTTTTTAAAACTTTTTAATAATTTTTAAAACTTTTGTACAGGCATTATGGGGACTGTCAGAGAGCTGAGGCAGGCCCCCTGCAGGCACTGCACATGCCGGCTATTCAGACTATGTGATCGCGAGGACCCCGTGATCACATGGCCCGGGAGAGCCGTATGGGGCAGAGGGGGTCTGCCTGAGTTCCCAGGCAGACCCCAGGATCGCGATTGCCGGTGTGTGATTGCCAGTAATCAAGTAAGTGGGGATTTACTAATGGACGTACCAGGTACGTTCACGGTCGTTAACGGATGTTTTTTGTCGGACGTACCTGGTACGTCCATGGTCGGGAAGGGGTTAAACCATCTAAATGGAAAAAATTACTTTTTAGTGCATTATCGTGTAATTCTGTCAGCAGAAAATGTTTTCAACAGATATATTTATCCAATTTCGACTGGATTCAAAGTCAGCCAAAAAACTAGCAGCCAAGCTGTTCAAGCGATAAAGATTGGAAGCACATTTATCGGCCTTTTTTTTAATAACTAAACCTCTTAGTCAATGATACACACACTGAAAAACATACATATGTACAGACACACAGATACAAACAATGATATACTCACAGACAAAACAAACACAACCACACATGAAGTTACATAGATGCAAACACTGACACACATACAGTTGCACAGACACACTGACACACATACTAATATTCATGCAGATACACAGATACACACACTGATACACAAGGAGTTGCACAGACATACTGATACACACACTACCACATATACAAATGTTCAGACACACAGGTACAAACACTGCCAAACATGCAGATACACAGATGGAAACACTGTTACATATACAGATACAGACAAACAGATACACATACAGATATACACTGCCACACATACAGATACACAGACACACAGATTCAAACACAGACACACATACAGTTGCACAAACACACCGATACACATACTGACACACATGCAGATACACACACTTACACACAGATCCACAGATAAAAACAATGACATACTCACAGATACACAGACATACAGATACACACATAAACGCACACAGGTACACAGACATACAGACACACACACACAGACATAGAGACACACACAAATTCAGATACACACACAGACCACAGACATACAGACACACACATGCAGATACACATACAGATGCAAACACTGCCACACATGCAGATACACAGACAGACAGATACAAATAATGACACACTCACAGATACACAGACATACAGATATACACACTGACAAAAACACAGATACACAGACATACTGATACACACTGACACACACAAAGACATACAGATATACACACTGACACACACACAGATACACAGACATACAGATACACACACTGACACACACACAGATACACATGCATATACACTAACACACATAAAGATATAGACACATAGAAACACACACTGACACGGATACATATACAAACAATGACACGCACAGATACACAGACATACAGATCCAGATACATTGACACACATACAGTTACACAGACATGCAGATACACTACATACATACTGACACCCAAAGCACACATACACATACCTTTTGGGTGACTGTTGCTGGCTTTGGCTGTTGGGCGTTTAGAGTTATCTACTCTCACAGTCCGCGGCTCCCCCTCTCATGGACCGCCCTCCTTCGCAGCTCCCCCTCTCCCACGCTGCTTGGTGTGTTTCAGCTGGGAGGGAATGACCAGCTCTCTCACTTCCTCTTAGTCTGTTAAAGTGCCACAGCTCATGACCGGGCCCCTCATGGCACATGACCATCGGGTGGCTTTAACCCCTTAAGGACACATGACATGTGTGACATGTCATGATTCCATTTTATTCCAGAAGTTTGGTCCTTAAGGGGTTAAGGGCATGGGGTATCGGTGGCTGATGGACCTGCTCACCCAGCGGTTCCCATTCCGTGCAGTGCGATTGCACCACTGCCACTGCCATCCACTACAATAGCAACACATCCTTGTCTACACCACCCCAATTCTGTCTGGCAGCACTATAGTACATATATATATATATATAAATATTCAATATTTTCACAACAATCTGTAAGCCTTGGCACCTGGTTCTATATGTTGTATGACTCACAGAATACAATGTCAGTTCACCAAATTTCTTTAGAAGTGCCAAGCCTGATTGTTAGCCTGAACCATTGGCATGTACATGTGAGTCTAGCTGGGGTATTTCACACATTTATGGCAGAGTCTTGTTCTCTTTACGAAAAACAAAATGTACAAAAGTCTTATAGTCCTGAAAGGATGACTTTCATTGGTGCCATTGAGTTATACGAGAAAAGAAAATTTAGAATATTCCAAAAGGAATGTGAAATTGAAACCAGAGTTTCTCCCTAGGGAGGAAAAGTGAGGCTAAACTGCGGTGAGTGTTGGAGACAATATTGTATATTTACTGAACTCGGAATTGTTGATTATTGACAAGGGAAATACAAACCTTATTATGAAATAACTCAATTAGAAAAAAAATGATTTTTACAACTGAACTATTTCGACTATACTGAATAACCCTCAAAAGTATGTTACGTGAATAAGATACCTCTTTACCCTAGTCTGTCTGTAAGTGATGTTGAGTCCTTTGATGAACGCCATAACTAATGAAATCAGAAACACTTTCAAAAAAATATTAAGATAGTTCTGGCTGAGAATAAATACTTTCATTCCATCTTAGTGCAATCAACCCCTTATTCTAAATATGCCTATTATAAATTAACTATACTAATTAATTAAAAATGTCAAGCTTAATTATTTGAATATTTGTATAATTTTGCATATTTCAGAGAATATGAAGCTCATCTGGAGCTGTTGGTACTTCTCAGACTCTTGTTTTTAACATCGCATGGTCTTGTTAGATGGCACACTGCATTTCCCCATTCCTTCTGGAATTAGCCAAACCACAGAGAAATGTGATATGTGGAAACAGACACGTGACCTGTAGCATTGACCAAGAGCAGAACCTGGATGAACTATGGTAAACCTTCACAAACAAATGAGGTTTAGACAGACTATTTCACGTGTTTAGTCAGAGACTAATATTTACTATAGTTCAGCACAGCTAGATAATGAGCAAAGGTCCTTTCATTTAGGATAAAGTTTTAAATATTTAAGGTGTTTACTTTTCAAGGTTCGCTCATGACATGCTTTATTTAACTCTAGTGGTTTTTTTGGGAGGGTGTTTTTTTGTGGCTGCCGGAATAGTGCTGTTAACTTAAATGACTAACTCTGAGAATATTTATTTTGACTGTAAATGTTATATTTTGCGGCTTTTTTTTTAATCTCTTTTTTTTTTTTATATTCAATAAGCAGTCATTACAGGGAAATTCATCATAAACAAGATATACATGGTATAAACTTCCAAGTTACATGAAAGTTGTCACAATGTTTAATAAACTAAAAAATAATGACATAACTAATGAAGAAAAGAAAAAAAAAACTCTAATTAGTACATTCTGTAATTTAATTAAGTGACAATGCATACCGACAGCAATTGTAGAGGGTTATGGCAATGACAGGCCATGGGATACATTTTTCTGGCCTCGGACTTCCTCCCAGTTCCCCATTATAATTGGAATGAATGTGTGCTTCCTGGGGTGTCTTCATGCCGACAGTTAAAGTTTTTCTTTCAATCTTTGTTTTTTATTCACAGGTATATAAAAATGGTATACAATGCTTCAGTTAGAATAATAAGTAATAATATTGCAGCATTGTACATAAAGATAATAATCCTAAAATAGTTGGGCTGTGAATTTAATGGATTTAACTGAACATGGTATAGTAGGTTGAGCAGTGTGCATCACATGCCCTAAGGAGATGCGAGACAGTAATAGATAATGTTGTGTGAGGGCATGGGGCCACATATGCCTCTTGGTATTGCGTAAAGTGGTAGGAGTTTGGAACCTCTATGAGGGCTACAGAGGCGGAGGACCCCTGTTAGTGTATAATCAACTCTAAGGACTGCTAGTTTGCAGGGGACGGGGGTGGTTAGGAGGTGACTGGTCTGAGGTTAACAGCCTGTTGGTTACATAGTGTGAATAAGGGGTGGAAAAAATAGTGTGCTGTGTGTTTAAGTGGAAACACAAACATTTCTGTTGTGCCAAGCAGTTGGGTAGCATCCATCTAGGAGCATTGATTTGGCCTGTTTAGCTGGGAACAATACAGAAAACAGTCAGTGGATGATGTGAGGGAGTTCCACAGTGTCGATATTGGCAGGTAGGCTGTGGATTTTAACATTCTTAAAGCGACGCTTGTCTTCAAGTACAGTAATTTTTTCTTGAGTTTGCGCCTGTGTTGTTAACACCGTGGCTAACTAGTGGCTCTAGGGCAGTGATGCGGGTCTCATGAGCTGCAGTTGTCACCTCTGAGTTCTGGAGACGTGCCGAGCCACCATTGATTTCCACACGGAACTGCCAATTGTCTGCCGCAATGTTCTGGTGGAGCTCATCTAGTAGACTCTGTACAGAGTGTCCTCTGTTACCGGGGATTTTCCTGATGGCAGTGAGCGGGTGGCTCTGTTCGCCAGTCGTGCCTATGGGGTTACTTTGCGCAGGAGGGACTCGTCACTAGATGTGCGCGAGGGTCAGTCTAACATCGGCGACATTTCAGGCCTCTGTGAGTTTTGCAGCCTCCACAGTAGGTCGCCAATATCTGCCGTTGACGGGGGTCGATCAGGTTTGTACATCTTGCTCCGATGCCCCATGTCTGCAGGTATGTGTCTTTGTGTTTGCTCATATTTTCTCATGGCATTTGATTAAGTGTGCCTACCTTTTCTGTACTACATCGAACTCAGACAGTGCCCGTTGGGGAGAGTTTTTTTGGGTTTCGAGCAAGATTGGATTATTTTCACCCAGAGCTCATGCAACATGCATCTGGGCAGTATGGCTGCTAGCTAACAGTTAAAGTTTTTAATGCAAGTACCATCATTTAAATTAATTTCAGATTAACTACTTATTAATTAAATAATTGAGTAGAAACCTAGAATGGCACATTCCGGCCTAAGCGGTATCAAGATCTTCAACGAGTTTATTGAAATACCTCTGACCAAAATGGGTTTGATATTAGGACACCACCATATGTGGATGTAGGATCCCACCTTCCTACATCCCTTCCAGCATGCAGTAGAAGTACCCAGGTACATATGTGAAAGTCTCAGGGTGGTTTAGTGCCATTGCAAAAGTATTTTCCTTAATAATTCATAATGATTTGAAAATTTTGTAAACCCCTTATTAGTATGAAGTAATCTTTGCCACACTGCATCCGTGAACTGAACTTCTAAATCTGCCTCCCATCTTCCTCTGCACCTCAGGGGAGAGTGTACTAGTTTCTGTATCATGTCATAGCTCACTGTAATGGTCTTTTTTTTACTTAAAGTAGGTTTGTTATCAGTGACTTTAGTGCAGTACAGTGCACTCTCATTTATGTCAGGGTAGTAGTGTTTTATTGTAAACTTATAGGTTGTCCTTAAGTTTTCAAAGGATACCATGGATGACCCAACAAATCAGGGATCCATGTAAACATCAGGGATCCAGTTACCTAGGTCTATATATAGGTCAGCCACTCCAAGGACCAGTTGTGTTTGTCTAATTTTACCCATGCCATGGGACTCCCATATAGTCTCATCACCACAGAATGAATTCTAGTGAGAACCCATATTGTCGGAGGGTCTCCATATATACCCAATTCAAACATTTGAATGCCTTTTCCGCATTCAAGGACAGGAGAAGGCCTCCCACTCTGCTGTTATTCACAACATCCAAAGTATTGATCACTCTTCTAGTAGCGTATGATGCTTGTCTGCCCTGTACGAAGCAAACTTGCTCATAATGAATGAGGCTCGGTAATACCCTAGATAATCGGTTTGCCGAAATGTTTGTGTATATCAGTATTTGTAATCAGTATTTATTAAATATATAGGACGCAGGTTAGAACACTTAGTTGGCAGTATCCCAGGCTATGGTAGCATAACTATTTATGCATTTACCATTTCTTGTGGTATCTTCCCTGATCTCACACATGTATTAAAGATGGTGCACATATGTGTGGTTACCCCTGCTGACATCACTTTGTAATAACTTGCTGTTTACCCGTCGGGACCTTGAGATTTTCCTTGAGGAGATGATTTAATAACCATTAATACGTCAATTGAGTGGTAACTCATGCTAATGAATTGTATTCAGAAAAGAGTATTTTTCCATTATACTGGACTGATGAGTAGTTGGACATTCCTCCGGGTTATATAATGTGCCATACAATTTTGCACGATGCCTATATGTTGGAGATTAGATATCTTTTGACCTACATCGTCTAGTATGAATGGTATGGTTGTTGCAGCTGTCTGTTTTCTTAATTTGTTTGGCAGCATTCATCCTGCTTTGTTGCTGGATGAGTAATTTTTTTTTACTTGAGTAGTCTTTTTTTTGTTTATTTTGTATTCATTTAATTTTATCACATCTTCATGTGCAGAAATACATGTGCAACACAGATAGGTTACAAAGTGTAACAGAAACAAAGTTGCAGTATATGGATGAAAATATAAAACAATTTACACGTTACAATTAAGGTAGTAGTACATAGTTACAGTAATATTCGTACACCAAATTTGAACTACTGTGAATGTTGTAAGTATAGTACATTTATACATGCAGAAATTATGGTGTGAACCTAATTCATGCTAGTAGAGGCCAGGTCGGTTCGTTTTGGAGTGTGACATACCCCAGATGCGCGCGTTGAAAAACATAAAGACCATATATGGTGTTGGTCAGGGTGTGTCACGTAAGTGATAGTGAGTTGGCATGACCTCGAGCTTGCAAAATGATGTCTGTTGTATGTCCTGGTCAGATATTTATCAGCCCTTGGTTGCATAAGCAACATGGTCACGAGATTAATGTAACAGATGATTGGTAGTTGTGAACCTTTCTAAAGGATTAAAGGGGGAGGCAGTAGTGGTGTCACCCCCTATTCCTGTAAAGAGAAAAAAAGAGAATAACAAATTGTGTAAAACAAAGTCAATGAAAGTAAAAAGTAAACTATAACGGTAATCTGATTTGGTGCATCTGTCATAATTACAATTATATTTGATCCCGTATGATCTGTATAATAGGTGAGATCTCCCACAATCCTCTGCAGAACGGTAGTGTTGTGCGTCTCACTACTTGAGTCATCTTAACATAAACTCAGTTTTCTCTAGGTGGATAGTGTTAATTGAGTCCTTAACTGTTTTTTTTGTGTGGAGTCTCTTGCATGGGTTGGGCCTTATGTTGAGTTTCTACTATATTTAATGGGATGGTTAGATCTGTCAATGACTGGTATTTCTGTTTACTGATATAGGTGCGAGAAGCTATTAATTTACCACAGGCAAATGCTTAATGTGCTAGCCCAGCGGTATGCAACCTTTGGCACTCCAGATGCTGAGGACTCCATCTCCCCTGATGCTTTGCCAGCAGTATGGTTGTATTAGCATTATGGGAGATGTAGTCCAAAACATCTGCAGTGCCTGCACTAGTCAGAGGGTTTCTAGTGAAACATCTGGTGTCTCATTAACTTTGAAATATTCTCGTACTACTGATTCTAAGAGGATTCCTTTGATTGTAATAAGGAGTCATTGATGTACGGATGGGAGGGCCTAGGTGTACTTTAAACAATATAGGGCCATGATCTGCCCAGGTGATCTTTAATATGCCACAATGTAAAGACTCCATGTGGCATAATAAAGATTTGTTTGCAAAAAAAATAGTCTATCCTGCTATACTTATTGTGTGCATGTGAATAAATGGAATATTCATCATGTGCTGAAGGCTCCAGAATCCTCCATAACAAATACCTGGTGTTTGTGTACTAGTTGTCTTAGTGCTTTACTGCACTCCTTTACCACTTTGGATCACTGTGGAGGTGTCTAGGTCCAGTTTAAATAATGAGTTATTGAAGTTATTGCTGACATGTTGTTTAGAATGGTTGTCAGAATTGGGTAAGTACACATTAACTATAGACACTTCTTGACCCCTGACAACCCGTCAATATAGTGTATCTACGTTTGTGATCATTAACCACTGAGTGTATATTACAAGGATTTATGAAAAACAGTAGCACCCCCTTTCTAAGCACAGTTATGAGAGTGGTAACATTGCTGGTACATTGACTGTGACATTTTTGGCATCTTTCCCCTAGCAAAATGAGTATTTTAAAGGTATAGTATATCTGCTCTCTGTTTAGTAGCTTCTTCTCATAAGAATCAACATTTGTGAGCTGTGTTTAGCCCCTTAACATTACAATTACAATATTTTTAGAGCCATGAGATCTGTCTGAAAAGCATAGCGATATTCCCAAGTAGCAATCCCACAATCCTAGCATCACCTTTTGTATAAGGTATTGGCCCAGCATGTTGATACATAATTTTGGCATAGTTTGTGAGTGATGCCCAACCCAGATCTTAGTCTTGGCTAGATATGAAAAGGATGGACATAATATAACAATTAAACAGTAAACTAAAGTATGACACACAGTTGGAATCAAGTATTATTATTATTTTATTATTTATATAGCGCCATCAGATTCCGTAGCGCTGTACAATTATCAACCTAGAACATAGGTAATTATGTGATGACGTGAATAAGGTTAAGTAATGTAAGCCCACCCAGAGCCTGATGGGTTTTTTGGTATGAGAGCAAAATATCAAGAGACAGGTATGTGAGGTAGAGGTTACTTTGGGAGCAAGCTTGCCCAAAGAGATGGGTTTAAGGTACTTCTTAAACGATTGAAGACTAGGGGAGAGTCTGATGGCAGTAGGCAGGCTATTGCGGGCAGGAAAAGGTCATGGGCAGAGTGGAGAGACAGAGAAGGTGTAGAATTGTAGAGGGGCTAGAATTGTTCAGTGCTTTATAGGTATGGGTTAGCACTTTGAATTGACTCCAATAAATACAGGAAGCCAATGTAAGGACTGACAGAGGGGGGAGGTGTGAGAGGACCGACTAGAGAGGAAAATCGGTCTGGCGGCAGCATTAATTACAGACTGTAGCGGTGCAATACAGCTTTTGGGGAGACCAATCAGGAGAGGGTTACAGTAATCCATGAGGGAAATTACTAGAGCATGGACAAGCTCCATGGTAGCATCATGTGTATGAAAGGGGCGGATGCGGGCTATGTTTTTAAGATGGAATCTACAGGATTTGGCAACATGCTGGATGTGAGGCTCAAAGATGAGGCCAGAATCAAGTATGACGCCAAGACAGCGGGCTTGCAAGGATCGGCTAATTTGGATACCACTAACTTGAAGGGAGAGCAAAAGAGCAGGATCAGTATTAGGAGGAGAAAGGATCTCAGTTTTAGAGAGATTGAGTTTCAGAAAGCGGGAGGACTTCCAGTCAGAGATGGAAGAAAGGCAAGCAGTGACATGTTGCAGGACGGTAGGGGAGAGATCTGGGGAGGAGAGATATAGCTGGGTGTCATCAGCGTACAGGTGGTAGTAGAATCCAAATGAGGTTATAAGTTTGTCAAGAGAGGCAGTATAAAGAGAAAATAAAAGGGGACCAAGGAAAAAGCCTTGGGGAACTCCAACTGAGACAGGACGAGGTATCACTAGAAAAGGAGACACTGAATGAACGTTGGGAGGGATAAGAGTAAAACCACGAGAGGACAGTGTCACAGAGACCGAGTGATTGTGAGTTTGAAGAAGGAGAGGATTATCAATGGTGTCAAAGGCAGCAGAGAGGTCAAGATTAATTAGTATGGTGTAGTGGCCTTTGGATTAAGCTGCGATTAGATCATTAGTAACTTTGATAAGAGCAGTCTCAGTAGAGTGGAGAGGGTGGAAACCAGATTGAAGAGGGTCAAGGAGAGAGTTGGAATTGAGAAAGTCAGACATATAGGTAAAGACAAGCGTTGAGGAAAAAGGGAGCAGGGATATTGAACGACAGTTAGAGGGGGAGGACGGGTCAAGATATGTTTTCTCAGGATAGGTACTACAGTGGCATGTTTAAGGTCATAAGGGACAATGCCAGAAGAGAGAAACCAGTAGAAGATGTGTGTTCAGGAAGGCACAAGACAAGGTTTACCATTTGAATTTCATCCACATTTGTAATTTTGAATGTTTGGTAACTTTTGAGCAGTCAGTCTTGTAAGCATTCAGTCCTACTTATACCTGCTTTATTTCTTTATTATTCATTTGATTTATTTGACCATTTAACCATCGATCATTTCTATTTTTGGCACTGTGGATAGAACTCCGTATCATAAATCAAACAAACTTGCTCATCCATTATTTTATCAACCTCAGAAGGATGAAGGGCCGAGTTGACCCTGCTGGGATTTGAACCCATGACTTTACATTTTTGAACAGGCTTTGTAACCAGGGAATTTACCAACTGAGTCACCTAACCAGCTGTTGATCAAAATTACAGGTTCATACACCTTGGTGCGGCACTAGCTGTGGGTTTCTTAGTAGCCCTGCATAGGCTACCTTAACCATTAACCATTTTATTTGGAAGTATTAACAACATTTCACAATTTTACAGTGAACTATTCAACATTTCTGCTTTTTTGTCACAGTTCGCCTTTTTTAGAGTCGTAAATAGCTCTTTTATTTTATTGTTAATTGTAAATATGGGGCATTGTCACCTAAATTGCACTTTCTTTTCTGCTGTATGAGAATGCAGTGGTTTGATTGGTTTGGGTCAACTGAAGCCCGGATAAGCCTTTAATAATGTATATGTACTGCAAAGTGAATAGCATTTCAGACCATAATTCAATGCATCTTGGGATAATACATAACTGTCAAGAGAGTCTTGGCAAAAAAAAATATAACTTTCAGTTGATATAGGTAACGAAATGCAACACAATTTTAAAGTATTCATGTTACTGTGAATGCGGTCTTTCTGTGCATATAGGAAACATTTGTTTATTGTGAGGCAAATTGTCATGTGAATTAAGTTTCATTCTTGAATCTCACTTCTTGATTACATGAAAACGCTTTGCATTGCTTATCTTAATGTCTTATAGCTAAAAAATTATAAGTGGCACGGTTTGCCAGTAGTACTGCCTAAAACGTGCTACTTTTAGTAGATTTGAGTGTATTAATAGTAAACCTAAAAACACATATAATTATTGAAATGTAAAAGATAATGTCAAGCAATACACTGTTTCAACAATTAACTCTTATAAAATGACACAATAGATGATGATATAAGTAAGATAAAAAAAAAAATCATCATTGACCTTTACTAAATTTTTGAAGTCATTGAACAGGACAGGAATCTGCTGTGTAGGTTATATATGGGAGAAGAGACAGGAGCGTGGAGGTTTAAAATATCAGTACCAAGAAATCTCTGAAGAAGACACCTGACAGATTGCAATAGTGTGGTGTACTGTAACGTAATCTGTGAGTAAATCTAACTCACTGACTTTATTTAAGCAACATGGAGCCACAATATTGTTAACAGTAATTAAGGATGGGGAAAAAAAACTAAATTTTATCTGTCTGTCTGTTTATGATTCCACCTATGGATACATATAATGCATTAACAAGCCATGCTTCTTTGCTCTTGAAAACTACAAGAGGAAACAAAAAAACAGAGACAGACCCGTTTAAGAAATAAAATAAATAAAGGAGGAAGATTGAAATAAAAGTTTAGTGCTGATGGGCAAAGAGAGACATATTTTTCCTCAGCTGTTCTGACGTCTAGGTAAAAGTTGTTCCAGAGTTGTTCAACCTGCACTGTTCAGTATCAACCTCCTGTTTTTTAACCTCTTGAATCTCTTCCCTGGTTATATCTTATATGATTAGTGATGTCGCGACCACGAAATTTTCGGTTTCGCAAACGGGAACTTCCACAAACGTTCGCGAACCGTCGAACCAGGCGAACCGCCAATGACTTCAATGGGCAGGCGAATTTTAAAACCCACAGGGACTCTTTCTGGCCACAAAAGTGATGGAAAAGTTGTTTCAAGGGGACTAACACCTGGACTGTGGCATGCCGGAGGGGGATCCATGGCAAAACTCCCATGGAAAATTACATAGTTGATGCAGGGTCTGGTTTTAATCCATAAAGGGCAGAAATCACCTAACATTCCTAAATCACAATGGATATGGATTGACACCTGACATATGACATATTGACACCTTGACATATGGATTGACACCTGTCCTCAGAGACCCTGGTACACACTGACACAGAGCAGAATAGAGTCTGTTCCCCCTACATAGGGTCACTTGGCAGATATGGATTGACACCTGTCCTCAGGGACCCTGATACACACTGACACAGAGCGGAATAGGGACTGTTCCCCCTACATAGGGTCACTTGGCAGATATGGATTGACACCTGTCCTCAGAGACCTAATTGTGTAATAATGGTAATACTATTACCTATTATATAATATTGGCAGGGGCAAGGAAATTCCCTCTAAATAGATGGGTATAGGCAGAGAGTATGGAGACCGGAGTGATAAAGTGTCAATAAGGTGATATAAAGTTAAATGTATCACAGACACACAGCCACCCTTTCTCTTAGCTAGTTTCCAGAAATGCTGGATAGGTAGAAGGGCTATACAGACCCAGAGAGATCTAAGAAGAATCCTCTAAACTAGCCCTAATCTCCTTAACCCCTTAAGGACACATGACATGTCTGACATGTCATGATTCCCTTTTATTCCAGAAGTTTGGTCCTTAAGGGGTTAAACACCTTCAAGGGTGTTCTAAGCTAAAGCTCAATCTAAATGTTTAGATGACTGCCTGATTTCCCATCACAGATGCTGGCTAGGAATAACAGTGTGCAAGACAAAGAGTGAGTCTAAGTGCCCATAGTGCAGTAAAGTGTCCCTAGTGAAGTGAAAAAGAGAATAACGAGCTGGCGCCCAAGAGAATAACGAGCTGGCGCCCTATCAGGGGACGTGTATATGGCATCGATTTTAGGAACCGGGAGATGGAAAAAGATGCTTGGTCGGTCCTCCTACTTCAAATTTGGTGCACTGCGCGTGCAATCTAATGTGCCACCAGATAGGAGTGGTGTGTTAAGTAGTACTATTCCTATCAGTTTAATCCCTGTTATGTGCCTTTTTTTGGTTTGGTTTTTGAAGCCACAGTGCAGCACCAGAGGGACGAAAAATTAGACATGTACACATGCCTGAAAAATTAGGTATTGTTGCAGCCGCTACTGTAGCAGCGGCCATAAAAATTGATGTTTGTTTCCCAGGCAGAAAGTGCCCTAAAACATTGCGGCTTGAACCCTAGTTGGTGGCAGATAAGTCACGCAAGTCAACCGGCATTCAGAGCTAAAATACAGCAGTGTGTGGACCATTTTTAGCCCAAGGCAGCTCATCTCATCAGGCCTTTTTTAGTCGAATGTATCGCCCAGTGTCAGTCCCTTTGGGATCCATCCCTCATTCATCTTAATAAAGGTGAGGTAATCTAGACTTTTTTGACCTAGGCGACTTCTCTTCTCAGTGACAATACCTCCTGCTGCACTGAAGGTCCTTTCTGACAGGACACTTGAAGCGGGGCAGGCCAGAAGTTCTATCGCAAATTGGGATAGCTCAGGCCACAGGTCAAGCCTGCACACCCAGTAGTCAAGGGGTTCATCGCTCCTCAGAGTGTCGCTATCTGCAGTTAAGGATCCCGAAGGGCTGTGGCGATGCGTAGGACTTAAAAAGCTCTGCATGTCCTCCATCAACAACACGTCTTTAAAGCGTCCTGTCCTTGCCGGCGTGGTCGTGGGAGGAGGAGGATGACTTTCACCTCTTCCCCTGTTAGATTCCCGTTGTGCTGTGACATCACCCTTATACGCTGTGTAAAGCATACTTTTGAATTTATTTTTCAAATGCTGCATCCTTTCCGACTTGTTGTAATTCGGTAACATTTCCGCCACTTTCTGCTTATACCGGGGGTCTAGTAGCATGGACACCCAGTACAGGTCATTCTCCTTCAGCCTTTTTATACGAGGGTCCCTCAACAGGCACGATAGCATGAAAGACCCCATTTGCACAAGGTTGGATGCCGAGCTACTCATTTCCTGTTCCTTCTCCTCAGTGATCTCAATGAAGGTATGTTCTTCCCTCCAGCCACGTACAACACCACGGGTACCAGATAGGTGACAACGAGCACCCTGGGATGCCTGTTGTGGTTGGTCTTCCTCCTCCTCAAAGCCACATTCCTCCTTCAGCAAGCGATGCTGATAAGGCTGTTTCTGGTGGTGATGGTGACCACAACTCTTCCTCTTCACGCTCATCTACGGCCTGATCCAGCACTCTTCGCAGGGCACGCTCCAGGAAGAAAACAAATGGTATGATGTCACTGATGGTGCCTTCGGTGCGACTGACTTGGTTTGTCACCTCCTCAAAAGGACGCATGAGCCTACAGGCATTGCGCATGAGCATCCAATAACGTGGAAAAAAAATTCCCAGCTCCCCAGAGGCTGTCCTAGCACCCCGGTCATACAAATATTCATTAACGGCTTTTTCTTGTTGGAGCAGGTGGTCGAACATTAGGAGTGTTGAATTCCAACGTGTCGGGCTGTCGCAAATCAAGCGCCTCACTGGC
Source organism: Pelobates fuscus (assembly GCF_036172605.1). Classification (NCBI taxonomy): domain Eukaryota; kingdom Metazoa; phylum Chordata; class Amphibia; order Anura; family Pelobatidae; genus Pelobates; species Pelobates fuscus. The sequence goes on along the minus strand of NC_086318.1, from coordinate 104,914,645 downwards.
ATGTTGTTTAGCCGCTGGATATCTGCAAAGTGCGCCATGGCCATGTAGGAATGCCTGAAATGGCCACACACCTTCCTGGCCTGCTTCAGGACGTCCTGTAAGCATGTGTACTTATGCACAAAGCGTTGTACAATCAGATTACACACATGTGCCATGCACGGCACATGTGTCAACTTGCTCAACTTCAATGCCGCCAACAAATTTTTTCCGTTGTCACAAACCACTTTGCCGATATCCAGTTGCTGCGGAGTCAGCCACTTTTCCACCTGTGCGTTCAGGGTGGACAGGAGTGCTTGTCCGGTGTGACTCTCTGCTTTCAAGCAAGTCAAACCCAAGACGGCGTGACACTGCCGTATCCGGGATGTGGAATAGTACCTGGGGAGCTGGGGGGGTGCCGTTGATGTGGAGCAAGACGCAGCAGCAGAAGAGGACTCAGCCAAGGAGGTTATGGAAGAGGATGGAGTAGGAGGAGTAGAAGAGGTGGCAGCAGGCCTGCCTGCAAGTCGTGGCGGTGTCACCAACTCCTCTGCAGAGCCACGCATTCCATGCTTGGCAGCAGTCAGCAGGTTTACCCAATGCGCAGTGTAGGTGATATACCTGCCCTGACCATGCTTTGTAGACCAGGTATCAGTGGTCAGATGGACCCTTGCCCCAACACTGTGTGCCAGACATGCCATTACTTCCTTTTGCATAATCGAGTACAGGTTGGGGATTGCCTTTTGTGAAAAGAAATTTTGTCCGGGTACCTTCCACTGCGGTGTCCCAATAGCTACAAATTTTTTGAACGCCTCAGACTCCACCAGCTTGTATGGTAAAAGCTGGCGGGCTAATAGTTTGGACAAGCCAGCTCTCAGACGCTGGGCAAGGGGGTGACTTTCTGACATTGGCTTCTTACGCTCAAACATGTCCTTGACAGACACCTGACTGTGGGCAGATCAGCGGGAACTGCTCAAGGCGAGAGACGGAGTGGCGGATGGTTGAGAGGGGGCAAGGAGGACAGCAGTGGTTGACGTGGCTGAAGATGCTGGACCAGGAGGAGGATGGCGGCTTTGAGATTGTGTGCTGCTTGTACTCATGTGTTGATCCCATAGGCGTTTGTGATGTGCGATCATGTGCATACGCAAAGTAGTTGTACCTAGGTGGGTGTTGGACTTCCCACGACTCAGTTTCTTTTGGCACAGGTTGCAAATGGCATCGCTGTTGTCAGAGGCAGACACACAAAAAAAATTCCACACTGCTGAGCTCTGCAATGGTGGCATTCTGGTGGTGGACACAGCATGCGTTGATTGGCGTGCTGTCGGGCTGACCCCGGGTGCCGATGCATGCTGTCTGACTGTGCCACTAGCTCCTTGCGACGACCTCCCCCTGCTTCCAACTCGTCTCCTCCTCCTCCTCTCTGTCTCCCCATCTGAACTTTCGTCCTGTTCTTCTTCTTGCCGAGCGGGCACCCACGTGACATCCATGGATGCATCGTCATCATCAACCGCTTCACTTGTATCTGACAACTCAGCAAAGGAAGCAGCAGCGGGTACAACATCATCATCATCATCACACTGTACGTCCATGTGTGTAATGCTGCCTGCCTGAGACATATCCCTGTTATCTACATCCTCTGGCAATAATGGTTGCGCATACTCATTTCTTCAAATGGAGGTGTGAATAACTCCTCTGACATACCAAGTGAAGCGGCTGTGGTGCTAGTGTTGGTGGTGGCGGCAGGCGGGTGAGTGGTATCTTGAGAGGTGCCCGAAGCTAAGCTGGAGGAGGATGGTGCGTCAAGGTTCCGAGCGGAAGCTGTAGAAGATTGGGTGTCCTGTGTTAGCCAGTCAACTATGTCCTCAGAACTTTTCAAGTTCAGGGTACATGGCCTCTGAAAACTGGACATTATTCTAGGGCCAAAGGGAATCACAGCACCACGAACACGATGGCCCCTGCGGGGTGGCCTGCCTCTGCCTGTCATTTTTTTTTGGATTAGTGGTACTATGCGTGCAAGCTACTGTGAGACCAGATATGAGTGGCACTGTGCAGTGGCAGAGGTTGGCAGAGTACACGCTGTAGGCCTGACACACCCGCTTGAAGACAGCTAACTGCTATTCAATCTTTACCAGTGAAAAAGGTTTTTTGTTTTTAAATGCACGCTATTGTGACACCAGATATGAGTGGCAATGTGCACTGGCAGAGGTTGGCAGAGTACACGCTGTTGGCCTGACACACCCACTTGAAGACAAGTAACTGCTATTCAATCTATAACAGTGAAAAAAGTTTTTTGTTTTTAGATGCACGCTATTGTGACACCAGATATTAGTGGCAAAGTGGACTGGCAGAGGTTGGCAGAGTACACGCTGAAGGTCTGACACCCGCTTTAAGGGCACTGACTGCTATTAGCTTACAGTGAAAAAAGTTTTTTTGTTTTTAAATGCATGCTATTGTGACACCAGATATGAGTGGCAAAGTAGACTGGCAGAGGTTGGCAGAGTACACGCTGTTGGCCTGACACACCCGCTTGAAGACAAGTAACTGCTATTCAATCTATAACAGTGAAAAGAGTTTTTTGTTTTTAAATGCACGCTATTGTGACACCAGATATGAGTTGCAAAGTGGACTGGCAGTGGTTGGCAGAGTGCACACTGAAGGTCTGACACCCGCTTTAAGGACACTGACTGCTATAAGCTTACAGTGAAAAAAGTGTTTTGTTTTTAAATGCACGCTATTGTGACACCAGATATGAGTGGCAAAGTGGACTGGCAGAGGTTGGCAGAGTACACGCTGAAGGTCTGACACCCGCTTTAAGGACACTGACTGCTATTAGCTTACAGTGAAAAACTTTTTTTCTTTTTAAAGGCACGCTATAGTCACACCAGATTTGAGTGGCAAAGTGCACTTGCAGAGGTTGGCAGAGTAGACGCTGAAGGCCTGACACCCAGACGCTTGCAGACAACTAACTGCTATTCAATCTATTACAGTGAAAACAAATTTTTGTTTTTAAATGTCAAGCTTAAGCTATTGTGGCACCAGATATGAGTGGTGGCACTGGGCAAGTAGGCACAGTATCCACTGTGAGCCTGACACAGAAGCTGGCAGACAACTAACTGCTATTCAATCTATTACAGTGAAAAACATTTTTTTCTTTTTAAATGTCAAGCTTAAGCTATTGTGACACCAGATATGAGTGGTGGAACTGGGCAAGTGGGCACAGTATCCACTGTGGGCCTGACACAGAAGCTGGCAGACAACTAACTGCTATTCAATCTATTACAGTGAAAAAAGTTTTTTTCTTTTTAAAGGCACGCTATTGTCACACCTGATATGAGTGGCAAAGTGGACTGGCAGAGGTTGGCAGAGTACACGCTGAAGGTCTGACACACCAGCTTGAAGGACACTGACTGCTATTAGCTTACAGTGAAAATCTTTTTTTTCTTTTTAAAGGCACGCTATAGTCACACCAGATATGAGTGGCAAAGTGCACTTGCAGAGGTTGGCAGAGTACATGCTGAAGGCCTGACACCCAGACGCTTTCAGACAACTAACTGCTATTCAATCTATTACAGTGAAAAAAAGTTTTGTTTTTAAATGCAAGCTTAAGCTATTGTGACACCAGATATGAGTGGTGGCACTGGGCAAGTGGGCACAGTATCCACTGTGAGCCTGACACAGAAGCTGGCAGACAACTAACTGCTATTCAATCTATTACAGTGAAAAAAATAATTGATTTTTAGCTTAAGCTATTGTGACACCAGATATGAGTGGTGGCACTGGGCAAGTGGGCACAGTATCCACTGTGAGCCTGACACAGAAGCTGACAGACAACGAACTGCTATTCAATCTATTACAGTGAAAAAAATAATTTATTTTTAGCTTAAGCTATTGTGACACCAGATATGAGTGGTGGCACTGGGCAAGTGGGCACAGTATCCACTGTGAGCCTGACACAGAAGCTGACAGACAACTAACTGCTATTCAATCTATTACAGTGAAAAAATGTTTTTTGTTTTTAAATGTCAAGCTTAAGCTATTGTGACACCAGATATGAGTGGTGGCACTGGGCAAGTGGTATCCACTGTGAGCCTGACACAGAAGCTGGCAGGCAGGCAGGCAACTGCAATTACATTACACAGAAAGAAAAAAAAAGCAGACTGATGTTCTAGCCCTAAAAATGGCTTTTTGGGGTGCTATCCTTACAGCAGAGATCAGATGAGTCCTTCAGGACTGTAGTGGATACTGAATACCCTAGCCTAGCTATCAATTTCCCTATCAAATGAGCAGCAGCTACACTTTCCCTCCTCTATGTAAGAATGCAGCTTCAGAATGAATCTAAAATGGATGCTGTACAGGAGGTGGGAGGGTCTGCTGCTAATTAGCTGGAATGTGTCTGCTGACCGTGAGGCACAGGGTCAAAGTTTACTCAATGATGACGAATAGGGGGCGGATCGAACCGCGCATGTGTTCGCCCGCCGCGGCGAACGCAAACACGCTATGTTCGCCGGGAACTATTTGCCGGCGAACAGTTCGGTACATCACTATATATGATGCTGTTGAGGACCTACAATGAGGACCTAAGTTCATCAAGTTCAACCTTGCTATTGATCTAAGAGAAGGAGAAAACCACCTTGAATCAACTTCTAGATTTGCTTTAACATGTTCCTGATTCCAAAATGACAACTGGTATTGGTTTAGGATTAACAAGTTACCATTATTAAATGTGTATGCAAAATCTCCTTTCCACAAATCTCAATGGATGACCTCATGTTTTTTTGTTAAGTTAAGCTGTTTGAGCATTTTTCTAGCAGGGGACCGGCATTGTTTTATTAAAGCGGCACTGTCACCACCTGACTGACATAGTCGCTGGTGGTCCGGTTGCCAGGGGCCAGCTAAAGGTGATTTCTACTTACCTGAACCTGTCCCTCGTAGGCACTGCCATCTTTTTCCAATGGCTCCTCTCATGCGTTAGAGTACAGCATTGAGGTCTATGGAGGATCCCACGGTCTTGTCCATAGACAGAACCAATGCCCTGCAGCTCTCACCGGGAGGGGAGGAGTGACAGTGCCACTTTAAGTATGAAAAAGTGTTGGAGAAACACTTCAACATAATGATATCTGATTATCTGCACAATGCACTTAGAACTGTCATGACATTGTAACTGAACAGTTTCATGCAAACTTACTGATGCCAAAGTTAGTTACATTTGTACCAAGATTATTCCTAGCTACCCCTGTTAATGCTATAAGATAACCTAAAATGAATGATAAGGTGTATATTGTACTTTAGACCCATGTACCAAAGATAAGACATGTAATCAATCATGCTTGATTATATACATACTCTACTGATTTAAAAAACCAGTAAATGATAACAATCACCATAAATATCTAAAACTTGTTAAAATGTCTGTACTATTGCTTTTCAGTTTAAAAATGGATATTAAATGAGTCCACTCTCCAAGGAATAATAATATGGCTACGGGCAAATAAAGTTTCATATGGTGATATTTGCGGCTCAGTTACATTTAATATATATGAAGGAAAGGAAGAAAATAACTAGTATAGACACAAGCTAATGCGCTGATACATTCATTTTTTTTAGGATATTGAGGTTGTACTCATATTACATAAATCATATTAGGCGGAATGTATCTTCATGGCATCCTGTTGCTATAAAGATCTCCTAAGAAAAATAGCACTTGGAAAAAAAAAAAAAAAGATTAATTCATCTCTTTCAGGGATTCAAAGTTAATTTTAAATGTAATGCCAAAGTATCAAACTGCAAGCATAGCTGACTTATGTTTCAAATTGAACCTGAATTTTCACTTTTGTAAATAACAATGTAGATGTCTAGTACCAACAGACATATCGCGATCATCGTAGTTGGCATTGTAAAAGTATGTGCAGTCTGGCACCTATTTATCCTCCCCAAAGACCCAGTAACATTAATCAAGTACACTTGTTTAACACGTTGGTTTCCCAAAATATTACATAATAGGTATTTTTTGGTATTTGCCATAGTAGGATGCATCAGGCCAGAGGTAGGCAACCATCGTCACTCCAGATTTTGTGGACTTTTGCCACCATCATAGCTGTAAAAGAATTATGGAAGATTTAGTTCACAACAGCAGGAGTGTCGAAGGTCGCCTGCTCCTGCGTTAGGCCATAGAGTGCAGCCCGTCATGGTAGAAATACACAATAAAGACTCTAGACGGCTGAAAAACCTTATGTGGCCACTACTGGCAGTTTAAAATACATAAAGAATGATCAGCCCATCTGCCAATTGTGACATAATTGCAAAGCGTACTTAAGTAACAGCCAGCTTCTGCATGCCTTACTATTAGCAACACATAACTACAGATGCACTTTGCATTATTATCAGTGATCCGTGCACTGTCATCATTTGTACCTTCTTACAGCAATGCGTGGGTCTATTTCCTGCCAGTATAGAATATATATTTTTAAACCTTTTGACCTAAACTTAAACTGTGCTGAAAAATTAAAGAAAAAAATATCAGCTGTAGATCAAGATAAGACATGGACACATTGGACTCTGTATCATAAGCTTTTAAAATAGAATAACAAATATGTGCAATAAAAGTGTCTCCCTACTCAGCCCTGCACCTCCTCAATACTAAAGGGAGCATTGTGTTCTGCACCTCTATCGGGTGCTGACATTGGCATCCGCAGACATTTTTCCAGGGGGACATAATTGTAATGACATCCATGCTCGTCCCCTTTTTGTCAGTGTCATTATCCCATTGTACACTGCTACAAAATTTGCTGGCGCTATATAAATAATAAAATAATAATAATAATAATCACATAAAGAGCAGGCATGCAAAGGGTTGAGAATCCTGATGCAAAGGCTTAATAAATCAAGTTGATAGTGTCTGATTTAAGTATTGCAATTTCTGATCTGTTTTAATGTTAACACTGTTCAATGTACCACATAAGTCATATACCCATGATCAAGGCACTATAACTGAATTATAAAAATAAAAATGTAGAATCCTTATTTGGTGTTACGTTTGGCCACAGCAATAGGTGGCATGAACAATACCAGCTGGAGCACAGCATTGTACCCTCATATCATATTGCTCCCACAGCACTTTTCATATCACAGCACCAGATTATACCCATAGTACCATATTTCACTTGCCATATCACCACAAAGTTATTGCTACTGCACTTGGTAGCACAAACAGCAGTTGCCACAGTTCTAGGTGAGTCATAGCACTAGCTTCATCACCAGAATGTCCCCACAGCATCCACAGCACCAAATTGCAAACACAACTTTAGATTGCATAAACAACAATTCCCACAGCACCTTATAAATGCCACTAGTAATAATAATAATAAGAAGAAGAATGATAAGTTCCTACAGCTCAATGTCCCCTGATAGCCTCTGTGCACACAGTATTAGTCTAACATGTTGCAATTCTTGATCAAAATAGTCCTCCATTTTGTCATAGTGGCATGCAAGTGGTTTGCCTTTCATTTACAGATCATTCTGCAACCCAGCTGAACCAGGGCCACAAGCATGGGACTCCAATTGGGTCTCCCTGAGGGCACATCTCTGATCAGTGGCATCACAGCTCTTTAACAGTACTGGGCTTAGGTAATTTCCTCCCAGCCAACAGAGTCAGCTGTGCACAGAGACAGAGGAGGGGTAGAAGAGGAGGTAGACAAAGGATCCTGGCCAGCAGCCAGATCTGGATCCCGGTGTTGCCATTTTCCTGCACCCAAACGGTATAGGATCAGGGAGTGGCTGAACTATGTAGATTATGACCTGTGTATTTTTGTGGCAGTTTATTAATTTTTGTATGTGTATCTGTGTGCGATAGTGTTAGTTTGTATCTGTTTCTGAATGTGTGTGTGTGTATGTGGGTGGCCAGTGGTGTACATACTGCGGTCGCAGGGGTCGCAGCCGCGACCGGGTACCAGCTGCCACGTTTTTGCATGTTAAGGGGTCCATTGGGTGACCCATGCTGTCAGGGCCACCCGATGGATATGGATTGTCAGGGGGCCCGGTCTGCGCTGGGCGCTTTAACAGCGCGACCAGGCCCCCTGTGATGCCATCACACAGAGCTGGGAGGAAGTGACTCCCCGGTCACTCCTCCCAGCTATCTGAGCCCGCTCAGGAGGAAGCAGGAAGGAGGAGGGAGTCAGAGAGGGAACTCTGACTCCCATCAGGCTGAGCCCCCACTAGACCATAGGGAAAGTCACAAAAGGTAGGAAACAGGAAACATTTTGTGTATGTGTGTGTGTGTCTCTGTATGTATGTGTGTATGTCTGTTTTGTGTGTGTCTGTCTCTGTATGTGTATGTGTGTGTGTGTGTCTGTGTATGTATCTGTGTGTCTCTGTATGTGTGTGTGTCTGTGTCTGTGTGTGTCTCTGTATGTGTGTGTCTGTGTCTCTGTATGTATCTGTGTGTCTCTGTATGTGTGTGTCTGTGTCTCTGTATGTGTGTGTGTCTGTGTCTCTGTATGTGTGTCTCTGTATGTGTGTGTGTGTCTCCGTATGTGTGTGTCTGTGTATGTGTGTGTCTCTGTATGTATGTGTCTGTGTCTCTGTATGTGTGTCTGTGTGTGTGTCTCTGTATGTGTGTGTCTGTCTGTGTATGTATGTGTGTGCTTGTATGTATGTGTGTATGTATGTGTCTGTTGGAGGGTGTCTGTCTGTGTGTATGTGTTTGTGTCTATGTATGTGTTGGGGGGCCCACGGATCGGGGGAGAGAGGGGAGGGAAGGGGAGAGAGGCGAGGGGGCCCGTGGATTGTGTGTACGCCACTGTGTGTGGCAGTAGGTATGCGTATCTGTGTGTGTGGCAGTGTGTATTTGTATATTTTAATGCACACCAGTATTCAAGCACCAACATTATATGCAAATACACCGGTGCAGCCTAACACCAATACTATACACAATATATACACAAACGCAAACACTTGATACAAACACACCCACGCATTCAAACTCCAACACTACTCTCAAATGCACAACTGCATTCGAGTGCAAACATTGCATACAAGCACACAACTACATTCAAATGGTAACAGTACATACAAATATATTCCTACATTCACATACATACTCCATGCAAAAACATGCTTACATTCAAATGCACAAACATTTCTCACAAATACAACCATGCATGGATGGGCAAATGGTAGACCCAAGCTGGCAAAAAAACTGTGAGAGTTGTATTAGTTAAGGATGTACATTTTGGTCATTGTTTGGCTAAAGGTAAGGCTAAAGGTAAGCCCAAAGATTTTTCTTGCACCAAGGACCACTCTACTTTAGTTCTGCTACTGCAGTAATCCCAAAAAGCAAACAGTAAACATGAATATTATAATTATAAAGCCATATATTCCTTTTTCAGCAATAATTATAATTCACGAATTATGACATTAGTTTCCTATTGCATTTTGTTAAATTATTATTATTATTATGATTGTCATCATCTTTGTAAAGCTAACATATTCTGTAGTACTTTATAATTATAACGTGGTGATATATAGCAGCAAGTTATTAACAGGTAAAATAATATTGACAGATACCAAAGCACAAACTTACATTATGAAGATTATTTTTTCCCACATAATTAGTTTTCTATAATTCTAAAATATATTATTTTGATTCAAAGTTAAATTTAATACATGTCTAAATACATTGCTTAAACATTTTCCTATGGCCGTCACATTATTTGCTATAAATTATACTCTTACATTATCTGAAAGCCATCAAATTGTGAGTAGCCTATACTTATGTTAAGGTGTGCCTATAATTACCAGGGTTCATGACCTTTAAGGTTATTGGACAATGTCCTTGAGCAATGACCATCCAGAGAGAAAGCATTGTCCTATTTACAACAAATTTAAAGCTAGTGTGACTTGTTGTAATATACTTGTTTTTCTTCTTCTTCTTTTTAATGACAGCCTAATAGAGGGGGGAGGGGACACAGCCCCATCAGATATATGTTCTGATACATGTTGCTGAAGTGGTACTATGATGTTATATGCAATATTAAGCCAAGAACTCATCTTATAGAACATCTGTTGCGATATTCCCTTTAACAGTTCATTGTTACTCACTGATGTAGCTCCATCCTCAGAAGCAGGGCTGTCATCAGAAATGTTGGGGCCCCTAACACAGCTCAAGGTCTGCGCCCCTGGGGTCCACCCCCGGGTTCGCCTACGGTGCCCGCCCCCAAAGATGCTGTGTGTGTGTAGAGTGGATGCAGTGTGTGTGTGTGTGTGTGTGTGTGTGTGTGCGCAGAGAAAACAGTGTGTTTGTGTAGTGGATGCAGAGTGTGTGTGTGTGTGTGTGTGTGTGTGTTAGAATAGGGACTGCATTCTGTGTGAATTTTTTATTTATCATTAATTTATGAACTTTATTTCCCCCCTAAATATTTCATATATGTGGCCAGGGAGGGGGGATATTACACTCCCTGGTAATCCCATGGCATTGTATAGGCTGCCAGGTGCTGTGTAGTATGGAGAGGGCCCAGCCAACATGATCTGCTTCCAGCAGCTCCTCTCTCCAAGTGTTTTGAGTCCAGTCTACGCATCGCGCAGAGCATTGCCATGGTAACAACACTCCGCAGTAACACTCTGACAGCCGGGAGCTCCTGAGAGTTATAGAGAGCCTCTGAAAGCTAAAGATCGCATGTACTGGGCACCCTTTTCACTATACAGGTTTTAGAAGGCCTGCAGGGGCAGCACTAGAACTAACGTAGAGAGGGTCTTGATGCAAGAAGTATTTTCTTGGGCTGCCCTCTAGCTTGGGGAGTAAGTATGAGGGTGGCTGAATATGCTGAATATGCCACAGTTATGGAGTGAGCGTGACAGTGTTGGGGGGTGAGTGTGAGTGTTGGGAATGGGTAATTGTGATAGTGTGAGGGGTGTTAAGTAACAGTGGGAGGGTTGTGGTGTGACAGTGTTAGGGGGGTTAGTGTGAGAGGGTAATGGGAGTTAATGTGACATGGCTATGAGGAATAGGGTGACAAAATTAAGGGGGGTTGTGTGACAGGATTAGGGTGTTTAGTGCGACAGGGTTACGGGGTTTAGTGTGACAGGGTTAGGACTGGTTTGTGTGTCAGTATTAGGGGTTTTAGTGAGACAGGGTTAGGAGGGTTAGTGTGACAGTGTTAGGGAGGTTAGTGTGACAGGATTAGGAGGGTAGTATGACAGGGTTAGGGAGGTTAGTGTGACAGGGCTGGGGGGAAGTGTGATAGGGTTAGAGGGTAGTGTGACAGGGTTAAGGAGGTTAGTGTGACCGGGTTAGGTGTTTAGGGTTTCAGGGTTAGGGGTTTCAGGGTTAGGGGTTTAGGGTGACAGGATTAGGGGTTGTGAGTGACTGTGCCAAGGTAGTAAGTGGAGAGAATGACAGTATGTGGGGAGAATGACAGTATGTGTTAAACACAGTCTCCCCACACTGACTAAAAATGCATTTAGTATGTATATTTCTTTCCCCCACCTCCCTACTGCTTACCTCCTGTGCAGACATGCTTGCCAATAATAATAATAATAACAAGTATGTCCTAGGGATGTAACCTAAGTCCAACATCTTAGTCCAACATCAGTGGGTCCCTGGTGGTCCAGTGTATTGTTAGTGCAGCCACACTCCCTCGCGGTCCTGGCGCTCTGTGATGACATCAGCAGGGCCATATAAAGAGCCCATTGGGCATGGTGCTGACAATTAAGATTGGCCTAATTACAGAATCGTATAGACAGAAAACACTATAACAGTCATACCTCCCAAGCGTCATGTATCAGGTGGAAGTGGAAAGTGGAAACTCACAGGATATAGCTTTAAGAAAACACATACCCTATGCTAATCTCTCGCTTTCATCTTTCAAGTAAATCCATACACCCCTAACAGAGTGTCCAGTGAAACAGGATATCGGTGAGCTGGGTAAAAAGGGTAAAAGGGTGGGCCACTGATGCGAATCACGTAACCAGGTCCGCCCAAAGGGGCAATCATGCCCAAAAAATTCTGCCCGAGGAATTAGAAGGTCAGCCTGGCATGAATGCATGTCAGGCCACCTACCAATCATGCAGGCTGGCCAACTAAGGGTATGCAATGCAGTCAACACCCAGAGCTTGGCATAAATGAATCTAATGCGCCATGCTTTCTGTCCCCTAGCACTCACTTGTCCACTCCTCTCCTTACCGTCTTACTAGCAGGCAGAAGCTCCTCTTATACAGTCTAGGACAGAGAAAATGTGTATGTAGTGTAGAAGAAAAGGAACATGCCACAATGTTAGAGAACCTGAAGCAGCAAGAGCATTTGCATAGTGCACAAAGTCAGCTTTACATAAACGAATTTCAATGTCAGCCAGTCCACACGTTTTCCCTACATCCCTCTTAAGTCTCCATACTTAAGCAAGAACATGTGAAAAGTAGTAAAAAAACATTTTTTTTTTCCAGCAATGGGTCTATTCCATGGGCATGGGCCTGAAGCTGCAGCACCATCAGCCCCTGTGTTAATCCAGCCCTGGACGTCAGAGAGCAGGCATGAAAAACCCGGCACCTGTGCTATGACATGCACAGTGCGCAAGAACTGCGACGGAGTGTGGCTGCACTAACAGCACACTGGACCACCAGGGAGTCCACCAGCAGCCCACCAGATAACCAAGGAGTGGGCAGGGAGATCCTTTGATAAAAATAAAAAAAGGAAGGGGCCCTAAAATCTATAAGAACACTGGTGTTCTATCAGACTTCCCATTGGGTAAGGAAATCTGATAGAACACTGGCATCCCCCTTTATTTCTTGAGGCTATTCCTCTTGGCTATTAACAAATTCAGTGCAGCAAGGGATCAGTGCTCCCTCGCTGCGCTGAATCCGCTGATAGCCTGAATTAATAGGGTAGTGTGGGGCCCGGGTGCCTGGGCCCCCCAGAACCGCCTGGCTTGTGACAATTGTCTTGGTTGTCATCCCCTGATGGCAGCCCTGCTCAGAAGTACGCATGGCCACATACAGCTCCCATATTTTCTACACATATTCTTGGAGAGCAAATGAGCTAATCTCTGTCCTCAAACTTAACCTACAGCTTCGTTACATATTCCACATTTAAACTGCATTAAAGGCAATTATCCCTTCATGTACTGTCCTGTATAATTACAGTCAATGATGTGTCTAATAGGATTTCACTAATTCGCATTGCAGATTTCACACAACTTTGAAAGTTACATTTTATGACACATTGTACATTGTCACATTTTATATTAGACACATTGTATATTGTCACATTTTATGTTAGACACATTGTACATTGTCACATTTTATATTAGACACATTGTATATTGTCACATTTTATGTTAGACACATTGTACATTGTCACATTTTATGTTAGACACATTGTATATTGTCACATTTTATGTTAGACACATTGTATATTGTCACATTTTATATTAGACACATTGTATATTGTCACATTTTATGTTAGACACATTGTACATTGTCACATTTTATATTAGACACATTGTACATTGTCACATTTTATGTTAGACACATTGTATATTGTCACATTTTATGTTAGACACATTGTATATTGTCACATTTTATATTAGACACATTGTATATTGTCACATTTTATGTTAGACACATTGTACATTGTCACATTTTATGTTAGATACATTGTATATTGTCACATTTTATATTAGACACATTGTACATTGTCACATTTTATGTTAGATACATTGTACATTGTCACATTTTATATTAGACACATTGTATATTGTCACATTTTATGTTAGACACATTGTACATTGTCACATTTTATATTAGACACATTGTATATTGTCACATTTTATATTAGACACATTGTATATTGTCACATTTTATGTTAGACACATTGTACATTGTCACATTTTATATTAGACACATTGTATATTGTCACATTTTATGTTAGACACATTGTACATTGTCACATTTTATGTTAGACACATTGTATATTGTCACATTTTATATTAGACACATTGTATATTGTCACATTTTATGTTAGACACATTGTACATTGTCACATTTTATATTAGACACATTGTATATTGTCACATTTTATGTTAGACACATTGTACATTGTCACATTTTATGTTAGACACATTGTATATTGTCACATTTTATATTAGACACATTGTATATTGTCACATTTTATGTTAGATACATTGTACATTGTCACATTTTATGTTAGACACATTGTATATTGTCACATTTTATGTTAGATACATTGTACATTGTCACATTTTATATTAGACACATTGTACATTGTCACATTTTATGTTAGACACATTGTATATTGTCACATTTTATATTAGACACATTGTATATTGTCACATTTTATGTTAGACACATTGTATATTGTCACATTTTTTGTTAGACACATTGTACATTGTCACATTTTATTTAAGACACATTGTAAGAAATGCATAATGTGCAAAATAAGTGCATAGCGCAGTGCAGGGCAACTAGCCTGACGCAGACCCCTGATAAAGCTGCATCAGAAGCATCAAAAAGTGGGCCGGGCTAGTTGCCCTGCACTTCACTATGCACTTATTTTGTCCAGCTAATTTACCTTTTGGACACAAATTCGGTGTCCCAGAAAACCCTGCAGCGCAAGAGCGTTCAGCATCACAGAGAACGCCTGGGGATTCAGGTCAGAGTTACGCGATTCCGACATGGAGAGAATGAAGATTTGTTTTGGTGCAGGATTAAAACCAGCACTGGAGCAAAGCTAAGGTAAACAAAGGCTAAATTTAATCTGATATTACATCGCTATGCAAAACGCAAGTGATATCCTGCATAGACATTCCTGGAAAGGAAGGAGTTAAATACTCATATTTTATCTGAGTCCATATATACAATCCCCAAAACTGCTGGACTGGCAGTAATTGCACTCATTGTGGGGGGAGCTGTAGTTTAAACATTATTGCTTTAAACCATTGACTATCTCAATATCCAGATTCTAAAGACATTGCATCTCTTGAAAAAGCAGACTATTTCTACCAAAAATAAGAAATACTTATATATTATCAGCAGGAGAAAAAAAAGAAGAAGTATTTTTACACTATTCTTACTTTAATCACAGTTTTTTTTAAAATTTAAGTTAACATTCCATGCATCTTTTTTTAAACAATAATAGTTCTTCTGCATCTGCACGCCATGAGCGTGCCTGTTGCTCGCATGATGTTTACAAGATGGCCGATGGTGGACATTGCTGCTCGCATAATTCACAGCATAAGATTTCTTCAGGACATACTTTAGCATGTGGATCTTAAACATCTGTTTGCTTCCAGTCATGCTATTTGCTATTGATCTCTTTACTGCTAGCACATGTACATTAATCAACATATATCAACTGCAAATAAAACACGCCAACATTATGTTTCGAGCATGTTACACAGAATTTTATTAAGTACAACTGACTGTAATGGATTGATTATAGTTCAAGGAACAGAATCACTCATATGATTTTTTTTTGAGTATGCAGGCTAGCATAACCAAATTAAGTACAGATCTAGCAGCTAACTATAGAACTAAAAGAATCACATGGATAAAAAAATTATTACATCCCTCGTGGTTCTCACACTATTTGAGAGTCAATAAACAGTTCAGCTCTCTGACCTATAGACAAAATATTCTATAGCCATAGATTTTATTTATAATCATTACACAAATAAAATAGGTATTTTGCTAAAATGTACACTCATCTTTTTTCTGATGCATGTTTTATAAATGTGAGAGGCACCTCCTACGGCGACCCCACAGAATGGGGGAGTTACATCAAAGCCATATCGGTGCAAATTTTTGGCAAGGTGCTGAGATGACGAGAGACATTTTATTAATTACTATAGCGATAGCTCTTTTTTAGCACTTTGCTCCAGAACAGCATCTCTTTTACCCTGTTAAATCTATCTCACCCAATGTGTCCAAAACTGTTCTTTCAAAAGGCCACTAGGTAAATGTTCTGTGTGCTAGGAGACAAGTCACACATTCTGCTCAGAACAAGCAGACCATAGACGGTTGTATTTGGGATCCATGGAATGAACAGATTGAGAACAAATTTGTATTTTAGGTGGGGATGATGGAGGCCCAGGGCTTCCTAACTGAATTGTGCCCTAGATGGTCTTCTATAGCAAATAATTATCATTCTGTCCAAGACGCCTAGGTTTATCCCTCATGTGCAATGTGGTTAAATAACTATTAACACACCCACTACATTTATGAAAATGATTCTTATTTCCAATTTATTCTCTTACCACCAGGATTGAGAGCATGATAAAGGATGGTAGGGAAAATGTAACTTGTTTGGAAAGGAAAGGCTGGGTACCAGGTATTTTGGATTCTTTAAGGAGCATCTTTAAATGAATTGAATGAGCTATAATAAAGATGCCAGTGGTATTTATCAGGAGGGTACATGTGGAGGATACATGCACAGTGCATTTGTGCAGGCATGGTTCCAGATCAGTCGTCATTAGACTTGTGCATTTAAATTCAAATTAATTGAGATTCGTCCGAATTTTGGCCGATCAGCGGTTCTTCCATATCCCATAACTCCGAAATGCTATATTGAGAAATCTCAAAATAAATTAAACAGACAAGGAATGAAAAGTTGTGTTAGTTTTGGGATTCAGAATTTTTTCCATGGCACCAAAAAAAAAGAAAGAGATGATTGATGGATAAAAGGGTGATTGATGGTTGGGGACAACCATTGTTGGTTTTGTTCACAGATCAAGTGAGAACTGACCAATAGAAGACACAATGAGAAGCAGTTAAAACAAAAATCATTATTTGTATATTTACATATATAGTTAATAAATCTATAACATAAAATGTAAAAAAAAATTACTGCTCCTTTTCTCCTCTAGTGGTTACTCCTTTTCATTTGTGGAGTGTCCCTTTAAATTTGAAATTCACTTAGAATTCTCACTTTATTAAATAATCTCTTGAGGTCTTTTTTGAAAAATAAAATGTTTTGCAGCCTTCTGACGGCGTTGCCTGCCTCTTGAGTTTAGCTTCCCTGATCTAAGCAACCAAGTAGTAACATAACTGATTATCTGATTGACAGACAGTGAGGTATAATAAGGTTCATTTATAAAAGTTTAAATTTCAGTTGAAATCGGCACTTTTTGTAAAATATATATACATTTTTTTAAATAGAACTTCACACATAACGCACTTCAGGTGTGTGGAGTGTCCATTTAAGGTAAAAAAATAGCCGAACTGGAAAAACCTTTACGCTAAATATATTTTTATGGAGAACATAGGATTAGGAAGCTAAGTCTTGAAGAAGTCCTGAAGTTCAAGGTATTGTACAGTGAAATAATAGGATTAGTTAGGAAAGAGGGGTTAGCCTTTTTTTTTAAGGGGTGCCTTCAAAGGCACGTTAGATGCTTTATTCGGCTACCTTAGGGTTGCCCACAAAGGCACTATAGGGATTTTTAGTTTCACTTATATTTTACCCCTATTCTGTTACTGTATTTACAAGTTCGATACTTTTTTATACCCCGATATCTACCTCTGTCTGTACTGGATACGAGCCTGGTAGTTACATTGTATTTTAGTTTAAAACAAAAGTGTATCTCACCGAGAGGTATTTTTTTAATGTAAAAATAGCATTTTATTCCTCTGTGCTACTTGAGTTTTGTGTATTTTCATAAATAGTATTTACTAAAGTGAGTATTCAAAGTGAATGGCAAGTTTCTCTAAGTCAGCTAGGGTTTCACTTTGGCTACTCTGGCCTTAAATTTGGAATTTACTTTGATTCTCCTTTTTGTGAATAACCCTGCATGTGTGTCTCTATTCCTTACTTTCTTATTGCCCCAACCGGCTGTAAACATTCAAAGGATATCATTTACTATTATGACATCCTGAAGCAGTTAACTTGAAGAACAGGTTATATGCTGTAATGTGTGACACATTCATCCATCATCATCACTGTATATTTGGCAGACTTAGCCAAAGTATACAGCGAGAGCGTCTGTTTAGAAGAAATTTTCCCCAAAAAGTTTGGATTTTTAGATTCGCCACGTACTTATTGATCTAACTCATTTCAAGTTTACAACAAAACATATGGCACAGATAGGAAAACCTTTCTCTGAAACTAAGATAAAAATGTTACTGCTTGTTCAAGCTGCCTGACTACCACTCTCATCAATCTCAGCCATGAGAAACTCTAAATTGGCTAAGAGTGATAGTAGCTGCCAGCATTAACCTCTGGTGTGATTTCATTTTGTTTACACGTCAAAGAGTAAATGTTTTCACGCAGTGCGTTCTCACATTCACAACAGCTACCTCTTGTCGGGAAGTCAAGAACAGCACTCAATATTTTTTCATTTCTTTTTAAATTGCTGCATAGAAAAACAAATAAATCTGTATTGTTTTCATTTTCACAAGTATACTATGTTCAAGCTTCGAAATACTTTATTTAAAAAAAAAAAAAAAAAAAAACAGCTGTTGTGCCCATGATTTACCAGATTTATCACAATAAACACTGTGTAAAATCACTAATATTCGTAAAACACCCTTGATCGGGAATACACAACAAACACAATAAACACTTTAAATTTGACTTCGGCTGTGGTGGGTTGCGTCTGCAGAGATGGCGACCACTTCTTTCGGTCTGTTCTAATTTAATCAGTTTGTGTTATTATTCTAAATAAAGATTGCACATATAACATCTGTATGTCTATGTTAGAAATACATATAAATACATACCTCTTTTTATTGCATTTTGTTGCTTACCCTTGCACTACGTCATGGGCGTCCACAGGGATTATTTCGGGGGGGGGGGCATAATTGTAATGACATCCATGCTCGGCCCCATTTTGACAGTGTCATTAAGAGGAGGGGCATAGCCATTATCACATGAAGCGCAAGCAGGTAAAGCAGTGGCGTCTCTAGGATTCATTTTTAAGGGGGGGCACAGGGTGGGCCAGGGACAAAAGTAGGGGGGCACATTCAACCCCGCCCTCGCCGCAGTTTGACCCCGCCCCTGCCGCATGTTAAGCCCCGCCCCTGACAAAATCTGTTGTTTTGGTTTTTTTTTATAATCCCTGGTGGAGGATTTATTATTTTCCACCAGGGATTATTAAAAAAACCAAACACATTTCCTTTGATACAGTGCCATAGTTGCCAACATTTGAAAAATAATTCCAAGGACATTTTGCAGCACAGCTATCAATTACTCCCTGTGTATAATATCCATGGACAGCCAGTGCTCTCTGTATAATACAGGGTTGTGTGTATAATAAATTGGGACAGTCAGTGCTCCCTGTATAGTGCTGCTCTCTGTATAATACAGGGCTGTGTGTATAATAAATTGGGACAGTCAGTGCTCCCTGTATAGTGCTGCTCTCTGTATAATACAGGTCTGTTTGTGTATAACATCCCAAGACAGAGAGCAGCACTATACAGGAACACTGACTATCCCGGGATATCTACTAAGCGGCTGCAATAGAAGTCCCGAGGTGCCGAAGTCCCGAAATTCCAAAATGCCGAAGTTCCGAAATTCCGAAGTTCCAAAGTGTTGAAGTGCCGAAGTGCCGAAGTTGACGAATTTCCGAAGTGTCGAAGTGCCGAAGTTCCGAAGTGCTGAAGTGCCGAAGTTCCGAAGTGTCGAAGTTCTGAAGCGCTGTAGTGCCGAAGTTGACGAAGTTCTGAAGTCTTGAAGTGCCGAATTGCGAAAATCCCGAATTTCGGAATGCCGAACCGAAAATTTATTTATTTATTTATTTATTTATTGGCTTTTAGATTATGCAAGTCAATCAGATTTATTCACTAATCTGAGAATTGTTGGGAATTGAACAGAGAATTGCAAATTTGAAGCCACAATAGCCTAAATGTTGCTGTCTTTAAGAGTGTTACTGCATTATTGAAAAATACTGTGGCTTTATTGTTGTTTATAATGATGGGAGCCAGTACAGCAACAAGTATACTCTTGTGCCCAGTACTGTAATGAAGAGGGTTACAGAAATTCTTCCCATGATACAAGTTAGAGGTATTTAGGGTTAGGCACTGTTTGAGATGGAAGGGCTTATGGTTTAGGCAGACTTACTATTAGGGGATCTCTGCTTTTAATATGCCATGCACTGTAGCCCCCATATTTTACATAGCTGGGAATCATAAAAATTACAGCCTTCTAGCCTTAAAAAAAAAAAAAAGCCCAGTGTTGGCTGCATTGTTAGAAACACTGTCATTGTAATAGTTAATTCCTATAAATGTAATGACATAACTGAGTTGCTCCAAAAAAAAGTTTTTAAAAATTAAAACTCTTCATTTGAAGTGTAACTAAAATAGGCAAGTTTAGAAAGAACTGAAGTGGAAGAAGTTTTCTAGTGTCCCACTGACAGAGAGTCAGAATCTCTGTCTGATCTCAGCGCAGCTGTGCAGCGTTTAGTTCATTGGCTGAGAGCGATCTGCTGACAATCTCGGCCGATTAGCTAGCCATATAGTGCAGAAACCTAGCTCAGGAAAGCTAATGGAAGCTTCTCAGATATGATAGCACTATACAAAAATATACAGGATCAGTACAAACCTCTATGTGCTAACCTGTTCGTTAGCAGGAACGTACAATAGAAAAGATGATTTACAGTAAGAACAATAACAATGTGGAATTCTCTACCTAAAGAGGTTGTCTTATCAGATTATAAATGCAAATCCATGAGGGACATACGGTAATTTGTTAAATTGTCACTTGGCTTTTAAGTTCTTTCTTTAGTAGCCCATAATTTTGTTTTGTTTTTAATTAGCCCATAAACTGTTTTTAATGTGCTTGGCAAGCTATGCCTTACACCAGCCTGTGTGCCAAATTTACTGAGATTGGCACATTTGTAAATCCAATGATAAACAGTCAAAGTGACAGTTACAGACATCATTTGTGTTTACATGGTCTAAAACCAGAGAAGGCTGGCAATGTCAATCTGGGCTCTACCGTGTCCTATAAAACAGGTGCCCAAGACATCACACTTTTTACAAGAAAGGCCTTGGAGTCCAGATACTAACCAGGTATTCACTGATTATCGGGTTCTGCAGACTCTTCACATTGCCCACAACATAAAGAACACCAAAATCGTATGCCTGTAAAATTGCTTAACATTCATCATTCCCTGTTGGGATCCATACTAGTATGATTTTATTATCTCTCCCGAGTCCATCATTAATAAATTAAAGAAACACTGTAGGCACTCATCTTCAAGCCTCATCTTCAAGCCCCGCCTCCAAGCCCTCTGGATATGAGAGCCTTGTATCTTACTTCCCGACACTCATAACATACCGTGACGCTACACACGCACGCACATTGCCATCATAGTTGCCATAGACAATCATTGAGTACAAAGATTCTCTATGGAGGAATCGTAGGCACATCACGGCAAGCATTGGAATGCTTGAGCATTGAATTGGCCCATCATCCTGTAGGTATGTCTCCATGACGATGCAACCTGTGGGAGACTCGGCGCTGGAGAAAAGGTGAGTAATTTGTTTAATTTTTTTTTTTTTTTCATTAGTAATACAGATGTGTATTCCTAACGCTACAGTGTTTCTTAAACTTCACAAGATGGGGTGCACTCTGTTGCAAAGTATTCAAATCCCAAAGAGCCCCATTGTTTAATTTTTGAGGGCATCTGGCTGCCATTGGTTACAAATAACTTGTTACAAACCGTGTTTATGCAGACATTATTTAAATGTGTTGGTCCATGCATTTACATTGAAGGAAAGATATGATTTGAATAATGGTGCCTCGCAGGTTCAACATACATATTCTGACTTGCATTCTTGCTGAGGGCTCTTAGTCCAATACTCAGATCTGTCAAAACTGGGTGGGAATATGTCAGGTTTTGCATGTAATGTCAAGGGCATTTGAGTTCAGGAATCATTTTAAAACGAAGCAGAAAAAGTAAAACACAAGAACTTGCAGATACTGGTAAACTAATTTATCTAGAGTAAAATTAAACTGTGTAAAAACAAAGAGGGACAGAGTTTTTAATTATGTAAACATTGGGAAACTAATAAAAAAAATGTAATTCTTTATTTTTGTGGTGGGAAAATGCCCACCGGTTTTGATGGTAGATTATAAACGTTCGGTACAGAATGAGAAAAGTAATCAAAAAGGAATGCAATTCAATCAACACAGTAAACAATAATAAACATAAGTCACTCTGAGCCCCTCTGCTAGCCCCTCTGGTGTCTTTGGTGGCATGTACGGGAAGCAAACAGTGTTAATACTAATCCTGTATAATACACCAGCCACTAGTACGGAGTAGGGGTGAGCCAAGCGCTGTAGCACTTTGTCTTTCCTTTTGGGTTATAGGGTTTCAGTATGGCTCCCCAGTGTGACAGTTCTATCGGGCCTAAGGTATATATTTCCCTTTAGCTTACTTCCTGCTCTTGGGGGTGTTGGGTTAACTCAGGTGCTCTGTCTTACCCGCTAGTAGGCTGGGCTTGGGGTGAGCAATTTGGTATGTTAGGTTATTAGCCCCTTGTAGTTTCAGCATTTAGGGTTAACTTGCCGGGAACTTAAGCGGACCTAAGGCGGCCCGTATGGGGCTGTACGCAATTTAACTAGAAGTGGGAGAGTACACATGTTTTCTTATCAGCTAGTTGAAACACAGTACAATATACATGCTCAGTAAACATTGCCTTGACATGGTGCAATAAGAACACGATTAGAAGCCTAATTTGAGTTAAACAATAGCCGGAATGGGCCATACGTTCAAGTGGGGTCCTGTGGTTGGTTGACGTAGTGTTGAGCCCTATCTTCCCGAGCCAATGTATCATCTAAGGCCGGTGAATAACTACACTGAGGTGAGATAAGGTAATCATTTGGTATGCTCGCGGTAATTGGCTCCTACATATACAGCCTCTCAGGGATTTTTGGTGTTGCAGAATTAAAACGTTTTAAGCGATAATACCTAAATGGACCACAAATTCTATTGCTATCAGTTCCCCAAAACCTGTAAGAGAGGACAACAACAGATGTCAGGTGCATAAGCCGCTGTAGCCCAGCCCTGGCCCATGTGTGGACATTGGCGTGTACTTGTGGCTATCTGGAGGGGGCCCTTGGTCTGGTTCCGCATGGGGAACCCAAATACCTCGCTGTGGACATACCCGCCGGCAGCACCTCGATCTCCGAGTTAATTCTGCGAGGCAAGCACGTCCACAGCAAGGCAAAGCGAACAGCAAGAAGTGGCCAGCAGTTCTCGCCCCAAGCAGTGTGATCTATAGTTTACCGGCCGTCCGAGCCGTGATTAAGCACTGCCCCGCGGTCCCACATGGGCTGTGTCGTGCCCGGCCTATGCGAGCAGTATTAAACTTACATTGCAGGGAAGCATGACTCTAACCGCTGTGCGCTATACTACATGTACCGCATGTTATACGACAATAGGAAGTATCCTAACGTGAACTCTTCAGAGCCTGCACATAAAATATAAACAGTAAGCCGAAATAATAGCCATAAAGGTACAAAAATGAAAAAGTCCTTAAGCGTTCACCCAGCTCAGCACTAATAGGTCAGTCTCGGTGCAAAGTTCAGATGTGTGAAATTCTCACAGTGGGGGAAAACTTGTGCAACGTTACCGTGATGTTGATGAGTGATGTGGAATTGTAAGAGCCTTGGGGCTAAGCTGTAGAGTACATGGGAGCAAGCTGTAATTATTCGTTGCAGTTCATGAAGTTTTCTCGGTAACTTGGTTGTGTGTGAAGGGTAGCTTGGGTTAGCCGTTGCCAAAGTTCTGTTCCCTGGTTTGAGTTTTAACAGCAACTATGAAAGCAGGCAAAAGTACTGATCACTTTTTGTGTAGGACTCAGGTCTTCCCCTGTAGGGCTCACTGTTTATCAGTTGGAGTCCTATGTAGGGTTCTCTGGGCGAGGCGGTTGCTGGCCTCCCTTGGGTTTGGATTGTTGCTCGCGTATCCTTGGGGTTGCCTCCTCTGTTGGAGTCCCCTGTGTGTCCGGGGCGTCCAGATGTGTGTCCGGGAGCCTCAGAGCAGCCAAGAATCTCATGGGGTCCTCTCCCGCTGATACTGTGAGCACTTCGTCTCCGCGGGTCACCACCAGGGTACCGGATACCCCCCACCTGTATCTTACTCCATTTTCTCTTAGTTGCCTGGTAATGGCTTGCAGCTTGCGTCGCTCTAATAGAACCGAGAAAGGTAAGTCATCAAAAATCCTAATACGGTGGTTTTCCACTTGGACAGTGGGTTGTTTCCTGGCTTGGGTCAGTATCGCCCCTTTAAATGACACATCTCGGGTGATTGCAATTATGTCCCTGGGAGCATCTACAGGCGCTGTTGGGGCTTTCCGGATTCTGAATGCTGAGACCAGTGATGGTTCTCCGTTTGCTCCTGAGATGCCTAGCGCTTCTGCCGCTTTATTTACGTAATTTAGCAAGGCCTCCGGGCCCACCGTCTCTGGTGCACCGCGGATGTGTATATTCCGTTTGCGGTGTCGCGCCTCCAGGGAGCCCACGGTGCGTGCAAGCCTCTGCACCTGTTGCGAGAGGGCTTCGACTTGGGAGCTTGTGGCTTCTATCTGTCCGTCTCTATTTACTTCTCTTGTTTCCACCTCCTCGATTCGCCTTGTGATGCTTCCCATCTCGGCCTGCACGGCCGCGAGGTCCGCCTTCCAGACTGCCCGCAGGTCTAGTAGGAGCTTTTTGATGTCTCCTTTAGTGGAAGGCGAGGTGTCTGAGTCTGAGTCGGCCTTTCGGTGTATCCCACTCGTGGTCTGCGACCCCCCAGATCTCCCTTCATCTTGGAATTCCTCGGATTCGCTGGAGCTTTGTGTTTCTTCCAGCGCCATCTTGGGTCGGGCCTGTTGTTGCGGCCTGTCAAACGACCGTCGGATGTCCGGTAAATTAGAATACTCTGCATGCACTGTTTTTCTGTTTTTTCGTCCCATAGCTGACCCGGGAGGGTTAGGGTAGCAGTGGGTATAGTTTTATGCTCGTTTTTCACTTTTTCCGTGGTCTTTTAGTCGATTTAGTGTGGTGGAGGTCGGAGCTCTCCACTAGCACGTCTGTTCAGGTTCACAGCTGGCCACGCCCCTCGGGAAACTAATAATTTTAAAATCGATTTCCACTCTTTCTCATACATGCACTATCCCTGTCCAGTGTACTTTGTAAATACGGAAAAAGTCAATGGACAATCACACCAAGTGTCGGTGTGATCAGTGGTGAGTGTAGCATTTTATCAAGGCCGAATCAATGGTTTTATGGACCTGGTGCTTTATGGAAATGCATAAATATTTCCATCATCTTAAACGTGTCATAATAGAAACTTTTTTTAGATCAGAATAGAAAACTGAATTATTAAATAAAATGTCAATAAACATGATTTTTGCTGCATTTTTAGAAATAAATATATAAAAAAACATAGAAACAAAAAAACTAAATATATATATATATATACAATACCAAACAATTTTGCACTCTAGCTATCCCTTGAAGTGTTGCCTGGTGCTCGGCTGCACAATGAATAGATGAATGAAGAAAGCCAGCACTCTAGGTCTTGTAAAAAACTTCTCAGGTTTATTTCAACAGTCAGTCAACGTTTCAGTTCAATCAGAATTTTCATCAGGACATAAATAATTAATGTTCACAATATTGACCATAAATATGGAAAAACTCACTCACCCAGACCTCGATCACCTGTGTGCCGGCGTGTAGCCATCACCACTGCGCATGCGCAATTAAGCTCCGCCCCTATTGATGTCACTTCCGGGTGCCGTACCTCCGATCACCTGTGTGTTGACGTGCAGCCATCACCAATGCGCATGCGCGATTAAGCTCCGCCCTCTATCATCATCACTTCCGGGTGCCATATCTCCTATTGACGTCAATAGGGGGCGGGGCTTAATCGCGCATGCGCAGTGGTGATGGCTACACGCCGGCACACAGGTGATCGAGGTCTGGGTGAGTGAGTTTTTCCTTAAATATGGTCAATATTGTGAACATTAATTATTTATGTCCTGAGGAAAGTTCTGATTTTTTACAGGACCTAGAGTGCTGGCTTTCTTCATTCATATATATATATATTTGTATGTATATGCATAAACTGTGTATCATATTTGTCTGTTTCTGGTCACTATAACCACAGCAGTTTGCTGTAGTGGTAATATATAGCTAGGTTTGCCTGGGTGCTGTCCCGCCATAACCTATCAATCTGTTTTGTCATTGTGTGACATTTACCTTGGTCCTGCTGGGTAGCCCACACTGCTCACTTCTCAAACTGTTTATCTATATTGTGCAGGATACGAACAGCATCAGCTGATAACCTTAGTCGGTTATTGAGCTTCTTTCTTCACAAATTTGACATTCACCTTCTGCAGCTTCGGCAGTGTGAGTGCCCAGAAGGACTTAGATAAGTGTAGCAAAACAGTTTGGCAGGTTACGGTGGTATAACATAGTAAGTTAAGTTTGTGTTAATGCAAGAATGTATGTTTATGTACAGCAAGCATATTAATATAGAGTTGTATCAGGGTATAGTTCCTCAATTTATTAATGTAGGAATACAATTTTGTAAAGCATCATAGTTTGTGAGTGTAGATGTATATTAGTGTCTCGCTGCATACATTGTAGTATGTGTAAAAGCAGGGGTGTGTTGGTGTCTTACTTCATGTATGTATTTGTACATTTGTACATTGTACATGTATGTATAATAGGGCTATGGGGGGCGGGGCCTGACCACTGAGCAGACGGTCGCACTAAACGAGAGCTCCAAGCAGGAACCTGCAAATAAGCGACATATACAGGACATAACACGCCACAACCTCTCAAATTAGGGCAGCAGAGCCTCGGTATTACCCCGAGACTCAAGTGGGTGGATTGCCGTGCTCGGAGGGGCACTCTAAAACCGACTGCAAGTTGCGGCCTACCAGCGGATGCAAGCGTAGGAGAGGCGGCCGACCTCCCTACAAAATATCCTGCTGGGAAACGTTTTTCAACCCCGTTTCCCCCCCTGCCGGTGAGGGATATCCCGGCACACTCAATAAGCTACTGGGCTGTGTCTCGAGACGCCAAGAGGAACCAGACCACTTACCCGCTCCAGATATAACGCACTGTAACATAGTCAAAACCAAGATGGCGACTGTGGTGCCGACTAAGACGACACACGGCCTGCTGGAAAACTTCGACCAGCGGCTGGATGCAATCTTCAGCGAATTCTGGCAGAAGCTGTGGAGCAGAGGGGTACCAGCTAAGGAGAAGCGGAATCAAACCATGAAGCGACGGAACTCGCCTCCCAGCCATCTTCCCCAAGAGGCTAGTAGGCCTCAGAGCAATCGACCAGCCCGCAGACCACGGAAGCCGGGGGAGAAGAGGGCCAGCTTTAAAGCAGTGTCCTATCCCGAGTCGCCCAGCATTCGCTACTGCCTTTCAGGGCCGAGAGCCCACAGGAGGACAACCCGGATGCATGACCCACATCCTCGGAAGGAGCGACCTCGAGCACGAGCAGCAAAAGCACCTTACCGAGTCTTTGCTTACAGTAGCATGGGAAAACGGAGCAGTGGGATCCACATTGAGGCTCTTGAGATGGCCTGGGGCCGGCGGAGCGAACAAGCTGGGACTGCCCGGGAACTGTATACATACTTGACTCATATTGTCAGCACAGGTATTGGGTAAACACCAGCCAGAGAAGAGAGAGAAGCATGCCGACGACTCGCCACAAAGCAGCCGCATGCCACCCTCTCTCACAGAGACACATCACCCTGGCTCTCAGCAATCATTGAATCTTAATAGCTCGTTAAAGCTGGTTTACTTTATTTTATTTTATTTTACGTGTCTGTTAAGCTTAGCATACTTATTCTAGGTGGACACGCACAAAATAGTGATGTTATAAAACTAAACAAATTTCCAGGCCAATACCCTTACATGCCATTCGAATATTAGCCTAGACCTGCACGTTTAGTTCAGCTATATGTCAGCTCTGCCTGTTTACTTAGCGACACTCTGCTCTAGACATCCACGGTAATATGTTGCGCCTGGCATTGGGCCTATTGCTTGCACAATGTAGTCACCTGCACAGGCGGAAACCGCACTACTTCCTTCTCATATGTTTTCGCAAACCATTATTTTTATTAATTTAATTTATGTTCCTCATACTTCACTCAAACACTGAGATGCAAGACCATACTGTACAGACTCATTACCAGTGGTCCACTCTCTTTAGTAATTTCCCAGCAAGTTATATAGTAATATTACAGATGATGTCTCACCCTTTAATTAGCCTGTAACTTGCACTTTGAAGTGTCATGTATACCTATACTTTACAAGTCAAGCTGGCCCTTTCAGCCTTGTTTTCTGCCTACACAGTTAGTCATGTTTGACCAGCCTCATACTCTCTCAGCATGCTTAGCCTGTGTTTAGCAACCTACCTTCACCTACCATGCATTTCACAAGCATGAATATTTTGATGTTATAATTTAATCTCAGAAAAAGTGCAGTTAATCAGACATGTAATGTGTGCTACCAGTTAACATTTTCTGATACCAATTGCAATGTCTCTGTTAAACTGTAAAATTTGCAAAGCACTACAAAAAAAAAAAAAATAATAATAGGGCTATGACACCCAACACTGCTACTCTCAGCTTCCTCCCTCTACTGTGTGAGGAGTGTTTAGCCGGGTGGCCAATGATAGACTGAGAGAGTTATCTGACTCTCTCAGCCTATCACTGGCTACCCATCGAAAATAATTATATGTTTCTGTGTGTTTTTTTTATGTATATTAATGCATGTGTATTATAGTAAAGTTTGTGTATGTATTATAGACAAGTTATATAAAAAGATTCTGCTTATAATATATTTATACATGTGCATTAAGATATGTGCGTTAGATATGATTTTGTTTTTTAAATTAAGCTTTGTCCTTTCCACAGATCCAGCCACACACAAGCACTCAGTGAGCCATAAAAACACACACACTTATCACTAACACGTACAGACTCACACAGTCATTGAGCCATACACACATACTCACTGACCCATGCTTTAGAGGGGAAATAGGGACTGTAACGGGTGGAGGGGAACATGGTGGTAAGGGGCTTTTGGGCTATAGTGGGTGCAGGGATAGGGAGTGTAATGGGTGGAGGAAAGCATAGGGGCCGTAATTGGCGCAGGGTGTAGGAGTATTAATAAACAAAATAAATATATATTTAGCATAAATGAAAGTTCATGCCCCCTCCTTCTTCCCTATCTTGGGAGAATGTTTGTTTCTGGTGATCCAGTGGTCCATTCACTCAGTTTGCACCCCTATGCAGGTGCAAACCACACTTTCTGTTCACTCCAACCAGCGCCACATCAAATTTCAGAGTTTTGCTGTGGTAACCCGCGGCAACACTCTGATACACTTGCAGATACACTCTGATACACTTAAATAAAACATGACTGACCCAATTAGTCTGTCTATAATAACTATAAAGTTGAAATTATTTGTTTGTTGTTAGCTATAGCTTTCTCGTTCTATTTTGTTTTTAACTTACATAAGAGGTGTGTTTCCAAATAGCTAATGCCCTCTATTTAAGGTACAAGCATTTCTGTAGCGACAAGTACCAGTAGAGCAAAATGTGCATTATGCACACTACAAGTTTTATTGTCAGACAGACATGGACATACATGATTCAGTCCTGCTTTAACATCTAAAAATCTATTTTCCTAACACTTACACTAATACTAAAATATTACACGTAATAGACTTACCCCGAACAACTAGCGTATATATTGATAACATGAAATGTGAACATGCTCAAAAGTGTGAACAATAGTAACTATTATAACATTATGTATAGCTTTCAGATAGCAAGTATCCATCTACAAGGTTTGTATATGGGATTAAATAAAACCTTTACCGAATGCTAATCCGTTACAGAGCTCATATTAACTATGGTTAAGAAAGAGTCTATATATGTTTGCAAAACATTGTATTTGGATGTTTGGATAAAGAAATTATAATAATATAAACTTAGACCTCCTAAGACGGAAGAAGGAATTACTACTGCCATACTATCTAACCACATGGAAAAAAAGAGCAAAGAAAAAAAAAAGAACTATTTTCTATGTTTCTCACACGTTCCTCAATGAGTGGATGCAGTACACTTTTTTTGTGCGCCCTATATTATTATATATAGTAAAAAACACATGGATAGATTATTAAATAAATCACATTAGTGGAATGACATGTGATTAATTATTTTGTATTGTGAAATTCCCTTTTTTTATGTGGATCTTTAAATTGGGTTATATGTCTTTTTTCCTGTGTTCTTGCAGGCCAGACATATTCCACAACCATATACACCTTCCTTTTCTTTAAAGGGCTTATTGTCTGTTTTTTTTTTTTTTTATTATGTATGGTTTTCCAAGAGCTACAGACAGGTATGCAAGGTAAATAGGACACTCTACTGGAAAAATCAACATGAGGAAGAACGGACTCAAAAATACCTTTTTATGTGTGATCTTAATCAAAATAGACATAGGATAAGCACCATCATAAAAACATATTTTGCCTATACTAAGAATTGATTGCATGCTTTTTAGAGTCTTACCCGAAAAACCCACAAATGAGAAAAATAAGCATAGAAGAAAGCCCTGTTTCTATGCTGAAACTCCCATTACTCCTGGGCAGCATCAAGGCAAGTCCTACATTTGATAGTCTACTGAGACAGACAGGGTAATTTGTATGAGCTCCTACAAATGAATTAACCCTTAATAGGGCACACATGGGGTGAGAGGCAGAACTGTGACATGGCTGTGTGATACAACATCAAATAAAATAAAAATAAAAATGTCCTGCCTATTCATTAACAAATATATTTATGCAAAGCAAAATAAAACAAGTTACCTGCATGTTATCCCAAATCATTATGTACATTTAAACAACAGAGATTTTAATACCATTGCAATATACTTTTTGTAATATCATAGCAATAAACATTAAAGTGTAAGCTCACCTGTCAAAGTCAAGGGAAACCTCGTAAGCAAGTCCTATGCTGACAATTCACCTTGCTACTTCCAACCAAAATGCAAAGTCTCTAAGGAGACCAAAAAGGGATATTCTTATGAACCCCTTCCAACGAATTATCCTTTAATCAAAAAGTGCACAGTAGGTTGACAGCAGCACTGTAACATGGTTGTGTAAAACAAAAATTAGCCCTGCACTCAAAGTCCCACTACGGAGAGAAAAGATGTATTTATGTGGAACATTTCACAAATCCATTTGTAATACTGCACAGAAATAATGAAAAAGTAAGAAATGCACTTACAATATTAGCAAGGCCAAATTTAGCACACAGAGTCCCTTTAAGCTTTGGCAAAGCATTAAATAAGTTGTAGTCCTACCACACGTAGGAATGTACCTGGAGATTTTAGATTATGTCTATAAAATTACCCACTATAAAGGAAAGTTTATTTCTCCTTCTATAGTCAATATACCAACAAGGAAACCCCCTGGTAATTCACAAGACTAGTTTCTGTGTAATCTTATCTGAGTTTTATCTCAGTCCACGTGAGACTTTGTTCCTTATTGTTTATATACATACATCCCCCTTTTCCTATACTCCATAGTTCAAGTTCTGCCAAGGTGTTAACGTTACCTTACCTGGGAACACACCTGTCCTGCTGTAATGCTGATATCCAGTGCCCTCTATTGTTTGTCATTTAGAAGTTCAGACTAATAAACTCACGTGTTTATTTTACCCTTTGAGTTGTCTATTCTCAATGTTTTATCATTCAGTATATCAGTTTTATCTGTTACTTTTCTTTCTTACCCTGTGAATACAGAAATGTCTGAAATCTTCCTCTACCACCAAACCCTCTGCCTCCCACTAAGGGAAACTATATGAAATTATGATAACCCACAATTACACTGTTTATGAATCAGTAAGGCTTGTAGGTAGAGTACATGGATTAAAGGAACACTACAGGCACCCAACTATTTCATCTCACTGACATGATTTGGGTGTACTGTCCCTGTCATTTTAGCTCTGCAGTTACAAACACTATATACAAACACTATAACAATATTTATATTGCCGGGTTAAGTCTTCCTCTAGTGGCTGTCTACCATACAGTCACTGGAGGCAATTCCTGGCTGTGTGGTAGACTGTTTGACTCAGTGAAACTACACAGGACTTTGCATGAGGACGTCTAGCGTCTTTTATATCCAGACGCGCATACACATCACGTTCCCTCCATCGACTGACGTTGGAGTTGTGGCTACTTATCTTATGTAGGAGCTGATATTTTGTCAATCAGCTTCTACCTGCCACGTCTTGCCATTTATCATCATCTAGCACAGGCCCGCTTGTCACAACAGGTATTTTCATAGTGTATAACAGATGGCTGTGGCATGCTTGAGACCTATGAAGGGCCTTGTGTTCTCTTCTAAGAGGAAAGCAAATTGCCACCATTAAAGCAAACATCTCACCCTGGTGGTTCTTTGTAAAAAAAAAAATAAAAAGATAAATAGAGATGTATGTGTATATACATACATATCTCTTTAAACATAGAAATATGCCTACATGTACTGTAGTTTTCTTCCAATGTTCAAGCTGAACGAGAATATCCAGTTTAATTCTCTAGAATAGCATGTCAAGCAGTCCATCAACATTTGAATGGCAAATTCCATCGTTTAAAAGACTCCAAAAGTCAAATAATTGAGTTACATACCTCAAACACTACAGTTCATTGCATTTTCAGTCTGATCTATTTGCCGGCATAATGTTTCAATTTCTCAATTAACAGTATAAGTGATTTGATATTTTTATTTATAGCTTTAGTTGTAGTTTGATATTTTTTTTCCTATCCATCAACCCTTTCTATCAAAGGTGGCTGAACATTCACAGTGTATTCTCTGGATCAGTATAAAGCTACATTCTAAACACCATAATCACCTCAGCTTATTGTAGAGGTAATGGTACAAGACATCTCTGAATATAGTCCATCTGTTTTAAAGCAGAGTGGCAGAGGGGCTTCCCTGTCACCAAATTCCAACCCTTCTGCTGTTTCCAAAACACTGCAGACATTCTACTTCCTCGTTATTCATCCAAATCCATTAAAGGCTTTTGAATGGCGGACCTACCACTCCAGTGATCACAGCCTATCAATGATGTCTGAACATGGATGGGTTTGGATGGATAAAGCAGAAGTGTTAATCTTGTATTATATTGGTAGCTGCAGAAGGGCAGGGCTTTGACTGCCAAGTAGCTCATGTTATTATCAAACTGCTCAAAAGTGGGTTGTCAGAAAATATTAGGGCTGCGTAGACACACATATTCAGTACCAGGGCCGCCATCGGGGGTGACAACCATGACGGGCCCCTCCCCCCAGGAAAGCTTATGGCCTCCCATAGTCTGTCTCTTGCTCTCTCCTAAAGGGCAGCACTTCATTCTCTCCCCCAGTCTGCTTACCCCCCACCTTGTTTGGTTGCTATCGCTCAATGCCTGTCCTATTGTGTTTTATACCCCACCTCCTCTAGACTGTAAGCTTATTTGAGCAGGGTCCTCATCAACCTATTGTTCCTGTAACATTTTGTAATTTTCTAATTTATTGTTAAATTCCCCACTTTTATAATATTGTTAAGAGCTTCAGAATATGTTGGAGCTAAATAAATGCCAATAATAATAATAATAATAATAGTCAGGGCAGACTATGAGGCTAGAATAGCTCCAAGCAAATAACCTTTGACATACAGATGACAGATTTTAGTTGCAGACACCATTTTAGCATTGTAATAGCACTACGGAAAAATTTGCATTTACTGGCATCCTCTGTTTCAAATAAAATATAAACAATAGTACATAAAAGAAAATATAAATATACTGTGTAATTATAAATAAAAACATGCATGAATCACGCTAGTCTTTCATCTTAGACTAGAAAATCCCCCTTTATTTTCTTTTATAGAATACCTGTCTTACAGCCAATCAATATGCAAGCAGCAAATTACATATTTCACATAACTCTGAAAGTCAACTAATTGAGTTATATAATCTCAGACTCTGCAGTTCAGTCTTGTAAACCTAGTGCATCTTACAGCTTATTAACAAACGAGCCAAGATGTGCGTTTTTATTTTGTACATCCCATTTTAGCTAAAGACATTCGGGTAGATCAGAGATATTACAGAGAGACTTGACAAAGTGTCAATCATTAGACATAGAGCCATTTAGAGCTATTGCCAGCTAAAGCAATATATATACCCGGCTCATACAAACCCATGTACTAACATACAGATGTCACACGTATATTTATTCTCCAACACATATCTGACATAGAAAGCACATAAGTAAGTGGCTGCTATATTTCACCTACCACATTCCTCATACATCTCCCATCTGCTATTACTTATCCAATCGTTATCCTATTTTAGGTTCCCCAAGAAGTGAAAGGGGGAAAAATGAGCTGATGCCTTTATTTATCCAGTTTCTTAAGCAATCAGTATGGAAGGGACAGGGAGCATATCTACATGTTGAGTTCTACTTCCAAATTGTCCAGAATCTGTAAATATTAGATTTTACCAACTTTGCTCAGGCATAATATAGGATAGAAGAGTACGAGGCACAATGGAAGATACAATATACACTGCAGGCCACTTCAGACATACCATGACATTTGTAAAACGTGAAGAACTTAAACACTGCAATCAAAATTTATGTAGCATATTACGAGGAAATATGTCCTGGGAAAATACCACTACAGTTCTCTAAACTGTGAACTGCAAGCAAGCATTTCCATTACCAGATCCTGCCTAAACCCGTAGGCTTCAACTTACCTGTAGCTTATTCACCCCCACATTGACTCAGCTCAACATCTTATATATCACACGAGATACAAGATTATCAGGGCTATTACCTAAAGTGAGATTCAAGGTGAATTTAAAATGAATTTCCAATTTAAGGTCAAAATAGACAAATTATAACACTTCTCTAATTCAGCTAAGCTTTTAATTCAACCACTCTATAATTACCTTGCAGGGTTAACTCCTCCTCTAGTGGCTGTCTACTAGACAGCCACTAGAGGGCACTTCCAGATTTACAGCACACATTCCGTGTGCTATAGCGTTGCTGGACGTCCTCACGCTATGTGAGGACCTCCAGCGTAGCTGAAATCTCCATAGGAAAGCATTTTTCAATGCTTTCCTATGGGGAGGTCTAATGCGCGTGTGCGGCATTAGATCTCACCCCCGCCGGTAGCCGCGCATGCGCAATAGGTCTCCCCCGCCAGATGACGTTGGCGGGGGAGGAGCATGGGCGGACCCTGAACCAGGGCCGAGGGACATCGGTGCTGGACTCCGGTAAGTCACTGAAGGGGTTTTAATCCCTTCAGCAACATGGGATGGGGGGTGGGAGGGAGAGGGGACCTGCAGTGCCAGGAAAACTGTTTATTTTCCTGGCACTGGAGAGTCCCTTTAAGTCTTTTGTTCTTAGCTTGTTCTGGGGGATCTCTATGGCACTTCTGCTGCAATTTTAGAATACACAAGAGTCACGCCATGTTGCTGCAACCTAAATATTGCCCGCTCACTTTTATTTATTTCTTGCCCCAGGCAAGAGCATTATTATAGTCTATTAAAAAGCCCGTATTTGAGACACGTTCTATAGTTTACATGGAATTCTATTCCTATAAAACGAAACAAGCATTTGGTTTTCTCCTTCTTCACTGTTTTTTCTTTGCGTGGAGATGTCATATAAAACATTCAAACTACATCTAAACTGTAATAAAACTAGCACATTGTGTGACATGACAAGAATGACTTTTGTCATGTAAAATAAATATAAATGCCAAAATTCAGAAAGAAGATTGTCCGGGGCGTTCGATACTTCCTTTTGGAGGTTAGTATTAAAGGTAATCCTGCCCTCAGGGCTTTTGATATACGAAATCTACACAAAAAAAACTGCATCACAACAATAATGATTAAAGCATTTCTATAAGTCAGTTTCCTCTGCCCTTACTGAAAAGTACAGTAAGCGTAATACAGATTGCTTATTTGGGCTAGTCATCCTCTAGTTTCTACACAAGATTCTATTTCCTGCCAAACATATCATTATGGGATTATCCCCAACATCTTGTGCCTTCTGGGTGCCATTTAATGTACACTGAATTGAAGCAGAGAGACTTAGTTAAACAAATCGATGGTATCATACCGTGCCTTCCTACCAGATGAAAAATAACAATATTTTCACTGCTTCCTGCGCTCTACTAATCAAATTCACGCCTCGGTATTATGCAACAATGCATCATGATCCACAAGCAACAAATCAGCTATGTTTTATAGACATTTTACTTCTATCTACATCAAATGGAACCGAGTATTACATAATGTACTGATATCTAAAAAAAATAAAATTATATATATATATATATATATATATATATATCAATATATATATAATTGAAAAAAATGGAAAGGTTCAAGCAGTGACTGCCTGGGCTCAGGGCTCCGAGGAACATGTCATAGACCTTAAACAAGGTATGCTTCCCTCAAGTGAAAAAGTATATCAAATGTAAGTTCTACAATCTAGGGTCAACAAGGTTGATGACAGAAGTAGGAGAAATAATATAAAAGACTGTTGGACTGCATTGAAGTGTTTATAATGTATATGCTGTAATGTATCCACTCACAAAAATACAAAAACAAACAATACAAACAAACATTGCTTCCTCCCTATGTGAGCTGCTCTAGGTAACCTACAATGTAAATATCCCCATAAACAGGATTATTCACTAAAGTGTAAATTGTCAGAAATTAAAAGTGTTATTTAAAATTTTAGGACAAAAGTGAACTCAAAAATATTAACCTAAAATTTGAAATGTACTATTCAACAATGCATAATTTTTATAATTTGAATAAAAATTGTCATAGTTATATTTGTATCACATTGTACTTTTTCACTAAAATGTTAAAATAAAAAAATCAATAAACATTACTTTAGGAACACTTATCAACTATTTGATTAATTGGTCTCCTGAAATCAGTATACAATGCCTCATCTCATACATTGTCCTCCCACTTTCAATCCGAGTCTAATATTATTAGAGGGGGGATTTAACTATAAATAGGACAGTTACAATAAAACTTACAGGAACGATAGGTTGAAGAGGGCCATGCTCAAAAGAGCTTACAGTCTATAGGAGGTGGGGTATAAAACATATTAGGACAGGAAATAGCAATCAAATTAAGTTGGAGTGAAGCAGAGCTGGAAGAGAGAGTAGAGTGCTGCCCTTTAGGAGAGAGCAAGAGACAGGTATGTGAGGTAGAGGTTAGTCTGGGAGGCCATAAGCTTTCCTAAAGAAATGGGTTTTAGGACACTTTTTAAACGATTGAAGACTAGGGGAGAGTCTGATGGTGGTAGGCAAGCTATTCCATAGGAAGGGAGCCGCCGGCGAGAAGTCCTGCAAGCGTGAGTTGGCCGTACGGGTGCGAGCAACGGACAGGAGAAGGTCACGGGCAGAGCGGAGAGACCAAGAAGGGGCATACCTATGGATCTCTGAAGAGATATAAGAGGGGCTAGAATTGTTCAGTGCTTGATAGGTATGGGTTAGCACTTTGAATTGACTCCTATAGGATACAGGAAGCCAATGTAAGGACTGACAGAGGGGTGACGTGTGAGAGGACCGACTAGAGAGGAAAATCAGTCTGGCGGCAGCATTCAATACAGACTGTAGCAGGGCAGTATGGCTATTGGGAAGACCAATCAGGTGAGGGTTCCAATAGTCCATGCGAGAGATTACTAGAGCATGGACAAGCTCTTTAGTAGCATCTTGTGTAAGAAAGGGGTGGATGCGGGCGATGTTTTTAAGGTGGAATTGGCATGATTTGACAACAGACTGGATGTGAGGCTCAAAGGTGAGGCCAGAATCAAAAGTAACACCAAGACAAAGTGCTTGTAAAGATGGGCAGATATGGGTACCACCAATCTGAAGGGAGAGTGAGAGAGGAGGATTAATATTAGGAGGAGGAAAGACAAGAAGTTCTGTTTTGGAAAGATTGAGTTTCAGAAAGCGGGAGGACATCCAATCAGAGATAAAGAAAGGCAAGAGGTGACACGTTGCAGAACATCAGGGGAGAGGGCCGGGGAGAAGAGATATATCTGGGTGTCATCAGCGTACAGGTGGTATTGGAATCCAAATGAGGTAATAAGTTTGCCAAGAGAGGCAGTGTAAAGAGAAAATAGAAGAGGACCAAGGACAGAGCCTTGGGGGGACTCCAACTGAGACAGGATGAAGGGTGGAGGTATCATTAGAAAAGAAGACACTGAATAAGTATTGGGTGAGATATGAGGAAAATCACAAGAGGACGGAGTCACAGAGACCGAGTGATTGAAGAGTTTGGAGAAGGAGAACATGATCAATGGTGTCAAAGGCATCAGAGAGGTCAAGAATTAGTATGGAGTAGTGACCTTTGGATTTAGCTGTGATAATCTTGTTAGTGACTTTAATAAGGGCAGTCTCAGTAGAGTGGAGGGGGAGGAAGCCAGACTGAAGAGGGTCAAGGAAAGAGTTGGAGTTGAGGAAGCAGGCCAGACGGGTAAAGACTAGTCTTTCAAGAAGCTTTGAGGAAAAAGGGAGCAGGGATATGGGACGATAATTAGGAGGAGAGGATAGGTCAAGATGTTTTTTTTAAGATGGGTATTACAGTAGCATGTTTAGGGACAGTGACAGAAGAAAGAGAGCAGTTGAAGATGTGTGTTAAGGAGGGCACAAGACAAGAGGAGAGAGATCTGATAGTGTGAGACAGGGACAGGATCAAGCGGGCAAGTGGTGGGGCGAGAGGAAAGGATAAGTGCAGCCACCTTTTTGTTCAGTAGCCTTTGAGAAGGTCAGCAGGGTTGGAGAGGCATGATCCAGGTGTGGTTGAGAAAGTGAGGGGCATGGTGGTGAGAATTCTTTCCTTAGCTGTTCAATCTTGTCAGTGAAGTAGCATGCAAAACTATAAGGTTAGTTTGGGGGTGGCCACAGCAGGGCAAAGAAGAGAGTTAAAGGGAAACTCCAGTGCCAGGAAAGCGATCTGTTTTCTTGGCACTGGAGGGTCCCTCTCCCTCCCACCCACCAATCCCTAGTTACTGAAGGGGTGAAAACTCACCTGAGGTAGCGGCGATGTCCCTTGTCGCTGCCGCCTCCTCTGCGCCGCTCCTCCCTGTGCTTCCGTCGGCCGGTAGACGAGACTGATCCCGCCCACCGGCCGAGGAGAGCTAATGCACATGCGTGGCAATGCCGCACATGCGCATTAGCGCTTCCCATAGGAAAGCATTGAAAACGAATTTCAATGCTTTCCTATGGGGATTTGAGCAACGCTGGAGGTCCTCACACAGTGTGAGGACGTCCAGCGACGCTCTAGCACAGGTTTCCTGTGCTATGAAGCAGGAAGTGCCCTCTAGTGGCTGTCTAGAAGACAGCCACTAGAGGTGGAGTTAACCCTGCAAGGTAATTATTGCAGTTTATAAAAAAACTGCAATAATTACAATTGCAGGGTTAGGAGTAGTGGGAGTTGGCACCCAGACCACTCCAATGAGCAGAAGTGGTCTGGGTGCCTGGAGTGTCCCTTTAAAGGTATCAAAGAGACGCTTGGGATTACGAGAGCATGAACTAATAAGAGACGAAAGTATGACAGTATGGCAGTTCAGTGGGGGGGAGAGGGGGCTGGCAGAGCTGTAACTTACCTTTCCTGCAGCTCCTGTCAGCTCCTGTCAGCTCCTGTCAGCTCTCTCCTCCTCTGCGCCGTCCGGTCAGCACCTCGGTCAGCTCCCAGTGTAAGTCTCGCGAGAGCCGCGGCTCTCGCGAGACTTACAGTGGGAGCTGACAGAAGAGCAGAACGGACGGCGCAGAGGAGGAGAGAGCTGACAGGAGCTGCAGAACAGGTAAGTTACAGCTCTGCCAGCCCCCCTCTCCCCCCCACTGAACTGCCACTGGACCACCAGGGAAGGAGAGCCCCCCTCCCTGCCATATATCAAGCAGGGAGGGGGGACGAAAAAAAAAATATAAATAAAATAAGAAGAAATAATAAAAAAATAATAATAATAAAAAAAAATTAATAATAACAAAAAAAGGGGTATAAGGACCACTATGGGAGGGGTATAAGGACCACTATGGGAGGGAGGGGGGCATAAGGACCACTATGGGAGGGTGGGGGGTATAAGGACCACTATGGGAGGGAGGGGGTATAAGGACCACTATGGGAGGGTGGGGGTGGGTTAAGGACCACTATGGGAGGGAGGGGGGTATAAGGACCACTATGGGAGGGAGGGGGGTATAAGGACCACTATGGGAGGGAGGGGGTGGGATAAGGACCACTATGGGAGGGAGGGGGTGGGATAAGGTCCACTATGGGAGGGAGGGGGGGGGTATTTGGACCACTATGGGAGGGATGGGGGGGGATAAGGAACACTATGGGAGGGAGAAGGGGGATAAGGACCACTATGAGAGGGAGGGGGTGGGATAAGGACCACTATGGGAGGGGAGGGGGAAGTAAGGACCACTAGGGGAGGGGTGAGTCAGGACCACTGGGGGGGGGTGAAGGAACACGGGGGTGGGGAGGTAAGGACCACTGAGGGAGGAGGAGGGGAAGTCAGGACATATGGGGGGGAGGGGGCGGCAAAAATTTTTTTGCCTACGGCGGCAAATATCCTTGCACCGGCCCTGCACACACTGCATTCACACACTGCATTCATACACACACACACTGCATTCATGCACACACACACTGCATTCATGCACACACACACTGCACTCATACACACACTGCACTCATACACACACGCTGCACTCATACACACACGCTGCACTCATACACACACACATACGCACACACTGCATTCATTATACACACACTGTAAATAAATATTCAATTAATGTATTTTTTTTAGGATCTAATTTTATTTAGAAATTTACCAGTAGCTGCTGCATTTCCCACCCTAGTCTTATACTCGAGTCAATAAGTTTTCCCAGTTTTTTGGGATAAAATTAGGGGCCTCGGCTTATATTCGGGTCGGCTTATACTCGAGTATATACGGTAAATGATTTTATGCATAACACTTAAATAAAAATTTAGTGCACTTACAAAAAAAAACTTTTTGACAATTAAAATCCACCATATGTGGGGGGCGTGGCCTGGACGCTGAAGAAGATGGCAGCATAGACCTAGAGCTCCCTGTAAGGCTCCGCTAAATCACCGCCTAAAGCACACTTTCACCCCGAAAATGGGCAAGACAAATCGACCCTCTCAACCCCCTAAACAAGCGGATACCCCCAGGAGGTCTCAAAACCCCTCCATGAGGCAATTCTTGACCGCACAAACGGACGCAGACCCTCAGGCCTACACGAGCCAAGCGGCCCCAGAGGACCCGCTCCCACTCACACCAAACGGAGACGGGATCATGGCGGACAACCTGACTGCCAATCCAGCCACCCAACACCCAGACTGGATGGAAATGCTACGCAACTTACCCACAAAAGCCGACTTAAAAGCGGCCAACTCGGAACTCCGCACCTCCATCTCAACGGAGCTCCAAACGCTCAAGGAGGAAATCCGAGGCCTACACCAACGGGTCGCCCAAGTGGAGGCGGACTGCGACCACATGTCAGCGGCGCAGTCCGCGAACACGGACACGCTGCGACTCCACACCCTCCAACTACAGCAAATGGCGGGCCATATGGAAGACCTGGACAATCGCGGCAGGAGGCAGAATATCAGAGTCCGGGGGATCCCGGAGGAAGCAGACAACTCCGCCCCAGTGCAGACCACGCTGACCGGCCATTTCAATTCCATACTGGGCCGCACACACCAGGATCCCATTGACTTTATAAGGGCACACAGGGCTCTACGGCCCAAAGGTCCGGAAGGGACCCCACCGCGCGACATCATATGCTGTCTGATGAGCTACCAACTCAAGGAGGACATACTCAGAAAGGCCAGGGACGCAGGAACAGTGCACCTTGGTGACACCGAGGTACAACTTTTTCCCGACTTGGCACCAGCCACGCTGGCATACAGGCGAGCACTACGTCCCTTCACCAAACAATTACAAGCAAATAAGCTGCGCTACCGCTGGTGCTTCCCCACGGGGTTACAAGTACAGACACCAAAGGGCCCCTTCCTGATGAAGGACAGACAAGACCTGAATGTCCTGGCAGCAGAACTCCATATCACGCCGGCACCCTTACAGTGGCCGGACCCGCTAGCACCATATACACCTGCTCGAGGGGCTCCACCCCAACCACAGAGTACGCAGACCCGGAGAACTACGCGGCAACAGGCGCTGAGGCCCTCGGGGGCCCAACTCTGAGGTGACCGACGACACACGCCAAGATGGCGGACGACACCGGCCGACCACCACCAGAAGAGACTCCCCTGACACAATAGCAGAATCCTAACCAGAAACGGACTATCACAACTCACACGGACTCCCCATACTTGGACACGAGAGAATGCCCACCTTATGGACTATGCCTAATGTTCTACCTAGAGCCTTGAAACCCCTCATTCGGAGACACCCGCCTTCAGAACTACGAAACCCCGGGTGCGGCCCGGACTTTGCAAAACATTCGATATACCACAGGACTGCCGCCCCCGGCCACGACCGAGACGGCGCCCATGCAGAAAGACTCGCAAGTATATGCTGGACTCTTAACACAGGACTGGCTAAACCACCTGGGGAGGGGGTGGGGGGTGAAGGGTGGGAAGGTACAGCCAAAAGGTAACAGACAACGCATGGGCCGGGAGGGAGGCGGGCACAGGTCGAGGCCGACTGGGCTGGGCAAACGCTTCTCCTACACCGGGCCCGTGATGACCCCAGCAGGAGCGGGCGGGAGAGGCGTGGGCCCGGTTCACTCGGGAACTGACAGGGCCGATACCTGGCCCATAGAGGAGGGGGCTAGAGGAGGGAGGAGGGGGGGACATTCCGTGAGGCCTGGAGAGCAGATACACAGGAAAGGGGAACGTAGGTCACCCCATGCGGACCACCTCGCACACAGGCTCAAACACATGCCCAGACCACTCAAGATACCCATCCAGAGCACAGAAGAGCTGGCAGGGCACAGGGACACCTATCACCACGAGCTAGGGTAACAGGGAGTAACTGGAGGCAGGGGGTGATCTATAGCCAACTTTGCAGGTATTAGCATTAACAAAACTATTATATTACGGCACCATCATCTCACTGTGGAAGGGGAGGGTGAGCGGGGGGGGGTCGGTCGGCCCACAAAGCCGCACAGTAATAACTTGAATGTTTATGAAGGTTCACTTGTGTTATTATTTATTGTTTCTTGTTCTTGTGTTATTTGAAGATATGCCCAGGGTGACGATTCGACTGCAGAGACGTCCATAGGCGGAGACAGCCACCTACGATCACGACTAGAGCCACTGAACAGGGAGGCATGGGAGGCAGACGTTCCCAGACCACCCAGACTAGGAAGAGATCGAGAGCCGGACCACCTGGGGGAGGAGTTTCCCACGTGGTCACGACACTTCTCGGTGTTCCTCCCACACCCCGACGGGATAGGCGCCACATCCAGGTGAGAGGGGCACTGGGCGCGCAAAACGGCCCAGGCCCACGCATACACCTCGACGCCTTAACCCTAACGTCACCTAGGTGACGGTTACTTCATACACCTATTTATCCCCTTACTTCCCAACACCCTCCCCACCTTCCCCACCCCCCTCCCATCCTACGCCCCGAGACCAAACGACTGAAGACATAGACATACACACAGCCACACACCAAACATGTCACTCGCACCAGCAAACCTCACATTAGTGTCCATCAATGCCAAAGGGCTTAATAAACCTGAAAAGAGGTCGACTACGCTAGGCGAACTCCACACTCTAAAAGCGTCCATAGCCTACATACAGGAGACCCACTTTAGAGAAGGGGCACGACCCCGCTTCCACGACCACAGGTTCCCGAAGGGGTTTTATAGCGATTTCCAGGGGGGAAAGGCACGGGGGGTCGCGATCCTAATGCACAAGAGAATCCCCTTCCTAGAAGAGGAGATACTGACGGACAGGGAGGGCAGGTACTTATTCGTGAAAGGGAAGATAGTAGGCCAAACTTACACATTCGCCAACATCTACGCCCCCAACCAGAGACACTATAGGTTTCTATCCCACACATTGCGCAAACTCCAGAAATTTGCG
Source organism: Pelobates fuscus (assembly GCF_036172605.1). NCBI lineage: Eukaryota > Metazoa > Chordata > Amphibia > Anura > Pelobatidae > Pelobates > Pelobates fuscus. The sequence continues at coordinate 104,870,557 of NC_086318.1, read as the reverse complement.
AAGGGGGTACTCATCCTGGGGGGCGATTTCAACATAGCTATGGACCCAAGATGGGACTCCTCATCTGGGACATCTCATATCCCGACCCAACACTTAACAGCACTTAAAACTCTCCTATCTAAACAAAAACTAATTGACTGCTGGAGAGCCCACCACCCTGATGAAAGAGATTATACTTTCTTTTCCCACCCCCACAACACCTACACCAGGATTGACTACTTCTTTATGACTCACTTCCACCTCCCACTAGTTGAGCGAGCGGAGCTAGGCACAGTGACGTGGTCGGACCACGCACCAATCTCCATCACGATAACATCCCCGATGCACAGACCAAAGGTGACTAAATGGCGCCTAAATGAACACTTACTAACGCAACCGGACATTAAAGCGGACATTAGCACCGTACTGAGAGAATACTTCACCATAAACACACCCGAACAAACGACACCGACTATACTATGGGAGGCCCACAAGAGCGTAGCGAGAGGTCACTTCCTCCAAAAAGGAGCCATGCTGAAAAAGCGAAGGGAAGCGGAGATATCCGCAATACTCACCGAAATCCAGGAGATAGACACACAAAACAAGGGCACCCAATCACACGCACTACAAGACAAACTTCTTGCACTCCGCAGGGAACTGACCCAACTCCTACTGAAGAGACATCTCAGGGACGCATTGAGACACAAAGCGTTCTTTGCACTACACGGCGACAAAAGTGGCAAACTACTCGCTAGGATGCTAGCTAAACGCAGACAGCAGACATATATAGAGCGCATTAGAGACGAAAAAGGCACACTACACCGACTACCCACGAAGATCCAGGACATAATTAAAACATACTATGCCAACCTATACAATCTGCCCCGTCCACCGACACAGGCTGCCGACGAACGCCTGACGAATAAAATAAATGACTATCTCACTACACAAGACCTACCCTCACTAGACAAAAACACCGCAGACCTCCTAGAAGAGGAGATCACGCTGGAGGAATTGGCCCTCGCAATAAAACAGACAAAACCGGGCAAAAGCCCAGGCCCCGACGGCTTACCCCGGAGCTACTACAAAACATTTGCGGACATACTTTACACCCCCCTAGTAGACACATACAACGCCATCAGGGCGGGACACCACTTCCCCAAACAATCACTCGCAGCTCACATCACCATCCTCCCAAAAGAGGGTAGGGATGGGGACCACTGCGGAAACTACCGACCCATCTCTCTCATCAACTGTGACCTTAAATTTCTGGCCAAAATACTGGCCAACAGACTGCAACCACACGTGCCCTACCTGGTACACCCGGACCAGGTGGGGTTCGTGTCGGGGAGGGAGGCACGGGACAACACTATGCGCACCCTCACTCTGATACACAGCCAGAAACACGCTCACGGGGGCCTCCTCCTGCTGTCCACCGACGCGGAGAAGGCCTTCGACAGAGTCGGATGGTCATACATGTTTAGAACACTAGCACACGCCGGCATGGGCCCCAGAATTAGAGGCTGGATAGAGGCCCTATACACACAACCATCCGCACAAGTAGTGGTGAACGGGGCACTGACAACGGCATTCGAAATTCGAAATGGCACCCGTCAAGGCTGCCCCCTATCCCCATTGCTTTTCGTCCTCGCACTGGAACCACTCTTACAGGCCATCAGGACAAACCCAGACATCACAGGGGTGACGGTGGGAAAGACCCACCACAAAATCGCAGCATATGCAGACGACATGCTATTTTACATATCAAACCCGGAGGTTTCTCTCCCCAACATCTTAAAGGCACTACATGACTTCGGGGCCATATCTAATTTAAAAATCAACAACACAAAATCATCCATACTTAACATCAGCATACCAGAACACAGGACAACACACATGCGACAAAGCTACACCTTTAGGTGGGCAGCACACAAGATCCGCTATCTGGGCATCTGGCTAACTAGAAGGGCAGGGGACATGTACGGGGAGAACTTTACACCGATGCACGCACAGCTACACGCAGACATGAGGGAATGGGCGTACCCACACATCTCCTGGCTGGGCAGAATACAGGTGGTCAAGATGAACTTCTTACCACGCCTGCTGTATCTGTTCCAGACCATCCCCATAACAATTCCTCGCACATTCTTCACCACATTACGCTCCGCTCTGGGCAGATACGTGTGGGACGGGAAAAGACCCAGGATAAGCCACAACACACTTACACTTCCAAAAAACAGAGGCGGCCTAGCCCTCCCGGATTTCCACTTGTATTACAGAGCCTGCCACCTCCTGCGGATACTGGAATGGTCTAAGGAGGGGGTACACAAGCTCTGGAAGCAAGCAGAGGAGGGAGAGGCAGGGATACCGATAGCAATAATACCATGGATACCACCAGGATCAGGGAGTAAGACGCTAACACAATCACAATATGTGAGGGCCACCATCCAGGAATGGCAGAGGGCGAAGGGAAAACACAATCTGTCAACGCACCCCTCACCCATGCTACCTCTGACATACAACCCTGAGTTCCCCCCCGGTCAGGACCCGAAAGCTTTCAGGACCATAATTCCAAACCCCTTACCCAGGCTCAGACATATCTCTAGACCCGACGGCATTAAAACCCTGAGGGAGCTTAGAGGAGAAGCACCAATCACATTCCTGACGCAACTCAAATACCGACAGCTACGCCATTACATTGCCACACTCCCTCAAGGCACATCGCTCACGAGAACCCCAACGGCATTCGAAAGGGAATGCTTAGAACCCCAACCATTGGCACATGGAGTCTCTTTTCTATACAACCTACTACTGACCCACACACCAACGGCCACACCAGGCTTCATGGGAAAATGGGAAGAGGCACTAGGGCACACACTTGACGAAGCCGCATGGGGAAAAATCTGCTACCTCACACACCACTGCGCTAGCTATAGCAAGACTCAGGACACGGCATACAAAATCATGACACACTGGTACCGCACGCCAACGACCCTACACGCGATCTCCCCGACACACTCTCCACAATGCTGGAGATGCGAAGCAGAGAGGGGCACACACCTGCACATTTGGTGGGAATGCAAGGGAATTATCCCGTTCTGGCAGGGAATCCACAAGATGCTACAACTGTTCTCGGATGACCCACCCCCCTTTAAGCCCGCAGAAATGCTCCTACACCATACTAAGATACCGAGATCCGCATACAAAAAATCGCTGTCCATACGAATACTGAACACGGCCAAATCCATCATCCCAAAATATTGGAAACAAACCACAACCCCAACACTGACCACATGGTTCGCCCATATGGAAGACCTCCGAACCCTAGAGGAATTCCAACACACAGCAGCAAACACACAACAGACATATTTTAACACGTGGACACATTGGATATTACAGACCTCCAAACCAGACTTTATGGACCGCTTGAGACTGATAGACAGGAACGAACCATAAGGGACTACAGACGCACCCGACACCCCCCTAATTCCATGACCCCAACCCTCTATCCTCGACCTCTCCTACACACCCCGACCAGGAAGGACCAAGTCTACGACCTAGAAATTGTGGACGGGCTTGACGGGAGTAGCAGACCGAACTAGAAGCTAGCATAGGTAACAGTTGCCACAGGCAAGCTGGCGCTAACGGACACCCCTAACCAGACACTCTGAGAGGGCACAGAGGAGGCAGGGACAGACACGGCCAAGCTACGCGAAAATAGCTGTTCCATACAAGACCTGACAAGGCACACAATCCTATGTACCCCGACCAAGAGTAGAAAACACTAGGCCACAGGCGGCTGACAGGTGCAAGCCCAGCACACACTCAGACCACATCACACCTGTCAGAAGACTCAAACGCAGCACCCCGACACGAATGTCTGGTCCCGACGGGCAACGTCTATGCTCAAGCCTAGGCTCAGGGCGGAGATACCGCAACACCCACAGACCGTAAGGCCAGCTTCTAGGACATCCTACTACCCAAGGAGTGACAGTGCTGCCCACATAAGCATATTGGGGCAGAGTGTTTACCAAGCCAGGGGCGGTAAAGGTCTTCCTATATGCCACTGTTCCAGAGACTTGAAATGTCTAGATATGCTGATCATAATGCTATTTAAATGAGACCCGTCTGTCTCTCTCTTAACACTTTACTTATGGAGATCACTTGAGGCCTGCGAGCCAAAATTAAAAATAGACGATAAACGGGCCTGCGCGCCCATGCGTACATGTGTGAGCTAGAGACCTGCGAGTCTCCATGTTGAATTTCTACGTTTGACACTACTTATTCCAAAAATAATAAAAATTATATTTACAAAAAAAAAATAAAATCCACCATATGTAATGACACAGGGACCTCCACGTGCTATAACCATTGAGAACAAGTTGGTTTGGTGCTTGAAGTGTCCCTTTAACACAGAATATTTGATTTTAAATTCATTCCTAAAGCAAAGTATGTTCTCAGCTCATTTCAGTAACATAACAGAAAAAAAATATTATGCAGGCTGTCACTTTTAAAAATAGTTTATGGTAATATATTATTGTTAAACAGCAATACACTTTAATTCTCCAAACTGGTTTTTGCAGATTCCCTTTAAGGAACTATTTAATCATCTGATCTTATGCTACTTTATCTATTTACCTTGCTTAATTGTCATATGTTTCATTTAGACTTTTTTGAAATTAGATTAAATGGTTTTTTTTTCAGAACATGTTGCAACTCTGACTTTTGATGCATAGATAACGCATTCTTTTATTGCATTCAGTCACTGATGTGTATATATGGTTGGATTATCACTGGTAACATTATCAATTTTCCATTGCACTGTAAAGATTAGTTTCTGATATTTCGTATCTTTTTTTTTCCTAGGTAATTGTAAAATTTTAGCAAACACAAAGGAAAAGCATTGGCGTTAAAGGTATTTATTCAATAAATAGTGAGTTTTAGTAAATATAAAATTCAATTTGCCAAATTGCAACCATAAATTAAAGTCGGGAATATATTTCAAATATGTATTTTTCTAACTCTATTTTTTCCTTAGTTTTGCGAATTCTATTTTCAATTCAGTATAATTCACTGGTTAGTAAATGATTGCAGTACATAGGTACATATATCTAGGAAAAGGTTAAGAAGGGAAGGTAAGAGATATAAAGGGATGGGGTGAAAGGAGCAGTAGAAAAGGAATAGATAGCAGTGGGAAATGGAAGGGGTAAATGGGAAAATGGTGTGGTGGTGGTGGGGCGTTCCTAAAATATCTTGTGGATAAATTATGTTGAGCAAGATGATTAAATTGGAGTAGAAGGTTTGGAAAATAATTCATAGAAATTGGGGAGTAAAAGAAAAAGAGAATTTGAAATGGAAATGGGCCTTGATATAGTATTTATATGGGTATTTAATCTTACAACTGGAGCAGAAAGAGTCAGGGAGTAAGACCTGAAGAACTACATAAAACAGACATTTTATATTGAAGGCATGTCATGAAACAACTTAATTTAGATCAATAATGTGTCTACTAGACATGTGCACTCACTTCTCACTTTCGGACAAACATTAAAATGACCAAATAAATGCAAAATTTATATTTAATGAATGAACAAATGGTCCAGTTGCAAATTTTTGTTTGGCTCTATTCGATCATGCTCGCAAAGCTGCAGCCAAAACAGTGCATCAGTGGGTGTTTTCTTCCCAAGCCTGCGACTTCAATCATGGACCAGTCATCATGAATAGTTAGAGAGTGTTTTATCAGCCGATCAATCTAAAACTGCTTGTCAGGCTTTCTTCATTTCCTGATGTTGGAGCACTGAATGTGAGACAGTGAGCTAGCATCATTGTGTTGGTTGGTTGGGTTGATTCATGTTGTGTTTTGAGAGAGCTCGTAGTTGGTGATAGAGTGATGGAGAAAGAGAAGACTCAGTAGAGATTGGAGAGAATTCATCTTAAGAGTAGTTTTCACGTTTTTAGTCATTTAAAACTATTGCAGACGTATTTTCCTTTCCAGCATTATCCAGCATTTTCACCAAAATGTAATTACCCAATGAAAACTTTGCAGAGTTTCAGGCGAACAGAATAGACACAACAACAAATTTTGGTCGAATTGAAAACCGATTACCTTTGAAACTAACAAAACAAAAAATAAAAAATAAATTGTTCCCGTGGACATGTCTAGTGTGTATAGTGGTAAGTTAATGTCTTCAAACATGGAAAGGTTTTAAATAATTTTAGATCTCTCCACCTCATTACATGGGTTTCACAAACTGAGAATGAGGTGTGGACAAGATATAGAGAGTATGTACCTGCAAGTTAGGTCATTGTGGAGAGTGCAGAGGAAGTGCCAGAACGAGATTGCCCTCCACCCCACGTACATACACACATACACACACTCTAAGCACACATAATACTTGGAAATAATTTTTGAGGCATTTATATACCTATTATTTGCATTAAAACCAAATAAAACTTGTTCAGACAAATTATATAAAATAAATTAAAATAATTTTTAAAAATTGCTGACAGAATTGCTGCTTCAAGCAAAATACTTTTCACTTTTTGACACCATAAGCAGTGAATTCGTAATATGGGAAACATTTCTAGAACAATCTAACAACGTTACAATATCATTGAAAAGATTTCTTTCATGACTCATTTTGTGTCTCATACTCCAGAAGAAAAAAAAAGGGGTTTTGCTCATATGAACTCGTAAATCTGTACATTTTACGTTCTGCCTTTCTAGACAAGAGCTATGGAGATGTTTTTTTTTTTTTCAGTTACCATTCTATGAAAACCTGTGATTCATTTTGAGCTTTGTTCTTGTAGGTTGTGACGTCAATAGGCAATTGACAGTTAATTGAACAGATCTTCTAGCATTCTACATTCTAGCAATACGGGAAAAAGGAATCGAAAAAATATAGTCACTGAAGACTTTAACTACTAAAGGTGTGTTCACAAAGCAAACAATGCAAAAGCACATTTAAAGAAAAGAGAGTTGAGTGAAATTTCTAAAGACACAGGAAGCAAGTTTTAAAATGTGCTTTATTATGTGTCTTTTCTCTTAAAGTACAATTATGTTCGAAACTTTCCATGTTCTAAAATTAGGAGCGTTACCCCGCTGATTCAGAGAACTGGTTTGTGGTTAATGAATGTGAAAGGCAATATGTCATTTTTAGGAATAAAACTCCAAATGAATCACTTAAAGGAGAGAACACAAAATCATTCATTTTAAAAATATACTTGAGTACATGGTATAAAAATCAACCAGTGGTAAAAAAAAGTATTCATTAAAAAGAATCAAATATTAAAGAAAGGATGTGTTTACTGTGTTTAATGTAATCTCAAATTACTTGGCACTGTATACTCCTGTGTTCTGTGGACATTACTTCTAGAGCACGGGTAGTCAACCTTCAGCACTCCAGATGTTGTGGTCTACACCTCCCTCCGCTACAAAGCTTGCAAAGTATCAGGTGAGATGTAGTCCACATCCTGAGAGCCAAATGTTGCCTACCGCTGATCTAGAGAATTTGATTTACATCAGCATAGACAAATAAACAATAAAAAAACACAGAAAATAAATCATGTAATCCACCCAGAATATTTCTGAGTATAATTATTTTGAATAGCCCATGTTACAGCCATAGGAAATATTTATTTTAGCTAGCATGAAATGTCCTCTGTTATGCTCTAAAGGACAACTGTCATACATTTTCCACTTCCCATTTAACTATATTGCATTTAATGAACATTGAAAGGAACACCCCGGTCACCATAACGACTTCAAGTAAATTCATTTGTTATGGTGCCAGGAGGTCCCTGGCACTCTCTTACCTTTTGGGAGTAAACCTGTTCTTGAACAAGGCTGCCTCCAGCACTGGACCTCCAGATCTCCCAATGGCATCCAGCTCATGAAGCTGAGTCTTAGGAAGGGCAGAGTGCTGCCGGGCAATGGAGCCACTGATTGGCTAGAGAAGTCAACTAATACTCAAAGCCAATCAGCAGTTCCCCATTCATAAAAAAGGTACATATCTTTGCCGCTGGGGGGGAGCCTTTTGGGTTACACCGTTCTAGAATGGTTTAACCTATTAAGGTAAGAGAGTGCCAGGGAGCATTCTGGCACCATAACGACTTAATTTAGATGATGAAATCATGATATTTTTTAAATTATAATTATTGAGCAATTGCAGCAGCAGGGAATGAGATTGAGCAGCAGTTGGTCAGATGACTACAGAGCCTGCATAGTCGGATAAAAAGTGGAATATTCTAAAAAAAAAAATCAATACATCACCACCCCGGTCCAGCTCTATCACATGCATATAACAACAACAGACCAATGCTGGAGACTATGCGGACAGAGAGGCACATACAAACACATATGGTGGGACTGGCCCCGAATACAAACGCTGTGGGGTAAGGTCGCAGACCTCATAACGAAGGTGTTCCAGAGACCCCTGAAACTTGACCCCTGGGTACTACTACTGTCTCGGCCACTAGGCGGTTGGAATAGACCAGAACAAAAACTAATCAACAAAATCGCACTGGCCGCTAGAAGAGCCATAGCCCAATCCTGGCTGGAACCTGAAGTCCCATCCGTCGACATGGTCACCTTAAAACTAAAGAATTAGTGAAGTGTTTCTTCTTTATAACCTTTCTGTGAAAATTGTATTTTTTAAAAAGAAGATTGGTTATTAAAATCAGTCTCGTCTGTACAATTGCGTTTTAAACGTAAAAATTGGCCCTTAGGGATATTACGTAACCATGGATCATGGTGGCAGCTAGTAGTTTCTATATAACTGTTGACATCAACCTGTTTGAAAAAAGTGCATGTTTTTGGTAATCTGATAAATAGTAAGGTCTAAAGAATCCACGCTCTTCGGGCTAATAGTGGTAGTTAATTTAATGCCCCAGTGGTTATGGTTAAGATAATTAAAAAATAAATAATATTCTTCCTCAGATCCCTTCCAGACCATAAAAATACCATTGATGTAACGCTTGTAGAGGACCAAGTTTGCCTTCCGTTCATGTCCCTGGTATATGAACATGCTCTCCCAGTAAGACATGAAGAGATTAGCGTAACTAGGGGCAAAAGTGGTCCCCATCGAAGTCCCACGTGTCTGAAGGTAGAATTCATTTTCAAACCAAAAGTAGTTGTTCGTTAAAATCACAAGAATTCCTTTGTTAATAAAAATCTATCTGAATGTCTGAAAACTCTTTGGATTGTCAGTAAGATCGTTGTCAGTAAGCTCTCTGCCCATAGAGATGACGTGAATTGAAAATGAACATGCTGGACGAAACCGGAAGTCAACACGTGATCAGCCGCAAATCGTGGCCATGTTTGGAAGGTCGACCCGGATTCACATAGGAAGAAGTAACCTTTCCCTCCATGCTGGTTGTGGCGGAGGAAGCCGGAATTACCTTATATGGACTAAAGGGGTTGGCTGTTTTTTAGTTTCACATGTGTGTTATGTTTTCATCGAATATTTATGGTACATAAGCATGTTTATACCTACCTGTTTTTATATTCACCTGAGGAAGACCTGTGTTATGATCGAAACGCGTAGTGCCTGTTTTTTTATGAAAATAAGGAAAATACTACCAACCTTATTCCGGGTTCCTGTACTTCCATCCAGAGATACATCACTATGTTCTGGGGGACCTGCATTTGTTCCAGCATCAACTTTGGATTGATGAACATACTACTATAGTTTAGAGCCGACTCATAGGGCTCTTCTAATTGTGAGTGCTCCAAGTTACTCTCTACTATACAGTGTATAGATATATTACCCTATGATGTTTTTTTATGTCTGTTATTCCCAGATACAGAACGTGTACCTATTATAGACCATTGTTTGCGCAAACCCCCCTCTCTTCTGTATTCTACTACCTATGTAAGTGTTTCTAGTGGCAAAGCACTTGGATGAGTTTAGTCACATTGGGTTTTTTATATTTTTGTACTTGGATTTTTTTGCGCTACTTTTGTCCATGTTTTTGTTTGAATTTTTATATATTTACAATTTTTCTCTATTTTTTCCAAGTTTATAGGTCTCACACGAATTGCTGCTATTTTTAGATTAGTTTTCCCATTATTAAAGTATAAGGGTTTTCAATGTATAGTTATTATGTCACCTGACTATGAGGTCTATTTTGCTATTTGTTATATAGCCTCAGATATAATATATAGTGAATGACATACACCTCTTTAATAATTCTCCAGATTTTATCAGCCCACGTATTAATCTCCGTGCTTTATGATTTTAGATTATTTCAATTATTGAGCCACAGGGGCATGAAAAGATTTGCTAACTTTCAATTCATGAAAAATGAATTGTGGCTAATTGAAAACCACATTTCAAGATTAAGGCAGAAATAACCAAGACAGGATTAAGTCTGAATTGGAGAATTTGGACATGTGAACCTTTATAGCTTATTTTTGTCAGGTTGGTTTATCAGTTGCAGAATTATTCCTATTATTATCATTTTTTTGCTAAATTTTCAATTTTCCTCATTCATTATGAATAAACGGTTTCAAACCATACTATTCATGAAATAAACAAAATAAATACAAAAACATGATGAATATAGTTTGTGGCTGTAGGGAACAAAGTAACCAGCAGGTTGTGTAAAATTACACACAGCATCAGAGGCTGAATGGTTAAGACACTTGACTGAAGAAAATACAGCCTTGTTAAGCTTCCCTTGTAGCCTCATTTTACAGTGGGAAAGGTTAAAAGTTAACGCTAATAGAGTTTTAAAGTATTAACAATTCTCTCTCTTGTAGGGCAGAGATAGGGAGGGGCTGCGTACAAGCACCATGTGTCAGGCAAGCACACTGGATAACTTCATGTCCCGGCTGCTCTATCAATGCAATCAGTTTGGAAAGTTTTGTCAATCTTTTTGGCCGTGATATAAACCGCGCTATGTATTTCACAAGTTGCTATTAGAACTAAAGAGACTTTTATAGTGTAGTTAAAATAATATTTAATGTAATGCAACCCCCTATCATTTGTCCCATACCTCAGTATGAATTGAAACATACACTCATTCATGCAAACACACATACACATGCACATTTATGCGCACACACTCACAGACCATACAAAGACACAAACTAACAGATATACAAAGGGAATTAAGAAGCTGTAGGAGGGAAGGTGACATTTTCCCCAATCATTTCCAGACTCTTGTCTCTTATTTTTGCAGCGCATTGAGTAGCTGGATGAAAGTTGCCTTCTAAATAAACTCTCTATAATATTAATTCTGCTCATTGACATTGCCGAAATCACTATGCCACCCTCAATGGCTGCATACACTGAGCAGAAGGGAAAGGGGAGACTCCCCACCCCCCCCCAAAAAAACTAAATCTATGCAACCCTGGGCCTTCTCAAAGTGCTGAGTGCCATGTCACACAAATAGCAGCCATGCAGGCCAGCAATTAAAACTCTAAGCCCACACAGCAGACCGAGGCACTGCGTCTTGTCACTTAACCCCTTAAGGACACATGACATGTCTGACACGTCATGATTCCCTTTTATTCCAGAAGTTTGGTCCTTAAGGGGTTAAAGTAGCTCTATTTTGGCACAATATACTTTACATAGTGAGCTAATTTTGGCAAGATTTTTAATAACCCTAGATATTTCACACCTAATTTTACATACTATCATGTGTTAATACAAATCATAATAATAAAAAATACATTCAAATTTTTATTTTCACATTGGGAGGGTGAGGGGGGGGGGGGGGGGTTAGCCACCTAAATGGTGGGTTAAACACTATAGGGTCAGGATTACATGTTTGTGTTCCTGACCCTATAGTGATCCTTTCAGGTTGTATTGCATACATTTATTATTTCACCTTTAGGGTGTATTGTTCCATTTTAGCTTAACCTCCTTCACTTTGTGTTCCTGACCCTATAGTGATCCTTTCAGGTTGTATTGCATACATTTATTATTTCACCTTTAGGGTGTATTGTTCCATTTTAGCTTAACCTCCTTCACTTTGTGTTTTTGTGTTTTACATTTGTATTGAGGGTGATTTTGAGGGAGCACCTTTTTCGTAGGGGGTTATCCTTTGTTCACGTATTCACAGTGTTTAGTGGTATCCCCTTTTTGGTTGTCCAAAAGGTAGATCAACGGTCATACAACTCCCACAATGCTTTAGCATCTAGGGATCTACCATTTCCTCATCTTTGCAGAGTTGTATCTGTGAGCAATGTCTGTGTGCTTGAATGTAAGCATGTTTTTATATGGAGTTTGTGTGTGAATGTAGGAGTGTGTTTGTGTGTGTTGGTGTTCATATACAGTTGTGTGTTTGTATGTATTTGCTATGTGAATACAGTGTTGTATTTGTGTGTAGTGTTGTTGTTTGAATCCAAGGGTATATTTGTGGGTAGTATTGGTAGTATAATCATAGCTTGGTTTGGTGGAAGAGGTCCTCAGAAACTCCAGTGAAGCATCGGTGACTAGATCTGAAGAAGCTCCAGTTTTCCCTGGTAGTAGCAAGGAAGCTGACCTGATAGAGGTACTCAGTCTGAGAACAGGATGTATGTTTTCAATCTACTCCCCCTTCTCCTCTACTCCCCATTCTGTGCAGCTCTCTGTAAGCTGTACTTACTTCCTCTCAGTGCCATAGGGGCCTGACAGGGGCCTAGTCTGGTGCTCTGTTTAAGGGATGTGGCACCTGACTAGGCCCCTAATCAAAGATGCCCATCAAGTGGCCCTAAGTGCAAGGGCCATCTGATGGTCCCAGCTTGTGGGCCCCAGTGTTGCTGCAGTATCTGCACCAGCGGTAGTTCTGCCACTGCCATAAAAGTCTCATCTGGGGGGCGGAGCTAGGATGCAGAGCAGACAAGACGTGCATCGCCTGAGCTTCACAAACCGGGTCAAATAATCGACAATAATCTTGGGCCGCTTCCGACAGTAAGCCAGTCAAGGGGATGACGGTACATCCAGGGATACTACATTTTGGCACTTACGTTACCAGAACACCGACAACGAGGCTTGCGTCCAATACAAGCTTGGGCTGAGGAGAGACGGACGCACTCCGAGTCCTTCACCTGGTGGAGTGAAACCTGTACCAAGCTGTCCACCCCCTTTGGACCGGTGGGGATCATCCCGGTCTACCCCTGTCATACTTCTCATAACTCTGCAGGCTATACACAGCTGCCTTGCCACAAACTCGAGCTGCAGCAATCACGCTTAAAATGGCAGCCACGCTTGATTTACCAATGCTCTACAACAACCATTTGAGCGAATACTCCATAACGTGGATATGGTCTTCACAAGCTTTTGGGCAAAACTGGAGGCATGTGGTACGAGACACCGCATCAGAACCAGGAGGAAGGACACAGTAGAGATCAGTGGGAGGTGAGCGGGTTCTCTCCCGGCGCTTCCCGTCGTCCAGCACCTGGAACTGCTCAATTAGGCCCACCTGGGCAAAAGATCACTGTGGATATAATACCCCTGTATCTGCCACAGAGGTTGATGAACCACCAGGAGCTTCTGCCATCCCTTGAATGGGAAAGACTTGGCGTTGTGTCGGAGAACCCGAGTCTGTGGCAACGTGATGCCAGTCTTCCACATAACCTGGGGCTGTAGGGCTCCCATGCTTGACTCCTGCCTTGATAAGCCCCCAGACAGCCTCCACACATCCTCAAGCCATGGAATAGGCTGGCCAGGGCCACCTTTATCCCAACATTGCAATGTCTGCTAACATATCTCAATGTGTTAATGCTTTTGTTTTCTTCTTTTATGTTCTTAATCTTCACCAACGACTCTACCTATTATTTAGCATGAAATCTTGTTCTTCCAAGGGCAATGCAGATATAAATCTAGAAGTGTGGCCTCGGGGGTTATTCCCATCTATTACCTGCGCAATTTAAGTTTTACTAATTACTCATGTACCTATAGCAGGCAACCGCTGGCATTGCTGTTACTTTAGCCATGGCTAATTACTAACCTCTTAGGCTCCAAGTAATAGGGACAGTATTGGCACCTTAAGCTTTTTAATTATCCCTGTTACCATTGTGCAGTAGCAAGCTGACTCCTATGTGCCTGGCATGTTACTCAGTATAAATAGTGCAGTGTTTCCACTCTGACGTTTCCTTAACTAAACTACAACCTGTTGTTCCTGTAAGTTTTCTTGTAATTGTCCTATTTATAGTTAAATCCCCCCCCCCCTCATAATATTGTAAAGCGCTACAAAATCTGTTGGTATATTGCGTTATACATGGCGATTATAATAATAATATTACTTGTAAGCAATTGCTCAAGTGTTTATCTCAGACTGAACATACCATTAAGCATGCAAAAAATACTACTACCAAAAACGTGCTGTATAATCGTTTGTCCTTTACAGTTTAATTGGGTATACCACTTTTCTTGCCACTGCTGTTGGGGCAGAGCAAGGCTGTTTGTTCCTCTGAAGCACGACAAAAATAAAAATTTACAACAAAAAAAAAGTCTAATCTTACAATCTCAAAATGTGATTTCTCTTTTTTCATTAAAGTGGTCACTGTGAGGAATTCAAAATAAATTAGAAATTTTGGGCCAAATTTTAGCCCAAAGTGGCTGAACTAAACACTGCTTTGCATCAGTTTACACATTTCCAATTTGGCTTTTTTGCACTAAAATGTGAAATTCATTTTCAATTCATCTTCAATTTGCAACATTTGCTCTTTGTAGAATCACCTTGTTGGCAACCATGCTTTTTGCCATTTACCTTCAACAGGGTAGAGCTGCAACAACTATGCAATAACCACTCATGACCACATGATGGCACTGTCTTGCTCTTTTATTTTTATACCTTCTACCAGCAATGTGATTTTTTTTTTTTGAAGATTGCATTTGCTTTGTAAGTTTGATAAGTTAACAAAGGCAGCGTGATCCCTAGATCCACATTCTTGTCAATGATAGCTGTCAGTAAGTAATAAGTAAATTACATATTTCTCCACGCACAATAGACAAACTGTACACTATAATTTAGTGTATGTAGATACCATGCAGCTTTTGTAGCTATGTTACCAAAGTCACAACAAAACTGCAGAGATTACAGTATCGTGATTTCCTTTACAATTATGTAGATACAAAGTGAACATAACATTTACAATGGGAGTGTAAATGTACCTTTTATTTATACACATCAGACCATGTTATAAATGAGAGATTATGGACTTTGTCTTTTCCTCTTTTTGTACTAAATCATTTAGAGCAAGTCCACAATACTAAGTCCACAGAATGTATTTTATAAATGTTGAGTTTCTCCTTGTGCTACCCTTTATTTGTTGAAGCAGCAAAATTCGTCATCCTTTGCAGTGGATGAGTTTGACAGACTATAACAACAATAGATTAAGCAGGAGCAGGTGTGTATGGTTGAATAGAGTGAAACATGTATACCACGTGTCTGCACTGAAAACTCCCTGCTACTGTTTTTATATATGCATGCGCTGGATTTTGTGTGTGTTGTGTGTGTGTGTGTGTGTGTATTCTGTGTACAACATCACAATGCCCATACACATTATTGCATATAACAGAAATGTGCACTTCTTTTACTTTGCACCTATTTTTTTATTTTAAGGTGTTTGTCAGATTTCTGTAAATTGGTAGTAAGCGGTTCATGTTTTAAAAAAATCTTAGGATCAGCTTTTCCACCTTATGTCGAATAATTCTGGATTAACTTATTTATCATGCAAAAAAAGCAGTCATTGTAAGTATTTTTCTTTTTCATATTCATTACTCAATGATTAACAATTTGCTCTGAACACCAGGTGCAAATGCAATTTAAAAAATAAATTTAAATTTGAATTAGGCTGACGCGGTCATGGCATTTTATTATGATTCACACCGAAGACTTTGCAACTAGGTATTGCAACTGCGTGACACTGATCTTTATATCTGAATTTATTTCCACTCGATTTGCATATATAACATGGCAGGCTTTACAAGAAAGATATTAATGAACAAATTGTAGTTTTTCTGTATATAGACTGGTAAACTGCAATATGTCTCCTTGCCGTGCATTATGATGGCCAGACTGACCCACCGAGAAATCGTGAGAATGCTTGGTGGGTCGTGGCTGACCACTGCCGGTTACAACTTCTGTTTCTTTAAACCATTAATTGCATCATGCATTGCCCTCAACTGCTTGCAGTATGGAGGTGCAGGGCTAGGTATGGAATGTGTGAGGGTCAGTGGCAGCCGATTCCTTGCACTGTGTTAAACGTCATCAGAATACATTACATCATACTTAGTATCCAAAACTGGCCCGTGCACATGGGGAGGATCCATCTTCTACCATAAAGACGCCCAGATTCTGTACTGGCCCAGTAAGGGTGGCTGGAAAGGAAGAGTTTGGCAAACTGTGTATATGTCAGCAAGCGCATGTGTGTGTTGGTGATCGTCAGTCAGTGAGTGTGTGTTACAAAGGCATCTTTGAAAATGTTTGTGTCAAGAACAGGTAGGAAAAGTATGCAATCTATTCACTACATCTAGTTGGAGAAGTTTGCAAAATATCTCCAAGTTAGCAGAGGGGTTATTTTAGTCTTAATTTTGCAATTCTAATTTTCAGAAGAACTCTGTCTGTCTCCCAGGGTTTGTTTCCTAGGGACCAAACTCCATCTCTGTAGTATATCATGTAAGAAAGAGAAAATAGGACTTGTGAAAATATTAAATAAGGTTGTTGTTTTATAGTTTTTTTTAATTTAATTTTAAGCAGGTATGCAACAGCATACATTCAACATTTCAATCCCATTACCACACTTTTCTAATCCGGGTGCTAAACTGGACCAAGGGCCAGAACCAGCCCCATGGAGTAAATATCAGTGGTAGAATGAGGATCCAGGCACTCCAAGTATCTTCAAATGTATTTATTGGGACAAGTGAGACACCGCAACGTTTCAACTTTTGTCTAGCTTTTTTCTTTCCACCTTTTTATCCGCGTACTATGCTGACTTAATGTATGATAGGGTTGCTATAAAAATCCTCACTCCAGCTCTGGTGCCAATAGCAACAGGGTGACCATGGCCAGTATTGAGATAAGGTTACTGAGGCCTTGACCATGGCGTGGCAAGCAGGAGAGGGCGGCATGGACAGTGTGGAAATCAAGGACCTCCCTTACCGGCCAGGCCATTCTCCTGCCTTGGGGCTAAGAAGGCTGAAAGCCAACACAAAGATCTGTGAGGGCCGGCACTAAAATACAGAGGAGAGTTTATTGTATCACAGCATTGCCAAACACTGTTATCCAATATCCCGGCTGGAAAGAGCTGTCTGAAATCACTAGAGGTGCAGACAGCAACATCTCTCACCAGACTACAAAGTATACGGATTGCCCCTCCTGTGTCCAAGGTAGGCCTCAGGGAGGGGGAATACGCTTTAGTTTGTTTTTTAATTTAAAAAACAAACAAACAACAAACTACAGCCCCTGTTCTCCCCACTACGGTCATATCTCCTATCAACCTACCACAGCCCTTGCCCTCCAACCTCGACCACTATACCTCCACCACCAAAGTCACTGTCCTCCCACCACAGTCCCTATACTCGCTTTTCCTCAACAACAGCCCCTCTCCTCACACACTTAACATTATATGTGTGTATATATCTGTAGCGGAGCTCCCTGTACCCCGACTGGGTACCTCCGCGAGCCTCTCCGTCCTGGAACAAAATAGGGGACTAGCTCTATTCCCTCCCAGGGACTGGACGACACACAATCCTGGGAGCTTTAGTTTTAGGACTTTCCCCACCTGGGAGATAATTGCATTAAAGATGCACCAGAAGCGGGAACTGTCTGGGTCTCTGAACGCCGTACCATGAGCAAAAACCTTCCCCAAAAAACAGGGTCATTTTAGTCCTCTCCCTTGATGCATTTGAGATTGATCAGCCCCGGGTAGATATAGAATGCATGCCACAGCAGGGCATGGTATGATTCATCCAACCACACTTCGGTCATGACAAGTATTTCCAGTTCTATTACCCATTCCTCTAATGGCTGGTGTCCCACGAATGGCATCCACAGCTCTTGGTGTTCCCATCGGCACTGGTTGGTGGTCAGGAGGTCCTCACTCCAGAAGGGTCGAATTTCATCGAGTTCCTCCTTGCAGAGATTGGTTTGAAGCACCACCCTCCATTCTGATTATCTCTCTGCTGGCATAGGGTAATCAGTACTGTGCAGAACTTCTTGTAACTGCCGCTGGAGCTTTGCGTCGAAGTAGGATACTGCCCGACGGTACGTGCCTTCCATATCCCCACTCCCCGTAGGTGGGTGTCCCTGAAGATGCACTGGCTTCACCACTGACTAGGAAGCCATCCCACCGCTTGCCACTGTAGCGGAGCTTCCTGTGCCCCGGCTGTGTACCTCCGCCGAGGACCGCTTCCTAACTGGAACAGGGGAAAACCTCAGCGCTTCTGCCCCAGTCACCGTGGCTTGACTGGGGTCCTCCTGGAGTCTCCATGTCCTGGGACAGGATAGGGGACTAGCTCTATTCCCTCCCAAGGACTGGACGATACACAGTCCTATGAGCTCTAGTCCTTACAAGGTATTTCCCCACCGAATCCTCCACAAGCTGGAACAAGGTGCTGAGCAGTGATTATAGCCCCTCCCCTCCCAGTAACTAGATGACAGTTATGGGAGTACAACTGATTTTAATGGGCCAAACTCGGCCTTTTATACACAGACCCCAGCAGGGGGTCTCCATTGTTTTCAGCACAAGCCCCTCCCAGGAATCTCTGGGCCTGGGAGATAAATGCGCTAAAAGCCTGGCAAGCTAATTATATCCCAGGAACAGAGAGCCATACACAAAAATATAAAAAACTAAAAGAACCCCAAAACATAATACAAACATAAAATAACCCCACAAATAATATATCCCCCAATAGCTCTGATCTGAACGCCACCGTGTTAAAGTTCTGACAGGCCACACACGTGGTCCTATGCCCAAAATAGTTCCAGGGCACTTGGTGCTTTTGCCAGTCAACTTTCGGGGGCTCATGTGGCATCCTGCTCCACCTGGCACTTAGGTAGCATTTGTTCCCCTTAGTCTCAGGCAATTTTCCTCCAAAAAGCACTGTCCTGGCGGATTTCAAAGTGGTTCAAAACCGCAAACCAAGTTGTCCAGGAACTGCACGGTCACCTCATACCGAAAACAGTTCCATAAAAATTTGCATCTCAGTCCCGCTGAGGTGACCGGGAACCCACAAAGTCCTCATGCTGAAATTTGTTTCATAGCGGTCGCAGCTGAGAACTATTCGTGAGTTTGGTTCATGTGAACGGCTGCCAGAGAGCTAGCGTTCGGTTCCATTCGCATGAAGGGAAAGTGCCCCATAAGGGGCCCCATGCACTTAGGGCCACACGATGGACATCTTTGATCAAGGGCACAGTAAGGCGCCGTGGCCATTTAATAGCACGACTGGGCTCTGTGCGATGCTGCAGTGCTGGGAGGAAGCAAGCACAAGTCACTTCCTCCCAGCTCACACTCATCCACATACCATTGGATCTCAGGGAAGCCACAAAACTGCACCAGAAAGGTATGGAAGCAGGGGAGTGGCTAAAATCTAATCTAATCTAGGGTGCCCACATGTCCCAGATTGCCCGGGACAGCCCCGCGTTTTGTGGGTCTGCCTTGGGTCCCGGGCACCTTCATTCCGGGACAATGTAATGTCTCGGAATGAGCTGGGCCCCATATTAGTTAAGAGGGGGTCCGGTGGCAGTGGGTCAGTAGTGGGGGGGTGGACATGAAATGGGGGGAGAAATATGGACATGAAATATGGGGGGATGAACATGAAATGGGGGGTGTATATACATACCTAATGTTTGTATATATATGTATGTGTGTATATATGTAAATTTGTGTTTAGACGGTTAATACACGTTTGAAAAATCCAAGTGAGTGCTCCTGTTTTTTACCTTCATATATATATATATATATATATATATATATATATATATATATATATATGAAGGTAAAAAACAGGAGCACTCACTTGGATTTTTCAAACGTGTATTAACCGTCTAAACACAAATTTACAACAACGTTTCGACCCTTCAGGGTCTTTATCAAGATAGTGATAGTGCACATAAAGTACAAATATATACATAATATTAATTAATTAGCTTACCCCACCTGTGTGAAGTGATTCAGGATATTGAAAAAGCCGGATGGAGTGTGTGCATAGAAACATGAACGCATACGTCATGACGTTCATACGTGCGTGCGTAGTGACGTGCGTGCGTGATAACGTGTCCCCCCGCGTGATGACGTCATCGCATATAGTATAAGCCGTGACCATAGTAACCACACCGTGTCCCCGTGCAGCCTACCCTTCAAGGAGGAACAAACTACTGAAAGCATACAAATGAATTAATAAATTAATCAATCAGGAAGATAAAGACCAGAATAAGGAAAGATCATCTCTGAACTAAAGCCAGTTCTAATACATAAAGAAATATGTGAAAATCCGTGTGAGTGTATGCAATGTATAAATAAATAAAAAAATAAAAAATATATGTGCAAAAAAGTGAATGAATAAAGAAGAGTAAAGAAGAGTATAAATAAAAAGAATGTGAAAGATGTACATGAAATATGTGTATGTGAACATGAGTGTATGAAAAGATATGTGTAGAATATAAGTAAATGTGAAAAGAAATGTAATGAAGGTGTGAAAAGAATAAACATAAAAATAAAAATAATAAATATAAAAATAATAAAAATAAAATTATAATAAATGTAAATATAAAGAATACACATGAATGTAAAAAAATGTAAAACTGAAAAAAATAAAAATATAATAAAAAATAAATAAATAAATAAATAAGAGGAAAAGGAAATATAAACAACAAAAGTAATGGAAATGAAAATAAATATAAATATAAATATGAAAATAAATATGAATACAAATAGAAATAATAAATATAAACATAAACATAAATATATATAAAAAATAAAAAATGATAATGATAATAATGATAACAAAAAATAATGAATGAAAATAAATATGAATATAAACATAAAAATAAAAATAAATATAAAAATAAAAAAATAAAAATAAAAATGAAATAAAATGAAATAAAACTAAAATTAATAATAATGAATAAATAAATATGAAAATAAATGTGCAAAAAATAAAATAAATAAATATACAAATATAAAAATGAAAGTGAATACCCCTAAAACGTGATGGTGAAAAAAATATACATGTATACGCCCACAGACTGGAATATATGAAAAAGTAAACATATAACCAACCATACTATGAGAATCGTAAAGATGATAAACTCAATAATTAATATTTACCCATCTCACATAGATAGGAAAAAAAATTATACTAATGTTAATATACATAATTAAATCTCTCCTACTGGTAAATATCAATACCACAACAAAAATATACCTACAAAGAGATAACCAATAAAAGAAAAAGAAAGAAAGAAAAAACAGGACCTGGCCGGTAGAGATATATACAAATGAATAACTAAATCAACAAGCCATTAATATTGACGTATATCAAGATAAAAATTATCACCTGTTGGCTATAACAATTAATGTAAATAGAATAATCTGGACCTAATCAGGGTACATAACAATGAATATAGTAATGAACTAACGAGTTTCCAAAAATGGAGAAAATGAAATGTATTCATTAAGTCCCCTAGGTTTTAGGGTGTCCAATTGTTTAATCCAGAAGGTCTCTTTCTGGAGCAATAATCTGGAGCGGTCCCCTCCTCTCGTAAGGGTTGGTATTACATCGATGGCAATAAATTTCAAGGTGGGTAATATGTGGTTAAATTCCAAAAAATGCTTGGCCACAGGTTTGTCCGTTTTCCCATCTCTATAAGCTGTCATAATTGATGAACGATGTCCCCTCATTCTGTCCCGGAGAGTAGGTCCGTTTTACCAACGTAGCATAGTCCACATGGACAAGAGATGAGATATATAAAGTGATCTGTCAGACATGTAATATAATGTTTGATCTTATATCTAGTACCAGAATGTGGGTGTACAAACGATGAGCCAGTCAACATGTGTCCACACATGACACATCCCGTACATCTGAAGCAACCCATCCTAATGGGTTTAGTGGAAATTAGATTTTCTCTTAGTAAATCCGTCTTCATGAGTAGATCTTTGAGACTTTTGTTCCTACTATAGGCTATCCTAGTGGGATTAGAAAAAAATGGTACTCAGAGAATTATCAGCTGATAAAATTTCCCAACTTTTTTTAATACTTTGGGAAATGTTTGCACTTGCCGAACTAAATTTCATCGGGATAGTAATTTGTGGAACATTGTGTCGGTTGGTGCCTTTGTCAAAAATCTCATAGGCCCGATCTAAGGCTTTCTTCAAAGTATGTTTATGGTATCCCCTCTCAAGGAATGCCCGTTGCATCGTCTCAATTTGTGTATCACAATTTGTGCTTTCCGAGTTATTCCTCAGTACCCTGAGGAATTGCGAAATCCGTAAAGAGTTCTTTAATGCAGGACGATGGAAACTAGTAAAGTGTAATAATGTGTTGCGATCAGATGATTTCTTATAAAGACTGAAACCAATTTTGTTCTGACATTTGTACACCTCCACGTCTAAAAATTGTATCTTGTCCATACTCCAACTGAGTGTAAGTTCCACCGGAGATTCATGTTGTTGATCACATCAATCATGGACTGCAATTCTTCAACTGTTCCAGACCAAATAATAAAAATATCGTCCACAAACCTGTGGTACAAAATGATGTGTGCACCAAATTTATCCAAAATCTTGGCGCTCTCAAAAATATACATGTAACAGTTGGCATAAGATGGAGCTATGGCCGATCCCATTGCAGTTCCCCGAAGTTGGATGTAGAAATTCTTTTCAAATCTGAAGTAATTATGGAATAATAAGAACTCTAGGCATTCCATAAAAAATTCTATGGGAGGTCCATGGTAATAGTTACTCTCACATGGCCAAGTACGTAATGCTTCCATCCCTGAATCATGGGGAATAATCGTAAATAGACTTTTCACATCTATAGTGGCAAATATCACCAGTGAATCAGGTAAAATGAGATCTTTAATCTTAGCCAAAAATTCCTGAGTATCTTTCAAGGATGTAGGAATGTTCTCAATACTGGTTTTACAATGATGATCCACGAACTTAGCCAGGGGTTCCAATAATCCTCCTCGTGCCGATACGATTGGATCCTTATGTATCTTCGGTAATGTGTATAGTACCGGTATTTTAGGATACTCATTTACCAGATATGCCACAGTATGTTCATCTATCCATCCTGAGATCATGCCTTGCTCCACTAGTATTTGTAGTTTCTTCAAAAAAGAGGTGGTAGGGTCATAAGTAATCAATTGATATGTGACGCTGTCACTAAGTTGATTCAGAATTTCAGATCTGTAATCAGCATAATTTTGGATCACTATAGCACCTCCTTTATCAGCTGGTCTGATAGTAATAGTATGGTCATTCTTAAGATCCTGAAGTGCTGTTTTCTCCCCAGCTGTCATGTTTTCTCCAATGGGTTTATGTTTGAGGAGAGTCTGATCTATATCATGACGAATTAATTGTCCAAATGTCTTAATGGAGGCATGTGTGGTTTTCGGTTCCCATATATTTTTCAGTTTGAATGGGTGTTTTCCTTTGTTTCCCCATTGATCACGTGAAACATTCAAATTGAGAGTTCGATTGATCTTGAATAATTCCACATCCAATGCGAACCTGTTCGGTCTAGAAAATGGTATAAATGTCAATCCCTTAGATAGTATTTTAACATTGTGACAGATCCATCTGTATAGACTTATATAGCTGGTTCGTCTGTTTGCCTTAATTTCGCTGGATTTCCTGTCCGCATGTCCCTGTTCGTGTGTTTCTCCAAATAACGATTGAAACTACCGAACGGACGGCCACCCAGGAGGGGAGTGTGCTGCTAGTTAACCTATTGGCCCCAATTAGAACGTTGCGGTTAACCGCAGACACCTCTCTATTCCATTCGTACGGGTGGTCGTCGTTCGTATGCCGACCACCAGGCGGCGGCCATTTTGGGACACGAGTAAAATCAGCGGTGTTCGGTGCAAATTCTATGGAACTAAAAACGGACACTTTATCTGCCGAACACCGCTGAGTTTCTAACTTTCGTATGGACTTTACCCAGATAGCCGTTCCATGGAGTCATTCGTATACCGAAGGACTTGTGAAAGACTTTGATTCCATGGCGATTGAACTAGGTACATCGGATCTGAGCGCTATTCGGTAGACATATGCACTCAGATCCAGGCTATCTGGGGATACGTTACACAAACCATATGCATTCGGTATTTATTAAGTTATGAATTTTATTGTATTTTTCCTATTGTATTTTAAAATGGCGATTGTCTCTATCCTGGGAGATAATTAGGTTTCTTCCTAATTATCTCCGGGATAGAGAAGAAGGATTTATGGGTAAGTTGGGAAGGGCTTATATTGAAGCCACTGCGATTGGCTACTGTCCAATATGTTTTACAGTCTTCCACAAGGTCCCCTAGGGGAGTGTCCACCTTGTGGAGACCCATATAAATACCGGGCAGGTAGCCCCCATTAAAAACATTCCTGTTTGACCTTCAAGACGGAGCTTGGTCTCGTTTGTAGAGGGATTTATTATTGGGACAGTACTGTCGTTATTTCTAGCTGTGGAAGGAGTTCGACTGAATTGCTGATCGGGAGTTGCCGCGTTCGTATGCTCCGTTCGGGAGTTTGACGATCGGCTGGATTAAAACTGCATTTCTGTAGAAGGGGATTATTCACTAAACGGCGGCTTTATCTACCTGGCGGTGAGTGTCGTAACAATTGGTGGCAAGCGACGGGATGAATCCCACCGCCCAGAAGGCCAGCTACAAATCCCAGGGCGGAAATGCAGTATGAGGAATTAAGGCGTGCTACCCTTAAAGATTTATTGGAACGCAGAGGACGATCAGCGAGTAATCTCAAGAAAAGAGAGATTATTGCCATATTATTGGAGATGGATGCAGCACAGGGAATGGAGAGAGCTAATGTGCCTGGCATACTGGAATTAACACCCGAGGAGGTACAATTTAACCGGGCAGTCCAGATAAGGCTGGCACACTTTGGCCCCAACCCTGCAGCAGATATTGTAGTGCAAGTGCAAGCAGCAGTAGCAGCACAACAGGCGCTCCAGGGAAGAGGAGCTGCAGCAGCAGAGGTACCCCATAATAATATTGGGCGGAGAAAGGTACCATTTGCTGCATTTAGAAATTTTGTTGAAGCAGAGGGAGAGATTGACGGGTTCCTGGCTGATTTTGAAAAGCAGTGTGCCTTACACCAGGTACCCGCAGAGGAATGGGTCACCATCCTCTCTGGGAAGTTATCCGGCCGGGCCAGTGAGGCATTTCGGGCCATCACAGAGGAGGAAATTACAAGTTACCGGGCAGTAAAAGATGCCCTTTTGGGCAGATACGCTGTCACCCCTGAGGCGTACCGGCGGCGATTCCGGGACACTAACAAGCAGGCTGGCGATTCTTATGTGGAGTGGGCATACAGGGTACACCGCACAGAAGCCCACTGGATGGCAGGGTGCCAAGCGGTAACTGGGGAAGAGGTACTGCAAGTGTTTTTGTTGGAGCACTGTTTTGATCGGTTACCTGCAGGAGTCAGAGAGTGGGTTAGGGACCGCAAACCCGCTACCTTACCTGAAGCTGCTCGTCTGGCCGATGAGTACACAGATGCACGGAAGCTGGACCAGACAGCAGCCAAGGTCCCTACACGAGTGGAGTACAAACCGGCAGCACCTCCAACCTCTACTGTGTATCACCCCCCAGTGCAACGCACCCCCACAATACCACCAGCGAACAATTATGTTCAGCCAGCCCGGTTCAACGCCCGGGATTACTCCCAGCCTATCCGGTGCTATGGGTGCAAACAGTTGGGGCACAAGAAACCGGAGTGCCCATTGAACAACGCTAACCAAGCTCAGTCATGGAGAAGACCAGCCGGCGGAAATCAGCAGCCACCCCAGCCTTCCGCTCACTGTCTTGAGCAGGAGGAATTTGGGGGTATACTACACGAGGCAGACCCAGTGCAAGCAGCCCAGCAGGATAACCGTCAACAGCACAGGCAGACCGTTAAACTAAATGGCAAAGTGGTCACTGGTTTGAGAGACACCGGAGCCACTATGACCCTGCTCCAAAAGAACCTTGTTTCAGAACACCAGCATACTCGAAATACTGTGGCAGTGAGGGTAGCAGGAGGCGCCGTGTTCCGTCTACCTGTTGCCCGGGTTCATTTGGATTGGGGAGTAAGCTCTGGACATGTGAATGTGGGGGTTATGAAAGACTTGCCTGCCGATGTTTTGCTCGGGAATGACCTGGCCCCTTTGGTTTCCGCTTATGCTCCAATGGGACCTGCTGATGTCAACCCAGTGACTACCCGTGCTCAGACCCATGCTGCTGGAACCAGCCCACCTGCTGCTGAGACCCAGGTAAGACCCGATTCCCCGACTGATACCCTAGGACAGACCTTTGTTAGCTGGGATTCCCCAGAGGAGTTTGGGAGGGAAACCCAGGCAGATCCGACTCTCCAGAAGTACAGAGACAGGGCAGATACTGGAGAGGAAGGAGTAGATGGGGAGCGGTATGAGTGGGTGGGGGACAGGTTATATAGGATCCCTAAACCGTCCCATAAAAGTGTTGCCCATCCGCCGAATCGACAGCTGGTGGTGCCCGCAAAATACCGGCAGGAGATTCTGCGGATAGGGCATGATGTTCCGTTAGCTGGACATCTAGGGTCTCGACGCACAGCCTATAGGATCATGCAGAACTTCTTTTGGACAAACTTTAATCAGGCTGTGCGGATATATTGTAGTACGTGTGACACTTGTCAACGGGTAGGAAAGCGGGGGGACCACCCAAGAGCTAGGCTTATGTCTATGCCTATCATTGGGGAGCCCTTTGCCTGCATAGCCGTTGACATTGTGGGTCCACTGGCCAGGGCTAGTCCATCCGGTAAGAAATATATTCTCACCGTGGTGGACTATGCCACTCGCTATCCAGAGGCAGTAGCGCTGTCTAACATAGAGGCAGAGACAGTTGCTGATGCCCTGGTTAGGATTTTTACCAGGGTCGGGTTCCCTAAGGAGATTCTCTCTGACCAGGGAACCCAATTTACTGCTGTGCTCACCCAGCAACTGTGGAGGGTATGCGGCATTAAACCGATACTTAGCTCACCGTACCATCCACAAACTAACGGTCTCTGCAAGCGATTTAATGGCACCCTCAAACAGATGTTGAGGACCTTTTCTGACACTTGCAGAGACTGGGAGCGATTCCTGCCTCATCTGTTGTTTTCCTACAGAGAGGTACCCCAGGAATCTACTGGGTTCTCCCCCTTTGAGTTGCTTTATGGGAGAAGGGTCCGCGGACCCCTAGATCTCATTAGGGGCCACTGGGAGGGGAAGACCGAGCAGGAGGGGACCCCCATCATACCGTATGTCCTAGAACTCCGGGACCGCATGGAGAAACTGTATCTGATGGTAAGAGAGAACCTTCAGGTGGCCCAGGGGAGACAGAGGAGATGGTACGATCGGGGTGCCCGACAGCGGGTCTTCCAGGTTGGGCAGAAAGTGTTAGTGCTCAAACCTGTGAAGGCGAACAAGATGCAAGCATCTTGGTAGGGCCCGTATAAGGTGTTAGCTCAGGTATGTGATACTACCTACCTTATAGCCAGCTGTTCAGATGAAAGGATCCAGCGACCACAGGACCTTCAAGACGGAGCTTGGTCTCGTTTGTGGAGGGATTTATTATTGGGACAGTACTTTCGTTATTTCTAGCTGTGGAAGGAGTTCGACTGAATTGCTGATCGGGAGTTGCCGCGTTCGTATGCTCCGTTCGGGAGTTTGACGATCGGCTGGATTAAAACTGCATTTCTGTAGAAGGGGATTATTCACTAAACGGCGGCTTTATCTACCTGGCGGTGAGTGTTGTAACAAACATGGTCTGTTGTTAACTGTTGACAAATTGAATGCAGGATTCATTTCTTCTTTATTGGTGGTTTAGATCTGAGTCTTGTAGATCCTACCCCTTTGTCCCCGTCTGATGGGTCTGTATCTATATTTGTTCTTGTTGCCAGTATTGATGATGGTGGGTCGCTGGAGTGTTGTCTCCCACCTAAAAAATGTTGTGAAGAGTCATATCTCGTCTGTGTTCCAGATCGTTTCACAGTATCTGCGCCTTCAGTTTCAGACATGGTTTCTGCAGAACTTGTGTCAATAGACATGAATTGTGGCTTCCTGATCCTGGTTTTCTGTCGTAAAAATTGCGGTCTCCGCCTCTCTTCCCCACTTAACCAATGGTATACTTGATGATGCGTGTAATCATCATTAACCTTTGCAAGTTTTTGCTTCTTAAATTTTATCAGATCATTTCTATACCGCATAATCTCGTCCTGTAATTTAATCATTTGTTGTGCAGAAGCTGATGCCGTGTTCGAGGTTCCCACTTTATTGATGGATTCTTTAACCACCACCAATTCATTCTTGACTTCCTCTACTGTAATAATCATCCAGTCTAAAGAGCATTTGTTAGCTATACTGGCCCATTTGCGGCAGAATTCAGGGTTCTGTCTACCAATAGTAGGTGCATTACGCACCCTAAATCCTCTGGGGATCCTCTTGGATCTATAATAATCGGAGATGAATATCCCATGTAGATCCAGATCTACTTCTCTCCTTTTTAACTTGATAAGTTCATTATATACATCTCTGATAGAGTCAACATGTTTCAATTCATCAGTGCCTTTCGGACAGAGGATATTCTCAGCCTCTGCTTCTGAGATTTGTAATACCTCAGCCGTGTTCATATTTATTTTCATATTTATATTTATTTTCATTTCCATTACTTTTGTTGTTTATATTTCCTTTTCCTTTTATTTATTTATTTATTATTTATTATATTTTTTATTTTTTTCAGTTTTAAATTTTTTTACATTCATGTTTATTCTTCATATTTACATTTATTATTTTTATTTTAATTATTTTTATATTTATTATTTTTATTTTTATGTTTATTCTTTTCACACCTTCATTACATTTCTTTTCACATTTACTTATATTTCTACACATATATTTTCATACACTCATGTTCACATACACATATTTCATGTACATCTTTCACATTCTTTTTATTTATACTCTTCTTTACTCTTCTTTATTCATTCACTTTTTTGCACATATATTTTTTTATTTTTTTATTTATTTATACATTGCATACACTCACACTGATTTTCACATATTTCTTTATGTATTAGAACTGGCTTTAGTTCAGAGATGATCTTTCCTTATTCTGGTCTTTATCTTTCTGATTGATTGATTTATTAATTCATTTGTATGCTTTCAGTAGTTTGTTCCTCCTTGAAGGGTAGGCTGCACGGGGACAGGGTGTGGTTACAAGGTATAACCACCATCAGTATGAAGGAATAAAAGACTGTTTGTATCATGGTCACTGTCTTATCTCTCTCTGCAGTCACTGGGAAACACTTAAGGGACTTCATGAATAATCATTGAGGTCTGCCAGTCTGGTCAGTTTCAGATACCACAGTTCACACAGCAATATCCCAGTAAGCCAAGCCAATCAAAGCCTGTAGAACATTGAAGGCACAGGCCACAGGCACAGGCGCAAGCCCACACAGTGCTAGGCTATTAACCCCTTAAGGACACAATTTTTGGAATAAAAGGGAATCATGACGGAATATTTCCGTCATGTGTCCTTATGAGGTTAAAGGCACTGTATAATACGCGATAATGGCCAAAGTTTAGATAAAGTGATCAACTAATACAAGATCTGTATTGTTATCAATCTTATGTAACGTAGAGTGATGAGGTGTTTCTTTAAGTTGTTGGTGAACTGGTATTTATCATTTACGAAAATACAAATTATGAAAGTTTGCAGAAAAACAGAAGGTTAGTTTCAAAATACGTTTTGTCTAATTTTAAATTAAAGGAAGATGCTTTTCTTTGATACAACTGTCTCATTCATAGGATTTGACTTTAAATGTGACACCTGTCTCATTCTGCAGGCAGAGAAAGCAGGTAAATATATATATTATTGATATTTATCTGCTTTTTTTTCGGGTTGACGTCCTGACGTCGACTTCCGGGCGTCATGCTATAAAAGGGAGTCACTCCCTCGCGGCCGGCTTTGCATGACCGGATGGACCGCGAGAAAGAGGGAAATCAAGCCGTCCGGATGGATGAACGACTAAGTCTCTACCTCTCTCGGAGGTAGAGGCCTCAGGTACCCTGACACAGACACACACACACACACACTGTCACTCACAGACACACACACTCTGTCACTCACAGACACACACACTGTCACTCACAAACACACACACACTGTCACTCACAAACACACACACACTGTCTCTCACAGACACACACTCTGTCACTCACAGACACACACACACTGTCACTCACAGACACACATCACATACATTCACTAATTATTATTTTATAAATAAGCATTTTCCTCCCAGCCTCCCTACCAGGAGAGCTGGTGTGTATGATGGATCTGTCCCTGGGGCTGCTGGGCGGCGTACGGCAGTGGTGTGATCAGAGGCAGAGAGGGAGCTCTAATCTCCCCGCTCTGCTCCATCGCGGGCTGCCTACTGATGCTGGGAGCCGCAATATGACGTCATATTTTGGCTCCCGCGGCATCAGCAAATGCGCGCGAGGGAGCAGAGCGGGGAGATTAGAACTCCCTATCCGCCTCTGATCACACCACTGCCGCACGCCGCGCCAGGGGTCCAGAAGGTGACCTGGCAGGAGGGAGAGCTTCCCTCCTGCCGGTCACTGAAATCTTGCGCCCCCAGAGCCGGTGCGCCCTAAGACGGCCGCCTGTGCCGCCTTATGGACGCGCCGGCCCTGATGAGAGCACGTGTGATCTCCTCATCATGAAGAGCACATACAGACTGGTTTTGTCAAATCTATTTCAATGCCAATGTTACAAAGGAGGTTAAAGAGTTAAACAAGCCTGCAATATTGTGTTCAAGTCACTATATCACCAGCATCCCCAGAACCAGGCAATAATTCACACTAATCTCTTAATTGTTTGAGGGCTGAGGTGCGTAGATCCCAAAAGTGCTTTAAAGGGATTCTTTAGTGCCAGGAAAACAAAGCCATTTTCCTGGCACTATAGAATCTTACACTACAGAATCCTACAATCCCTTATTCAATGCTTCCCTATGGGGAAAAGCAGAGCGTGAGAATGTCCAGTGTCAGATAACGGACCAAAAGTCAGTTTCAAACTAGGAAGCCCTCTAGTGGCTGTCTAGAGGTGGAGTTAACCCTGGATAGTAATTATTGCAGTTTCTCAATAAGTGCAATAACCTCTTGCAGGGTTAAGGGACATGGGACATTGCACCCAGACCACTTTAATGAGCTGCAGTAGTCTGGGTGCCTAAAGTGTCCCTTTAATACTTTGTTAACCCTTTAATGTAAAACTGTGTGTGTGTGTGTGTGTGTGTGTGTGTAAAAGTGTGTGTGTGTGTGTGTGTGTGTGTGTGTGTGTGTGTGTGTGTGTGTGTGTGTGTGTGTGTGTGTGTGTGTGTGTGTGTGTGTGTGTGTGTGTGTGTGTGTGTGTGTGTGTGTGTGTGTGTGTGTGTGTGTGTAAATATATATATATATCTTCTTGTGCAAAGATTGAGAGAATCAATTTGTCTATATTGTTTCATTGACTCTTCACATCATTTGCCCTTTTGTTTGCAAAGGTTATGAGTGTGCACATAATTTCTCATGCATGACTGGTGTTAGTTTATGTCAAACTGAGATAGGTGCATTAGTGAGTGGGTAAGAACCAGGGGGGAGGCTGAAGGAACTCTCGTAGCGAAAAGATTTACCAAGAAAAGCAAAGTGACAAAGTACAGTAAGTTTAGAAACATTTATTATATAATTTTCAAACTTTTCTTGCTTTATTTTAGTTTAAAAAAAATAAAACAAATTGTCAAGTGCCACATGCCTCTTTAAGCTAAATATCAGAATTACTCCTTCATGATTTGAGTCCCGTCCTGTAACAAACATTATATGAATGCACTTACATAAATTATAAATATATATAATAAATAATTAATCTCTACAATCATATAGACTGGCATTACTGCGAAGTTCAGCTTAGTTCTTGCACCAAGTTCTTGAAGCTGAGATGTGATTATCATCCTATAAATCTTCAGAAAATTATTCTTACCCGTCTGACTTGGACCTTTTCGCCACTCAAGGTATCATAACTGGAAGACGTTAGACTACCGTTTATGTTAGTTTTTGCTCAATGACTAGATCACATTCTGGTAAGAAATCAGTCATCACAGTCAGTTCCAGCTGATCAGTCATCACAGGATGGGAAAAAAAAGACACCTTTCATTCTAATATGTCCATTCTTAGAGATCAACGATGATGACTTATCAACAGGTCACTAAAATAGCTTACCTATGGTCTAAAAATAACCATTCTTAAAAATACAATTCAAATTGCTTTTTTTCCCATAAAACCTAGCAGTACTAATAAAGTGACAAAAGTTTTACGTTTTGCATTGTTATTATTATTATAAGTGGATAATTGAGCAGCGACAGACTTCACATCTCAATTACAATAGCAACTTCACCTGACGGACATGACGACCACAGACTTACAGCTCACATCCCCCACCTTTCCTTCCCCTCAGCCCCCTCCACTCTCCCTCTATCTTCTTCTTCTGTATTTCTCTTTGGGTTCCAGAAACCTTCCTGTAATGGGATAGGAGTAGAAGAGTACCCAGAGCGATGACCCCCGCAGCTGAATGGTCTAGCAACCCTGGCAAGGATAAGCTGCAGACGGCACCGGGCTCAGAGGGGGGAAACAACCTTACCAGGTACTAAATAACTTCAACCCCGCACCCACTCTACGAGACTCCCAGAGCAATGGGGTCTGCAACCATTGATCTAAAGTCAACCTCCCCATATGAGCCGCGAGAGATAAGCTGATCTAAAATTTTATAACATGACAGGAGGCTTCGTATTTGCTTAAGTCTCTCTTTACTAGAACTCCACAGCAGCACAGAAAAACAACCAATCAGAAAAAAGTTAGGTACTATAAAACTCCCCTCCCCATGCATCATTTCCTCTTTCTTTGCTGCTCTGCAGACAGTACAGGTCAGAGTACCACTGCCTCCTGCTTATAGTGGGTGGCCTTGGGATTTATTTTGACTTATTTAGGTTTTATATGTGGTCTCATATGATATTTATTATTTAGATTTTTTGTATTCTGTATTTTGGTATAGATTAATCTTTTGTGGTATTATATTTTTTATTATTTATTATTGATATTTTAGGTATACTGTTTTTAGTTATTTCTTCATTATAGTTAGTATATGTTATATTTATTATTTATCCCTTATGCATTCTGTAGAGGTATTTTCGTTATATTTTATATATTATATTCGCTATTTAGATTTTTTATGCTTTTTATGTTCAGCCTTTCCTTTTATTATGCTTTCAGTTTAAGGATTACTTTCCTTTGTTTCTCTCCTTCCCCTGTACCCTCTGGGATTTTCTCCCTTCACGTGGTGGTTCTAGGGGAGTTCTTGGGATCCCTTTCAGTTGCTTCCCCTTCCCCCCCCCCCCTCCCCTCCATCGCCGCGCGTTCCACCATTGCTATGCGCTGACTACAGTGTGCGCTCGGGGTGTCAGGAGACTAGCCGTCTGGCTGCCCCTCGGACTCCCCGAGCTCCGTCATGTGTATAACGGCTCGAGCACGTGGCCGTTTTTTTTTCGCGATCGGCTCCTTCTAGAGCCGCGGGCATCCGACCAGGTAGAGGAGGGTGCCCCTGTTCGCGGCCCCCCCTCCAACCACGGATCTCGGCTGGCGCTACCATGTGGTCGGCGCCGGCTGATTTCTTCAGGTGCTTCCCCTCTGAGAGAGGAACCAGATATCAGATCTATGGGAGAGGAATCAGTTATCGGATATATGTTCATATTAGATCTATGTTCACTATGTCAATATATGTATATCTAGTACAGGGTATATCTCACATACAGGGTATACATATCTCATGCAGTGTATATAACATACAGGGTATATATCTCATACTGGGTATATATCACATACAGGGTATATATCTCATACAGAGTATATATCTCATACAGAGTATATAACACATACAGAGTATATATCTCATGCAAAGCATATACCACATACAGGGTATATATCACATACAGGGTATGTATCACAGCTTGCTGTGAATGTTATGTCAGTTTACACCTCAGATTGATGTTTTTTCTTTACAGGATAGTTGTCCCAACTTGCTGTGGGTGCTTATGGCAGTTTTCTTCACTATTCCCTGTTTTTTCCTAGGACAGTGTATATATATCACAGCTTGCTGTGAGTGTTGGTACAGTTTACCCTCAGATTACCGAGTTTCTATGCAGTGTATATATCATACTGACAGGGTATATCACAGATCCCTGTGAGTTAGATATTTATGAACTCTGTACACAAACTCTGTACAGGGTGCTCTCAGTATATATTTTTTGTGTTTCTGCTATGAGGTCTCAGATGAGACTACTCTGGTATGTGTTCTCTGTCCATGGCGTAGTTATAAACTAACAGACCTGGCTCTGACTCAACTGGTAAGGGTGACCAGTCTACGCTGATACTATACAATTTTATCAGATTCCCGGGGGAATTCCTTGGGTTGGCTATCGTTAGCCCTACTCCTGGAAGTGTCCATGGTCACTATACCCTTCAGGTGGTATGATGATGGTAAACTATAATAATGATAAGAAATCTCCAACAGATCTGTGTGAACTTGGGCATACCAATTCACAGTTTAAGGAGAGTGTGGCTCAGTGTAGCTTACATTCATGGACATGATAGCTACTGGAACAACTTCCGCTCATTCCCACTACAGCTGGAATACGCCTATTTGCCCGCTGGGCATTTAGGGACTGCCAGCCCCGGTTCAGGTTATTCCCACGGCATTACGCTGTATAAAAGGGTTGGTGTATAGGGGTCCTATGTTGTAGGATGCTCTGAGGTTCTACGATTTCTTTAGGGACCTCTACCCAAACGCAGAGGTCCCCATTACTCATTCAATACCCATTGTACGTGCTGCGGAATTGGATGGCGCTATATATAAATAACATTATAATAATATAATAATGATACACAACCCAAGATTGGCCTGCTATGTCTGTGCCCCATTGATTGGCCTGCTTTGTCTGTGCCCCATTGATTGGCCTGCTTTGTCTGTGCCCCATTGATTGGCCTGCTTTGTCTGTGCCCCACTGATTGGCCTGCTTTGTCTGTGCCCCATTGATTGGCCTGCTTTGTCTGTGCCCCATTGATTGGCCTGCTTTGTCTGTGCCCCATTGATTGGCCTGCTTTGTCTGTGCCCCATTGATTGGCCTGCTTTGTCTGTGCCCCATTGACTGGCCTGCTTTGTCTGTGCCCATTAGAACGGCCTGCTATGTCTGTGCCCATTAGAATGGCCTGCTATGTCTGTGCCTATTAGAACGGCCTGCTATGTCCGTGCCCGTTAATACGGCCTGCTGGGTCTGTACTCATTAAAGAGGCCGGTTATACCTGTGCCCCACTGATTAGCCAACTATTCCGTGTCCATTCGTTTGGCCTGCTGGGCCTGTGCCCTTCGGACGGGCCTGCTCTGTTGGTGCCGAACCCCTTTTTGGCCGCAGGCCTGGGGACTATCACTGGGGAAAAATCCAGTACCCACCAGTGACAGGGATGTAGGCAGGTGTCCAGGCAAACACTGTTGCCATACTATCCAAGAGGACACCAGTATACGACCATCTGAATATGGTGGGAAGGGTGGAAGCCCTAAACCTCATGCCTGAAAGGCAGGGTCCCTTATGTAGACCCCGGACACACATCCACGGTTTGCATAAGACCGGCGGCGACACATCGCCAAGGGGAGTTTTTCGCACAAGCAAGGACCGGTACTCAGACAACTACAGGAGAACGCGGTGTTTTCCTTGTCTTTACAAATAATCCCGTATCTGTCTCCCGGTATCCATATAGGTATCGATAGTTATTCCGGCGTAGGTTAGCTCTTGACCCTGTCCAGTGAGGCTTACTTGTCTTACCTTCCGGCCTGCTATTTATCTTCTAACTGAGATAGAACTTGCGTTTTTACTCTTATCTACGTTGTTGTGGGTTTATTTTTTTGTTTTCGTGACTTTCTTTTCCTTTGCCCGGGTCGTCGAGAGGCCTGACTTGGCCTCCTCCGACCTCCCGGGCGCTCGGGGATTGCGGAGAACGTCTCCAGCTTTCCTCAGACTACCAACGGTCGCTGACGTTAGCTTTGGTGTACCCTGCAGTAGGTCACCCTGAGTCTCTAGGGACTCTAGTTTGGATCACAGGAGGGTGCGGCCCTCCATCACCTCGATCCGAGAATATTTTATCTTCAGGAACAGAGAGCGAACTCCTCTCAGATACGAAACCGGACGATGATTTGTTATTAGAGGGCGCAGCCCTCCCTCAACTCAGCCAGACACTGAACTGGATACAGAGGCATGTTTGGAGGACACATTCTCATAGGGAGAACCGGTCACGGATATAGACTCTAATGTTTGGATATTTACGAGTACAGCCCGCTCAGGCTAGCTGCCGGACGCTATCACGATATTCGATCACATTAGTAGAGAGCGCGGCTCTCTCATACACTCGACACTCTACAGTGCTGGCCTTTTGTTCATCACACAGGCTTGTACTTGTGCGAGACATCGGTGACTACATGGGGGAGCATCCCTCCTGCATTCAATTAGATCTGACGTCCGTGCTACTGATTTCGTTATAGAGGACTGCCTGGTCATGCAAGATATACATATTTAGGCTGGATCCCTCTATTCTATCTCCTGTAGTGGATCTACGGGATCCGGACCGTTGTGACACACATGAGACATTCTCACGGAGGTATAGCGGGGGGAGACCCCACTTATCTACACACACTCCTGGTGATGATACGGTTAACGGATGGACCTCAGGTATTGCGTAAGTGCAGGTTTTGGTATATTCGGCACCATTTAAAACAGAGGATTGTTTTCTGTTTTGGATATCCAGACCATTACGTACAACTGCGCAGACAGTTTCTCCCATATTTGGGTGACAGGAGATACGGAGACCCTCATGGAGCAAACGGGCACTGCCTGGCTCGAGTAACGAGATTAAGGAAGGCCTATTACCCGGTCTGAAGGTGAACCGTTCGCGTGGATCACATGGAAGACCGGTAACCCCGGTTGTGTTGAGTTCCCCGGTCATTGCGATCTTGGGATAACTTGGCAGGACTGCCCCATCTCCTCGGTACGCATACCTGGTGAACAGGGTTCGGAGATGGTGGGTCCTCCGTCTATACTCTATTTATCCCTCACGGGAGCCGTTTTGTTTTTTAGATTTGCGCCAACCTACTTTTCAACTACAGTCAAGGAGACCTACGAGACCTTATGGGGATACCTGGTGTACCCCGAATCCTACACAGACATCTTTCACGCTTAGACGAGGACATAGCTGGATGGAAATCTGCACTCCGGTTTGCATTTCCCATCCTTTTGACTATTTCTGGGATTCGCTATTCCCAGAATAGTCGACCACCGTTCCTCCTGACGAGTTCAATTCGGAACTCTGAATGGACGTCCGTTTGGAGTCTTTTGCCTACCGCATCCGAGGATTACATAGTCCACTTGGAATATTGGAATCACTTAGGATACGGCCAGTTTGACCACACTTTGGCGTGCATTAGAAATGTATTCTCGGATGTGACATCTCACCGGGTAGGCCAGGAGGGAACAAAAGATCCTACTTGGTTCGATTGCGATTTGGTGGTGGACTTAGGCGCATTCCTTGAGATTGAAGATCTACCTGCAAGGCCGCGTTGCCGGGTGACCCTGAAACGATCGGTGGAGCAACCTTACACATCAAGAGTGAGACATGGTGGCAGTGTCTTATCGCGGCCCTAAGTCCGCATATGACTTTCGACTTTTTTAAATGCAGGGAAATGGCTAATAGGGCGGCTTGCCAACTCATGGACCAGCCGGTAGGCAACAGGTTGCATCCCCACATACAATGGATCTGTCACGGACGATGTTTATCCAGTTTTGGGATACTTCATCAGCTGGCGTCTCCATCGATCGGTGTATTGTCATCTATCGCAGTTGGAAAGTCCATTTAGGATTGCTCGGGTAGCCCCGAGAATAGGTACCAGCGAAACAAACAATGTTGAATTTGTTGACTGAGCGTTAAAACAGCAAATACGAAGCCTCCTGTCATGTTATAAAATTGTAGATTATGCTAGCTTTAGTGTACCTATAATCTTAATTTTATTAATGACAGGAGGCGAGTATTTCCCACCCATTCTTTTCCCACCCTTGTTTTATGTTAAAAAATTGGATTAATGAGGTACGTATGCAACTCTGTTTGTTGTCTCTGCTACCTGTCGCCTGTTCTTATATCTATGTTTATTTTCATAAGTAGGGTTGGGATATCTACATATTAGGTACATTTGGTTGCTTCCTTGGGTGCACGCATGTTTTTTCAGAGTACATTTAATTGGATAATCAACCTGTTCGATTCTGTATTTTCTCTCGTTTCAGCTTACAGTCCATCAACACTATCTGGTTTGGCAGTTCTTCTCGGATGGTGGACATCGTTGTTTTCATCGTATCTAGGACTTCGTTTCTTCCCCATTATGTTTTCTACCTTTTATTCTGTTTTTTGTCGCAGCTCGAAAGAGGAAATGATGCATGGGGAGGGGAGTTTTATAGTACCTAACTTTTTTCTGATTGGTTGTTTTTCTGTGCTGCTGTGGAGTTCTAGTAAAGAGAGACTTAAGCAAATACTCGCCTCCTGTCATTAATAAAATTAAGATTATAGGTACACTAAAGCTAGCATAATCTACAATTCCCACCATAACAGGGGAGCCATGAATGCCGTATTAATCAGATATTAGAGGGTACTGCCTACTTGTGTCTATATGCTATATATATATATATATATATATATATATATATATATATATATGAATGCTATATGCATTATATTGTGACCTGCGTGTCACCTATGTATGCCTATGAGATCATCATTTTCCAGTATGATCGTTGATACACAAGATTAATGGGACCTGCGTGTCCATGCTGAAGTTTTCTTTTCTGAAATGTTACAAAATATTCAATAAAAGTATATCTACAAAAAAGATAAGTGGATAATTGAAATAGCTCTATAGTCCAACTAGCCAATATGAAATTTTCTGGTATTTGTATACCGTATTTATTCGAGTATAACGCGCACACGTGTATAACGCGCACCCCTAATTTTCGATTAAAAATCGGTATAAAATTTTATACCGATTTTTAATCTAAAATTAGGGTGCTTGTTATACTCGAATAAATATTCGAGTGGGTGCTCGATAATACTGACCGCCGGGCTCATTACAAGCCCGGCGGTCCTGGGGGGGCGGGCAGCAAGCGTTTACTCACCTCCCTGCAGCTCCTCCAGCTTCCCTGTGTAAATCTTGCGAGACCCGCGGCCAGCTCTGACGACGTCAGAGCGTCAGAGCTGGCCGCGGGTCTCGCGAGATTTACACAGGGAAGCTGGAGGAGCTGCAGGGAGGTGAGTAAACGCTTGCTGCCCGCCCCCCCAGGACCGCCGGGCTTGTAATGAGCCCGGCGGTCCTGGGAGGTATATTTATTCGAGTATAACGCGCACCCCTAATTTTAAATTAAAAATCGGTAAAAAAAATGCGCGTTATACTCGAATAAATACGGTAATTATAATTTGTTATAAACTGTCACACTTGTTAGTAGGTAAAGACTGTATTTGGAAGCACAGGCCATGTTGTAAATTCTATTTCAGAGGAAAAAAACTAAACTGCTTTGCTCATGTTTATCGCATTACTATTAAAAAAATAAGGATATTTAAACCTAATCTGAAACACTTGGTTTTCTAACCAACATATATGTAAGACAGTAGTCAGAAATAATTGATAGCCAATCAGCTTAAAGATCAGTTCAAAATAGCTTTGTCATAAAGTTGGACTAAGTCCCATCTCCCCCCATGGATATACTGTGGCCAACTTCAGCCAACTACCTTGAATCGGCCATGTTGCAATTCACTTTAAGTGACATTCCACGGAATGTTTAAAGAAATCAGACATTACAGTATAAAGTCCTTAGTGATATAATGTGTTTAGTTGAGAGATAAACAATGTGCTAGTTCAGCAAAATCCTGAAACAAACACATCTGTTAATATATATCTCTAGAATTATAATAAAAACCATCTGGAACCAAGAAACAGGAACATAAGTGTCAGTTTTAGCTTTCAGGTCTTTCGAGGTTAACTGTATTCATTGATATTTAGCGACTTCAGAATAGCGGCATGGATAAGATCTGCAAAATGTTAATTTGGGGTAACTGATTATCATGATCCTTAGCCAAGCAGTGTCTGGCTTCTGGTTATCATTCACCAACAAAAGTTAAAGGGCTGGAGATTCATATTCCATATATATATATATATATATATATATACACCACCATTAATATCACATTTCTGAAATTCTTTTAGGCTCCTGCCTGTCCCTTTTATTCTTATTAAAGTTGAATTTAATTCTGCAAATGAACAGAAATCTCCAAGTCACTAAAAGCTCACTTTTTGATAGAATCTTTGATTGTGGCAGATGGTTCATCACAATTACTTAGCTAAAATCACCCAAAATACAATTAAGATGTGGAACAATAAAGACCCTATTTGTTCATACAGCTACATCAGCTACAATCACTAATTTATAAAAAGTCAACAGATTTTCAGCATTGCATTGTACAACGGGCACTGTACACTTTGTGACATTGTAAAACAAAGACAGATGGCAGGAGCAGCCCTTCTCGTCGCTAGATTTTACAAAAAAAAAATAAGAGGGAACGTGAACCAATAACTGAGGATTGATTCACTTTCAAAACAAGAAATCCCACTAGTTGGTTTGAAGCAAAATCTCTAAATGTTTGCCCATCCAAATACCACTATCAGCAGTGCACGTGATAATAGATTCATTAATTGGATTAAAAAACCAAAGAGTTTATTTTCAAACCAACAATTTAATCATTATCATCTAAGTAGCATGTAGAATCGGATTAAATGACAGATGATCCACATATCATCTTGTGGAATTTTCATGATAGGAGAGGGCTCATTTAACCCACTGATCAGCACCACAAAACAAAGCCCTGTGCTTAAACCCCCACCATTCCAGGGATGCAGCAATGGCTATAGATTTCATCAGCCCATATACACTGTACAAAAAAAAAAGTTACCTCTGCACTATCCCAAGTACCTAAGCGAATTTAAATAATAGAAGGTTTTTAATATGACATTTGACCATTCCCACCATATACGAAAACGTGCACCTGAGCAAATCACATTACTCTGCCACTATACGTAATCCCGTCCAAATCCAGGCCCTAATCATGGAAAGCCAAGAGAAGATCAAGTCAAGGTCAAGTAATAAAGAGCCGTTGGATTTAATTAAACTTGGTAGGACACAATTAAAAATATATATACATAGATCTAATGATAATGATAGTATAAAAAGGTGCATTTAACTTTTCTAGTTTTCAAGTATGTCCCAAGGTCTAATTATTATTATTATTACATATCTTTATTTTATCATTTTATCAACTTCACGGGGATTGACGATAGGATTTCCTTACCTTCAATCAAACTTTAACATTAAAAAATATAACAGGAGATTCAGGACTCTTCACTTGAGGAGTTCAAAATAACAAACAACAAACTATACAAGAAAATAGTCAATACTTATAACCCACCAAACATGCTTGATTTAGACAAGATTTAGGAAGTCTGTGGTAGAGACAAAGGAAGAAAATTCTCCTAAAATATCTTCACATTCCACCCTCCAGTAGATAGGTGATATTTGGTGGAATTCACACACAAGCTATATCCAGGGTCTGCTAATTATTTTGTTTGTGAACTTGGTAGGACTATTAAAGTCAAATGGAAAAAATCTCGACACACGTGGGCAGAATCGCTATGTAACTCAAAATAGATAACTTCGGCAGGTAGCTGATGTTGCCTAATCCCTGGGGTCAAGTCTTTTTAAAACATCTACAGAATGTGTCAAAACTCTATAACTAAACTGTGAAGATACAAGATAAATACAAAGAAGGAGGAATACTGAGTCACGGATACATTATTTGCTCATCTGTTATCACTTTCTTAACTTGCAAACAATGGGTACTTCTGTATAAACAGTTTGCATCTGCATCTATTTCTTAATAACTGTGTTGTAAACGCTGTAGGAATTTCTCCTGCTTTTTCAAGAACAAAGCACGGTGATCTAATAGTCTAAAAATCACTGCGATTGAAGCTTTTATTTTTATTTAACTGGGTGCATAAGAGAAGACGAAAACACTAAATACTTGAAAGAATGTGACCTTGAACTGCAGTCTTGGAAACTGGATGTGATCCAGGCTCTAATGCTAATATATCCCAGAAATGAAATTCCACCAAAGATTCTGTTAGCGCACAACGAAGGAAGCACAGACTACTTGAGGTTTCGTAGAGCTATCTCAGAGTCTCTGAACAAATGAACCGTATATAGAAAGCAAAACCAGAGCATAAACAAGTTTTAACTCACAGAATGTAAACATAAACCTAAAACTGGATAAGTGAATTATGGCTATGCCTGTTTTCTAAAAAGTGATTTAGAACATTCATTTAAAATGGTCCATAAAAAAAAACAAAAAAAAAACAAAAAGATAAAAAAGATCCTTGTCTCTAGACATCCCTTAGTTCCCAAAGACAAAGAATACCTCTTACACAGCTCATCGCAGCCACTAAATATGCAAAATAATGTAAATATTATTAGTATTTATATAGTGCCAACACATTCTTATTCCAATTATAGAGTGTGGATATTTGACAACAAGTAATTAAATTGAATGAATATTAACATAGAGAAAAAGTGAAGACTGCCCTACTCAAACAGGTTTACATTCTATGAGACTCTTCCTTGTTGTAGGCTTTACTGGGAAGTGAAGAATACAATGTTACTGAAATAACATGTGGACCCAGTTTTGGTCCCAGTCCAGGAATTGACAACCACTACTTTCTATCATTAGATTTAAGAGCATTACAAGATTATTGCTGGTAAAATGGTGGCCCTGGGGATCCCCACAATGAATTTGTTTCTAATTGTATGTTGAAGGGGGAATTTTGCCTGTTTATAGAGTAGATTATCAGGTGCCACGAGTTTTTGCTATTGGCCTGCCTTATGCTCTTTAATCTGAGCAAAGTGATTATTTCCTGCTATCCTATCAATCAATGTGTGAATTCACATTTTATTTAAGAGTATGTATACAAAAACATTTTTTTTGCTGCATGGATGTTTGCATATCGAATTGCTAATAAGCTAATAAATTGGCGC
This sequence comes from Pelobates fuscus, assembly GCF_036172605.1. Lineage (NCBI taxonomy): Eukaryota > Metazoa > Chordata > Amphibia > Anura > Pelobatidae > Pelobates > Pelobates fuscus. The sequence goes on along the minus strand of NC_086318.1, from coordinate 104,827,167 downwards.
ATTTATGAATTAACCTGGTTAAACCCTCTTTCTATCAATCAGACAACCAGTCCTGATACTTCCTGGTTTGTTTTGCACCGTGGAGATAAACTCAAGAGCAGTGGCGTACACACAATCCATGGGGCCCGGTGCGAAAACTGATCCGTGCCCCCTCCCGTTCACTACCTCCACCTCCCCGCGCTTACTCTGCGCGGACCGCGCCCGCAACACATGGCGGCGGGCACTGGGTCGCACGGCTGCGACCACGGTATGTACGCCACTGCATGCTGATACATACATTTAAAGGACCACTGTAGGCACTCAGATCACTTCAGCTCAATGAAGTGGTCTGGGTGCCAGGTCCCTCTAGTTTTAACCCTTCAGCTGAAAACATAGCAGTTTCAGAGAAACTGCTATGTTTCATTGAGGGTTAATCCAGCCTCTAGTAGCTGTCTCACTGACAGCCGCTAGAGGCGCTTCCGCGATTCTCACTGTGAAAATCACAATGAGAAGACACTGGACGTCCATAGGAAAGCATTGAGTAATGCTTTCCTATGAGCGGTTTGAATGCACCCGCGGCTCTTTCCGCGCATGCACATTCAGAGCTGAGAGGCAGATCGCGGCGGAGAGATCCCCAGCGCCAAGGGAGCCCGGCGCTGGAGAAAGGTAAGTGCTGAGGGGGTTTTGACCACACACACACACTTTCATGAACAGATGCATACACACTAGCTAACAGACACACACATTTACTGACAGACACACACTCAGTGGACAGACATACATACACACTCACTGACAGACAGACACACATTAACACTCACTTACAAAACATACACTCTCACTGACAAACACACACTCACTAACAGACACCAAACAGACTCACTAACAGACACACACTAACAGACACACACAAACTAACACGCTCAGTTACAGACACACACACTAACACACACACACTGACTCTCACTAGCAGACACACATTCAATAACAGACACACACAAACTAACACACACAGTAACACACACACACAAAACTAACACACTCACTGACACACTAGCAGACACACACTCAATAACAGACACACACAAACACACAACTAACACACTCAGTAACACACACACAGTAACACACACACACACTAACACACATATACACCCATGCACTCATATTTTTTTTTTAAATTGCATCCCCCAGCCTCCCTACCTTTGAGAGTGCTGCGGGGATTCCCTGGGGTCCAGTGGTGGTGCTGGGCGGCCGGTCACTGCGGGCGCGCGAGGAAGCATTCTTCCCTAAGCGCTCTCTGCCCAGCTCCCTCGCGCGCCGCTTACAGATGCCGGAACCGGAATGACATCGTATTCCGGCTCCGGTATCAGTGTGGAGCGCGCGAGGGAGCTGGGCAAAGAGCGCTCAGGGAAGAATGCTCCCTCACGCGTCCGCCATGTAACGCCACTGCCAGCCTCAGGTGGCCCTGGGCCAGCTCCCCCAGGAGAAGAGGCTGTCAAACTAACGTACATGGTGGGCCGGGCCCAGTGGCACCTGCGACCGCGGTATGTACGCCAGTGCTCAAGAGTCTGCAACTGTCCAGAGCACCTGCCTTGCAAAGACTTCTGATTTAGCTGCATTGGGAAGTCTGGACAGCCACAGAAAGTCTGGGCAGGGTAAGAAGGGGAGGGCTTGCAAAGGCTGAAGACAAGAGATCTGCAGCTTTCGCAAGCTGTGTTTAGATATAACTCCAAAGGAAAAAAAATGCATGAATGAATGCATGCATGTTTTCATTGGCTGTATAGCTAATAAAGCAGGGGTGCCCAAAAGGTAGATCTCCAGCTAAACTACAGCTTGCGTGATGCTTTGTCATTCTAAAAGCATTTTAAAAGGCATGCAAAGCATTATAGTTCTACAACATCTGGGGATCTACCATTCGGGCACCCCTGTACTAAACAGTGATTATTGTTTTGGTTTTTTAATTTGGATAGTGGAGTGTCTCCATAAGAACCAATACTTTTACCATTGGCAAGGGATCACGTATTATCTGGGTAGGAAAAATAACATAACATTGGGTGAGGAGGTCACTTTATCCACATATTTTGCACTTTATATAGTAAGGAACCCAGTAGATGGCCAATATATTATAATATATGGACAGTTACCATGCTGTTAGGGACCCAAAGCAATAAAACCACCAATTTGTGCCATAACCCCTCTGTCTCCAGTCCCTAATAATAGTAATACCCATCATCAACATAACTGGAAGAATCGTCTTCAATGTTAAATAAAATGTACAACAAATGAATAGATGAATTAAATGCTTACATAAACCAGCAATATTAAACAGAGCTTTTGAAATTCTAATCTTCTGTCCATGGAAGTAAACTCCTAATCAACCCCTTCTGCATCTATTGCAATTAAAAAAATAAAGAAAAGTCCAATTAAAAAAAAAAAACACTAATCCGCCACACAGAGCGTGCCTCTACACAAACTCTCTCCTTCCTGAGGCAGTATGCATCTGAAGAAGTAATTTTGTGGGAAAAAAAAGAGGGGCAGATGCATGATAACTTACCCGCCAAAACCCCAGGATAATACCACTGAGGTCTGATTTGCATATCCATTCAACACAACTCGGGTTACAAGTGGGCCTAACCAATTAAGGGAATGCAAAGGACAAAAATAAGCCTTACTGATACAAAAGAGGCAGCTGTATGCCTGGTTGGTTTGTGAGGCCTTGGAGTTTTATATTTTAAGTCATTATTATCTTTTATTTATCAAGAGCCAACCATTAGTAATAAGTGTATGCATTTAACAGGTGTTCCAAAAATTGCTGATAAAATGTAACCACGAGACAACAGGCGTTTAATGCTCCACTTGTTGGGCTATTCATTGAAGTAGCTCACATGAATCATGCATTTTTTTGCATACACTGGAGATTATTTATCAGAAGCAATTGTGATGAAAAGATCTAATAGTAGACGAATCACCTCGGAAACCAATGGAATGTTCCAATTGGCTGCTCCACCTTTAATAAGGTGCTCCACCTTTAATTATTTTAAATCCAGACTTTATAAAATCATTATGCATGAAATTTGTTAACAATCAGGATATCCCGAAGTGCTGACACTATACCTCTGCTATCTGCTTTAGGTTCTTTCTCATTGCAGGATTATCAGAGTAAAACTCTTTTGGTCCTAGTTTCTATAATCTCAAAAGTCCTGACCTTAAGGGATCTCACAAAGCTCAACAAGCAAAAATGATTTTGCATCTCGTATTGCCTAAACATGTTCCTAGCAAGCTGGTGTAAATTAAATGGCTGTAAAACACATTCTGATTGGGTCAGAAAAGAGAAATTCCAATGTTAAAATACTTGCATGGGACTTATTAGCCTCAAGGTTTCTAGGGATCACATTATTCTATGTGATTGCATCTATCTATATATAACTTATGTATAAAACCAGGAATAGCAATGTCATAAAGAAGCCATTTTACTGTAAACTAAATTATTTGTGACTACTTCAAAATTGAGATACTATAGGCATCCAGACCACTTCATCTCATTGAAGGCGCATGGCACTACACAGAATGTAGTAATTTATCAGACCAGGCAACCTTTTCCATTGCTCCATCGTCCAGTTTTGCTACTCACGTCCTCATTGAAGGTGCTTTCGGTGGTGAACAGGTGTCATCATGGGAAATCTGACCGGTCTACGGCTACACAGTCCCATATGAGGAAAACTGCAATGCACTGTGTGCTCTGCTCCCTTTCTATCATGGCCAGCGTTGGGTTTTTCAGCAATTTGAGCTACAGTAGCTCTTCTGTGACCAGATGCTCTAGCCTTTGCCCCCCACATGCACCAGTGAGCCATGGGTGCCCATGATCCTGAAGTCGGTTTCGTCAGTTGCCCTTCCTTGCACAACTTTTGGTATGTAATAACCACTGCATACTGGGAACACTCCATATGATTTGCCATTTTGGAAGATGTTCTGACACAGTCATCTAGCCTTCATATCTGGCCCTTGTCAAAGTCACTTAGATCTTTTCACTTGCCCATTTTTCCTGCTTTCAACACAATTCAAGAGCTGACTGTTCACTTGCTGCCTGATTTATCCCACCACTTCATATCAAAGTCACTTTTTTGACTGACAGACACACGCACTTATTGAGAATGCACTGACATACACTCACTGACAGATGCACAGGCATTGGCACACACATACAGTCATTGGCAAACACACTGTTTAAACAACCCACACTTTCACTGACAGATACACACTGACACACCCACTCACTGACAGGCACACACTCTCAGATACACATACACTGGAATACATTTACTGACACAAACATCCTTGTGAATTTGACACAGACTGACAGCTACACACACACTGATAGACAGACACACACTCATTGACAGACACACTCACACTCACTGACAGACACACACACACTCACTGACAGACACACACACACTAACTGACAGACACAGACTGACAGACACACCTACCATCACTGACTGACAAACACACACACACTGATAGCCACACACACACTCACTGACCAACACACACACTCACTGACTGACACACACACATTTTCTCATACACTTACCATTTTTTTTATTTATTATTACTTAAATCCACCCAGCCTCTCTGTCTTTGGGAGAGCTGGTGTGGATCCTGTCCCTGACAGCTGCTGGGGTCTTTCCTGGGGCTGCTGGCTAGGCTGCTGGCTCCTGCTAGCCGGGTTGGCTGGGCGGTCGGGCAAGCGCTCAATGGAGGCGGTGAGGAAACTGAGCTTTTCCTGCTCTGCCCTGCTCTGCTTCCTGCTGAGCTCTTCTACCAATATACCCATATTCAAAACATAACAGATTTGTTTTTCTGAATTCTTCTAGTTTGGCTTTAATTTCAGTCTGAATTCCTGGTAATTATTCTGTTAGTGTTATTGAAAATGTCTAATGTTATTTTTAAAAGTAATATTATGTAAACCAAATTTTAAAGATACGCTGTAAGCACAAAATGTATTGCTCATGCCCTGCAGTCTAACAGCTCAATTCTCACTTTTAAATCACTTTGTTTATGCAGCTCTACCACACCTCAGCAGCATGTCACCAGTACAGTCTCCCAAGAGATATTCCTTATTGCACTGTGTGCTTCATTTAGAATGTCTAATATCCTGCTCTGTTAACAGCCTGCTAGAGCATGCAAGTACCTTCTGCATGTGATTAAAGTTGCATTAACAGAGCAGGAAATAAATAACTTCTAAAGTAAACACACTGATTCCAAATGAAACGATTCTTCATGTAGGCTTTGTGAGTCACAGCCAGGGGAGGTGTGAATATGGTTGCTGAGAACAAAACAGTGATACTACAAACATGGGCATGCTCTAAACCAGACATAGGCAATGTAACGGATCACCTGGCACCCCGACTTGGTACCTCCGTTAATGGATGCTCCTAGTGCTTCCTGAGGGCTCCAAGCACTCTGGCAGACACCATAATCACCGAATCCAAGAAACCTTTAAATTCTCCCAAGCGTATGAATGCTGTAGACCATTGAATAGGAACCATACGAATAGGCTTGTACCCCTAGCAGTCAACTGGAACAGCATACAATAAATCCTTCCCCCAATAATGAGACAACACATCACTTTGAGGTTAAAACAGGAACTCTGGACTGGCTCATCCAGCCCGGCTTTTATTCACAAACAGGTACATACAGGACACTCCCAGGGGGAGGATGAAATTGACCAATCACATGGATGTACCTCCCACACCTTTCCTCCCCTTAGATTAACACTTAATCCAATTATATAGTACACATTTTTCCCCAATTCCTGGATGTACCCCAAATACATATGATACACCCCTAAAACAGATATCCCCTGATAGCCCTAAACTGGGTGAGCAACATACTCAAAAATCACCCAGATCGGACCAGGGGTTCGGGAGTTATGAGCAGGCAAAGTTTTGACCGACCGCATGGGTAAAGTATCCGAAAACAGTTCCATGCATTTTGGCCCTGCGGTCGGTCACAAACAAGGGAATGAAAACAGGCGAATTGCCTGTGTTATAGAGCCTGGAGAGGGTTTGAATGAATTCCCTTGTTTGAGGGGTTCTTTCTACCGAACGGCGGGCCATTCGGTAGTTTCTATACGAAATCCTGGAAGTCTGGAGGTCTCAGCGGTGTTTGCCTAGTCGAGTGTCCGATTTTAGTTCCAGACGCTCGACGGCAAAACACCGCTGTTCGGTAGTTTAATATGGCCGCCGCCACGTGTTCGGCTCCCGAATGGCGGCCACCCAGAAGACACAGACCACACTGCACTGATTGCCAATTACCTGTTTGCAACATTGTTGCAAACGGTAATTGGAGGCACACTCATTCCTGGGTGGTCTGGTTGTTCGGTAGTTTCACTCAATATACTGAATGGAGTGATTCTACCGAACAATCAGCTGAATGCTGCATACAAATCACCCAGGATACTTAACACATCTATAAATACATATATAATATTACAGGCAGTACACTCGAATATGCTTCACAGTCTTAAAGGGACAGTAGTCCCAAAAGTCCCAATATGTCCATAGATGCTGTTAAAAGGGCCAGTAGCAGCAATATACAGTACAATATGCCCAAAATAACCCAGGGGCCATAGTCAGTAGGTAGGAGGCTAGCAAACAGGCTTCTCCAGGGCCCAGTGGCGAGGTTGGTTTCGCCACACTTCTCCCCTTTTCCAAACAGACTAACAGGGTACCTGACCTCTTGCCGGTCAGTGCCCTTGTTAGTCCAGCAGCCCACCCACAAAACAGAAACAGCAGTACAGCCCACCCACAATAAATGGTTACTACACCTGAGTAATGGAAAAACTTGTCCAGGTCCAGGTGCCTCACCCCGGCTGTGTGGGGGACTGGTAGGCTGTTTTGGTGGGTTGCTGAGTGGGCAGAGACCAGCGGTACTCTGCCCTGGTGCCAGCACTACTACAGGAGTAGTCTGGTTGGAGCCTGGTTGCTGGAGACCGACTGTCTCCCCTTTTGCTGCGCAGCTCTGCTGCTGGAGACCGACTGTCTCCCCTTTAGTTACACAGCTCTGCTGCTGGAGACAGACTGTCTCCCCTTTGGCTAAACAGCCCTGTTGTGGGGGGGCAGGACCGACCGTCCCTACCCCCTGTGCTGGAAGTGCAGAGACCACGGTCCCATCTGCACAGGTGTGGGGCTTACAGTCTCCCCCTGGTACATTAAGCTGCCGCTGGGGAGAGGTGGTAACCAGCTCCTCTCCCATTAGAACACTCTGCCCATTGATGATCCGCCGCTGGGGAGAGGAGGTAACAATCTCCTCTCCCATGCCTACTTTCAGTCTTTGTGGAGGGAGACCGACTGTCTCTCCTCCCAATTCAGTGTCCTGCTGCTGGGGAATAGAGACTGGGCTCTCTATTCCCAAAAAATCACGCTGCTGCTGGGGGGTAGGACCAACTACCTCTGCCCCCTGTAACTCAGCCTTCCGCTGGGGAGGGAGGACGCTGCTCTCCTCTCCCTGCACTTCACACTGCCTTCCCGGCATATCACTCTGCTGCTGGGGGGTAGGACCAACTACCTCTGCCCCCTGTAACTCAGCCTGCCGCTGGGGAATGGAGACTGGGCTCCCAATTCCCTGCAATTCACACTGCCGCTGGGGAATGGAGACTGGGCTCCCAATTCCCAACAAATCACACTGCCGCTGGGGAGGGAGGACGGCCCCTTCAGCTCCCTGTAACTTGGGCGCAGAGACCACGGTCCCATCTGCGCTGGTGTGGGGCTTACTGTCTCCCCTTGGTGTGCTAAGCTGCCGCTGGGGAGAGGGGGTAACAAACACCTCTCCCTTACACACTTTCTGCCGCTGGGGAGCAGGGCTGACCCTCTGTACTCCCTGTAGGCAGGGCGCAGAGACCACGGTCCCATCTGCGCTGGAGAGGGGCTTACTGTCTCCCCTTGGTGAGCTGTGCTGCCGCTGGGGAGAGGGAATAACCAACTCCTCTCCCTTACACACCTTCAGCCGCTGGGGAGAGGGGATAACAGGCTCCTGTCCCTGCAGCCTTGAATGCAGCTGGATAGCAAGAACGGCACCGTCAGCTCCCTGTAACGCACATTGCCGCTGGGGATCTGGGCCGACTGCCCAGCATCCCTGTAGGGCCGGTAGAGAGACCGCAGTCCCATCTCCACCTGCCATCTGTGGGTCTTCCCAGGACCAATCCGTGAGGCCCCTCAACATTTGTGAGTAAGGGCCACCTGCTTCCCCACCTGGCAACTCTGGCTGCTGCTGGGGATCTGGGCCGGCTGCCCAGCATCCCGGTGGGCCCGGTGGAGAGACCTTGGTCCCATCTCTACCTGCCTGTTGTGGTTCCTCACAGGACCAGTCTATGAGGACCCCCACTTCGGGTTCCTCCCACCGCCTCAGGGAAAGACGGCTAACCTCCTCGGATGCAGCCTCTACCCGGCTGCTGTAACGCTCCTGCTGCTGAGCATACTTCCTCTCTTTTGCCAACCGGAATTCTCGGTCCAGCCTTGTGTTTCGCTCGGCCATGACCTGGTTCCAGATCACCCGGCGTGTCTCCATGGGTATATCATCCCCATACTCGGCCACTCGCTGCCTCACCTCGGCCAGCCAATCATCTCCAGAGCCAGAACCTTCCATACTTGTCTGCTCCCAGGGGCGCTGCACGACTGCTAGCGTTGCCCTCAATTTGTAAATCCAAACGAACTGTGTCTCCGAGCTGCTTTACCTCGCACTAGGACGCCATCCCACCGCTTGCCACCAATGTAACGGATCACCTGGCACCCCGACTTGGTACCTCCGTTAATGGATGCTCCTAGTGCTTCCTGAGGGCTCCAAGCACTCTGGCAGACACCATAATCACCGAATCCAAGAAACCTTTAAATTCTCCCAAGCGTATGAATGCTGTAGACCATTGAATAGGAACCATACGAATAGGCTTGTACCCCTAGCAGTCAACTGGAACAGCATACAATAAATCCTTCCCCCAATAATGAGACGACACATCACTTTGAGGTTAAAACAGGAACTCTGGACTGGCTCATCCAGCCCGGCTTTTATTCACAAACAGGTACATACAGGACACTCCCAGGGGGAGGATGAAATTGACCAATCACATGGATGTACCTCCCACACCTTTCCTCCCCTTAGATTAACACTTAATCCAATTATATAGTACACATTTTTCCCCAATTCCTGGATGTACCCCAAATACATATGATACACCCCTAAAACAGATATCCCCTGATAGCCCTAAACTGGGTGAGCAACATACTCAAAAATCACCCAGATCGGACCAGGGGTTCGGGAGTTATGAGCAGGCAAAGTTTTGACCGACCGCATGGGTAAAGTATCCGAAAACAGTTCCATGCATTTTGGCCCTGCGGTCGGTCACAAACAAGGGAATGAAAACAGGCGAATTGCCTGTGTTATAGAGCCTGGAGAGGGTTTGAATGAATTCCCTTGTTTGAGGGGTTCTTTCTACCGAACGGCGGGCCATTCGGTAGTTTCTATACGAAATCCTGGAAGTCTGGAGGTCTCAGCGGTGTTTGCCTAGTCGAGTGTCCGATTTTAGTTCCAGACGCTCGACGGCAAAACACCGCTGTTCGGTAGTTTAAGATGGCCGCCGCCACGTGTTCGGCTCCCGAATGGCGGCCACCCAGAAGACACAGACCACACTGCACTGATTGCCAATTACCTGTTTGCAACATTGTTGCAAACGGTAATTGGAGGCACACTCATTCCTGGGTGGTCTGGTTGTTCGGTAGTTTCACTCAATATACTGAATGGAGTGATTCTACCGAACAATCAGCTGAATGCTGCATACAAATCACCCAGGATACTTAACACATCTATAAATACATATATAATATTACAGGCAGTACACTCGAATATGCTTCACAGTCTTAAAGGGACAGTAGTCCCAAAAGTCCCAATATGTCCATAGATGCTGTTAAAAGGGCCAGTAGCAGCAATATACAGTACAATATGCCCAAAATAACCCAGGGGCCATAGTCAGTAGGTAGGAGGCTAGCAAACAGGCTTCTCCAGGGCCCAGTGGCGAGGTTGGTTTCGCCACAGGCAACCTTCGGCACTCCAGATGTTTTGGACTACTCCTCCCATAATGCTTTGTCAGCATTATGGGTGTAAGAGCATTATGGGGGGTGTAGTCCACAACATCTGGAGTGCCGAAGGTTGCCTATCCCTGCTCTAAACACTAAATCTGCTGCTGTTTTGGCATTTAGAGTATCCATTTAACCCCTTAAGGACACATGACATGTGTGCCATGTCATGATTCCCTTTTATTCCAGAAGTTTGGTCCTTAAGGGGTTAAGTTTGCTTTTTTTCCAATTTGGCTATTTTGGCCTACATTTTAAAACTTACTTTGAATTCTGGTCAATTTACAGATACTGAATATTATTTTTAAAACTGATACATTTTGTGAAGTCTTTTGCATCTACATGAGTAAAAAGAATCCTGAAGGTAAAATGTGACAAGGGATTACCCTGTCATCTAAGTGGAAGGACGTCACAGTTAACCCTTAGCGTCTGAAAGGTTGCAAATACCCAATACGAAATAGAATGAGTTAAGTCAGTCCTTGACCAAAACCTGTGCTAATAACCAATGTAAAACATCAGAAAGCATTGTTTTGTTAAAAAGTCAGAATTCTCAGCTTTTTGACTCAGCGGTACTGAGCCTTCAAATTAATACGTGGAAATATTCTATTAATACACTGAATGTGGTGCAAAAACAAACAATTCACAATCTGCTTCATTTTGCAGCAGAACAGTATTGGAACAACATTTCAATTATTATCTCTCCCGTTGTGCTTTGTCTGAAATCAAACATGTTGTTTGCCAATCTCTGATGTAACAGGGACTCTGAAATAGACTCAAAGCTCTGCCAAATGGGCACGCTGTGCACATAAGTCAGCCATGTGATTAAATTCTAATACCTATGCACAGCCCACGGTATGTTCTCTGTTTTTTTTTGTCGCATTACTATAGGGTCATGAAATTCATCAAATGTATTCTCACATGTGTTTAGATCAGTCAGCTGGATTGAATCAGCAAGGCTTGGCTTGGGAGAAGCTGGTGTCATGATAAAATTGTGCACAAATTAGGAATACATATGAGTATATCGACTGCTGTGAGAGGTTAATACAAGTTTGAAAGTTCTACCAACCTGATCATAGTCACATGCATCCACTGTTTATTCAATGCGTACTATGTATTTAATAGACAGAATTGGAAGAATTGCGACATGACAAAAAAAAAAAAAAAGAAATAGTGAGAAAAACAATTCAGTCATTTAGTTAATTGCGATAATAATAATAAAATTAACTGATCATCTGCCAGTCTGCCACCTCTGTCCAGAGCTGACTTCTAAAGGTAGCTGGCGCCGCCGCTGTTCTAACTTCAAAGTAATTCAGATTTAAATATTTGACTTCACGGTTTGTTGGCAGTCGGATCTCCCTGTAAAGAACTGCGGTGTTTTGTTAACTTTTTTTTTTTTTTACCATGTCCTGACTCATGATAATATTAAAACGACTGCCCGTCTTCCACCTTTGTCCTCGGGCTCACATCCAATTCTTAATTTAATCATGCTGTGTTTGAGCACTGTGCAACGTGTGCAATGCATGCAAATGCAATACATACGCAACGTGCATTGATATTGAGCCATAGCTACTTGTAACCAGCATTAGCCTTTTTTTTTTTTACAAGTAATCATTTATTTTATTTTTCATTCATTCTATCCTCCTTTCCAATAGAGATTAATGATTGGCTGAAATTAGTTAGTTGAACAAAACATTTGAAACAGTTTTTGTTGGAAAAGTAATGGCATATTTTTTTAAAAATTCTCTTTGACTGAATAATCAAAAAATAATTAACATTTTCTCCGTGTACATGTCAAATATTTAATAGGGTGAAGGTTGACTGGGAAAATATGAAATGTCCGAGAGTTCATCAAGTAGGAATTGTCCAACCAATTATACCTGGGAAGATAAAAAGATGTGAAGTGGTACCAAAAAACTAAACACAAATTAATATAAAAAAGAAAGCACACCTGAAAAATATGGGATTCCCTCCAAAACCCCTAAAAACAAGTAGAAATAAAAAAACAAAGAAACCAGGATGCGCCAAAGACAAAATATATAATTAGAACTAAATAATATCAACAATAAAATGGGGATAAAAAGAATTCACAATAAGACCTGATAATGTCTCTTGATAGTAAAAGTGAGGATACAAAAAAAAAACCTAATAATATGAGGAAGTCCAAGTATGAAAGAGGGCGTGTCTATTTTAGTTTAGTACTACTGTACACAAAAAAAAGAATTCCGTGGGTATAGCAGCACAGCAAATTCCTTAGATCCATTAATTTTGTCTACTAACAATTTTAGTCAAATTTTAGTCGACTAACATTTTTGAGATTTAGTCGACTAAAATACGCCAAAAAAACTAAAATGGCTTTTAGTCAACAGATTATGACCAGAACTAAATTGAAATATGCTGCCAAAATTAACACTACACAAAGGGGCTGTGGAGGGGACAAAAGATACACAGAGGGGCTGTGGAAGGGGCAAAAGAGACAGAGACTTTAATTAACCCCATTAGATTTTAGTCGTATTGACTGAAGTCTACTCGAGATTTAGTTGACTAAAATGTATTGTTGATTTAGTCGACTAAAACTAGACTAAAACTAAAACAATGCAGATGACTAAAATATGACTAAAACTAAGAAGGCATTTTTGTCAAAAGACTATGACTAAAACTAAATAGAAATTTGCAGCCAAAATTAACACTGCTTGGATCTGGAAATATGTGGTGTTTACACTGCAGCGCGGTGAAGGCCAAGGAAGCTCAGAAAATATATAAGAAAAAAACAATAGTGCTCTCTGTATGGTCTGTGCCAAAATAAATATCGTATATACTCGAGTAAATTTTTTGTGCTGAAAAACCCCCACTAGACGTATACTCGAGTCAATGTCTGTATTATGGCAACTTACATTGCCATAATACAGACCAGGACCGCCGGGCTCATTACAAGCCCGGCGGTCCTGTTGGGGGCTGGCAGCAAGCTGTAACTTACCTTTCCTGCAGCTCCCCTGTCAGCTCCCTTCTCTCTCCTCCGGTCCGGTCAGCTCCCCTGTCAGCTCCACTGTAAGTCTCGCGAGAGCCGCGGGGTCAGTGGCTCCGCGCGGCAGGGGAGCTGACCGGACCTGAGGAGAGAGAAGGGAGCTGATAGGGGAGCTGCAGGAAAGGTAAATAAACGCTTCCTGCCAGCCCCCCTCCTACACAGTGCACACCACTGGACCACTAGGGAGTGAGAGCCCCCCTCCCTGGCCAGCTAACAAGCAGGGAGGGGGGACGAAAATAAATAAATACCAATTTAAATAATAATAAAATAAAAATAGAATATTAATAATATTAAAAAAATAATATAAAAATAAAATATTAATAATATAACAAAAAATAATAATATTAAATCAATAATAATAATAATAATACAAAATAATAAAAATGCCCACCCTCCACCAAGGCTCTGCATCACATACACAAACACACACTGCATCACACACACACTGCACTCATACACACACACACACACACACACACTGCATTCATACACACAAACACTGCATTCATACACACACTGCACTCATACACACACACACTACATTGATATACACACACTGCACTCATATACACACACTGCACTCATACATACACACACACACTGCATTCATACAAACACACTGCATTCATACACACACACACACTGCATTCATACACACACACACACCGCATTCATACACACACATACACCGCATTCATACAAACACATTGCATTATATACACACACACACACACACACTGCATTAATTATATACACACACTGTAAATAAATATTCAATTAATATAATTTTGGGGGGATATAATTTTATTTAGAAATTTACCAGTAGCTGCTGCATTTCCCATCCTAGTCTTATACTCGAGTCAATACGTTTTCCCAGTTTTTTGGGGTAAAATTAGGGTTGACTTATGCTCGAGTATATACGGTAATATACCGAGTATTATTCACACTTTTAAGACACAACACTCTATGAATCAAATTTAGGTGATATAATCCCTTCCAAGGATCTTATAATTTGACCACAGCAATATCCAGTAGAGATGATAAGAGCATGTGACAGGTGGACTTACAACAAGGTGAAAACTCAAAAAGGACAAAGCAAAACAGAACGATAGTGCTCTCTATATAGCATTCATCATAAAGATAGATAAAAAGGAGGAATAGTACTCACAATTTGCAGAGCAGACACACCGCTCTATGAATCAAGCATAGGCGGTATAATCCAGTCCTTGTTTGAAAGATAAAATGATGCAAGGTATGCAGAATAAAATAGTAAAACATAAAATAAATACAAAGGTATATGGCACACTAAGAATGTAAAAGAGTAGCCAATATACCTTTATTTAAATTAGGGAGGGGAGGAGACAGAGGGAGCAATAGTGCCAGGAATACAGCTTTGTATTCCCGGCACTGTAGTAACCCTTTAAAAGTCAACACTACATACAAACACACATCCACATTTACACACAAAAATTACAAACACACCCCTGTTTAAAAATGCCAAAATTATATACAATCACACCCCTTTATTCAAACACCAACACTACACACAAAAGTACACCTTCACTTAAAAGCTAACAATACATACAAACACAACCCTGCATTTGAACGCAAACATTACACAGAAGTACACGACTGCATCCCAATGGCACCAGTATATACAAATACACCTCCACATGCACACTCCATATAAAAATATGATTACATTCAAATACTGCTCACAAATACAACCCTGCATGGATGGGCAAATGGTACATAGCATTGTGGGACTTATACAACAAATGGATATCTACATTAAGGCCACCCTTGCGCTGGGGGGGCAACTAATTCTTGACCAGGGCCCTAGCTACATTAGTTCCGCCACTGCACAGTTAAGTTGTTGGTTTATTAAAACATATGGTTGGCATATTAGAAACAGATGGCGTTTCCTTTTGAATTTCAAATTTATTGTGTAAATAGCTGAATAACCCTGAATAACACCTGACTTCATTCTTAAGAATAATCGGAGTAGAGCTCATGAGTAATGGACTCAATTTTGCTTAGCTGAATGTGATAGGAGTATTAATCCTGTGCAAATGCTTGACTAACCATTCATTTTATTGCTTTTTATATGGGACACTGTCATTGTCCCCTCCTCCCACCGTGAGTTTACTTGTAGCACCGCCAGGTGGCTGGGTATTCTAGCCACCCCCGTAAAATAAAGTCCCTACATAACCCCCATCCCTAATAATAGTGAGGACAAATCTAAAAAAACAAATGGCTAGTAAACCGGCTAAGTCTCGAGAGAAGTGACATTCGGACTTTCATGAATAACCCTGATAAAGTGTAACAAAATTATACAAAGTGCGCTACTAATAAAGTGCATAAAATAGTATGTGCAAATATATATGAAATAAAGTGCAATTAGTTAAATGTGCAGTGTATTTTAAAGTGCACAAAATTATAATAAAAATTGCACTTACAGCATGTAACAAATCTCAAATTGATTCAATTTAGCAGTTACATTTATGGTAACATATGTAAAAAGCAAAAAAAGAAGAAAACACTATAGTGTAATCCTGTTTAAATATAAGTGACCAATTGTGTAATAGACAATCACTCACAAGTGGAGAGCATTATAGTGTGCACTAACTGTAGTTGCTCCAAAACTCCACTATGTGGAACTGAGGCAATAAGGCTTCAGGTAAACAGCAGGTGTTCGTACAAACTTTATTCAATCCAATAAAATAGGGCAAAGAAACACCCCCTTCTGTTTCCTTAAAGAAACGAGTTCTCCCCGGTGAGCATCAAACAATCCTTGTTCAGACACCAACTCATCCGACTCTCTGAGTTCCAAGTGCTATTTAAAACTTTTCCTGGAGGCAGGGTTTGCATAATGACATATTAGGCATGATGATGTGTTTCCCTGATTGACGGTAGTTTATGGGCTATTGCACTTTATAGGTACTGCTTTTCTTATACACTTTTTAATATAATGGGTTATTTATTTTAGTGCCAAATTTATAGCTACAACTTTTTTTTTTTTTTTAAATACCGTAAGTCAATCTGCAAGAAGACAGGGACAGTGGACTTCCTAGCCCTGTAAGGTAAGCAATGACTTGTTATGTACCTTGTAGTGTCCCTTTACAAAGCAAGGAGGTAGCTGAAATTAATTAGCAAGAGTAGTTTTATTCATGATTTTCATGACCAATATTACTAGTATCTGGGCTTGCTGTGTTCTGTATAGCTTTAGAATGGCAGGAATATAAATATTGAGGATGATGAATATTCCGTAAGGTTAGTGTTCATTTTAAAGAACTTTTGGCATCCAGCTTTATTAGTTGTAGAGCAACCTCACACTGTTTACATAAGACAAACCTGCTGTTCAAGCACCAAGCAACAGACAAACGATAGAAGAAAAAACACATTTAATTCCAAACACAAGGCTCCCTCACCACTAAACTTGCACCATAATAGTGGATACAAACAACTGATTTAAACATGTCACAAAACCCAGCGGCCCGCCTATGGATTGAGACCGGCAGGGGAGATCTCAGGATCTCCCCTGTCGGCTCATGCAGAGTCGGAGCTATCCGAGCGCCAGCTCTGCTCTAGGCCTCCCTGGGCCGGTGGGGAGATCAAAGATCTACCTCACCAGCCCACAGCAGCATGGAGGAACCTACCTACATAAGGTAACAGCACACATACAGCACCCTCACACACACAGCACACAAACAGCACCCACACACACGCAGAGCACCCACACACATACAGCACACAAACAGCACCCCCACACACACACAGCACCTACACACATACAGCACCCTCACACACACACACACAGCACCCTCACACACACAGTACACTAACAGCACCCTCACAAACACACACATACAGCACCCTTACAAACACACAGCAGCCTCACACACACACACACACACAGCACCCTCACACACACCGCACACAAACAGCACCCTCACACACAGGTCACAAACAGCACCCTCACACAGCACACTAACAGGACCCTCGCACACAATAAGCACCCTCACACACAAATAGCACCCTCACACACAGTACACTAACAGCACCCTCACAAACACACACACACAGCACCCTTACAAACACACAGCACCCTCACACACAACACCCTCACACACAGCACACTAACAGCACACACACACACAGCACCCTCACACACACAGCACACAAACAGCACCCTCACACACACACAGCACAAAAACAGCACCCTCACACAGCACAAAAACAGCACCCTCACACAGCACACTAACAGGACCCTCACACACAAACAGCACCCTCACACACAAAAAGGACCTTCACAAACACACACACACAAACACCTTCACACACAGCACCCTTACACCACCCTCACACAGCGCACCCACACACACACACCGCAGTGAATGTATGTGTGTGTGTGTGTATATATATATATACTTATATATATATATATGTTTATATATATATACATACATAAACATGCAGCGTGCGTTTGTGCTTTAGGGTGCACACCCTAATGCAATAGGCTGTGCATGCCTATGTTTAACGTCAAACACTTTATTTACAACACAACTGTATAAATAAAGATATAGCTTGTAACACATCCCTGGCATTTGACACACAGGGAAAAACACCACATCGCTGTCTTTTAATGGCCTATACAACACCATGTAATAATTTTACCATCCATTTACACTAATCAGTCACAATAATAAAACCAGCTGCCTGATACTGTGTAGGTCACTCTTGTGTTGCTTAAACAGCTCTAAAGTGTCTAGGCATAGACTCCACAATATCTCTGAATGTGCCTGTGGTATTTGGAACCAAAACATTAGTGGCAGATCCCTTAAGTCCTGCAAGAGGTGAGGCCTCCATGTATCGGATTTGTTGTTCCAGCACACCCCACAGATGCTCAATTGGATTAAGACCTGGGGAATGTAGAGGCCAAAGCAACACCTTAAATGCTTTGTCGTGTTCCTCAAACCATTCCTGAACTAGTTTTCCAGTGCGGCAAGGTGCATTAGCCTGCTGAAAGATAGCACTGCCACCAGGAACACAATTGGTATCAAGGGGTGTACGTGGTCTACAACAATCTCTAGGTAGGTGGTACATGTCAAAGTAACATCCACATGAATGCCATGACCCAAGGTATCTGAGTAGAAAGCACAGTGCATCCTGCTGCCATCTCTTCCCCAGGTAAATGAAGAACCCGACAATCCAACTGATGTAAAAGAAAAAGTGATTTATCAGACAAGGAACCTTCTTCCATCGCTTCCTGGTCCAGTTCTGACACTCACATACCCATTAAAGGCAGCTTTGGCGGTGAGCAGGGGTCATCATGGGCAGCTTTGGCGGTGAGCAGGGGTCATCATGGGCACTCTGATAGGTTTGCAGCTATGCAGCCCTATAGACAGCAATGCACTGTGTGTTCTGGCAACTTTCTATCATGGCCAGCATTGTTTTTCAGCAATTTGAGCTACAGTGGCTCTTCTGTGTGTTCGGACCAGGTGGCCTTCACTCCCCACTTGCATCAGTGACAGTGAGCTTTGAATGCCCATAATCCTGACACCATGTAACAACCCGCTGGGGTCGTGTTTGGTCCTGGAGCTCAGGTGCTGTAACAGAACTCCCTTGCAAGCAAAATCCACAGAGATCCTAAGGTTGAGAACAGGATTCTGTAGGGTCGGTGATGGCATGGAGAATTTAACAAAATAATAGTAAATCCAGGGAAAGGTATCCGAAGGGTCAGAGTCAGAGGGTCCTGAGGTCAGCAAAAATTAGAGAGCACGCAAAGTCAGAAAACCGGCAAGGACAAGAAAACAGGAAAACAAATGCTAGGGGTTCTGAGGAAGGCAACAAAATAACCAACCACTGACTGAAAGGTGTGCTCTGCTTATAAAGGAGTGGATCAATCACATAATCTGGTCTCACCTGCAGGAGGGGTTACCTTAGTTCAATATGACTGAAAGTGTACCGATCTTGGAAACATCATCAACCTGGCTCTGCCCTTAAGCCATGCGTCCTCCAACGTCTGCTCTGCAGACCAGTCTCCGTATGCAGCGGCCGCCATCTTGGAATGCTGGAATAATCGGTGAAGCTCTTAAGCCACTACCTCACTAGTGTCCTCTGAAAGCACATGGTAAAGAGTAAATGAAAAGGCCATTTGGAGAAATTTTTTTCCAGTTCAGGTTTCCTTTAACAGATTAGTGAATACATTTCGGTATACATTTAAATAGATTAGCAATAAATTAAATGAAAGACAATGCAGTCAGAATGTGTATCTGGAGCCAGTACTCAAAACTTAAAAAAAAAAAAAAAACTATATACTCAGGTCAACCTGTAATCCATCTAATGTGTTTTGTCTCATTACGGGGATTTAATCGTAGGCTACCATAGCAATATTTAAAGGGAAAGGTGGAAACACCCCTAAATGAAAATAATGGCAATAAAAATAATTAAGGGAACACTCCAGCCGGGCTCCAGCACCCATAACAAGGTGATCTCAAAGGTTTTATGACGGCGGAAGTCAATGGGAGTCTTCTAAACCAGTTTTAATTTTAACCGGCACCCAAAGCAAAACTTCCATATCAGCGTTGCGGCCAGTAAGAAGGACAGGCAGATCACTGTAGTGGTTATGGTGCTTGGACTGCTCCTTTAATTACAGCAACAATCCTATTGATCAGGAGATCATTTCAGCAGTGAATACTGCAGCAAAGCAAGGAAGTTCTAATATTGTGACATTTCTCCTCAGTTCTTCAATAATTGCAAAGGAATAGCTATTATTATCTGATCGCTGTTAGGGACTTGAATGACAATTTCTGGATCCATATCACTAACAAATAAAGGGAAAAAATTGAAGTAATGTGCTCCATCATTCTATATTTAAATGAACATTCATTCTAACCAAGTAATAAAGTAGATAACAAAATAAATTCCACCATGTGTAAAGTGGTATCTAATGGGTTCATGGAGTAATAAACCCACTGGGTAAAATGTTCACCTTAAAACCCTATGCCTGTAATACGTTTTCTTTCCCATCGATCCCTGGGTGACTTATTTATCAGTGGTAGATGAAGGAAAATGGGATAGATCAGACATGTGTTAATTAATATTTGCTTTTTTCACTCATGCCACTCTCAATAAACCCCATTTTCCACCAAAGCTTTGATTTTTTTTTTTTTTAAACTGGATTGAAATCAATTTTCATATAGAAAGGGGTGACTTCTAAGTGACACAATGCTTCAACTCAATGCTTTTTTGGATCTAGACCCAACACAAACCAACTTTTATCAAAATTAGCTTTCTCTTTTGAAAAGTGATGTTACGCTACATTCTTAAAAAAATCATCTAGTGATTTTTCTCTAGAATTTACTGGATAAAAGATAGATTTCTCCTTTAATATGGTGTTCTTTCAAGAACCACCATCCACAGAAACTTCTGATTCTAGCACTAAAACGTCCATATAATGTTAACTGCATCTTCATGGAGAATGGGACTTGCAACCAGATCAGTACTAACCTCTTCAACATGATCAACACCTATAGAATGTTCTCCGTTATTAATACTATTTGACGCTGAAAAAAATAATATTGATCATTGGTCCTCATCAATAATAAAATAGATTAGAAGCCTATAACTTAAATATTAACATCTTTTAAATTAGTCTGACACTGTTCTCTGATTCAGAATCTGTGCAATGTGGTTCCCAAATGACATCTGATCTCTCCTACCAACTCTGACAAGTTATCTTGCGTTATTGATGTAAATCCCACATGGATACATAGAATCCTCAACTAGAACACTTCTGTTCAATCAGCTGTGGTTCTTGGATGTCTGTAGTAAATATGCCTGTGACTGGACTTCCTGTCACAAATGTGACATCAGGGAATGCTGATCTGTAGCCAGAGCTGTCTTACTCAGCAGATCTGCATGACTTCTGTAAACGATTCCTTGGCAATGGAAAGGTCAGTTTCACCCTCTTAGCAACTGGAATGATTCAGGAAATTCTATGCAGGATGTACGTAGAAACATACCGTATTTCTCTGCAGTAGCTCATGAAGTGAAAATCAACTGCAAAATAATATACTGCCAACCAGAAGATCTTTAGTTACATGTTATTCTGTGTACTGCCTTTCTGTGGCAAATATCCTTTGTACAACCACTAATGTGAAGGTTAGAACTGGGACTTAATTCTGATCAACTACAAATAATATTTAAACTTAATCCAAAGCTCTAACCGAATAGCACATGCATTAATACATCAAGGTATTCTAAAAGAAATGTCCACAGCATAAAATAAAGCATCTATATCTCTCTATCTATTTAAATGCCAGGGCCTGAATGGAAAAATAATTCAACCCGTGGATTTTTTTTTTTTTTTTATCATAGTGGCCCAGGGATGTTTTGTCATCAACAATGACAAGCATGATCACCTTAAAGTGATAAAGTTGCGCCCATGCGCAGAGCCCCTCTAAAGAGAAAAAGGCCCTGTATTTGTTTGCCTGTAACATGTTTGAAAGAGCTGGAAGGTATAATGACTATGTTGTGTGTGGGTGAAATGGGAACAAATATACATATTTCAAATTATTTAATTCCAAAGGGTTATCAGCTGTTCTCCCCTTTCGGCTTTGGCCCATGGCCATCGCAGCCCACCGGGTTTTGCCCAGCTTGCCTGATGACCAGTCCAGTCCTGCTAGAAGCAACAAGGGATATCAAATGTTAATTCAAACAATTGGATAGAGAATGGACCCGGGGAGAAAGTTAGACGGAGGATTTTCTAAAAGTGATTGGCACTGAGTACTAGGAAAGCACCCTATTTGTGTCTCTCCTGCATAGGCAGATTTACATCTATGCCCTCTTGCATGATCCAGTGCACCTAATCAATCAGAATCATGGTGCGGCTAGAGCAGGGCCAGTGCTACTATAAGCCAGCACTGGTGGAGGAGGCACAATGTCCTGGTCACCAATAAGAGAGAATATTTTCTCTGTAGCATAGCCTCACAGACCATGGCTTTATTCTCTACCTAACCAGACAGGGAGTTGCTTGTTGAACACAATGGAAGGGCTGAACACATCTTACGTTGGGATCCTCCCAAGGTGCCTCACAGACCGAGGTAGCATAATCTCAAATCCAAAATATAGCAGAAAGAAAGATCTGGGCACCTTGTGGTTAATCCAATGCAGACTTTATTGGACACAAAAAGGCAATTTTTCAACTCAAATTAGTCTTTATTAGGTCATAATAATTAACAAATATCACAATATCACAATTCTACACATAGAAAAAAACATCATGGGGCGTGTCTTGGCCACCATCTTAGATGGCCACGTTTTAGAGAGGCTCCTGGACAAGGAGGGCAATTTAACTCAAAAAGTGCCAATTTCAACTGTAATGAAGGAATTCTATCCATAAATATTAATAGCTAAGAAGAATCCTAACATGGAGAAACAGAAGAAATCTGAAAAATCCATACCTTTAACGAAGAAAATGGGAGCAGGAGCTGCTGGGGTGAGTAAGGGTGCCCAGGCTCACTCCCCTGCCTCCGAGCCTGGCTCGCGGCTGGTTTCGCCGCTTAAAATATCGTTGGTGGCGCCGGGGAAATCCCTCCCCACCTCCCTCCCGGTCTCCCATGCTAAGACTTATGCCTGTGCGGTCGCGACCCGCTCGCAGCATTCAGAGAGCGGCGGGACCGCGGGCGCACTAGTCGACACCTCTGTGTGCGGCTCAGAGTGCTCCGAGCATGCTCGGAGCACAAAGCTGTGTCTCCCGCAAGCGGCAAGGACCACCCAGCAAGCCGCTCGCGGTCTCAGCATAGAGCAGCCCGGTCGCTCACTTACAAAAGTGACCGGGCTGCAAGTAAAGGGGAGGGTAGTGTGAGGTCACGCTCCCCATCGGGATCCTCGGCCTCCAGGTTGTCGGTCCCGGTGGGGGGGGGCTCTGCTATCCAACCCAAAACTCTTAACGGTACAGTAAGGGCTATGGAAAGCCCAGAGGTCCACAACATGGAATTAGGAGCTGAAATGCTCCAAACAAGTTCTTTCTCTGCACTACCACAGAGAAAAGGTCATGATGCCACAACAAAGATGGCTGCCAGACCAGACATTGTGTATTCCACTCCCAAGATGGCCACTGCCACCTCCAATATGGCTACCACCACATTTATGGCAGCGACTTACAATCCTAATATGCCACCTGAATTGGCAGATGATCTGCCACCATCAGCTGGCATGATAATACAACTCATTAAAGATTTGAGAGTTGATCTGAAAAACGACTTTAAGAAAGACTTTGACACTTTATATGGAGCCATGGAGGGCATTAATCAGCGGCAGTGGCGGATCCAGGGGGGGCAACGGGGCAATTGCCCCCCCCGAGATTCTCCCCTGCCGGCTATTGCAGGGCTGACATTGCCCAAGTGCCAGCCCTGCATTGTGCCTGCAGACCGGGGAGGGAGATCAGTGATCTCCCTCCCCGGTCCGCAGGCACATTACTGACAGCCGACCGGCAGGGGAGGGAGAGAGGACCGGGGAGCTGTTACCAGCAGCTCCTTCGGGTCCTCCTCTCGCGAGATTTGGAGCGTTGCCGCGGTTACCAAATCTCGCGAGAGTGAACTCTAGCCCTGGAGCGCGGGCTAGAGTTCACTCCTACCACTGGGACCACCAATGAATCCCCACTGGGACCACCAGGGAAATAAATATGTCCCCCCTCCTCCCAGTAAAGGTAAGAAGGGAGGGGGGACATAAATTATATATTAATTTTAATTAAATTTTAAAAAAAAACACACACATTTAAAAAAAAAAAGCCCCCCCCCATCCTTCTTCTACACACACATTGCCCCTGCCCCCATACACACACACACATTGCCCCTGCCCCCCATACACACACACACACACATTGCCCCTGCCCCCCATACACACACACACACACATTGCCCCTGCCCCCCATATACACACACATTGCCCCTGCCCCCCATACACACACACATTGCCCCTGCCCCCCATACACACACACACATTGCCCCTGCCCCCATACACACACACATTGCCCCTGCCCCCCATACACACACACATTGCCCCTGCCCCCCATATACACACACATTGCCCCTGCCCCCCATATACACACACATTGCCCCTGCCCCCCATACACACACACACATTGCCCCTGCCGCCCATACACACACATTGCCCCTGCCCCCCATACACACACACTGCCCCTGCCCCCCATACACACACATTGCCCCTGCCCCCCATATACACACATTGCCCCTGCCCCCCATAAACACATTGCCCCCATATACACACACTGCCCCCCATAAACACACTGCCCCCACACACATACATTGCCCCACACACACACTGTAACTGTCACACACACATACTGACCCACACACACACTGCACCCCTGACATATACTGCCGCCCTCACGTACACACTGCAACCTTCACACACACACACACTGCTAATACACTATCCCCCTCACACACACACACACACTGCACCCCTCACACATTGCACCACTCACACATACCACTGCTCCTCTGCCCTACTACAGCCCCATTTCCCAGAGGACCTCAGGTAAGTTGTCAAACAGTTCTTAAACAGTTTGACTACTTACTCTGGGAGGGGGTCTTGGCATTATTGGCACTATAACCACTACACTGAGCTGTAGTGGTTATTGTAGAAGTACAATTTATATCATTGTTGGTGCAATGATATAGGTAAACCCAGGAGCTAGTTCCACTTAAAAAGGCTTGAGTCACCAGTATGGATATGCAGTGTGAATACCAAGCAACTGTTATATATATGGTGTGTATACCTTTAAATCTGTCAAAAAACAGGATAGTGTTATAGCACACCAATTGCTTATATTTAGTGAAAAGAAAAAAGACTTTGTATACAAAGGAACAGTATAAAAGACTGTTCCCTATATTGGTGTGGAATTAGTGCAACATCAAGCATATATCTAGTGTATATCCCTTTAAATCTGTATATGTTAAAAACAGTATGCTCATGAAGATAAAACTTCAAAGTATATGGATGACTGTATTCTATATGAAAAATTAATTACCAGAATCCAATAGGTTAAAATTGATAAAGAATTTATTAGAAGAAAAATAATGATAATAGTAATAACTGTGTCAAACCATAATAACTTATATAGAGTGACAACGAAAAATTTAAAAATATGTATATCAAAAAATATAAAGATATATATAAAAATATCAATTGATATTTTTATATATATCTTTATATTTTTTGATATACATATTTTTAAATTTTTTGTTGTCACTCTATATAAGTTATTATGGTTTGACACAGTTATTACTATTATCATTATTTTTCTTCTAATAAATTCTTTATCAATTTTAACCTATTGGATTCTGGTAATTAATTTTTCATATAGAATACAGTCATCCATATACTTTGAAGTTTTATCTTCATGAGCATACTGTTTTTAACATATACAGATTTAAAGGGATATACACTAGATATATGCTTGATGTTGCACTAATTCCACACCAATATAGGGAACAGTCTTTTATACTGTTCCTTTGTATACAAAGTCTTTTTTCTTTTCACTAAATATAAGCAATTGGTGTGCTATAACCCTATCCTGTTTTTTGACAGATTTAAAGGTATACACACCATATATATAACAGTTGCTTGGTATTCACACTGCATATCCATACTGGTGACTCAAGCCTTTTTAAGTGGAACTAGCTCCTGGGTTTACCTATATCATTGCACCAACAATGATATAAATTGTACTTCTACATTTTGGGACAGATTTTTGGTGAAATTTCTGCCTATACCCAGTTCTGAGCATTCCATTCCAAGTCAGACTCCCTCATCCCTGAGTGTTGCTTTAGGCATACCAGATCAACCTACTTGTAGTGGTTATTGTGTCTGGATTATTTATTTAAATAATCTACAAGTGCCCCTCCTGAGATCAGGCTCTGGATCTGCCACTGATCAGCGGACGGAAATAATAGAGAATAGATTGCACTCTCAAGAGCAATCCCACCTGGATTTGGTTGAAACTGTAAAAGAGCTTCAGAAGCAAGTACACCAACAAGCGGAAAAGTTAGCGGACGCCGAGGATAGAAGTAGGCGTAATAACCTAAGGATCAGGGGGGTCCCTGAAAATATAGACTCTCTGGAATTACAAAGTTATTTTCAGGCAATGGTGAAGTCAGCTCTACCAACTGCTAAAAATACGGATCTGCTACTGGACCGCATCCATAGATTGCCTAAACCCGGTAATGCGCCTGTGGCTGCACCCAAAGATGTGATAGTGAGATTTCACTATTACCACATTAAAGAGGAATTTCTGGGTGCAGTACGCACGTCAGGTCTCACAGGGGACTACAGTGGTATGAAGGTCTTCCAAGACTTCTCTGCCCAAACAATGAGGCGACGCAGAGAATTTCAACTTTTTACCGCGGATCTAAGACGAAGAGGGATAAGATATAGATGGGGTTTCCCGGTTAAAGTCCTTTTCCGCATGGATGGCAGGAATTTCATAATCACGTCGCCTGAGGAAGGAATGGAACTCATCCAATCCATGAATAGAAGTCAGGTATCGCCTCATAGACTCTCGCCATCTACTCCTCTGCAGGCCAGCAAGAGAAGCAAATCGGACACTTCCTGAGTTCCCAGTTCATAGAGCTACAGTCTTCATTTTCCACAGTCGTAAATCGTTCGACACTTCAAGTTAAGATGTTCTTCCTATCTTCACTAAGGATTTTTTTTTTTATATATATACACGTTTATTTTCATGATTTTTTTTTTTTCTCTCTATTGATTTTTTATGGCTTGGTTCTGAGAAAACTTTATCTCTGCAACAGGCTTTCGAGTCCTGCTCCAGTCTGGAGATTTAGCGGGATTACTTTGAATTTTGACTTGTTTCTCCTGGTTATGACTGCCCTTAGAGTTTGCACACCAATGATTATTTGACATGCGACAACGGTTTATTTCAGAAACCGATTTGACCACTTAATTCTTTCCAAATTTTTACAATCAATATTATTTTATGGTCCCTTGTTTTTTTTATATATCATTTCATATTTAATTTTATTATTTTTTTTATTGTTCTGTGATTTTTGTACTTTCTCATGTCATATTTTACAGCTGCCTCTTTGTTTTTTCTTTTTTAAAAAATATTTTTATTTTATTTTTTTATTTTTTTTTTTGGTTTATTTATATTGCTCCCCTTGTATCCAGCACCCTTCTCTCCCCCCACCCTGGGCCTAATACCCTGAGATGGAGAAACTTTTTTTGCTCTCCCTCATGGCCCTTTTTCACTGTTTGTTTATTTCCCCTGATAGGGGTATATTCCCAAGTTTTTTGTACCCCGTTGATATTTTTATTTTTCTATTTTCTTTGACCATCCATCCTTTGAAATTTGGTAGAAATGTTTCCAGAACACGAATCACAGAAATGCCTCATACAAAAATGCATATTATGTGGCATCAGCGACTTGCACAAATTTGTTCATTTATTCCTGTACTCACATGTACACATCTTGAGTTTGTTGTGACAGTATTGTTGGATGTTTCTTTATTGGAAGGCGGTTGTTCGGACTCTCACAAAGTTGAATGTTCCTTTACTCTTTATCAAGCATTGCTGTTCCATAAATTATGGTTTTAAAATATAGAAACATAGAAACATAGAAACATAGAATGTGACGGCAGATAAGAACCATTCGGCCCATCTAGTCTGCCCAGTTTTCTAAATACTTTCATTAGTCCCTGGCCTTATCTTATAGTTAGGATAGCCTTATGCCTATCCCACGCATGCTTAAACTCCTTTACTGTGTTAACCTCTACCACTTCAGCTGGAAGGCTATTCCATGCATCCACTACCCTCTCAGTAAAGTAATACTTCCTGATATTATTTTTAAACCTTTGTCCCTCTAATTTAAGACTATGTCCTCTTGTTGTGGTAGTTTTTCTTCTTTTAAATATAGTCTCCTCCTTTACTGTGTTGATTCCCTTTATGTATTTAAATGTTTCTATCATATCCCCCCTGTCTCGTCTTTCCTCCATGCTATACATGTTAAGATCCTTTAACCTTTCCTGGTAAGTTTTATCCTGCAATCCATGAACCAGTTTAGTAGCCCTTCTTTGAACTCTCTCTAAGGTATCAATATCCTTCTGAAGATAGGGTCTCCAGTACTGTGTACAGTACTCCAAGTGAGGTCTCACCAGTGTTCTGTACAATGGCATGAGCACTTCCCTCTTTCTACTGCTAATACCTCTCCCTATACAACCAAGCATTCTGCTAGCATTTCCTGCTGCTCTATTACATTGTCTGCCTACCTTTAAGTCCTCAGAAATAATCACCCCTAAATCCCTTTCCTCAGATGTTGAGGTTAGGACTCTATCAAATATTCTGTACTCTGCCCTTGGGTTTTTACGTCCAAGATGCATTATCTTGCACTTATCCACATTAAATGTCAGTTGCCACAACTCTGACCATTTTTCTAGTTTACCTAAATCATTTTCCATTTGGCTTATCCCTCCTGGAACATCAACCCTGTTACATATCTTAGTATCATCCGCAAAAAGACACACCTTACCATCAAGACCTTCTGCAATATCACTAATAAAAATATTAAAGAGAATGGGTCCAAGTACAGATCCCTGAGGTACCCCACTGGTGACAAGCCCAAGCTTCGAATATACTCCATTGACTACAACCCTCTGTTGCCTGTCACTCAGCCACTGCCTTACCCATTCAACAATATTGGAATCCAAACTCAAAGATTGTAGTTTGTTGATAAGCCTTCTATGTGCAACAGTGTCAAAAGCCTTACTGAAATCGAGGTAAGCAATGTCTACTGCACCACCCTGATCTATAATTTTAGTTACCCAATCAAAAAAATCAATAAGATTAGTTTGGCATGATCTCCCTGAAGTAAACCCATGTTGTCTCTGATCTTGAAATCCATGTGTTTTTAGATGTTCAACAATCCTATCCTTTAACATGGTTTCCATCACTTTCCCCACTACTGAAGTTAGGCTTACTGGCCTATAGTTGCCCGACTCCTCCCTATTACCTTTCTTGTGAATGGGCACAACATTTGCTAACTTCCAATCTTCTGGGACTACTCCTGTTATCAATGATTGGTTAAATAAATCTGTTAATGGTTTTGCTAGTACACCACTAAGCTCTTTTAATAGCTTTGGGTGTATTCCATCAGGTCCCATTGACTTATTTGTCTTTACTTTTGACAGTTGAAATAGAACCTCTTCCTCTGTAAACTCACGTGTAATAAATGACTCATTTATCCTTTTTCTTAACTGAGGTCCCTTTCCTTCATTTTCATCTGTAAATACCGAACAAAAATATTCATTGAGGCAGTCAGCTAGACCTTTATCCTCATCTACATACCTTCCTTCTTTTGTTTTTAATCTAACTAATCCTTGTTTTACTTTTCTTTTCTCATTTATGTATCTAAAAAAGGTTTTGTCCCCCTTTTTTACTGACTGTGCTATTTTCTCTTCTGTGTGTGATTTGGAAGCTCTTATAACTTGCTTAGCCTCTTTCTGCCTAATCTTATAGGTCATTCTGTCTTCCTCACTCTGGTTTTTTTTATAATTACTAAATGCTAACTTTTTGTTTTTTACTATTTTGGCTACATCTGTGGAGTACCACAGTGGTTTCTTGAATTTTTTGCTTTTACTGACAAGCCTAATGCAATTTTCTGTTGCGTTCAGTAGTGCAACTTTTAAATAATCCCATTTCTTTTGGACTCCATTTAAATTGCTCCAGTCTGATAATGACTCCTTTACACATATTCTAATTTTGGAAAAGTCTGTTTTTCTAAAGTCTAAAACTTTTGTTTTTGTGTGGTGTGACTCGGTCACTGTTCTTATATTAAACCACACTGACTGATGATCACTGGATCCTAAACTTTCACCTACAGTAATATCTGATACCAAATCTCCATTTGTTAACACTAAATCTAGTATGGCCTCTTTACGAGTTGGCTCCTCAACGACTTGTTTTAGAGACAATCCCAGTAGGGAGTTTAGAATATGTGTGCTCCTGGCACAAGTAGCTATTTTTGTTTTCCAATTTACATCAGGAAGATTAAAGTCACCCATGATGATAACTTCCCCCTTCATTGTCATTTTAGCTATTTCTTCAACTAGTAGATTATCTAACTCTTCAATTTGTCCTGGGGGCCTATAAATCACACCTACACGAGTTACTGTGTGATTACCAAATTCTAACGTAACCCAAACTGACTCTATGTTCGCCTCACTAACCTTTATTAGGCTAGATTTTATGCTATTCTTTACATACAGGGCCACCCCTCCCCCTTTCTTGCCTTCCCTGTCTTTTCTATATAAAGAGTACCCTGGTATTGCTATGTCCCAGTCATTTTTCTCATTATACCATGTCTCAGTAACAGCGACTAAATCTACACTATCAGTTGCCATTATTGCCACAAGTTCATGGATCTTATTCCCTAAACTGCGAGCATTTGTAGACATGACTCTAAGCTTATCATTTTATCATATATGTCATTTAATGTGAGAGGCCTGAACACCGCCCACAAAAGACGCTTACTATTCAAAGAAGCAAAATCCAACAAATCAGATGTCATCTGTGTACAGGAAACGCATTTTAAAAATGATAAAACACATAAGATTATGTCAAAGCTTTTCCCAGTCCAATATCATAGCACTTATAAATCCAAGTCTAGAGGTACATCGATTTTCTTCCACAGGAATGTAGCATGTTCGACGAACAAAGTAATGACGGATGATGACGGGAGGTATTTAATATGGATAGGTTCGCTTAACACTATTGAATATACTATAGTGAACATGTATTTTCCCAACACCGGTCAGTTGCAGTTCTTTAGGAAATTAATGGACTTAGTGAATGAGAATGTGAGAGGCAGCTTGGTAATGTGTGGCGATACGAATTTTGTTATGGACGGTGAATTGGATAACGCTAGGGAAGACAATGATCAACAACATAGAGGAGACAGCGACAGATTAGCTAACAAATGTTCCAGATACATGATTGAATGTGGTTAATATGATTCCTGGAGACTGATGCATGAGAATGAAAGAGATTTTACGTATTATTCTGTATCTAAAAATATGTATTCCAGGCTGGACAGGTTTATGGTCCAGAGCGCTTTAATCCCGCACATGTTGAAATCTGATATCTTAGACATTAACTGGTCTGACCATGCTCCAATCATAATGCATATTGACGAAATTGTTTCTTCAGCCCCGAATAGATCCTGGAAATTAGGCGATTATTTATTAAACGATGTTGTGAACAGATCATTGACGGAGAAAGCCTTGAGCGATTATTTTTTGGAAAATACCTCACCCGAGGTTCCTGGCGAGGTGTCTTGGAATGCGCATAAGGCTGTGTTAAGAGGTCATTTTATTTCTAGAGCGTCTCACCTGAAGAAACTTAATAGCAATAATTTAAGAACATTGGAAAAAGAACTGTACAATTTGAACCAGGCTAATAAATTTGGTCCCTCGTCTTCCCTATCAGCAATGATAGGAGAAATTAAGGCTAAAATTAACAAAATTAATTTAGATCGTACATCTCTTATGGTGAGACGTCTCAGGAAAACATTTTACTTAAAAGGCAACAGGGCCTCTACGCTTTTGGCATCCAAACTCCGGCATGTGAATGCACAATCAAAAATAGCGTATTTACTTGATGATCAGGGGCGAAAAGTGTTTCATCCTACTAAAATCAGTGACATGTTTGCTGAGTATTATAGTAAACTTTATAATTTAGAATGTGATTCGAACCTTACCCAGCCTTCTGCAACAACCATTGATACATTTTTAGACAGAGTGACATTGCCTCGGCTGTCTCCAGGACACTTAGAGAGCTTAGAATGTGAAATATCAGCAAAAGAGATAGCTGAGGCGACTAAACTTATGCCATCCGGAAAAGCCCCTGGTCCCGATGGATTCACTATTTTATACTATAAAACTTTTCAAGAAATTTTAATTCCCCACATGACCAAATTATTCAATTCCTATAAGTCCGGGGGAACGATGCCAGAGGAGTCCTTGTGCGCACGAATAGTCACCTTGCCAAAACCGGGAAAAACTCCTGATAGATGCCACAATTTTAGACCCATCTCTCCAATCAATAATGACTCAAAGATTTATTCTAAAGTTCTCGCAAATAGATTAACCAAATTAATCCCATTGCTAATAAATAAGGATCAAGTGGGTTTTGTAAAGGATAGACAGGCGCCCGATGGGACTAGAAGATTCATAAACTTGATTCAGCACATCAATATGACCAAAACGCCTTCATTGCTTCTATCTCTAGACGCAGAGAAGGCGTTTGACAGGATACATTGGGGATATTTATGGAGAACGTTAGAAAGATTCAACATACCATCATCCTTTATCACAGCAATTAAGGCTCTATATTGTGCACCTTCCGCCCATGTCTCAGCTTCCGGTTTCACATCCAAAACGTTTTCTCTAACCAATGGGACGAGACAGGGGTGCCCTTTATCTCCAATTCTATTTGTTTTAGCAATAGAACCCCTGGCTGAACTAATTAGAACAACCCCACAAATTGCAGGAATTGCTGTTAAAGAATCCGCTCACAAAATTGGCCTGTTTGCAGACGATATAATTCTAGCTGTCAAAAACCCAAAAGAATCTTTGAGCCACCTCAAAGACATTTTAACTCAATTTGGCGAGATATCGTACTACAAATTAAACGAGTCTAAGTCTCAGGCCCTTCCATTTCATTAAAAAAATTCGGAAACCATTGCCCTTAAGAAATTATATTTATTTGATTGGAGAGCTGAATACATGGAATACCTTGGCATTAATTTATGCAAAAAATTGGTAAATATGCATAATCACAACTTGAGGAAAGCATGGTCGGACCTACAAAAGGAGATGGAGAGATGGGGCGGAATGGAACTTTCCTGGCTGGGGAGGGTCGCATCTGTTAAAATGACGATACTACCAAAAATTCTATATTTTTTTAGGACCATCCCTTTGTCCATCCCATTATCATTTTTTAATAAAGTTCACTCGACAATGATGAAGTTCATCTGGGGGAATAGGCCTGCTCGAGTGAAGCTCACTTCCTTGCAGCACCACAAATCGAATGGCGGTATCGGTGTTCCCGATATCCGCAAATATTATTTCGCCACTAACGCTGCAGTGGCTGTGAGCTTTAATAATCAGGTTGATAAACCCAGATGGATGGAAATAGAAGAATAAAACATTTTACCGGTTAGATTGTCAGAATTACCCTGGTTAAATTCTAAGAAAAGACCTGGAATTACAAAGTTATTTTTATCTACCAAGACTACACTTAAGGCCTGGGATATTGTTTTTAAAAATGATCATTCTCCCAGCCTATATAGAGCAATGCCTATTGAGTTATTGAAAGATTATATTCCATCCTTAAAAATAGAACTGTTGAAGGAATGCTCTATAACTAATCTTGATAATTTTTTTCACGGCAATGCTATTCTTTCTTTGGAAAAATTGAAACTTAAGTATGGATTAACGAATGTATGTGAGTTGGATTGTAAGGTAATCATTGACAAATTGAAAGAACTATATAAGGTACCTGAAACGAATAAAAACTATAAAACGCTTGAGATGTCTCCATTAGAGAAAGCTTTTCTATGCAGCCCCACTAGTAAAGGCATGATATCCTTATGCTACTCGTTTTATAACGCCAAGCCCCTTGTTAAATTAAAACACATGTTGTCATGGGAGACGGAGTTGGGTGTCCAGTACGATCTAGAAGAATGGTTCGGTTTTTTTAAAGCTTTAAAAGGTATTTCGTATTGCACCGACCACTTTGAAAATCATTATAAAATTTTATATCGTTGGTACCTGGCCCCGTCTAGATTGCACAACATGAATAATATGTATTCTGACCGGTGTTGGAGGGATTGTGGGGGTGTGGGCAATATGGCCCATATTTGGTGGTTCTGTCCTAAATTAACTAAATATTGGAAATTGATTCACGACCTAATTATTAAAGTGGACAGAACCATTAGCATTTTAACCTCGGAACTAGCCTTATTCAAAAAACTCCCGGAGTCCATTAATAGATCAGACAAAATAATCATAGGTCACATTTTGATCGCTGCTACATCCTGTTTACCTAGACATTGGAAGTCCCAAGATGTGCCATCTCTCAGGGAAGTTTTTAATTTGATTCTAGAAAACAAGGCACACAAATTATCCCATAGAGCTAATATGCGTGGTTTCCCAATATTAAAATACAATTGGGATAAGTGGGAAGAAAAAATCAAAACAGCATATGGTCTTTGACATATTTGTTATTAAAGTGCATTGATGTAAAAACATATTATTATTTTTTTTTTTGCCATATACACTGTTATGCCTATTTTAATACTGGATGGTTATTCACTTTCATTTCCAAGTTCCCCTTCCCTTCCTACCCCCAATACAATGTTTATATTCTTGTTGTTATACAAATATGTAAAACTTTAATAAAAATTATTTGAAAAGAAAAAAACATCATAAAACATTACTTGTAGCTGTGCACCATAGCAAAAAAAACCAAACACTGCAATGAATGGCGGAAATCAGGGGAGGGCTGGCAGCCTTAGGCCTGGGGGGCAAAACCAGTCAAGTGGCCCATTGCACCACCAAATCAGTTCACCATCCATGCCCACCTTTTTCTGGTTTTATAACGTATATTGATGTTATGCTAATCAGTAGCTCTTTGCCATACCCGCTCCTTCACGGCTCTGACTTTCAATGTTGTCAGAGCACAGGCTGAGAATCTCTGAGCCTGTGCTCTGACTCACTAACTGAGCGCCGGAACCACGAGGGAGAGGCTATAATCTGACTGCACCTACTGCTGTTGCGCACCAGTGGACCACCAGCGAATCGTTTAAATTAAATATGCTGGTGTACCCAACTTGTGAGCTGTGTTGGCCACCAGGTGCCTCTGTTGTCATGGCACCCTGCGTGACCGCACAGCTTGCACACCCCAACGGCTGGCCCTGCTGACATACACTGACGTTACTACTTAGACATCCCTCAATATTAATACAGACATCAGAGTAAACACCAATAAACTGTGGAAACAGAGCTGATCCCCCCCAAATTTATAAAGATTTGCTTACTGAATTTGTTGTAAGATTAAATCATGCCTCCTCCTCTCTCTCTCCCATGTGCTGCTCTGTAGGCTGGGAGGAAGTGAAGAGTAATCACAGTCTCCCAGCACAGCGCCACCTGTGGCTGCATGGGGAACAGCTGGTTAATGTAATGCTTGCAGGACGGCCAGCTGCCGCAGAACCTCTTTGTTCCCGTCTCTGCAAAGGGCTCCAGGCACTGCTTGCTGTGAGTGTGTACCACTGTAAATTAGGGGCAGAGGGCACTTGCACTGTGGTAAAGATGGGTCTGGGCAGGAGGAAAAATGTGCCGCCCCCCCCCCCATGTGACATAACAATGCCCCACCCATATGATCTGCCATATGAACTAGCGCCAGTGCTGCACACAGTGTGTGTTTACATTAAAAAGCCTGCAGGGAACGGCTATAGACACCAGAACCACTTCATTAAGCTATAGTGTCCCTTTAATGTGAGGTAAATTACAGATTAGTGTCACTAATAATATACTAGATTGCCTACTTACAACCAGATGAGGATGATGATGGGCTGCAGTTTGGCTCCACTGGTCTGGTGTAGAACAGGATCTCTGGAGGCTGTTTGCTACTGTGGTCACAAAATTCAATGTTCTGGGAGAATTGGAAGCAGCTCCATTTTTTGGGGGCCCCTTACACAGCTCAAGGTCTGGGCCCCAGGGCCTGACGGTGAGTATGCCCATAAGACCCACTCATAAGTCCACTTATATGTTCCACCCACCCATGATTTCGCTCACAGGGAGTGCAGTGTGTAGGGGATGTGTTATGTGTTATTGTAGAGGATCTAATATGTTTGCTTATGGTATGTGGTGTATAGGGATACCAGTTTGTGTAGGTGATGCAGTGTGTTTGTGTGTAGTGGAAGCAGTGTGTATTTGTGTATAAGGGATGTATTGTGTGTTTCTGGTTGTGTGTAAGGGATGCATTGTTTGAATCTGTGTTTGTATGCATAAGGGATGCAAGGTGTGTGTCTGTATGTGTGTGCATTGAGTATAAGAGATGCATTGTGTTTCTGTGTGTATGTAAGAAAAGCAGTGTGTGTGTTTGCATGTGTGTGTAAGGGTTTGCATTGTCTGTTTCTGTGTATGTGTGCAAATGATGCATTGTCTTTGTGTGTAAGGGTTGCATTGTGTGTGTGTGTGTGTGTGTGTGTGTGTAATGGATGCAGTTTGTGTTTCTCTGTGTGTAAGGGAAGCATGTTATGTTTCTGTGTATGTATAGGGATGCATTGTGTGTGTGTCTGCGCGCGCGCGCGCGTAGTGTGAAAGAGCTCCCTGTCTTGCCCACTTTCCTATAGAGCTGTCCCTTCTGTCCCTTAGAGCTCTCCCCTGCCCCTTAGTGGTCTCTCCTCTTCCCCACCCTCCCCTAGCGGTCTCTTCTCACACTCACCCACCCTCCCTGTGCTCTTCTCATCCCCCCCTTCCACCCTCCCTGTGTTCTTCTTACCCCCCTCCTCCCTGTGTTCTTCTTACTTTCCCCCTTGTTCTTCTTACTCCCCCACTTGTTCTTCTTACCTCCTTCTTCTTCTTACTCCCCCCTTCTTCTTATTACCCCTTTCTTCTTATTGCTCCCCCCTTCTTCTTACCCCCCCTCTTCTTCTTACTCCCCCTTCTTTTTCTTACCCCCTTCTTCTTACTCCCTCCTCTTCTTACTCCCTCCTTCTTATTCTTACTCCCTCCTTCTTCTTCTTACTCCCCCTTCTTCTTCTTACCCCTTCTTCTTGCTCCCCTCTTCTTCTTACCCCCCTTCTTCTTACTCCCCACTCTTCTTCTTCTTACTCCTCCCTCTGCTTCTTCTTACTCCCCCCTCTTTTTCTTACTCCCCCTTCTTCTTCTTACCCCCTCTTTTTCTTCTTATCCCCTCTTTTTCTTATCTCCCCTCCTTCTTACCCCCTTCTTCTTACTCCCCCCTCTCTTCTTACTCCCCCTTCTTCTTCTTACCCTCCTCTTCTTCTTACCCCCTTCTTCTTCTTACCCCCTTCTTCTTCTTACTCCCCCCTCTTTTTCTTACTCCCCCTTCTTCTTCTTACCCCCTCTTTTTCTCATATCGCCCTCCTTCTTACCCCCTTCTTCTTACTCCCCCTTCTTATTCTTACCCCCTCTTCTTCTTACCCCCTCTTCTTCTTCTTACTCCCCACTCTTCTTCTTCTTACTCCCCCCTCTTTTTCTTACCCCCTCTTTTTCTTACTTCCCCCCTTTTTCTTACTCCCCCTTCTTCTTCTCACCCCCTTCTTCTTCTTACTCCCCCCTCTTTTTCTTACTCACCCCTTCTTCTTCTTACCCCCCTATTTTTCTTACTCCCCCTTCTTCTTCTTACCCCCTCTCTTTCTTTCTCCCTCCTTCTTCTTCTTACTCCCCCTTCTTCTTCTTACTCCCCACTCTTCTTCTTCTTACTCCCCCCTCTTTTTCTTACTCCCCCCTTCTTCTGCTTACCCCCTCTTTTTCTCATATCCCCTCCTTCTTCTTACTCCCCCTTCTTCTTCTTACCCCCTCTTCATCTTACCCCCCTCTTCTTCTTCTTCTTACTCCCCATTCTTCTTCTTCTTACTCCCCCCTCTCTCCCCTCCTTCTTCTTACCTCCCTCCCCTCCCCTGTAGCGTGGCCGAGCTGCTCTCCGGTCCAAGGTGCCCGGCCGGAGTGATAGGAAAGTGAACGCTCAGTGTTCACTTCCTGTCAGTCCGGCCGGTTACAGGAAACAGAAATTCCTGTTCCGCGCGGAGTTTCTGTTTCCTGTAACCGGCCAGACTGACAGGAAGTGCACACTGAGCGTGCACCTTCCTATCACTCCGGTCGGGCACCGCGGACCGGAGAGCAGCTCGGCCACGCTACAGGGAAGGGGAGGGGAGAAGAAGCGTTGCAGCCGCCTGAGGCTCTCAACAGAGCGCTCAGGCGGCTGCAGCATTTAAAGGGCCGGCCCTGCAGCAGCTGGTCTTAAAATAATTTAGGGCGGCCTGGGGGGCAATTGCCTCCCTGCCCCCCGGCCCAGCCCGCCCGTGGCGGAAATGACGTCAAAGCATTTTGTAATAAATAAGGCAAAAGATAATTATTGCAGGCATTTAAAAGAAGCAATAGGCAGTGGCATACACACGATTCATGGGGCCCCGGTGTGAATATTGATCCATGTCAAATTGTCAACACACATACACACTCACATATTTTTTTTTTTTATTTAATCCCCCAGCCTCCCTACCTTTGGGAGTGCTGAAGGGGATTCCAGATTTCCCTGGGGTCCAGTGGTGCTGCTGGGTGGCCGGTCCTGCAGGCGGCAAGGGAGCACTGATCCTCCTGTTCAGCTCCCTCGCGCACCGCTTACTGATGCCGGAGCCGGAGTGACGTCATATTCTGGCTCCGGCATCAACGCGATGTGCGCGAGGGAGCTGGACAGAGAACACTCAGGTGAGAATGCTCCCGCACCGCCCGCCATGTAACGCCGTGTGACGCTGAGGTTGCCAGCTCCTAGGCCCCCCAGGAGAAAAGGCTGGCAAAATGTGGCCACACTGGCGTACATACCGGGTTGCAGTGTGGCCGGGCCCCTGGAGGGCCAGGCCCAGTCGCAGCTGCGACCCCTGCAACCGCGGTATATATGCCAGTGGCAATAGAGATCCGCGTTACACACAATAAAACAAACTCACCTGTGAGTACAAATATAAGGGAACTACATACACCATGGTACTTCACCCCACAATCCGGAAGTGAAATAGGACAATAAACATCCACACTCCGCTTTCTGTGATAGTGCGTTGCTATGACATCGCTCGTTTTCCTCTATGGATATTTGTGGCATGTCCTACGCCACTACCGATCTGTGGGGTGCAGTACCATGGGGTATATAGTCCATTATATTTGTGTTTGAAGGTGAGCTTGTTTCATTGTATATAACTGAGACTCATTTTAGTCAAAATGTTGCCTTTGCATGTCCAATAAAAGCTACATCAGATGAACCACTGAATTCCCAGACCTTTCTCTCTGCTACACTAGGGAGTTGCTTGCTTTTACAGGAGGGGGGAGGTAGAGAAAAAAATAAAATTCTCTACCACAGTCCTTGAGGCTGCTCTATAGAGAGAGGTAAGAGAAACAAGGGGTTTGGGTTGAAGGAGAACCTAAGACACAAGTGGAGTATTAGACAAAAAGGGGGGGGGTACGACCGTACGAGACATAATGTACCTAGTCCATCGACTAGGTACACATGTGCGTCGCAGGGTTAGTCAGTGGTCAGGTAGCGCCGCGAATAGCTGTGGCCATGAGGGCATTTAGCAACGGCCGTTGCAGTGCCCTCGTGAGCTATCCATACAGGGGTCCGTGCGGACAGTGCTCTGTTCAATTGTCTTGGTCTTTTATTGGGGTTGAGGTCACCTACCTAATTTAAAGAGGGGTGGACTAGCTGAGTTTCGTTATCATTTGGTTTAAGTTCTGGCTAATAGGGCGGAACTCTTGTGAGTTATGTGTTAAATCACTGAGGGTTTACAGACCGGAGATGTTTGTTTAATTCTCTGGGGGTTTAACCCCTTAATGACTGAGCCAAATGTACAAGTTGTGAACAAAACAAAACGTAAACAAAACCTGGCATTTGCGCTATATGTCTGTCCAACCGTAATTCACCTCTTTCATATCAAATGCACCCACACTTATTATATATCATTTTATTCAGTGGAAACAGGGCTTTCATTTAACATCAAATATTTAGGTATGGAACATAATTTAATATGAATAAAATATAAAAAATATGGGAGAAAATAAGATTTTTTTAATTTTCTTAGTTCTACGTGACATTTTAACTGTGAATGTCAAAATACTGTTTGATTTTACTGCAATAAAATACACATATTTGTATTCAGCGATGTCTCACGTGTAAAACAGTACACACTATGTACAGGTTGTATGGTGTTTTAGGAAGTTACAGGGTCAAATAGAGCATGTTACACTTTTCAGTTTTTCACATTGAAATTCGCCAGATTGGTTACGTTGCCTTTGAGACTGTATGGTAGCCCAGGAATGAGAATTACCCCCATGATAGCATACCATTTGCAATAGTAGACACCCCAATGTGTTGCAAATGGGGTATGTCCAGTCTTTTTTAGTAGCCACTTGGTCACAAACACTAGCCAAAGTTAACGTTAATATTTGTTTGTGTGTGAAAAATGCAAAAAACTAATTTGAATGCCAATTTTGGCCAGTGTTTGTGACTAAGTGGCTACTAAAAAACTGAACATACCCCATTTACAATACCTTGGGTTGTCTAATTTTGCAAATGGTATGCCATAATGGGGGTAATATGTATATATATATATATATATATATATTAATATTAAAATATTCTACGTGTATGTGTAAATGTGTATATATATATACGTAGATTACATATATAATATTTATATATAAATGACCTAAGTATATTTTATTTTTAACTGTAATATATTTTATTTCTAACATTAAGGGGTTAAGAGGGGAGGAGAGGGGCAGAGACAGTGTCAGCCAGTGATTTCACATCACTGGCTGACACACAGGATCAGTGATCACAGTGACTGGCTGTCACTGTGATCACCTCCTGCAGATCGCAGTAATTGGCCGCAGGGGGACTGCAGCGTGAAAATATCGATCGCATTGACAGCCTGTCACTGTGATCGGAGGCTGCACAGGGGGGCCAGGCATGCCCCCCGACCACGATCTGCAGCAGGGTGTTTAGAGCCAGTCTTAAGAGGTTAAAAAACAGAGATGTTTATAAAGTTAATAAGTGATGTTTGTATTATTTTCAGCACACTTCTGAGTCTGTGTTTTATTTATGTTTCTGTGCCTTATTATGCTATGTATTACTTGTTATTACTATGTGTCAGCCTGAATTAACCCCTGCTGAGCACGTCAGGATTTCCACACATTGTTTGTGAATTCCTCAATATTTGATTCCAGCCAGATCGACATTTATGTCATCCCTTCCTGAGTTAAAATGAAGCTGCACCTGATCTCAGGTGCTCAATCAAACTCTCTTTCTCTCTCTCTGTCAATCTCCTGTGGTTGATGTGCTCTCGCTTCTTACTACATGGTTGCCATTTCACTGCATAACTCTGCTCATTTGAATTCCTGTGTACTGGCTTTGTTCCTGGCTATGCTCCATTCTTCTCTGCCACCAGTGGTGTATCCTGGTTTTGTGCTGCCCTAGGCAGGACAAAACTCAGGCGCCCCTTTCCCCCCCCCCCCCCCGCGACACCCCCACCCAACCCTTCCCCCCCGTCCCGCCTTCTAAACACACACACAAATTCACTGACAGATACGCATACACTAGCTAACAGACACACACACACACACAGTCAGACACACACACAGTCAGACACACACACTGACTAGCAGACACACACACTCACTGTCAGACACACACACTCTCCGTCAGACACAGACACTCTCATATATATAATATATAATATAATATATAATATAATAATAATATAATAATATATAATATAATATAATAATATATAATATAATAATAATATATAATATAATATAATAATATATAATATAATAATATATAATATAAAATAATATATATAATATAATATATTAATATATAATATATATAATATATATAATATAATAATATATATATAATATATATATATAATATATATATATAATATATATAATATAATAATATTTAATATATATATAATATAATAATATATATAATATATATATAATATAATAATATATATAATATATAATATATATATATAATATAATAATATATATAGTATATAATATATATAATATATAATATATATAATATATATAATATATTATATATATAATATAATATATATATAATATAATAATATATATAATATATATATAATATATATAATATATATATAATATATAATATTATAATATAATAATATATATAATATAATAATATATATAATATATATAATATAATAATATATATAAAACATATATAATATAATGATATATATAATATAATATATAATATATATAATATAATAATATATATAACATAATGATATATAATATATATAATATAATAATATATAATTAATTTAACCTACCCCCCAGCCTCCTTACCTTTGGGAATGCTGGGGGGAGGTCTCTTTCTCCCTGGTGGTCCAGTGGCTGCCGGTCGGGCTGATGGGCTAGGCGGGCGGCTGGCGAGGGAGCTCTTCCTCTGAGCGCTCTGCTCAGCTCCCTCGCGCCGCACAGTGAGGCTGGGAGGCGGAGCCGGAATATGACGTCATATTCCGGCTCCCAGCCTCACTGTGCGGCGCGCGAGGGAGCTGAGCAGAGCGCTCAGAGGAAGAGCTCCCTCGCCAGCCGCCCGCCTAGCCCATCAGCCCGACCGGCAGCCCAGTTAGCCGCAAGGCTAACAAGGTATTTGCCCCAGGCATTTGGGGGCAACGTTTTTTGCCGCCCCCTGGAAAATGCCGCCCAAGGCAAATGCCTTGTTTGCCTTGCGGCTAATACGCCCCTGTCTGCCACTCAAGAAATACACTTAAAGGGACACTATACTCACCAGAACAACTACAGCTTAATGTAGTTGTTCTGGTGAGTATAATCATTGCCTTTAGGCATTTTCATACAAACACTGCCTTTTCAGAGAAAAAGCAGTGTTTACATTGCCTCTAGAGACACCTCCAAGTGGCCACTCCTCAGATGGCCACTGGAGGTGCTTCCTGTCTCAGTGCTGCACAGTAGGCATCAATGCATCTCTATGAGGAGGAGCTGATTGGCCAAAATGGCGTTTGCCCCCCCCCCCCCCCATTCCCCCCTTGCTGATTTCAGCCAATCCAATGCTTTCCCAGTGAGAAAGCATTGGATTGGCTAAAAATCTGCAATGCTGATGATGTCACCAAGGGGGTGGAGCTAGCGTCGACAGACCCGTGCGGCGCAGGAAATAAGGTGAGTTTTAATTGCTTTCAACGGGGCTGAGGGGGGGCAAGCCACCCTTATGGTGGGTTTAGCACTATAGGGTCAGGAATACATGGTTGGTTTCCTGACCCTATAGTGTTCCTTTAACTTCGGATTCCTACATCTCTTCAGTTACTTCAAAGAACCATAAATCAATCTACACTGAAAGGATTTCAACTCCCATCATTCATTAAGGAAAGATACATTCTCCTGTTTCTGGGAAGCATAAGGGTTATCCAAAGTCTGAGATTCTACTTGCTATATCTATTTGAAATATCAATTGCCAATTACTCAATGGTATTAATTA
The DNA here is from genome assembly GCF_036172605.1 of Pelobates fuscus. Classification (NCBI taxonomy): domain Eukaryota; kingdom Metazoa; phylum Chordata; class Amphibia; order Anura; family Pelobatidae; genus Pelobates; species Pelobates fuscus. The sequence continues at coordinate 104,783,655 of NC_086318.1, read as the reverse complement.
TTGCTATTGGAGCCTACTAACTACAACCACTTCACATACCAGGATAATGCATTACCAAGTTATTTCTTTATACTAAGAGACTGATACTTTGTACTACACAAGTCACCTACTTGGCGACCTTATTGAAGTCTTATGGACTATACTACTTACTAATTAAGCATTCCTCATTGAAGTCACTTGACTATATTGTTTGCTGCTGATTAAGCATTTCCTTATTTTTATAATTGCTATATTCTTGTGTTGCAATTCTGAAACAAGATTCCAAGCATTCATGCATTATTATTTCAAAAACCTATTTGCTGCAAAAGACTGCCTAAGTTAATTTCCTTTATTTAAATAAATTATATTTTCTTAAAGTGAAGGTATCAAATGTATTATTTCATCATCCAAATACATTTTCTTCCGAGAACATTACAGAGACACTTGGTAGGTTCCTTGTGGAATGCGCAACTCCGAGCTGTCAGGTCGTCAATCCTGATAGGCCGCAGAGCCAAAAGTCAGAATAGGTGTGCAGGAATGATTATTTCTGGGCTGTCAGTGTCTCCCTTGAGTCGGGATGCCTGCTGTGCGTAATTCTGAACCTTTTGCTATCTCAAAAATGCAATTTTAGCTAGTTTAAGGCTTGCTCAGACAGGAGCTTCTGGAAAACACATCTTGCCAGCAAGAGAGTCAGGCCCCTCCCTCTCGTTCATCATTTTTCGTTTGACTAAAATAAATTGTCTTTACTGGTTACTTTTTCATTTACTGAATGACATCAGGTTAATTTCTAAAAAAATACTGAAGGAATTATGTTGGAAGTGAGATTCTAAATGATTGCAGTACCCAGGTAGGAGTGGTAATTGAAGCTCGTATTGACTTTATCGTCTAGTTTCATGCTATAAAAGGGCATTGGAGTCTATTTTTAGTTTATTATTAAATTACAAGCATCAAGTCACAGAGTATGCTGTCTTATAAACAATGATGGATTTATGGTCATAGGAAACAAAGTATAGTTGATTTTTATATGGTTTTGCTTTGTCGTTCCTCTAAATATTTCTATTTGTGGAATAAAATATTTGACTGGTCTCCGGAAAAGGCAGAACAAACAGAGAAAGCACTACAAAGATGTGTAAATGCAATATTTAAGGTAGCAACTCAAATCTAGTTAATCTAAAACGCATAATAAATCGATGCTTTACTTTACTGTAACATGCTTTATACTTTTCGGATTACACTGAGCAGCCACAACATTAAAACCACTGACAGGTGAAGTGAATAACATTGATTATATTGTTAAAATGGCACCTGTCAAAAGGTGGGATATATTAGTCAGCTAGTAAAAAGTCAGTTATTGAACTTCATGTGTTGGAAGCGTAAAGAGAGTGACTTTGAAAAAGGTAAAATAGTGATGGCTAAACGACTGGGTCAAAGCATCTCTAAAACAGCAAGTCTTGTGGGGTGTTTCCGGTATACAGTGGTTAGTGCCTACCAAAATTTGAAGGACAAACAATTAACCGGGATCAGGGTCATGGGCACTCAAAGCTCATTGTAGCACATGGGGAGCAAAGACAAGCCCATCTGGTCGAGTCACACAGAAGAACTACTGTAGCTCAAATTGCTGTCCATGATAGAAAGGTGTCAGAACACACAGTACATCACAGTTTGCTGTGTTTAGGGCTGAGTAGCCACATTGTCCACGATGACCCCTGACCACAACCGAAATCACCTTTAATGGTGACCAGGGCCATTTTTAAGGAGGGGCAAATGGGGCAGCTGCCCTGGGGCCAGTTACTCATGGGGGGCCCAAAGCAGCTGCCCTGTGGGCCCCGCCGCCTGCATTAAAAAAAATTAAAAAAATATTTCCCTACCTAATGGGCCCGCGGTGCTAGTATTGCGGCTGCACCAGGGCCCGCACCCTAAGGGGGCCCACCGGGTGCCATATCATGGCACAATGGAAGAAGGATGCTTGGTCTGATGAATCACATTTTCTTTTAGATCAGTTGGATGACTGTGTGCAAGTGCATCGATTACCTGGGAAAGAGATGACAGCAGGATGCACTATGGGAAGAAGGCAGGCCGACAGAGGCAGTGTTATGCTGTGGGCAATGTTCTGCTGGGAAACCTTGGGTCCTGGCAGTCATGTGGATGCTACATTGACACATACCATCTATTTGGAGATTGTTGCAGCCCACGTACACCCGTTCACGGATGGCAGTGACCTCTAACCACAACTACAGTCTTCTGTTTTTTGTCACCACAATCTTGGGTTGGTTGGCCACTGCTTGCTTGTCTGTCTGGACTGAAAGTCCTATAGGATCTTAGCCCTGTCATTCACAATTACCTTTTGTCGTATCTACCATCTGGACTTAGGCAGGCCTGTCCAATATTCGATGCAGATATTTCTGTACATAATCCCAGCCACTAGGTTGTGCCTCTCAGTGTATGCTGTCCCTGCTAACATCTTCCACCTGGCTAGTATGTGCTGTATTGTCTCAGAGGCCTCTTTGTACAGTTTGCACCTTATTCTACCTTGTGTGGTAGACTCCTGCTACTATTGAGCTGAAGCTGACTGCCTGTTGCTGTGCTGCTAGGATTAGTGCCTCAGTGCTGTATTTCAGTCCTGCCTGTTCCAACCACTGGTAGAATTTTGTAATGTGAGCCACATCCACTATCTGCCAGTGGTACACCCCATGGGGAGGTTTGTCTTGCCATGGAACCTATTCATTTTCTGAATCCTCTATCTGTGTTTGTCTCAAGCATTCCCTTAGCAGTTCAGCTTTGGGCACCATGTTCGTGATGTACCTGTGGATGCTCTGTTTTTCATCCTGGACTGTGGCCTTGGCACTCATAAGGCCCCACCTTACTTTTGGCTGGTGTACAGTCTCTGGGTGCAGGATTTTGGGTGGAATCCTCCACTCATAATGAGTAGTTTCTGGGTTTTGACATCCATGGTGGCAAACTCTTCTCTTGGCCAGGTTATTATTCCAGCTGGGTACTTGATGACTGGTATGGCATATGTGTTGATGGCTTGGACCTTGTTCTTGCCATTAAGCTGGGGTTTCAGGATGTGTCTGATTCTCTGGAGGTACTTGGATGTTACTACCCTTCTTGCCTCTTCCTCGTTGTTGCCATGTATTTGTGGTACCCCCAGGTACTTGTAGATGTTCTCTCCATCTCCTATTTGGCCTTCTGGTACTTGAACTTCTTCTGTCCTATAAGCAATAAAGTGGCAAAAAGAGGAGCTGTGCTTACTTTTTTCGGTCACTTCTCACTTGCTCTTTCAATAAAATCAACATTTAGTGACTGTCCCCAAACATCAATCATCTATTTTTTTCTATCAATCATCTATGTTTGTTGGTGGTACAGGCAAAACTACTAATCATGACCAGACTAAGCGGTTTCATGAATTGTCCATTTCGTTTGGCGCAAGATTTGCCCATATAACATGTCGGAGTTTAGGATTTCGGACAAACTGCCAATCTCTCAAAATTCTGATGAACCGTAATTTGGGAGAAACAGAATGCACAAGTTTGGAGTGGACAGTGTTTACACATAGATGTCTATATTATATGCTGTTTTTTGTTAAACCATCAATTCTTACTCTACATATTACTTTATATTATTTTAATTAACGGACCATGTTGGTTGTCTGAATGCATTTTTGTTTTCTACATCTGTAAGAATTCTATATCCATGACATATAAGAAGTTATAAATTATAGAGAGCTTAAGGTGTGTTCTGGGAACAGCTAACACCAGGCCTACGGATATCATGCATTATTGATTTGTTGAGAAGGCAATTAGCAAAAAGAAGTGTTTGGTCATGCTTTCTTGCAGATTTGCGCTTGATCAATTAATTTGATTCATTTAAAATTTGTGCATAGTCTTCAACTTGTTACTGTTGAATACGTTTATTTAACTAGTAACGGGTCAATTACGACTGAAAAACAAAGCTCAATTTTTCAAACCATGTTTAACAGGGAGCCAAGATGGTGGTGCTCAGTTGCGGAATAAAGAGGAGTGGATTTCTACATTTACAGGGCTATTTACTAAAATGAGAATTGTTAAGAATCTAAAGTCAATTTCAAATTGAAGGCCAACATATCTGAATTAGATAAATTCTCGTAGTTAGCTATGCTTCCAGTTCAGCTTTTTTGGTCTATAATTTGAAATTTACTTTGAATTCCCGACAATTTCACTTTGGTAAACCCTGTTAATTATATTTTTCAAGCCTCACAAATGACACATATGTGAAATGTAAATAGAATATTAAAATCCTGGGAAGTGTACTTTATCCTGTAATAACTCTGCTTGTTTCATCTTTGGTCAGATGTTATCCACTAATGACTTGATTTACTTTCCATCATTCTAAGTAATAAATTATTTACAAACACTGTAACCTCGCTCCCTCCTGTTGTCACGGGCTCAGTGAGTGCGCCTGCTCAGTTAGGAGAACTAAACCAATATTCAAAAGGCATTACGTGCTTGTGTGCACGTCATATTTAATTTCCCCATCCATTGCTGATTTTTACGCAAATTAATCCAGAAGATATTCTACAGGCTAACAGCACATAATCCAGACAGATGTACTTGCATACAATATGGGAAAAGATAAGGTTCTAGTATTATCACTTAAACAAGTATGACAATATAATGTGAAAAAATAACAAGCCTTTCATTAATTTATAACTTTGGAAGGATGGCCAGAATATTAGCATGACAAAGTCGAGGAACAGAGAAGGGGGTAACCCAAAATAGAAATATACTTAAAAAGAGAGGAGAAGGAAAAGGGAAAAGGGGTCTGTTCCTAATATTGAATTTAACAAACAATTAAAAGTTCTTTATTAGTAAATAATGGGACATCAAAAAGAGCTATCCCACCGATGACTAACTGACAATGAAATGATGTCCCATTATTTACTAATAAAGGACTTTTAATTGTTTGTTAAATTCAATATTAGGAACAGACCCTTTTCCCCTTTTCCTTCTCCTCTCCTTTCATTAATTTTATTTTATTTTAACAACAAAATAAATATAATATGCCCATTGATATCTACATACTTTTTGATGCTTGATGATATGGTAAATATATATGATTCTTCAATGTTTTTAGTTCAACTACTTGCAGACCCAACTTGAGGCATTATATATTCCAAGGAATTGAGAATTCAATAGAACATGCTCTCTGTGGAGGGCAAAGGGCTGAATGTACATTTCTTATTTTCGATCATAACTTCTACAATGTTATTGTGTGAGTAATATCTCCTTCCTTTACCATTGAGATTCGTTCACCTCTGTGCTATGTTCTCAGCTACACGTCAACATTGATCCCGAAATATCTCTGGAACAGTATTGTTTATTCATGAAGATGGAAAAATACATTTATTTAAAGGAAAAATAAATTTAGAAACTCAAAAATGCAGTACCTACTAGATAACACTAAAGGTTGCTGGAAGAGACACTATATATTTAATTTAACAAATACAAAAATATAAGACGATTTTGTCTTTATTGTGCAATGTTTTTGGCAAATAGCTATTATAGGCTCTTGTGGATTCTAAATGGCTTCTTATTCTCTATATGGACAGATAAATGCTGATTCATAATTAAAGGAACCACATAACTTTAACCACAAACGTTATCATAAAATAAAGATTTTTTTTATATATACAATGATAAGGTCAAAAATGCAGGCAATATATCAGCATAAAGAACACAAGAACAGGATGAGAAGCTTACAAATATTTAGCGTATGGACCATCACATAACTCACAGGTGATTCGTCAAGGTACAATTCTTCCATTGGAGGATCTTAAGCAGAAGTGCTCACTAGAACCCTGATGTGTCTTCAATTGCTTACAACTAAAGAGCCTCCTATTGAGATATGCTTCCTTACTGCCCGATATTCCGTAAAATAACTCAAAATTATATCAACTCGTTGGACAACTCCAAAGCAGCCCAAACTTTGTTCAGAAGAAGGTTTCTTCTTTCAAAACCAACCTTGAATGCTTAAAAGGAGAGTGGCAGCAGTCCCGCATGACAGGATTGCGCCAAAGCATTTAACACACTAAAGAGCGTCACCACCTACTAACAACCATATAGAGGCTCACAGAAAATTGATGTATAGATGGTACTTCCCACCGGTGCTGACATTCCACTTTAAGGCATTATGACAAACATATGGTGGAGTTGTTTGACACTGCAGGCACTCTGGTCACAGGTATTCAGTGTTATCCACTATTTGTTCTGGGCCCACTACCTTAATTCCTTGAAGGTTTCTTTTTGGTTCCACATTGATGACTCAATACCCTTTCCCGACAAGGATCTAGCAATATATATCTACATACTTTTTGACAACTAGGCAACTAAATGCCTTCAGTTGTAAAAGCACCAGCCTCACAATGCATCCAGAATTGTAGGAAAGGATAACTACTAACCATATTTATGAAGTAATAGCCGGAACTACTATTAAACAATGCCACCTTTTTGACTAAATCTGGTGTTCCTGGAAATCTTTCTTGCACATTACACACAATCTTACACTGTTTATGGGTGGGAAAGATAACTTAAAAATCTGCAACACTCTATGTAACTATAATTATTATTATTTTCCCCTTCTTTCGCAGTGAAGGCAAATCAGTTGACCAATGCTGTCATTGGTTCAGGCAAATTACTGCTATTATCTGTACAGTACTGTATTATATGGGGAAATGTAATCTAAACGTTGTGCCACTGTTGAGACATACCTTCTTAACGTGTAGGAACGGTAATTCAATTAACTGCCATCATGTACACACACTCTACTCATGGATGTTTTTTTTTTTGTTAATCAAGTTTTTATTGAATAGTAGTAGGAAAGAGATAAACAAAGCAGGTGGGCACGCAGGCCCTCAATTATTCGGTGTCAGATGAAGTACAAAGATTGTTAACATTGAAGTCGACCTGACAATCAATAGAAAATTAATGTCGCTTTTGATAGTATTTATACAGGTATATTTTAACAGCATATATCCTTTCATACAATTCAAGTGCGTTATCGTATCCCACATGAGGGGGTGATGATGTGGTGCGTGAGTGAAGTGTCGTCTAGTGTTGTGTAAATATAGTAAGTATGGTGCGTGTGGTGCAGGAAGGGACTCATGCCCCATAGTGAGTGGTAGGTGTCGTGTGAGTGTCGCTTGTATGGTAGCGTCGATGTGCGCGATGTCCCTTTGATCTCCATCATACTTGAGTCGCTATTATTGGAATAGCGTATGTGTGTGCAGGATCGAGTGCCATTGTGTGATGGGTATTCAATAGTCACAGTATAAACTTTGGTGGGCACGCAGGCCCGTAACATTAGGATTTGAACATGGTGCGGTAACACGAAAGAGTAAAGCTGTCTTATCATCCAATGCCAACAGTAGTATCATTTTCCGCAATAATGTAACATTTACAGTTTACCAGGTATGATCTCATATGTATGCCTGGTGTATTTTCATTCTCCCATCGGTATGAAGGTGTCATGGTGTTTGAGCGGTGTGTAGGCCGAATCTTGTGGGTAGTGTTAGGTTTCTACGAGCCGTGTGTAGTATGCGATGTGTTGCAGTTCGTGTGCTCTGCAGTGAGCGGGTGTTGTTGTCGATTGAATGGCTGTGTATGTGTGTCAGAATGAGCGGTGTCGTAATATTTTCCAGTATGGCAAGGTTGTCTATTAGTTCTGACATAACTGTGAGATATTAAACCCCAGTTTTTAGGGAGAGTAGGTCTTGAAAGCTCGGACTCGTAATGGAGCGCGGGCGCGCGGACCCATCCTGTGATTGATATATGCCTTAGTAAAAGTTGTGAGCTAAGGTTCCGGGGTTTCTCGCGGTGGGCCATTCGTGGTCAGTGTGATGTTTCGGTATAATCGATGTGTCCCAGAGGGAGAACTATCTTGTCGTGCACTATGGAGTGAATGCCTAGGGCCTACCCAGGGTTTCTAAAGCTAGACCCCCATGGTCAGTTCCAGGAGCGTGCTGTCCCCGACTGCACCGTGCCGCTGTCCTACATTAGTGTCTACGGGCGAGGCCGAGTTTGCGCGTGTAGCTCCATGTGTTGTGTCCCCATGTGGCTCTATGGGTAAGTATCAGTATAGTAGTGGTGTACAGGTGCGGTTCGGGTCCCGGGACCAAGTCTGGGGAGGCTGTGGCGTGGGCTGAAGCATACTAAAGCGGGCCCCTATGGTTCTGGAGTTGTGTTACACGTCTGTGGGATACTATTGTGTCTGTACCCCGTCCTGAGGTCGTCTGGGCTAAGTTCCTTCAAGTCAGTGATGGGAGCTCGTCATGAGGGTGGCTTTCGAGGTCTCCAGGTTGGTGGGGTGTCCTTCTGTGTTGTCTATGTGTCTAGTGGTGTGAGTCCCTTCCTAGTAAAATTTCTGTGAGCAGTGTGGAGGGTTGGTAGCTATGTCCGTCAGTTCGTCACGGGGTCTGGTATCCCGGTATATATAGTGGCTATTGCTGGGGCCGCGCCACCCCATCGGCACCCGGGCCCCAGCGCACCCCCCCCCTATTGCCCCGCGCGGAAGACAAACCACGGTGCCCACATGTCTGTGTGTTTTGTCATCCTATCCATCAGGGTTGCCTGGACTGCCTCAGCTGCCCTAATATCCTCCACCCTGTGGATCCACTCTTCTCGGTCGGGGATGTCCGTTTTCTTCCAGTACAGTGGAATAAGTGATTTGGCAGCGTTCAGCAGGTGTCGCAGTATAGACTTCTTGTAAGTGGACAGTGGTTGCGCAGATATATGGAGTAAGGCCAGTTCGTCCGACCACTCCACATCGTCCCCGAGGATCGTCCGGATTTCAGATTCGACCTGGTTCCAAAACGGAGCGATGAGCGCGCATTCCCACCAAATGTGGAAGAGCGTACCCCTCTCCTCCGCACATCTCCAGCACATTGGTGAGGCATCAGGGAAAATCCTCCTGAGCATGGCCGGAGTCCTGTACCACATAGCTAGCAGCTTATAGTTCACTTCTTGATAATGCGAGCTGGAGGAGCTTTTGTGCTGCCATATGAGGGCTTTGTCCCATTGTGTTGGCGAGAATGTTTTGGACATCGCCTCCTCCCAGCGTCGCTGGAACGTGGTATTCTCCACGGTAGGGTCTGTCAGCAAATGTTGGTACAGGCTCGAGATGGCCTTTCCCAGAGTCTCATTGCGAGAGCAGAGATCCTCGAACCAGGTAAGGTCTCTCCGTAGTTTATCCTTGTGGGGGAGGGAGTCATAGAAGTGTTTAAGCTGCATGTATCGGAAGATTATCATCGGAGAACGCGGTCGTCCGCCCAACAGCGCATCCAGTGTGTCTAGGTTGCCGTCACGAGTGACCTTGTGTATCGGGATATATGTCATATCTCCGATAAAGGACCAGGTGTCGATTGGTAAGCCCCCCCCTACGTCGGGGTTATGTGCTATCGGCAGTAGGGGGCATGGGGTCGGAGATATCTGCGGGTCCTCCCTGAGAGTCTCCCAGGTGAGCAGATTTTGGGATACTGGGTCTTCATCATGTTGTCTACCGTTTCTAGTCGCTCTCCTCCGCCATACCGTAGCCTTCAGCTTTGCGGCGTTCCCCTCCTGATCCAGGGTTACCCACTGCTTAGGCGAGTCCGCGTCATGCCAGTCCAGGATTCTTTGTAATACTGCGGCCTGGTGGTATTTCCTGAAGTCCGGAAGCGCCAGACCTCCCCTGTGTCTGGGTCTGCAGAGGAGGTCATGGCCTATTCTGGACTTTTCTCCTCGCCACACGTATTTAATAACCATTGTCTTTAGCGTCGAGAAGAATGTTGCCGGTAGTGCGGTTGGGATCGTCTGAAAAAGATAGAGGATCCGTGGAAGAACGTTCATTTTCAGCACCGCGACTCGGCCATGCCATGTAATGTGCGGGTATGCCCACCTTGCCAAGTCTAGTGCGATTTTTTGGAGTAAAGGCTCGAAGTTACGTTGGTAAATCTCCCTTGGGTCTGTGGGGATCCAGATTCCGAGATATTTCATTGCTCCCGTGCACCAGCGAAACGGGAAGAGCGACTGAAGATCCTCGTATTCCGTCACGGGCATGGTGATATTCAGAGTCTCACATTTCGCTAGGTTAAGCTTGAACCCAGATATTTGGCCAAATTTGTCAAATTCCGCCAGTAGGCACGGGAGTGTGAGCCTCGGTTGGGCGACGAAGAATAAGAGGTCATCCGCGTACGCGGCCACTTTGTGTTCCGAATGTTGCCATGAATAGCCGTGAATGTCAGGGTTATCCCGGATCGCCTGTAGAAAAGGCTCCAAGGAGAGGGCGAAGAGGAGTGGCGAGAGGGGGCAACCCTGCCTCGTCCCGTTCGTGATGTTAAAGCTCGTGGTCAGGGCTCCATTTACACGTATCGCTGCTCTCGGTGAGCTGTACAGGGCGGAGATCCATGCCAGGATCCTCTGCCCCAGTCCCATGTGCCGGAGGACCTGGGCCATATAGGCCCAGTTGACCCTATCGAAGGCCTTCTCTGCGTCCGTGGACAGCAGTAGAAGGCGCTTTCGATATTTCCGGGCATGGTGTTGTACAGAGAACAGGCGTAGTGTGCTGTCCCGCGCTTCCCGGCCCGGGATAAATCCCGTCTGGTCTGCGTGGACAAGACTCGGTAGGAGACGCTGTAGTCTGGATGCCAACGTTTTCGTGAAGAGCTTCGTGTCCACATTCAACAGGGATATCGGACGGTAACTACCGCACTGTTCTGGATCCTTCCCAGGTTTTAGTAGGACCGTTATTGTGGCCGATAGAGATTCTGCGCCAAAGGTTCCCCCCTCTGCCACCCTGTTCACCGATTGCGTCAGCCAAGGCAGTAATATAGTGGCAAACTTTTTATAATAGCCCGTAGAAAGCCCATCCGGGCCCGGTGCCTTCCCGGTTTTTGTGTTTTTCAGGGCTGCCGCCAGTTCCTCTGTGGTGATTGGGTCATCTAGTGCGGAAGCCGCCTCTTGGGTAGCCCGTCTCCCTACGTGCTCCTGTAGGTACATTTGGATCTTTGTTGACATTTCCCTTCGTTGGGTCGGGTTTTCCCCTGAGTGTAAGTTGTATAGTGAGTCATAGTACGCCCGGAATTCCCCAGCTATGTCCTCCGGGTGTTGAGAAACTCTGCCGGACGTTAGGCGAAGTTTCCTCACCTGGGTGCGGATCACGTCGCCCCTCAAGAGGTGAGCGAGGAACTTCCCTCCCTTATTCGCGTGGGTGTAGAAAAAGGATTTCGACGATTGTACTGAGCGGAGGTACCGTTGTGTGAGTAGGGCTCTTAAGTTCCGCCTGGCTTCCATCAGTTCTCTATAGATGGCAACCAACTGAGATCGCTTGTGTTGTAGTTCCAGGCGTGCAATGATGTTATAAAGTTCGGTCATAGTTCGTGTGGCCTCTTTCCGTTTGCGGGTAGCAATTCCGATGAGAGAGCCGCGAATGACACTTTTGTGGGCCTCCCACACCGTCACTGGGGACATGTCTCCTGATCCATTCTCCTCAAAGTAATGTTCTAGCGCCTGAGAGATCTCATCTCTCACTGAGGGGTCTTGTAGCAATGTTTCATTAAGGCGCCATGTCCGAATTGCCGGTTTAAAGAGCGGGGATTCTAACTCCACCTGGACCGATCCGTGGTCTGACCACGTCGCAGGGTCTATAGAAGCCTTTCGTAGTCGGGATAGCCCGTCTTGTTTGATTAGAATATAGTCGATCCTGGAGTAGCGATCGTGTATGGCAGAGTAGTGGGTGTAATCCCTATCGTCCGGGTGCATGGCCCTCCAGCAGTCGACTAGTGTGAGCTCCCCCAAAGATTTGCGAATGGATCTAAGTTGCGATTGCGGAATGCAGCAGTGACCGGTGGAGGAGTCTATGAGTGGTTCCAGGGGGACATTGAGGTCTCCCCCCACTATCAGCGCCCCTTCAGAGAATCCCTGTAGTTTACGTAGCGTGTTTCTAAGGAACATCGCTTGCCTGGAATTAGGTACATATATAGACGCTAGAGTGTACACTCTATCGGCTATCACCCCCTTCAGGAAGAGGAATCTTCCCTGGTCATCTGTCAGTCTATCCAATTCTCGAAACCCCAAGTTAGCCGCGATCAGGATAGCCACTCCCGCTCGGCGTGCTAACGGGTGGTTATTACAATAGCTTAGGGGGAATTGGGCATTGCGAAGCTTAGGAACAGCTCCTTCTTTAAAATGCGTTTCCTGTAGTAGCGCTATTGATGCGCCTTGTCGACGCAGCATCCTCAGGAGGTGGGTGCGTCTTTCCGGGATGTTCAATCCCCTGCAATTGAGTGTCAAGACAGACATGGGAGCGCTGCGGTACGCCATGTTGTCTCTTCTCTAGGGTCGGGCTCAACTACTAGGGGAGCCGCCGAGCGACACCCAATCCCGATGCGGCGGCGCGGCCCAGGTGTGTTGTGAGTCACCGTGTGTCTAGTGTCTTATTCGTAGGTCACCTGCACGGTTTCGTGTGGGTAGGGGTTCAAACGTCTCGTCTGTCTCTGTCTGCTGGTGTACCGGTCAGGCAGTTGGCAGCCGGTATCCGAACCAAGTCCCTGTATGTGTTGTATGTGAGTGTGTGTGTATTAGTGTATCTTAAGGGTGAAGTGAGTGGGAAGGGTAGGTAAAAGTTAAAATGAGGGAGGGCCGTCACAACCCCCCTCCAGGGTTAGTCCCTGCAGGGCCAAAAGGTGGTGGCGCCCCGAAGTCACCTTCCGATAGGAAGGGCACCTGCGCCCCGTTGGGAGTGGCCAGACGCCTCACGCGATCGCCTGATCAGCGTGAGAGTACGCCCGTGGCTCCGTCGGGGGAGTTGCGCAAGTGGGTGTGTAGAGCAGTGATTGGCGTCTACGCCAGGAGTAGTACAATATGTGTTAGTGAGATGTAGTCCGATCCGTCCAGCTCCATCCGAGTCCGAGCCCAAGTGCAACAAGATCATGATGTATGGGTCACGCTAATACAAAGTCAACTGTACTGCATCAAATAGGTTATATCAGAAACAAGCATAACGTTGTTAACAGTTTTACCCAACCGGTAACGAGATTACAGCTAACGTGCCCCTCTGGGCCGTCCCGCCCCATGTCCCCCCTCTCTGATTCCCCGAACCGGCACATAAGTTCCCCCCCCCCAACCCCCCCCCCAACCCCCCCCCCCGCCCACCAACACCCCCCGTGCCCGCTATCCTGCGGAGCCCATGGGTGATCTGGTTAGCTACGCCAGGTGAGTGGGCATCTGCCCAACCCCCCCCCCCCCCACCCCCCCCCGTGTAGCTGCACAGGTGCGGGGGAGCAGCCTCAAAATCCGTGAGCTGTGAATCCTTAATGATAAGGCTAGTATCTCGCCCCTTAGTCCCCCTTTTCCCCGTGTCCCCCCGCCCTCCCCCCGCCCCCCTGTACAATACTAAACTTTGCGGTATTCAGCTCTCAGTCCTAATCACTTTGCATGATGGTGTACAGCAACATATCTCCCGTCTATGCCTACCCCTATTAACGTACCGTGTGTTTCCATATATAAAAATTACATTCCCCACACAGTGCTTACAGTAACAAGAATGAGATCGGAATAGCAAGATGAACATTTTACATTACATGTCCGTAGGAGGTGGACCCCCTCGATCGGGCGATTCAGTGCTGCACGTGGCTAGTGTCAGTGGTGGCTGGTAGAGAAGTCTCATGTCCTCGTCCCTGAGTTAGATGAGCCCCAGTAGGCCACCTCCAGTGTAAAACGGAGCAACATACCCATAGCCGCCCCCTCTCCCCCCCCCCCAAAGGTCCTATATGGGAGTCCCGGCTTATGACCCCGCGGGGGGCGGGGGGGGGGGGAGGGGAGGGGGGAGGAGCGCCCCATGCTGTACGTATTCCAGGAAAACAACATACACGGCGGTAACCTCTGTCCGATGGGGGGGGGGGGGCGTCCCAAAGCCTTAGGTAGGATATTGCAAAATCACCCCTCAGCCCTCCCAAAGGGTATGCGGTCTCGGATCCCACCCGTTGGCAACCTCAAGTATGGCCTTTTAGCAATATGTGGACCAATAATAAAAAAATGAAAAAAAAGGGGGGGGGGAAGAAAGAACGGGGGGGGGAATAGGGCGAAGGGCAAGCGAGAGTCAGCCCGCCAGTGCTCGGTCTTGCCATGTCTTATGTCGGGGGAACAGTACCTGGGCAGTAACAGGGCAGTCCAGAAGGGGACGTGGTTCTCATGTTGTTCTCAGGCCTCGTGGTCGCGGTTTGCATGCTCTCGTGGTGAGCGGCCTCTGCGGCGGCGGAGTGCGCATTGCGGTCCCCGGCCAGCCCCCAGGGGGCCCAGGATCCAGTCCGGGATCTGAACCGGAGGGAGATCCAGCGTTTCCAGGAAACCGGGAGCTTCTTCTGGTCCGCGGAGTGGCACCCAGCCATTCCCGTGTCTCGCCAACAATGCGAATGGAAAGCCCCATTTGTATGGTATGTTGTGGGACCTGAGCAATGCGGTGATGGGCCGCAGTGCGCGCCTTGCTTCTAGAGTTGTTGGGGACAGGTCATTAAACAGGGAAATAGGTGTGCCGTGAAAGTCCCATGTAGGTTGCGCCCTGGCAGCTTTCATAATGGCATCCTTCGTGGCAAACGAATGGACGCAGCAAATAATGTCCCTCGGGCCCTCCTCGGCTGAGCGAGGCCTCAGGGCTCTGTGTGCTCTGTCATACCGGATTTCCAGCGGGGCATCTCCAGGTAGGATCATCCGGAAAAGTGCAGTTAGGGTGTCTTCGATGTGTTCCTCGCCCTCTGCTTCCGGCATGCCGCGGACGCGGATATTACATCTGCGGCCACGATTGTCAAGATCTTCCACTGCTCTGCGCATTTGTAAGAGCAGTTCGCCTTGTCGGGATAGGGCCGTGTCAGTTGCCGCTTGTCTGGTTGCATGTGTCTCTCGGGAGCGTTCTAGCTCCTGTATACGGGTCCCTTGTGCGGATACCTCCGTCCGGAGTCCCGCTATCTCGGCCCGAAGAGCATCCTGGATTGTAGTGGTGTGCACCAGGAGGTCGGCCTTCGTGGCCATGGATGCCATAGATGCCGCAATCGTGCGGATCTCCTCACCGATGCTCTCTAGGGTAGAAGCTGGGGGATCTCCCTGTGGTTGAGGAGCGGTCGCCATCTTGGGGCCTCCGGCCTCACCTCGTGCTTCCGTCGTTGTAACTAGGAACCCGTCCATCGGACCTAGGGATTGGCTGTTCTGCGTGCCTCTAGGGGTCCCGGGAGGGTCACCCCGACGATTACGACCCATAAGAGCGAAAGTAAGCTTATAGAAAGGGCTTTAGGCGGACCGGTGGAGCGGAGCTCACTGTTTATGCGTCCATCCTGGTCGACGTCCAAGCCACGCCCTACTCATGGATGTTATGTTGTTTTTTTTTCTTTATTATTTTTCTTTGTCTCTTTGAGCTCCCCCCTTTACTATTTTTACTTGACAAAATCTCTCCATAAATTACAATTTGAAAAAACAAACAATTCTGACCCAAATACAGACAGTTTTTGCTTAGTATTCAAAGAAATGAACTGAACTATGATCGTGGTGTTCAAGTGATAGAATTAGTGGGAAACAAATTGGCACTTAAAGGACAACTATTTCCGCTTCTCGTTTTTTGTTTTTTTTTATAATTCTTTATTTTCCGTGCATAGATAATACATAGAACAAGTATGCTTGCAGTGCCACAACACTAAACATATATAGACAGAAAATTGTGTGGAATGGAAAACATTGCCCTTTTTTTTTTTATAAGTAAAGGAGAATAAACAACCGGACACCATGCCACACCCCGACAGGAAAACCTAACCCTAAGACAACAGGTAAAAACGGACACTAAAAACCACTATCCCTGATCACACATGTACCTAGGTTAAGGACACGACACACCACGCGACAGAACACAGCACACGAATCATCCTCGATAAATGACCACTTAGACATTGACGAATACATATGGCGACACTGCTATGCATAGAAGACACAAATGTAGACGAAAAAAAAAAAAAAGAGAAAAGGAGAGAAAAACCATAAAGAGTGCATAGAAATAATGTACAGAAACACAGCTTAGGCTGCATGCACATAGACATATCAACATGAACCAACTAGGGTTGCACGAACTGCTTACCAAAGAGACCTTGACGCCCCATTGTCCGTAAGCCTTGACGATACTTATCGACATCATACTGATTACACACAGGCAACTGGGTGACTCAGGCTAACCGTATATTAAAATAAGACCACCCTAGACCCGCACAACACGATACGCCTGACTGATGCGGATCTGCAAATCCGTACCAGATGCTGTGGACATAGCATAACCGTAGACCTGTGAGTTACACTGCTAAGTTATGTGACTATCATATCTGTTTGTTTTACTTGTATTACACTTATTACCAAAGGGAATTTACAACTGCTTATCAAACATTGGACCTGCGAGTCCAACATGCTGGGTTCCCCACACCACACTGTGGCCTGCGCGCCACCAATGCCAGCGTATAAGATCGTAATATCAACTGTAACTCTCGGGGCTTCGTTAGTTTGAATGATGGGACCTGCGAGTCCCTACTGAAAAGTTTTTTCTTTTTTCTTTTTCTCTCTCTAAGATGAAGTTGAAATATCATTCAATAAACATATATTTACAGAGAATAAACAGTAGTGAGGTGTTAGTCAGGGCATATATGAAAGAGGTTAGCTGAGGTTAGTAACCGACTATGCTTTAAAGTATATTACGATTAACTGACGTTTGGCTTAACAGTGAATGAATGTCCCTGGATAGACAAATTCACAATATAAACAATTAAACCTTGTCTATGCCTGGGTCTGTGACTATCACGTGACATGCCTCCTATGATTGTTGCTGTGTTTAGCCTATGCCCTCCACTAAATGCCAAGTGGCCTTGCAAAATAGATTTCAAGAGTCCTGCTTCACAGTACCCCACCGGCACCCAGCCATGTGGCAGTCCCCCTCTCCGATCACATAAGTCCCTCATGTTATTGCAGGCATGACCTGTTCTCTGGGTCCGCTATGAGGATTCCACTGCTTGTGGAGGGTGAAGGTCGTCTGAGGGAGCGGGTGGCATGGAAGGGTGATTTTCCTAAGGAGATGTGGTCCACGGGAGCTGCAGGTTGCACATGAACTGAGCCATCTGCGTCAGGATTCTTTATGAGGCCTCAGCTTTCCCACATGCTGTGCTGCATTTGGCTTGTTTCTTTTCTGTGGGGGGTTGGAATGCAGCGAAGTCACTCTGGCAGATTTTTTCTTCCTCGGCTGGTTGTTTTTCCAGAATTGCGTCCAGAAGAGCTGAAAGGCTTTGGCGAGGCCATCTTCTTGTGTGGCTCCAGGCACAGAGGTCTTGATTGCACTGTGTCTCGTGTTGGCGGCCATCTTGTTTCTCAGTGTGCGAGGTTCCAGCTCTGCGGGACCCCTCAGATTTGTGTGAGGAGAGTGTGGCTTCATCACAGGGAGGACCGGGATGACCTCCGCCGGTCCATGGCAGGGGGTGGGAGCATGGTCGTGCCCCGCAGTAGATCCGAGAATGAGGAGAGGGGACGCCTCTCCCCACTTCAGCCTCCCCCAGACCGCAATTGTGTTCTGTCATGGAATTAGTGACTACCGGCTGTAAAGCTGCAAACGAGATATCCCCTGCCCGCTGTAGTATTGTATGATTTGTAGTCGTTATTAGCTTGAAAAGCAAGCAGAAAAAGGGTATAAGGCCCGGAGCTCGGGTGATGTGCGACCAGCCGGTTCAGCAGTCAGGCTCTGCCCCTCATTTTATTTTTTAAAAAGATTAATTACTTTAAATGAAAGTTCATTATATATATTGTAAAAATGATGTACCGTATATTGATTGCAGTTTTAAACAGAGCAATCACAGCAGCAGGAAAGTTAGTTAAGCTGAGCAGCAGTTGGTCAAATAACAGCAGATTCTGACCCAACATAGCTGCCCAGTCAGATAAAAAGTAACATTTTCTCAAAAACCTCAGAGACTAAGAGATCAGAGGAGGAAACAACAGCAATTATTAGCAGTGGAGGCATCTTATCATATGCTTGGCATGATCCACATAATCCCTTCTGAAATAGCTTTAAACAGGATACTTGCTATATCCGTCCAAACATGCAGCTTAGCTGTGAAGCTTTTCCTAATTACCACACAGTTAGGTCCTCTATGAATATAAGAGAAAACTCATTGAATGTAATCACTATAGATTTTACATTCTAATAATGGAACCGTTTTCTCCACTTAATGCGGTTATATTTTAAACCCTTTCTTTGCCAGATCTGATTGTATGGCATCACAGATACAATTTTTCTGTTTTTGCACTATTGTTAGTGCACTAAACCATCCCACTGAGCATTTTGGGAGTCTGAGACTGTAGATTGATAGTTATAAAGGAAGTTGGATAGATAGATAGATAAATAGATAGATTCATCATACAGGAAGCCTGATTCTCTGAGCTGCTAATGTCGCCCTGCATCTGTTGCCAGCCTGAGTTCCCTCATATCAGAATGGATTTGACAATAACAGTATAGAAATATATAGAGGCCCAGCACAGCTCTATGGTAAAGTGTTCATTAATTAACTGTGTACCATTTTTCACGCAAAAGCGCATACCTCCTTTAAGAATTGCTATCATCTACCACCCCCCCGGTTATCCTAGACTATTCATTGAGCACTTTTCTTCCTGGCTTCCCCACTTCCTCTCATCTAGCCCTCCTTCCCTTATACTTGGGGATTTCAATATCCCAATCAATAACCACAATTGCACTGATGCCTCTCGTCTGCTCTCTGTATCCTCCACCTTTGGCCTTACGATTTACAATTTAGAAACCCATACAGCAGGAAACACTCTTGATCTTGCCTTCACCAACCTCTGTACTGCCTCTAATCTCTCCAATATTCCTTTTCCTCTATCTGTCCACCATCTGCTGACTTTTGACATTGGCATACCTAAGACCCAATTGACACCATCATCTGAACATCACTCTCACAGAAACCTCCAATGTCTTGACCTAGAGCATTTCTCCACTAATCTCCAAACTCTCCTTTTACCTATCTCAAACCTCACCTGTCCTATTTCTGCAACCTCCTTCTACAATTCCACCCTCTCCTGTCATCTAGACATCATGGCACCTTGTACATTTAAACACCGCAGGCCCCCCCCCCACCCCACCCCAACAACAACCCTGGCACACCAAGCTCACTCGATACCTCCAAAAATGCTCCAGAACAGCTGAACGCTGTTGGAGAAAGTCTCACTGTGCATCTGACTTTCTCCACTATAAATTTATGCTGAGCTCATACAGCTTGGCTCTTTCCTCTGCAAAAGTTAATTACTTCCATACCCTCATAACCACACTCTCCTGCGAACCCAAACGACTATTTCACACATTTAACTCTCTTCTTCACCCTGCTGTTCCTCCTCCACCTACTAACTTGACCGCCTCAGACTTTGCAACTCACTTCACTGATAAGATCTCTACAATCAGAGAAGAGATCTCTCATCTTTCTTCTTCCCCTTACAATACTTCTCCTAACTTCACTCCCTCTACTGTTCTATGTTCATTCGCACCCGCTTCATTAGAAGAGGTTTCTGCTCTGCTCCAGTCCTCCCGCCCCACCACCTGCTCCCTAGATTAAATTCCCTCGCATCTCATCCGTACTCTGTCTTCTTCTCTTTCTCCACCTCTCCCTAAAATTCTCAATCTCTCTCTCTCCTTTGGTATATTTCCATCGCCCTTCAAACATGCAACTGTAACCCCAATTCTAAAGAAGCCCAATCTTGACCCTAACTCCCCATCCAACTATCGTCTTATCTCTCTACTGCCTTTTGCATCCAAGATCCTTGAAAGAATTGTGTATGCGAGATTGACAGACTTCCTCGAATCCAACTCTCTGCTAGACCTGCTTCAGTCTGGTTTCCGCGATAAGCACTCTGTGGAAACGGCACTGACCAAAGTATCCAATGATCTACTCGCTGCAAAATCTCGTGGTCACTACTCTATCCTAATTCTCCTTGACCTGTCTGCGGCTTTTGACACTGTTGATCATCAACAGCTTCTTCTCATCCTCCGCAATATCGGGCTACAAGATATTGCTCTCTCCTGGTGCCCCTCCTACCTCTCCCAGCGCTCTTTCAGTGTTTCTTTCTCTGGCTCTGCTTCTTCTCCCCAACTCCTCTCTGTTGGTGTCCCCCAAGGTTCAGTCCTTGGTCCCCTACTGTTCCATCTATACTGCCTCCCTTGGTAAACTCATTAGTTCCTTTGGCTTCCAATATCATTTCTATGCAGATGACACGCAAATCTACCTGTCCTCACCTGATCTCTCCCGTCCCTCTTGACTAGTGTCTCTGACTGCCTCTCTGCTGTTTCTAACTGGATGGCTGCTCACTTCCTTAAACTAAACTTGACCAAAACTGAAATTCTGGTCTTACCTCCCTCAAGTGTTGTTACTCCTGTGTCTGTCTCCCTCCAAGTCAATAGTGCTACCATCAGCTCCACCACGCAGGCTCGCTGCCTAGGTGTTCTCTTTGACTCCGACCTCTCCTTCAAGCCTCATGTTCAATCTATCGCCAAATCTATCGCCAAATCCTGTCATTTCCATCTCAAAAACATTGCGCGCATCCGCCCCTACTTAACGCCAGATGCGACTAAGGTCTTGGTTCATTCCACTGTCCTTTCTCACCTTGACTACTGTAATCCACTTCTCAGTGGTCTTACGTTCTCCCAACTTGCGCCGTTACTGTCACAATTCGGGAACCTAACACGCTAACAGGTCACAGATAGTAAAGGGTGCAATACCGATCCTTAGAATGGCCGGGTTAAGCACACTAAGAATAGTCAGGAGACAAGCCAAGTAAAGGGAGCCAGAAAACAGGAGAACGAGAAACAAGCCGAGGTCAAAGGAATGGAGAAAACAGGAGAATCGGAATAACAAGACAAATAATCGGTAACCAAAGAGAAACACGAACAAATTGCAATACAGGTATCATAAGACCACAACAGGGCACTGAGAGACAGGAAAGGTGAGTATTTAAATCCTGTGCTTAATTCTGATTGGATAACTTCCAATCAGAATTAACAATCACACGTGGGGGATATCTATACCTCGCACTGTGATTATTGTGCTGTTGCTTTAACGCCGGGTCACGTGAGTGACCCCGGCGTTCGGATAAATGTGCCAGCTCCCAGCATGCAGCGTTATACATGCTGCCCCTGGGAGGAGAGGAGGAGGACACGAGTGGCGCGTCAAGCAGAGAGGACGCCGCTCGCCGACAGGTAGGGGAAGATGGGACCACGGGCGGCGACGGACGGAGGGTGAGTGCTGCGAGAGGATTGCAGCCTCCCCAAACAGGCACCCGCGGAGCCCTGACATAACCCCCACCTCGAGGACCGCCCAGAGGGCGGGTAGCTGAAGGCTTCAAAGGAAACCGCGCATGAAAGGGGTGGATCAAAGAGGGCGCGTCCGAATCAGAGACAGAAACCCAAGACCGCTCCTCAGGGCCGTAACCCTTCCAATCAACCAGATACTGCAACCGACCTCGAGAGAAACGAGAATCAAGGAGAGCAGCCACCTCGTACACATCACTAGAGACAGCGCGGAGGGCATCGTAACGCCTGAGAGACCCAGAGAACCGATTACAGAGCAAGGGCTTCAAAAGGGAGGTGTGAAAAGCGTTAGGTATACGCATGGAAAGAGGCAATGCCAGGGAGTAGGACATGGGATTAATCCTAAGCAATACCTTATAGGGACCAAGAACCTGGGCGCGAATTTCATCGAGGGAACCCTGAGGCGGAGATTCCTAGAGGACAACCAAACCCTATCACACGGAGCATAAGAAGGAGCCGCACACCTACGACGATCAGCGAATCTCTTCTGAGTAACTGCAGCACGAGAGAGATCAGCATGGACCTGATCCCACATCTTCCGTAAGGAGGCGAGGTGCTCGTCCAAAGCGGGCATTCCCTTGTCGGAGAACACACCAGGAAGGACAGCGGGTTGGAACCCATAAGCCACCATAAAAGGACTTACGCCAGTAGAAGAATGAGACACAGTGTTCCTGGCAAATTCAGCCCAGGGAAGGAGATGGGACCAGTTGTCCTGGTGTGCATTCGGGAAACAGCGTAAATACAACTCCACAGACTGATTTGCTCGTTCGGCAGCTCCATTAGATTGCGGATGATGGGAGGAAGTAAACGATAAGGAGACCCCCATCTCAGCACAAAAGCCCCTCCAAAACCGAGAGACAAACTGAGGGCCCCTGTCAGATGCAATATCTTGTGGTATACCATGCAAGCGGAACACCTCTTTGGCAAACACCTGAGCCAACTGAACCGCAGAAGGTAGCTTCTTAAGCGGAATGAAGTGCGCCATTTTGGAGAACCTATCCGTTACAGTAAAAATTACTGTCTGTCCATCAGATGAAGGAAGATCCACAATAAAATCCATGGACAAGTGTGTCCATGGTTTCTTGGGTACAGATAGGGGCATAAGGAGTCCCAGGGGTTTAACATTAGGGGACTTACACTGTGTGCAGACACGGCAAGCTTTCACATAATCTACCACGTCTTTTTTGAGTGATGGCCACCAAAACTGTTGGAGGAGACCCTTGTAAGTCTTGGTAACCCCTGGATGACCAGCCGTTTTGGCTGTGTGAAATAAAGTTAACAACTTCTGGGGGCGGAGTCAAGCAGCGAACCAGAGCAGTCGCATTCTCCCCGTGCTCTGCAAACTATTGCCCTAAAACTCGAAATTTTGTAAAAAACAGGGGGAATCAACCCCACTGTTATACGCCTGACAGCATGGGACGCAAAACCAAACGACCAAAGGCTGATAAAAGCCCGACAAGCCATGACATTGGCGAGTTATTCCGATGCTCGCAGAAGGCCGCGTGGGATAAAATGGCGCTCCTGGATGAGGGCTCATCGTGCTCCTCGGAGGAATCCTCCCCAGGACTGAGAGAAGGGGCCACTTCCAGCAAAAAAACGGGACCTACCCCCCCAACATCGGGGGACAGGGAACCGGTTACTGCACCACAACTAAAGGCGATGCTCGCAGAACTCCGAGCAAACCTACAGGGAGACATGGCCCTTTTCAGAAAGGCGATCGAGAGCAACACCTCGAGGCTCACCCAGCTAGAAATCTCCAACAACGATCACACCACCAGGCTGACTGCAGTAGAACACAGTCTGGAAAACCTACAACACAAACTACAGCAGACCGACAGCAGAATTAATACACTGGAAGAGCACCGGAGGCGATACAACCTCAAGATAAGGGGAGTACCAGAATCACAGGGGATTACAGACTTACCTCATTTCATACGGCGGTTCATGGAAGCCTTCCTCCCGCCTAAACAGGCCAAAGCCATGAAACTGGACGGCATGTTCCGCCTCCCCAGGCCAGCAGGGGCCCCGCAGGACATGACACCTGACCTCATCCTCCGATTCCAATCCCTACAGGACAGGTCCTCACTTCTGGCGGCTATCAGGGGCAAGGCCCCGATAACTTTTGAGGGAACGACGCTGCTGGTCTTCCCGGATCTAACAAGAAACACACTGAGCTGGCGACGGTCCCTGAAACCCCTCTTACAGGTGCTCCGGACCCGGGACATCCAATACAGGTGGAGCCTACCACGCACCATCCAGCTCACCCTTAAAGGTGCTACACACCGTGCGGGAACATATCGGGAGCTGGAGGATCTCATGAGAGCCCAGGGTATTATGCCGACGGCTGCGAATGGGGTTCCTAGCCTGGTTACCTTGGATCCGGCAGAAATCCGTGAGTTCGTCCCTAGGAAGGCACAGACCACCCTGTCCGGCAGAGCTGAGACCTGAAAGCTGGGTCAGCGACAACGATGAACACCAGAGGCCCACATACGGCCATGGACTGTTTTCCCAAGGCAAACGTTTTAGTTAAACACCTCTCCCTTTTTTTTTCACAATTATATGATGTCTAGGACAAATTTTCCCACTACCACAATGCCTCTTAGACTAAGGGGTCACCCAAACAGCATTGCGATTACCCACTAACCAAAAGCAGCCCATACCCACCAGATACATTATGGGGACACCACCTTAGATGGCTCGCTACCCAGTTTACCATCACGACAGAGCTCATCCCCCCCACCTCTTTGGCTACACCACATAGCTTTAATGTCCCCCACTTGGGGCACACTCATGCAATAAGAACCATACACTACCCCGCTGCACCGCAGCTTCACTGGAGTAATATACCAACCTATGAGAAGCACTATCCCCAACCCTCACACCCGACCTGGCACCTACCTTCATGTTACAAGGCCTGAGAGATCTAACTGACCCAGGCAGGCAGCCAATATTTTTTTCCACGCAATCTCACATTCCATGCACCACACGGGTCATGCTAGCCGGGAGTGCTACTTGACGGTTAAATACCTGGCCCACCAACAGGTGGCATACTGCCCAGACAGGGAGGAGGCTGACTGGCTCCCTGTCTAATTGCAACAACCTACCGTGGACGTGCGAACCCACGGTTATGGCTGCAGCGACCTAGTAATTTTATTATAGTCTCATCCTGTTGAATTAGCATTAATGTATTTGATTGTCACTTCCCCGCCCTGCCAAACGGGCTGTCATTTGTTGTGAGTATCACTACCCAGCGGTAACTCTCGCAGCCTAGCCTTATAATACAGCCCTTACTACGTAATTGGCATACCCTCATGACTGGTGGTGTTAGTGCCACTAAATGTCTGACATTTACCCACACTCCACTCAACTCTTATGTGATGCAAGCCTGACTTGGCAGGCACAGTTTAAACTAGTATTTTTACAAAGCTTGTTTGCGCAAGATGTCGCAGTCTTATTCTGTTAAAAAAAAAAAAAAAAGTGCAGTGATATAATACTTATGCTAATAACTGTCAATTGATATCCTTGTTGAAATTCTTACTGATATGTAATACGTATGATTCCTATATGCACTTCAAAAATAAAGAATTAAAAAAAAAAAAGTTAACAACTTCTTTCTGTCTTTTACTTTCACGTATAGCTTACCAATAGGAGTCTCAGGGGGTGCTTGGGATTGGTATGACTTGATACCATCAAGAAAAAGACAAAATAACCAAACGAGTAGTAGCTTTTATATTAGATGTGGGTACAATGGGCTCAGGAGTGGAAGTAATAGTATCCACAGGTTCGTACTGGCGGGAGATAGCATCAGCCTTGACATTTCGATATCCAGGCCTGTATGTGATTATGTACTGAAAACGTGAGAGAAATAAAGACCATCTAGCTTGACGAGAGGATAACCTTTTAGCGTCTGCGATATAGGATAGATTTTTATGATCGGTTATAACCAGAATCTTATGTCTAGCTCCTTCTAACAAGTACCTCCATTCTTTAAATGCCATCACTATAGCTAATAATTCCCTGTTCCCGACGTCGTAGTTCTTTTCAGACTCTGACAAGCGTTTAGAAAAGTAACCACAGGGAAGGAGGGGTTCGTCATACGATTGTCGTTGTGACAACACTGCTCCTATACCTGATTCAGAGGCGTCTACTTCCAGTACAAAGGGAAGGGAAGGATCAGGATGGTGTAACACAGGGGCAGTGGCAAAGGCCTTTTTTAGTGTCTCGAAGGCCACAATAGCATTAGGATTCCAAACCCTGGGGTGTAAACCTTTTTTAGTCAGTTTAGTGATAGGGGAAATAATGGATGAGAAGTTTTTAACAAACTTTCTATAATAATTGGCAAACCCTATAAATCGCTGTATTGCCTTAAGTCCTTGGGGAAGGGGCCAGGACAGTATAGCTTCCAATTTAGAAGGATCCATGCTGAATCCTTGTTCAGAAATAACATAACCCAGGAATTGTACAGAAGTTTGGTCGAATAAGCATTTCTCTAACTTGCAATAAAGACCGTTCTGCAACAACCTCTTAAGCACCATCCTTACATGAGTATGGTGTGACTTCAAATCTGGAGAATATACATGTATGTCATCAAGGTAGACTACGGCACAGACATGCAGTAGATCTCTAAGGACATCATTTATGAGGTCCTGAAATACAGCAGGAGCATTACACAATCCAAAAGGCATGACTAGATACTCGTAATGCCCACTACGTGTATTGAATGTTGTTTTCCATTCATCATTGTCTTTTATACGAACAAGGTTATAAGCCCCCCTGAGGTCTAGTTTAGTAAAATATCTAGAACCTTTAACACGATCAAACAACTCAGTGATGATAGGCATTTTTAATCGTTATATTGTTTAGAGCCCTGTAGTCTAAACATGGCCTCAAATCGCCCTCTTTCTTGGCCACAAAAAAGAAACCAGCACCAGCAGGAGAGGAGGACCTTCAGATAAAACCTTTACTTAAGGATTCCCGTATGTACTCCTCCATGACCTGATTTTCTTTCTCAGAAAGAGGGTAGACCTTACCCCTAGGAGGCATAGTACCCGGTAACAGGTTTATGGCACAGTCATAGTCACGGTGTCGAGGTAGCTTATCTGCCTCCCTTTTTTCAAAAACCAATGCAAGGACTGCATACACAGAAGGGACAGAAACAGAAAGTGGTTTAGCTGTGGGCACGTTGAATAAACAAACAGGACGTACATGGGCCATACAGTCTCGTTGACAAGATTCCCCCCAGGAGAGTATATCTAAATAACCCCAATCAAGTACTGGGTTGTGTTTAACTAACCAGGGAAAACCCAGAACGATGGAAGCAGTAGGGGAGTCAATTATTTGGAAGGTTATCCTTTCCTTGTGCAAAGCACCCACAGACATAACTATTTTTTGGGTTTCATGGGTCACCAGAGGTTTCTCAAGTGGTCTACCATGTATGGCCTCAACGGCTAAGGGTGTGGCCTTTTGGATCAAAGTCAAGGCTGCGGTTTTAGCAAAGTTCTCATCCATAAGGTTGTCTGCCGCACCTGAATCGATCAAGGCTTTGGTAGTTATAGTGGTTTTATTGACCAAAAGAGAAACCGTAATAAACGGTCTAGAGACGGACACATGAGGGGACAAAGTCATAACACCCGAGGCCGACCCCTCTCTAGGCCTTAGGTTCTGAAGTTTCCCTGCAATTTAGGGCAGGTACTACAGAGGTGACCCCTCTTTCCACAATAAAGGCATAACCCCTCCCTTTCTACGATACGCTCTTTCAGCCTCAGTTAACCCCGTAGCACCCAATTGCATGGGTTCGGGGGATAGTTGACTAGGAGGGGGTAGTGCTAGTAATGCAGTACTGGGTAGAGCAGGTAACACCTGTGTATTCATCCGTCTTTGACTACGACTCTCTCTAATACGATTATCAATAAGAATTATATAGTCCATAATATCATCCAGAAGAACAGGCAATTCCCTGGATGCTATTTCATCCAGAATGTAAGCGGCCAAACCCTCCTGAAAGGCTGTTACGAGGGCGTCATTATTCCAAACCACTTCAGCTGCTGGAGTACGGAATTCGATAGTATAATCCGCTACAAATCTGTTACCCTGTCGGACCTTATGCAGAGCTTTGCCAGCAGAGGTAACCCTACCGGGTTGATCAAACGTGCGTTTGAAAACTGTCAAAAAATCTGCAAAGGACATAGGAGACGTATTCTCCCACATGAGGTTGGCCCATGCTAAAGCTTTCCCGGACAAGTGGTTTATTAAAAAAGGAATTTTGGTTCTGTCAGTGGGATAGGAACGTGGATTCATCACCAAATGGATATCAATTTGGTTGAGGAAACCACAACACAATGCTGGATCACCGCTATAGCGCTGTGGTGGCGTTATATGAACTACGTGAGCAGGAACAGGTACTGGATCGGGAATGTACCACTACCTGTTCAGCTTCCTGACCAACTAGATGAACGACATTCGTGAGATATGAACTACAGACTGGGGGGAGCATTCGCTCCCTAAAGGCCAGGGGGAGCGTTCATTGGTGTTCGCACTGGAACCCCCGAAAGGAGACCGCCCATTGTCCTCAATTCTCTGGAACTGTTTGGGCCATCGCCTCATGGCCGTCCGGTCAGAACTTTACACAAATGGTGATTCCGTTCTACAGAATGGATCTGAGTGCTATTTGGATATGTTGTGCACTCAGATCCGGGCTATTCGGGGATATAATCTTGTGGGGTTCCTGTAAAATATGAATATGTTTTTGGGGTGTTTTGTGTATGTTTCCTGTATTTTCCTGTAACTGAGAGATAATTGAGTTACTCAGTTTTGACTCAATTATCTCTCAGACAACGGGTCGCCTGGGAGGGACTTGTGTATATTTTGTATGCTAAGGTCTGTGCATAAACGGCTGTGTTTGATCTGAATAAACCACGTTGTACTCCCAGAACTGTGTTTCGTCCAGTTACTGGGGAGGGATAGTGCTATTCACATTTCAGTGCCTTGTTCCTGAGTTCCTGTCTTCACAGGTCCAGCTGAGGAAAAGTCCTTGTCAGGACTAGTGCTCCGCTACAACTATATTTACTTATATGGGCATTATTCTAAAATACAGATATTATTTTACATTTTGTCCTCATTTTCGTGAAATTGTATTGCTCATAATGGTATTAGGATCCCTATAATTACATATAAGTAGAATATTTAACAATTCTATATTTGAACACTAAAAGTAGTAAACGATGTTCCAAAAAAATTCAAACACAGTTTTCCACGTTTAAGTGTCAAATGAGCAATGATTTATAATGTGGTAAATGTGAAAGTGCCTGGTAGTCCTCTAAGTAGTTACAAAAAAAGCATGTAAAGAGGTCACTAGTTGTAAGTGCCAGATATGTGCAAAATGTTTCCCAACATTTTCGTTTTTTGCACTTACTATGTCTACCACTTTTAGTCCTCATTTTTCCTTCTATACTAAAATGTCAGATATGGTATACCCTATAGGGTACAATGCATTTCAATGTTATCTATGCTCCTGTAAAGAATGAATAAATAAGTAAATACATTTTTGTTTCATAATTGCTTTAAAGTAATCAGTGTATATAAATACTGAACAGTCATAAACACCTGCCTAATATCATGTAGGTAAGTCCCTCTCGTGCTACCAAAATAGCTCTGATGAGGAATGGGCTTCACAAGACCTTTGAGTATGTCCTGTGGTATCTGGCACTAAGACATTAGCAGCAAGTTCTTTAAGTCCTGCAAGTTGTGATGTGGGGCCTCCATAGTGTTTTCACATATGCTCAATCGGACTGAGATCTGAGAAATTTAGGGGCCAAGGTAACACCTTGAACTCTTTGTCATGTTCCTCAAACAATTCCTGAACAATATTTGCAGTTTAGAAAGGTGTATTATCATACTGAAAGAGGCCACTGCCATCAGGGAACACCATTGCCATGAAGGGGTGTACGTGGTCTGCAGCAATCTCTAGAAAGGCGGGCCATGTCAAAGTAACATCCACATGAAACCAGGAATGGTTTGAGGGACATGACAGAACATGACAAAGAGTTCAAGGTTGAGCATCTGTGGGATGTGCTGGAACAAATTGGATCCATGGAGGCTCCACCTCACAATTGGCAGGGCTTAGAGGATCTGCTGCTAATGTCTTGGTGCCAGATACCACAGGACACATTCAGAGGATTTATGGAGAGCATACCTCGATGCACTGGCAGCACAAGCCGGACCTACATGATATTTGGCAGCTGATTCTAATGTTGTGGTTAATCAGTATGTGTGTGTATATATATATATATAATGTAAGCATTGTAGTTATTAGACAATACAGTGGTATCCAGACCACCTGCTATCCTATTAGTTTCACTGTTTACCTTTAGCTGCTGCAAATAATAGACTATAAAGGCACATGCTTCTATCAATGACAATAGTGAAACGGTGACTGAAATTGCATTGTAAAGAATACCTTCCTCTATACATTGTTCTCATTCACAATCTTTTTTGTTATACAGGGACTTGTTTTTGTTGAGCTTTGGTAAATTAAATGATTATAAAGATTTCTATTCATAGGTGTTTGAATGATATTTGATTAGGATGCATACCCCAGAGAAAGTATTGATGTACCACTTATTGTACAGGACTGCGGAATTTGTTGGCGCTTTACAAATAATAATAATAATGTACATCCTACCCCAATAAATACACGTATACACGTAGACACCGAGCTACTTGCTTAGGGCTTTGCCACAGCTTTATTTATTTATTTTCTACCTTAAAAGATGTATTGATTGATGAACCAGAAAAAAAACATTAAAAAAATTATATTTTTTTACAGTAACACCATCTGCCAGGAAAGAAAGAAAGAAAAAAAGCCAGGTGGCAAAACCTATTCTGCATCTTTTATTTACACAACAAAATCACGCTCGTTGACTTCTTGTCATTAATGCATTTAATGCGCATGCATTCATTTTTGGAATGATGATGTCAGACTCCTACACCTATATATATATCTCAGTCCTCCCTTGCCTTGTTGTGGTCTCCTGTAGAGCAGTGATATATATATACGTTATAAACAATATCTGATGGTTCTTGTTCTTGCAGCCTACATGGATTTCCATATTTAGCACTATTAATTATCTGTTATTAACAGAACGAGCCCTTCAAACCAAAACTGACTTAATGAGCTATGTCGGCAGGCAGGTCTTTGGAACATGTTTATTGTGGAGTCTCTTAATCACCTAATAGTGCTTTTCTGGATTTTATTTGTTTTTAGAAATTTATATAGCCCAAGGCATTGCTCTTATATATAAATAGCTGATCTATCCTCATCTACCAAAAGCCAGTGTTATTCACTGCAGCCTTGTACAGAACACACCTCCATTAGTCAAATGTGGATAAATATAGCTTCATAGCCAATTAATTCTTATATATTAATAGATTAATTTGGCTTATATAATAAGAGAGAAAAATAATAAACAATTATAATGAGAAGAAAAAAAATAATATACACTACGGCTATTTCACTTACCCACTCATATTGTATGAGAAAATGTTTGTTAAATTTGTTCTGTGTGTGATTGAGAACACCAAAAAAAGCAATAGATAAATCCAGAATAAATGTATACAAATGTAAATATATAGTACATGTAAAAATATGAAAGACAATAGTAGTGCAGTCCTTTTTGGCTACTCAAAGTATTGACAGGATACAACTGAGCTATTAAAAAAAATATATATATCTTATCAGATAAAAAATGTTAATCGAAATATAAAATAATACAGCTCATTTCATGTCTATGTTCAATGACTGCTTTTAATCTTAAAATGACCATAGCCTTAAAAAATAGAATATTATTGCAATGTCCCTCTTCCGGGTTCTTATTATAAATTCCTTCTGTTTTGCAAGCCAGGCAAAAAACAAGGCCCTTTCAGCATGATGAAGCAGGCAGCTGCCAAGTCTATAATAACGAGCTAGCTAGTCCTGCGTTGTGCTACCTACATACAGTTAAACAAATTTTATAGGTGTGCGCCTGTATAGTAATGAGCATTTGTAGGTACATACAGAATTAATAGAAAGTCAAGCTAAAAGAAAACAGCATTTTGTGAAAAAGGGTCTGCACAAGAGAAGCTATAGGTGCTTTTTGATGTATTATTCATTGTGTAATATCAGAGAAATTACAA
This sequence comes from Pelobates fuscus, assembly GCF_036172605.1. Taxonomy (NCBI): domain Eukaryota; kingdom Metazoa; phylum Chordata; class Amphibia; order Anura; family Pelobatidae; genus Pelobates; species Pelobates fuscus. The sequence goes on along the minus strand of NC_086318.1, from coordinate 104,752,119 downwards.
TTCTTCTTTAAATGTCATAGGAATTTGGGCCAAAATGTTTTGATGTACAAAGATCATGGACAAGTGAATCTGTCACAGAGACAGCTTACAATTCTACCCTAATATCTAGAAAGTGTTCATTAGAATTTTTTTAAAAAAAATTAGCTACCTGTAAAAAAAAAACTGTCAAGCTGTGTTATTTTATTCAACTGTGTACCTTAATTAATATAATCACCTATGTGTAGGACTATAATATAGCCACAAATACAGTGATATAATAGATGTGAGCAAGGGCATGGATCTTCAACAATTGAAACTATTGCTTTTTTTAATTTAAAGTTTAAACCTTTTAAAATTAAACTATTACTTTTGATGATCATCAAGCATCTAAATATTTCTGCTTCCTTCTAGTTTTTCAGGGACTGTGCTTTGGCACTTTACCTACGACTTATTACATTACTTACATATGTTACCAAAAGTTATATGAAGACATATTTCTTTACACGCTGAACAGGTTAGATAAAATGTGCCGTTGACCACTTGTGTTTGTAAATCAATACACTATACATGACAGTGACCAGTTGCTTTGCTGTGAGTTCTCCTTTGGCATATGTCATGTCAGAATGTAACTTTGAACGTGACTGTTCAAACTAGGCATTCTCCACATTTTTGTGTATGTTGCGTTGCGATGTTATTGTGTTCCTCTTTTTTTGCTGAACACTTGATAGGGTCTTTGCAGCTGTCATGATATATCTTAAAGAATCCCTCTCATTCTTCCATTCCCCCCAATGTTGCTCAAGTTATGTCTCACTCAGTACAGTCTGTTTTTGCTCTCAGTCATCAAAATGGAAAGATGTAAATTCAGTACAAAAACCTGGTTAAGAAAAATTATTTTCATGTGGTTTCTTTGTAACTTGTTAACACATTTAGTCTTATCTTATGAGAAGAGATAATATTTCATGGTTGAAATCTGAATAATTTCAAGTTACAGCAAAAAAAAAAAAAAAAAATAATAATAATTTTAAAAAACAGCAAAAGCAAACAAAGATACCAGACATTCAACCCTACTAAACTAACATAAAATGGGAGAAACATCGCTGTCCTGCAGCAGCAGTAGAGGTTCCACGCTCATCCATTAAACATTACTAATCAAGCAGGACTCCAAGGGATCTCTGAAGAAAGAGCTCAGCCTGAGCTTGATGTAAATTTTACTCCATGTTCCTAAGTTGGACAAACATGTTAGAAAGTTGGAAACACAAACAAGATTATAGCCAGTAAAGAAATCACCTAATGAGTTTCAAATTGCGTTAGTCCTTAATCATAGGTTTTACGTCAAGGTCTGATTGAGCACTTAATCTAGCTGTTGGACATACAGGGGTGACTGGCTGCAGCGCCGGTGCAAGATATTTTGCCTCCCTAGCCATAAAATATCCATCCGCCATATTCACTCCACAGTGGTCCTGTAGGCTTAACCCAACAAGACAACATATTGCCGTACCTTGAACAGCAACTAGAAGCGCCTCCACCGTTAGAAGTGCATAGCGCTTGCCACTTATGCACATCAGGTTCCCAATGCTCCTGTATGAGGAACATTGGATTGGACCAGTGTTGCCCCATCAGTGACATTGGTAAGGAGGCAAGTGGTGCAAACAGGGTCTTGGTGCTTATAAAACAGAAATAAATGTAAGTAACCCCTCCCCAACTTTAAAAATGAATGTAGGGACAGATCCTATGTAGGGACAGATACAATATAGTATTCGGAATGCATGTTTATATTCCTAACACTATAGTGTTCCATTCAAAGTATTGATTTTCTTTTTTTTTTTTAATGTTCCTTACTGACAAAATGCAATCACTAATACATGCATACACATCTTCACTCACACTCAGTGGTCCACACAATCATAATCAGTGACCAATGCACACACAAATTCACTGACTCATGCAGAGTGACTCAAGCAGACATACAGACACACACTGACCCAAGCAGACACACAAACACATTGATCCAAGCAGACACAACAATACTAACTGAAGCAGGCTAACACTCTTTAAAAAACACTGAAAAAACAATGAAACAATGCTCCCATGTGCTGCCAGCTTATTAGATGGGTGGGGTCTTTGTGTGTCTGTGATCTTTGTGTGCTGCAGGACTTGCCACCGGGCGCTAGTCTGCACCTATGTAAGTGCTCCCTAGTCCCGGTGCCATGACTTGTCGTACACAATACATAATTAGTCCAACCTACAAGAGCGGCCTAAACAGCAGTAAAGCTGCTGTGTGTAGTAAGGAGTGTAAATTAAAATGGGGGCGGGTAAACTAAATTATTAAAATTAGATAATAGTAGGAGAAATAAAAGTAAAATGAGCAAAAATAAGAGGTATAAAAATAGAAAACAAAAAAAAATTATCCCTCCTAACCTTGCTGGAGGGCTGGCTTTGTGTCGTGGAAGTTGAACTCCAAATGGGGGCAGGACATTTTGAACTTTATTAAATACAGAAAAATATAACATTTTAACAAAAGGTGGAGTACATCACTGGCTAGAGTGCTGAAGGTCACCATATATGATCATGGGGTTGTCTAGCAAGGACTTGCCAATTACTTTGCGACGCCCAGCGCATCTGAACACACAGAACATTACAGGATACCCATATATGGTTAATGACGTCACCATGAGGCAGGAGAAGTGCTGTGAAGTGGGCATGAAAATTTTAAATCGACAGCTCAAGCTAGTGTGGGCAGACGACGTCAATGTGGTAATCGTCATTTCCAGGAACACTAGCTAACTAACTACAGGACCACAGATCTTAGGAAATAGATCTGGAAAAGAAATGAGGCAGTAAAAAACACCGCGGGGGACCATCATCCCTGGATAAATTACCATACTACACAGCTCAACTCCTGGACCCCCATGGCTCGCCATGATTCTGCCCACAGGGTCCATCTCCAACTCCACCCACGGGGCCCACCATCAAGTCCGTCTACAGGATAAGTAAAGTGTGTGCAGTGTGTCTATAGAGAATGCAGTGTGTGTGTATGGTGGATGCAATGTATGTGTGTATAGCAGATGCAACGTAAAGTGGATGCAGTGTGTGTAGGCAGGGCTGTCTTATCGCATTGACATGCTGGGCAGAGGTGGAACTTTGAGTCTCCTGGGCAGCCTCTTCACTATACATGCCAGCAGGGGCTTGCAGGTGCATATACACATATATAGCGATACTCATTATAGTATCTGAACATTGGGGGCATAGGGCTATTTGTGCCTGTCCGTTCATGTATATGTGTCGGTGCCTGTCTGTGTGTGTGTGTGTGTGTCTATGCCAGTGTGTGCTTGTGTAGGTCTGTATGTATGTGTCTTCCCGTCTGTATGTATGTATGGAAGTAACTGTGAGTGTGCCATGAGGCATGTTAAGCGGAGCGTTGGGGATGTGTAGTGGTAGGATTAAGGGATGGGCTAGGGGTCACCAAATTATTTTTTGGCTACAGCGCTGTTTGTTTTTTACTCTAGCAATGCCACTACCCAGTATGGACATGAAATATCTATTGATGCATACTAGATTATGTGCTTCAAAATCTAGTAAAAGCAACATTTTTTTAACCAGCCTTTGTTTTTTTATAATCATCTATTTGAAAACAATGTCATTTCATTTGTAATGCTCTATCATATTACTAAACTTTTTTTTATTGTACAATACCATTTCAAGGATTATTTAATGCATTATTAACTTTTGTGCAAAAACCAAAAAAGAGAATTAATCTAGAAGATTCTGAGGCTGCTGCTGGAGTGGATTATTTCTGGCTGGAACTGTAAGCCTCAGCATGGGGTCTTACCACATGTGCTATATTTAAAAACATTTGGCACTGTCGGAAACACTTCTCTTAGCCTTAAACTGAATGGATGTTTGGTTTGGCAGATGTCATCGTCTGGCAGACATCCATACCTAGTCCGCAATAAAACTGCTGATCCTGTATCTTTTTTAGAAAGCCATTTTATTATATTTATGCCATTACATTTTTCCCTCTGCGACAAAGACATTCCAGAACTCTAAAGTCTCCATTAAACCATAAACTTTGCCTGGTATAATAATGGCACAAAAAATGTCTAACAAAACACTGAATATGTCGCCTTAATCACGTACAAAGAACACAAGCAAGCACAACACTTAAATACCTTGGCACTCAGAAAAAAACATCTCTGTTCTCTTTACTTGATTAAGACCTCATGGACATTTCTTCTTTGTCCTTATTGTTTAATAAACCTCTTTTATTTTCACTGCTCTGTGATTTCTATAATATTTGTTTTCAGGGGTGTTGCAAACCTTTACCACACGCTCCTTTGTACTTCACCTTGTGTGCTGTACACTACTTTGATTTTAAAACACTGAGTCTGTTTATATCTGCTCGGTTAATAAATACACTGATCAGCCACAACATTAAAACCACAGACAGGTGAAGTGAATAACATTGATTATATCGTTACAATGGCACCTGTCAATGGATGGGATATATTAGGTAGCAAGTGAACAGTCAGTTTTGGAATTTCACGTGTTGGAAGCAGGAAAAATGGGCAAGAGAAAAGAACTCAGTGACTTTGACAAGGACCTAATAGTGATGGCTAGACAACTGGGTCAGAGCATCTCCAAAATAGCAAGTCTTGTTGGATGTTCTCTGTGTGCAGTGGTTACCTACCAAAAGTGGTGCAAGGAAGGACAACCAGTGAACCAGCATCAGGTTCATGGTTACCCGAGGCTTATTGATGCATGTGGGTAGCGAAGAAGAACTACTGTAGCACACATTACTAAAAAGGTGAATGCTTGCCATGATAGAAAGGTGTCAGAATACATAGTGCATCACAGTTTTCTGTGTATTGGGCAGCGCAGCCGCATACCAGCCAGAGTGCCCATATGTTCAAAGTGTTGCTTTGGTCTCCAAATTTCCCAGAACTCAATCCGACTGAGCATCTGTGGGATGTGCTGGAACAACAAATCTGATCCATGGAGGCCCAACCTCACTTGCAGGACTTAATGAATCTGCTGCTAATGTATTAATGCCAGGTACCACAGGACACGTCCCATGCCTCAAAGCTGATTTGGCAGCACAAGGAAGACCTACACAATATTAGGTAGGTGTTTTTAATGTTGTGACAGGTCAGTGTATCTGCTTATTATTGACAGGTCCCTTTTCCATTTATTACATTTCACATAATTTAACAAAATAAAATACTTATATTTTATATAATATAATACATAGTACTGTTGTGTTTAGAAATATTTCTGTGCTTATTTTTTAGGTTTTTCTTTGTTAAATTATTAAAATTGTGCCTTTTCTAAGAAGTTTTACAGAAGAAGGATGACGTTTGCATATGATTTAATATGTAATGAAGATTGTTTTCTACCACGAGTTCACTGTTATTGTATTCCATGGCAGGGAACATAAACAGATTCACCATGCCCTAATGCATTATAAATGGATTGTGACATAATGATTCTCTACATAGAGAAGTAATTCAACATCCTTGCATTTATAATTTATCCATAGTTCCTACTGAATTCCCACCAGGAATGAAATCTTTGCTTACACCTACTCATTGTTTAAATCAATTACTTTATTCATGCACTGCAACTTCCTGGTGGTAGTGCAATGCAATAGATATCATACAGAACATGCTGTCACTTTGAATCTGCTGTGCTCGGTTTAATTCGCCTAAAAGTATAAAATATGAACTTGAAATTCACCTGTGGAATTCTTCAAGTGTGCCCGACCGGTCAGTCCGCCCCTGCAAAAAGGCAAATATGTATCTGATAGATAATCATATAATTATTATCTGTATTGATTCATTTATTGTATATTACTATAAAATACATAAATGAATAAAAAGAATGCATAATGGCCCATCTAATACAAACGAAAATATTTTTTTTAACACCAGAGTCTTACACCAATACATGTATTCTACTCCAGGATATTAGGAATGGGCGTGCTGTCTCTCCGCATTAAATTTGTCTATACGAGAAAATTTGTTTTGGCAAAAATATTCCAAATCTAAATAGCAATTTCATGCCATTCAAATCTCAGCCATATGTCAGTTTGGCCCTGCAGAATTTTAATGCCAAAATTCTGATTGGGAAACCGATTCGGAAGAACAAAAAAAGGGTAGGAAAATGGGACGATTGATGTGCTGCAAAATAAATATATAATAAAATGTATATATTTTACAGTACACTGATAGAAGCATTTTCTCACCATTTGGTTCACAGATAGAGTGCGAAAAAGTAACCAACTGGGTGAATACAGGAGGAGCAGTAAAATATATATATACATTTTTTTTTCTTATATGTTTACTCCTCCTCCTTTTTTCCCTCTAATTACATTACAAGGAAGCATAATGAGATCTACGTGTATATATTTCTCTATCTTCTAATAGCACTTTTTTGTCACCACATCTTTTAGATACCTTTACTGTTCATTCTGAAAGGTAACGATTATGCATTCAGATTTCGATGATAGAAGACCAAATGTGTAGTCAATATCTAACCACATACCAAGAAATTAATAGTAACTGTCAGGGATCACATTTAATGTTGACTTTCCTTTGATTTTTGTGTTTTTCCCATTATTTTCAGCTAGGCACTAGCGTGAACACCGGTAAACTTTTGACCGCTGCCCGTTCCTGACTACCTACACCTACGGCGTTTGGGAGATATAACACCACTACACATGGTGCCTGAGAATGTCTCCATAATACCATTACACTCTGAAAGTGCAGAAAATGAATTATGTAGACGAACAGACTGTGCAATATGCCTTTTATCCACAACTCTAAGTCTACCAGATCTTACAGTAACCCATCTGCCATTCCTAGTACGTCTCTGCGGCAGTGGCTTTGCAGCAGTTCCAGTCTGAGTTTGTTTGCCAGATAATTGACAAATCTCAGACTTCAAAAATACAATCTCCTGCCGCAATATAGAGAACTGTCTACAGATTAGACAGCATCCAAATCTCCAAAAAGTGGAATGTGAAACAAATGCATAACAACTATTACACTGAACTAAGTCAGTCATTTCAATAATGTGAATAATTTAAATCAAACAAATCTTAAATTTTTGTCCTCCTGAATACCTCAGATTACCTCCAGTTTATCTCCAACCACACACTTAGAAGCAGCACTTAGATGAAGCAACCAAGCTATATTAGCCAAGCTAATGTCAACAACCCTTATATAACTCCTAAAATCACCACCCACTAGGAATGTTTAACACCTGGGTAGGCCTATGCTTATTTGCAAACAATAGCTAATTAACCAACAATTAATAGCAAGTAGCTAACTAATCAAATCAAATGCATTAAATTACCGTATATACTCGAGTATAAGCCGAGTTTTTCAGCCCATTTTTTGGGCTGAAAAACCCCAACTCGGCTTATACTCGAGTCAAGGTCTGTATTATGGCAATTTACATTGCCATAATACAGACTGGGGGAGAGGGGGGCTGGCAGAGCTGTAACTTACCTGTCCTGCAGCTCCTGTCAGCTCTCTCCTCCTCTGCGCCGTCCGGTCAGCACCTCGGTCAGCTCCCAGTGTAAATCTCGCGAGAGCCGCGGCTCTCGCGAGACTTACAGTGTGAGCTGATAGAAGGAGCTGCACGGACGGCGCAGAGGAGGAGAGAGCTGACAGGAGCTGCAGGACAGGTAAGTTACAGCTCTGCCATCCCCCCTCACCCCCCCACTGAACTGCCACTGGACCACCAGGGAAGGAGAGCCCCCCTCCCTGCCATATATCAAGCAGGGAGGGGGGACGAAAAAAATATATAAATAAAATAAAAAAATAATAAGAATAAAAAAAAAAATTAATAATAACAAAAAAAAGGGGAATAAGGACCACTATGGGAGGGGGGGGGGGGGAAAGGACCACTATGGGAGGGTGGGGGTGGGTTAAGGACCACTATGGGAGGGAGGGGGGTATAAGGACCGCTATGGGAGGGAGGGGGGGTATAAGGACCACTATGGGAGGGAGGGGGGGGATAAGGACCACTATGGGAGGGAGGGGGGGATAAGGACCACTATGGGAGGGAGGGGGGGATAAGGACCACTATGGGAGGGAGGGAGGGGGGGGATAAGGACCACTATGGGAGGGAGGGGGGGTATAAGGACCACTATGGGAGGGAGGGGGGTATAAGGACCACTATGGGAGGGAGGGGGGGATAAGGACCACTATGGGAGGGGGGGATAAGGACCACTATGGGAGGGAGGGGGGGGGGGATAAGGACCACTATGGGAGGGAGGGAGGGGGGGGATAAGGACCACTATGGGAGGGAGGGGGGGTATAAGGACCACTATGGGAGGGAGGGGGGATAAGGACCACTATGGGAGGGAGGGGGGGGATAAGGACCACTATTGGAGGGAGGGGGGTATAAGGACCACTATGGGAGGGAGGGGGGGTATAAGGACCACTATGGGAGGGAGGGGGGGGTATATGGACCACTATGGGAGGGATGGGGGGGATAAGGAACACTATGGTAGGGAGAAGGGGGATAAGGACCACTATGAGAGGGAGGGGGTGGGATAAGGACCACTATGGGAGGGGAGGGGGAAGTAAGGACCACTAGGGGAGGGGAGGGTAAGGACCACTAGGGGAGGGGTGAGTCAGGACATCTGGGGGGGGGGTGAAGGAACACGGGGGTGGGGAGGTAAGGACCACTGAGGGAGGAGGAGGGGAAGTCAGGACATATGGGGGGGGAGGGGGCGGCAAAAATTTTTTTGCCTACGGCGGCAAATATCCTTGCACCGGCCCTGCACACACTGCATTCACACACTGCATTCATACACACACACACTGCATTCATGCACACACACACTGCATTCATGCACACACACACTGCACTCATACACACACGCTGCACTCATACACACACACATTACACACACACATACGCACACACTGCATTCATTATACACACACTGTAAATAAATATTCAATATATTTTTTTTAGGATCTAATTTTATTTAGAAATTTACCAGTAGCTGCTGCATTTCCCACCCTAGTCTTATACTCGAGTCAATAAGTTTTCCCAGTTTTTTGGGATAAAATTAGGGGCCTCGGCTTATATTCGGGTCGGCTTATACTCGAATATATACGGTACCAACAGGAAATCAAACCTTGTGCGATCAGTTTCCTACAGATGAACCTTACCTGTAACAGTGGAAAATAAAACTCTTAGCAAAAATCTTAGACAGTTGAAGCTTAGGTAAAACTCTCCAGAATATCTCCAACCACACACTTAGAAGCACTTACAAACATTTGGATTATCTAGAGCATATCTTTAACTAACAGCATGGACACCATTTATGCCTAAGAACTTATTTACTTTTATAGTCAAGGCACTGCGTACCTCGTTCCGCTTGCCAAGGAGTGCAACTTTAAACTTTAGAAAAACCTAAAAAACAATCGCCTTCCCACAAGGTGCTGTTGGCTTACTTCCTTCCATCTTAATGCTGAGCCACAGAGAGCTTTTGCCGCCAGACCTAGAGGAAGGAGGGGGGTCTGATGATCAAACATTCCGAGGGGGAAACAAGAGGAAGGCGAAAAGGTTCCACCTGTGGCAGTCAGTGCTGAACAAAGATTTAAAGTAATAAGCTGCGTATATTTTGAATGATTATGTTATACTCTATTAAGGTGATAGGAAATAATTTAGGAAGGAGATTACGGTTATTCAATATGGGTAGGTCTACATTGAAAGGTATTAGTTATTTTGAAGCTTCTCAACGATGAGGGTTAAAAGTAGCATTTAACTCTTTCTTGAGGCCTTTCCCTAAATGTTGCTTTCCTTCAAATTTTTACCATTGCTAAACTATAACAACTGGATTTCTCAGTCAATTTATAAGATACTCAGAATCCTTTGGAGCCAAATTAAGCTTTTTATGTTTTGGGTATTTTTTTTTTTTTTTTTACTTTTAACATTATTGAAACTTGAGCAAGCATTCAAATACAGAACAAACTACATAATTCTTAGTTCAATCTATAGAATGCTCAAAAAACTAAACACCGAGCCTATGTATCTACAATGAAAGTGGTGGTGAGACAACAATACAGAACAACAGTATTGAAAATGGAAAAAAACAAGCTAAGGGTGTGAGACAGGGCAGGGACAGGAAAGCAAAGGTCAGATAAGGTAAAGAATGAGAGTCAACATGTAGAGCACATCTAAGGGACAGGATGTAGTGAAGAAGTAGTTGTCCCTCTCATTGACAGCCACTAGAGGCGCATCCGCGCTTCTCACTGTGATTTTCACAGTGAGAAGACGCCAGCATCCATAGGAAAGCATTGAGAATGCCTTCCTATGAGACTGGCTGAATGCGCGCACAGCTCTTGCCGCACATGCGCATTCAGCCGATGACGGCAGAAGAAGGAGGAGATTACCCAGCACTGAGGGAGCCCGATAGGAATTTGACCCCTTCCTCACCCTAGAGCCTGGCGGGAGGGGACCCAGAAGGTGAGGGGGTCCCAAGGACCCTATAGAGCCAGGAAAATGATTATGTTTTCCTGGCATTATAGTGGTCCTTTAACTGACCATTGCAGGCCTAAAAACCTTAATATTTGACAATTGCATACATAAAATTGTACGTATGCTCATATTCCTACTTGTAATGTATTGTTTGAATCTATGAAATAGTGCAGCTTTGTAAATGCATGCAGGGTTAAAGATAATGTTAGAATTGGTTAAGATGAAGGGGGGTTTAAAATTAGAAATGGGTTAGAATCAGTTATATTACATAAGGTGTTTAGTATTCAGAAGAGTAAGTATAGTATAAGGCTGGTTAGGATTAGAGAGTGTCAGGACCAGACTGGGGATACAAAGAAGCCCTGGAAAAAAGCTATGGACAATGGAACAATGTGTGGAGTGGGGGGGGGGGTGACACAGAGAGGATTGGGGGAGCAGAAGACATATAGAGGGGCTGTCACATAGAGGAAGAGACACACAGAAGGGATGGGGAGAAACAGACACACAGAAGGGCTACGGAAAGGGGAGAAAGAGACCCACTGTGACGGACTACCACGACTGGGTACCTAACAGTAAACCCAGCGATATCTGTGCCTCCAGGATGCTTCTATACTAACTAGGAAGCCAACCAACCACTGCCAAGAATGGGACGGACCACCTAGCACCTCGACTTGGTACCTCTGTCAATTGCTGCTTCCTAGTAATCCTTGAGTACCATAAGTCCTGCATCGGACACCATACCCACCATACACCCCACAAACCGCCGCAGCTGGGTCCTCCACCCACTCTGGTCCCAAGACCATAATCCAGCTTCCAGTGGGTAGACCTCTCCTAGTCCAAAAAGCAAAACAGGCAGCTCTTACAAGAGCAATCGTTGTAAGCCAAGGGAGTATAGTGATTACAGCATTCCCCAGAGTGAATATAGCTCTCCAATCCCCCAAACATGAGCCTAGACTTCATGAAGGGTAAAACAAATCTGTTTAATGGCAGCTACAACTGGCCTTATATGCAGGTCCCCATGCAAGTGCTGCCGGGGACTGATCGGGAACCGCATGCCAAAAATAGTTATAGTTCCATTTGCGGCAAAATCCCCCTGAAGTCTATTCATGGTTTTGGTCCATGCGAAAGGCCGGCAGGGAGCTAACGTTCGGTTCTATGCGCATGAATGGAAAGTGCCGAACTAGGGGGACTAAAATATGGGTCTTTACAGTCGCTGACCTGGCTCATAGTTGGTGGACAGGAGGCCAGCTTTTTACACTCCTCCAGGAGTCAGTGGAAAATGTCTGTGGACAAAGGGGTTTGGACGAGAAAGACACACAAAAGGGGCTGGGGAATGGGAGAAATAGACACATATAGGATTGTCAAAACAGGTAAACATAAGGACAACAAAAATATGTTCAGAATTTCAGATATTGTTCTGTATCTGCACTAGTTTTGTACAAATGGTGTACAACAGTAAACAGTGACAAAAATGTGTTTTAGCATTTTTCCAGTTTTGATATTTTATTGATAATAAACAGTAATATTGTGGTCTTATTGACCTCTATACAATTTTTATTTATTTATTTATTTACTGTTTTAATGTGGCAGCTTGCTAGCAAGCTCTGACCAGTTGCCACATAACTAACCCTCGCACAATCATGATTTTGTAACTATTTGCCTGCTGGCTGCTAGTGCTGCAAGTGCAGCCAGTGTGGAAACAGTTCTTCAAATTATCAATTATCTTGGAAAAAGCAAATAAATAATAAATTGGGAACGTGCATTCGGTTTATCAGTGGCTGTCATTTGGTCGTTGATAAATCTTCGATTCCGGTGCTGGAAATTGGTTTGGATGTGATCATCACTGGTTTTCCAAACTCATCCGTACGAAAGTTAGATAATGTGTCGAACAGACCGAGCCCTGACTTAATTTGGCTTTAGTAAATCTGTTGATTGCCTGTGCGGTCGAAATTTGGTCAATTTGACATTGTCCATTAGGACATAATCAGGTGTTTTCCCCAATAGTTTAGCTGCTATATTGACACTGTCACACATGTTTACATGCATTATACAAATGATCACATCAAAACTGCTTCTCTAAAAGCTCTTTAAAATTAGAACTGTGATAATGTTTATAGTATGCTCTGTTAAGTTCACCCTGTCATATACTATAAAAATCATATATTTTGTTATTTACTGCTCTGCCTTCTGTACCTGCTCATATCCATGCTCCATTGCTGCTTGTATCTATATATATATATTTTTTTTTTTTCCAACCAGACCCTCTTATTATTCCTGCAGTTGTCCCTGGAGGGTAAAGTAAATAATCAGCACCTATTATTCTTCTTCACACTAATCTTAAGCCTGTCAGACACACACCAGCATAGTTTAACCCGTTGCATGCAGCAAAAAGAATAAAACCCTGGGAAGTATTGTTTGCCATGTTGCAAAATGTGGAGCTTGGTTCCTTCCACATTGTGCCTGGCTTGTTAGATTTACAAAGTTGCAAATCATTGGGGTGCATCAGTATATTTTATTTAAATGAGGATATGTCAAATCATCAAAGTATTTTACAAGAAAAGCCACAATTTGAATTTTTCGCATTTCAGCTCTGTCACAGGGATTTAATTTTTCATATTTTTTGACCTTGCAGAAGGTGCATTAATAGTAACACTGATGTTAAAGATACATATTTTTATTGTCTGGCTTAATATGTTGCTTTGTTTGATTTAGGTGATGGTCTCCCTTTATCAAAAAAAAAATGCACAAAGGAAATAAAGGGAAACCCCAGGCACTAAAACAACTTAATCTAAATTAAGTTGTTATTTTGCCAGGAGGCCCCAGAAGCACTCTTATCTCAAGGGGTTTAACCGGTCTCGAACAGTTTAACCCCTAAGTTGCCTCCAGTGGTCATGTCCACTCCTCCACTAGCTTCATCCTGCTTCTGAATTTTCACTTACAGGAAGCTCAGTGTGCCGCCGTACCTTTTCCATGCCAGTTTAGTGAATAGGGAGCCACTGATTTGCTGAAAGTGTCAACTGGCTCAGTGCTTCCTGTAAGTGAATATTGAGAGGTGTGGACATCAGTGCTGGAGACATCTTAGGGGTTCAACTGTTCGAGAACAATTTATCTCCTTAAGGTATAAGTGTCTCCTGGCACCATAACATCTTCATTTAGATTATTTTGGTGCCTGGGGTGTCCCTTTAAGTTTAAATTAATCCAGCATAAATTCTGATGATTTCTGATCCAATCCAAAGATTCTAATATCGGCGCATACAGTCACTATGAGATGTCAATCCAATGCTTCTTATAGAGTAATATTCAATCCCATGCTTTTCTATGAGTTTCACTACCAGCCGTCTGTGTCATCATCCTGTGCTGAATGTGAATACTTTTAAAAATTAAAGGTCTTAAAGGAGTCACTAGTGATTGTCTGTCTGACAGCCATATATAAACATTGTCATTTCTCATCATCCAAGAAAAAGGACAGTGTCTTTGCAACAAAACCACTTCGTTAAAGGACCACTCTAGTGCCAGGAAAGCATACTCGTTTTCCTGGCACTAGAGTGCCCTGAGGGTGCCCCCACCCTCAGGGACCCCCTCCCGCCTGGCTCTGGAAAGGGGAAAGGGGTTAAATCTTACCTTTTTCCAGCGCTGGGCGGAGAGCTCTCCTCCTGCTCTCCTCCTCCGATCCGCCTCTTCTCCTCCCCGTCGGCTGAATGCGCACGCGCGGCAAGAGCTGCGCACGCATTCAGCCGGTCAGATAGGAAAGCATTCATAATGCTTTCCTATGGACGCTTGCGTGCTCTCACTGTGATTTTCACAGTGAGAATCACGCAAGCGCCTCTAGCGGCTGTCAGTGAGACAGCCACTAGAGGAAATAGGGGAAGGCTTAACTAATTGATAAACATAGCAGTTTCTCTGAAACTGCTATGTTTATAAAACAATTAGTTAACCCTAGCTGGACCTGGCACCCAGACCACTTCATTAAGCTGAAGTGGTCTGGGTGCCTAGAGTGGTCCTTTAAGATTAAGTGATTTTGGTGCTTGTCCCTTTAGCTTACTGAAATGTCATCAAAGATGGCAAAAGGCTATTAACAAACATATGATTCCCCTGCCAATAAGTTTCAATCTCAAGCATTATAAAACAATTTTCAGTTATACAATTCAACATTAAATACACTAATTTAATTTTAAAATCTGAAATTAAATAAAACCTTCATCGGGCTAATGAAAGTAGACAAATGGTATTTGTAGGAAGAGATGCATCATCTTTATGAGTAGAAATGAAGGTATCGTGCCCAGAATGAAACAAAATTATCCTCCTTGTTACAAATGTAATTAAAGGGCACCTGTCACGCAAAAATGAAATGGAATCATTTAATTGATGATCATATTTTATCAATACCATGTGCTAGGTAGATACATTGCACAATGCTTTTGAGATCTGATGCTTTTAGCCTTTATCTTTATGGCATCAACATGTTAAAGCTAAAAATAAAGACAATTAAACTTCTGCACATATTGTCTTATGCTGTTTAGTATGCATCCACACTCTGTAGATTGTTAGATGCTTTACAAAATATTTAGGGGTCATCCACTGACCTTGGGGGGAGGCGGTCGCATAATTCAGGTAAGTTAGCTGAAATCATAGATTCCAACCTAAAGCTGACTATGGCTTTTGCTGCATAAATGTGACCGTGAGTTTTGTAGCTTTTGTAGATGACAAGTTCACTTTAAAGCTAAAATAAAATTTATGTTTTCTTTTGTTTACTAAATGTTTATCTTGTGAAGTACTGCTTATCTTTTGTGATAATTATTGATGCTGTTAGCAAAAATCTAATAAATTGTCCCCAGAGCCTTACATTTACCAAATTTATAAAGCTGACAAAATAGGTAATACAAGTGGAGACTTTAGCTCCACCTACAAAGCCTGACTGTCAGACAACCAAAATTACATTTCCTGGCTCAAATAACAGCCAATGAGTTTTTATGTTACTGCTGATGTAGAGTTATACTTGAACTGCTCCCCAGAATTAGTTTGCCAGTCCAATGACTGTCCCTGTCTCTCTGAAGATAGGTGTTGCACCCAGCACTAATCATCAGAGCAGAAAGGGCTGCCTATGTTCTTGCAAGAGCTTCTTCCCAGGGAGCAGTGCGTGAAAGTCCATACTGTAAAAGAGGAGCTCTGTTTTAAGGTCCTATTTTGTCAATCTGACACATTTGTTAAACAAAAGGCTACAAAGGAAGAGTGTATAGTGCCTGCAGTTTCCCTTTAATACAATGGAAGATACATTGCAGTTACCATCATGTAAGATGCGTCCTCTGGGGTAGGATATGCATGATGGAATATTTCTGTCATGTGTCGCAAAGGGGCTAATCTTACCCCTTTGAATGTATTATGGGAGCTATTTACTAAAAACTGCATTTGGTTTTCCAGATTTAGCTCATACATTCTGTTCAGTTCCTCTGAATTCCTGTGCTAAAATTCCTTAAAGGGATACTCCAGGCACCTAGACCACTTCTGCCCATTGGAGTGGTCTGGGTGCCAGCTCCGATTACCTTTAACCCTGCAAGTGTGATTATTGCAGTTTTCATAAACTGCAATATTTACATTGCAGGGTTAAGTCCTCCTAAGGTGGCTGTCTATTAGACAGCCACTAGAGGAGACTTCCGTGTTCATAGAACACGAAAACTGTTTTAAAACGACGCTGGACGTCCTCACGCTCTATGAGGACCTGCAGGGTCGCCGAAATCCCCATGCACATTGGGTCTCCCCTGCCGACGGCCACGCATGCTCATTAGGTCTCTCCTGCCGGCTGAGATCGGCGGGGGAGGAGCGTAGGCAGAGCCTGACCAAGCACGGAGGGACATCAGCGCTGGACTCCGGTAAGTCACTGAAGGGGTTTTAACCCCTTCAGCAACTTGGGATGGGGGGTGGGAGGTAGAAGGGCACTATAGGGTCCTGAGTGCGAGGAAAACCAATATATTTTCCTGGCACTGCAGAATCCCTTTAATGGTTCTCGTGGGCATTGCTGTCAGTCAATGAGGTAAGCCTTGCATTGTAGGACTTGGCTCAGGAGAGCTAACGAAAGTTCCACTGAAGAACTTATGTTTCTTCTACCAATTTAGCTGCTTGTGAATAATGGAATTGGCCAAGTTATAGGAAGAAACGTGAAACGTGAACTTGCTTTTTTTCCCCCCTGGATTTGCTTTTATGAATAGCTGAATGGGTTTAAAGGGACACTATAAGCACCCAGACCACTTCAGCTAATTGAAGTGGTCTGGTTGCTGTGACCCTTTTGCACTTAGCAGCTCTTTGCATTGCAGCTCTAAGTCTGCCTCCAGTAGCAGTCTGCCAGACAGCCACTGGGGGTGCTTCCGGAATCCAAACCGACTTTTGGTCCATTATCTGACCTATGGGGAGGTCTAATGCGCGCTGCCATTGCCGCGCATGTGCAATAGGTCTCCCCTGCCGGTTGACGTTGGCGGGGGGAGTGTGGGGAGGGCCTGACCCAGCGCCAAGGGACATCGGCGCTGGATTCAGGTAAGTGTTTGAAGGGGTTTTAACCCCTTCAGCCCCGAGGGAGGGGGGCCCCGGAGCCTATAGTGCCAGGAAAACGGGTTTTAGGAGCCTATAGTGCCAGGAAAACGGGTTTTAGGAGCCTATAGTGCCAGGAAAACGGGTTTGTTTTCCTGGCACTATAGGATCCCTTTAACAAAAGCTGAACTCTGAAACCAAACATCATAGGTGTTTTGTGAATAAACCTCTTCTCAAGAATTTTTTAATTTTAGCTTGAACTAGCCAAACCAGAAATATTTTTTTCCAAGTTCAGCTATTTAAAATTCACTTTGAATTCTCGACAATTTACATTTTACATTTACATGTCATGATTCCATTTTATTCCAGAGGTTTGGTCCTTAAGGGGTTAAGGTTGGAACTGGATTTGTTGAACATCGGATCTCATTTCTTCTGTGAATAAGGTGGCAATTTTGCAATGAACTAACGAAGGGAATTTTGAATGGCATTTCAAAGTCCAGCCTTCTATTTAGGTTTTCCAGTAAAATGTTCATCAATGAAAACAAGGCAATATTGATAATACATGGCTCAATCTGGATTTTTTTTAAATATAAACCACAGACAGTAGCTAATTCATGTGTTCGAGAAATGCAGAGAAATTCTAAAAGCTTTACCTTGTTGTAACTATATATCACAAAAGTGAACACACACCAACAGGATTCTTCACTAAACTATGAATTTTTACAAATTAAGTCAGAATGGTAAATGTGACGCAAAACAATTGGCTTGGCTATTTTTTCCTAATCTTTGCCATTCCGATTTAATTTTTTAAAATTTGGCGTTTAATGAATAACTCTGTAAGATCAGAGATTGTTGGTGGTAATTAAATCAAGCAGGTCTTGATTAGTAGAAAGATCTGGTAAAAGTAAAATGCAGTTTGTGAGTCAGTTTGTCACTCTGCAGGATCTGCTAGTAAAATTTAGTAAAATATGCAGTATGGTATTGGTAGTCATGGGGATAATTATTTGATGTTGTGACATTTGGAATATGGTGTCTTTTCTCCTTTAGCAGACGTTTACATAAACACAGATGTTCCTAAGTGACGTTCATGAGCTATTCTTGGAGCAGAAATCCTTGTTGCAGTATACCTTACTTAAACAATAATGCCATAATACCTCACTGTCTCTGTGAAATTTAAATATACAGTGATTAAATATTGATGTAGTGGCATCTAAGAAATGCTCTTTGGTATTTAAAAATAAACATAACTGAAGATCCTAAATCTACACTGTGCCATGAGAGAAGTATTATTCCTATCAATGGGCACAGTGCACCGAAGCACTTTTTGAAGTAACTCAGTACAATAGCAGAACTGGAGAATTATTCAAAATCCACTATTTCAGCCTCAACTTTTTTTAGTTTGGTTTTCAATAAACTACAGAGGTTAATTGATTAAACTGTGAAAGGTAGTGAATTTAAATATATATATATATATATATATATATATATATATATATATATATATATATATATATATATAAATCTCTATTTTTGCTTTACATAAAATAACATGGAAGCTTGCTATGCCACAACAACAATAACAAGCAGTGTAGTAACAGACAATACAGAATATTAGCACGGCTTTTAGAAAGACCGCACATTTTTGTGTTAACAATGATAGGCTAGTAAGAGTTACGTCAGTAGGTAGTTAAAGCGGCACTGTCATGGCTGAGGTCAATATGACCCCCATAATAGCATAAGGGAGATTAAAATCTCCCAAATGCCCCTACTTGCAATACCGCGAGTAGAGGCATGTCTACTAAACAGTACCCCCCCATAAATGACAATGTGTGGGGGGGACCAATTGTCCTCCCACCCCTGAGCTGCGGGTGGGGGCCCTAAAGGATAATGAGGGGGGGACACCTATTGTCCTCCCCCCCCCGGCCCCCACCCCTGACGGCGGGTGGAGGCCATAAATAACAATGAGGGGGGGAACCTTTTGTCCTCCCTCCGGCCCCCACCCCTGAGCAGCGGGTGGGGGCCCTAAATGAAAATGCCCCCCTTCCAAGGTGACTAGGGGTCCCCAAGCCTCTAGTCACCCCCCACCCAAATAAAAGATAATCCCCTACCTACCCCCCTACCCTAAAAATAGTGAGGGGGGAATAAAAGAACTAACTACCTGTAAAAAAAAATAAAACTTACCATTTGATGTCTTCTTTTTTTCAAAAATTTTCATTTTTCAGCCCCAAAAAAGGCCAAATAAAAAGCATCATACCCGTCGAACTTGTAAAAAATAAAATAAAAAACCTGAGCGCAAAAAAAAAAATCTGATGAAAAAGAAAAATTCTGACGCTAAAAAATGAATACATCTTCACCCGGGGGGGCACGGCGCAGACTGAGCTCCGCAGGGCGAGGAGAGGCTTATAAAGCCTTGCCACGCCCTGCAATTAGGCTCAGAACACTCTGATAGGTTGACTTGAAATTCAACCAATCAAAGTGCTAGTCATTTTACACAGCGTGGGAAAGTTCTTTGGAATTTTCCCACGCTGTGTAAAATGACACAGAGCACTCTGATTGGTTGAATTCCAAGTCAACCAATCAGAATGTTCTGAGCCTAATTGCAGGGCGGGGCAAGGATTTATAAGCCTTTCCTCGCCCTGCGGAGCTCAGTCTGCACCGTGTCCTCGCTGGGTGAAGATGGATTCATTTTTTAGCGTCGGAATTTTTCTATGGACCGGTGGGTGATCCCGGTCCACACCCTCGGGACCCGACCACCAACAGGTCTAACGGGTGAAGCAGCAGGGCCACCATAACCCGCGCTCCAGACACAGACACCAAGATGGCGGAGGCCACGTGGGAGGGAGTCCAGAACAGAACCTCCCCAAGCTGCTCATCCACAGTGGCGGCTCACCACAGGCACTCCTGCATCTTAGCATGCAGCCTACCCTCGCAGAGACAGTACCCTCAGAGGCCGACCGCGGGTCCCCGGTGCACCCTGACCCCTCCAAGCAGGGCAACACACCGCCCCAAAGGGACATTAGTGACCCATAACTACCGCTGCACTGGGGGCCCGCCGGCACAGGAAGAGAAAAATATAGACCGTCCACATTACCGCTGTCAGAGAAATCCCCGCATGCAGAGTGGGCACAGCGGAGGTCTCGCCGAGCACTACAGCCTGAGCGCCCTGATACCACACACCAGCAGCTGCCGAGGGGAGACATATCCCGTCCATCTGAAGAGGGACTTGTTCTAAATGAAAGACTTACCTTTCACCACCTTCCCCTCAGGAACTTTATGCCACCAAAGCCTAAGACAGGATGCCTGGTGCTATATCCCATCACGATGCCTGCCTATGGACCACACCGTAATTATGAACACCCAGCTTGTGGATCTCACCAGCTTGTCTCTAAATGTCTGTCACTTATTGAAATCATAAATGCATGTTTAAATGATGTTTAACCCGATAAATGACAAATGCAGGATTTGAATAGGCACACTTAATTTACCTAGGCAACGCGACTTCACTAGAGACGGACACAATACTCAACACATGACCCACCTGTTTATTCACCTTATGACTGGACTGGTCGGACCGCCTGTCACTGCTCACTACCACATGGAACATGCACGCCATACCAGAGCACAGTTAAGCGAGTAAAGCAAGACTGCACCTAGGGCCCGAGGTTTAAGCGACAAAATCCAACACACTCACCAACCCTAAGCTACTGTAATCAAACAACTGAAGTATACATTATAGAAGACCAGCATACACCCAACTTGATTCTGCTATTCTTATTTTATGCTTTGTTTGCCTCTCGTACAATAGTCGACCTAAAAAGGCATTAATGACGGAATAGCGTGTTCATAACTTATCAAAAAAATAATGTGCAGAAACCCTCATGCCATATATGTAAAACTACTATGTTTATGCCTTTAAAAATGCTGTTGTGGCACTGACAAATGCTATGTTATTCCTTGCACAAAGAAAATAAAGAATTTAAAAAACAAAACAAAAAAAAAACACGAATGGAGATGAACATTGAACATTGCGTTGCGTTTTAGCCACTTGATCTGGAGCCTACAGCAGTCCAGCTAGATAGAGGAAGCCCATACACCTCTGGAAGGATGGAGGTTTTGAGCAGTCCTATAGAGCAGACAGTCAACCAATACCCCCATAGGGCTTGTGTTTGATGTAGAAGCATTGTCCACTGAAGCGAGCAGCACAGTGATACCGAAGCGGGAAACCCCTACAGCCCCAAGTCTTTGTGAGAGCCGGTACCTTCCTGCCACGAACCTGGTGACTTGCGAAGTCCAGGTTCCTCCCATCCAGGATAATTCAGTGAGCTGTGTGAGTAACTTGTGTGGGCCGTTTGCGTTGTATAAATTTCCACCTGCGTGGCCGGTTCGTTGGGGTCAGGACCCTACTAGGTCTCAGCCCAGTTAGTCAAAGGACTTGAGGGACAGAGGCCTTCAACCTCGATGCACCCTTGAGAGGCTTCCCAATTCTCTCCCCGCTGCACCTCCACTCCCCTCCAGGTGAGGTGTTTTCCGCAGGTACTGGCTGTATGCGTTCCGCCAGAGTAGCCCAGAAGTAAGCAAATGCTGTAGCCAGGATTTGATTGTGTAGGTCAGAGAAGTCAGCGTGGTTTGGCTGCAAGCCCTGGGTAACATGCTCTGGAGCGTCTGCAATCTTGACAGCCAGAGGGTGCGCAGGGATCAACTACACAACTGGGCTCCTACACCAGTGGAGACTGTGATGACCCCGACCGGTCCAAAGGGGGGATGATTTGGGACCCGCACCACCAAGGGATAACAGGTATGGCAGGACATAGGCCGTGTCTCCCGCTCCAGATTGAGATGTAGGTCGCAAACGCCAGGACCCTCGCTAGGTAGGATTTTCCAAGGGAAAAGTCCGGTCCAGGGTTAGCCCAGATAACAGTAGGGGCTGTAATGGGGTGTAGGGGCTGAAGTGGGGGAGACAGAGGCTGTAGTGGGGGTTGGAGGACTGTAATGGGCAAATTGGAGCTGTAATGGGAGTGTATGTGCTGCAGTGGGAGTAGGGTCTGTAGTGGAGAGAGAGGGGCTGGGGGAAAAAATGTTATGGGCTGTACTGGGGAAATAGGGACTGTAGTGAGTGAATAGGGGCTGTAATGGAGGGGTAATGGCTGCAGTTAGGAAATAGCAGCTGTAATAGTGTGACAGTGGCTCTAATGGGGATAGAGACTGCAGTGAGGGAATATGGGCTTTAATGGGGGATACTGAGGGAAAAAAAAAGTTTTATTAAAAATAAATAAATAAATGTATTCCCCCCTCCCTGTGGCATCCTTTGACATGGAAAGACAAATCCTTGGTGGTCCAGTGATCCCTGGTCGTCTAGTGGAATGTTTACTTCCTAGATTCCCTGATGGTCCAGTGTATCTGCTCTCGCGAGCTGCTGTGTTCATGAGGAATATTGGTTCGGGCCTGGGTGCGCCGGGAGCGCTCACTCTGCAGGTTTAAAGATGGCAGCTAAGAATGAGCGGTGGCCATCATTCGAAATACCGAAATACTGAAATACTGGCTGGAGCGGAGGGGCTCTAAACCCAGCAGTGTGACGGGGCCTCTTGCATATATATTGTCTATGATGCAGACAGGGATGTGATGCAGATAGCTTACTGCTGGGTCATTGAGTGATCCCTCAGATGAGCAGTCCAATCTCTTCTCTATACAGCAGAATCAAACTGTAAGCACTTTTTGTGTGATTTACAGCATTTTTCTCTTTCCAAATATATTTTTTTACTCGTATGTCACTCCTTGTGATTTACATCCTGTGATGTCATATCTTGTGATGTCATGCATGTGTAATTAATTACGTAAATTAGCATGGGCAGTATATTTTTTTCAAGAAAGGTGGCAACCCTACCTATTAGTGTACTGCAAAATATATGCATAATATTTATATTATGTATATAGTTTGCAGTACAAAACCCCAAAAGTGGAACAATGCAAACAAAGTCAACAAGAAAAAATTAGTTACACAAAACAAAACAAAAATTCACACCCTCTCAGGGAAAACACTGATATGCAATTAAATCTTAAATCTTAATACAATCGCCCAAAGTGACACAAAATAAGCACAATAAAAAATATAAAAACACTGTCCCCATGGACACTCTTGAATCCTTTTCCTAGAACCACAGTATATAGGAGTTTTGTAATAATCACACAATGTAATATAGTAATAACACAAGGCATTGTTTCTTACAGGGACACTATAGTCACCAGGACAACTACAGCTTATTATATTTGTTCTGGTCAGTAAAATCATTCCCTTCAGGCTTTTTGTCTTTTCAGAAAAAATGCACAGCCTATTTACAGCCTAGTATTACTAGCCTAGTGATAACTCCACTGGCCGCTCCTCAGGTGGCTGCTAAAGGTGCTTCCTGGGGCAGTGCTGCACAGTGTGCTGTACTGCCATTCAGTGTCTCCACCCTCTGCATGGAGACACTGAACTTTCCTCATAGAGATGCACTGATTCAATGCATCTCTATAAGGAGATGCGGATTGGCCTGGGCTGTGTTGGACCTGTGATTGCTCTGCCCATGATCTGCTTTCCTTACAAGCTCAGCCAATCCTATGGGAATGAATTGTGATTGGCTCACAGAATCACTTCTGATGATGTCAGCTGTAAGCAGACAGATCAGGGTCAGAGGCAGCAGCTGCAGAGTTGAATAAAGGTAAGATTTTACTATATTTAGGGGACAAGGGGGCGCCAGGTTGGTTAGATGGTGGTTTTAGCACCATAGGGTCAGGAATACATGTATGTGTTCCTGATGTGTTTGAGAATATTAAGCAGCTTCTTATGCAATGTGTGTGATTGTTAGTCAGCTATACAGTCCATATGGCACTTCTGACAGTATTTACTATTCTTAAAAACAAAGTAAGTTTATGCATAAAACTGCTATGGTTGGGGGGCAGGGCTTGACTGCCATGCTGAGCAGTCACACCACATCCTGTTCCATTCATTGATACTGTGGGATGTACAACGCTGGAGGTGAGCCCTGTGCTGAACCGAAGGCCTCCGACATCAGTCAACGTGGTTCCTTCCCCTAGCCTCACTCAGAAAAGTCAAAGGATACAGTACAAGTCGCATTGTTCTGAAAAGGCCCGCAGGGGCGTGCATCGCAAGACACAATTGCGCAGTACTCACTCTGAAGGCACCGATCACCCAGAGCCACAGGCTGGAGGGTGGCCAGTGGGTCTGCTGGTACGAGAGTTGGAAAATCTTGGGCCGAGGCCTGCTGTTTGGGACTGTGCACTGCCTGCAGAAGATGTTGGCTGCGCTCATACTGTGGCTTAGAGACACTGTCCTGGACATTCCTCTCTCCCAACTTTTCTAACCATCTCATGTGATCCAGGGTTTTTTTTTGTATTCTTGTAATGCAATCTATTATGTTATTTTATTTTACAAAATGAGTGCAATAAAGTAGACATCTCATGTTTCCTCTTGTACTATTTACTAACGTATAGTCTCTCATTGAAATGTCTTTACTAAGCTAGTTTTATTTTCTTTCACGAAACTCAGTGCAGTATATTAGACATCTCATATTGCATCTCGTACCATTTACTCCTGTAAAGTCTCTCATTGAAATCTCTATTAAGCTTGTTTTATTTTACAAAACTCAGTGCAATATAATAGCCATCTCATGTTGCATCTTACTATTTACTAATGTATAGCCTCTCCTTAAAAATGTCTTTACTGTGCTTGTTAAGTTTCACTTTGCACTGACAAAAATAAAAAAAAACTGGAGTGGTGTCCAAAAAATAAAATCATAAAACTTCCAAAGCTAGTCCAATCAGCAGAAAAACAGACAAAAACTGCAGTACATATCCATAATAAAAAAACATCAATAATATCGAAGCAACAAGCTCTCCAGAAAGAAAGATCTCAACCGGGGTGTGTTCACAGCAGAATGAGAGTACTGTGTTTGATAAAGACCTGGGTACAGGTTGAAACGTTGCAGTGAGTGCCTGAGACTTTTTCTTGTATCACTATTTGCAGATGTCTGTGCTCTGTGCTCGAGAGTTCTTTCACTCCATTCAATGGCCCTCAGTTGGCTATTTTAGGGTTATTTTTTTTATAATGCTAAGAAATCTAACAATTACCAGAAGGAATATTCAATTGATAGTGAGTTTGCAGTTGTCATGTAGGAATCCCAGAGGGTAAAAATATTATGTAGTGACTTTCTGCATTGTTTTTATTAAAAACAGAAAATGATAAGGGATATAATGCAATCCAGCCTTGCAAAATAGTTTGAGGAGTGAGGGGCAAAGTGGAAAGATGATCCATGAAAGAAAATTGTGTGATTGCGTGTAACAGTCAGACACACAGTTACAGTCAGGAACTCACATGCAGACAAACACACATAGTTACAGGCAGACAGTAACACACACAGCTACAGGCAGCCACATACAGTCACAGGCAGACATTCACACATACACACACACACACAGTTCAGGACGACAGTCACAGGTAGTCACACACACAGTTAGTGGCACATCGATTAAGTTGATTATTGGTAAGTCTTGGAAAAGATAGAAACGTTTTAGAAACTCCCGCAGACAATGTACGGATGAAATGTATGTATAGATGAAATGTATGTATCTAATGATCAAAATATGGATGAAATGTATTTATAATGATGAACTTCATTTTTATCTATATATCACCACTTGAGTGCTGATGGTGCTTAGACTGCCCCTTTTAAAGGCAAACACATACCTCCATCAATTACTCAATATTATTTTTTAGAGAAAATCTTTTCTTTTGAAGACTAACATTTTAGACCTTATATCAATGGTAATTCCCTTTGACTGAGAGTGTCTTCATTGTGGCATTTAAAGACTAGATAATGGAATGAATTATTTGTGTTAGGCAGGCTATTCCCTGGACTAATCTTTCTCAATGACCCTACTGTCAGGTCGTTGTTTGTAAGTACCATGGTGATTAAGATTAAAAAGTACAACTCATAATCTCAGATCTTCCGACCATATTAGCATTTATTTTACTGTAGCTCTGGTGGAATCTACTTGTAAACATGTATCAGATCTGTTTAAATTGAATTTTACTGTCAGAAATTCCCCCAAAAAGATGAAGCATAACATTTAGTGATTCACAATAAAAATTAGATACAAAGAGAACCAAAATGTTGAAGATTACTTGGCACTCATTCCTCTGCTAATCTGAAACATGCTTGTCTTGTCTTTGCCTGCAAGAAATCTAGTTGAAGGGTATCCGGCAGTGTTTGCTAAATAGTGCATTAAATAAAATGTATAATGCACATGTGACGAGAGCAATCTCGCCACATTTCATTGGAGAAGCCTGGTTGCCCACCTGCTGCCTTTGGACTATGACTATGACTTTAAAAGACATATTTTCCCTGCAGAAAGGCTTATTTATCTACCGAACAAACGCCTGAAGGAGCAACCACCTGGGAGCTGAAGTGTGCCGCCAATTTACCTCTCTGAAGCTGCGGTTAACCGCAGCTTAATTGACGAATGCAGGGTGGTCTTTGTTCGTTTACCGAACACGTGGCGGCGGCCATTTTAGAAGTCCCGAGCGGCCAGCGGTGTTCAGTGCTTGAACTATGGAACTAAAGACGGACACTTATTTGCACGAACACTGCTGAGCTGTCCGCTTCCTGGTTCTTATTCGTGCCAATTGAACTGAACACATGTTTATCTGGTACTTTTGTTATGTGAATGTGTTAACCCAGATAGCTATGCCATGGAGCCTATTCGTGTAATTAAAGACTTTGGCTCCATGGCAATTGAACTGTGTGAATAGGATCTGAGCGCTATTCGGTCGTTTTGTGCGCTCAGATCCCAGCTATCTGGGGATGTGTGACATGTCTGTGTTTTATGTATAAAATGTGACTTTGTGTATTTTAAAGTTTTTTAATGTTTTTGTGCCCACCACGTGCATAATGGCGATTTGCCTTTGTCCTGGGAGATAATTGAATTACTTCTCAATTATCTCCAGGGCAGAAGGGAGGAATGCTTTTATGTTTTTGCTGTCATTGATGCACCAAGTCCCTGAGGAAGTCCCATCTTAGGACGAAACGCGTAGGACGCCCAGTGGTGATATGCTTATTGTTTTTAACTTATATGTAAGTTATAAAATTTATTTTTTACTTCACTCTGGAACTGCACTTTATTTCTCCATATATTTTCTCTTTTGAGCAAATATTCTAATTCACTGATGGGAGTATGAAGATGAACATAGAAAATATTAAAGAAAAGGA
The DNA here is from genome assembly GCF_036172605.1 of Pelobates fuscus. Lineage (NCBI taxonomy): Eukaryota > Metazoa > Chordata > Amphibia > Anura > Pelobatidae > Pelobates > Pelobates fuscus. Next base: position 104,724,865 of record NC_086318.1, on the reverse strand, counting down.
TTTCACTCAAAGCTGTTTTACATCTAACAATTTGTGAGTGGCCAATTGTATTTCATACATCTTCATTTACTCTCACACAGTTAAACGCTATGTTTTTCCATTTGATCTGTATTTAGCAGAATATCCCCTACTCTATTTTGTATTAATGCTGAAGACAAGAGGAAGTCTTTGGGGACCTTTTCTGAATACTTCACCTAATACAGGGAAGTTCCGTTTTGTTTTCAATTATCACTATTTTCACTGGGGTTGTGTTCACACATTCTGTTTGTATATATTACAGAAGGGAGGAAGCCAGGATGCATTGTGGGAAAGTATTGTGACTGTATGTCCTAAATTGATACCTGTCTGTCTTTTGTTACAGTCTCCCATTTGGTCCTCTAGGGGAGTGTCCACCAAGTGGGAGACCTGCATAAATACTGGGCGGGTAGCCCATAATAAACCAGACCACTTCTTGACCCTCAACACAGAGCTCTGTCTCGTTCTTGGGGGGATTTACTGTATGCTGTTAGAGACTGATTGCCAGGAGTGTAAGCCGCTTGGGAGCTTTTCCTGTTCGTCTGCTAGCAGCTATTCGTGAGGTTCCGGTTCGGGAGTTTGGAGTGCTACCTTATTCCCTTGTATGCAGTTCGGGAGTTTGGAGTGCTACCTTATTCCATTGTATGCAGTTCGGGATTTTGGTGCATTCCCTTCGGGAGTTCGTGTTTTACTGAAGCTGCCTTTATGTCTGAAAGGGGAATATCGCCTAAACGGATTTTAACCCCTTGTGTGCTGAAACGGTCCGCTACAGCACAAAATTATGTTTTCACATAATATTTTTCATTAAAACCTGTTTTCTTTTATTATTATTTACCTATCCTCTTTCCTTTCTCTTTCTAAAGAATATACTTTTATAATAGTGCTTCAAAGTGTAGCTCTTGCAGGGTATCCGTATATAAATCTAGTCACATATCCCCTTTAAGACAGATAGTCGACTGTATAAAGTTTTTTGTTTTTTGTCCTTATTTCACAATAGGCTTAGTTGGTCCAGATGATAAATGTTTTTGCAGTTTTATTAGCACCATGGCAGTAGACATTATATATAAATATATAATCCAGCATATCAGTATATATATCCAGCCAGGAGGAGCACATTCTGGGATTTGTAAATCAAAATGTCACTTCTTTATTTTACTGATAAAAAGGTATTACATGATCGTTAATTTTTCAGTTACAGAGAAGACTTTTTATGATGTCAACCTAACATCAAGGGCAACTGCCAAGATCATATTACCTCTCTACTCCTATACCAATTAGAACAAAACTCTACATCCTGATTCAACATAGATACAGGCCTTTGTGCAATTCTTCAGTACCTCTACAACAAGGGTGCCCAACAGGTAGATCCCCAGCTGTTGTAGAACTACAACTCCCATGATGCTTTGCGTGCCTTTAGAATGACAAAGCATCATGGAAACTGTAGTTTTAAAACATCTGAGGATCTACCTTTTGGGCACCTATGCTCTAAAATAAACACACACAGACAACTTACACTGGAATTATATGTAAAGGTGAAAAATAATGTTCTATAACTACGTGTATGTTCAGAGAGTTTGGTGATAACTGCTGTGATGCCAAGGAGAGAAATCTTACAGAATTTGAGTAATAGTTATCACAGTGTTAGAAATGTCCATTGAGATATTAAAGGGACACTATAGTCACCTGAGCAACTTTAGCTTAATGAAGCAGTTTTGGTGTATAGAACATGCCCCTGCAGCACCACTACTTAATCCTCTGCAATTTAGGAGTTAAATCCCTTTGTTTATGAACCCTAGTCACACCTCCCTGCATGTGACTTGCACAGCCTTCCATAAACACTTCCTGTAAAGAGAGCCCTATTTAGGCTTTCTTTATTGCAAGTTCTGTTTAATTAAGGATTTTCTTATGCCCTGCTATGTTAATAGCTTGCTAGACCCTGCAAGAGCCTCCTGTATGTGATTAAAGTTCAATTTAGAGATTGAGATACAATTATTTAAGGTAAATGACATCTGTTTGAAAGTGAAACCAGTTTTTTTTTTCATGCAGGCTCTGTCAATCATAGCCAGGGGAGGTGTGGCTAGGGCTGCATAAACAGAAACAAAGTGATTTCACTCCTAAATGACAGTGAATTGAGCAGTGAATTTGCAGGGGAATGATCTATACACTCAAACTGTTTTATTTAGCTAAAGTAATTTAGGTGACTATAGTGTTCCTTTAAGTTATAAAGTTTACAAGTATTACCCTATGCATTGTTACATATTGGAACCTTTACATCATTCATATTCTGATAAATAAGTTCAAAGTCACACTCATTTAATTTCTATAAATGCTTTACGTACTTTTTACTTCGGAATAACTGCAGATGTGAATCACTATAAATGGAATTCCTCATACCAGCAATCCATGTTATTGAAAGCAAAATACTATAAAACAGCCAACATTTCTTTTTTTTTTTTTTTTGTCAATCTTTCTCTTTATTGTTTTTGTATTTGTAGGTGAGAATACAAGAAAGCAGTAACAATTCGGTTCATAGCATTCACGACAGTGTATACAGAAATATAGTCATAGTTCTCATCTATGTAGTTGCGTTGAGATGTACAGCTACAACAATTTTCGTTAGCAGTCGTTGGCATTAGAGTTATAGCAATTCTAGCATTAAGGCAGATCTTGTGAGAGGAAAAGCAAGAACAGTCAGGTAGTGTCTGTTGCCTTTTACACTTTATCTCGTGTCGATTATCTCATTTGGGTTTAACTGTTTCCCTCCTGGAATTTATGCGAAAGATTAGAGTGTAGAGCGTGGAAACATATACGGCAATGACCGGGGTGGCTTTCCCAATGTACCTCCAGGTGTCAAGGGCTATCTGTCCATCTGGGACCGTAATACTTTCCGGCGTAAATTGTGGGGTAGTCTTGGGTGCATCAGTTTTCTTCTGTCCCCGCTAGTGTCTGCAACAGCCAACATTTCTGTTACGCTATTGCCATGAGTAAAGTTGCCTCCATGCAAAAGTCTTTATGTTGTCTCACTTTCTAATACTTATGTTTTAATGGAGGGAGCAACAGTTATATAAACGGGTCACAACGTTCCAATGTCCTCTGGCCCATAAATTTAAAGGAATATAAAAAAAACAGCACATATACAGATTTAGAAACAGTGGGTCCTCAAACCCCTTGCTCCAAAATCTATGTACCCTTATAGGACTAAAGAATGCCCCCTGTCCTGATATTCACAATTATATTTAATAACTAATTCATTGTCAAAGGGTCCTCAACTGGCTTCTGGCCACTTCAAGTATGATAAAGTTCTGCATCTTGGTCCCACTAAAATAATTATTATTACAAATCCCTGTCTACCCCTTTCTTTCATGTAACAAAACTATAAAACTTCTAAAATAAAAGAATTAATAAAAAAAACATGCTTACAATATGCAATGCACGTAAACCGAGAACCTTTAAATCTCATCTTGCATTCAATAAAAAAAAAAAAAAAAACACCTTAAGCCCAACATGAATAAATATACATGAAAATCACAATCAAAAGTAACACTGGAGGGAAAAATTAAGCTTTATAAGAAATGTGGGCTTATTTGTATACCTCTGTGTCTTTTATCCAATTTGCACACATCAACAACTCTATTGAACTTTAGAGGCGTACATTCCACCCTAATAGCTGATGATACACAATTCTACATTAAAGCATAAAGGATCACAAAAACGTCAGCCACCAACACATAAATACTTTAGTAGATCTGAGGACACATCAGTACTTGATGACATCCTCAAGTGGATGGCAGCAAACCTAATGAAGCTTAGCACTGATAAAACTGCACTTGTGCTCACCAAAGAATGTTAACAACCTACTCTAACTAGTACAGTAACAACAGAAGAGATGCGGACGCATCATATAAGCTCATAATGAAGTCCCCACTACATACAAGAAATGCATCAAGTATTGCTCATCAATCAGTTTGTGAAAAATACAGCATGGATAGATGTCACACAAAAAAATTATGCTCCTAGCTGTGGGCATAAAGTTACACAAGATTAACACAGGAGACAGATCTACAGCACTCCGGTTATCACTAAACCACTATCATCAACAAGTTTTATAAATGCATCTGAGGTCACTCTTTAGATTTGTATTTACCCAACGTGGGTCACGCAATTATAGCACTACATTACCATTACACAGTCAACAGTTTGGTTAATGTGATAAATAGACTACCTTCAAGGAAAAGTTGGGGGATCACTAGAGCCCAAAAAAAGAAAATGAGCACAGAAGTTAATAAAAAAAATTACTGGCATAAAAGAGACGTCATAATAATAAAATAAAAAAGACAGTGAACGACCAATTACAAAAATAAAGCAAGACATAAACCCAGTTGTCGAAAATCCAAACATACAGTCTTTGTGGGAAATTTCAAAAGAATGTTTGTAGGTATTAAAAAAATTTAAAAAAACATGAACTGTGGCCATCTCATATCAATCAGTTGATGGGGTACTGATCTTGAAAACAATTACCCATGGGAAAGTAATAGCAGGTTGTGCCTAGTTGGTATCATAGAAGTGATTGATTCTGATCTCATGTTCTTTGTTGAGATGAAAAATCTGGCACCTCCAACACCAGGATTTGACCCTGGAGACACATTGGGGGAGATTTATCAAACTGCCGCTGACACTTTTATTTCTAAATATATGCAACATCTTGGTGCAATTTATTAAATCTGTAGTTTTTTTTATTTTTATTTTTTTTCTGTTGCATATTTTGTGACCTGACCATCACGATGGAATATACAACTCTTATATCCAACAAAAATGTGTTCCGTTTCAATTCTCTTTTTTCTGTTGCTCTAAATTTGTCAGTCTTCTGAGATATAAAATTTTGCAAATATTTGAGGAATTTACTATGAAGAAATCACCTTTTCGATCACTTTCAGAACACTTTCATAAATATGATCAAAATAATGATCGAATTTAAAGGGACACTCTAGCCACCAAAACATCTTTAGCTTAATTCAGCTGTTTGTGTGCAGAGATCGTGCCCCTGCAGTTTTACTGCTCAATTCTCTGTCATTTAGGAGATAAATCACTTTTGTTTCTGTCCATGCTGCACTAGCCACACCTCCCCTAGCGGTGACTTACACAGCCAGTATGGAAAAAATGGTTTTATTTCAATGTTTTATTTCTCCTGCTGTTTAAATTGAACTTTAATTACACACAGGAGGCTAGCAAGTTAATAACAGTGCAGGAGATAAGAAATTCTTAATTAAACAGAATTTGTAATAAAGGAAGTTTAAACATTAGATTATTTTTTACAGGAAGTGTTTAGGAAGGCTGTGCAAGTCACATGGAGGAAGGTGTGACTAGCGCTGCATAAACAAAGTGATTTACGGTATCCATCCACAAGTACTTAAGGAACTAAGTGTAGAAATAAGTGAACCTCTGTTTTTAATCTTTCAAGATTATTTTCTTTCAGGAAGTGTTCCGGAGGATTGGAGGAAGGCAGATGTGGTTCCTATATTCAAAAAGGGTTCAAAATCCTTGCCTGGAAATTATAGACATGTAAGCTTAACTTCTGTGGCTGGGAAAATATTTGAAAGCTAATTATTAACCCGTTAAGGACACATGACGGAAATATTCCATCATGATTCCCTTTTAGGGTTAAGGGATAATATTCAAGAATTCCTTGAGAAGAACATGGTTATCAGCAAAAATCAGCATGGTTTTATGAAGCACAGGTCATGTCGAACTAACTTGATTGCGTTCTACGAAGAAGTAGGTAGAAGTATAGATAGATATTATAGGGTGTTGCAGTGGATGTGATCTATTTGGATTTTGCTAAGGCATTTGATACAGTTCTACACAATAGATTAGTGTTCAAACTCAAGGAAATCGGTCTAGATGAAAATGCTTGTTCTTGGGTAGAACATTGGCTTAAAAATAGAGTACAAAGAGTTGTCATTAATGGCAAATTTTTCAAGCTGGACAGAGGTGGCAAGTGGTGTCCCTCAGGTTTCTGCTCTGGGACCCCTTCTATTTAACATGTTTATAAATGATCTTGAAAAAAGCATTGAAAGTCAAGTTTCAGTATTTGCAGATGACACAAAACTCTGTAAAATAATACAATGTGAGCAAGATATTACTTTGCTGCAGAGGGATTTAGATAGACTAGGGGACTGGGCACTCAAATGGCAGATTAAATTTAATGTTGAAAAATGCAGTTATGCACTTCGGCGTAAAGAATACACAAGCAATGTATACCCTTAACCCCTTAAGACCGCAGGACGTACCATGCCGTCCTTATTTGGGCGGCTCTAAACGCCGCAGGACGGCATGGTACGTCCTGGGCGGTCTTACCCCCCACGTGGCCGGCGGAACATGGCCGCTGCAGATCGCGGTCGGGGGGCATGCCTGGCCCCCCAGGCAGCCCCCCTGTGCCTGGGGACCGCGGTCTGCAGCTTCCGATCGCAGTGACAGGCTGTCACTGCGATCGGTATTTACCATGTGTCAGCCGATTTTAAAATCGGCTGACACATGGAGCCGGCGGAATTCTCTGCAGCAGATCGCGGTCGGGGGACATGCCTGGCCCCCCAGGCAGTCCCCCTGCGGTCAGTGACCGCGATCTGCAGAGTCTGATCGCAGGGAGAGGCTGTCTCTGCGATCTGAATGCAGAGACAGCCTCTCCCTGCAATCTGACCGCAGTGACAGCCTGTCACTGCGATCAGAGTTACTATGTGTCAGCCTATTGGCTGACCCATAGTAACTGCAGGCAGGATCCCCCTGCAGATCACGGTGGGGGGCATGCCTGGCCACCCAGGCACTCCCCCTGTGGCCAATTACCGTGATCTGCAGGAGGTGATCACAGTGACAGGCAGTCACTGTGATCACTGATCCTGTGTGTCAGCCAGTGATGTAAAATCACTGGCTGACACTGTCTCTGCCCCTCTCCTCCCCTATTAACCCCTTAATGTAAAAAAAAAAAAATTAAAGTTAAAAATAAAATACACTTACATCATTTATATATATATTATATATATGATCTATATATAATATATATATATATACGCACACATTTACACATACACTAAGTGTATTTTAATATTTATATATATAATTATATATATATATTAATATCAAAATACACGTAGAAGGATATTGATTAAATATATACATAATTATAATTATATATATTATAATAAAAAAATATGTAAATACGTAAAAAAAATTAAAATAAAAAAATAAATAATTAAAAATATATATGTGTGTAATTTCATTCTAACTGTATTTTGATAATATATATATATATATATATATATATATATATATATATATATATATATATATATATAGATATAGATATCAAAATACACGTAGAACGAAATAATATATATATGTATATACCCAAGTATATACGTATACATCACTATATGTATACCTATATATAAATAAAAATAATAGTAAAAAAATTATATACATATATATACATATATATATATACACACACGTGTATATATAATAATTTTACATATATATTTATGTAATAATTTTACATAATTAGGTATCCTAATTAATTACAATTAGCGGGACCTGCCTAACAACCCAGGCCGAAAGTATAGGGAATTTAATTTGCTAGCACTATATTTAACCCTATAACTTTCCAAGACACTATAAAACCTGTACATGGGGGGTACTGTTTTACTCGGGAGACATCGCTGAATACAAATATTTGTGTTTCAAAACCGTAAAATTTATTACAACAATGATATCGTCAGGGAAAGTGAAATTTATTGCCTTTTTCGCACACAAACGGCACTTACACTGACGATATTTTTGCTGTCATACTTTTTACTGTTTTGAAACACAAATATTTGTGTTCAGCAAAGTCTCCTGAGTATAACAGTACCCCTCATGTACAGGTTTTATGGTGTTTTCAAAAGTTACAGAGTCAAATATAAGGCTTGCGTTTCAGTTTTTTCACAATGAAATTCGTCAGATTGGTTACGTTGGCTTTGAAACCGTATAGTAGCCCAGAAATAAGAATTACCTCCATAATGGCATACCATTTGCAAAAGTAGACAACCCAAGGTATTGCAAATGGGGTATGTTCAGTCTTTTTTAGTAGCCACTTAGTCACAAACACTGGCCAAAATTGGCTTTCAAATTAGTTTTTTGCATTTTTCACACACAAACAAATATTAACGTTAACTTTGGCTAGTGTTTGTGACCAAGTGGCTACTAAAAAAGACTGGACATACCCCATTTGCAATACCTTGGGTTGTCTACTTTTGCAAATGGTATGCCATCATGGGGGTAATTTTCATTCCTGGGCTACCATACAGTCTCAAAAGCAACATAACCAAACTGGCAAATTTCAATGTGAAAAAACTGAAAAGTGTAACATGCTATATTTGACCCTGTAACTTCCCAAAACACCATAAAACCTGTACATAGGGGGTACTGTTTTACACGTGAGACATCGCAGAATACAAATATGTGTATTTTATTGCAGTAAAAGCAAACAGTATTATGACATTCACAGTTAGAATGTCACATAGAACTAAGAAAATTTTTAAAAAATCATATTTTCTCTCATTTTTTTATATTTTATTCATATTACGTTATGTTCCATACCTAAATATTTGATGTTAAATGAAAGCCCTGTTTCCCCTGAACAAAATGATATATAATAAGTGTGGGTGCATTTAATATGAAAGAGGTAAATTAATGTTGAACAGACATATAGTCAAAATCTGTGGTTTGTTTACATTTTTTTTGGTTCACAACTTGTACATTTGGCTGCGGTCTTAAGGGGTTAATGGAAGCGAATTAGGGATAACAACACACGAAAAGGACTTGGGAATTGTTACAACTATGCAACAATATGCAATGTCAATCAGCAGTGGCTAAGGCCAGTAAGGTATTGTCATGCATGAAAAAGGGCATTCATTCTCGGGACGAGAATATCATTTTGCCTCTTTATAAATTACTGGTAAGACCACATATTGAATATGCTGTGCAATTTTGGGCATCTGTTCTGAAGAAGAATATTATGGCACTAGAAAAAGTGCAGAGGCGGGCTACAAAATAATAAAAGGAATGGAACATATCAGCTACGAAGAAAGGGTAACAAATTTAAACCTTTTTAGTTTAGAAAAACGCCACCTGAGAGGGGATATGATAACATTATACAAATATATTCGGGGCCAATACAAACCATTGTGTGGAAATCTATTCACAAACCGGACTTTACATAGGACACGAGGTCATGCGTTCAGACTGGAAGAAAGACGATTTTGTCTAAGGCAAAGGAAAGGTTTTTTTTTACTGTAAGAACAATAAGGATGTGGAATACTCTGCCTGAAGAAGTGGTTTTATCAGAGTCCAGATGTTCAAACAGCTACTAGATGCATACTTGCAAAAACAGAATATTCAAGGATATAATCTTTCAATGTAGGGTAATAACTGCTTGAGCCAAGGATAAATCTGACTGCCATTCTGGGGTCAAGAAGGCATTTTCCTAGCTTGTTGCAAAATTGGAAGTGCTTCAAACTGGGGGTTTTTTTTTTTGCCTTCTTTTGGATCAACAGCAAAAAACAAATGTGAGGAAGGCTGAACTTGATGGACGCAAGTCTCTTTTCAGCTATGTAACTATGTAACTATATAACTCCTAAATGGCAGATAATTGAGCAGTGAGAATGCAAGGGCATTATCTATACACCAAAACTGCTTCATTAAGCTAAAGTTTTGGTGACTATAGTGTCCCTTTAACTCTTACTTTTCAGGACATTGGTAAATATCCCACTGCCTTGAACATGAGTCAACAAAATGTTTTAAAAGAGTAACATGAAAGGACTGGATACAACACAGAGGAGGCTGGTTGCTTATGTTCCTGTTCAGCGTATTTGGTTGCATCTCTGTTTTTTTCCTACCAATGTTTATTGTTTAACCTTTAGCTAATGTGAATAGTAAAGAAACGCTTAAGCATAATATTAGCTGCTCTATATTAATAGCATGTGCGGATTTATGTAAGAAAATTAATTTTCATAAATCATCCAAGTTGACAAACATTTTGCTACCATAATTAGAAATTACACTTCTATATATGCAGTAACCTCACTAGCACCCAAGGTATCGTATGAGGATGAAACAGAGAGACTTCTGTAAGTAGGCCATTTTTCTATGTGAAGTTATGCATTTAATTATTTATTTTATGAATATTATCAGGTATGTTTAAAAACAACAACAAGATTTGCAACTCAGCAATGTTTTTTTAAATTGAGATTTGAGAACACTTGGGAATTATTGGAATGACATGCCCACTTGGCTATTCGGTCATGGACCAAGGATCCATGGCAGTCAGGGGCGTTTTAACCGCAAGGCAAACAAGGCATTTGCCTTGGGCGGCATTTTCCAGGGGGCGGCAAAAAACGCCGCCCCCAAATGCCTAGGGCAAATTCCTTGTTAGCCTTGCGGCTAACTGGGCTGCCGGTCGGGCTGATGGGCTGTGCGCTTGCGGGCGGGCGGCTGGCGAGGGAGCTCTTCCTCTGAGCGCTCTGCTCAGCTCGCTCGCGCGCCGCAGAGTGAGGCTGGGAGCCGGAATATGACGTCATCTTCCGGCTCCCAGCCTCACTATGCGGCGCGCGAGGGAGCTGAGCAGAGAGCTCAGAGGAAGAGCTCCCTGGCCAGCCGCCTACCCGCCAGCGCACAGCAGCCTGCACGCCCGGCAGCCACTGGACCACCAGGGAGAAAGAGACCTCCCCCCAGCTTTCCCAAAGATAAGGAGGCTGGGGGGTAGGTTAAATTAATTATATATATTATTATATTATATATTATTATATATTATATATTATATATTATTATATTATATTATATATTATATATATGAGAGTGTCTGTGTCTGACAGTGAGTGTGTGTGTCTGACAGTGAGTGTGTGTGTCTGACAGTGAGTGTGTGTGTCTGACAGTGAGTGTGTGTGTGTCTGTTAGTGAGTGTGTGTGTCTGCTAGTGAGTGTGTGTGTGTCTGCTAGTGAGTGGGTGTGTCTGTTAGCTAGTGTATGCGTATCTGTCAGTGAATTTTTGTGTGTGTGTGTGTGTGTGTATTTAGAAGGCGGGACAGGGGGGAAGGGTTGGGTGGGGGTGTCGTGGGGGTGGGGGGGTGGGGGGGGGGAAGAGGGGTTTTGTCCTGCCTAGGGCAGGACAAAACCAGGATACACCACTGATGGCAGTCACATAGCTCGCAACATTTCAAATGGACAAAGAGGGGCATTTTACCTCACTGAAGAGTTTAAGGCACGTACTAAAATGGAGGGGACACAAGTAAAGGGTAGGGTAGATGAAGAGGCACAAGTGTGGTGAGGTGGGATGTAGAGAAAGGTAATTGTAAAGGGGGGATAGAAAGACATGAAGCAAGAGAAAGTCCTACCCATGAAAATGCACCCTGAATGCATACAAACAATGACACACATTTTAAACAGGCCTTGGTATTCACACACTCACAACATATTGTTTGCTCACAGCAGTGTGTTCACCCACACACAGGGTGATTTACTACAGTGAGAATCCACAGTGAAATGTAAGGCCAGAGTAGCAAAATGGAATTTTGACCTTAAAGGGACACTATAGTCACCAGAACAACTACAGCTTATTGAATTTATTCTGGTGACTAGAATCATTACCTTCAGGCCTTTTGCTGTAAACACTGCCTTTTCAGAGAAAATGCAGTGCTTACATTACAGCCTAGTGATAACTTCACTGGCCACTCCTCGGATGGCTGTTAGAGATCCTTCCTGGATCATGGCTGCCTAAAATGCATCCAAACATTCAGTATCCCCTCCCTCTGCATGCAGACACTGAACTTTCCTCATAGAGATGCATTGGTTCAATTCATCTCTCTGAGGAGATGCTGATTGGCCAGGGCTGTGTTTGAATTGTACTGGCTCTGCCCCTAATCTGCCTCTTTGTCAATCTCAGCCAATCATATGGGGAGGCACTGTGATTGGATCAGGCTACCACTTCTCTGCTGATGTCAGCAGACAGTGGGCAGATGTAAAGGAAACAGGGACAACGTAAGCAGCTGCAGACTTGAATACAAGTAAGATTTTACTATATTCAGGGAGGCATGAGGGGGACAGAGGGGCTAGATGGTGGTTTTAACCCTGTAGGGTCAGGAATACATGTTTGTGTTCCTGACCCTATAGTGCTCCTTTAAATTTAAAATCTGCTTTGCATTCACCTTGAATTCTCACTTCAGTGAGAACCATAAAATACACTCCTGCATTCACACAAACACTGACATGCCTTATAAACGCACCCCTGTGTTCACACAGATTCCACACTAATAAGAATCTGTATTCACAAACACTGACACTCAGGGAAATATTCACTAATCTCCAAATGTCAGCAAAATTTTATGTGACTGTAAAAATTTAAGCAATAATGACAGATATACAAATATTCTCTAGCTCAGTTATAGTCATGAGTTGTCTATGCTATCCTAAACATTACAAACTGAATTTCAATTTATTATTGTTCAGAGTTAAACAAATCTGTTTGCATAAAAACACATTGGTTAAACACACAAATATACATTTCCATTCACAATCCCGTGTGTACAAATACTTTGATACTCTATAGAAATACACATATTGCATTCACATAGTGCACATAGTGCACATTCACAGCCCAGCTCAATTATTCTGAAACTACATTTGCAATTCTTTGTTATTTCTCCAAAATCGACTGCCAAAAAAAATTAAAATAAAATAATTGTGGGATTTGCTTTCTAAACAGTTACATGTAAACTAAAAAACAAATGGTGAAATTCAATGTAATAGCCAATCTGTGACTATAGCAGGTTAGATATTTTCAGGGTTGATTAAAGTAAATTCAGAGTGAATTTCAAATGTAAGGTCAAAATAGCCAAACTGAAAATATTTGCTAGTTCAGCTGTGCTTTCCAGTTCAGCTACTTTGGTCTTAAAATTGAAATTCGCTTAGATCTCGCCTATGTATATAGCCCTATCTATTTTCAATTTTTTTTTTCTATTTTATCCTAAATGTTGCAATTCAGTTTTCAGTTCACTGCAATGAACTGTTTAATAAAAGTCCCAGTGTGGATTTGTACATTTTGGTCTCAATTATATATATTTTGTTCTACTACATCAGAGGGGAAAAAAACAAACTTAAAATTGTAAAAGATGTGTTTTGATGAACCTTTAAAGGGTTAAAGAGAGAGTGATGCAGAGAGATGACACAGCCATGAAGATGCAGGGAATGTGGCAGACAGTGCCTGGACCAGTCTTCTCCCTAAAGCAATAGGAAGTTCTTCTGTTGCCATGACAACAAGATGCGCCTCTCACCGAGGCTGATAACACCTCCTCCTCATCGTCTCCTGCCCGGAGCTCTCCCCTGTATTCTAACACCTCTCCTGTAGCCCGCCCACTCCGCTTCTATGCAGCAGTCAGCGTCCTCCTTCCCTTTATTGCTGCAACCTCTAGTTTTCCTCCCATATCATCCTTTCTTGGTTGTATGTGTGCTGCCTTCCCTCTGTCTGCTCCTCCTTTTCCCTCCTCCAACCTTGTGGAGAATAGCTATAAATCATAACTACCACCTCCCCCTCCCCACCACAACCACCCAAAAAAAAAAAGCTTTAAGAAAAAAAAAAGCCTCTGAAACAAAGGAGCCCTGCAGTGTCCCAGGACTAGAAAACACTCCCAGTTCCTCCTCCATATGTTCTTCAGCATTATGTACCATTGGGACTGGGACAACGAGATTTGGGTATCCAGACAATTTGCACTTTAGTCATATGAACTCCCCCTTTAGTTTGACTTCTCCTGAAGATATATTAAAAAGCATCAAGTCAACGAGTTGCTATTTATTTATTTACCCAACACAGTTATACTATCTGCAGCTAATGATATGCACATAAAAATGATACTTTGTACATTATGATTTTACCTAGGTATATTTCGATACTTTTTTTCTCCATGTAGCAGATGTACTGGGATAAGAACTCCAAATACAGTATATGTTGTGGTCTGATTATCTATTTACACATTTTGCTGTATGATACCATACATACCATACCATATACTACTTGGTAGCCACCTAGAAATGGTTGAAATGTATAAGAATATAATTTTGCATGAACTTACTGAGTAATACAAATGATTAGTATAATATAACACATGAAAACAGGCTGTATGTAATTAATTATATTTAGATTTGGGAATTGTTGCTGTATTTATATGAACTGGTGTAGAAGTTGTTCAGGTATATCTTTGTATCTGGCGATGCTCTATAATGATATATGTATATACTGACCTAGGTTTTGAGTTTATTGACTGGTGTGTAGGTGTATGTACTTTTATTTTATTTCTGTTTCTGTACACACAGTTTTAGTTATATGGTTGCAACCATGAGGTATTCTATCCCTAGCACAGCACCCAGTGTAACCTGGATAGTAACTGTGAAATACTAAGTTATTATTTAGTATTTATTGGAGTATTTGTTTGTACAGGTGGTTATCTAGGTGCAGGGCTGCAGTCCCCCATACACTGTGTAATGGGCATTATCAGCAGGATGCTGCCAGTCAGGGTACGTTGAGGTTCACATCCAGGGGGTTGTTGCTATGGAGGAAGGGGCTGTTGCTATGGAGGGGGGTGCAGCTCTGCAGTCCCTCACTCACTGCTAGTGGCTGGACCGTGAATGCGCCGCCTGCCTGCACGTGGAGGTGTGCCAGTGTCCTTCCGCTGCTGGCGGAGGGATCTGCGGCGGCATTGCAGGGGGAGGGGGAGTACGCCCGGGCGCTGCCCTATTTCCTCGGCTTCTCCCGGCTGTCGGAGCTCAGATTATCTCCGGCCGTGACGGAGCCGCCATCACCCGAGCGCCGCCTCACCCACATCCCCACCCCGGGCTCCCGCAGCTCCGCGTTGTTGTTGTCGTGGTACCGTTAGCTCTCGGTCGCCCCCCCCTCCCCTCACTGAAGATGTCCGGCTGGCAGGATTACGTGGATATGCTGATGGCCGATGGCAGCTGCCAAGAGGCCGCCATTGTCGGTTACGTGGACGCCAAATACGTCTGGGCGACGACCCCCGGGGGCTTCTTCCAGACCCTGACGGTAAGAGAGGAGCTGGGGGTCTTCTCCTCTATGCCATGTCCTGTGCACCTGCCTAGGGGGCAAATAACGGGCAGCAACCCCCCACTCACCATCACTACCTTAATACCCACCTTATTATGCCCCTACTCACCATCACTACCTTAATACCCACCTTATTATGCCCCTACTCACCATCAATACCTTAATACCCCCATATTATGCCCTCACTCACCATCAATACCTTAATACCCCCATATTATGCCCCTACTCACCATCAATACCTTAATACCCCCATATTATGCCCCCACTCACCATCAATACCTTAATACCCCCATATTATGCCCCCACTCACCATCAATACCTTAATACCCCCATATTATGCCCTCACTCACCATCAATACCCACTTATTATGCCCCTACTTACCATCACTACCTTAATACCCACTTATTATGCCCCCACTCACCATCACTACCTTAATACCCACTTATTATGCCCCCACTCACCATCACTACCTTAATACCCACTTATTATGCCCCCACTCACCATCACTACCTTAATACCCACTTATTATGCCCCCACTCACCATCACTACCTTAATACCCACTTATTATGCCCCCACTCACCATCACTACCTTAATACCCACTAATTATCCACTCACTCCAGGTCACCACCTTAATGCCCCTACCTTAATATCTTATTGCCCCCTCAGTGACCAATGTATGGCCCCTTCAGTCACCATCGCCCCCTTATTATACCCACTGTACTGCCTACAAGGAGCCAAGCACTCTCTGGACTGCAGCTCCCATGATGTCCAGCCAGCCATCACCAGCTGAGCATCATGGTAAGTGTACTCCAGGGCAGCTGGGGTGCCATGGGTCAGCCATTGCTGCGGTCAGAGGAGGAAGATGTGGGGGTTCTATTCATGGAATGTTATAATGTGTGATCATCATCCTCTGTCATAATCCGTTATCCCAGAGCCTGCAGCTCCATAGACCGGTATTTCTAGTTATGGATGGAGGGTATATTATTTCTCCATATCATATGACGGCTCTTTTTATTATTTTATTCTTTACATAGCGCCCAGTCACTGTCAGGGTGAGATTTACGCACGTGACGTAACCGGCTTTCGTGAATCCCGCCCCCCCATCCTCCATTCTCCATGTTCTTCTGCAAGATGGCGTGCTCCCATTGATTTTTTTTTTTCTTTTTTTCTTCACTGTGGCTTTTGAGCTAGAGGGGTTAAGACACAGGCCCTTATGTGACATGTTCTAGAAGGTCTGTTCCATAAAGAACTTAATTCATGGGAACACTGTCAAGGTGTGGGGTGACATACAATTATAAATTGTGATTTATTTTTTTTCCCCTTTTTAAAGAAGTGGTGATAGTCTGTATTCTTAAGGAACCCCCAGCATATATGCCCTAAATAGAACCTTGTGTATTCTACCTTTGCTTCTTTGTACTGACAGCTGCATAATTTTAATAAATTCAGCACTTCTGATTTTGTGGTATTTATTCAATATACCACTTATTAGCTGAATGTCACACCATTTCAAGGACATGAGCTTGCTAGAAAGCCAGACATTTGATTCAGATGCATTTCATTATTGTCCTTTCAAACAACTTTAACCAAATGAGGATTAACATATTTTGTGGAGTTGTTTTTAAAAAAAAATATTATACGTATATTAGATTGTATTTAAATATTAGTCTGTCACACTTGGCCAGTCATGTTTATTTTGCTCCCCTCCCCCCCCCCCCCCCCCCCCAAAATATATTCGTATTTTGTTTATAGTTGTATCAGTTTCTAGGTCAAGTAAGTCTTTACTTTCCAAAATAATATAACCACAGGCAGTAGGGAACAATAGACACCCCTCTCTAAAAGGAACGTTTTGCAGTGTGTATAATTTGGCTTTGATTCTTTTCATACTGTGCTTTCTATAAATGTGAACTTTGCGTCATATTGTAGTTGGGGGTGGGGGAAATATAATTAAGTTGGAAAACCATTTTTTTTTTATTTTTTTATTTTCCTCACATATAAATTGGGATTGTATGAAAGCAAACATAGCGTTAAGCTTGAATGTGCGTGTGAAAGTTAAGTAACTTTTTAAAATTTTACTTATGTCGCTTTTTAAAGTGTGCGTTATTAACAAACACGAATATCATGAGGTTTTAGCCTCATTTGAATATTATCATAAATGTGGTGATTTTGAATAGCGTTTTAATTTTGAATGCATCTCTCTTTAATTGCTCTATAAAATGCAGAAATTATTGCTGCAGTAAAATGTACAATCAGTAAGTCTCAATACCTATATCACTGTGCTGTTTCAAATAAAAGCCTAGAACTCTACTTACATTCCTGTGATGGTTTTTTTTTTTTTTTGTTTTGTTCCAATTGCCATTTTTAAAGGCACCTCTAGTACACTTACACCCCACCCCCTTGGTAGGTCCCATTCATTGTGGCCAAAAAAAAACAACATATTAAAGTTACTCACACAAGTGAACAATAGCCTATAGCTGCACAGAGACTTATGAAACTGCTAAGGATTGGTTGAGATCTGACAACTTTTAGTTGAAGATGATGTCACAGGGAAGTATTGGAGCCTGGAATCTGAAGGAAATACTCATACTCAAGTATTGGGTATTTTTGGTTATACTCATAAAGCTACAATGGATATAAGGAAAGGGAACACTGACAGTGTTGTCTTTAAAGATGATTAAAATGCTAACTGTACTCTTCCCCCCGCCCCTCCTTTTTTCTTTCTTTCAAATGCACATAGCCAATGAAATGTGTATGGTATCCTTTGCACATTGTTTAATATATGGCCCTTGTATGAAGTATCCCTAATTTGACTAAACTGGGAGTTTAGAATTGATATGGGAAAACTGAGAATTGTGGACGATTTCCAAATTGTAGGCCAAAATATATTCACTATAAAATAGATGGGTTAGTGATTATACTCTTTGTCTATTTTCCTAAAATTTGCACACACTTCCTTCTGTCGCTTTTACACGATTTTCTTGTTTTGTGATGTATACACTTTTATTGCAAAGATTTACAGATGCTTTGTGGCTGTATTTCTGTACAAAAAGGAAAAGAAACAAACCAAAAAAAACCACATCCTACACATTGTACTGACCTCCAATATGAGATGTAGCGTAAAATTTAGATGTGAAATAGAAAATCCGTTCCATGAGCACAATGGCAATTTGCACATAGTTTGTAAATATCCTGTTTTACAGAAAATTTGCGTGTGTGTGTGTGTGTTTGTGTGTGTGTGTATATATGAATGGTAACTTAAAGGGACACTATAGTCACCAAAACAACGTTGGCTTAATGAAGCAGTTTTGGTGTATAGATACTGCTCAATTATCTGTCATGTAGGAGTTAAATCACTTTGTTTATGCATCCCTAGTCACATCTCCCTCCATGTGACTTACACAGTCTTCCTAAACACTTCCTGTAAACAGTCCTCTAATGTTTACACTTCCTTTATTGCAAATTCTGCTTAAATGAGAATTTCTTATCTCCTGCTCTGTTAATAGCTTACTAGACCCTGCTGGAGTCTCCTGTATATAATTAAAGTTCAATTTACAGAGCAGGAGATAAAAACTGTTTAAGTTACACCTGACTTAAAAATGACACCATTTTGTTTTCATGCAGGCTTTGTCAGTCACAGCCAGGATTGAATAAGCAGAGACATGATCTATGCACCCAAACTGCTTCATTAAAGCTTGTTATTTTGGTGACTATAGTGCCCCTTTAAATGGTTACTAATAACTCTTTTGAGAGGGGGGACCAATCAAGTGTAATATGCTCTACTGGTTATTGTGGAGTAGTTCCCCCGCCCCCCCCTCCCCTCTCAATGCGCTGCGAAAAAAAAGATTTACTTGATTGATCTTCTGCGTCTCTCCTGACCTCACTGGGGCCGTGCACGGTCCAATCTCAGGCTTCTCATACAGATTAGGGATCAACCGATATTTTTTTTTTTTTTTGGAGCCGATACCGATAATCTGTGAACGTTCAGCCCATAACTTACTGATATTCTGTACATTTACCATTTTGAAAAATAAACTATTTGTGAAGGTAAAGGCACTAAATATACATGCCACATGTAGTGGATGCAGTGTGTTTAGACAGGGGAGCTGTGTGTGTGTGTAGTGGATGCAGTGTGTGTATATCATGATTGTAGAGTGTTTGTGTAGTGTGTATATAGTGAATGCAGTGAGTGTTTTTTGTTTTTGTTTTTGTCTAGTGTATGTGTGTATATATATCTCTATATCTCTAATGCAGTGTGTGTGTGTGTGTGTGTGTGTGTGTGTGTTACTGTAGGTATGTAATTTGGGGGGAGAGGGGGCATTTTTTTTTTTTTTATTTAAATTTTTTTTTTGTAAAATATTTATATTTTTAGTCCCCCCCCCCCTTTATTTGGCCAGGGAGGGGGGGGGGGGGGGGATATGGCTTTCCCTGTTGGTCCTTTGGCATGGACTGTGCAGTGGGGGCCCACAGCAGAAAGCTCTTACCTTCCCAGCAGCTCACCTGTCTAACTCTTGCGGCCTGTGTGCCATGCGGAGCGTTGCCATGGTAACCTGTGGCAACGCTCTGACTGCTGCGGGACTCGCTAGGTTTACACAGGGGAGCTGCTGGGAAGGTAAGAGCTTGCTGCAGGCCACCCCAGGACCGCCGGGCTTGTAATGGGCCGGCGGTCCTGGTATGTATTATTGGCAATATCGGTATCTCTATAGGCCGATACCGATATTGCTGAAAATACAGAATATCGGGCGATCATTTAAGCCAGAACAATAATCGGTCGATCCCTAAAATGCAGTACACACACACACACACACTGCATATACTACATGCACTACACACACACACACACACTGCAAACACTATGTGTACTGCACACTATACTGAACCCACTACACAACATCCACACATACACTGCATCCACTAAACACACAGACTGTATCCACTATACATATGGATATAACGCAACATACACACTGCATCTCTTTCCTAAATGTGTGCCAGGTTGGGGAGGGAGAGCGCAGCATTTCATCCTTTGACCCAGGCAGCACAATTTCTTGGGCCTGGCGCTCAGCTGCTGGAGGTGTTACTCCACCTCCGCCAGCCTTCATTAGTCGGCCTGGAATAAGAGTTAGGCTTGATAAAGGTTCAGTCTGTGTGTTGAGACATTTCTGTACCTTGTTCCTAAGTAAGGTCTACTTTTGGATACTAACCTGTGTGTCCAGGCTGTTTGTACAAATCTGGATTGTTGGGGATCTGCCTTCACTTCCAGGAAATGCTAAGGTTTTTTTAATTTTATTTTAGCATGTGTGTTCTTATCTGGACTTTTGTGGAATGACCGTTACAGCTGACTAATGTTAATTTTGTGCATATACTTTGCACATAGGTTAATTTACTGGCTGAGAACACTTGGCTGACGCTTACTACATATTATATGTTTATTTTGAATACATTATAAGTGTTAGCAGTTTTATAGCAACTTTAATGATGTTTATATCTGCATATAACTGGTGTAAAGGTATACATGTGACTTCCTATGCCAAAATGTAGCCTGTTCCAAACGCTCATCCACATATCACTCCAGAAGGCATATGTTGTAGTAAAAATTTTTATAAAGCACATATTCTGCAGTGGTGTACAGTGGAATAAACACAGATCAGTCTAACATGTCAAGCTCTACACAGCTCTCCAGAATACTGTAACATGGGGCATAATATATATATATATAATTGATAAAAGATAATGCCACATACAGAATGGCGTACATATTTTAACATATGAGAAAAAAAAATTATATATATATATCACTTCTAAAGCGCAAACAAATTCCGCAGCGCTATGCAATAGGTGGACTAACAGACCAGTATTGCAACAAGACGAGGTGGACGCACAGGAACAGAGTGGGTCGAGGACTCTG
The DNA here is from genome assembly GCF_036172605.1 of Pelobates fuscus. NCBI lineage: Eukaryota > Metazoa > Chordata > Amphibia > Anura > Pelobatidae > Pelobates > Pelobates fuscus. Next base: position 104,703,809 of record NC_086318.1, on the reverse strand, counting down.
CTAAAACGAGCTAGAACAGTGGGTATATGGCTTTTAGACATTTAGTTTTATGTGTGTCTTAGCAACTAGGAAAAATTTGTAACAGATTTATGTAACCCTATTAGGAATTTTGCACAGCATCTGGTGTTGGTCAAAGTCCTGTGATTTTTTTTTTTTTTGCAATTTTCTTTTTCCTCTTCTCCTTTCCCCTTCTATCTGTATAGTCTGTAGGTCTTCACTTTCAGATGACAATTTGCTTTTGGCCTATGTGTGTATATAGTTCTAGAATGACTTTGCAGTTCTCTGTGAGGCCTAAGCTTCTTTCTCCTATCCACTGGCTGCAGTACTATGCTGACTGCAGTGCTAATTTTACTTCATACTGAACCTGACCATTTGTCTCCAATCTGGCAGCAATATCAATATGGCCACAATTTGAAATGCTTTGTAAAAACGTAACTTCATCTGCAGATTAATTGTTTCTAAAGTGTGATTGACTGTATATTTGCTTTTAACCTTAATTTGTAACTAGAAGGTTTAGTAGGTTTTTCAATACTTTATTTTTAATTTAATTTTTTTTTTTTTTTTTTTTAAATGTAGATTATCAAGCAGATAGGTAGTGGGGGAAGGTGATACTGTATCTCTCTGACTCTACACATGCACTGCAGTTTACTAAACTACCTTTTATCACAGGACCAGGCCATTTTCCTGTTTCTGTATTCTGCTTTAGTTCACCAGTTTGCATTTTGTTCATGTATAGTATTCATAAATTGTATTTATTTTTGTGTGTGGACTCTATTCTCTTTGCATGGTACTTCAGTTTGTTTTGCCCTCACATAACTAGCAATGGAGGGCTAAACCTTTTTTTTTTTTTTTTTGACATTTTTTTAATATATTAAAGGAATACTGCAAGCACCATAACTATTACCGCCTGTTTTTAGTACAGTTTGACAGCTTACCTGGTTTGCATTGTCACTGCTTCCACTGTAACCGGTCTTCTCCAGTAGGAGAAACCAGATTGTTCTAATGAACAAAGTGAGAACAAGCATCTGCTGATCACTCTCAGCCTATCTGTGCAGTCTTGCTTCGGCTGTGCTTCGCTTTAGAGACTTCTGCTGAAGAAATCTGGCTGCAGAAGGGCTACCTGTCAGAACCCAGGTACGTTTTCAAACTGGTGCTAAAAGAGTTTGACATCTTACCGAGGAATGGTGCCAGGAACTCCTGGTACCGGAACTTCCATAATGTCCTGTAGCGGTTACGTTTCTTATATTGCTTGACAATGGTATTTAAGGAATATTAATTATTTACAGTCATTTTATCACAAATCTCTGCCCTTGTTTGTAATAATATTGGGTTTTCATAAATCGTTGCTATTGTGTATTGGTCAGTTGTGACACACCAGTAGATTATTTTTATTTATTTTTCTTCAAGTTCAACTGGTGCCTTATTGTATTTTAAAGGAATACTAAAGCATTAGGAATGCAAACTTGTATTTCTAATGTTTTAGTGTCCCTTGTTAGAAAGGTTATGTTTTGCGTAAAAATTAACATTCTAAGCTTTTTAAATTCCTCCCCACCCTCCCTCCAACGTTGAGGCTCCCTCAATACTGCTAATCTCTCATCTTCTGGAGATGGCATGGTCCAACCAATGCTTCTCATACAGGAACATTGGGGACCTAATGCACATGCGTGGCGAGTGCTTCATGCATTTACACTTTCACATGGAAAGCATTAAATCAATTATTTCGTATGGGGCTTCTGCATTGGGTGACTGTCTTTAACTCAGTGCTGCATGAGCTCCTCCAGTGGCTGTCAGTGTAACAGCCATTTGAGGTTTGTTTAACCCTTCCAAGTAAACGGTTTTAGCTTGAAGGGTTAAATTGACAGAACCCACTGCACACAGGTCACTTCACTGAGATGACATGGCCTGTGTTACGTGTTGTCCTTTAACAATCTCTTCAGCCATTGTGCAGTCATTGGGGGCTTTTTCTGATGGGGATCCACAGTGTCAGTCAGTAGCCTGGCTCTCCACCTTCTTCAGAGAGCTGCTGCCTCATGATTAGAATATGCACTGTCCATTGGCAGAGCCCGCACTACATGACCGCACAAGGAGTTTCTCATGCAAGCTGCCTTAAGGGGAGAATGTTGATGTTACGTCAGTAACCTCTCTGCAGGATTTCCCCTTCCCAAACAGGCCTAACTGCTGCTGCTGCTCAGAAGAATCATACGGTGGCAGTGAGAGTTTCTGTAGAAGCCGTAGGAAAGCCAATCCGCACAAATAATCAAGGGAACACTTTCCTGCCACAGACCCAAACACACACAGGTGTTGAATAAATGGAGAAATTAGATTTGGGGATGGCATAAGAAACCCACTGTATTTTGTTGCCTAATTGACATTGCCTTGTACAGACAAAGGTTACAGGTAGTTGTATTACAAAAGAGGGTCACCTTTTATTTGCTCATTTAAATGTTTGGTTTTTTTTTTCCTTCGATTCTGGATATTGCAACTAGCTTAGATGAGCATGGGTCTGTGATGGGAATTACTAGTCTCTTTAAGATGCACAGAATTTTAGAAGTTGGGTGTCTATTCACTAAGCTGTGAGTTGAGCTTAGTAGACCGTTGTGAAGCACCATTTACTGTTTAGTAAATCTCATACATTTCTCTCATTTCATACTGTAGAAGCTAAATATTTGTATAAAAATTTCAGATTGTGTGTGAAAACGGGTTGTATTTTGTCCAGTGAATGCAGAAGTGTGTGCGTGCAATGTCTCTGCATGTAAATACAGACATACATATGGGTTTATGGTCTGTACATATTATTGTTATAATGCCACTTATTCTCCAGTGCTGAACAATATTATAAAGGGAGAAATTTCATTATAAAGGAGACAATTACAAACTTAGAGGATCTAGACAGCATGTATGTGTCTGTACATGTGTGAATATGTAAGTGTATATTGTGTGTAGAATTTATGTACTTGTAACACTACAATTTCATTGACCTCACATGGCAGTGGTCCCTAATAAGAATTTCAGCCTGTCATCTGGCCCTATCACTAAAAATGTTATCCCTTAGCATCTTACTATAACCTTAGAGCTCTCTGTGATTGCAGCATGAGAGCAAGACCTCCCTCTCGTGCTGCAGCTCCTGCATGCCGTCGCTGCCAATGACTGTTATTAGTCCTGGGAAGATGGCACAGCGTAATGCTGATCACTGTCATAGGAAGGCATGTAAGGCAACCTGGGGGGTGTCCCTCTGTCTGGGGCAAGCCCAGAATCTTTCAGGATTCCCATATAATCTTCTTGGCAAAACACGATTGTTCAGCCACAGTGATTTAAAGGGCTATATGCAGTGTTTACTTTGAGCACTGTGTACAACTCATCGCTTAGTCTGGGGCCACTAAATATGGCCATTATTCTTGATTAATGGGTCTCCCAGGTGTGAACAGGGATATACGCCTGCTTGCACCAAAATTAAAGCACTGGCTTTAAACACCATTATTTTGGGGTTTGCCTAACTGTGGGAATGAGGTTAACCTCACTCCTCATTGCAGTTGATATCAGCAGTGCAGCCACTTGTAAAATAAAATGCTGCTTTTCCAATCACACTGTGAAAAGTGTGGTGTTCAATGGCACACTCTCCAGGGCTGCATTTCCACTATCCAATCTAGGGGCAAGTGAGAATCTGAACGTAATGCCATAGTTACATGTAAGGAATACAATTTTAAAAAAGCAGGGTTATTCACTAAACTGAGTATTGACCGTGAATTTACTGGGTAACATGACATTTTTGTTGGGAGTTTAGAGTTGGGGGACAGTATTTACAGCTTGGCTATTTTGGTGTTCGGGGGGTTTCTGGAGTGCTCAACTGATGTCTCTGCTTTGTTCAGTAGAGCAATCCAGCTTTCTCTGTGCCTGAGACACACAGAAGTGTCAAACATCGTAAAATAATATCACCCCTTGTGGGACGGCGCCAGGGTACTCTTGTTGGCATAACCACAGTGGTCATGGTTCTTGTGATGTTGCTTTAAAACGAAATCGTCACTTTTCTGCAAATAGCACTATTGACTAAAACACTGATCATCAACTGAATATATATATGTCTATAGAATGTTATTGGTTTAAATAATCGATTTATTTAGTGAGTAGGTATTAGTGAGGTCGAAGAATAACATTTTCAATTAAGAAAAATAAGCACTGCGGTCTAATAACACATTAGAATAATCAGAAACTTGGTAATTATTCTCAGATGTTATCTTTAGTACTATTGTTTTGAAATTAAAACTTTCTAACACAAAATTTTAGAATTCAAAAGCTTGTAAAATTAGAAATTTTTATATTTATAATTTTTTTTTTTTACGCGCATGTGTCATAACCTCCCAATGACTTCCTATGGGAAAGCATTGGATTGGCCTAAACCTTGCTCATCTTGGCCATGGAGGCGCACATTCACTGAAAGACGTGTGCACACACATTATCTCACAGGTTATTTGTTTCAGTTCCACCTAATTTTCCCTAGCTTTGGGAGAACTGGAGTGGACCGGCTTTTGTTATGATCCAGCAGGGTTGCTGTCCTTAACCCCAACGCCGTTACGGCGTTCTATGCCGTCGCGGCTTTAAAGGGCTTTAAAGCCGTTGCGGCGGCATAGAACGCCGTAACGGCTTGCAGCCCCAGGAGCAGAGGTGTACTCACCTCCGCCGCGATCCTCTTCTGGGGGGGCTGTCTGAGAGCCCAGGCAGCCCCCCTCCGGCAAATGAGGCCCCCGGGGGCCATGTGATCGCTCTCAAAGAGCGATCACATGGCCCCCTATAGCTGGCTATGGATCTGCCAGCAGGGGGACTGTCTAAAATATTAGACAGTCCCCCTGCTGGTAGGTAGTGTAAAAAAAAAAATATTAAAATGTTATAAAATAAATTAAATGCCTTTTTATAGATATAATATATGTGTATATATATATATATATATATATTATTTATATATATGTATATGTAACGTCATACGTAATGTATTTTAATATTAATATTAGTATATATAGTATATATTAGTATATATATTAATATTAAAATACACTTAGAATGACGTTACATGTGTGTGTATATATATATATATATATATATATATATACGCATAATTACAATAATAAATAAATTAATTAAATAAATAAAATATTGAAACAAAATATAAAATAAATTATATATTCATATGTAATTTCATTCTAACTGTATTTTGTTATTAATATATATATCGGTAACAAAATACACTTAGAATGACATTCTATATATATCTATCTATATATAAAATACAAATAACCGCAAATATATATATATATATATATATATATATATATATATATATATATATATATAAATACATATAATTACATAAAAGATTACATTAGTATACACATAGAATTTATATACCTATAAATGCATATATATTAAAATTCTACGTGTATATTTAAGTAATTTTTTAACATAATTATGTCATTTGATTAATTAAAATTTGATTGACATGCCTGACAACACAGGGAGAAAGTGCAGAGAATTTAATTCGCAAGCACTATATTTGACCCTGTAACTCTCCAAGACACCATAAAACCTGTACATAGGGGGTACTGTTTTACTCGGGAGACTTCGCTGAACTCAAATATTAGTGTTTAAAACTGGTAAATTGTATTACAACGATGATATTTTAAGTAAAAGTGACGTTTTTTTGCATTTTTTTTACAAACAAACTGCACTTTTATGGACTATATTATTGTTGTAATATGTTTTACTGTTTTAAAACACTAATATTTGTGTTTAGTGAAATCTCCCGAGAATAACAGTACCCCCCATGTACAGGTTTTATGGTGTTTTGGAAAGTTAGAGAGTCACATATAAGGCTTGCATTTCATTTTTTTGACATTGAAATTTGCCAGATTAGTTATGTTGTCTTTGAGACCGTATGGTAGCCCAGGAATAAGAATTACCCCCATGATGGCATACCATTTGCAAAAGTAGACAACCCAAGGTATTGCAAATGGGGTATGTCCAGTCATTTTTAGTAGCCACTTAGTCACAAACACTGGCCAAATATTAGTTTTTTGCTTTTTTCACACAAAAACAAATATGAACGCTAACTTTGGCCAGTGTTTGTGACTAAGTGGCTACTAAAAAAAAAACTAAACATACCCCACGTTCAATACCTTGGGTTGTCTACTTTTTCAAATGGTATGCCATTATGGGGGTAATTCTCATTCCTGGGCTACCACACCGTCTCAAAGGTAACATTACTAATCTGGCAAATTTCTATTTGAAAATGGAACGTTCTATATTTGACCCTGTAACTTTCCAAAACACCATAAAACCTGTTAATGGGGGGTACTGTGTACTCGTGAGACATCGCTGATTTACAAATATGTGCATTTTGTTGCAGTAAAACCTAACAGTATTATGACATTTACAACTAAAATGTGAGGCGGAACTACAAATTTAAAAAAAAAAATTAAAATTTCTGTTTTTTTTTTTATTTTATTCATAATAAATTGTTTCATATACAAATATTTTATATGAAATTAAAGCCCTGTTTCTCCTGAACAAAATGATATATAATAAGTGTGGGTGCATTTAATATGAAAGAGGGGAACTACGGGTGAACAGACATATAGCGCAAATTCCAGTTTTTGTTTACGTTTTGTTTTGATCAGAACGTGTACTATTGACTCCGTCCTGAAGGGGTTAAAGCTCTTCTTGCTCTGATCCCTCGCGTGATGTTTAGTGATGCCGTGACTGGAGTGACATCATATTCCGGCTCTGGACATTTCTGGTGGGCGTGCAAGGAATCCGAGCAGGAAGATTACAGCTCCTATTCCTTACAGCTGACCGCCGGCCCGTCTCTGCTCGGCCCTCAGCGCCTCCACGGGAACAGGCTGACAAAACGCATGCGCCAGGACAGAATTCCTAGTCACCAGGGCAACCTGACATCTGGGATTTGTCGAACCCTGACTTAAAGGACACTACAGGGCCAGGAATACAAACATGTATTCCTGTCACTATACAGGCATACCCCTCTTTACATACACCCACTTTAAGTACACTCGAGTACAGACATTACTGTGCCTCTTCTGTCCGTGAGTGAACAGGAAATGGAAGGTTCTATTCTCGCCCGGAGAAACTCAGTTCAGTGTCTTTTGGACAAGAACATTTTACAAACCTTCTGACGTGGCACAGGTTAATCGTCTCAAATGTAAAATGTCTACTCCTAGCTGAATTTTTTTTTTTTTTTTTTTTGCCCCTACATAGTCCTGATTCTTCAATCGGCTGCCATCCAGTAAAAGGGTTTACCCTGCCATTTTCTATAACTATGACTTAGCAGCTTAGCTGTAGTAGCCACAATTCTACGGATTCAAAGTTAAACCATAAATGCTTAAATTGATGATGAGGTGTTTCTAAACAAAGTGTGCAACTAAGTTGCTAATAAATACAAATTGGCACTGTATTGGCAAAAAATGGCACAGTGGGCCGTTTTTTTTTTTTTTTTACAATTCCTCAAAGTTTAAGGTTGTCAGATGAGTAATACTTTAAAGATAAATGGTACAATCTGGAATGAGTTTTATTTATTTAGTTTTCTGTTTGTTTTAACTGAATAAAAGCCCACTGGAAATCTGCAGTTGCCGTATCAGTTATTTCTTTAAATTACTGTTGCAATGCATTGGGAAGTGAAAAAAGGTGTTGCTTCATTTTTAAGTACATTTTTGTTTTACATACATGCTCTGGTCCCAGTGTGTACTTAACAGTGGGGTATGCTTGTAGTCCTCAAGTAGCTGTTGACAGTCTGTGGTGGTGGTGGTGGTGGTGGTATTATATATCTTTTTTTCTTTTAATTGGTTGGCTTAAACCAACCAATCAGTGCTGAGTCAAATTGCAGACTTTTTTTTTTTTTTTTTTTTTGCTCAGGTTTGTTATTTTATAAGTTCCGCAGGTATTATGGATTTTTATTTGCCCTTTTTTGGGGCTGAAAAAAGTTTTAGAAAATACATCAAATGGGTAGGTATCATTTATTTACAGATATTTAGTTTTTCTAAGATAAGCAAAGAACATATTTTTGAAAGGGGAAGAGAAGAGGAAACCATAGGAGTATGTAAGTTTGAGGTGATAGAGCCACTTTTTTTTGGCCAATAGGACAAATTTAAAGCAAATGTTAGGTAAAATGGTTATTTTTAAGATTTGTTTGGTGTAGAAGTTGCTGATTTAGGCACTAATGCCTCCTTTTTATGATGTAGTCCATATGAGTGATTATTCTTATTTTATTATATAGCACCATCAAATTCTGTAGTGCTGTACAATGGGTGGACTAACAGACACGTAATTGCAACCATACAAGTGGACACACAGGAACAGAAGGATTGAGGGCCCTGCTCAATGAGCTTACATGCTAGGAGTGGGGTATTGTGACACAAAGGGTCTAAGTAGGGGTAATGAAATGAGTTGCTAGAAAAGAATTCACTGAGAACTTAGTAGGTTATTTTTGACAGTTGCAGGAAAGGAATCATGGGGGGCAGTGGGGATGAAAACCTGTTAACAGTTTAATTGATGCGCTTTCCTGAAGTGAGTTTTCAAAGATTTTTTTTATTTATTTTTTTTTTTTTTTTTGAACGAATGAAGACTGGGTGAAAGTCTAAAGGAGGGGAGAAGGGAAGGGAGTTCCACAGAAAATGTGTGATCAGAACTGAGTTTGTTATATACGTCCGGAAATAAATAGGTGATGATAAAATTATTGCAATATGCATTGTCTCAAGTTTAATAAGTTGATCACATCTATTTTGGAGAATTTATATTTCATTTTATTTTACTGAAATTATATATGGCACAAAAATTAATGTATTTACTTAAACATTTATGCTTATTAACTCTAGTGGCTTAAATAAGTCATTTAAAAAAAATAGTCTCCAAAGCTGGGTGATGCACATCTGGCTTGGTATGCCGATCCTGCTGATCATTCATTGGCTGAGAGTGTCGGCTGAATGCTCTCAGCCAATAAATAGCTCTGCCCAACAAATATGCACAGAATCCCACCTGACATAACATCCAATTATGATGCTGCTAGAGGTGGAGATCAGTATAAAATATCTGTGCAGAGTTTCATATTTTTACAGCTGCACAGCATATAGGCACCATAACCATTTAAGATTACTCAAGTAGTTCTGGTGCTTGGAGTAACAATGTTTTAAAGTAAGCCGCTCATTGTGTATACATAGATTTGCAGAAATAGCCATGGTTATACAGTATTTTTCTGAACTTTGTATGGGGTGTGTGTGTTTTTTTTTTTTTGTTTTTGTTTTTTTTAAATTTATTTTCTGTGAAAAACTTAGTTATCTACAGACACAAGTTAAAGGAACATTATAGGTTCACCAGAACAACTACTGCTTATTGAATTTGTTCTGGTGAGTAGAATCATTCCCTTCAGGCTTTTTGCAGTAAACACTGTCCTTTCAGAGAAAATGCAGTGTTTACATTACAGCATAGTGAAGACTCCACTGGTCACTCCTTAGGGCTTGACAAATACCAGGTTGAATACTGTGGTATTCTATCACCCGGAAAGATGCATATTTTCTCCTTTAGGCTATATAGAACACTAGCAGGCAATAGCTTTGTGTCTTGTAACTGCGGCAACTGTAACTCTCGTCCCTGGCACAACTAAAAGTCTCATTGAGAAACCCCTGTTTCTCAATGTTTACACATGGCTGTAGTACAGCTCATTATTAGCAGATGTGCTCTGGCTGACAGTCTGCTGCTTATTGGAGATAATGGAAGCAAAGAATACCTATCTGACTTTCTGACAGACGGGAAGAGGTTTAATCACTAACTTATAAAAGTGCTGGTGGACGAGCCCATTACACAAGATGACTTTATTTGTTTTAGAGTTTTCCTTTCCTGGTAACATTCTAAAATATTGTTAAATTATGTTTAAAAAAAAAAGTTCCAACATTTGTATACTACTGTGCAACATTTTCAGCAGGGCTGTAAAACTATAGAATGGGGCTATTTGACAAGTAATTGGCATCCAAAATAATATTGACAGATGAGTCGACTAAGGCCCTTCTTGGACATGTTTTATAATTTAGGCATAGCCATAGGCAACCTTTGGTACTCCAGATGTTTTGGACTTCACCTACCTGGGTGATGTAGTCCACAACATCTGGAGTGCCAAAGGTTGCCTACCTCTAGAAGCACTACTTCACAATATTACTCATGTGTTACTAAACTATTTTTATTTTTTTCCCTCTTGTAAAATATTGAGAAAAAAACACGAGTATTTCCAGCAAAAAAAAAAAAAAAAGTTCCACAGTTAAATGAAGTAATTAATGCATTTTGATTTTTTTGCATGAATATAAAAATCAGGATGTGTAATGTGATGCACACAATTAGAGGGAGCAATCTTACCGTGAAGCATGGTTTGAGAACTACTCTTCCTCACATAAACGTGCATGATATGCTTGATCTACCAGCTGAAAGGAGGTCAAACTTCAATGAAGTAGTTTCCACAAACTTTGATTCCAACAGTATCCATATCTGAGACATACGGAGTGGTGTGTGTTAGCTTTCTAAGTAAATTGGTCATTTTTATTATTTATTTATTATTGCCATTTATATAGCGCCAACAGATTCCGTAGCGCTTTACAATATTATGAGAGGGGGATTTAACTATAAATAGGACAATTACAAATAAACTTACAGGAACAATAGGTTGAAGAGGACCCTGCTCAAACGAGCTTACATTCTATAGGTCATGTATGTATTGCCCAACAATTAAGTAATTGGGGCTTGTTTTTATACACCTACATTTTAGTGTTTTATGCAGGAAGGTAATTTTACAGAGTAGTTACGTTAAGGCAAAATCTGTTCTCTGCAATTGTTGTATTTCTGTTTATTTGCATATTAGAAGATAGTGCCTACTCTTAGACAGGGATAGGCAACCTTCGGCACTCCAGACTACATCTCCCATCAAGCTCTTACAGCTATGATGCTGGCTAATCCTCATGGGAGATATACTCCACAACATCTGGAGTGCTGAAGGGTGCCACCGCCTACCTCCAGCTCTAGGACTTATCATCTATAAGAATACAATGTAAAACAAAACTGACCTGTGAATCTTGCTAGTAAGTCAGTGACATGGCTTCATGCAAGGTGCTCCAATATCTCTAGTACTTGTTGGAATACCAGGCTCAGCTCAACCTCCTGTCCTTCTAAGGTATATCATCCCCAGGTAATAAAGTTGATATAGCAGGGTGTTGTTGATATTGAGGATCTTACTAGAAAATGTGTGCTCAAGGGGTGTACCAGAGTTTGCCAATGTCAGCCATGTCACACTGCCCTCCATCCTTACTTTACTTTTATATTGGGTTACATGTCTCCAGAGTTCTAAATATACAGAAAGCTCCATTAAGTAAAGGCATTTTTTAATTTGTATTTTTTTATGGTTGATGCATTTTCAGTAGCACATAAGATGGCTAGACAAATTAAAGGGTTAGTCCAACTTTTCATTATTATTATTTTGTATTCTTTTGTACAACCAAGCTTTCCTATGTAAAAAAAAAAAGCCTATGGGACATTCTTAAATTGGTCCCCCTCAAATCTTGCAGTAAAATCTGCAATAGGTTTTAAGTTTACTTGGAATCCAGGCAGACAAGGTGCCTTGAACATCTCAATCCAACATCATCTAGAGCTTAGAGCAGTCCAAAAGTGTCTCAAAAAGTTAATATATCTCATACGTGCAGTGTTTCACACAGAAACAATGCTCTTAACTCCTACCACCAATACCACTTCTAAATGTAATTTAATGTTTAGATGTAGCCTCACTTTTCAAAGATTAAACAGTGCTTTCAGCATGATGTCTTACGTGACTTTTGAAAATTGTTCTTAATGGGACATGCATGACTTGACAACTTTTTTTTTTTTTAATTTTTTTTTTATATTCTTTATTTTTGTTGTGCAGATGAATACAATGATGCCTGTAATGCCACATCAACAGAAACAGGCTCAGTTATTTCAACATAGTAAAACCGATGTATGGCATTAGAAAATCAGCACAATTTTTAAAAGGTAGTATTAAACAAGAGAACGTGCATGTTAAAGCTTTAAATACAACGTAGGAGAGAGTAAGCAGTGAGAGATGTGTAGTCTTGGAATTGCTGTCACATGTTGCAGGATTATAAAGAAGGTCTGCTTGGTAGGCTGGTTGGCACGAATGTGCTATACTAAGTTAGGGCACTGCGTACAGGGAGCAGTGCTGGGAAAGTGCACGCTGTGCTCATGTAATATCCTGCATTAGAGAGTGATGCCACCGGTAGCAGCTGCTGAATGTAAACTAAGACCTGTGTGTAAATAGGCCAGAAACCAGGAGTAAAACAAAAGATCATGCATGTCGAGGACTATCTGATAAATTATAAAAAATATGCATGAACATGCTGAACTACATTTATGCTAAGTACTGTGAGCTTTAGAAACATTACAGATGCAACGTAAATCAATCGTGCCTATTAAAGCTACTGGCACAGGATGAAGTCACTGTTAAAGTGGTATGTCCGCAGGTACCGTGAGGAGAGAGAAGGTGAGTGGTCGTATTCCTTTTGTAAGTCCCAGTCCATGAGCTCAGCTCACCCAATGCCCACCAATGGCATGGTACATTCCCCGAACAGCGTGCACTCAGGGTCTAGTGAGGGCTGACTGGCCAACGGCGAGTGCAGTAGGTCTGTGTCGAGGTGCTGGAAAATGTGGGCGCAGTCCGGTGGGTCTGCGTATTCATTTGCTTGTGTGCGCTGTGGTAGGTTTCCCCTCCATATCCAGGCATGGGTGTATGCCATAGCTTGGAATCCAGGGTTTCGGGGCTGCCTGGGAGCTAAGCCTGGTCCCCTGCTGGGATGGCTGTAGGAGCTTGGTGGAGGGTGGTTGCTCCTACTGGAGATTTTTGGCCGGTTTGGTTGGCGTCTACCTGTTGTGCCTCGGGAGATTTTCAGCCTGTGATGGCGGTTTGTCGCTGGAGTGTGGGTAGAAGATTCTTTGCCCACAGGCGATTTCCCCTGCTTTAGCATTACACGGTTACAACTGAGATAGGTGGATTAGGGGATGCGACTGAGGCATGTTAAAGGGGGTGGAAGCTGAAGTAACACAAGCTGAGAGGCATGCCAGATACTGTAGGCTGACCAAGTTTATAAACCTCTATTACTTTGGCAAAGTTTTCTTATTTTACTTAGTATATTTGTTTAAAAATTATTATTATAATATGCACTGATCAGCTGCAACATTAAAACCACTGACAGGTGAAGTGAATAACATTGATTATATTGTTACAATGGCACCTGTCAAGTTTTGGGATATATTAGTCAGCAAGTGAACAGTCAGTTCTTGAATTTCATGTGTTGGAAGTAGGGAAAAGAGAAGATCTGAGTGATTTTGACAAGGGCCAAATTGTAATGAATAGATGACTGGGTCAGAGCATCTCCAAAATGACAAGTGCTATGGGGTGTTTTTAGTACATACCAAAAGTGGTACAAGGAAGGAAAACAGGGGTCATGATCTCCCACGTCTCAATGATGCACGTGGGGAGCAATTACACAGAAGAGCTACTGTGGCTCAAATTGCTGAAAAAGTGAATTCTGGCCACGATAGAAAGTTGTTGCAACACACCGTGCCAGGTGGATGTGCACTTTAACCTATACCCATTGTACAGCGCTAAGGAATTTGCTGGCGCTATATAAATAATGAAACAATGTCTTTGATGTCAACACTGACTTTGCTAGATTTTTCAATTGTGCATGCACAAATGAGTCTTGTATGTGCAATTCAACATTCCACTATTCTAATGGATGGAACAAGTGATTGGGGCATGGAAGTGCAACAAGAACTGGGTAAATATGAAGAAAAAGCTCCTGTTTACCTTGTTTTTCTGCCTGCAGAATGAGACCCACTATAGCTTGTGAGTGAGTTGTCTTAAAGACAGGGGTCCTCAAACTCCGGCCCCCCAGATGTTGCTGAACTACAACTCCCATGATTCTCTGGCTATCTATGCAATTCAAAGAATCCTGGGAGTTGTAGTTCAGCAACATCTGGGGGGGCCGGAGTTTGAGGACCCCTTAAAGTGATGAGAAAAATGCCTCTGGTGAATGACTGTCCGACAGCCACGAAAGGGAAGTTCTTAGCCAAATGTAAACGTAGTAATTTTTTAGAAACTAAAATGTTAATGTTTTACGTGCGTCGCGAGACAAAAACAATGTTTCCGCACCAAAACCACCACATAAAAATGTAAATGTTTTGGTGCTTCATGTTCCGTGTGTGTGTGTGTGTGTGTATATAACAAAATTATAAACACAACACTTGTTTTTGTCCTAATTTTTCATGAGCTGAACTCAAAGATCTGAGACTTTTTTTTTCTATGTACACAAAAGGCCTATTTCTCTAAAATATTGTTCACAAATCTGTCTAGATCTGTTAGTAAGCAGTTCTCCTTTGCCGAGTTAATCCATCCACCTCACAGGGGTCATATTAAGATGCTGATTACAGCATGATTATTGCACAGGTGTGCCTTAGGCTGGCCACAATAAAAGGCCACTCTAAAATGTGCAGTTTTATCACACAGGACAATGCCACATATGTCATAAGTTTTGAGGGAGCGTGCAATCTGCATGCTGACTGCAGGAATGTCCACCAGAGCTGTTGCCTGTGAATTGAATGTTCCTTTCTCTACCATAAGCAGTCTCCAGAAGCACTTTTTCAGAGAATTTGGCAGTACATCCAACCGGACTCCCAACCGCAGACCACGTGTAACCACACCAGCCCAGGACAGCTGGGGCCACAATCGTTTTGCATAACCAAAGAATTGTCTCAGGGAAACTGTCTCAGGGAAGCTCATCTGCATGCCTGTTGTCCTCATCGAGGTCTCGACCTGACTGCAGTTCGTCGTCGTAACCGACTTGAGTGGGCACATGCTCATATTCTATGGCGTCTGGCACTTTAGAGAGGTGTTCTCTTCACGGGTGAATCTCGTTTTTCACTGTACAGGGCAGATGGCAGACAGAATGTATGGTGTTGTGTGGGTGAGCAGTTTGCTGATGTCAACGTTGTGGATCGAGTGGCCCATGGTGGGGTTATGGTATGGGCAGGCGTATGTTATAGACCACGAGCACAGGTGCATTTATTGAATACACAGAGATACCGTGACGAGATCCTGAGGTCCATTGTGCCATTCATCCACGACCAGCACCTCATGTTGCAGCATCATAATGCACAGCCCCATGTTGCAAGGATCTGTACACAATTCCTAGAAGCTGAAAACACCCCAGTTCTTGCATGGCCAGCATACTCACCGGACATGTCACCCATTGAGCATGTTTGGGATGCTCTGGATCAGCATATATGACAGCGTGTTCCAGGTCCTGCCAATATCCAGCAACTTCGCACAGCCATTGAAGAGGAGTGGGCCAACATTCCACAGCCCACAATTAACAACCTGATCAACTCTATGTGAAGGAGAGGTGTTGCACTGCGTGAGGCAAATGGTGGTCACCCCAGATATGGACTGGTTTTCGGACCCCCCTGGAACCTCCCAATACAGTAAAACTGCACATTTTAGAGTGGCCTTTTATTGTGGCCAGCCTAAGGCACACCTTTGCATTAATCATGCTGTCTAATCAGCATCCTGTGAGGTGGATGGATTATCTCGGCAAAGGAGAAGTGCTCACTAACGCAGATTTAGACAGATTTGTGAACACTAATTGATAGAAATAGGTATTTTGTGTACATAGAAAAAGTCTTAGATCTTTGAGTTCAGCTCATCAAAAATGGGGGCAAAAACAAGTGTTGCATTTTATAATTTTGTTCAGTGTGTGAGTGTGTGAGTGTGTGAGTGTGTGAGTGTGTGAGTGTGTGAGTGTGTGAGTGTGTGAGTGTGTGAGTGTGTGAGTGTGTGAGTGTGTGAGTGTGTGAGTGTGTGTGTGTGTGTGTGTGTGTGTGTATGTAGTGTGTGTGATATAATATAATGTGCCTCATGGGTTATGACTTGCTCTGCCTCCTTGACTTGATGATGATCTCAGCCAATCCAATGCTTTTCCATAGGGAGGCCATAATGCATGTTTGGTAAAATGCCTCAGTGCACCAATCCACGTCTCCTCCTAGAAATTCATTGAATCAATGCATTGATATAGGGAAAGTTACGCACCGCCATGCAGAGTGTGAAAAAACTCAATGTCAGTGCTGGACATTGTACAAAGCACCTCTGGTGGCAGTCTGAGTGATTGCTACTAGAGGTGTTCCTAAGCAGCAATGCAAACACTGCCATTAACGGGACACTATAGGCTCAGCTCATTGAAGTAGTCTGCCTGCAGTGTCCCAGGCCCCTTAATCCTGCTAAGGTAATTTATTGCTGCTTTTAAGAAGCTGAAATTAATTTTATAACTTTTCATGCTTAACTCCACCTCTAGTGGCTGTCTACCAGACTTTTGACTTTTGGTTGTTTAACCCCTTAAGGACACGTGACATGTCATGATTCCCTTTTATTCCAGAAGTTTGATCCTTAAGGGGTTAACTGACGCTGGATGTTCTCACGCTATGCATGAGGACTTCCAGTGTCATCCGAAACCCCATAGGAAAGCATTATATAATGCTTTCCTATGGGGAAATCCTAATGTGGCCATTGCCTCACATATGCATTGGGTCTCACCCGCCAGCTGATGGTGGGGGAGGAGTGAGGGCGGACCCGAGCCAGCGCTGAGGGACAAAGGTAAGTGATAGAAGGGTTTTTTTTAGACAATTTAGCACCACGAGATGGGGCTGCAAGGGAGAGGAAGCTATAGCGCAAGGAAAAAAGTTTGTTTTCCTGGCACTATAGTTTCCCTTTAAGATATTGTTGTTCTGGTGACTATTGTGTCCCTTAAGTGTGTGTGTGTGTGTTTTTCATGAGAAATTGTATCTTGTGTTGTACTATTTACATTTGCATGTCTGATGATTGTTATAGGGATACTCTATGCATCAAAACTTTAAACCACAAATGTCACATTATGCCCCTGCAGTCTCAATTCTGATATTTGAGTTAAATCACTTGTTTTTATTTATGCAGTTGTGGCCGCACCTCACCTTGCTATGACTCACACAATACATGGAGGGGCAAGGCTTCATTTTTCAATTCAATATTACAGCACAGTGTGTGTTTTTTGTTTTTGTTTTTTTTGTTTGTAAATATAATTTTTATTTCGGATCGTAAAGTTCACATTGAGACTCGCAGGTCTCCATATGCATTTGAGTATAAGAACCAAAGCACAACATGTGCCAAAAAAGAATGTATAGCAGTCATTCGGGCGCGCAGGCCCACAGTATCGATGGACTCGCAGGTCCCTGTCAACAGCTAGTTATCTTCCCTAAATTAGTTGTTCATGTGTTCAATTACATTGTCAACCGTATGACTTGGCTGTGTCTAGCAATACTTTGTTGCGTTCAGATCGCTATATACATTGTATTGTAATTACGCATTTGTTGTTTAAATTAAGAGACCTGTCGGTCTTTCTAGAATGCCGTATTGGTGGACATCAGCCTATTGGTGGTGTTTTAGCTTATAGTATTCAGTCCCCTGACTGTTGTCTAGGACTTTTGGTTACCCTAACTTAGTCTGTCCACTTTCTCTTGTTCGTGGACCCGCACCTCTCTGGTTGGTGCGTATAGAATGGGGGGGGGGGGGGGGGTAGGTTCAGGTGAGGAAGGAGGGAGTCTTCCGTCTCTGTGTCAGTCAGTCGTGTGTCCTCAGGTGGTTGATCTGTCAGTAGTGTCTGGAATTCTGGTTTTGTAGTTGTCAGTATCCAGTGTGTCCATATGTCAAGATATGTCTGTTGTTGCGGTCCAGCCGCGTGCATGGTAAGATCTTCTATAGCTCTGAGGTCTTCCATTTGGGTGAACCACATGAGCATAGATGGGGCTTCTTTTTTCTTCCAAAACTGTGTCTTGCTATGTTGAGGATCCGGATCGTGAGTGATTTTTTTTTTTTTTGTATTTGGACGTTGGGGTTTTTGTGTGATGGAGTAGCATGGCTGCCGGTTCTAGCGGTGGGGGGTTGTCTGAGAATCGGGCTAGTATTTTGTGGATAGTGCGCCAGAAGGGTTGTATTAGTTCGCATTCCCACCAAAGGTGCATGAGTGTGCCTATTGCCTTGTCACACCTCCAGCAGAGGCGGGTCTCATTTGCGTGTATGTGGTGTGCCGTGGCTGGCGTACGATACCAACGTGTAACCAATTTGTAGGCTGTCTCTTGGCCTTTGCTAAAAACTGAACAATGGTGTATGATATTGCACATCTTTTCCCATTCCTGGGCGCTGAAAGTTTGGTTCAAGGTCTCCTCACATTTTCCCATAAATTTAGGCACTTCCCCTGGGGTTTGTGATTGGAGGAGGGAGTATAGGTGTGATACATCGTGCGGTAGCGGATCTGGATCTGTGCACAGCCTTTCAAAGGCAGTGAGGTCCCTGTCGAGCTATCCCTTGAGGGAAGAGTTTCACATAGCTGCGCAGTTGTTCATATCTAAAACGTGTTAGGAAAGACTGGGAGGTCTCTCCGCACATCTCTGTCAGGCCCTTCAGTCCTCGTCTGGTGCACACATGTCTCAGCCGTGGTAAGGGGTCTTCCACCAGGGTTTGAAGGGCTCGCGGGTCCATGCCCGGCGGGAAGTCTGTGTTGTAAGTGAGAGGTAGTAATGGGGATGGATATGTGGAAAGGGCATGTCGTCCTATGCTTCTGCGCCACACCGTCAGTGTCGCTTTGGTGTAGGCGGAGTATTGTTTTTCCTCCCCGGCCCCCCTCACGGGGAGCCACGGGAGGAGGGTGGCAGGTATGCCCGCTTCTTTCTCCTCTGCAGTTTTTCAGAGCTTCATGACCCCCGTTTTGGACCACTCGACAACGCACTGTAGGTGGCATGCTTTGTAGTATAGTGTGAAGTCTGGTAGGGCCCCTTTGTCTTTGGGTTGTGAGAGCAGTGAGTATCTCAGTCTGGGTCTCCTCCCATCCCACACATAAGCCCCCAGCGCTCCTCGGAGTGTCGTAAAAAAGGAAGTTGGGATCACTATGGGCAGGGCCTGGAAGAGGTAGAGCAATCTCGGCAAAAAGTTCATTTTCACCACTTGTACTCTGCCCAACCAGGAAATGTGAGGGAAGGCCCATTCCCTCATTTCTTTCCGAAACTAGAGTAGTATCGGGGCAAAGTTAGCCGTGTATAAGTTTGCTGCTTTCACAGTTAACCAGGTGCCTAACTAGCGTATTTTGTCTGGAGCCCATTGGAATGCATGACTCCGATGAAGCTGGGCGGCCCTCTGTGCGGGTAGACTAATATTTAAAATATAGGATTTTGAAAAATTAATTTCAGACCCGATAGTAGCCCAAACGTCTGGAATGCCTGCACTAGGTTAGGTAGGGAGACCTCCGGGTGAGTTATAAAGAACAGTAGGTCGTCCGCGTATGCGGCTATTTTGTGGTGTGTATCCCCTGTGTAGAGGCCCTTGATGTCAGGGTGGCATCTGATGGTATTCAGGAAGGGCTCTAGGGCCAGGACAAATAACAATGGGGAGAGGGGACATCCCTGGCGTGTGCCATTATAGATGGGAAAGGCCTCCGTGAGTGCCCCGTTGACCGGTACGTATGCCGTCGGCCTGGAATAAAGGGCTCTGATCCATCCCTGGAGGTGTGGTCCCATACCCATGTGAGCCATCGTCCGGAACATATATTCCCAGCAGACCCTATCAAAGGCCTTCTCCGCGTCCGTGGACAGCTGGAGAAGGCCCGTGTCATCTCTCCCCTGTCTTCCTATGCATGAGTGTGAGGGCTCTGATAGTATTATCCCTGGCTTCCCGTCCCATCACGAATCCCACCTGGTCCGCATGGACCAACCTGGGCATGTGTGTCTGGAGTCTGGTTGCCAGGACATTTGCCAGCAGTTTGAGGTCGTTGTTGATGAGGGATATAGGTCGGTAGCTCCCACAGTGCTCCCGATCCTTTCCCTCCTTAGGGATGGTATATGTGCCGTTAATGCCTGTTTGGGGAGGTCGTGTCCCTCCCTGATTGCGTTAAACATGGCTAATAATGGGGGGTATAGTATGTCTGCATATCTCTTATAGTATTTAATTGTGTGTGTTTTTATGTAGAAGTTCTAAACTCCTGTCCTGTTAGTTCAACTTTAATCTCTCATTGGAAGCATTGTAGGTTCAGAGACTTTTGTGAATCCCTGCCAGGGGACTTGTTACTAAGGCTGCATAAACAACGTAATTTAGCTCCTGAGTGGAAGATAATTGAACAGTGAGACTGCAGGGATATGATCTATACACCAGGACCACTTCATTAACCCTTTTAAGGAGGCAGATTCAGAAGCTGGATATACACGTAAGGACACAAGTAATTTTTGCTTTTTCTTTGGACAAAAGGGGCTTCAATTATATGTGACAAATACATATAGAAATTCTTATTTATAAAAAAAAGCAGAAAATAATTGGTGTTCATTTTATTAAATGATTGATTGAAATTTTTCGTCTAGCGACACATGGAGATTCAACTAAAGTTGTTTAAGTGCCTAGTGTCCCTTTTACTTCTTGGCTCAAGTTGTGCGGTATTATACCAGTAATACGATCGTGAAGCATTTTTTTTTTTTTTAATACTTATGAAAACCATTATCTAGTTTAAAAATAAATAAACAATGCATGTTTCTATAGGTGTTTTCTGGACTCTCTATTAGAGGAACCTGTGACTATTTTGCTGGTTTTGCAATTCTCAAACCTGTAATCCTAACATTATATAGTTCCTGCGTGCCCCTTCTCTGGCCACCATATTTCAAATAAGATTTTCTTCCTTTTTTTTTTTTTTTTTTTGCTTCACCGAGACTCCCTCAGTGCTGTTCGCCTCCAGCAACATCATGGGCGAGGCATGGCCTCCTCACCTAGTTTGTGATGGTAAATTAAAGATTTAGTTGCCTTTTGCCAGCGTCGCAATGTCATAGAGGAGGTATGGCCTCCTCCACGATGGTCCCAACATTTGGAACACACAAAGTCTGGGCAGGGTTAGAAGGAATGCATCAGACATGAGAACTGTAGTTTTTTTTGAGCTGTTTTTAGATGTATCCCAGATGAAAAAATGCACAATTAAATGCATGCAAGTTTTCATTTGGGGTGTATTTATATCTACGGAACAGTGAATGTTATTTTATATTTGGGCTGTGGAGTGTCCATTTAAGGGAACGCTAGGAATGCAAACTTGTTATGGAACCAAATGCTATAGTGCCCCTGTTCCTAGCGCTTTCTGTCTCTTACTGCAAACTTCTCCACCACACACATTTATGGTTAAAAATTAAGCAAAGGATTTGCTTACCGTGCCTCCTCCACGATGGTCCAATCCAATGGTCCTCCTAGAGGAGTGTGGGTGTAGGAAAGCTTTGAATCAATGCTTTCCTATGTATAAATGTGTTTTTTTTGTTTTTTTTTTGTTTTTTTTTAAAGCAGTGTTTTACTTTGCACAGTGGAAATGACTGGACCATGGCACTTGGGTCACTTCTTGGAGATGAAGTGGCCTGTGTGACTTTACTAGCCCTGTAAATGAATATACAGATCCTCACACAAGTACTTGTTGAGGTGTTTATTCACTGATTAGTGAGAAATCTAAATCTTATTGTGGGGTGGTGGGATTTAGTTCACACCATAACATCATTTAGAAGACCTGTAAGTGCACGGTAACTGAACATATGTCTGTTTCTGGAGCAATTATGAGGGAACATTGCATGTATTTGCTAGCTTATATATGTAAATGTGCATTTATATTTGTGTGTGTATATGAGTGTATGTATGTGTTCATGTATTTGTGTGTGTGTGTGTGTGTATGGGTCTATGTATGTGTAGGTACATGTATTGGTGCTTGTGTGTGGATGGATGTGTAGGTGTGCATGTACATATATTTAGGCATTTAGTTGTATTTATATGTATATTGTATGTACTTGTGTATAGTGTGTGTGTATATACTTTTACATATGCACTACTTGTGTACATGTACGTGACTGAGTGTGTCTGTGTATTCATGCATATCCTGTAACTTTTGGATGGGAATTCATGCATTCTTTATATAAATACTCCCCCCTTCTAGCACCATCTTCTGCACTTTGCTTTTTTTCTCTCTTCCCCCTCACTCTGTTTATATTCACACAATATATTTATGACCCTCTGTGAGAATGGTGTCTATTTTCTATCAAACCTGTGTATTATCTGCACTCGTGTCACTTTAACCCCTGTATCACAACTCAACTTTGCATTCTATGTGTCGTCTTGCTCAGAAATGCTTCAGACTTGAGAAAGGGAGGTTCTCCTGAAAGCTTGTCATTAAAAAAAATCTGTTAGTCTATTACAAGATACAAATGTTAACTGTTTTTTATTTTTTATTTTTTTTACACATCTACATCACTAGACTGACACGGCTACAATCTCTACTTGAACTAGCTAGCCCAAGTACATTTGCAGGGCATTTTGAACAGGACCTTCCAATTGGAACTTTACAGTATATAGTATACAGCATGTTGCTTGGAAATAACAAATTAAGATGGGGGCCGGGGGTCTCCAATACCCAAAGGAAAGTAGTGCTGTTACAATAAACCATGATGTGCCAAATACTGGAATATATATTTTTGTATCCTGAACCAGTGGATTTACCCATCTGTTGTTGAGTACCAATTAACTGTATTTTCTTCTTCTGCTTGTAGCCTGCAGAAATAGACGTGCTGATAGGAAAAGACAGAGAAGGATTTTTTACCAATGGCTTAACTGTGGGCGGAAAGAAATGCTCTGTGATCAGAGACAGCTTGTATATCGATAATGACTTCACAATGGACATCAGGACAAAGAGTCAAGGTGGCGAACCAACATACAACATTGCTGTAGGAAGAGCTGTAAGAGGTAAGCAACATGTAGAGGGCAATATTTATTATTTTCGACACGTTCAGATCTTTTTCTTTTTGGTTAATATTCATTGCTCATGTTTAGAAGGTTTCAGTTAACACTGTCTGCCACTGTTTTACATTAAAGGTCTCGGGACCATAATATATCACAATTAAATGGTTACACTGGTGTGGTCTTACCTCAAGGTGTTTTAACCATTAACTGTTTAACATAAACAGAGAATATGAGAACTCTGAGAACGAACAAAAGCTTAGAGGAACTCCGTAGATTGCCCTTCCATAAATCCCCGCTCAGGTCTCAAAATAGTTTTTGCTCACTTGTGCCATTGCAGAGAGAACTAAAACTAATCTCGCCCATAAGGGAAGTCCAGAACTGAAATGCCGGCAAGTTCTCTCTGCATGAGAGATACAGCAACCCCAGACAATCGTTTCTGCCTTCTTTGGGCCTAGTCAGCGAGGTATAGCCGATACTCCTCTAAGCACAGGGAGAACAGGGTCCACGTTTGGATTACCATTTTAATCTTTGGGAGAGCCAAGTTAATGCATTGCAACTAAAACTGAAAATATGAGCACGAACAAAAGCTTGGAGGAACTCCGTAGCTTGCCCTTCGGTAAATCCCTGATTTTCAATCAGATGTTACTTTAGACCAGGGGTCCTCAAACTGTGGCCCTCCAGATGTTGCTGAACTACAACTCTCATGATTCTCTGGCTGTCTATGTAATTCAAAGAATCATGGGAGTTGTAGTTCAGCAACATCTGGAGGGCCACAATTTGAGGACCTCTTCTTTAGCCATTTGTATATTCTGCTCTGTAAATTGAACTTTATTCACACACAGGAGCCTCCTGCAGGGTCTAGCATGCTATTCACAGACCAGAGATCAGACATTCTTAATTAAACAGAATTTGAAATAAAGAAAGTGTAAACATTAGATGACTCTTTACAGGAAGTGTTTAAGAAGACTGTGTAAGTCACTTGGAGGGAGGTGTGACTAGGGCTGTATAAACAAAGTGCAGAGAATTGAGGAATGAGACTGCAGGGGCATGATTTATCCACCAAAACTGCTTCATGAACTAAAGTTGTTTGATGACTAAAGAGTCCCTTTTAAAATGCTAACTAGAATTCTTAAATGCCAGAGGTTAAATAACTGTGTTTTTGGTCATGTCAGGTGTGTCATAGGATCTTCTGACACATCTAATTGAGCACATCTAATTGAACTATACCTGCACTAGCATCACTGCCAATCAAGCTGGTCTGTGAGTGCTGCACTAATGTAGCACTTAACCCCGAACCTATAAAATATATCTCTACATGAAGCTAAAGACGTAGGATCAGTGTCTGAATTTGGTGACCAATTTCGCACCTTTCCTATATTCACTCAGCAAGATGTGTATCTCAGAGGTATATTCACAGCAACTACTGAGCAACCACTTAGGAAGGTTCTCCTGCTCTCTACTTTCATTATGTTATCTGCATTGATGCAGTGCTGTTGGAATAACCCTCTCTACCTAGAAACTGACAGGGACTAGAACTTTTTTTTTTTTACATTTTATTGAAAAACTATACGTGATACTATGATGTATAGGTTTGCAGTTGACTTTCTATTCTGTAAGTTACCGTAATTTAAAGATGTGAGTGAAAGTACAACTTAAGTCACTTCTGTCTTTCACGTTTATTTACTATTATTTTACTGAATTGCCTGGATTTCAGTGTGGTTGCACATTTTAGACCTAAACGGTTGAACTGGAAGCATAGCTGACTATACAAATTTTAAAATGCCTTCTCCCAGGGCTATAATTCAAATGTAGCTTCACAACAGTGTGTATTCAAAGAAAAAGATGCATTATTTTGAATTTGAATAGAGAAGGATCCCTGCGAATTGAAAGACACCACAGTCGCCCATTTCACACAGGTAGGAAGGTATAAACTGCTGCTATGATTTCTTAAATAGGCTAGCTCACTTCTCAAGCATGTGCAGCTGCTGCTTTTACCCAGTCCTAGCACAATAAAGCTCTTTGTTTCAGTCTAAAATTACATTGGAACATGTAATATGTAAAGGTCATGTTGTCTATTATTGTTTGGGGCATATAATTAAAACTCAGATCACTTGTTAAATTTGGTAACTCTTTCTAAAAGGTCTTATTAAAGACAAAGTAGAGCAATTACATAGCCACAGGTTTCCTATATAATAGGAAATGCTGGCCTTTTGGTCTTTGACATGACAGAGCATTACAATATTGTTTAGTTAATGTATATCTTTTAGTTACTTTCCAACAAAATCTTCGTAGACTTGAAATGGGCAGTATATTTATAAAACCTGTAGGAACACGAATTGGCAAAAAAAGTAAAGTAAAGGGTTTTTTAAAATAAGACCCTTACTTTCATAATTCTGGCTTTTTGTACCTATCCGTAGACCTATTATTAGCCAGGTAGTGACTTGGCCAGTTTGTCAGAAGCCTCTCTTTCTGGTGTATGGAGTCTGGAGTCTGAATTTTTGGATAGGTTTTAAACCAGTATTGTACAAGCTGACATGCAGATAGGGCATTGGATAAAAAAGCTGTATTCCGAACGTAGCAGTGTTTCTTTTACTGTAGGGCAGTGCCTCCCAGCCACTAGAATGTGTCTTAATCCTGCAATGTAAACATTTCAGTTTCTCTGAAACGGCAGGGTTAAGGGGACAGTTGCACTTAACTTGGGCAACTTAAATGAGATGAAGTGGTCTGGCTGCTGACAGTGTCCCTTTTATTTGCAGACCTTAGGAATGTATGCTCTCATTAGACTACATCTCAGACCCATAAATGTTACATGGCCTTATTGTCTGCCTAGCCAAATGGTGTTACAGGGTTGACAGATGTCAAAGCTCAGCCTCTGTTTGTGAGGCTAGTACTCTATCAGCATCTCTACTTTTGTGCTTGATTACCTATATAACGGTTATTGGTCACTACATGTTTTAGAGAAAAGGGAACTCTGTCATATACTCCTGGTAAAGGAATCTCTTCAAACCAATAAAGAAATTCAGCTTGCCGGGAATGTGCTCTTCCTGGTTGCTTTGTGCAATAGCACAAAGTGTAAGTAAATGCTCTTCATAGAGAACAATTGAATTTGATGCTTCTCTAGGGGAAGCATTGGGGGCACAGAGCAGCAAATGTCAGACATGCACTTTATCTCCAATGCTTCATGAGAATAATTGGCCCTGCATTCCTGCCTCTTTCATTACCTCTGTGGAGCTAACAGGTGTGGAAGAAATCTTCCCTGGCTGTCTGACCACCACGGAGGTGTTTCTGCCACCATTTATAGCAGTGCTCTTTAAATCAGCGCTTTTTTATAAATTCTCAAATATAGGACAGGCTCCAGAGACCTAAAGCACTTAAGCAACCTGTTGTACTTCATTCGCGTGGAGTTAAAAGTATCCAGCAGAAAGGAAATATTTTAGAGTAGTGGTGGTTTTGACTGGGGGCGGGGAGGTGGACAGATTAAGGTTCCGAAAGCTGCCAAACCTTTGTTTTGAAAAATACAGCTACTAATTTAAACCAAAGGCGATTTAGTTTTTGCAATATGGATAGTGGCATTACTAACAAGTGGGTCTAGTGGGATAAAGTTTTAGATGGCTGTGTTGATCCTTGGGTGTCCTATTAAGAAGTGTGTGTGTGTGTGTGTGTTTATTGTGATAGTAATCCCACAAAGTTACCTTTTTCTGTTTTAAATTGACAAGGAGCATCTAAATGCTATACTTCAATCATTGCCATAGAAGTTTCCCTTTAGTTTCCAATAAAAACGTATACGGATCAAGCGGGATCTGTATAACTTCTCTGAATTATATTTATGTATGAAAAACATTTTTTAAAAAAATAGATAATTTGCTGCTAAATGTGCTATAGAGTAAATTCTATTGATGACTGCAGGTTTTGCTTGATGTTCCTCCGCAGTATATCATCTATTTGCAGGTATTAAAGGAACACTATACCGTTCGGAATACAGAACTGTATTCCTAACCCTATAGAGAAACCCCCACAATTTGAACAAAGATAGAAAACCCCCTTTTAACACATCTCTTTTCAGGACTGAGGTCCCTTGGGGCTAGATCGGTCTCTTCCAGTGATGTTACACCGATGGGGAGCCTAATGCACATGCCTAGCGAGTGTCGCATGCGCATAAGAGCTTCCTCATAGAAAATAATTGAATTGGTGATCTCCTATCGAGATTTTAAAGACGTTGGACATCTTCATGCAAAGCGTGAGGTTATCAAACATCCTTTCTGGGAGTCAAACTTAATTTAAGTCAAGGAAGCATCTCTAGTGGCTGTCTAGCCGATATCCTCTAGAGTGTGTCTTAACCGTGCAATGTAAACATTGCAGTTTCTCTGAAACGGTAGTATTTAATATTGGAGGGTTAAGGGGGATAGGAGCACTTCCTGAGACCACTTCAATAAGATGGAGTGGTCTGGGTACCTAAAGTGTCACTTTACTATAAACATATATAAAAGAAACCACTTCATATAACTAATACTAAAAGAAAGCCCAACTTATTTTAGTTCTATTCACAATTGAAAGTGATACAGCCATAGTGTTTAATGTACAATATTCATGGCTCCAAAAAAAAAAAAAAAAAAAAAATTACAAATGTTCTTGCCACCTTCTGGTGTCTGTCATGAATATTTATATACAGTTCTGAAAACTTCAGGATGCACACAAACCTGTCAGACATGCACAAGGTGATCATCCCAGTAAGGATAATTTTGTGCAATGGCATGTAACCAATGTCTGCCACTTTTTGCCGTTTCTCTCGCAGTTTTCAAGCCCAATGATTTTTACAAGTAACAAAATGCAGGTAGACCAGGACAGAGGACATTCTCCATGCTTCCTGCTTTTTTTTTTTTCTTTTTCTTACGGCAAATAAATGCTATTTAAGGGGATCTTTGTTAATTGAGAGAGGCCAGAACGTTGGGAGGGATAATCTGCTGTCTGTTACACACATTAAGTTAAACATAATAAGGCCAGATACTTAGTATTTTTTTTCCCCCTTTATTTGTTGATAGTATTTTCGTTTATAGATTTTGTCTATTCATTCACAATACGTGTTTTGGTTAATTTTTGTCACATTTGCTTATGTATTTTTATTTGGATAAAATGCAATAGAGAACTTTGTCAACGATTTGTGTGTGCTGTTGTGGATATTCTTGAGATCGGACAGAGCAACTTCTCTGTTTTTATTGTATAAGATTAGAATAAAATGCTCCTGATTGGTGGAGCTTTTTCTTCTTCTGACAGTAACCTTTATAAGGTTGAATTCCTACAGAATGTTTTTTGTGAATTGTGTAATTATA
Organism: Pelobates fuscus; assembly: GCF_036172605.1. Classification (NCBI taxonomy): domain Eukaryota; kingdom Metazoa; phylum Chordata; class Amphibia; order Anura; family Pelobatidae; genus Pelobates; species Pelobates fuscus. The sequence goes on along the minus strand of NC_086318.1, from coordinate 104,675,576 downwards.
CAGACACTGAACATAATAAATGTCCAAAGGTGTGTGTTAGTTTTGTTTTCAGGATTCATCCAAATGCACTTGTACACAAAGTCGGTCTGTTTTACATTTGCTCAATAATACAAATTACCCATACAAATCTGTCTACATTTGGGGAAGCGTGTCTTTGGTACCAGAAAAGTTCTGCTTTTATCAAACTGTTCATATACTTTTGATACACTGATACTCCATGCACCATAAATACTTCAATAAGCTATAGTTCTGGTGCTTAGTGTGTTATGGGGTATGGTGCTGTGTTATTGATGTGTATTGCAATTGTTGACTTCTTACAATTAAGTCTCTTTTCTTTATTTTTTTTTTTTTCTTCTCTTTCAGTCTTGGTCTTTGCAATGGGAAAGGAAGGAGTCCATGGAGGTGGTTTGAATAAAAAGGCGTTCGCAATGGCAAAATACTTAAGAGATATGGGATTTTAGTTGTTAAACTGACTTACATTCTAGAGGGGGAGGGGTGGGACGGGACAACAACAACAAAAAAAAAGAAAAACCTAAAAAAAAAATTGCTACTAAACTTTCCTGTCAGAACAAAATAAAAATGTAACTGGAAACTTTATTAGCAATACCCGGGGTGATGGGGGATGAAGCTGTGTCTCCTTTGTATCCCTGTTTTGGTGGGGAAAGTTGTAGGTTTTTTGTTTAATTTTTCTGTGTATTCCAGCAATGTTTTTTTTTTTTTTTTTTTGTCATGGAAGATGGTATCCACATATGGATGGCCCAACAAAATGTTCTGTCCAATAAGTATACCCACACAGGCTTCACTGCTGAGCAGCATCTCCCTTCGTGCTTTGCCACTTAGTTTGTAAAGCTACCAGACTGTAGATGGTGGTTACGATTTGTTGAATAATATAGAATGTCCTCCCATTTTATTGCTAATTAAACCGGTCTCTAGACACCCAGCACCAGAATGGAAAATGATCACTTTCTGCAAGTGATAAATGGTTAGACTGGCAATGTATTTCTACATTCCAGACCCTTTTCGATGATGGGGTATCTCTCCATAATAATGTTATCATTTTATGGCATTGTTCTCTGAAAGTAGTGAAACAAAATGTCCCATTTTCCGCATATCTCCCTCTGAAGCCATTTGTCTCCTTCCTCTCCTGCTATAGGGAGTACTTTGGCTAAATCTAGAGCACATTGCTTTAGGAGATGTGGTACTTGTATTTTAAGCCCCATGTTACAATAGGGTCATTTTGCCGTGCTCTATTTGTGACATGTGCACCCTTTTAAACCTTGCATAATGTCTGGACTTAGTGTAGTAAGTGGAAGTCTAGGAACTGTCAGCAAGGCTGCAGTGAGAAATGGATCAAAATGGGACGGCTTACTGCTGGAAAATAACTAGTACACAGATACAACCACTGAATTGATGTCTTCTTGGGTGCTTTGAGTAAATACACAGCTCATTTTAGTCTTCCTTTGCTCAAACACAAGTAGAAAAGCCTGGCAAGTGATGTTTAATACCCAATCCCATGTTCGCTATCTCTGGTTTAACTTTGTCTGTCTGATTTATCAATCCCTCCTGTAATTGCAGACCGCAACCCACCAAAGTCTCTGTTTGTGTGGTGTCTGTCTGCATTTTCAGTGCAATAACAAATAGTATTTTACTTTTCCTGATTAAATTATATGCCAAATGATTTTTAATTGTGACAAGTTAAAGCCATTTGAAGAATTATTCTGTTAAAGGTGCAGATGATGAATCCCTTTCACAACTCTAAGACTTGCGTGTTAATTCCAGCAATGCAGCACGGCTGCTTTGACAAATATCGGGGTAAAAAGTGAGTACAGGTGCAGGAATCAGCAGCTGGGCTAGAGTCCGTATGTTCTGGTCGATGACGCCGCTTGTGAGCGGTTTCTACCGATGCTGTAATCAATGTGGAGAATGTGCATGTAATCTATGAATTCACATTTTAGTTATGGAATTAATTATATTGAAACCGTATGTTAAATTATGCTTATTGAAAATTCTGATAAAGAAACTGACCTTTTATTCTTTTTATATGCTTAGCCATATTCGTACAATTTTAGCAATGTAACTATTCTGTTGCAATATTGTGAACAATTTAACGCAGACCAGTGATACCTCTCCACTCTGCAGCAGTGGTTTCAATAGGCGTCCACCTGGTTCCCCTCCTAATAAAGGGCATCAAAACACGATTTTATTGTTACAAAAGCTGTAAGCCACAGGTTCAAAAACATGAAACGTTGGGGTAACTGTCGACATTTAGAGTAAACCAGATACATGACACTAAAGAACCTCCTTTATTTTTGAAGGAGTCTATGAATTTGACCATCTTTTTCCTAATCTCTAGGTAGTAATAGCTTGCTCCGAATATGGGAAACTGTGATGGTTAACAATCTACTGTTCAGCCCATGTTTGGGTCACTGCTAAAATAATCAAACACAGACTAGGACTGATGGGTCATGGAAGTGGTATCAAGAGAGTGGGCAGATTTTCCCATGGAGATAAAAGAATTGTGGCAAGGTTATTTGCTCATAGGACCAACTGCAGCTTTAAATGCCCCAAGCATTTAGTTTGTGTGTATGTATAGGGGTTATTTTTATTTGTTTTATTATTTTCTGCTTCTCCTCTATTGATTTTCTGTAACTACCACCTTCAGTCTAATTCGATCTATTTGTATGGGCAGTTTTGCAAATCACATTACTGCTGCAATTCCTAGTGCTCTAAAGGGGTGTTGTTAGTATTCTATTCTGCTGCTGCAAGACATTAACACACATTAATGAAATCGCATTTCAGTTGTCGGACCTTCGCTGCAGAGAGGGATCAGTACATTTCTGGTATTATTTGAAATGTGTATAACCTGAATGTCAGTTAAAATACGTTACTCACTGTCTATTTTAATAAAAGAAAATAATGAATTATGTGTTCTGAAGAATTTTAAAAAAGGGGGGGGGGGAAGGGGGGGAGGCTTTCTAATAAATATGGCTGTATTGTGATAGTTTATGTATTCTGTGCCATACAAACAAGTGAGGTGGGTTTTAACTGACATAAGGGTAGTTTCTTTGAAATGGCACTTCTGAAGAAAAAAAATAATAATTAGTATTTGCTTCTGTTTTTTGGTCTTGTGAATCATGTACAAATGTAAACATTCTTGTTAATTTGTCCATTTCTTTCCCTGCACTTTTGTTACATCTGGGATACAGTCTAACTCATCTGATTTAATATGCATTTTAAAAAATGCCATAAACTATTAAAACACCTTGTTTACAGACAGATGAAATTAAATTTATTCCAACCAAAAGTTCTTGGTATTTTTGTCCTGTTTATTTAAAAAAAAAAAAAAATAATACGTGGGCAAGGGGAGATGACACAAACCTACACCATTCATTTTAAACTACCAATTTGAATCCTTCCATGACTTTAAATACCAGTTGAAATTATATGAAATGAATGAACATTTTGTCACCCAGAGTTTGAAAAGAATTATGATAGGGTGCTTGATACATGTAACGGACACATTTTTTTGCTGGTAACTGTTTTATACACTGTCGGAATTCTCCATTAATAATTTCTCTTTCTAAAGTGATTCAAATATGAGGTGAAGCTTTTTACAAGGTAGCGGTTTGCTAATCACATCCAAATAAATAATAGCTCAATTTATGCTTGCTACTTTGCTATCCAAGGACACTTCTTACAGAATAAGCGGGCTTCACTAATGGATCACGGCTATTTATAAAAATGTATATTGTAGGCTTCACAAGACACGATGGGTACCAGCACAGCTTATGCTGGTATATTGTGTGGTTTAATCATTGCTCAATGCTATTCAGTTTTGATAACAAAATAAGCCATTATTTAATTATTAAAATTTATTTTCCATAAGCAACATCCCACTTTTCACTCTGAGTTCCTGAGTTCCTGAGATGGCATCTGCTCTCAGTGGCCCTGTATGTACGGAGTGGCAGTAACTGGTGAGACATCCTTATGGGAAAAATGACATCAGATATACCTGTAATATTCACCACCTATCTTATTATGCTTTATATCACCTGTGAGTTGGCTCCAAGGCCCGTAGACACCACTTGCTTCCAACTTTAGCAAAAGGTGCAGCATATGTTACTCTAATTTCCTTTTAGAGAGTTAACTTGGGTGCAATCCAATCCCTGCACTGAGCCAGCTCTGTGTATTACACACTGTAGTCTACTTGTGGAGGGGAATGCAATGATTGCAGAATGAGCTTTTCTTTTTAACCACTTAAAGGGGACACTATAGTCACCAGAACAACTACAGCTTATTGAATTTGTTCTGGTGAGTAGAATAATTACCTTCAGGCTTTTTGCTGTAAACACTGTCTTTTCAGAGAAAATGCAGTGTTTTCATTACAGCCTAGTGATAACTTCACTGGCCACTCCTCAGATGGCTGTTAGAGATCCTTCCTGGGTCATGGCTGCCTAAAATGCATCCAAACATTCAGTATCACATTCAGTATCTCCTCCCTCTGCATGCAGACACTGAACTTTCCTCACAGAGATTCATTGATTCAATTCATCTCTAAGAGGAGATGCTGATTGGCCAGGGCTTTGTTTCAATCATGCTGGCTCTGCCCCTGATCTGCCTCTTTGTCAGTCTCAGCCAATCCTATGGGGAAGCATTGTGATTGGATCAGGCTACCACCTCTGATGATGTCAGCAGACTGACTCAAAAACAAACAAACAAAAAAAAAACCGCATGCAGATCTACAGCTTCTGGCTTGAATACAGTAAGATTTTGCTATATTTATGGAGGCATGAGGGGCCCAGGGGGGCTAGATGGTTGTTTTAATACTACAGTGATCCTTTAAGGGCCAAGCATAATTTATTTTTCTCCTCACTTAAGGATCAAAGCAAATTTGCTCTGTGTGCATTCAATCGCAATTTCCAAAAAGGGCTTTAATTTGATGTGACTCTACATATATAAATTCTAATTATTTTTTTTTTAAATCATCAAATAAGGAAAAAAAACACTTGTTGTGGCAAAAAAAATATGTACATAATTAGTGTAGTTTAAGAAAAGTAATTAAAAATGAATTTGTCCTGATTTACAGAGTATATAATATGTATAGGATTTCAGTTTTATTTACAGGTTACAAAATACAAGTAGTTCAACTTTAAATGTGGAGCAAATATTATATATATATATATATATATATATATATATATATACACACACATATGTAAAACAAGTATTAGTTAGATTAAAAACAAAAGAAGGAAGGTATGTAGAAGAGGATAAAGGTCTAGCTGACCGCCTCAATGACGATTTTTGTTCGGTATTTACAGATGAAAATGAAGGAAAGGGACCTCAGTTAAGAAAAAGGATAAATTAGTTATTTATTACACGTGAGTTTACAGAGGAAGAGGTTCTATTTCAACTCTCAAAAGTAAAGACAAATAAGTTAATGGGACCTGATGGAATACACCCAAAGCTATTAAAAGAGCTTAATGGTTTTGCTAGTACACCACTAACAGATTTATTTAACCAATCATTGATAACAGGAGTAGTCCCAGAAGATTGGAAGTTGGCGAATGTTGTGCCCATTCACAAGAACGGTAATAGGGAGGAGTTGGGCAATTATAGGCCAGTATGCCTTACTTCAGTAGTGGGGAAAATGATGGAAACCATGTTAAAGGATAGGATTGTTGAACATCTAAAATCACATGGATTTCAAGATCAGAGACAACATGGGTTTACTTCAGGGAGATCATGCCAAACTAATCTTATTGATTTTTTTGATTGGGTAACTAAAATTATAGATCAGGGTGGTGCAGTAGACATTGCTTACCTAGATTTCAGTAAGGCTTTTGACACTGTTGCACATGGAAGGCTTATCAATAAACTGCAATATTTAAGTTTGGATTCCAATATTGTTGAATGAGTAAGGCAGTGGCTGAGTGACAGGCAACAGAGGGTTGTAGTCAATGGAGTATATTTGAAGCTTGGGCTGGTCACCAGTGGGGTACCTCAGGGATCTGTACTTGGACCCATTGTCTTTAATATTTTTATTAGTGATATTGCAGAAGGTCTTGATGGTAAGGTATGTATTTTTGCTGATGATACGAAGATATGTAACAGGGTTGATGTTCCAGGAGGGATAAGCCAAATGGCTAATGATTTAGGTAAACTAGAAAAATGGTCAGAGTTGTGGCAACTGCCATTTAATGTGGATAAGTGCAAGATAATGCATCTTGGACGTAAAAACCCAAGGGCAGAGTACAGAATATTTGATAGATTCCTAACCTCAACATCTGAGGAAAGGGATTTAGGGGTGATTATTTCTGATGACTTAAAGGTAGGCAGACAAAGTAATAGAGAAGCAGGAAATGCTAGCAGAATGCTTGGTTGTATAGGGAGAGGCATTAGCAGTAGAAAGAGGGAAGTGCTCATGCCATTGTACAGAGCACTGGTGTATTTTACGCAGTAAAACACTTGGAGTATTTTACGCAGTACTGGAGACCGTATCTTCAGAAGGATATTGATACCTTAGAGAGAGTTCAGAGAAGGGCTAGTAAACTGGTTCATGGATTGCAGGATAAAACTTACAAGAAAAGCTTAAAGGAATTTAGCATGTATAGCTTGGAGGAAAGACGGGACAGGGGGATAAAATAGAAAGTAACATTTAAATACATAAAGGGAATCAACACAGTAAAGGCGGGGACCCTATTTAAAAGAAGAAAAGCTACCACAACAAGAGGACATAGTCTAAAATTAGAGGGGCAAAGGTTTAAAAATAATATCCAGAAGTATTACTTTACTGAGAGGGTAGTGGATGCATGGAATAGCCTTCCAGCTGAAGTGGTAGAGGTTAACACAGTAAAGGAGTTTAAGCATGCGTGGGATAGGCATAAGGCTATCCTAACTATAAGATAAGGCCAGGGACTAATGAAAGTATTTAGAAAATTGGGCAGACTAGATGGGCCGAATGGTTCTTATCTGCCGTCACATTCTATGTTTTTATATATATATATATATATATATATATATATATATAAATATATATAAAAAGAAAAAGAGACCTTGCACTCCAACTTACTTGATTGTAGACCCGGTGCTAGATTGCACTAAATAGATATAGCCAAAGAAAATCAGCACTCCCAGGATTTGTATCAAAAATAAAAATAAGTCTTTATTCCAACGGTCAACGTTTCAGCTCCGCTAGGGAGCTTTCATCAGGACAGAATACCCTGATGAATACCTGATGAAAGCTCCCTAGCGGAGCTGAAATGTTGACCGTTGGAATAAAGACTTATTTTTATTTTTGATACAAATCCTGGGAGTGCTGATTTTCTTTGGCGCTATATATATATATTTTTTTTTTTTAAGTATTTGGTATGTTTGTCTTAGTTTAATAGCTGTCACAGAAAACAAAATTGCCATACAAAAGTATATATTTATATAAAATACAGGTCATTTTCCTAAAGGTATTTTGAAACTTCTTATGTAGCCACTTAACTGCTTAGTATTTTAGTAAAATACATTAAAAAAAAACTTTGTGTGTAAGTATTTTGTAAACCTGATATGTGCTGCTAGTACTGTACAAAACCCATCTAGTGTTCAGCTACGTCTTGAGTAAAACGATACCTTCAATATATACTTTTGGCACTATCGTGTGAAGCTACAGCACCATGTAAGAGACCTGACAATTTCAGTTTTTATAGGTAGGCCAAACAAATCCAACTATAAAAACTCTCATGTTTGGGCATTATAGGGTATCTCGTATTATGTGCCTTAGCGCGCTGCCATTTTTTCTGCCAGTATATGTCAAACTTTGTGTTTTGTGTTTTTTTTACATTTTATTTTCCTTTGTTTTTCCCACGCTCATTACAATTTAACTTCCTATTTCTGATCTGTTTCATTGTGATCACACACCCCGGCATATACTCTGCAAACTCAAATCAATAGCACAAAAGTAAGTACTGTGCACATAACAGACCTGACTGTTTCCATTTTTACATTTGAGAATTTGATGGACCGGTTCTGCATTTTGGGGCATTGTAGCCGTTTCACAGTTTTGCATCACCTCATAAATGGATTGCGTTTTTAAAAGTAGGTAGGTTGCTCTTATGAATAAGCTGTATTGTGTCCATTGATCTCTGGCAGGGATTTGCAGACTCTTTTGTGTTCAGGGCTGCATGCTCCAGAACTGCAATATACTGACTGATAGTTCTGAAGTAGTGATTCTCATAAAGGCTTCAAAACAGAAACTGATTGAGATTTCAAGAGAAAACAGACTGGAATCCTAGAATCTTCTGCTCTACAGAGCGAAAGATAAAGGTTTTTGTTTATGCCTTAGCGAAAGTTAATAAAAAGTAAAACATTTTTGCGAAGCTCCGACGCCTGGTGGATCCAAAGTGTTTTACTGATTATTTTTTATTTATCTTCTAAGCTATTCATTCAATGCAGACCTTTGAAACTGTCAAGATGACACTTGTTTATCTGCAAACCATTCACTGTAACATGCTGCCCAGGAGTAGTGGGAGTTTGAGCGCAGGGCTATTTGCTTTGTATTACACACCGATATCAAAACCCATTTAGAACTAATTCTACATCCATGTTACAGTGCTGCTGCCAACACTATGTATTCTCTATTAACGGTTAATAAGTGTGTAGGGGTTTAGAAAAATACCCCTCTGTCTCAGAGATGTTGCCTTTTTTTTTTTTTTTTTTATTCATTTTTTTAAAATATTTTATTAAAAGTTTTTTGTAAGTTGCTTTTGGATGTCCTTCATGGACTCATGTTTGGTACACGCAGGTACCTGTATTGGTGCATATATGTTAAGTCCGTGCTCGCAGGCACTGTCCGATTTTGCCTTTTTGCTCAAAGAAGCAAGGTGAAGCGGTTTGCCGTTAAGTGGCAAGTAAGCTTACACTTCAATGGCCATTGGCGTGATACAAAAAACAACTCCATTTATTTAAATGTGAAATTTTGTATTGTGCAGGTATTTTTTTTTTTTCTTTTTAAACAAGATTGAAAAGACTAAAAAGGACAAAACTGAGAACTGTCTGATAATGTTTCCAGTTCAGCTAGTTGGTCTAAAGTTTGAAATTGAAACATACAAAGTGTAGGATTTCAAGACATACATTATGACCCCTTTGAAGTGAATATTACAAAATTAAAATATAACCTTCAATAACAGAAGAAACGGTAATCAAGAATACGAGAGCAAGGAGGTGGATCAGCTTACCACCCCTAAAAGGGATATGTTTGTTCTTGTTTAGGCGTACACCATTTAGTAGGTTTTTTATTCCTCGCAGATAGTGGTTATATTATATATAGGTTTCTCTTTTAAAGTTTGAAATTCACTTTGAATCATCACCAATTCTTAACTTTGTAAATAACCTTGTACCATAGCCAAGCTGCAACTAGGGCTATTCCATATATCCTTTTGGCCTACATTTTACCATTTCATTTTAATTAGATACTATTTGATGTTTAATGAATACACTGCCTAGATTTTGCATTACAATACAGTTCTGTCCAGGTACACACAGGGGGAGAATAAACAAACTTTCGCTGCTCACGGATTGGTGCAAAGGGCAGATGGAGCAGTCAGTGTAGATTCCTAGATTTAATTTAATTCTCAACCATCATTAAAATTTGGGGGATAAGTATAATTAAAAATCACTGGATGAGTTCATCTTAGGCAAAAGAAGAACAGGGTCCCCAGCTCCGTAAACTCCCCACCCCTTCCTGATTTGGCTAGATTTTTGCTTAACTAAACAATCTTCTTTATAGGATTTCTATTTATGTAAGGTTTAAAACGCCTAACCTCGTCACAGTGATTGGACACAATATTAAAGAGGTAACTTGCAAGTTGCTTATATGAGTTCACACAACAGAAATAGAATGTTAAGTCTAAAAATAGACCTCTGCAATGCAGTCTTTTTATGTCCTATACAGCTGAGTTTGGCCATTTTATATGTTTGTAGTTCTGGCTTCTCGGAGTAATGCAGAGTCTTCTGCGCTAATGTCTTCATACCATCCTGGAGACTTAACAGTGTGTTGTTTGCACTTTCATTTTAGTCTAACATTTACTGTCCTAGCATATACCATGTCTGTTAATTCAGGTGCTGTGCACAGGGATGACAAATTAGAGCAGAGATAGTAGCTGTCAACATTCTTTGTGTATCAGGCTACAATATAATTAGCAAAACATACAAATGTGCTTTTCTAACTTCTATGATGTACAGTATTTGATCAGAAAAAAAGCTTTTCACTGGAACAGATTTTGCAAATCATTGCATTTCTGAGCAAGTGAGGACTGGGCACCTTGCATTTGTTACTAGTGCAAATACCCCTAAAGATATTTAGCTTGGTTTGTGTGAATAATTTGTACTTTTCTTTTTCTTTTTAAATTTTACAAAAAGTGAGGATATCAATAGAAAGTGCCATGTTTTTAAATCTTTTTACTCCCCCCAGCTGCCAAGCATATAACTGGGCTTGTTACTTCCTGCTTTGTAGCTCAGTGGAGCTGAACTCAGGAGGCAGCAATTGCTCAGAGCATATATAAACCAAAAGACCACTCAAGTGCAGCAGTATATTGTGGGGATAATCATTTTATTTGATTGTACCATTTGTTTTACTGCTATTGCTCTTGATGAAGTCTATTGTATAGACGAAACGCGTAGAGCTGTGTTGATTACGGCCTGTGATTCCGGTTACCTGTTTCTTCCATTTACCACTCTGGAGAGAGGAATACAGATTTTTGATGGGCATTTTTATCTTCCACTTGTTTTCTTCTTTTTTTGCATGTACCCTATAATAAGGAATTTCATTACAAGACCTAAAGAAACCTTGATGGGCTTGAATTACTCCTTCATTCTGTGAGTGCAATATTTATAGCAGGGACATCTCTACTAAACTGTGTTTCCCTATGAATGTTCTCTGCTTTTGTTTTTTCTAGGTGTATCTTGTTTTATGTAATTGCTCAGAGCACCTGCCTTCCAAAGACTTCTCATTGAGCTGCATTAGGGGGTCTGTGATAGATGATTTTTTTTTATTTGGGTAGTGGTGTCTGTTAAAAGAAGAACCTGCCATGAGTACTTTAAAGTAAATAAAAATAATGTCTTTATGAAATATTAACCCCTTCAGGACGGAGTCAATAGTGCACGTTCTGATCAAAACAAAACGTAAACAAAAACTGGAATTTGCGCTATATGTCTTTTTACCCGTAGTTCCCCTCTTTCAAATTATATGCACCCACACTTATTATATATCATTTTGTTCAGGAGAAACAGGGCTTTAATTTCTCATTAACTATTCATATATGGAACATAATTCATTATGAATAAAATGTAAAAAAAATTTGAGAAAATAAGATTTTTTTTTAAATTTGTATTTCCGTCTGACATTTTAGCTGTGAATGTCATAATACCGTTTTACTGCACAAAAATGCACATATTTGTAATCAGCGATGTCTCACGAGTACAACAGTATCCCCCATTAACAGGATTTATGGTGTTTTGGAAAGTTACAGGGTCAAATATAGAACGTTCCATTTTCAAATAGAAATTTGCCAGATTGGTAATGTTACCTTTGAGACGGTGTGGTAGCCCAGCAATGAGAATTACCCCCATAATGGCATACCATTTGAAAAAGTAGACAACCAAAGGTATTGAAAGTGGGGTATGTTTAGTCTTTTTTAGTAGCCACTTAGTCACAAACACTGGCCAAAGTTAGTGTTCATATTTGTTTTTGTGTTAAAAAAGCAAAAAATTAATATTTGGCCAGTGTTTGTGACTAAGTGGCTACTAAGAAAGACTGGACATACCCCACTTGCAATACCTTGGGTTGTCTACTTTTGCAAATGGTATGCCATCATGGGGGTAATTCTCATTCCTGGGCTACCATACGCTCTCAAAGGCAACATAACCAATCTGGCAAATTTCAATGTCAAAAAAATGAAATGCAAGCCTTATATGTGACTCTCTAACTTTCCAAAACACCATAAAACCTGTACATGGGGGGTACTGTTATTCTCGGGAGACTTCACTAAACACAAATATTGGTGTTTTAAAACAGTAAAACATATTACAACAATAATATAGTCCATAAAAGTGCAGTTCGTTTGTAAAAAATGCAAAAAACTTCACTTTTACTTAAAATATCATCGTTGTAATACAATTTACCAATTTGAAACACTAATATTTGAGTTCAGCGAAGTCTCCCGAGTAAAACAGTACCCTCCATGTACAGGTTTTATGTTGTCTTGGAGAGTTACAGGGTCAAATATAGTGCTTGCGAATTACATTCTCAGCACTTTCTCCCTGTGTTGTCAGGTATGTCAATCAAATTTTAATTAATCAAATCACCTAATTATGTTAAAAGATTACTTAAATATACACGTAGAATTTTAATATATATGCATTTATAGGTATTTAAATTCTACGTGTATACTAATGTAATCTTTTATGTAATTATATGTATTTATCTATATATATATATTTGCAGTTATTTGCATTTTATATATAGATAGATATATATAGAATGTCATTTTAAGTGTATTTTGTTACCAATATATATATATATTAATAACAAAATACAGTTAGAATGAAATTACATATGTATATATAATTTATATTAAATTTTGTTTCAATATTTTATTTATTAATTTTATTATTTTATTTATTTATTATTGTAATTATACGTATTTATATATATATATAATATATGTGTATATATCTATTATATATATATAATATATGTATATTATATATATATAACGTCATTCTAAGTGTATTTTAATAGTAATATATATACTTATATTAGTATTAAAATACACTTTGTATGACGTTAAATATATATAATATACATACGTATATATTATATATATAATATATATATAAAAATGCATTTAATTTATTTTATAACCTGTCTAATATTTTTTTTTTTTACACCTACTACCAGCAGGGGGACTGTCTAATATTTTAGACAGTCCCCCTGCTGGCAGATCCACAGCCAGCTATAGGGTGCCATGTGATCGCTCTTTGAGAGCGATCACATGGCCCCTGGGGGCCTGATTTGCCGTGGGAGGGCTGCCTGGGCTGTGAGGCAGTCCTCCCGAAGCGGAGCGCCGGGAAGGTGAGTATACCGGGCGCTTCAGGGGCTTCAGCCGTTACGGCGTGCTATGCCGTCACAACGGCTTTAAAGCCCACTTAATCCGTGACGGCATAGCACATCGTAACGGCGTTAAGGGGTTAAAACGTGACAAAGAGCCTCTTTAACCTCATAACGCTATCATGTAGTTCTATGCCATCATGCTTTAAGTGGGTTTAAAAACAGTTACTGCAGCATAAAACGCCGTAACGATTTGCAGTCTCTGTGGCTCCAAATACTTACCCTCCACGATGATCCCAGTCGTGTTGAGGGACTTTTGCGATCACATGGCCGGAATGGCAGGCTACAGCACTGCCTGGGTTGTCAGGTAGTTCCCCAGTCACTAAATAATGGGGGTTAATTATATGCCCCTAAATGACAAATTAATATATGTTTGTTTGTTTTTTTTAATCGATATCAAAATACACTTAGAACTAAATTATATACGCCATTTAAGTTGTACATGTATATTTATGTAATCTTTTTACATAATTATGTAATTTTATTAATTACAACTTGAGGCAGAAAATCCAAGGAAATAAATTTGCAAGCTTTATATTTAACCATGTAACTTACCAAAACTCCATAAAACCTGTACAGGAGGGGGTACTGTTCCACCTCTGAGACATCCCAGAACACAAATATGTGTATTTTGCAGTAAAAGCGAACAGTATTATGACATTCACAGTAAAAATGCCACACAGAATTAAGAAATATAATTACATCTAATTTCTCACACTTGTTTAGATTTTATTCATATAAAATTGTTTCATATATAAATATTTGATATAAAATTAAAGCCCTGTTTCTCCTGTACAAAATTATATATAATACGCCTGGGTGCACTTACTATGAAAGAGGTAAATAATGGTTGTACAGATATATAGTAAAATTCCAGGTTTTGTTTTGATCAGAACTTGTACAATTGCCTCCACCCTTTAGGGATTAAAGGACATTTTCAGCTATAGGTAAGGTATAAAGGCAATGAGGAGGTAATTGAGTGAGCTATCAAGCAGTTGAAGAAACATGCTATAAATTAGGTTTAAAAATGGTGGGTTACATTGGCATTGCAGTTGCAATTTAATTGTGAAAATTCCGACTAGCTCAACTGACAGCATAGATGACTTCAATAAATGTAACAGCTTAGCGATTTTGAAATTCACTTTGAATTCTCACTTTATTGAATAACCCTGTTAGCTAGCTATCGGTTGTGCTAAAATCAACCGTTCTACTTTAAACTCCTGTGTTTAACTGCTTCAATTTATATAAGTGAAATGAAAATGTGTTAAAAACTTCCAAATACTTGATATATTGCATGTTTGAATGAAAAACCTACAATTACAATTTCAAATCCATACCATAAATCAAAAATATCAGCCACAGATAAGTTACCGGAACCAAGTGAGAGAAAAGAAAGAAAAACGTTATAATCCTTTTAAATAAAATATAAACCATAATTAAAAAAAATATTCTTACCCAATAGTCTGCAAACCAAGGCAGAAGAATAATTTTGTGATTATAGCAAATCTATAAAAAGCCAGTTTATCAAGTTACTCAGATTTGTCTATTTACTTGAGTGTTTGTTTACGTTGCTTGATTCCAACTTGGAACACTCCGCTGACATTTTTATTATTATAAATGACACAATACAGACATTTTGGAAAGAACCCAGTTCTCTATGGCACACAACAAGGAATGAAGTTAGTTATTCTAGTCAGTGTATAGCAAGCCAGGATTCAGAGATGGAGTTTCCTCCCAGAAGTGTGAAATCTATTTTTATACAGATTAGTAATCCCCCTATCCAGATCTAATCTATTAACAGTTGTTTATTGCACTATTTTATCTAACTGTGCATGTTCTATCATACTAAATATGATAAATGACATGGTGATTACTAACCTTTTTTGTACCAATGCATACTAGACTTGGAGATTCATCTGAATTTGGGCTGATCGGGTGATCATACAAATTCTCTAACTCTGAGCAGAAAGGTATCTGAATCACGAAAGGAGCATGTCTGCCTGACTCGTACTTTAGAATTCAGCCAGTGGAGCTAAGAAAAAGAACATAAATAAAAAAATTAAGTGATTGATGGCTGGGGACAGGCACTAAATGTGACCAATTGAGGGGAGGTGGGGGGGGGGGGTGTTGAAAAAACACACACACTGTCTTGCATTGTTTGAAAGCGGAGAATAAGATATGCTGTGGCAGTAGTAGGTGCATTTTAGGGTTTGGTAACCTGAACATGCCATCCAATTTTAGTGCCTTTGCCTGTTTGGATGGTAACAGGTTTTAGATGAGCAGCCTTATGTAGTGCGGTGTTTCCTCGGTACTCACTGTGCCAGGGATGCCCCTCAGCTTGAGATTGTCTTCTAAAGTATCAACCCTGGCCTCCATGCCTCTCTGGTTCAGGTAAATCTCTTCCAGCCTCTTCTTCATGGTGGTTAGCCTGGAGTCTTGTTTGCTGGACGTGGCCTCTAGGAGCGCAAGTCAGGTGAGTGGCCCATCTACTGTCGCTTTAAATTGCGAGTTGTCGGCTGCTATATTGGAGCGCAGCTCAGCCAGCATGGATTGCAGCATAGCCTTAGTGATCGCCTCTTGGTCAGCAGGTGATGCAGGTCATACCTTCAGCACGACTCCTTCTTCCAAATTGGCATGGAAGTTCTCGGAGGAATAAGAGGATGCATCATCCTGAGGCGCCATATTGGGCCATGCAGCCGGGTGTGCGCGCCCTAAGAGATCGCAGATATCTCGACTGTTGGTTGCCCGATCCGCCTTGGGTTTTTTTGTTTTCCAGCCCACGACTGTGTGCACAGGTCCAGGGTAAGTGTCTGTCCGTTTGTGCTGGTTTTTGGGGCTAAATTTGGCCGTTTGTCAGCTATTTGCATCGGAACTTGCGAGAGATGCGTCTGGCTAGGTCCCAACTGCCCCTATTTTCCCCCCTCTATTGGTTACATTTTCTCAGTTGTATCTGTGAAATGGCAGGAAATGCGCCTATATTTATATTATGTATATATTTTGCAGAACCCTGCATTCTCACTCCCTTTTTGGTATGTCAGATTTGTTTTCATAATGTTTTTTTTTTTTCGTTAACAAAATGTGGTTGTGCCAAACCTCTAGCTTAAATTTGACTATCCCATCAACAGTTTTGTTTACAAATGAAGTGGTTTGGCCAAAAAACGTTTTCATGCCATGCATAAATCTAATGCACACTCAATAAAAGAAAATTTCCTAGCACACTTATTTTTATTTATTTACCTTAATGAGCAGATCTAAACATGACATTTTCCTGCAGCCTTGCCTGATACAGATGCTTCCAATTGTGGCACACATTATGTTGGCTTGAGATGCACAGGTTGAAAAAAAAAAACCTCCCTTTACTTAAATACATGTATTATTATTTTTTTTTATTATTCGTACAGTGACTCCTCATTGTTTAGACTGTTTATCTAGACACTTTTTCTTCTAGATTTTATGCATAGATATCAGTCTTTGAGTAAACTAGCGCCTTCTGTCTGAAATGTACTGGAATCCATCAAGAGACCACAAGTAAGTAAAACGAACAAGGTACAATTGAAAGCCGTAATGACATTTTTTTCCAAAGAGCTGGACAATTCTTCCACTGTTCCACGCAAAGACAGATCTCACATTTACCGCATTAACTGTACTGGAAAAGAAGCAGAAGGGGATAGACTTTTTTGTTTTTGGAAAAAGTATTTTAAGACAGTTTTAACAAAATCTAATTAGGAAAGAATTGCACGACAGGGGGCACAGGTTTGGATCTGGCCCCAAAAAGGTTAGGTGGCAAATAGAGTAAGGGCTTAAAATTGTATGGCCCTCCCCAAAGCCTCACCCTATATTTAACACTGTACCCCAACATGACGCTCTCAGGCCATCCATTGCACATGCTCCAAGGATTCCAGTTTAAAGCCCGTGACTTGCATAGGAAGTGATCGGAGCGGTTTTGCAGATGTTTCTTAGTTTAACCCCTAAAGGTAAGATGGCACCTGTGACCGCACACTAAAAACTTGAGATGAAGCGGTTATGATGTCTGGAACGTCACTTTAGGGTGGCACAGTCAAATTCTAGAACTTTCTATCTAAATATTACCTTCTGCTTCTAAAAACAGATCTGGTTTTTTCAGGCCTCCAACACGTCAGTTAGCTGCAACATTATCGTTCTCCAAGGATGACGCATGATGCAGGGGGTGATGGAAAGTAGGTGGGCATACACAAACTTACATGCCCATTAGTTTTAAAGGTAACTATAGGCACTATCACAAATTTCCCTTTGAACTATAATGTCTGGAGTTCCCTAGTTCTGTCCCTCCATTTAGTTTTAAACCATTTTCAAACAGTAAACAGAGGTATGTTATACGATTACAAAATGTAACAACTCCAAAAACGAATAACTTCTGCACTACATTCATAGATCTAATTTTATTGTATTTTACAAACGCTGGAAGTTACACAAGTCACTGCAGCTGTAAGTCGACCCCCTTCCAAAGGCTGCAGTAGTTACTACTGTACATTGCTAACAAGCTGAACAATAACACCCAGTGAATGAAACTTGCTGTTGTGCTTTATATTTAAATATTTTTCATTTATTTTTTTAAATTCTTCTTAACCCCTTAAAGACAGAGAATTCTGAACCAAAATAAAACCTAGGAACTGAGCTATAGATTTGTTAAATCATAAATTTACCTCTCTCACATCAAGTGCACCCACACATAACATTTTAGGGCTTTCATTTCACATCTATTATTTATATATGTATATATTTTGATATGAATAAAATCTAAAGTGTGAGAAATTGAAAGAGAACTGACACCTCAAAACTATCGTTTACTATAATGATCCTTTCATCAAGTTTTTCAAGGAAATCGATTCTTTGATAAATTTACTATATCTAAAATAAAAAAAAATAAAAAAACTCATCCCTAACTTACTATATGACAGGGTCATTCAGTCATATACATGAACCTTGTGTCAGATGATGTTTGAGAACGGACAGTCGATCTGGTGGTATCACTGCATAGTGCAGGGAATGATGCAAGGAAGAATATAGACTATATAGAGCAGGGGTAGGCAACCTTTTAGCAGCATTGTGCCAAAATAGGATTATGATGTCCCACAGCATGCCGGTCCTATTTTTTTTTTTTTTTTTTTTTTTTTAACTGAGGTGTGTATGTTGCTGTATTCTGCTTGTGTTACTTATACTGCAGTTGCTTTGTATCATTGTATTTGTGTGTATATAAGCTATTATATTGTATATGTTCATGAGTAGTTTGTGGTATCGTGTATAATACATATGAATGTGGGCTATTCGTGGAATTGTGTGTGTGTGGATGGATATGTCACATTGTGCATTTGGTGGTGTGCATGTGTGGTGCTGTTTGGGGTATTGCATGTGAGTGTGTGTGGACTGTTTGTATTATTTGTATGAGGGGAGGGTTATTCTGCATTTCTGTGTATATCTAGCAGTATGTGTGGCTTCCCTGGGTTCCAGGTTGACCAGGTAAAGGTCAAGGACAGGAGCTGCGGGCTGCTTTACTACGGTGTGGATTCCCATTCACAAGTGCTGGAATTTGTATTAGCAGATATCTGAAGTTTCACTGGGACTCCTGATAAACCAGGGCCTGTTTAGCTCTAGCAGCCTTGAGTGCTGTGCAAAGACACCTCAAGTGCCGTGCATGGGCCACGTACCACATAGGTTGCCTACCTCTGATATAGAGGTTTTCAAACACTGTCTGACCAAAGGATCATGTCTTATACAGGTGATACTCGAAAAACTAGAATATCGAGCAAAAGTTCATTTATTTCAGTAATGCAATGTAAAAGGGGAAACTAATATATGAGAGACGCATTACATGCAAAGCAAGATAGTTCAAGACGTGATTTGTCATAAGTGCGATGATTATGGCTTAAAGCTCATGAAAACCCCAAGTCCACAATCTCAGTAAATTAGAATATTGTGAAAAGGTGCAATATTCTAGGCTCACAGTGTCCCACTCTAATCAGCTAAGTAAGCCATAACACCTGCAAAGGGTTCTTGAGCTTTTAAATGGTTTCTCAGTCTGGTTCAGTAGGAATCACAATCATGGGGAAGACTGTTGACCTGACAGTTGTGCAGAAAACCATCATTGATACCCTCCATAAGGCGGGAAAGCCTCAAAAAAGGTAATTGCGAAGGAAGTTGGGTGTTCCCAAAGTGCTGTATCAAAGCACATTAATAGAAAGTTATGTGGAAGGGAAAAGTGTGGAAGAAAAAGGTGCACAAGCAGCAGGGATGACCGCAGTCTGGAGAGGATTGACAGGAAAAGGCCATTCATAAGTGTTGGGGACTTTCACGAGGAGTGGACTGAGGCTGGAGTCAGTGTATCAAGAGCCACCACACACACAGACAGATCCTGGACATGGGCTTCAGATGTCGTATTCCTCTGGTCAAGCAGCTCCTGAACAACAAATGTCAGAAGCGTCTTACCTGGGCTAAAGAAAAACAGACCTGGTCTGTTGCTCAGTGGTCCAAAGTCCTCTTCTCTGATGAGAGCAACTTTTGCATCTCATTTAGAAACCAAGGACCCAGAGTCTGGAGAGGCACACACGGCAAGATGCTTGAAGTCCAGTGTGAAGTTTCCACAGTCTGTGTTGATTTGGGGAGCCATGTCATCTGCTGGTGTTCGTCCACTGTGCTTCATTAAGTCCAGGGTCAACGCAGCAGTCTACCAGGAGATCTTTGGAGCACTTCATGCTTCCTTACGCAGACTAGCTTTATGGGGATGCGGACTTAATTTTCAAGCAGAACTTGGCACCTGCCCACTCTGTCAAAAGCACCAAAGCCTGCTTCAATGACCGTGGGATTACGGCTTGATTGGCCAGCAAACTCGCCTGACCTGAACCCCATAGAGAATCTATGGGGCATTGCCTAGAGAAAGAGGAGACATGAGACCAAACAATGCAGAAGAGCTGAAGTCCGCTATTGAAGCATCCTGGTCTTCCATAACACCTCAGCAGTTCCACAGGCTTATAGCTTTCATGCCATGCTGCATTGTTGCAGTAATTGCTGCAAAAGGGGCCCACACCAAGTACTGAGTCCATATGCATGCTTATACTTTTCAGAGGTCCGATATTGTTCTATGTACACTTCTTGTTTTATTGATTGCATGTAATATTCTAATTTACTGAGATTGCGGATTTGGGGTTTTCATGAGCTGTAAGCCATAATCATCACACTTATGATAAATCACGGCTTGAACTATCTTGCTTTGCATGTAATGCGTCTCTCATATTAGTTTCACCTTTTACGTTGCATTACAGAAATAAATTCAAATTTTGCGAGTATCACCTGTACCTGTAGAGGTAGGGATGAGTTTCTTACTTTTTACATATACTTCATTTAACACAATCTATTTCCTTTTAAAACTTGATGAAAGGATCATTATATTAAATAAATTTTTTTTAAAAATACTGCAATTGTCATAATATTGTTAAGCTTTGATGTAATAAAACATTTGTATTCTATGATGTCCCACGAGTACAGCAAAGCAACCCTTGTACAGTTTGCTGTGTCTTTTGGAAGTTTTAGGGCCAAATATAACATGTAGTCTTCATTCATGGAAATCGGCCAAAGATTTTCTGGGCTTATGTTGACTTTTAGACCGTATAGCAACCCAAGAAATACATGGCATACCATTTGCAGAAGTAGACAACCTTGGGCATTCCAAAAGGGGTATGTCCTGTCTTTTCTAGTAGCAACGGTCAAAAAGCTGGCCCAATTTAGTATTCATAATTCATTTTTTTGCATTTTTCACACAAAACGTAACTTTCACTTATCACACCATTGTCCTTATACATTTGAACATCACTGAACATACTTGTGTTCAGTGATGTTTCACAAGTCCAACAGCACACTCTATTGTGACTGTACCCACCACTCACTACATCTATATGTACTGATCTACCCAAGCATATACTTCACTGTCAGTCCCAGACCTGCAGTTATCTTTTAGTCGCTGTATTTAGCAATCAACACTAGGATGCCGATATGTTCTCAGCATTTATTAGTACCATCTATTCAACTCACATACCTTGAGAATTGAGCGATATATAAGATTATTTTAACGGTACCGATACCTCTCCTCTATTGTGAGTTGTGACAGACTGTTCAATCGATTACCTAGTCATTGGATTAGTGCTCTGCCATCTACTATTAAGTCTGGTATGCCACTGATCATGATTTACTGACTGGAGCGTTTTTTACCTCTATGTCTGCATGGACTAGCCTTATCCATGCTGACGTTCTTTTTGCACATATAAGTCCACATTATATGTACTTTTAACTTCACGTTTTGGGGTACACACTCACATTTTTGTGTACACACTTGGCACTCATTTGGGTTTTATGGATATATATGTTTAATAAATCTTTATTATTTTCGTTTATTTTTGGGTGGTTTACCTTGTTCTGACAGCCTGTCTAATCTAATTTCTTAGACACCCTACCGATCCATATATTTTATATCATGTATTAGATACACTACTCTCTGCTTTTTCATTTCCTAACTGGGGTTACACCCCACCTTTCCAGTGTATCTATTTTGGCTCCATGTGTTCGTTCTTTTTCTTAGACAACACACATGGCTCTTTCACAGAGTTTTACTTTCTCTAAACAGCAGAACAAGCAAGTAACCTTGTACTACTGTCTGTATGTACACCACCTCATAAACTAAATACCTCTGTGTAACAGAGAAATCTGGGAAAGGTCAGTCTGAGTAGATTGACATTATACTAAAGGGTTACTCCAACCACCAGTGGCCATGGGGTCAGGAGCGTTTCTGCACATCCAGAGTAATTGTTACTTGTTTGCTGGCGGCTAGTTGCACACACAGTACACTGCCAACAGACATGAACATCCCCAGACAGAGCACTTCCCACTCCCACTGTGTGCTCCCTCCGCAAATTGTACAAGTTATTTTAATTTTTTAAATAATACTCCCTCTCTATTAAAAGGCTATGACTGGACTGCGCCAGTGCCAAGTGATTGGGCGTGGAAGATCTGCGCCGGCGCTGAATTAAGGTAAATTTAAAATCTTTTACAGGTTTGACGGGTGATCAAGTAGATATGCCCCTTAGTTTGGAATAACCATTTAAAATTAGAGCCATAAAATATGAGCCTGAAAATAACATCTAAGCTACAAGCTAGGACTAAATGTTACTACACACACACACAAAAAAAAAACCAAAAAAAAAAAACACTTTGACTAAACCAAGGCTTGACAAATTTGCAATCTAGGAGGGAGCTAAAAGAGTAAGGAACCATTTTGGTTTTTTTTTTTTAAACTAACCGTTTCATTTTGAACGAGAAAAATTCAATTCTTAAAGGGACACTATAGTCACCAGACCACTACAGTTTTCTGTAGTGTTTCTGCAGTTTTCCTGCAGGCTTTTCAATATAAACACTTTTTTCAGAGAAAAGGCAGTGTTTACATTACTGCCTAGTAACACCTCTAGTGACAGTCATCAGACACTGGTTCAGTGTTGCAGTACCTACGTTCAGAGTCTCCACACTCTGCATGGAGGCACTGATTGTTCCCCATAGAGATACATTGATTCAATGGATCTCTAGGAGGAGATGCGGATTGGCACAGAGCTCCCAATACTTTCCTATAGGAAAGCATTGACTTAGCTGAGATCATTAAGATTTATGATCCCAGTCATGGAGTTGGGCCAAGCCACAGCAAAACAGACACAACGTGGGGAAAAAAAGGCTAGTAAAAACACCGTTCTCAGACGGGCAGATATCTAAAAGGACACACACACACTAACAGTCACACACTCATTTACACACACACAGTGACTTTTATTTTAATTTATGTCCAGCCAGCCTCCCTACCTTTCAGAAAGCAGAGTGGATCTTTCCCTGGCGTCCGGTGGGGCTGCTCTGATTATTTTCCCGCTCTTCCTCTCTGCTCCCCTATGTGCTTTCTGCAGTAATGCTGGGCCAGAGTGACATATTCTGGCTCCTGCCATTACTAAACAGCTGCGAGGGAGCAGAGAGGAACTGCTCCCGCCATTACTGCTCCCTTGTTGCCGTCTTCTTGCTACCTCGACCGACCCTATGATCCCCAGGGCGGCCGGCTTCAATGATCCCCACAGCAGCCAGCTCCAAATGGTATCCTGCGCGGCCACCTTCGCTAAAGGGCTAACAAATCCCAGGTGACAGGGTGAAATTTCTAGTTGCCATGACAACTTGGTGCCTGGGATTTGTGGAGCCCTGGACTAACCCAGGGGGAACAATCTACCCTAGAATGTCCTTTTAAGAAGTACCTTAACCAGCACAAAAAAAATATCACCAATGGAAATAAACGAAAAGACGAGAAAAACGCATTGAATCTGTGCCAAACATTTTTTCAAATAAATATAACACAGCATGGACATCAGGTCAGATAATTTTATTTAGTATTCACTCTCAATGCGATATAAAAATTACTTAAACTTTACAAAAGTAGTGACTTTCTACATTGGTACGATAAGTGCGTCTTACCATAATACAGTGGATAAATACACTGTTTATTAATTTTATCCTCCCCCACCCCCATAGTGCATATATCCAGGTAATCTGTACAAAGTTCAGGAAAAATGAGAGAAAAAAAACAACCAAAATAAACAACTTAATGTACTCTACCAGAGAGGTTTTATAAGTATTTGAACAAAATGCTTAAAAATTGTGTTTAATGTTTTTTTGTGCTAGAGGCTATGTGCAACCCACCCCTACAGCACTTACTGTTGTAACCAGTGACTTGGATTTATCTATTACTTGCTCTTGCACTATGGATCACCAGACTGCTTTGTAAATAATTGAAAATGTACCTACGTGTTCATTACCCACGGGGTGATGTTTAATATGCATATCATGCACTGGTATGGCTTATCTGAGTAATATGGTCAGTACGTCTATTTTCAAGCCATCTGTAATCCGCTTGGAGACATGGACTGTTCGTAAAGCATTTGAAACATTCTGAATATATATACATATTTATTAAAGCCTTAGTAACGCAAGCACAGTGTGCATAGCATTAAAAAAAAATTAAAATTGTGTCTTGAGTTTCTCCTCATTTATTTTCCCCAAACACCTACACACAAAGGTTCTCATGAAGCCCATGCTTCGTTAGGGCATGATAGGGTAAACCATGCAAATATTGCAGGGTCACGTACCCTTCTGTGACCTGTGTTTAAAGGAAACTCGCAAGCACCGATCCAATTGTATCTTTGCAATTCCACATACTTAAATATTCAGTACAATACATATATTCAGTATAGTATGAAGCCAGTCATCCAATGCTAGAAACTGAAGCAATTTTTATAATTGAAAGATTTAAACCTAAATTAATGTGCCCAACTTCATAATGGTTCACTACTAGAATAAGAAAATAGTCTTTGCTGATGCATAATAGGTAGCTATCCTACCCAGGTCACCAGAAAACTCAAACCGTATTCCTATCCCTCGTCTCCCTTTCCATGTTATGCTGCAGCTGAACCACCACACTTTCTGTGTATTGCTCCTCATCGCTGCTATCACTGTCATCATCGTCGTCATCACCATCACGACCACCACCCTCCCCAAAATCATCATCATCTTCACCAGATGACTCTACCACATTTGGTTGCGTGTGAGATTCAGATATGGCCCCAAACGACTGAGTGCTAGCAGAGGCAACAGGACGCAGTAAGGGTGTGTTTTCAGAGATGTCGTTTTCCTCCTGGCTGCTGTCTGAATCAGACTCAGAGTCTCCTTGTGATGGGACAACCTTTTGCTTGCAAACAGGACAAGTCTTCTTAGCCTTGGTCAGCCAAGGGTCAACACACTTGCAGTGATAGGCTGTTAGAAACATTAGAGATTAAGAGATTGGTGTTTTAAAACAAAAAGAGGTCATTCCTATTTACTTGGTTTTCAGTTACCATTTTATTCTTTCAGTATCTAAAAATTCCAGCAAATACCCATTGGCAAGCATGTCTCACGCTTACTAGAGGAGCATAGAGAGACAGACATTGCTCAGATATGATGCACATGCACTTGGAATGTTATGGAGTGCTTCTTTGTGGGAGAAATGATCCAAGGTATGAATAATTGTGTTTTGGAAAGGAGGATTGGGGTAGTAGCTGGGACAGTATTACATTTGTGTAATACCCATTAATTATGGAGACACTGGGAACACCGGTGCAGTTGCAAATGTTCACTTAACGTCTCCATAAGAAATAATATATTTAACTATGATAAAATTATACATGGAGTTCATAATGTGATGTTATAGCGTAAATAGAAACTGCAAGACAGGTTCACTTTAAGTAGTGTGCAAATAAGTATAATCACCTGCTGATTTCAGTACAAAGAAGGAGTTCATTTGTATTTGGCAGTAGAGATTAGCAGAATGGAGAAGCAAAACAAATCTTCCACCTTATAGGAGCAACTCGCAGCTAATAAATCATTTGATAGACAGTTATTTGTTAAAAATAAGTAATCAATGCTGAATGATCAAGGCACACATTCACCCTATCCCAACCCCTACTTTTACTTTAGCTTTCCCCCCCATCTTTCTTGTAGCAAGTAAGTTTGATTGCAATTCAGTCTGAGCCATTTTAAAATGGGAATCATACGACCAAAATCTGTTACTAAAGAACCAAGCGGAACAAAAATGCCCATATTTGGCGTAAACACATTTGTTGGTTAGTGAACACTTCCTATAATATTCTGTGACTGGCTGAGTGTTGCAAGTCTTTGTCTACAACAATTTGAGCGCTGGAATCGGTTGATGCCTGGGGTATAATCTACTTACCATGTGAGCAGGGCAGGACTCTGAGTTTATCTCCTTCCTCATATTCATCCAGACATACTGCACACACGTCATATTCATCCCCTGTAATGAAACAATTCTAAATATGATAAAGAAATTAAGTTATGCTACAAGAAAGATAAAATGTGCTTTTTTTTTGGGGGGGGGGGGGCGAATACTTAGAGGTGTGATTAATTTAACACATATTTGTTAAAATGTAACACTATGGCTTAAACTATCAAAATAAAGTGATACAGAATAGTGTGCTTGCTGACAAAATTCACTGCTCTCCGGATTTTTTGTTAAACACTGGCTAAAAATAAAGCAAAAAGCTGCCTTTGCTAAATACTTTCCTCCTTAATCATTGAAAGAGAAGTCTTGGAGGGAAGCCATTGTTTTACCTTATAAGGACAAATGGCAATTATCTGAATGCCCCAGTACTTGCACCAATAAACATTATTTGATTAAAAGGGATACTATACACCAGAACTGCTTCATTAAGCCAATAGTTTTGGTTTAAATAGACCATGCTCCTGCATTCTTACTGCTCAATTCTCTGCCATTAAGGAGACACTTTTGTGTCTGTTTATGCAGCACAAGTCACACCTCCCCTGGCTGTGACTCACACAGCCAGCATGAACCCCCCCCCCCCCCCCCCACAAAAAACGGTTTTATTTTTAATCAGATTGTACAGCGTAGTATGTTGAATTTAGAAGCTATTATCTCCTGCGCTGTTAACTGAACTTTTCTCGCACACAGGAGGCTCTAGTAGGTAATTAACCTAGAAGGAGATACATTCTGAATTATAAGCCACTGCGCAATAAAATGACGGTTCAAGCCTCCTCAGACTAGCACTGGGTACCTAATACACAAATGAGAAAAGTGTCACACATTCAAACTTCCCATAAGAAAGCATTGTGCCCACCAGTGGGGGGATATTGGCCTCCCTTTTTCAATCACAGCAGACTGGCTCGGAAAGAAAGAATCTCAAACATTTTCCAATAGTAAAATGGAAACATGAGACACGCACTGGACACAAGCCTTTAGAAACAAGAGAAAAATACACTTCTACAAATAAACACAACACAAACTCATAATTTCAATTATTTAGTGTGATATAGATTACCTTTCTTAAATTTATGTATGGCGAGTTTCTTTAGTTGATCTTTACGGAGTCTGTTCCTCCTTGCTCTGTGTCTGTCTTGCACAAATTTAGTGATCTGTATGAGAATATGAAACAAACCAAAAGATGTGCCTATAAAATATAGTTATAAATTCCATTTCAAAAGATATTCAGTTATTGGTAATCTCTTCCCATCAATCAGCAAATGAAGAGTCACAACTGAAAGCAAATAAAATATGTGAAGCTATATACTCTGTGCTCTCTAGTTCCTTTATAAGTAATGAGAGTTTAGTGAATATCAGAATATCCACCACTACTTAGACTGGGTGAGCAAAATATATACATAGAAACATAGAATGTGACAGCAGATAAGAACCATTCGGCCCATCTTAGTCTGCCCAATTTTCTAAATAAAAAGAGATTGAGAATGCGGGCATCGATCCCGCTACCGCGCACATGCTAAGCCAGCGTTCTACCATTTGAGCTAATCCCCCAAGTTCAACATAATATTGTTATCAAAACGGGAGACAATGGAAAATAGTAAAGATTGAAATTTAATTAGGTTTTAGGGCTACCTTAACAGCGAGTAGGGATAATAAAAATAATTTCTATCTCAATAATGAAACACAATAAAGGGATGCAGCTGTACTATATAATCTGGCACTGGAGAAAAAGATGGTCAATACAGGAAATTAATAAAAAGTCACAAGGTTTGATTTTATTGCTTTTTACCTCCCTGCGTGCAAATCCATCTCAATTTACAGAAATATATATATTTAAGCACTCAATGGCAGTGAAATCTCACTCTCTTATGTAGAGATAAAAAAAAAATGAATTACAGAAATGTTGGTGTTTTGAGTTTTTTGGGGGGGGGGGGACAAAATATTGACAGATAATTAACATTGTGTGATTACAATCATAGGATTGGATCAACAACAGAAACAGAAGAGTCAAAGTTTAAATATTTATGCTGTACATCACATGTGATGTCAAAATTGTCTGCGTGTCAGGTGGTCAACAAACAGTATTTATGTAAACTGTCTGAATCAAGTCTAAAGAACTGATGCACATTTTTCTAGAATGCCATTCAGTTCATGAGGTGTAAGATGGCAAAATAAGTGAAGTGGTTCAAATGGGTTACCTTGTAGGCAATTCTGCTCTGGCTATAAAGCTCAAAATTAGGAAAAAAAAGATATTGTATCCATCAGTCTTGTAAAATAAACATAAGAGAAGCAAGGAAAACAATGATGTAACATTTCGAGTCAGTAGTAAGTGATCAGCTAGAAGATTTTATAGACCATTTACAACAAGTGCAATGAATCTGCATAAAAGGTAACCCCACTGACCAGAACATTGTTAACAGATTGTTTAATAAAGTCACAAAATTCCACAGTTGGAATGCTGGGAGTGTTTCTTTAATTTTCTTTTCACACCTTGTAATACAGATTTGTTAATATAGGGTTAAGTAAACATAGTATTGAAAATCCTGGGAACTATTCGTTCTGTGTTTTGTTTTTTTTAAATTCCATTACAGTTGGAATAAGTAAATTAAATCTATTACTTTTGGCGTAATGCACTGCTAATATTCTGGACAGAGCTCCGATACATACCATGAAGATAACAATAAGAACCAGACAGATCCCAACTATAATCAGGAACGGTATTAGGTAGTACTCCAATGACAAGTTGGCTTCAGGGATTAAAATAATATGGGCACTATAGAAAGCAAAACAAATACATTGGATGTAAAATAAATAAAAGAATATCAAGGATTTTTCTTTTTAACAAGAAACTTAATATCAATATTTTAGAGGAACACTTCAAGCACCGCAACACCACTGTTGCCTGCTGTAGTGTTATGGTGCCAGTAGGGCTTTGATGCTCTTCCAGAGTAAGTAGTCAAACCATGCAAGAATTGTCTGCCATTTTACCCAGGGTCCACTGGGCACTTGCTGCTGCCGCTTCCAAAATCAGAAGGTCTTGAGAAGGCTCAGCTGAAATTCTCAGCCGATGCTCTCAGCCAATTTCCTGATCCTGTATGGCAGGGATTAGCACAGTGAAGCTTCCAGCACCAGACACCACAGAACCCAGATAAGTTCTCAAACCATTCCTAAAAACAGTTTAAAGTACTTACTGGATGGGAGTTTACCAGGCATGCGGTGTTCATTTAGTCACCAAAACAAGTTTAGCTTAAAGGAGCAGTTTTTGTTTATAGATTATGCCTCTGAAGTTTCACTGCCATTTTTGAGTTAAATGACTTTTGTTTCTGTTTATGCAGCCCTAGCCACTCACACAGCCTGCATGAAAACAAAATAGTTTAATTGTTGATGTAACGTAAGAGTGTTTATCTCCTGCTCTGTAAATTGAAGTTCCTGCAGATTCTAGCAAGTTATTAACAGAGCAGGAGATAAGAAATTCTAAATTAAACAGAATTTGCAATAAAGGAAGTGTAAATGTTAGATGACTCTTTACAGGAAGAGTTTAGGAAGGCTGTACAAGTCACATGCAGGGGGTGTGACTAGGGCTGCATAAACAAATTGTTTTAAATGGCAGAGATTTGAGCAGCAAGACTGCAGGGACATGATCTATACACTTCATTAAGTTAAAGTTGTTTTTGTGACTATATCGTCCCTTTAATGACAGCAGTGTCAAAATAAAATATTTTGCATATATAGAGAAATAGAGGTACATGTACATTCTATATAGTCATAAGGCAAAACTATTTAGCAAAATATCAGATTTTTATATTTTTTTGCTACAAAATAGAATATTACTTATAGGTTTTGCAAGATTGTTATTGTCACAAAATATTGAGATGGAAACATTTGTCATTAGTCTAGATTTAGTGACCATTAAAAATGTCTACCAGTCATATGGAAATCTCCTTGAATTGCATACTGTTGCTGGAACATTGTCTGCATTATACACAGTGGCCATGGATGGGAGCAATATGGAGTCAATGTACTTGGGGAAATTAGCAGGAACATTCCACAGGTTTGTACATTGAATGTTCCACATTTTGCCCAGAAATTAAAGCTTAATAATGAATTAAGAATAACGTTTTTTGAATAATGTTCATAAATTGTCAACTGTGCTACAAATTAGAGAATAAAATATCTGTTGAACAGTATTTCTTCAGAGATTCAAAATTTATCACGAAGAAGAAAACAATTGTTTTCTAATTAAATGTTGTAGTTTAAATGAAAGGTATTAAAGTACTTTAAATGTCCTTGAATAATTAAATATGTTTATAATAAATGTTTTGGAATCCAAATTATTCTTATATTCCACAAAAAACATATCTGCCTTTTATAGTGGACCTCCCTCTTCTGACATCGCTGGCTGAATGCGCATGCGCGGCAAGAGCCACGCTCGCATTCAGCCAGTCTCATAGGAAAGCATTCTCAATGCTTTCCTATGGACGCTGGAGTCTTCTCACTGTGAAAATCACAGTGGAAGCGCGGGAGTCAATGAGACAGTCACTAGAGGCTAGATTAACCCATAGGTAAACATAGCAGTTTCTCTGAAACTGCTATGTTTACAGAAGAAAGGGTTAATCCTAGATGGACCAGGCACCCAGACCACTTTATTAAGCTGAAGTGGTCTGGGTGCCTATAGTGGTCCTTTAACAAGGAAAAAAATAACAAGCCAAATGTTTGTAAGAAATTATTATGCGTAACAAAGGAAAACACATAATAAACTAGAATATATCAAAAAGTACGAAGAAACAGAGAAAGGGATAATGCAAAGGAGGCCAGAAGTTGATTATTTTAGGATTTTTCACTAAAGCGAGAATTCTAACTAAATTTCCGATTCTATGACAAATTGGCTAAATTTGAAGCAAAGTTGGCTTGGAGAATTTTTCCAATTTGGCTATTTTGGCCCATAAATTTGAAATTTACTTTGAACTCTTATTTTATTAAAATTAACCTTGTATTCGTTCAAATTAGCACCCAACAGGCTGAATGAGTACATCATGGGCCATGGTGGAATCTCACACACCCTTTGTGTTCTGGAAAATCTACAATTTAGATCAAAACATCCACCCCCACCCCAAATGTAAAATGCATTTTATAAACCAATATCCCAGAAGAAGAAAATAATAATCTGCCTACAGTGTACTGTATATGACACATTATGCACCCAGTCTGAAACTAAAACCACTGATCAGATGATCCTTACCCTTTATCCCATGTGAATTCTTCCTTCATAACACGCGCTGAAGACTCCCCAATAAATACAGATGGAATGTCAATCTTCTTCAGAATGTCCACTGGAACACACACAAACCTCCAGTAATTAAAAGGAAAATTATACCTACAAATGACGGGGAAGCTGCAGTGCTTCTACATTACAATAAGGGAGAGGACTGCATTAGGAGAATTGGATGCTTACAGTTCAATTTCACTGGCATCTGCGTTCATTGAATGATGCACTTTCTCAAACAAATTATAAAAAGTATATTCAAAGTAAATCGGTTTATTCACTAAACTCTGAATTATAGTGAATGTAAATCCAAAATAGCCGATTTGCTACGTCTTGAACTCTGCTATATAGTCACATCTTGGTTATTTTAGCATGAGCTTTGTATTGGGGTTTTATTCTGTATTATGGAAAGGTTAGTAAGTAAACCTAGATATGTAAGCCAGCAGAAGAGAAGAACTTGCTTTTGACAACTCTTCCATTTTAATCAGATACAGTGTCTATCGATGATACGTCAACATCTGGTACATTTAGAGGCTTACAAGTCACCTGGACTAACTTTGCAGACATGCGGTACTAGAATGCAATACTTTGCAGTGTAACCCAATGTATTTAATCAGATTTGCATCTATAGTAGTGAACTGAGCATTAATAGAATAACCGTGATTTTATTTGCAATAAAGTCAATAAACAAACCATCATCCAATCCAACCCATTCAACAGACCAAGTCAGGCCAAAAACAGTCTGCAACTGCTATGGGGTCACATCCATTACAAATGTAGCTCCCTGTACCTAATAGAAATAGAATCTTAATCATAAGGTCACTGCAACACAAAACAGAACCAGAATGATGTGGAAAGACATGGTTCTGCAAAATCTGAATAATTACATATCATCAGACAGGATCAGCCTATATACATTATATACCTGTACACTTTAATGATCACAGCCCTGTTATAAGCAACCCTGATTATACATTCAGCAATATGTCCACCTTGATTCCCCATTCTTTTCTTTACCAACCTTTTCTCTTGTTTTATTATACAACAATATACTCGTAATTGGTAGAAAGGTCAGTTACATACAATCATTGGATCCCATGCTGATAAGGTCATCGGAATCCACATTGTATACTATGGCAGCCTTGTAGCCAGCCTTTTGTGCATTCAGTACCTATTAAAAAAAAAAAAAAAAAAAAAAGTATAGATTAACCCACGATATACATGGATACAATGCATGTAGTCAGAGCAGCAGTACATAGCGTAATAAGTGTATGTGTATCTCTTGATCAAAGTAGACAGTTACCTGGCTATATACATACATAAATACAAATATGGGTCAATCCAACTATAGGGAAAAAGAAAAAAAACATAGTGCAACTCCGTTTGGTAGTTTTTTTATAGTAGTGATATGTGCCAAATGGATCACTCACACTTTAACTGTAAAAACAGGGCGTATCAAAATTCCTTGTAGCTCTCAGGTAATTTTCTGATTCCAATATGTAGTCTTTCAAATCTCATTTATTTGGAAAAATGAAACAAAAAATGCATCCAAAATGAAAAATAGAAAGATGTGCACAAAGTATAAAAATCATTTATTACTTACACATATGTAAGGATCAATCAGCATAAGATTAAAAATGAAACTGTCCACAATGTGTCCAACGCGTTTCTTCCCACTTCAGGGACTTCCTCAGGGATCTTGCAACAGTGTGGCAGGTACAACAATGGATCATACATACATACATACACATATAACAACTTAGCCATCCAAAACGTATACACATACTTACTGAAATATTAAATCCATTAAAGGAACACTCCAATTACAAAAAAGTATATTTATCTTCTCTGAATCACAGCTCATAGTAAGGCAGAATTTTTTTCTGTGGTCTGATTGACAGACAGAAGGTGTCACTAAGGGTATTTAGAAAAGTAAAGTTGTGTGTGTGTTTATATCAGTGGCTAAGGTTCCAGCTTCAGCTTGCTCCCTACTGGCTTATTTTATAAATAAAGTGTATATCATATGTGCAAAAACACAAAACAAAAATCACACTCTATTGTAGTCACAGTATTATGTAATATACCATGCTAACCTTGAATACTCCATACCAGTTAATTAAAATAATGCACAAATTCCAGTGATAGAGTTCAAATAGGTTTTGCAGAAATAGATTTTTAGCCTTTTTTTTTTTTTTTTTAATTCTTTATTTTTGTTGTGCACAATAGTAACATATAGCTCTGGTGCGCCACAACAGCGACATCAGGATAAGTTTAGAAAACATTTGCAATACAGGTCGTGACATATGTTAGTCAGGCACATTTTTAAATTATTAGGATTATTATTTCAACAGTGTAGATTCTCGCTTGTGTAATTATAAAACATAATTAAAACAATACTGAGGCATCGCTTGGATCAGAATAATAAATGTTGTACCAAAATGCTAATTCGTAGCTCAAGCTATTGCGGTTAGACTATTTGGCTGCTGGGTATGTGGTATCACGCTAACCTGCTGCTCCTTAACTGCAATTGGACACAAAGCTGACTATGGGTAGCTGATGAGAGCCGCCCTAGACAATCTGGTTCCGAACTAGACAGAAGAAATAAAGTAAAAAATAACAAGAGGTAGTCTATGGTATACATTACGGCAGCTCTGTGTAGCTTAACTATAAGCAGTGTGATTGGAGCTGTTTGGATAGTCCAGGTAAACCTATTCAGCCGATGCCCGTGCATGAGGCTGATTCCGGCTGGTTTGTTGGTGGTACAGCTGGAAACTGTTCCCCTGCGTCCCGCAGGTGCAGCTTGTGGGTGACTGCCTGTTTGTGGAGCGCGTTTGCGGTGTCATCCCTGAGGTGAGTATGTGGGTTGAGTGAAGTCGTGGACGGTCTTGCCGTTTCCCACTCTGTGGTCGTCTTGTTTTCCCCTCTCCCTGGGCGTGGGTGCGCCGCTTGTGCTGTGCTCGTTTGTGGGAAGATTTTTGCGCCCTCAGGGAGTGTTGGGGGTCTCTGTGGTCGGCCCGGGTGGTCCGCCTTCGGGGGGCCTTGTGGGACCTACGGCAGTGCGCGCATGGTAGTGATGGCAGGCCTCGTCACGTGTGCGTCACTTGGTGCTCGTTTTGGTCTAGGGGGCTCCCTTTGGTGATGTCTGCCCCCAGGATGTGCACTTCCCAACTGCCCCTGATTGTGCTGGTCTGCCCTGTGCCTGAGCTTTTGCCAGAATTTCTGGAACAGGTCATCCAGGCGCTGTTCTAATGTTTTGTGCCGCTCTCCTGTCTCAGTCTCACGACCAGCTGCCGCCATCTTGATTTTGTGGCTTGTCCGAGTTTGTTGCAGCGGTGGGGAGAAACAGGCGAGTCGAGCTTCTTTCTTGTGACCGGGATAACCCCCACTGGTCGGGGGGAGAAGGGGGGCAGAGAGAAGTGTCTTGCTGCGGCTCCTGTCACCGCTGATGCCCCGGAGAGCGGCCGTCTCCCCGCTGCACGGTCCCAGGTAGGCCGGAAGCCTTGTATCGTCAGATTGGCTATGCAGGGGCTCGTGAGGGGCACCGTTCGAATCGGTAGCTCCCCCCTGAGTAGAGGTACTGTGGGCTTTTGGCTGTAAGCGGTTGTGTTCCGGCGTTGTACCCTGTTTTCCCTCTCCCAGACATGGGAGCTCTGTCCAGACACGTCTGGGCTGCTTGGCTCCACCCCCGATTTTTAGCCTTTTAATGCAGTATTGCACAATACCCATTCAAGATGCAGTTTATGGTGAATTAACATATATACACAGCTTAAATTAGGCCATGCATGTGCTGGGCAAAAAGGGGTGGATCATCTTAGCTGCAGAAGTTAAATTCTGCGAAGAAAACATTTAAGCAGTTAGGTAGTGTATTTAGAAAAATAATACATTTAACAGCATTGTTCAAATGCATAAAAATATATATATATATATGCATTTTGCAACAAGCATACGCACATGCATACATATATACAAATGTATGAAATAAAAAAAAAAAGGATTTTACATATTGATTAGGCATAATCTAGAATTTAAAACCGCATGTGCCTCTGACTTCCACTTACAATTTAAACTGTAAGCATTCACCTTCCCATGACACTGCATTGCATGACACTGCATCGCCGCTGCCTCAGGTAAGTGACTGAAGGGGTTTTCACCCCTTCAGTAACTGGGGATTGGTGGGTGGGAGGGAGAGGGACCCCTCCAGTGCCAGGAAAACGGATTGTTTTCCTGGCACTGGAGTTTCCCTTTAAGAGATTCCCCATTTAAGATTTCTAAGAATATTTCTACTAGCTACCACATTTTGCACAGCTTTGTACATGGAATGGTCAGGAAAATAGTTAAACTGTTTCAGGAAATTGTGAAAACCAGAGCTACTGCAGAATAGGAATTCCTGAAATTCCAAAAGTAGTAGAGTGGCAACAGGACCACCCAGTCAAGCAATCACATTATACTAAGACAAAAGCAGACAC
Source organism: Pelobates fuscus (assembly GCF_036172605.1). Classification (NCBI taxonomy): domain Eukaryota; kingdom Metazoa; phylum Chordata; class Amphibia; order Anura; family Pelobatidae; genus Pelobates; species Pelobates fuscus. Next base: position 104,639,817 of record NC_086318.1, on the reverse strand, counting down.
TGGCACACACATCACATAATACATGGACTCTACTCTCAATTACTAAATTCTGGAGATTATTTAAAAAAAAAAAAAAAAAAAAAAAGCAAGGTGTGCCCTAGATAAACATATCCAGTGTTAAAAAAAAAAAAGGAAAACAAAAATCCAGCAGATCTGTTCTATTATTGAAAACAGGCCTATTATAATAAAATCAAATAATCATATTATTGCAGGTTAGGTTTTTAAAGATACAAACGTAACATTTAGAAATTTAGGATGTAACCACTTGCAGGGATACCGTGTTGAGGTTGTGATGTAGTGTCAGTTGTGAGACAAGATAACATTCCATTCACAATTAATAACCTTTTCTCTCCAATCCAGCTAAACAAGGGCATGGGCCAAATACCTCAATTGCACTACATCATACTCTGACTGCAAAAAACATTTACTCTAATACCCATCACACCTTCAAGAAGTTAACTTTAAAAGGTATACTAGAAGGCACCAAGTCCACATCATCTCATTGAAGCAGTCTGGGCGTAGTGTCTTAGTCCCCTTGATCGCCACAATGTAAAACACTGTAGTTTCTCTAAAAATGCAGTATTTTACATTGCAGGGTTTAGACTGACTCTAGTGGCACTTCCTGCAGTTTAACTCAGCATGAAGACATCCAGCATTTTGCAAAACCCCACAGGATAGACTTGAGTTAATGCTTTCCTTTGTGGAAGGCCTATTGCGCGTGCAGAGCTCACCATTCATGCTAGGTTTTCGTATCACACTGACATCGGAGGAGATCGATCCAGCACCGAGGTCAATCAGGTAAGAGTTCAAACCCACCCAAATCAAAATAAATCCTATGCATCTTTATGAGACTCATTAGCAGCATTCAATGGAATCATACTGTGACATTTTAATGCAAAGAACTTCAAATATCAAATGACTAAAGGAGGAAGCGCATCTAGTGTGTGTCGTCTCAGAAGCCACTAGGCAACCTTCGACACTCCAGATGTTTTAGACTTCACCTCCCATGATGCTTAGCCAGCATTATAGGTGTAAGAGCATTATGGGGGATGTAGTCCACAACATCTGGAGTGCCGACAGTTGCCTACCTGTGCGCTAGAGACAGGTTTTAGGAAAATTAAAGCATTCATGTTTCTCAGAAACAACATGGTTTTACATCGCCAGTGTTCCTTAACGTAAACATGTCATTGCAGAAATAGGTTTGCTATTTTCCAACCATCAGGCTTGACTCGTGGTATAAAATTAGGTGTTTCTTCTCTTAATACTATTAAGAGCGCATATTTTATTCCCATTACCTCTGTTTCCTGCGGTGACCAAACAATCATGGTTTAGGTGAGTGTTACACTTGCTGTAAGCCACACCTCTTCTGTATTTCCCTGTTAAGGAAGGACTTGCTTCCCATAACCGGTTAACCCCTTAAGGACACATGACATGTGTGACATGTCATGAATCCCTTTTATTCCAGAAGTTTGGTCCTTAAGGGGTTAAAAGTCCCCAACCACTTTGTTGGCTTTGAGTTAAATACATTTTACCTGTTCTCTCTCTCCATTCTCAGACTGCCTGTCCAAAGCTGCTGCAATACATCATTCTGGCTTTTTCTTTCCTCTCTGTGCTGCTGCACTCACACAGAGCCTGCCCCTACTCCCTACTTCCCCTGCCGGTGTTGCTCTCCCTTAGGATGAATTTAAAGCATGAGAGCTGCCCAGAAAAGGCTTTCCCTGATAATAGACAAGCAGAGCACTTATTTTCTCAGTGCTGATCATGGTGAACTAACATGAGGTGAAAAGGGATGTTTTTAAACATCTTATTTTAGAGAAATCTAAATCTAAGCTAGTAATTCTAGCACAATGCCTAGATGAAATTGGATTGTCTATAATTTAGGATTAAGTTGTACTTGTCATGGTGCCCTTTAAGGTGTAGTGATTTTGGTGCTTACAATGTACCTTTGAGAGACAGTTTTCTCTGGTTCTTACAAGATTTATAAAGATCTGTTCTAGGTGGACATTTTCTCTACAAATAAAGATTTACCTAATAATGTACAGATCCTGCAAACTCTAATGTAGGAGATTAGAAGGAGGATACCTTACTAGCTGCAAAAACCCCAATATCTTTTAAACAAACACATACAATTAAGCCCTGAACTCACACTCCCATTACTTCTGAGTGACAACAATGGCCTTGAGCTCTAGAAGTTATGATGCTTATCCAAAGATGGATTAATATGTCAAAGGACCCCAGGTAGGTTACCAGTTTAACCTGCCCCCTTCAAGTAAATGTTTGGTTCCAGTGCCCCTGAGCCCAGGCTTCACCTTATGGATAATTCTGCTCTGTGCTCAGCAAATCCTGCAGTGGACAAAAGCAGGTTTGGAAATATCATATTTGCACAATATCTGCACATAACCCCCTTCCTAAAAAAATAAAAAAAATCCACAAGTAGAGTTTTTCAGTTAACTCTTATGGCACCCAATGCCCTCTACAAACTTAAGGTTAAAGGAACACTCAAAGTACCATAACCACTACAGCTTTCTGTAGTAGTTATGAGGTTGGGTGTGCCCTAGTGTTTCCCCTTTATAGTCAAAGAGTTTGCCTTCTTACCCGGGGTCCGACGGGCACCAATCCCTGCCTTCACTACTAATAATGAAAAGCCAGGAGCTGCTGTCAGACTGTAGCCTCACCGCGAAAGGCTTCATTGATTGACTGGGAGTGATCAGAAACACTCAGCCAATAAGCTAGCCCATCACGGCAGCGCTTATCTGAAGAGAACTTACAGAAGCTCCTGCTTAGGAGTTTCCAGCTTTCCATCGTTCGTAGTGGAGGCAAGAAGCAGCACACTGCACACCCCAGGTAAGAACTCAAGCTGTTCTGAAATGGTTTAACTACTTACAAGGGAGGACACCAGGGCACTCATGGCTCCATAACCACTATATTGGTTTAGTGCTTGGAACCTTTAAAAACTAAAACCTATAAATAAATAATTTCATCAAAATGTAAATCAACAATGTGTACATAAAAAGTCTTGACAATTATCTTTTGTTTTAGGCTAGCAACAAAACAAAGTCAAAGAAGGATAAGGCTATACAGGTTTCCACTAATGGAGAATTAGGGTCATTACAACCAACCTCATGTGATGCAATACAGATCAACAAATTGCTTCACGGAAGTGGAACATCTCTGGAGAAGTTATAATTTTACATCTCTAGAGATAAACTTTCCAAAGCAGCTTGATATATATGAAGAGACAAAAACAAGTGTGCTGTAGGAAGATATCAGGTGTGATGTCTGAGAAATACACAGCCCTACTAAAATACTGCTCTTTTGAAGGAAATTTACACGTTTGCACACACACACACACACACACACACACACACATAGTACAAAGGGTGGAAATAATGCAAAGGAAGAAGCAAAAGTTTGAAAGGACACGCTTCCATCATACACAGAGGAGAATTAGCCATTCATTAGCCTGCATTACTGCATCAAGTTATGTATGTTCTAATAAGGGGGTGGAAAGGTGAGACTGTCAGATGGTCAAAAAAAAAATTGAGCCATCGGAATGAAAATGAAAGGCAATTACTTTCTTATTTTGAGATTGCTTTTATATTGCTCTTGATAGAGATTCTCATCAAATCTTGTTCCTGACAGCCAGTAATTACATTTCCAAACCTCAGATTCATGACATGGTGTTTGGGCCCTTTTAAACTGATCTTACACAGAGCTGGATCATGGTCTGCCCTGAGATGAGAGTATGACTGGTTCAATTGCCAGGCTGAGAACACCTATGGCTTTTCCTAAAGTATCACCTAGAAAATTAGTTGTGGAAGTCTTTCATTTCTGAAAGGTTTGATACATGTTACAAATACAATGGGGTGTCTCATTCTCCTATAGGGTGCCTGCCTGCCCATTTTAATGAACTGACCACTGCTTGCCTCATACACCCACAAATATGATACAAAACAACTGCAATATAAATAACACAAGCAGAATATGGCAACAGGCACACCTCAATTTAAAAAAAATAAAATAAAAAAAACAGGGCCGACACGCTACAGGACATCACAATCCTATTTCTGCACAGTGCTGCTGAAAGGTTGCCTAAGTGAGGGTTCAAATTAGGGTTAGGATTAGGGACTTGTTCATATTTAGTGATATTTCACATTAGGGGGATATCACTAAATTGTGCTTTTTCACACTTTATTTTAACCCTGACCCCAAAGGTTAGGGTAAGAATAGAGTGTGAGAGAGGTTAGAATCCCTTACCTAACCCTAAATGTCCCGTGTGCCTAAGCTTAGTGAATGCACTAACTATAATGAAAGTGTAAAACTAGTTTTACTTACCTTCCAGGACCTTGCTGTGGAGGAGTAGCAGGAGTGCTAGCACGCATGGGCAGCACAGGATCCAGCTGATTCCCATGACGAGGGTAGGGGATTTTCACAAGGTATTGATTTGATAGAACACCGGTGTTTTGTACATTGACTTACTGTAAGTCTAAGTATTAGTCCCAGGATAACCCATTTGCCCCTTGTTTTTTTTTCCTCGATTATTCTTCTCTCTGCTATTTTCCAATCAATCTCACTTTATAACACTTTGTTCTCCAGTTTAACAAGCCGTATACAAGCCATTAATTGTAGTCTAATTTACCCTGAAAGACAGTATAGTAATTTGGATTTTTTTTCCATTTATCAATTAGTACATGCAACTGGACTCCATGGTTTTGTTTTGCAGAGCTCTATATAGTACAGCTGTAAGTTTGCATAGCTCCTTTCATTTAAATGAACACTCTGGGAACCAGTACAACCAACGCATTTGATAGATTTTGGCCTCATTAATATGATGTATTTTTGCATGCTAAAATCTTTATAGATTTTGCACAAAAAATATAATTGTTTTGCAGAATGCTACACCATAAGCTTGCCTGCTTAGCCATACCCCCTCACTCCAGAAAAACATTTCCTTATCAAAAGTATGCACACAGTCTCAGCCCCAACAGTACGGAGTGCGTGAATATTATTTTTTTCATTCACAACCTGGCTGCAGACAGTCAGGATATCACTAGCTGTTTATAGGTTTTCTAACTGCATGCTTTCCTGGATGTCCTCTCCTAATGCAGGTTGCTTTGTAGTTCAGATCACTCAGTACTGTCAGCGGCGGAGCTGTGTGTGTACATTTGAAAAGTAAGTACCGGTATTTGTCTGGAGTGAGGAGCGTGTGGCTAAAGAAGCAGGCCTATGGTGCAACATTCTCCAAAACAATTATTTTATGCAAAAACTATAAAGGTTTGAGCATGCAAAAAAATACAGCATACTGGTGAGGCCAAACCCTACCAAATACATTAAAATAGTATTGGTGCCCGGAGTGTCTCTAAGAACTGTAAGAATTATGGTATTACAGGACCTTAATAGAAGAAGGAAATACCCACACCCCTTAGTTTTGTATTTACACAGTCCTAAACAGAAGCAGGTTTCCATACCTTATTAAGTAACAGAAGTAAAGTCGCACAATTTGATTTGCTGTATTGCAACAACTTGCTTGAGAATTCACAGACCCATGTGTGAGCAGTACACAGCCTGAAGCACGTATGCAGCCCATTTGCAATTTTAATTTTCAGCTTCCCAGAATATATTTTTTTTTACCCCTTTCTTGTTACATTTCTGAAACATGTTAACACATACTGTACGAGACCATTATTTAAAGGACACCCAGGCTACAATTGCAGAAGAGGAGAAGAAAAAAAAACGAATACAAAAAAATAATAATAATAGGTACTGATGATATCATTTGCTGCATATCTGCAGTTTCTGCAAGGGCCAGTAAAGGGCAGTTTTAAAAGCCAATCCTGATTTTGTCATTGATCGCTCTCAATGGAAACCATGCTTATCCCGTAAACTGTAAGTTTAAAAGAATACATATTTCAGTACATCAAGGGGAACATACATGAATCAGGGTGCTTTGAGTCACAGCAATGTATGTTCTGCTGCCCATCACACAGTACAATGCACCAGTGTGCAGGCTTACTTTAACTGCACTTCCTCCACATAAGCAATGAGAACATCATTTACCATAGTGATAGATTATATATGTAACCCATTAAGAACCAATGACAACCAGCTTTAAAGGTTCTAATTCCCTACCCACACAAAAGCATGACTCACAGCAACCGGAGGAAGTTAAAGAATGTAAGAAAAATGAAAGATTAAAGCAGTAAAGCTAATGCTGGCTCTGCAGCAACTCTTTCTGGTGTCTAATACAGCGTAGCAAGGAGTCCCTAAAGGCCAGTCCTGAATTGGGGAACTAGATTGTGCAACAACCAACCAGTTGACGAGAGTGGTCATGTACTGTCCAGTATGATCTTGGTGACCGGTAAATAAGCAGAGGGTATAAAGATTGGGTCAGAGAAGGATAAGGTAATGTTGGCACTTTTGCTTTAAATTAAGATGCAATAAGAGGTGTGGGGGGGGGGGGGGGGTGTTCGAGAAACAGGACCAGTTTGAAAAGGTTATAAAAACTGAAGAAAAGTTGGTCTGGGTGAGAAGAGAAGATGATTAATGAACTGAAACCACTTGATCTCAAGGGGTTTAAAATCAGTACAAAAGGAGGATGAGTGTGTGTGGACATCCAAGGGATTTTTCTGTCAAACTGTAACATTAACAAGTGTAACTGATCCAAAGATTTTGTCTTCACAATGCATGAAGCCAACCAATTTGTTACCAAATGAAGAAAGTACACTCCATGCTGCCCAGCAATTTGGTGCTAATCCCAAAGTACAGTTAAATTACCATAACCATCAAACTTCCATAATCTATACCCTGCAGAACAGTTGCCTGCAAATAAGATGGGCATCACAAAGTAGCCCACGCTCAGATCACTTTACAAACAATCTGAGAATACGTAGTGCCGGGTATGGCCGGCTACGTAGGCTACAAATTCAAGCTGAAAAGCCTCGTTTTTGGAAGGTCCAACCCCCGTCACTGACATGCCCCAACTTTCCAACTCCCAATTTTGCTTGAGGTATTACTTATTAACCCATACTCTATTGCCCAACAGGAGATTAAGAGTTAAAATAAAACCCAAAACACCAGAAATAGATGCCCCTGATTTGATGTGTCTTCCTGTTTTTAGCAGTTCTGCCTGCAACTGCTAGCAGACCCACTAAATAGCGAATCAATGGTAAGTTTTTAAAGCAGAATTGTGTTTATATTTACTATTTTTGTGCACGGTTTAATGATCTATGTATGCAATGCATTACAAAGTAGGTGGTCAATTGTATTCCCTTTAGTTTTTATCTTTCAGAGCTCACAAGCAAGCATAATTTTGTTAAATATAGTTAATAAGTAAATAGAATATTCAAAAACCCATGTGTTCCCATTTTACGTTAGAAAAGGTATAATTGTCATGGAAGAATAACAGGAGATGTAATAAATGTAGTCAAAAATTAAACCCTGTATGTTTTGGACATTTGTATTCCAAGACAGCAGATTACTAACTTAGGACTTTAAAATTGTGTGAGTGAATCTGTGCAGAATGAGGAATTACGTATGTAAAATATGCAATAGTCTGTCTATAACCCACAATCTGCTCTAACAAGAGTATACAATGTCATATGAACTGCCAAGTAATTCTCCAAGTCCCATAGGCTGTAGGCTTTTCCACACAAGCCTTTAAGAAGAAAAATCTGAATTCAAACAATGGAATCTTACATTAAGCAGCATGAATGTGATTACCTAAAAAGGCCTGTTGTCTGGCACACAGGCTCCAGTCAAATTGAGTTCTTACATTTAACCATTTATGTTCTAGAAACATGAACAAAAGTTCAAGCCGACAGTCTGAAATCCTCAGATGTTTAACTATTGAGAGGACAAGGATTTAACAGTAATCATTCAGTCATACGTAGCTAGTGTCATCTGGTAACAGGTTTCATAAGCTACTGCACGACGATAACCGACAGAAGACCTTTTTATATCACAACTCAAAGTTTAGCATTAATCCCTTGCTTGCACATGAATGTGACTAGATTGTCCTGTTTGTTTAGGAGGTCAGATCAGTTGTGTGTTAACGGGAAATCTTTAACATACGGTACTTACATTGTGCAATGACTACAAGCAAACCAATTAAATCAATTTATGCCAAATAAAGAAAAAGAAATACTAAAATTAAACGATTCATCATACATGTACTGTCAATATTCTGTAAACAAAAAAACAAAAACAAAAAAACAATAGCAAACATACAAACAGACTGGACAGCCAACTCAAGGGATGAGTGATCATTAAAAATGATCATGACATTTCTTCCCTTGTACACTGCCCAACTATAAATTCTTAGCAATGATACGATTTTACATTCTACACTAAGCAGTAACAATTGTTTTTTGTGGTCCTCAGCTCAACCTCAGATCACAGTCCAGAAGACTCCCATGCTCAACTCTGCAAATATCCCTGATTTTAAATGGTAAGATTTTATATACGAAAAACACAAAACCTGAAGTTCTGTTACAATAACACCCCAAACGCCTCATGAACAATTTGTAGGTTAGGTACCAGTTTGTTATGCCGGATGTTATTTTTAAAGAACACTATTTAGTTTTATTTCATAAGCCTAACCTTTCGATTCTTCCCACAAACCCTACAGTGCTCCTTTACACAACTGTACATGGTGTAATCACTTTTTAACAGAGTTCTGGTTTGCCTTTAAGCTTTCCAAGGTAGAAAGCAGTTAATTGAACATAATATCTCAGTGTCCTGTTAACAGACTTCTAAACTTAATGAAGTGTTTTTTGTGCTTAGATCATGCCCCGCAGTCTCACTGCTCAATCCCCTGCCATTTAGGAGTTACATCATTTTTATTTCTGTTTATTCAGCCCTAGCCACATTCACACAGCCTACATACAAACATTTTTTCATTTTCAGTCAGACGTGACAGCACAGTGTGTTCACTTTAGAGGGTTTTACTCTCCTGCTCTGTTAAATGAACTTTGAACACGCACAGGAGGCTATTAACAGACAAGGAGATAAGAAATTCTAATTTAAAAAGGAAGTATAAACATTAGATTTCTCTGTATAGTTTACATGCACGTTAATAGAGCTGCATAAACAAAGTGATTTAATGTTTAATGTTAAACAAACTAGATATCTAGACATAGCTAACCTTTTTATTCAGAAAGACTATCCAAGCACAACATTTACTCACCATCTACTACCATTTAGAAATGTGGTGCTTTAGGTCATAGCATCTACATCAATAGGACTCTAGAATAACTTCTAAGTACACGTTATATAAAGTGAACTCTTTCTTATAGAACTAGATCATTTCATACCTTTAAGTCAAAGTTACAGTCCAGTCTTCTAATAAGTACAACGTATAAGCTGGAACTATTGTCTTTTTGAATAGGAGGAGGAGATATTGGCTCACATGCATTCTCCGGTTTCGAGGTCACCAACAAACCCTACGAAGAATAAAAAATGATGGTAAGTGGTTTTAAAATAAAAAAAAATGTAAAAACATTGTAACCTACTAAATACATTTCAAATGCATGTTAATATATCAAGTAAAATATCCACATCAATGGTTAAGAAAAAAAAAAAAAAAAAGAATGATTAAAGCAAAAATGCTCAGTTAAACTAGTAGAATAGGAACAGTGGATACAGAATGTAGAATCACACATGTCACTTGTTAGAACAATTCAATAATGCAAAGAATTGAGGATACAGTCTCACCCAGGGTACACAGGCACACTGGCTACTCCCACAGCCAATAACAAATTCAAGAAAATCAAACTGTCCAGCACAACCCCTGAATTAAAAAGTAATCCTTTAATAGTTTCCAAACTAATAGATGACGACTTGGCACCACAAAAGGCCTATACCAAGCAGGTTACAAGCTCCAATCAGAAGCTTTAAACATAACGGTCCCAAACTGGGACACACAATCAATTTTACCATTTACTGATGGAACACGAGAGAAGAAAACATTTGGAGCAAAATCATAACTACACATGAGCCTCAATCATACAACACAATAAGGACGTTAACTATGGCCTGGCACGCAGAGTGAGCAGTTATCAGAGTGGCTGGCTGACACTCAATAAGGAACTGTTTCACATCTCGAATGGGGCCAGGTATGCTACATAACTAAGCAGCATGGTAATTATTTCAAAATACTGTTTTTACTGCTGTACTCTATTAAAATAGAATTCCATCACTAAATTATAGTGCCTCGTCTCAGTAGCTCAGACTGTTGTCCACAGTCAATTGTGCACAGATATATTTCTTTCCCAACTCATTTTCTTACACAATAGCAAGTGTTATATGACCTCAACTGAACTCCATAGCAATTTCACAGTTCTACTTACCGTATATACTCGAGTATAAGCTGACCCGAATATAAGCCAAGGCCCCTAATTTTACCCCCAAAAACTGGGAAAACATATTGACTCGAGTATAAGACACGGGTGAGAAATGCAGCAGCTACTGGTAAATCTCTAAATAAAATTAGATCCTAAAAAAATTATATTAATTGAATATTTATTTACAGTGTGTGTGTGTGCGTGCAGAGTGTGTGTGTGTGTGCGTGCAGAGTGTGTGTGTGTGTGCGTGCAGAGTGTGTGTGTGTGTGTGCGTGCAGAGTGTGTGCGTGTGCGTGCAGAGTGTGTGCGTGTGAGTGCAGAGTGTGTGCGTGTGAGTGCAGAGTGTGTGCGTGCGAGTGCAGAGTGTGTGCGTGCGAGTGCAGAGTGTGTGCGTGCGAGTGCAGAGTGTGTGCGTGCGAGTGCAGAGTGTGTGCGTGCGAGTGCAGAGTGTGTGCGTGCGAGTGCAGAGTGTGTGCGTGCGAGTGCAGAGTGTGTGCGTGCGAGTGCAGAGTGTGTGCGTGCGAGTGCAGAGTGTGTGTGTGCGAGTGCAGAGTGTGTGTGTGCGAGTGCAGAGTGTGTGTGTGCGAGTGCAGAGTGTGTGTGTGCGAGTGCAGAGTGTGTGTGTGCGAGTGCAGAGTGTGTGTGTGCGAGTGCAGAGTGTGTGTGTGCGAGTGCAGAGTGTGTGTGTGTGCGAGTGCAGAGTGTGTGTGTGTGCGAGTGCAGAGTGTGTGTGTGTGCGAGTGCAGAGTGTGTGTGTGTGCGAGTGCAGAGTGTGTGTGTGTGCGAGTGCAGAGTGTGTGTGTGTGCGAGTGCAGAGTGTGTGTGTGTGCGAGTGCAGAGTGTGTGTGTGTGCGAGTGCAGAGTGTGTGTGTGTGCGAGTGCAGAGTGTGTATGTGTGCGAGTGCAGAGTGTGTGTGTGTGCGAGTGCAGAGTGTGTGTGTGCGAGTGCAGAGTGTGTGTGTGCGAGTGCAGAGTGTGTGTGTGCGAGTGCAGAGTGTGTGTGTGTGCGAGTGCAGAGTGTGTGTGTGCGCGTGCAGAGTGTGTGTGTGCGAGTGCAGAGTGTGTGTGTGCGAGTGCAGAGTGTGTGTGTGCGAGTGCAGTGTGTGTGTGTGTGCGAGTGCAGAGTGTGTGTGTGTGAGTGAGTGCAGAGTGTGTGTGCGAGTGCAGAGTGTGTGTGTGTGTGAGTGCAGAGTGTGTGTGTGTGTGAGTGCAGTGTGTGTATGAATGCAGTGTGTGTGTGTATGAATGCAGTGTGTGTGTGTGTATGAATGCAGTGTGTGTGTATGAATGCAGTGTGTGTGTATGAATGCAGTGTGTGTGTATGAATGCAGTGTGTGTATGAGTGCAGTGTGTGTGTGTATGAGTGCAGTGTGTGTGTGTGTATGAGTGCAGTGTGTGTGATGCAGTGTGTGTGATGCAGTGTATGTGTAGGAGTGCAGTGTGTGATGCAGTATGTATGAATGCAGTGTTTGAGTGTGTGATGCAGAGCCTTGGTGGGGGTGGGCATTTTTATTATTTTATTTAAATAGTTTTTATTGTTATATTAATTTTTTTAAATTATTATTATTTTATTATTTATGTTTTTTATTATTATTATTATTAATATTTTTATTATTTTTTTCGTCCCCCCTCCCTGCTTGATACATGGCAGGGAGGGGGGGCTCTT